>NC_133561.1:6260000-7510000 GCF_048773025.1 Camelus bactrianus | reverse complement strand
TGAGGTATATTTGTCTATCATATTTTTCCCTTTCTGGAGTTTTAGTATTTTTTTTTCTTCTCATAAACCTAAAGATAATACACCTTTACCATAGTCTGTTCATTCAGTGAACAGAACCTCCCTTTTTCTCAAAACCATCTCATCGTTGTCCATTCACAGTGAATGCTTTCTGCATGCCTGCTGAAGATTTTTCTTCCTGTAACTTCCCTGCCTTGAACTCTTGGATTACAGCTTCTTTTATATATTTCCTTTTTTTGCAATTTTCTCCCCTATTTTGCTATAATTCACTTTCAATTAACTTGTTCTGCTAAGAGATATGAGTACAAAACTCTGGAACCCTTGCACATGTGAAAATGTTTCCACTATCTCATGTGTCTGTACAACATATATAACTGGTTGACTGCGTATTACTTTCCCTCAGAAGCATGAGTCATTATCCTCCAGCATCCTGCCTGGCCTGTGAAAATTCCGACTCTCGGCAGTGATACAAGCAAGGTAGGCTGCGTCATCTGTCATTGAGTTGTTTTCAATCTAAGTATTTTGTTCGCAACTAAGTTCATTAACACTATATACTGAAAAAGTAAAGAGTAACATTGTAGTTTCTGGTTATAGTTAAGTTAAAGACAGTTATTAATAAGGAATCTTAGTAAGTGAATAATGCAAATGTTGTTCTCTGATTACTTCTGACTATTGCAGTACTTAAGGCACTGGCCTACATTTGCACCCAACTTTTCAAAATAAATCCTAATTGACAAACATTATGGTGTATTCAAATTATGACAAGTGAATACATTTGTTTCCAGAAATAATAGCAAATGAGACAAAGCCTTTTGTAAAATATGAACAAAATCTGAAAAACTCAGTAAAAAATAGATTTACATGGAAATTCCACCTCCTTACAAGGAAGGCTGCTTCAGATTCTCAGTTTTGATAACAAGGTTAAGCATACATATTAGCTATTTTGGTTAGATGTCACAAGTAGAACTCTCAAGCAGTCAAGTGTAAGCACTTGCTAATTTGGGGAAACTTAACCAAAGGACTCAAGTCCACAAAACAACTTTTTTAAACTGTTGTTTTGTGAAGCGTTACCTTAAAAATTTTGGAATTCATAGTTAAATAATTACTCATTTCTGACCTTAGTGACCAATATTATGAATCTACTTGAAGGTTTTTAATAATTTTCTGTTATTCACTTCAGAAATAACTAACAACAAATACAGTTTTGGAATTTTAAAAATTTCAAATGAAATTTTAAAATGCTCTCTCTAGATCCTGTAGTGCTATATTCCAAATGATCATGGGGGCCAATATCACAATGAGATACAAAATTCAGGTGTTGTCGTTATTAATTTTTCTTCCCTGGGAAAGTATACACATTGGTATGCATGAACATGTTTACAATTTCAAAAATTAACATGATAGAAATCTCAGAATCCACTTACTTAAAATAATCAAATCAAAAAAGGATAAAAAGTACAGTATCATTGGTAGCATAGATTTGTATATGTCTAGTCCATTAGTAACTGAAAATATATTTTAGGAAAATAAAATATGGTAAAGCCAATGACTTCCCTGATATTTACCTTGATAAAAGTCATGACTCTCCAATAGAAAAGGTGAGTAACATTTAAAGTAATGGAAAAATAATTTTCTAGCTGTCTTTTTTTAAAATACATATAAACCTAGAGCGATTAAGTAAGATCTCTCTATACTCAAGCCTGTGTATGCTGAGAAAAACTTCAGTAGATCTATTGCTACATCCTTCCTTTCAATAAAAATGTTAAGTAAATTCTGTAGTTTTCTTAAGATATTTTTTGTAAGAATATCCTTAGTATTGTGAAATTGCTTGGGATGATAGTATAAAACCATGATATTTATGGGAGGTTGAGGTAAGAAGAATGAATTTAAGTGTAAATGTGGAAACAAATTGAATGGACAGAAAAGTATAAGTGACATTTCAGATCTAAAAATGGCTTTTTTTCTAGAGACCATCAATCATTTTATTTTGAAGTTTTAATATAGGAAGCTGGCTAGCACACACTCAAATGACTTCATTCTAGATTTTCTTCTTCTAGCTGCAGGAGCTTTTCAAAGAATTACACATTCAAACCAATTCAGATATTATGCCTATTCTTTTTTAAAATCACTATAAACTGACATACTAAAATAAGTGAAGTGACCCATCAGCTTAGGGAAATTTATCACATGCATGTTCACCCTTGCACTGCACAGCGGCTTCACCCAGTTACCAGTCTCTGATGGATCTTTCCCCAGTGAGGATGCAAATGAACCCACCTGACCAGGAATTTTAGGATGACGGTGTTTTTCCACACACAGTCCTGAGAGGTATTCTATCTTCTCTTATAATCTGTCATTTAAATATGTTTCAATATTATATTTTAAACTGTGACTGTAATTTCATAAGTTTTATAGAGGAAGGAAGCATCTAGTGTAACTGGCTCAGCATGAAGGAGCTTCACAAATATATAAAGTGCAAATTTTGACTTAACACGTGAATAAATAATTATGATAGGACTGTCACTGTAGTTAGTGTAGTAGCCCCTCTATCACATCACAACATTATCTTTTTTGAGGTTGGAATAATTAAGATCTAGTCTCTTAGCAAGTTTGAGGATAATAATACAATATTGTTGTCTGTGTTCACTCTACTGTGTATTATTAGATCTCTAGAACTGACTACTAGTTGCAAATCTGTATGCTTAAATATTTCTCCTGTTCCCTCAGCTCCCAGCTCAAGGTAACCACCATTTTACTGTCTGTCAATAGACTGACTTTTTAAGATTCCACATATAAGTGATATTACACAGTATCTTTCTTTGTCTGACTTATCTCGCTTAGCATCATGCCCTCAAGGTTCATATACGTAGTAGCAAATAGTAGTTTCCTTCTCTCCTATGGCTGATAATACCCCATTGTGTGTGTGTGTATACACACGAAGGCCATAAAGAAAGATAAAGAAGGACCCTATGTAATGATTAAAGGAGCAATACAAGATGAGGATATTATAGTAGTTAACATATATGCACCCAGTATAGGACCACCTACATATATACAGCAAATACTAACAGACACGAAGGGAGACATTGATGGGAACACAATCATAGTAGGAGACTTTAACCCATCCCCCTGCCCCCGCCCCATTAACATCATTGGACAGATCTACCAGACAGAAAATCAGTAAGGCAACAGAGAAAAGAAATGACACAACAGAACAGTTGGACCTGGTTGATATTTTTTAGGACTTTACCTCCCCTCAAAACAGATTATTAATTCAAGCGTGCATGGAATAGTCTCTAGGATAGATCATATATTCAGGCACAAAAGAAGCCTCAACAAATTTAAGAGGATAGGAATTATTTCAAGTGTCTTTTCTGACCATAATACCATAAAACTAGTAATCAACCGCAGAAGAGAAACGAGAAAAAATAACAGCATGGAGGCTCAACAATATGCTAAAAAAAACTAATAGGTCAATGATGAAATCAAAGAAGAAATTAAAAAAAAATACTTTGAGACAAATGACAGTGAAAACACAACCACACAAAAATCTATGGGATGCAGCAAAAGCACTAAGAGGGAAGTTCATAGTGATACAGGCCTTCCTCAAAAGAGAAGAACAATCCTATCACCTAAAAGAATCAGAAAAAGAAGAGCAAACAAGCCTGAAGTCAGCAGAAGGAAGGAAATAATAAACATCAGGGAGGAAATAAGTAAAAGAGATTACAAAAGTAGGAAAAAAATCAATCAAATGAACAACTGGATTTTTGAAACAGTAAACAAAATGGACAAACTTGTGGCCAGGCTCACTGAGGAGAAAAAAGAGAACAGTACTTACTGTACCTAATTTATAAATTAAACTGTGTCACAGGGATAGGAGAAAACATGGCACATACAGGGTTCTGTATTACCAGCAGTGTCAGTCGTCCACTCGGGGTCTTGGAAGGTAGCCACCTCACACAAGGGGGGGGGGTTGCTACTGTATTTTTCTGTGGAATCTTCCAGAATAAGCATTTGGCAGTATTATCTGGTTAATCCCACCTATCCCCCTCACGTGACTGAATACTTTTTTCATTGGACATGTAGGTCTATCTCCAACTATGAATATCCCAATTAGTCAGAATGAAATTGACTTCTTTCTTACACAAAATATTATTCTACTGTTTTCCAAAATTATGTTTCCCATAACAATTCTAATTTTTCACCACTCATAGATTTCCCCTGGCTAACCATGTTTCCCCAGATGTACTACGGATTGGAAATCCTTGTTTCTTTCCAGAGCATGGGATTATGCTTTTTTATAAGACGGTGTCCACATAAAAGACTAACATCACTTTACTGTTTTACAGATTCTCCTTTCTTGGCTATCATTCTACTTACTGTTTGTTTCTCTGTATCAGCAACTACGATCTGTCGGTCTCTATAGAATTAGTCGCCCTGCACATTTGAGTATTAAAAAAGATCTTTGTAGAAAATTTAGTAATGAACACAAGCCAGAGTTCTATTGCAAGCTTGTATGAGGGAAGAGCCTTCTGACTAAGCTTATTCAAAAATCTAACATTACGGGGTCATTACATAGACAAAGAAAATATTTACATATTCTTTTCCATTATGGTTTATTACAGGATATTGACTATAGTTCCCTGTGCTGTACAGTAAGACCTTGTTCTTTATCTATTTTGTATATAGTTGTTTGTATCTGCTAATCCCAAACTCTTAATTTATCTCTCCCTCACCCCCTTCCCCCTTTGGTAACCATAAGTTTGTTTTCTATGTCTGTGAGTCTTGTTTCACATGAAAAAGAATATATATATATATATTTTATATGCATAGCTGAATTACTTTACACCAGAAACAACACTGTAAATCAACTATACTTCAACTAAAAAAAAAATCACACTAAATATTCTTTGTTACATTGTGTATAAGACAAAATATATATACAGATAGAGACCATTAGACTCATGAATGATAGCATCGTTGGTACAATACTAGTTTTCTAAAGGAACAAGAAAAATCGCTTGATGATGCTAGGAAGGAATTCGTTTCTCCCCAAAAGAAAGTTGTCAGTGACATCACAAGAAAATATCTTCCTCAGATCAGGTTTTTGTTAACTTTTCCTTTACAACTGTATTTTCGCCAATACAGTTAAAAGGCTCTCATCTTTTCTGAAATGTTCTTTCTTAAATTGGGAGAGTAATTTTCTCTTAGTAAGCACATAAGTGGAACTAGTTTGTGCTCTAAAACAGAGGTGTACCCTCCAGGCGCCAATAACTGTGGAGTCAGCTAACACAGCACTGAGTGAGGGTGCTATTGTTTACTACTGTCTTCACTCTTTTCTCAGCACATCGGATCACTTGCTTTGTCCTAAGACTCACTCTAGGAAGCTATTAAACTGTATCCTTCTACTTTCCTAACATCTCTTCATAGGACAGTTTGTACAGGTGAGAATAATTAGTAATCACCAGTCTCCAATCAGCAATTAGCTCCAATTAGCACTTCCCAGCTGCTCAGGCAGGCCTGTGCTGACTTCGTTCAGCTGCTTTAAACACTGAGGTTTGATCACAACACAGGCTAAAAATTTAAGACTCATCCATATCTCATCATTCTGATGGACAAACTTTTTGATTACCTCCTGTTATTAAAGCAAATTACGTATCGTGGGGTCCCTAATACTTGCACCTGTGGATACATCAGTATCCAGGTGGTGAAATGAGACAATGCAATAATATATAAGAGGTTGGTGGAGATAAGTTTCCTTCTTTTTAATGGCTTAATAGACACTACTGTATATAAAATAAACAAAAACCTACTGTCTAGCACAGGGAACTATAGTCAATATCTTGTAATAACCTGTAAAGGAAAAAAAATCTGAAAAAACATATATATATATTCTTTTTCATATAAATATGCATAACTTTGCTGTATACCTGAAACACTGTAAATCAACTATACTTCTAAAAGTAACAAAAATAAAAAGGAAACTTAAAGCAAATGTCACACATTATTTAATCTAGAAACCTGGAAGCAGTGCAGGCTATATCCAAATTAAATTCCTTGTAAAAGTATTTAAAAGTGCATGTATTTGAAAACAAAAGTTCACACAATGCTATTGTATCATCAAAAATCATGATTTAAAGAAATACAATAAAATGTAAACGGCCATACTGCATGTGGGAAATCTCTATCTTCCTCTAAATTTTGCTGTGAACCTAAAACTGCTGTAAAAAAAAAAAAAGTATATTAAAAATATTTAATGGTATGTGATAAACTTAAACAACTAAGTGAAAATTATTTTTCACAATGTTATTCAGTATACTCTACCAACCCTCCTATAAACATATATCTTCATTAGAGCGAGAAAGAGATGCTAAGTGGAAATACAGTGGCTGAGTGGTAGAACTACAGATGGTCCAAATTTACCCTAACTATATTTCTTTTTTTCTAGTATTTACTTTTAAAATCAGAAAAAAAAAGTTAATTATCACAGAACCCCAGTCTTGTAAAAAGTAAACTTCAGTGTGGTCCTTACAGCTTATAGGAGAGGGCTTTGATAGCTGGGAAAAGACTAGAATTAACCACACGTCCACACCGAGACTCTGGAGGTTGGGTCTCCAGTCAAACTAGAACTAAGCAAGCGTTTATCTATCTAAAATTTCTATTCTTATAAAGAATAAAAAATAATAATTTTGATGGCCATAACTATCTATCACTTACACATTCTTAAACTCCCTGTTAGAAACGCACACATAACAAATGTCTTCAAATCATCGTCCCTCAGATGATCACCTACTTGTTCAGGAGCCCTCGATGTCCCCGCCTCACTCCGGCAGGGCTGGTCTCCAGACTTTCTGCACAAACGTCATACCTGAAATTTCCTTTACCTCTTCCATGAGTCCCTCTGCCACCTGGTTTCTATATTTTCATTCTTGCTCTACTCACTGATGATCGACACTTTAATAAAGCCTCTGGAGCTATACTCATTCATTTTTTTTTCTTCCCCAAAATTTTCTCCTCGATACGTATTTTCTTAATCCTTCAAGACCAGTTAGTAGAATATTTGTAAAGTTATACAAGGTTTAGGATAATTGTTGTACTAGAGTCCAATCTAAATCTAAACTATAATATCTTGATTACCTTCCTCAAATACAGGAGAGTCATGACATCTTCAGGGGTAAAATAAGAACCTAACTGAAATTAAAAAAAAAACAAAACTATCTTATGATTAGAAATCTGTATGGTCGTGGAGCATGTCATATTTGTTTAAATTTAAGATAAATATATGGTTAAGTATAAACTGTTAATCCATAACATTATAGAATTTATCAGTAATTCAAAACACTAGATACAAATGAATCAATTATATACAATTCACATAAGTATATACTCACAGTTCTAACGCTAATCAAGAAAATGAGGTTTGGGTTGTGTAGGACAAGTCCAGTTCAGCTGCACTAAAATCTCAAAGAAGGCACACTATCAAGAAGAAATAGAACATAAAACATGTGATTGCAATGCAGCAAGATATTCCCTGTGAGATAGTAACATGGCGTCTCATGTATTGATATGATCCTCCAGTTTTCTCAGCTCAGTGGCTTTAAAAGGCAGTTATTGCCAGATTTGTGCTTTTTTGACTTAAAGGATTACAGTTCTGTGCAGGATTCATTCATCATAAAAACCCAGGTGTATCTCTGAATAACAAGGGAGAAATTAGGTAGCTCTGTGTGCTCACATGTGCTCATGATGTCATTAAAATCTTGGCACTATTTCTTTGCTTCTTGAATAAAAAACAAAAGCAAAAGCAACCTTAAACCTAGGAAGAGGTTCATGCTATCTCTTTACTTATTCCCCATTCGTTTGCTACCTTAGCCTTAAAGTGTACTACTATTTTATAATTGGCTTCATATTCTTTACAATATCCCATAAATTGCTTAGGCAAATTGTAAACAAAGTTGATAATTTTGATAAATTCTTTGTATCATGTATTTAACATGACTCACCATTTTTAAAGCACAAACTCTGTGGATTAGAGATGTAATGAAAAATGACTAAAATAATACAATCATTTAACTTAAATATCTGTTGAAATTTTTTTTCATCTTTCATTCTATGACTCATATCCAGAACATAAATTCTAAATCTTAAGCATAGTTAAAAATGGCTGGACACTGCAATCAAGAGTCAAGAGTTGCAGTTCCAAACTAGTTGGCAACTTTGGTTAAGTTACTTTGTTTACATAAGATTCAGTTGTCTCCACTGTGTTTGATTGTTTATTTGGGGGGGAGGTAGTAAGGTTGGTTGGTTGGTTTGTTATTTATTTAATGGAGGCACTGAGGACTGAACTCAGGACCATTTCATACATGCTAAGCACGCACTCTACCACTGAGCTACACCCTCCCCGCTTCCCCACTGTAAAACCAGGGATATAATAGTTCATTGTAACATAATTTGAGATTTAATAATATTGCTTACAATGATAAAGATGCTTAGTACATCATAAATGTTATCATCATTCCATACTTTTCTAATTCTTTATCAGTGTGTTTAGGTACCACAATCACAAGCAATTTAAGAGAGGCCATATCCCAGGATCAGGCAGTTAATCTGTTCTCTCTTAAGCGAACATGATCTAGAGTTTACATTCTAGCATTATTTGAACCAGACTGTGTGATATTAATTTTAAAATTTTCTCTGAAAATAGTAATACATTTGTTTGGCAATATTATCTATTCTTAATTTCTGCTAATTGGGATTTAAAATCTTATATAATCTGAAAGTTTGAGTGATGTTTGAATAAGGCATAGCAAGTTAATCTGACTTGTTACTAAACAAGGTGACAGCATGAGTTCTGTGTAAGGATCAATTAGTCTTTCCCTGTTTTTGCTATTAGCAAGAGGTTTTCTGTATTACCGCTCCTTCCCTAACACAAATTTACATAACCCTCATGTCCGTCTTTACAAATGAGGATGATCCCTAATGTATGCTTTATATGTTTCTTCAAAAAGCATAAAGTAACTGCATAGAAAAGAACTTTGAAATGGTAAGAACAAAAAGCAAAAACAACAACAAAAAAGGCCTGTACAAATGTAAGATATTATTCACATTGTAAGCTTAAGGTCAGGCAACCCTCATCCACAAAATAGCTATGTAAGATATATGATGTTTTATTTTTCTAAAAAACACTCAATTTCCATTGAGAATTTCCATTCTGGTGGCATAGTTGAACTTTCTCTCTCTCAATTCATTTTTTTAAATTCAGTGATTACAAGTTTGATTCCCAGTTACTCAGTTCAGAGAGGTGATTGCTGAGATGTCCCTTTAGCTGCTCGAAACCCTTTCAGGTCTGAGGTTTTTAATTATGTCCAGTGTCTTAAATACTGGGATTTCAGAAAATATGCCTTCAGCCTTGATAGTGTACACTTGCCAAGAAGGTTTGTGCTCTCTGGGGTTGTACAGATTCCCTGAGCTTTTGGTCACACTGGAGAGTTGGGAAGCAGGATGTGATTGGGGGACAGAGAATGATGGAAGAGAGACGTCAAAATTAACACCTCTTCAACTCAGCATCAGTGTAAAGATGGAAGAGAAGGAACTCAAACCTACTAGTACTTATGACTAATAAAAATTACCTAATACATGATCTATTCAAATCCAGAAAGTTACTGCTACATATTTTTTCCCTAAATAATGATATCTTTGGGAATATGATGGAGGATGAAAGGAACAATTCATCACTCCAGAAAAGTATACACATTTTCAATACCATTTCAGGGATTTTGTGGGTTTGTCTTTAAGTCTTCTGTGATTCACTAGCTACAGGTAAATTCTTGTTCTCATTGTCCAGAGGAAATGCACTTTTCACAGCCCTGTTTTTATGGTCTTCTTTCCAACTTAGTTCTTACATAACTACCGTATCTCACAAGCTATAAAATATCTGAAGAATAGGATTTTTGCAATGTTCATATTGGTGTTTCCTCCTATCAAGTTCTATGCTAAATATACATTCAATATATAAATATTTAATTTTAATTGTAATATTTTCAATAATAAAATTTGGAACAAGTCTGTTTACTACATTTTGCCTTTTTTATAAACTCACAGTAAACAGTTAATAGGCACTTGTACCAGGAGTTGCCCTTTCAGTTCTGTCAGAAGTTTTATTTATTTAGTTATTATGTTCTGTAAGAGTAGACAATGTTATCTACCCAGACATTTGAAAATGTGAGACTTCTAATTTCAGCTGTGGCATGTAGGGTTTAAAAGTCATTATTCTTACCTTCCAACCAGAAAAAGCTGACCAAACTGAAAATCAGTAACTTATCTTGGATCCGTCAGAGAACTGAGGTTGTGGAACCAACTACCACCATAAAATCTGGATAGGCACGTAAATACAGAGAACAGAAGAGATCTGCTTACTGGAACGGAAGCCACTGGCGCCGTAAAATGTAAGTAGAGTTCAGGGTAGTGTTGAATGGCTGGAGACTGAGTGCTGATTAGAATGATGGTAAGAAATTACTGGACATGCAGTCTTAAGGATACCCAATACTTTGGTGGGTTTTACCTCCAGTAACTTCACCAGGTTCTCAGGGCAAACAGCAAAGAAAGATTCTCTTGTGTGTTTCACCAGAAAAGAAGAAATGTAGTAATTATGAAACACACCTGAAGCTTTATTTATTCAAAGGCCTCCCCTCCAGAATAAAAGACTTTCCAGAGCTAAGGAAAAAAATTTTTGAAGATTAGAGCCCATTGGAATGGTTTCATTAAAAACTAAAATAAAAAAAAAAAACCCAAGTTTGAATCATAAAATTATGTAATGCTTACTTATCCACAACTCGCCATCATACCAACAGAAGTTGAGTTGAGTAACAGCAGACTGCAGCTGGAAGAGCTGCAAGACAGACTCCCTCAGAGCCACATTACTTGTCTGGCATGAGCGAGGGTAATAATACAAGGGCGTTAGGAGGATTTCAAGCCTCTGGCAGCCATACCTAGAACATATTAAACATAGCCCACCTCCTAGCCAAATTACCATAAAACCTTACACAAAAAAGTCTTTTTTTCTGTTATTATAAGCCCAATACATCACATTCAGCTTTTAACGAAATATTACAAGGCAGTCTAGAAGCAAGAAAACACAATCAAAAGAGAATAATGATCAGAACCAGCCTCAGATATGGCAGAGAGTATAACTGATCAGACAGAATTTAAAATGATTATAATTATGTAAAGAGCTCTGACTGGGGAAACAAAAAACAATATAAAGGACTGATGGGTAATGTAATCAGAGAGGGAAAGTCTAAGAAAGAATTAAAGAAAACCCTAAACTCAAAAGATTGTAACAGATACAGAGAATGCCTTTAATAATCTCATCAGTAGATTGGATATGGCTGAGAAAAGAATCAGTGAACTTGAAGGCAGTTCAGTAGATTCTTCCCAATGCAGAGAGGAAAAAATTTAAAAATTATAATGGAATATTCAATAAATGTAGGACAATTTCAAAGATTATTAATTGAAATGCCAGAAGGAGAAGAAAGGAGAGTGGAACAGAATAAATGTCTGAAGTAATAATGACTGAGAACTTTCCAAAATTAATGACACATCAAACTACAGATGCAGAAACTTAGAGAATACCAAACGTAAGAAACACCCCAAAATTCTACACCTAGGGATATGATATTCAAACCACAGAAAATCTAAGACAAAGAGAAAGCTTGAAAAAGTTGAGGGCGTGCAGGTAGGGGGAGAAATACCTCACCTATAGAGAAATAAGGATAAGAACTGCAGTACTTTTGATCAAAACTGTGCAAATAATAAGTGAGTGGAGTGAAATACTCTAAAAGTTGGGGAAAAAATTACCAACCTAGAAGACATAACAATTCTAAATGTGTATGAACCTAGAAACAGATCTTCAAAATATATGAGACAAAAACTGACAGAATTGTGAGGAGAAAGATGTAACTTCTTTTACAGTTGAAAACTCTAAAAATCCTCTTCTAATAATTGATATATCAAGCACATATATCATTTGTAAAGATATAGCTGACCTGAACAGCACAATCAAATTAATCTAATTGACACTTACAAAAGACTTCATCCAACAACAGAGAAAAACATTCCTCTCAAGCTCCCATTGAACATTCACCAAGAAAAGGTCACATTCTGACTGATAAAACACACCTAAACAAACTTAAAAGTATAGAAGCTATACAAGGTAAGATGCCAGATCACAACAGAATTAATTAAGACTTTTTTAATAACAGAAACACAGCAGGAAAACATACTCTCAAGTACTTGGAGATTAAACAACCTATAGATAAATAACAAGTAGGTCAGAAAAGAAGTCACAAAAGAAATCTTCAAAAATATTTTTACTTAAATGAATGTAACATCAAATTTTTTAGCAATGCAGCAAAAGCGGGTACCTTGGGGAAATTCATAGCATTGATTGCATATCTTAGGAAAATATCTAAAATCAACAACTAATCTTCTACTTTAGGAAGCTAAGGAAAACAAAGAACAATTTAGGTTTCATGAAATAAAAGAATATGAACAGAAATAACTATTAGAGTAAAAGTTAATGACACTGAAAACAGGAAAAGTGCTAAAATCAACAAAATTGAAAGGTTCTTTTCCTTTAAAGGTTAATAAAAATAATTAATTTCTAGCAAGGGTAACCAAGAAAAAACACGTATTTCAGTATCATAAATGAAAAAGGGGTCATCACTAGTAATCCTGGGGACATTAAAAGGGTAACACAGGAATATCATAAGCAACTCTACACCCACAGATTTGATTATTTAGATGATATGTATATGTTCCTTGAAAGACACAAACCACCCAGAGTTACACAAGGAGAAATAGATGATCTGAATTGATTTGTAACTCTTATAAAAAGATGATTCAACAATAAATTCCTTCCAAGTAAGAGAGCACGTGACTCAGATGGTTTGACTGGTAAAATCCTATCCAATTTTAGTAAAGAAATGATATAAATTATTCTTAATCTCTTCCAGAAAAGAGAAGCTAGGGCACACACACTAAGAAATTTTATCAGACCAAAATTACGCTAGTACCAATATCAGATACAAATATTGTAAGGAAGGAAAACTACTGGCATGTATCTCTTAAGAATATCAGTGCAAAAGTACGTAACAATGTATCAGCAAGTTGAATCCAACAACATAAAAATCATACACAAAACCAAGTATGATGTATTCCCGTTATGCATGATTAGTTCAAATATTGAAATTCAGCAGTATCCACTGCATCAATGCTAAAGATTATATAATATCAGTTGATAAAACAATTGACAAAACCCAATACCTATTTATAAAAAACAAAACAACTATGAACAAGCTAGCGATAGATGAACAAAATAGCAATAGAGGTTACATTCCTCAACTTTATAAAGATTACCTACAAAATGTCATCATTAGTGATTGGAAATATGATACTTGCCCCTAAGATTAGGAATGACTCAAGGACATTTTCTGTCACCACTCTTTTTCAATAATGTACTGGAAATCCCACTAGCATAATATGATAAGAAAAGTGAAAGTATACACATTAGGGAGCAAGAAAAAATACTTTGTAGATGACAGTATCTATATAGAAGAGCCAACTGAATGACAAAGACATTCTGGAATTAACAAGTGAATATAGTATGATCATAGGATAACAAAGTTTATATACTAAAGTCAGTTGTTTTCCCATACAACAGTAATGAATGACTGGAAAAGGAAATAGGTAAGAATAAATCTAGCAATATATGCACAAGATATGCAAAAACCCACAAAACACATATATGCAAAAAAATAAAACTACAAAAGTAGGATGAAAAATATTGAAGATCTAAACAAAAGAAGGGATTTTCATTCATGTATCAGGATACTCAATATTGTTATAATGTCCATTCTTCCCAACTTTATACATAGATTCAACAAAATCCCATTCAAAAACCCATCAAGATATATATCTCTCTAGATATAGACCATATACTATTTATATATATATATAATCTACCTATCTATTGATGGATAGATACACTGATTCTAAAGTTTATATGTGAAGTCAAAAAACCTAGCTTGGTCAACATAATACCGAAAAGACCAAACTGGGAGGGTGCACCCTACCTGATTTCAAGACCTACTACAAAACTGCATTAATCCAGACAGTATGGCATGGGTGAAACAGATATAGGGAACAATGAAACAGAATACAGTATCAAGACACAGATCCACAAAATATAGCCAACTGACATTTAACAAAGAAGCAAAGTCAGATCAATGGAGAACGAATGTCATTTCAACAAATGGTGCTGGAAAACTGGACTTGCATATAAAAAAAAAAAGAACTTAGACACAGACTTTGCACCTTTCATTAAAATTAAGTCAAAATGGATTGCTGGTCTACATGGAGACACAAAATTTTTAAATCTTATAAGGATATGTAGGAGAAAATCTAGGTGAGTTTGGATCTGAAGATATTTAAAGTGAAATTTTAAGTTTATATCTAAAAGCAAGATCCATAAAAATCATAAATTTACTAAAATGTCTGGTTTGCAAAATGTACTACTAAGAATAAAAAATTAGAGAAAACATTTTCAAAACAATCTGATAAAGGTTTTACATCTTAAATATACATAGAAGTTTTTGAACTCAACAACTAGAAAACAAACACAACTCAGTTAAAAAATGGGCAAAAGATCTGAATAGACACATCACCAGAAAAGATACAGAGAAAATAAGTATATAAAGTGGAACTTGGCATTATTTGTCATTAGGGAATTGCAACTGAAAACAATAGTGAGATTCCAGTACGTACCTACTTGAATAGCTAAAATGAAATAACACACCAGCAATGGCAATTTTCAACAAAGAGGAAGAGCTACAGAAAATCTCGTTCATGATGGGAATGCAAATTGGTGCAGCCACTCTGGACAACAGTCTGATAATTTCTTACAAAGCTAAACTTATTCTTGCCACAGGATCCATTTACCTAACTGATTTGAAGAATTATGTCCGTGCAAAACTGCATACAAATATGTACACATGTTTAATGATAATAACCCCCAAACTAGAAGTAATCAAGATAGCCTGCAATAGGTAAATGGATAAACAAACTGTGGTACATCCATGAAATGAAATGTTATTCTGCAATAAAATGCAATGAGCCTCAAGCCAAAAAAAAAAAGACACAGATGAATCTTAAGTGCGTATTGCTAAGTGAAAGAAGCCCATCTAAAAAGCCTACAGATTGTATACTTTCAATTACTTGACATTCAGAAATAGCAAAACTATGGTAAGGATCAGTGGTTGGCTGGAACTTGGGAGAAATAGTGTGTTAGATAAGTAGGCATAGGGAATTTTTTTTTAACATTGTGAAACTATTAATTATGGTACTTTAATGGTGGATACAAGACACTATGCGTTTGTCAAAAACAACAGAACAGTACAGCACAAAGACTAAACCTTAATGTATGCAAACCTGAGAGTCATTAAGAAAGCTGAAGATCCCAGGAAGGAAGGTAGACTGTGACAGGACAACCTAAGTGTATTACAGATAATGTGGAAGTGCTGACCTGAGTGCCTTTGGAAATGAGGGTAGTCTGCAGAACTTAAGGCAAAGACAACTGCTCTGAAGCACTATGCTCTAGTTGGTAAGATCTGTTTCCCATGAGAATGTGAGTTAACAATTCTGATACTGTTAAACATTTACACTGGAACTGAACAATGAAGTAAGTGAATGGCAAAGAGTAGAAGCCAGATTTCTTACTGTTGAGTGGAAGTGGACAGATAAGCCAGGGGAGGAACTAAAATAATTTGTTATTAATAATAGATTAATAATAATAGATTAGAGTTGGAGACAACAGAATAAACTCATGTTTAGATTAATATAGATACAGATGGTTCCATATAGAAATATTTATAGAAATCCATATACACATGGTTTATTATACACAAATACTGTTCCTTCCTGATCAGCTGAGAGGGCTTAGCTATAAGGACACACCAGCAGCAGTGAACACGATAGCTCCTGGTTTTAGTTTCTAATGCCTTTTTCCAGTAAAAGGAACCTTGGCTCCTTAGACAAATGCCTGATTCTAGGAGTGCAGATAGAAATAAACCAGATGAGACTGGAGCAGTGGGTAGTGCCAGGATGTAATAACATGATTTAAAAACAAATACCCACATTGATGAGAATATGTCAAGAGAAGACAGGAACCGACTGAAAAGAGGAAGCAATGGCCAACGCTGGAACAATTTAAGCAATTTGAAAAAAATTAAAGTAATATTAGATTATATTCCAGAATATAAAAATCTGATACTGATATAAATGAGTTAGTAAATAAATAAATGGAAAAGGAGACACAAACCTCCTATGCAGAGGAATTCTAAATAATTTATGTAGAAGTTCCACCCTTGAGGACCTGGAGTATAACTTCCCAGTCCTGAGATGTAGACGGTGCAGTGTCTTCCTTCCAGAAAGTACAGTATGCAAAGGGGGGAAAATAACTCTGCAGTAGAGAAACCTGGCAAACTGTACCTCCATAAGGTAATCAAAGTCAACGTCAACAATAATACATCACTGATATGTCTGCAAAACAACTGTCTGATACTCTGCAAAACTGTCAAAGTCAACAAAAACGGGAAATCTGAGAGTGTCACAGCGAGGAAGAGCCTAAGGAGGCATGACGACTAAATTTAATGTGGCATCTTGGCAGGGATCCTGGAACAGGAAAAGGACATCATGGTAAAACTAAGAGAAAAAAAAAAAAAAAAAAACACCAAGGAATCTGAATAATGAATAATGAATAATGTATGGACTTCAGTTAAAAATAATGGATCAATAATATTTTACTAATTGTGTTAAATGTACCATACTAATGTAAGATGTTAATAATGGAGGAGACTGGATGTAGTGTGAGTGACAATTCTCTGTACTATCTTCACAATGTAGCTGTAAATTGAAAATTGTTCTGAAGTCTATACATTATTTTTTTTAAAAGAATTATCATCAAAAAACTAATGAAAAAGAATCTGTTGCTAGCATATGCCATATTTCATAGTTCTGTTTAAGCAGTATTACACCAAAGCAAGGACATTTTTCCTCATTTTCATTTAATTTAGTGCTTGCAAGAATACGGCTAAGAAAAAGCACTAACGGATAAGTGAACAATGGAGAACGAATGATAAATGCTCTTCTAAACTGCTTTGTTCCAAACAGGCTAGAGCAATACAGAAAATGTTCTTTGGCCCTCATTATAATATAATTTATGCACACTTTTTAAAAATAATTATTCTGATACACAATGAGGTGAAATATCAACACACAGAATCAAGTGAATTAATTATTTTTTGACTAGTATTATTAGTGTGTTGCCAGAACTATTCAGTAATTTGAGGTTAGTTATTAGTCTATTTTTGGCTGTGATGAGTCTTCCTTTGAATACTTTCTCTGCTTTTTCTTACATAAAACATCCAACTATGTAATTTCTATCATTTTCATAATAAAAAATACCAAAGCCATGCTTGATATAACAAGTTCTTAAAATTATAGTAAGATAAAATGTATGTCTATCACAACCAACTCATTTGGTTATTCTTTAGGTGAATTGTAAGTAGGTACATTTTATTGCTAGATATTAAAGGTTCTAACTACAAGAAAAAATAGTAACTGTGTGGTGATGGATGTTAAATAATCTTATATTGATAATTATAATAAACAATATTTACCTATATCAAAACATGTCGTACACCTAAAACTAATACAATGTTGTATGTCAATTATATCTCCGTGAAAAAGTCAAACGACAAAGTGGGAATGCATTATTTGCAGCTCACGTTAAAATAAAGGCCTTTTCTTTCTAAAATACAAAACGCTTCTATAAAACAAGGATTAATAGCTTAATAGAAAAAGTGGCAAGAGTTCACATAAAAGGAATTTTATTTTTTACTTTAAATTGATTTTGTTTAGAAAGTATTACTGAAGTGTAGTTGAGTTATAAATACTATATTAGTTTCAGGTGTACAGCATAGTGATTCAGTATTTTTACAGATTATACTCCATTGAAAGTTATAGCAGCTATAATTCTCTGAGTTTTACTGTATATCCTGGTTGCTTACCTATTTTATACATAGTAGTCTGTATTTCTTAATCCCCTGCCCCAAGAGCCCCCTCCTTTTCCCTTTTACCTCTCCTTCAGTAAACACTAGTTTCTTTTCTGTATCAGTGAATCTGTTTCTGTTTTGCATATACATTCATTTGAATTATTTTTTAAATTCCACATATAAGTGATATCATACAGTATTTGTCTTTCTCCGTCTGACTTATTTCGCTAAGCATAACATTCTCTAGGTCCATCCACATTGCTGCAAATCACAGAATTTCATTCTTTTTATGGCTGAGTAATATTCCATTGTTCGTGCGTGTTTGTGTGTGGGTGCGCGCATGCACACGCACACACACCCAGGTGTGGAATTGCTGGATCACAGAATGGTTCTATTTTTAGGTTTTTTTTTTTTAGGAACCTCTATACTGCTTTCCAGAATGGCAGTACCAATTTACATTCCCACCAAGAGTGTACAAGGATTCCCTCTTGTCCACATCCTCACCAACATTGTTCTTTATAGACTTTCTGATGATGGCCTTTCTGACAGGTGTGAGGCAGTATCTCACTGTGGTTTTGATTTGCATTTCTCTGATAATTAGTGATGTTGAACATCTTTTCATGTGCCTGTTGGCCCCATTTGTCTTCTTTGGAAAAATGTCTATTCAGGTCTTTTTCTTCTTTTTTGATTGGGTTTTTTGATATTGAGTAGTATAAAGCGTTTATAAATTTTGGATATTAACCCCTTATAGGTCATGTCATTTGCAAGTATTTTCTCTCATTCTTTATGTTGTATTTTAATTTTGTTAATGGTCTCCTTAGGTCTGCAAAAGCTTTTAGGTTAATTAGGCCCATTTGTTTATTTTTGCTTTTATTTCTTTTGCCTTAGGAGACAGATCCAAAAAAAAATATTGCTACAATTTATGTCAAGAGTGTCTGGCAATTGTTATATTGTCATTGTTCCGCAAATTCAAAAATTATATTTGCATTTTAATGACTTTACAACCACATTTTGGCTGCTGTGATTGTCAAATGAGATAATATACATGGAAATAAACTTTTCAAAATTATTCATCATTGTTTCATTATGTTCATCAACTGTATTTCCAGTACCTATCTTAATCCCTAAGCATGTAAGAATGAGTGAATAACACTTTAATAAAGGTATAACAAAAATGGTTATTATTAAGTAATTTATGTCATTAAAAGAATACTTGATTTGTTTTCTAGATCTTCAGTATGTTTAGCATAAAGAATGATGGAGAATATTTCCAATGCTAGTTGGAAATTCAGTTTCCATTCAATGTTTTATGTAGGTTCCCGAGCCTGTTTGTATGAAGTTTGGGAAATTCAAATTAGAATTTCAAATATTTATTGAGAAGTGTTGTTGCCTCTGAAAGGCCTTATAAATAATTGTTTGTCCTACATGAAAGTCCACAAGCATAGTCATCTTCTAAGAATGAAATATAACTCTCTTACTTAGATTTCTGGTTTCTGTTATATTTGAAATTTTTATAGTAAATTGAATTGGGATGAAGACTGAAAAGCTGGGATTCAGGCAATTAACAGGCTATTACATTTCTGGGAACAAGCTGCACATAAAAGTCATGATTCCCTCCCAACTCTGAAAGAGACATAGTAAGTCTCACTGTACGCGTCTTTTCTCAAGCACCAGCTTTTTCTCTTAAGAGAATTACTAGAGTCTTCACACAGCATTGTTCTTCCTTAGCACACTGATCTGTCACCTTGTTTTTTAGTGAACTTCTGCTCTTACTTCTGGGCTCATTCATCTATTGCTACAATAATGCCACCTTACAAACTACCCACAGCTTACAAAGCATCTCGTGCTTTACATTTATCTTCGTGCATAAGCCTGTGGGGCAGTTTGAGGCTGTCATGACTTGGGCTGGGCTCGCTCAAGCATTTGCAAGAAGCTGGCCGTCTGGCATGGGCTGGCTGCTGTAGGGTCAGCTGGCTGGGTGACCTGGTCAGTTGGTCACCTAACTCCATATGTTGTTCACATTCTTCCAACAACCCACTCCCAGCATGTTCTCATGGTGGTGAGAAGAGTGCAAAAGAGAAAGTGGAAACACGAAAGTGCTTTCCTAATTTCTGCCTGGTCAGAAAAATTCACTCGCCAAAACTAGATTTAGTGTGGGAGGAAAATATCAAATGGAATGGACGCTGGGGGGCATGAACAAATGGACCGTTCCTGCAGTGGATCTACCGCAACACTGATGTCTCTATGTGAATCTCTGTATGTATCTATATTTATCTAATTATTGGCATATATGTAATTTAATTTGATTTTGAGATAAAAATAATATAATGGCCAAAGCAGGTGTTTGTTTCTAACGTGACATTGTAACTTTTCATGCATGCATTGATTCTATGACAATAAAATTCTTAATTCTTACACAATATAAAATCCAGTTTCTTTACAATTAAAGTTTAATAGCTTGATTGATTTCTCCCTTTCACTTTCCATGCATTATTTTAAATATCAAAGATCCCTTATCTCATTCCTTCCCCATTCCTTATTTTATTAAAATCCCTAGAAAATAAGTTTTCCTCTTTAATTATCCATATAAACTTATAGTAGCTTCTACTGTATTACATTTTTTTAGAAAATTGATTTCCTCCCTATTATCCACTAGACTGAAAGCTTCTTAAATGCAAGAAAATGTCTATCTTCTTCTCTAGAATTACTGCTATGTATTATATGTTTAACAATAGCAGGGTTTTTTTTTTGATGCTAGTAATATTATTAATATACTTATGTTTATAATCAGCCAATGTGGAGAGGTACAGATGTGAATTACTGTAGAGATATATATGTCCTAACATGGCTTGGAATAAAGATAGGCTTTATGATATCCAGAGCAGGGACTCTCACTCCTCGATGTACCCTGGAATCCACAGTGAAGCTTCATTAATACATATTCTGGTTCTCAGTCTGAACTCTGCCATATGCTTACACTAGCTGATAGTATTCTAATTATGTAGACATTGATTTCAGAGACAAGGCAATCATCTTCAAAATACAGACTATCTGTAACTTTTTAAGTTTCATAGCATAGGACATATACTTCCAAAAGATGATCTGAATTATTAATCTAAGTTTAAGAGGAGAATGACGAAGAAAATAATAATTAAAAGCAAAGAACAACTGTAGTTGTTCTAGCCAATTTCTTCACAAGGTGATGAAGAGTGTGACACTGGTCTATGGAAGAACAGCTGTGTCTAAGGCTGGCCCTATTAGAAGAGCCCGGTTCATCCGGAAGGCCACTAGCATGTGTATCTTATCTGAAATAAAGCTAATGGATCTATAGGTTTATTTCAGTAGAAGCATTCTTTCCAAGCAGAAAATATTAGCTTCTGAATCCTTTCAGATGGAAATAGGACTAGAGAATTAACTGTAATTGAAAATGACTGATTCCTCTTGATGAGAGTGGCCTTAGGAAGTTCTTGACTTCCCTGAGAAATTTTATCCACTGGTTTTCTTACTTAATTTGGTCTTTTTAATCAAAATAATACATGAGTTACTATTATCAGGATCTAGTCTGATGTTTTTGTCTTCTATTCCTGTACAACACAGTAATCAAAACCTTAGTAGGTTACTACAAGAACTGTTCCGTTTGTTCCCTGTTCTGTGAACCAGGAACTTTCACAGGATATCTCAGGGCAGCTTAGCTTTGTTCCATGCACTGTCTGCTGGGGCTCAATGATGACTTCCTGTTTCACGTGGGTATTAAAGTTGTGATTCTTTGCATGGTTGAGGAACAGGTACAATGTCTCAATGGGGACCGTGTCTCCATCCATTTCCAAAAGGAATTCCTCACATGGCCATCAAGAATCTAAGAATAATAATTGTAGATCTACTTGAGTGCCTAATTTTCTAGGCCAGTCTTGCCAATGAAAGTTTCTGTGAAGATAGAAATGTCTATAAATTTGTGTTCTACATACTAGCTACTAGACTTACTTGAATATTAAGCAATTGAAATGGGGCTAGCGTGACTGAGTAACTGAAGTTTTAATTTTGTTTAATGTTAATTATTTAAAATTTATATTTAAAATAACCAGATGTGGCTAGTGGTTACCTAAGTTATTCAGTAAGGTCACAGTGCAGTTTCCTTACATGTATTTCATTAATGTCTTGGGGGAGCATTAGCCCCACAGCCTAACTTCAAATAGGTTCACATATGGAAATTAGGTGTTCACTATGCAAAACATCAAAGGAGGTAAAGAGTGAAGACAAGCTGCACTGGATTCCTAAGGCTACCACAGGACAGCACCACAGACGGGGGGCTTACACAACAGGAATTAATTTTCTCACCGTTCTGGAGGCTCCAAGTTCAAGTCAGGGTGTTGGCAGGGTGGGTTTCAATCTCAGGGCTCTCTCTTTGGCTGGCGGATGGCTGTCATCTTATGTCTTTACATGGCCCTTCCTCTGTTTTGATCTGTGTCCTAATCAGTTCTTGCTCTTATAAAGACATCAGTCATATCAGATTAGGGCCCACCCCAATGATCTCATTTTACATTAATTACCTCTTTAAAGGTCCAAATCCAAATACAGTCACATTCTTAGGTAAAGTGTAGGACTTCAACATATGAATTTTGAGACAATTTAGGCCATAACACAACCTGTATCAGTTAGTTATCGCTGCACAGTAAGCCAGCACAAAGCAACAACCACTTATTCCTGGGCGAGTGTCTAAACAGGCTGCTCGAGGATCAGCTTAGCCTGACAGTTATTTTCTCACTGCAGGTCTGCAGGCCACTCTCCTTGAGGCTTCGGAAGTTGGGATCAGTTTGAATCCGTATTTTTCTCATCTTCCTGGGGCAAGGACTCTAGATGGGAAATGATCTTCCGGTTATAGAAGAGAGATAGGGAGAAAAAAAAAACCAGATGAAACTCCCTAAGTCCTAGGATCAGAATGGCCCAATGTCACTTACGCACATTTATCACTGGCCAAAGCAAGTCCCGTGACTTAGCTCAAATACACGGGAAGGAGTAGACTCCACAGGAAGAGCAGCAGCTCAGAGCAGGCAAGTCCCTGACACCACTAATGCGACCTGCCACAAAGGCCTTCATTCTTTTTTTGTGAAGCACGCAGGGTTAATGTCAAAAAAGCTAAATTCTATCATCAAATGCAAAGATAACATGCGATATGGAAAGAAAGACAAAATCCAGGCATCACACTGAAAGTGAGCACGGAGTGAAATTAAGCAGAATCTGGAATAATTGCTGTGAACATATTCACAGCAGACGTGCAGCTGTACATTCCGAACGTCAGGGAAGGATCAGTACAATTAAAGTTCCTAGACTTGGGGAGGATGGGGCAGCACTAGTTTTGGAACTACCTGTGGATTCCAATTCAGTTATCATTAATACAAATAAAGAATAATTCAGTGCTATTTTATTCAGATTGTTTTAGATCATATTTGTTTTAGATTGTTTTACAAAATTAAAAATGCAAAGGGGATTTTTATTTTACATTGAGAAGTAGCTACAGTTGAGGCCTTGTGGAATACGCATATCCCCAATCTTTATGAATTAAGTGGCACAGAATATTAGCTTAAGACTGTATTTATGATACTTCCTTCTGCCTATGTTTGTTTTCCATTAATTATGTAAGATCTCCTAAAACTCAGTAAGTCCCAGTGTGCTCCAGGCTGCTTTCCAGAATTTTATTTTTATGCATAAGGTACGCAACAGGGAAGCCTAATCCTGAGGGAAGTATTTAATTCAGTTGTCAGTGAATCAGAGAATACTATTTCCCCAAGTTTCTTCTGTCTTTTTTACTGCTGAAATCTCACTGTCATTGTCTCAAATTCAATAGGAATTACACTTTATTAGTGCGCACAAAGGTATTAGTATTTGTCAGAGTCCAAAACAGATTTAGGAACAATATGGAGTAAGTATTTAAAATCATTTTTTTCCTTTCAAGACAATTTTTTTTTCCTCAAGAAAAGTTATGGATAGTTCTCTAAATTGCCCTAATATCACTCCTCTTTTTATAAATAATTATTTAGGATTACTTGCAATTGTAGAACATAAAATTATTTTATATTTACTTAAAAACTTGATAGGAATTATGTTATGGGTTGAACTTGGTTCCTCCCCAAACCATATATCAAAGTCTTAGCCTCTAGTGCCTCAGAATGATGACATTAGTGATAGAACTTCTAAAGAAGTAGTTAAGGTTAAGGAGGGCCACGACTGGTGTCCTCATAAGAGGAAATGTGGAGACAAGTACGCACACGCACAAAGGAAGGACCATGTGGAGACACAGAGAAGACAGCCATCTATAAGCCAAGGAGAGACAGGCTCAGAATGGAGCCCTGCTGAAACCTTGATCTTGGCCTTCTAGCTTTAACTGTGAGAAAATAAATTTCTGTGGTTTATGCTGCCTAGTCTGCAGTACGTTGTTACAGCAGCCCTAACAATCTAACACAGAGGGTAACATCAATAATATAACAACAGGAAAAATAAAAACTGAAAATGGGATTTCTTGTTTAAATTTCTTTTTTTGGATGATTTATTGTTAGTGTAAAGAAATGCAGCTGATTTGTGTGTGTTGATTTTGTCTCCTGCAACTTTACTGTGTTAATTTACTAGTTCTAACATTTTCTTTCGTGGACTCTTTAGTTTTCTGCGTACAAGATTATGTCATCTGCAAACAAGAGATGATTTTACTTTTTCCCTTCTGGTTTGGGTTGTTTTTCTTTCTTGTCCAATTGTGCTAGTTAGGGCTCCAGTACTATGTTGAATCGAAGTGGTGACAGTGGGTATTCCTGCCTTATTCTTGATCTTAGAGATCTAAAAACTGCTCTTCACTGTTGAGTATGACGTTAGTTGTGGACTTTTCATATAATGTCCGTATTCCTCAAAGTGATGTACAGATTCAATGCAATCCTCATTAAATCCCAGTGATATTTTTAACTATACAGTAAACTGATCTTCAACAATGGTGCCAAGAATACACAATAGGGAAAGAATGGTCTCTCCAACAAATTGTGTTGAGAAAATTAGATAATGACAGGAAAAAGAATAAAAGTGAACTCAAATCTACAACTCAAAGTCAATTCAAAATGGATTAAAGATTTAAGTCTAAGACTTGAAACTGTAAAACTCCTAGAAGAAATGATAGGAAAAAGCTTATTCATGTTGGTCTTCGAAACGATTCCTTGGAGATAAAACCAAAAGTACAAGCAACAAAAGCAAAAAGAGAGATGTGGGGCTACATCAAACTAAGAAGCTTCTACACAGCAAAGGAAACAACCAACACGGTGATAAGGCAGCCTAGGAATGAGAGAAAATATTTGCGAACTATGTATCAGATAAAGGGGTTAATATCCCAAATATATAAGGAACTAGTACAATTCAACAGCAAAAATACAAATAACTCAACTTAAAAATAGGTCAGTAACCTGAATAGCTACTTCAAAGATGACACACAAATGGCCAACAGGCATGTGAAAAGATGCTCAACATCACTAACCATCAGGGAAAATCAAAATTATAATGACATATGACCAATCAGAAAGGCTATTATCAAAAAGACAGAAAAAAGAAAAACAAGTGTTGAGGATGTGGAGAAACTGGAACTCTTGTTCACAGCTCGTGGGAGCTAGGAGGATTCCTCAGAAAATTAAAAATATCACCATATGATCCAGCAATCCCACCTTGGGGTAAATATATCCCCCCAAAATGGAAATTGGGACCTTGAACAGATATCTGCACTCCCAGTGTTTATTGCAGCATTAGTCACAATCGAAAAGACATGGAAACAACCAAAATGTCCATCAAAGAATGAAAATGTGCCATATACACAGAATGAATTATTATTCAGCTTTAAAAAGAAGGAAATCCTGTCATATGTGACAACATGGACATCATGCTAAGTAATATAATCTAATCACAGAAAGACAAATACCAGGTGATCCCACTTATGTGAGGTATTTAACATAGTCAGACTATTAGAAATCGGGTAAAATGGTGGCTGCCAGGGGTGGTGTAGATAAAGAAATGGGGAGTTGCTATTCAAGAGGTATAAAAATTCAGTTATGTAAGAAAAAAAAAGTCTAGAAAGGATGGA
Organism: Camelus bactrianus; assembly: GCF_048773025.1. Taxonomy (NCBI): domain Eukaryota; kingdom Metazoa; phylum Chordata; class Mammalia; order Artiodactyla; family Camelidae; genus Camelus; species Camelus bactrianus. The sequence goes on along the minus strand of NC_133561.1, from coordinate 7,483,774 downwards.
GGTAATAGTTGTTCAACAACATGAACGTACTTAATGCCACTTGAACTGTATACCTAAAAAGAATTATGATAGTAAATTTTATGCTATGTGCATTAACTGTATTTTTATTAAGCTGAGTATACAAGAATTTAGATAAACTTCCCAAGTTTACAGAGCTATAAAAGGCTCAGGTGTGGATTCACATCTAGTTTCTCTGATTCTGATTACTGGGTTCTTACCAAATTTATTTAAGAATTATATAGGCCCTGTGGTAAAGAATGAATATGCCATGAAATTGCAAAAGGTGCGCTGTTACTTGGAATGATACTGTGTTTTCTATGATTATAAATTAGTTTGAGAGAATAAGGTATACAATTCCTTAAAGGAAATTCAAAGAAAATTCAAAAAAAGCAAGATTTACCAACAGGCAGAGTCATCTCATGACCCGTGTATGAGCTCTTTTCTTTGCAGTGTAAATAATGTATGGATGTTAAGGATCACCATCTACCTATAATCTGTAAATCCAGTTGAAAGGACATAGTTGTCACTTTGATCTTAACAAAAGGCAGAAATATCATGCAGTTCACCATCCAATCCCTCATCGGCTAAAATGTCACCTCGTCTATGGAGGCATTCTATTTATTGCCCCTATAATCCACAGATTATATGGAACCCAAAATTGTCCTTGAACTGATATAATAAAATGCATACTTAGGAATACATCATATAAATTTATGATGCTAATAATTATCTCTTTTTAATATGCATCATGAGAACGTGAAGCACTTAGAGGAAGAGTAATTTCTTTAAAAGCATACAACCATTTTCAGGTTTTTCATTAAGTTTAATAAGTGTTGGCATTCTGACATGAAACTTATTTTTTTCCCGTAGAGGAAGGCAGAAAAGTATATGTTTGTATGTCTTACTTAGACAGATAAATCGAATTATCATTGAATAAAACTGGCATATCTGTATTAGCCCTGTATGTGTATGCAATTTAATTGGATATAACTAAAGGATTCATTGATCAAATCTGCAATGCAATATATGCATCATTCTGCAAAAGGTAACAGCTTGAAAATACCAATCTCAGAAATCATGGATCTGTCTTCACAAGTGGAAACCGCCTTGAATCAACCACTAGGCATAGCTTCCATCACTTAGTGTGAATGCTGTTTAGAAACATAGTATTAACAACACTTTAAACATTATTTAGCTAGTATTTAAAACAGTTATTTTAAATATTGTATTGGATGTAATTTGAACATATGATTTACAAAGAGAGGTCCCCAGTTACATCAATCATTTATTCTTTAGTCATTCACTAGGTGAACAAAGCTTGTACAAGTAGATTTAATAGTTAATGCTGGGATTTTAAGAAAATTAAGTGCACAGGATATATTCTTTGCTGTTTCTACAAGCTATTTCTCCTTCCTTGTTTGCTGTCAAATTCTGATTTTTCTCAGTGCATATACTCCAGGCATGAATCATGATTTTTTTAAGCCAATCACGACACTCTCATCCCGTTTGTCATACTGGTAAGTTTCTAAGCCTCTCTTGCAACTACAGATACCCAGTTAAGCACGTGCTAGCCATGGGATGTGAGGTCAGGAATGCTTGTGTGTTTCAGCGGGTAATAAATGTTTTCATTTAAAAAAAAAAAAAAAGGAAATACAAGAAGAGGAACATTTTTCTCCAGGTTCCTCTTTTCCTCTGGGACGTGTGCCTGTATGGAACTGCAGTTACTACAACCCTCATAGGATTCTATTTCCCTTAACATTGGGATCCAAAGCAAGGAGCCAAGAGTGCTTTGAAAGAACATGATTTGGAATAGGTAGGAAGTCTGGCATCTGGCACTGGTCACAATCTGGATTTGGACAGTCATCTTACGTGGTTTCTCCCTGTGTTCCATAAGGAAATTAAATAAAGGTACTTTCAGAGGAAGAATCCAATTCCTAAACCTGTGGTTAAAAGAACCCAAAAGAGTGACCATTCTGATAACAAGCCAAATAGACCTGCCATTATGTGGAGAAAAAAAAGTAACTGACAATACTTAAAGAAAGTATGAGTCTAAACGGGTAGGAAAGTTTTAGGAACATTCTTAATAAAATAAACAAAGAAGCCTGTATGAATCACAATAGGCTAGTGACCAGAGTTACATTTAACTACAAACTGTGTTAATAAGTGCTTTAGTTTATTGAAAATACAGTATTAAAACCTTGTTGTTTAGTTTAAAATTATTAGATATAACTGTTTTGACCATGAAAAAATCCACCCTGCTTGCGAAAGAGGTTGGAATTCTTTACTACAATTTTGCTTGCGAGAAATATTGGAAATCCTCTAAAAAGGGAAAGGGAACACTTAAATCCTGATGTAAGTGCACAAAAATCCAAGGCATGTAGCAGTCACCATCATTGCGATACCTTAGGCCTAGGTATTGATTTTGTTCTACAGATTCAGTGTATCCTGGCTAATGACAAAGCTCAGCTTCTCTGAAGCCACATGAAGAGAATTCTGCAGTAACACCCTGCCAACCTCCTGGAGAGAAACATGCTGGGGAGCGACAACAAGGGCAAGTACACCTTGGCCTAAGCAGAGCCTCCCTTGGCCTTGGCATTTCAGTTTTCAGCAGTAAGAGCAGCAGTTACCCTTTTCAACATCATTTATGTGAATACAGAGTGACTTAATGCAAAGTAACAAAGGCAGCAAAAATTTGACACTTGTTCTAGAAGCTTTTTCTGAAACAGGTGTGATAAAAAGGCTTTTTTGACAATAAACTCGTAAAGTAAATTGGACACGTGGAAGTGAAGAAAACACGCTGGGGGGCGACCGCTGAGGTGGCTCTGAGCCTCATCCTTGGGAAAGGAGGCGTGGGGGAAACAAGTCAACTAGAGCAGCGGACCCTCCGCCTCCAGGAACACAAGACTCAACGTGTGAGGAGAACCCTGATGCCACGGAAGTCACATTTATTATTATTTCCTTCAGTCAACAGCAGGGATACTGCACTGATACTTTTTTTCTGCAGTATAACCAGGCCCTGGGAAAACTGACAGGTAAAATACCGAAGTTATTGTCCGAGTTCTATAATCAACTGCTATAAAATAATCTTCAATTTTTATATGAATGCTTTCTTTTGTTATTTTAGAAAATAGTCAATAATAAAAGATCGAAAAATAAAAAAGGATAATGGGCTAAGTGTGTCATTATTACACAATTAGAATCACAATTTTTCTATGCATATATTCCCTAGAATGGAAAGTTGCAGAAGTCAGCATAATAGAAAAATCAAGAGAGAGCTCAGCTAAATTTTTCAAGTTTCACACTACAAAGTATTTATATGCAGAATGAGAGCAATGGAAAGAGGAGACATTACAGTTTGATTTCCATACTAAGATTCAGTGACACTTAACGTGTGTGTGTGTGTGTGGATGTGTGTGTGAGTGTGTGTGTGTGTGGTATTTGGCTTCCCCTTTCCATAGGCTACTAAGACCCTGTCAGTGTGCTGGTGTACCTTCAAGGCAAGCAATAAACTCAAGTTTACCAACAGATTACTTGAATGGTGTTTATGAATCAGCAGACAACAGGGGTCTTAATGAATGCCATGAAAATGAAGCATTTATTAATTCATAGTCAACAAATTATTCATTGAGGGCTCATATGTACTCAAGTTTTCAAATGAATTTAAAATGGATCAAAGACCTAATTATAAGACCAGATACTATAAATGAGACGAAAACATGGGTAGAATACTCTGACATAAACTGCAGCAATATTCTTTCAGATTCGCCTCTTAAAGTAAAGGAAATAAAAGCAAAAATAAACAAATGGAGACTAATTAAATTTAAAAGCTTTTGTACAGCGAAGGAAACCATGCAAAACAAAAAGACAACCTACTGAATGGGAGAAAATATCTGCAAATGATACGACCAACAAGGGATCAATATCCAACATTTATAAACAGCTCAACATCAAAAAAGGGGAGAAGATGTGAATAGATATTTTTCAAAAGAAGAAATGCAGATGGCCAACAGGCACATAGAAAGATGCACAACACTGCTAACCATCAGGGTAATGCAAATCAAAACCACGAGATATCACTTCACATCAGAATGGCCATCATCAAAAATAATACAAATAACCAGTGTTGGCGAGGATGTGGAGAAAAAGAGACCCTTCTGCACTGGTGGTGGTAAATTGGTGCAGCTGCTGTGGAAAACACTATGGAAGTTTCTTAAAGATCTAAAAATAGAACTATCAGATGACCCAGCAATACCACTTCTGGGTACATATCCTAAAGAAACTAAAGCACTAATTCAAAAAAGTACATTTTTTGAATGTATTATTTACAATAACCAAGATACAGAAGCAACCTACGTGCCCATCAACAGACGAATGGATAAAGGAGATGTGGTGTATGTGTGTGCGTGCCTCTGTGTGTATACTATGTATTCTACTATAGTATTCATTTCACACAATGAAATACTACTTAGCCATAAAAAAGAATAAAAGTTTACCATTTGCAGCAACATGGATGGACTTGGAAGGCATTATGCTAAGTGAAATAAGTAAGACAGAGAAAGACAAATACTGTAGATCATGTGTATGTGGAATCTAAAAAAACCAACAAACTAGTGAACAAAAAGTAGCAGACACAGAAACAGAGAACAAATTAGTGATTAGCACTGGAGAGGAGAGGGAGGGGCGGTATAGGGGTGGGGGAGTGGGAGGTGCAAACTTCTGAGTATAAGACAGGCTCAAGGATGTACTGTACAACATAGGAATATAAAATGTTGTATAACAACTGTAAATAGAAGGTAACCTTTAAAATTGTATAAAAACTTTAAAAAAATGTTTAATAAAAACAATAAAAGGTTTGTCAATAAATTCAAACATTCATATTGGGTAGGAATTTTCAAAGGCAAACCTGCATGAGGAACGGCCAAGTAGAACCAAGAATAGGCAATTCTTTACCATTTTTTCAAAGGGGACCTCTAGCACCTAATGTTTTCATAGCAAAGCTCTAGGAAGGATTAATCCTTACAGCAGATCTAAGGGGACAGGTAGTATTATCAACTAATTGTTTTGGTCAAGCAATTTAACCTAGAAGATTAACCTCTCTTAGTGCCTTCATGCATTAGTAAGTAACAGAACTGGGACTTGCGCCCTGGCCTTCCAGCTCTACGTCTGATATACATCTCATTACTCAACGATGGTATACGGACTTAAAACTTAAACTACCTACTGTAGAAGACAGCTATGAAAGCGGGAACTGCCTCTGTTCAGCTTGAAGTAGCCATAACTGGCACAGCGAGATGGGTGTTGAGTCTAGACACCCGAACATTTATAGCGGAACGCTGGAGCTTTCAACTCTTTCGGTGCTGGTTAATTTCTCCCCAGCTATTTAGAACTCATGTGGCAAGCAGGAATGCATCCAGTGTCAGCTGAGCGGGGCCTTCTGTGATTGGCAGCCCTCACCCTTTACCTCATTATACTCTTGTTTCCTTTTACTTTCTACCTAATTTACCCCACTTCAATCATGCTGATCTTCGTAGGATATACAGTTCTAGATGGAGGTGTAGCTATAAATCCTCACGATTTGGTGGCCAATAAATTATCAGACAACGATATTCACCCTCAACTACCACCTTCCTCCCTTCAAGCGTAAGGTAATTGCGGCAACAACTCAAGTGTGAAAAGGCTGGAGGGGAACGTAGTCACTGGTCACTTACCAAACTAACGAGTAAATGTCATGAATCCTCCTTTTGTCCACAGTGGAGTTAACTTCTTTAACGGAACCTGCCTCCACTCTGTGAAAGACTGCCTCCATCAGGGAGATCACACCGTCCTTGTTGTGGCGTAATTTTAAGAGCCAATCCCCTATTAGTTCAAATTTTCAGACTTAAGTCTGCCTGAACAATCACAGGTTTTGAAGTTAAAGTTTTTTGGGGGCCAAAAAATTCCCTCAGAAACTCAGGAGGCTTCTGATTTACTTGCTTCCATTCAGTTCTGTGTGAAAGAAATTACAGTGCAATCAGACATCTACCCAGACTAGTTCTTAAGCCTGGATGACTCTCTTTTATTTACTGACATCTGTACTCATTTTAATGGCAGCTACCTCAAGGCCACATGAAACAACAGGATGAGTGAACAGCCAACATACTTAATCTAATCTTTGTAGCTGGGCTGGCTACCATTTTATGTCCAAGAACATTGATGTGTAGGGTTCATAATCTTATCAACGGCTGCTCAGTGCACAGAAGCTGTTGGCTTTTATAGCCCTGCAAGATTCCATGTTAGTGGATTCTCAGTTAATTTAGATTACACCTGCAGCCAGAGAAGAACTCTTCAGTAGAATGTCACTCCCTCCCTCTCTGCTCTGGTTTGTTAATCTGGCTTGAACTACCTTGCTAAAGCAGGCAGGAATTGAAAAGAAATACCAGTATTTACACTTTTTTTCAGGCTGGTAGGTATCTTGTCCATCTTCCCTGTTATCTCAGTGAAAGTGATTTCTCATGGCAGCATCATACATGCCAGAAATCTTCAGTTCACTTCCAATTCCAATTATTAATTAAAGTATAGTTCTGTAACCAAAGTACCCAATGGCTCAAACAAGCCAGGCCTTGATGCTTTCTGCCAGAACCTTACAGGTGGCTAGCCCAGGGAAGGAAGGTCTCCCTGAGGTCGTTCCGGATCCTGGCTCTTCACATTATGACTTCATCATCCCCCAGGGCTTTCTCTAAGCCTTAGTTGAAAGCTGAATTCCAGTTTGAGGGAAAGGAAAAAAGTAAAAAAGATACAGAGCCTCTGTTTCAAGGAGCTGACCCATAATTACAACATGTTACTTCAACTCACATCTGTTTGTCAAGATGCCTCAGTCTTCTGACAGCACATGACATAAGAATCGCTGGGGCTTTCAGATGAATGATCACGATTCTTCTAAGGCTCTGACTTGACTTGGTGCTTGCCATTACAAAGAGTACAAAGGGGGGAACTGATCTATAGGAGCGAAGTGGGTTCACAATTGGCAGTTTCTTCCATAGAGTATGAGTGCTATGATTCACTTATCTTTCCTCTTCTATAAATAACTGTCCAGATTCACTGACTTTTTTTTCTTGAAGCATAGTTTACAATGTTGTGTCAATTTCTGGTGTACAACGTAATAGTTTTAGTCATATATATATATATATACATGCATATATTCAGTTTCATATTCTTTTTCATTATAGGTTACTATAAGATATTGAATACAGTTCCCTTTGCTATACAGTATAAACTTGTTTGTTTATTTTATATATGGTAGTTAGTATCCACAAATCTCAAACTCCCAATTTAACCCTTCCCACCCTCTTCCTGCCCTGATAACCATAAGTTTGTTTTCTATGTCTGCCAGTCTGTTTCTGTTTTGTAAATAAGTTCGTCTTTTTTTCTTAGATTTCACATATAAGTGATGTCATATGGTATTTTTCTTTCTCTTTCTGGCTTGCCTGGAATGACAATCTCCAGGTCCATCCATGTTGCTGCAAATGGCATTATTTTATTCTTTTCTATGGCTGAGTAGTATTCCATACCACTTGTTGTATAAATATACCACAACTTCTTTATCCAGTCATCTGTCAATGGACATTTAGGTTGTTTCCATGTCTTGGCTATTGTATATAGTGCTGCTATGAACACTGGAGTTCATGTATCTTTTCAAATTAAATTCCCTCTGGATATATGCCTAAGAGTGGAATTGCTGGATCATATGGTAAGTCTATTTTTAGTTTACTGAGGAATTTCCATACTGCTTTCCATGACAGCTGCATGGAACTACATTCCCACCAACAGTGTAGGAGGGTTCCCTTTTCTCCACACCCTCTCCAGGATTTATCATTTGTGGACATTTTAATGATGGCCATTCTGACTGGTGTGAAGTGATACTTACAGATATTTAGTCAATTAATCTTTGACAGAGGAGGCCAGAACATATAATGGAGGAAAGACAGTCTCCTCAGCAAATGCTGTTGGGAAAACTGGACAGCTGCATGTAAATAAATGAAGTTAGAATACTTCCTGACACCATACACAAAAATAAACTCAAAATGGGTTAAAGACTTAAACATAAGACAAGACACCATAAACCTCCTAGAAGAAAAACATAGGCAAAATATTCTCTGACATAAATACCAGCAATGTTCTAGGGTAGTCTACCCAGACAGTAGAAATGAAAGCACAATTATATGGGACCTAATTAAACATATAAGCTTTTGCACAGCAAAGAAAACGATAAGCAAACAAAACGACAACCACCAGAATGAGAGAAAATATTTGCAAATGATGTGACTGACAAGGGCTTATAATATACCAACAGCTCATATAACTCAGTGACAAAAAAAGCCCCAAACAACCTCATCCAAAAATGAGCAGAAGACCTAAACAAACAATTCTGCAGTGAAAACATAAAAGGCCAATAGGCACATGAAAAGATGCTCAATATCACTAATTATCAGAGAAATGCAAGCCAGAACTACAGTGAGGTATCACCTCACACCAGGCAGAATGAAACTTTTCTAAAATACAAATCTGCAAAAAAATGAAATGACCTTAAAATGTCCCACAAAGTCCTCTGTAATACTGACCCAATGCCACCTCTCTAAGTGCATCTTTTACTGGCTGCCTTTTTCTCAGCTGGTCCCTGAGGACACTATATCCCTGCTCCCAGCTCGGGGAGCAGCTGCTGTAACTTCTACCTGGAACATTCTTTCTACAGATAACTGCTTAGCTCATATCCTTAGTTTTTCATGTCTTTGCTCAAAAATGTCCTCACAAGAGGTAACTTCCCCTACTATCAAATACAAAATAAGATACTTTCCCCATCCCATCTCCAGAAATCCCTATCATTCTTGCTCAGTTTCACTATCTTTCATAGAATTTATCAGTGTTTGACATGTGATATACGCCTATGTTTATTTATTTAAAGGCTGTCTCCTTCGACTAGCATACAAGCAGCATGTGGGGAGGAACTGGACTGTTTTATTCACTGCTGTGTGCCCAGATTTTAATATGTAGTCTGTGGTTGGCATTTAATATATGACTGGATGAAGTGTGCAGTAGGCTGACATGTATACATACATATATATGTAGAACCTAGGTAAACATACATTATATCAGAGAGATATATATATGTGTGTGTAGAAAGGCTAAATTATAGTAAAACTTTCTCCTTGCTTGTCCTTAATTTCTGAGAATTTTGCAGAGTTTAAGTTTGCATTTTCTATCTGTACAGCACTTTATAATACTTCCATTATGACAGCTGCACTAGGCATAATGCTGTTTGCAGCACAGTGTGAATCACAATCTGGAATATATAATGTTTAAACCTCTGATGGAACTGGAATATATAATTTAGCAACGTAGTAAAAATGTGCATGAACTTGGCATTAAAAATGACAATAAAATATTATTACCAAGCAGACTTTCGGAATACTTCTTGGAGACTTCTTGAGTGTGTACTAGAAAGGAAATGCTTTTACTAGTACTCAGTTCATGAACTTTATTACAAAAAATTGACAGTGGGGTTACGTAGTGGTGTCACCATTTGGATGTAATATCAAAAACCTGGAAGATGTGAGACATGAGAAATAAAGTACTAAATATGTTTCCTATTGAGTATTCAAATCTGTTTTAAACAGAAAATGAACCCATAAAATTCCATTTTAATTTTCTTCCAACTGTATAAGTTGGAGAAATGCTGTGCTGTATGTTGAATATGCTGAAATTAGACACAGCAGATACCAAGATGTAAAACAAGTGATCTGGAAACACCCATTATTGAGAGACATCTTTAAACACTGAGAAGTAAGGTAACACATGATGCTTCGAGCATTATAACTAACATTGACTCCTTGCAGCTAAGACAGTCAGAATACAAAAGGAAAAAAACTCTCATAATGTTGAAGAGCCATTAATATATTCTTCAAACACATCACAACCACCTGACATTTCTAGACTCATCCATCTGTCATCAGTAGCTTTTACTGCTCTAAGATTTCAGCAGAAGTTCTGACCTTTGGGTATGGGAAATTCTAGGTGCCCTAAATTATTCAATGCATTGGAAACCATTTATTAAGCCTTAGTTAGAAAATGATAAGTTGGTCATTGGATAAATATTACTATTATTCAAGAAATATTAATGGACCATCCACTACATTTGTTTTTAAAAATATTATTAGTCAAGAAATTAGTCACTGAAAATTTACTCTATTAGAGGAAATCCCACAGATCCAAAATTTAGAGAGCTAATAGGGAAGACAAATTTCACAAATAAATATTTATAATACAAAGAAGAATATTTTGTGTTGTATCACCATCTTTGTATATTTCTAATAGAGAAATAAGTGTGATTCTATGCAAGATAGTAAATAAACACGGATTTCTGGCAACCATTCCTATACTGAGACTTCGAGATGCCACCAAAGAGAGAAGGAACTAGATGTGTGTAAAACTGAGTATATCCCACTATGAACTGACTTCGACTGAAAAAGCCTGGAAAAGGGATAAAGTAAAAGACTGAGGAAGAAGAGGACGAAAACCAACTGGAATGGGTTGGAAGAGAGCTTCTGGGTTACGGTCTTCTCTCTTTTCTCTATTACCCTGCGTATATCAGTACCTGCCCTGGCAGGACTATGAATTAATTATTTGGTAGTTTTAAAATCCATCCACAATTTCTCTTGATGTTCCGAGCATCAAAAGGTAGATTCTTAATTCCCCTCATTTTAAGTAGGACTGACCTTAGTGCCCGGCTTCAGACACATACAGTCATGTGGAAGCGATGATGCAGGACTTGAGAAGCTAGACCACAGAAAGCCCTGCGGCTCCCTCTGGGGCTGCTTCCTCTGGGGAGGCCATGGGGCATGTCTGAAGACAGTCAGGTAGCTCAGTTAGCAAGTAACCGAGGCACCTGCTAATAGCCAGTGAGGCTCTCAGGCCTTCTGCCAGAACCACATGAGTGCACCATCTTGGATGCAGACACTTCAGCCCCTACCAACATCCCACCCACAACCAAGTCAGAGATTCTCAGCCAGAGCTGTATTTCTAATGCATGCCTGAATTCTGGGCCATGTGCACCCTGAGAAACTAAATGTTTTCAGACCATTAAGTTTTGGATACTTTGCTACACAGCAATAGATAACTATTTTCCTCTTCCTTACTGAATGAGGAACTCTCCTTAAATGGTACCCATACGTATGACCAAACCCTGTCATTTACGATGAGTAGGTATTTTTCCAATGTATTTTGCTCTTTTGGCTTTAAGATACCTGTTGTCAAAAAACCTCTCTACATTTAATATTTGTGTCATATTTAAGAGTGTCTATGTATTGTCTTGGGTGAAATGGAGCAGAATTCAGTAGAATAGCATAGGACACATGAATGAGTACACAGAGGTTTGATAAAGGCCATTACTGTCAAGTTGTGATCTGTGTAATTTAATAGAGAGAAAGATGTAAAGTTTTTACATTTTTATTGGAGTTGGCTAAGAAGTCTTTTAAGGAAGGGATTTCCTTAACAAGATTTATCATACCAATTTTAAAAGATGAAGCACATTAGCATCACTGGATATTTGTGATATTTTTTCCTCTTTTCCATTCAAATGAAGTCTTATTTATATCAAAAGTTTCCTGAAGTTACGACTGTAATTTTAAATTATCTTTGGTAAAGGTGTGCAATTTAGACAGATTAACACATAGATTAGAGTCACGCTGTCAGCACACAAATGAAGCAGGCGTCTGGCCCAAGTGACTCAGACTGAGAGGAACCCATGAGAATCTGACAGTGTCCAGAAGATGTGCTGCTTGTATAACTCCCGTACTCAGTCACAATTTAATGCTTCACTCCCTCTAACTGCATACCCAAGAACTTTTCCATTCCCAGTGAAAGAAGGCTAGAGAAAAAAATCTCTTTTAGAAGTAGATTATCTCAAACAAAACAAATATGACTGAAAAAGCTTCACATGTGTCATTGTTTTTAATATGTGTTTGACTTTTATGAGAATGAGATACGTAATTCGTTACGTTTTTATTTCAAAATATAACATATTGCCCTATATATTTTTTTTACAAACAAATTGGTAAAACACAAACATCTTTTGTTTGTTACAAACAAACCTCATATCCACCTTCCAAAAGAAGAAAGGGAAATCTAGGTGTCTGTCCTGAGTCACTGGAAGCCCTGAGCTCATTCTCCTGTGTGCATACGCAATGCTCAGACTCAGTGCAAGAATTCTTACCAGGCTGAGTCACATACACAGAACACCTCATTTCTACAAAGTCAGGCTTTTTTCTTTCTTTGTAATAATTAATTTTCTTTGACGCTTGAAGAGGAGCAAAAAAACTCTTTTTTTTCTGCTATTATTTTCCACCATACACAGATCCACTCCTTGAAGGCCATCTGAAAACCACCGGGTAAGATATTCAGATCACGCCAGCGCAGCTCGTTAGTAAGTGCGGAGTGAACAAAGCCCTAAGGTTAGATGGCTGGCATCAGATCTAGGGAGCGGTGGCAATGGATCAGGTTCTCTAGTTCTAAGACAGAATTAATAAAATCACCTTGCCACAGGCTTATTGACAGAGATAAAGGAACAGACCTGGAGCTAGTACTTCAGCTGTCAGCTCCCAAGGCTCCCACCTGAGTTAAGTGCATTCTCCTGAGCCGCTCAGTTATCTTGTTTTTCATGCTTCAGTGGCAGAATTTGGCTGGAGCCAAATTGTCCCTGGGGGACAATTCATGCCCGAGCAAGTCGGAGGGCGAAGGTGAACTACAGTGAGATCTTACTGGTGAAGGAGTTAAGGAAAGCTGGGGACTTTCTCAAGTCAAAAGTACCAGATTAGTTCAGAGCAGGCACCAGTAACGCTTACTGAAATAAACAGAATGACCAAAATGGAACGGTAAGTCAGTGCAGATACGGTTTATAAAACAGTCCTAAATAAACCAGAAAGGCAGTGGCAAAACATAAAGATCACACACTGTACTTCTGAAGTTCCATAAAGCATTAGGTCAAAGAAGAGGAGGGAGAAACTGGTTGGGTGATAACACTCCTCCAGCTTCCCAAAGTCAAAGACCCTAGACCAACACCAGCTCGTCATGTTACTGTTTACATATTCTTTACAAGGGTACTTATACTTCTCAATAATTTTTTTTTCTTATTTAGTTTTCTCTTTTAGCAAAATCATCACCAACATGTAGCACCAGTGCTGGGGAGGTTCAGCATGTCCTTGAAGCTTAGGGTTCTTGTAAATAAGAAAGGCTTCATTTTGAACATGAAGTTGCTCAAGATAAGCCAGTCTGGTGATTTACTCTTCTGTCTTGGCCCTCTAGAATAGATTTTGCAAACACACGTGGATAGAGTTGAGAGGTATTTACACTTTTTTTCAGGCTTTGTAGGTATCTTGTCTATCCCCCTGTTATCTCGGTCAAAATGATTTCTCATGGCAGCATAATACATGCCAAAAATCTCATTAGAGACATAGCTGCATGGGTAGAGAGAGAGATGAGTATGTACAGAGATGCTTAAAACTACATATTGAAAATAAATTGCTATCAACAAATAATATTTCTTTCCTTTAACTTTTTCTAGGTACTATGGTTTTTTTTTTTTTGTATGATAATACTTCACTCATAATTCTGGATTTCCTAATTAACTACTCTTCCTTCTTTTGCATCTTTTTTTCTGGATCTCAATCAGCAAAACTTAAGTTACTTAAGTTGAACCACTCAGTTCAAGGTACACTATTCTTTTTCTTCCCCCAGCTTTAATGAGGTATGCCTGACAAATCAAAAATTGTGTATATTTAAGGTGTACAATGTGCTGGTTTGATAGAAGTAACCTTGGATCATGAGCGCCACAATCAGGCTAATTAACATACCCATTGTAACTGATCTCTGACGGGCTCCCTCTGACTTGACATGCATGAACAACCTTCTATAGCCACATCCTTAGACGTACTTAGTGCCATTCAGCTTTTGAATTTCTGCTAGTCCAACAACCATAAAATAATATCTCACTGTTGAATTTATTTCCTTTTTTCCCCTGAATATGAATGATTTTGAGTGTCTCACTATACACTGGTTAGTGTTTTAAATTTCTCCTCTAGGTTTTCAGTCCTTTTTTTTTTTTTTTACCATTTTCCTGGCAGTTAACTTTTGACAGTAAACAAAGATTAATTATTAAGTTCATCATGAAATAGAACAGAAAATTGTGATACCTTCAAGGGTTTTATGATTTAACGGTATTCTCATATATTTTGGAAAGCTGGAAAATGTCTTGTAAGATGGAAGTGATCCTCTGTTTTCCTCTCAAAAAAAAGATTCTAACCTTTAAATGGCAAAGTTTTAGACGTCAAAATATACACTGAGATGTTGGTGCCATATTAACCTAGAACGAAAATAATTACCACGGGTTCAAGAGCAGCAGAAGGAAGTGAGGGTCACCCTTCTGGAACCTTTGAGTTTCCACAGAAAAGTGAAAAAAAAAAAAAGCCTATGTGGGCCTTGAATGTGAAAATGCTACTGATGTTTCACTTTTAAAAGAAATAGGAAAGAACTTTAGAAGTACTTTTATAAAACAAGTTTTAAACGCTTTTAAACAATATGTTCCTTTATTATTTCTATGTCATAATAAAAGGTATTAGCATTTTTATGATCAATTTGTTTAAAATAATAAGTGGTAAGCTAATATTTTAGAAATTGTACATGCAACATACAGAATGAACTTTATCTTTTATAGGTCAGGTACACACATTTAAATCTTATCGACATATCACATTAATTGACTAGCATAATAATGTTTATATTCTCCATGGCTTTATTATCAAATAATACATGAGTAAAGGCCTACAAATACTGTTAATAATTCATACTCTATTTAAACAACAGTTAAGTCAGGGAATTAACTGATTTGGTTATGTTGAATTAAACAAGTCAGTGGTCTTAAAACACTAATGTTAACTCATTTTTTGGTGCCAGTAATAATAATTTTGTTATCACTGGATGGTTCATTAGAAGATAAAGAATGAGTAGTGTTCTTTACAAGACTTCTTACTACTTTCAAATTACGCCTGATTGACAGTCTGAGTCCTGAATTTTAACGGTTATAATTTAATTTTAGTAATCTTTTGCTAAAATTTTTAAAGTCTGATAAATATGAAAGCACAAATACACGGAGTACTTTTTTCATACTTATCCCCCATTTGGATACAAATTTATTTTCACAAAGCTATGAATTATCAGAGGAAGCACATATGATTGTATATTATCAGCACCCAGGATAATTCCAAACAATAGTAGTTGTTCAATAAACAGTTGTTGCTGTGATGAAAAATGGTAAAGGCACATGGGAAAATGTTTAGCTTCATCTACCGTGTAACTGCATATTAAAATAGAAAAACAGAATTGATTTTTTCCATCAATGAATTCCCAGCAAAAGTAAAAGTGACTCAGAACTAATGATTACACTATGAATTCATATCATCATTTCAGGAATCGCAGTTAAATGTATTGGTGGGGATGTTCTTTCACCCCTTCTATTCAATACATTCTACACTGTCAGGCCAGGATAGGCAAGTAAAAGCAAAAAAAAAAAAAAAAAAAAAAAATTGCAGTGTGGTAAGAAGTAAAATTATATTTGTTTGCTGATGACACATAATGGTATGCAGAAAAGTCTAGGGAATCCCCCCAAATCTATGAGAACTAAAAAATCAAGTGCAACAAAGATGCAATGACAAATTCAGTATTTTAAAATACCTATTTTTGCATGATAGGAATGAACAATCTAAAAGAACGTAAATAAGAAAATAATTTCATTTATAAAATCATAATAAAATATAATTAGAAATAATTTAAATAATTTTAAGACTTGTATATTGAACACTAAAAAACATTATTGAAAGGAACCTTTAAAAATCTAAATAAATGGAAAGATACTCTATGTTCACAAATCTAACACCTTTCACAAAAATTAACTCAAAATTAATCACAAACTTAAATGTAAAATACAAAACTTTAAAACTTATAAACAGAACATAGGAGAAAACCTAGGTAATCTTAGTTTTTGATAAGAATGCTTTAGATACAACACCAAAGACATGATCCATGAAAGAATGAATTAGTAAGCTGGCTTTCATTAAAAAGCTGAAAATTGTTTTGTGAAACATATTGATAAGAAAATGAGATGGTAAGCCACATATTGGGAGAAAAAGTTTATAAAAGACATCTAATTAAAGACTGTTATCCAGTATATACGAAGAACTCTGAAAATGCAACAAGAAAAAAAAACCAAGCCAATTAAAGTGTGAGCACAAGATCTGAACAGATACTTTACCAAAGAAGATACACATATGGCAAATAAGCATAGAGAAAGATGTTCCAATCGTATGTCATCAGAGAAACTGAAATAACAGTGAGATTCCACTACACTCCTATTAGAATGGCCAAAACCCTGAACACTGGCAACACCAAATGCTGGCAATGATGTAGATCAACAGGAACTCTTATTCCTTGCTGATGAGAATGTAAAATGGTACAGCTACTTTGGAAGACAGTTTGGAGCTTTCTTTAAAAGTGAAACTTACTCTTCCCATACCAGCCAATCATCACACACCTTGGTATTCACCCACAGAGCTTGAAAACTTACATCCACACAAAACCCTGTATATAGTGTTTACAGCATCTTTACTTATTATAGCCAAAACTTGGAAGCAACTAATATGCCTTCAGTATGAGCATGGATAATGTAAAACTGTGGTACATCCAGACAATAGACTGTTATTCAGTGCTAAGGAAGAAGTGAGCTCTCGAGCCAGAAAAATGATGGAGGAAACTTAAATGCATTTTAGTAAGTGAAAGAAAGCAATCTGAAAAGTCTGTATCCTGTATGATTCCAACTATGTGACATTCCAGAAAAGACAAAACTATAGTGACAGTAAAAAGCTCAGTGGTTCCCAGGGATTAGGCGGTAGAAGGTATGACTAGGCAGAGAACAGAGCTTTTTTGACAGTGAAAGCACTCCGTAGGATACTGTAATGATGGATATACATCATTATACATTTGTCCAAACCCACAGAATGTACATCACCAAGAGTGAATTATGATGTAAACCATGGACTTTCATTGATAATGATGTGTCAGCGTAGGTTCACCAGTTGTAACAGATGTACTGCTCTGGTGAGAAATGTGGATAACAAGGGAGTTTATACAGGAATAGGGTCAGGAAATATATGGGGAATCTGTACATTTTGCTCAATTTTGCAGTGAACCTAAAACTGCTCTGAAAAATAAACTCTACTTTCAAAATTACACTAAAAACAGAGTAAAAAAGGTAGCCCACAGAGTGAGAGAAAATATTTGTAAATCATATATCTGGTAAAGGATTAACATCCAAAATATATAGACAACACTTAAAACTCAGCAAATACACCACCCAATTCAAAAATAGTCAAAGGACTTGCACAGATATCTCTCCAAAGACAATACATACGTGGTCAATAAGCACATGAAAACATGCTCAACGCCACTAATCCTTAGGGAAATGCAAATCAAAACTAACATCTCACATCGATTAGGTTGGCTACTAAAGGAAAAATACAAACAAACAAGAACCCAAAACAGAAAATCATGTGCTACTGAGGATATGGAAGAACTGGGTCTCTCATGCACTGCTGGTAGAAATGCAGAATAGTACAGCCACTGTGGGAAATAGTATGGTGGTTTGTCAAAAATTATAATTACCGTGTGATCCAATAATTCTACTTCTAGTACATACTCAAAAGAAATGAAAGCAGGGTGCCCACGACGAATTTATACGCTAATGTTCAAAGCAGCATTAATGGTGGTTGCCAGGGCTGGGGGAACTGGGAGAATGAGGGCTATCGTCTAATAGGAAATAGAGTTGCAGCTTTACAAACGAGTTCTGGCAATGGATGGTGGTGATAACAGAACATTAAGAATGTATTTAATACCATTTAGCTGTACACTTAAAAGTGGTTTAGATGGTAAATTTTATGTTATGTGCATTTTATCACAGTAAAAAACTGGAAAAAATAGTCGACATATTCCATTGATAAATGAAAAACAAATTTATGTTAAATTAGAAAAAAATAAATATTTAAAAGTTACTTGATAATATTTAAGATAATTTTTAGACAGACATTTTAGTAAACTAGAAATAGAAGGGAATATCGTAAGTGAAAAGATTTGGTACAACAAATTCAGAGAAAACAGTATTTATACTTACCAAATATTGAGAGTGCTTCCATTGAGATTTGGACAAAAAGACAAGAATGTCTATTACCTCCACTTCTGTTCAAGTCCAAACACAGTATAAAGCAGAAACATGATGAAAACATTGCTAGTTACTTCCGTCCACATAACTATGTGGTAAGAAATGTCAAAGGACTCTAAGAAAATCTATTAGAATTAATAAATCAATTTAGCAAGATACCTATTTAGAGATCACTGTGCATTAAGTGATGGTACTACTATATTCCAGCAACAAACAATTAGACAAAGAATGAAATTATTTACTTTTTTAATTATGGAAGAAAGATAAAACCTAGGAATGAACATAAAAAAATGTATGGAAGATGCCTACATAGTTATAAGATACTGGTAAGAGAAATTAAAAATAAAGAGAAAGAGTCATTCCGTGTTCAGTATTTGGAAGACTGAACACTTTAAAATTGACAAATATTCTTAAATTGATAATAGACCCTTATAGACCCAATGCAATCTCAGTCATCATCCCATCAGGTCTTTTGTGGTGTGTATGGGTGTGGGTGTGTGTGTGGTGCTGCAAACTGGCAAATAAAGAAAACTGAAGATGTAAGTGATGATGAGAACAAGGTGAGAGACATACAATAGCCATTCCCAAGACTTATTATATCGTTACAGTAATCAGTACTGTCCAATATTGGTAGAAAGATAGCTAACTAGGCCTACGGGAAAATAGTTTTGTATAGAAACAGACTCACCTACATATAATTTGTGAAAAAAAGAACCATGCAACACAGTAAAAGTTATTTCCAATAAAAGGTATTGGGCAATATGCCTATTTATATGCAAAGATGAAAAAATGAATCCACTGTCTAGATTCCTACCTTATACTGTATACAGAAATCAACTCCAGATGAACTGTAGACTTGTGAAAGGTAAGTTAACAAATCTAGAAGATAATGTAAGGAAATACCCTCGGGAACTTTGCACAGGCAAGGATTTCTTCAATAAATAAAACAGACACAAACTCTGAATTTCACTTCATGAACATCATCAGAAGACGTTAAGAGAAGAGGGAAAGCCAGAGGATGGGAGATGATAATTGCACTGCTTACAGCAACAAAGACATGTCCAGAATATATAATCAAAGAGTAAACACTTGTTTGCAACTAAAAGAGTGAAAACCGAGTTGGAATGAAAAAAAGAAAAAGCAGCCCTGTCATTAGTCGCACTGGGGAGACAGACATGGATAAAGGCAGCTGCAAAATGAAGTGGAAGTGTTTTTCCGCAGGTAATGCAGCAACTGCGAAATACCGTAATAATTTCTTCGTTTAATGACTGTGGCTTCTCTGTAGAGCCACTACGCCAGCTCCATCAACTACTGGTGAGACCTAATCCCTGAACTGCCGTTGCTTTATGGCATGACCCCCGCTTCCCTTTGACTCGCCCAGGAATTGTCTGGTGAGAAGCCAAACCTTACAGAAGATGCCCCCCTTGTCTCTCTTGTGGAGCGGCACTTTGCAGTTATCTTGGAGTTCTCCCCCTTGCTATCAGGTCAGTAAATCTGACTTCATCAGCCTCCAGGCTTGTTTCCTGGTGGTCTTTGAACTTTCAGGCTTTAGAAAATAATAGGCTCTAATAATCACAACCGTAAGGAGAAGCAGGAGAAGATCCAGAAGGGGAGGAAAAGGAGGAGGAGAAGTTGTAAGGTGCAGGCAACAAAATAAATTTTTAAGTGGCCAGAAAGCAAATGGACATAGGAAAGTATAAATGAATTCTACAGTCAGGCACAGCGGTACTGTCCTGAAAGTGTCAGGTGCTGGAGAACACGTGAAACAACTAGATCTTTTTACACTCTGTTAATTGGAATGTGAATTGTTGCAACATTTTTGGAAAATTGATTAGGAGAATCTATCAAGGCAAAACACAGGTACACCCAATGACCAAACAATTCTAGTCCATGGCATACACCTAAAAGAACTCTCTCTATATGTGTAAATATGTGTGCAAAATGCATACATGTGAAATAATTTCCTGACAGCATTATTCATAACAGTCTCAAACTGGAACAACCCAAATGTCCCTCAACAGGATCGTTAATTACACTTCGAAATATTCACGTAATGGGAAAGTACAAGAGAAAAATGAATGAACTGTTGCTACTTGCAGCAGTATTGATGGCTCTCCCAAATATTTTACTGGGTAGGAGAAGACAGAAATAAGGATACCCACTGTGTATTTTGATTTATATAAAGGCTGATAATAGATAAAGCATATTTATGGTGATAAGGGTTCAGTAATTGTGGGTGGAGGGCATGACACATACGTTGCTGAAAATAATCTATAATTTGATTTAAGGTGTTACAATAACAATGTGTTTATTTACATCATGGCAACTCTGAGCTATACATTTAATATTTGCACATTTTAAAATAATTTTCTCATATTTTATAACTGGATAAAAATAAAATTCAAGAAAGATTTTAAAATTGTTAACTGGCAACTGCACATTTGGATACATAATCAAAATGTTTTAAAGTTTTGTAAATATTGGCAATTATATTGTTTTCTTTTTCTTCAACATTTCACTCTAATATTCATTGTATTTTGGTAGCTATTTGATGATATTATTAGGTATAATGCATAAAAAAGAGGTCAGCATGAAATTTTCATAACTTTCATCCAAAAAGTAAGTGAACAATAGTTATTTTTTAAAGCTCTTATAATCAATTACACAATAGTGTAAGTGAAGATTAAACTTAAGGTAATTTGCTATCATCCACTATATCTGGAAATTACAAGCAGATTTTTAAAAAACCAAACATCAGCCCTTATCATCATAGCCATTAAATGTCTGTGAATCTGAAATTCAATTTAAAAATAAATAAAACTAAATACAAACACATTTAATTAACCGATAGTAATTAATAGAATGAGAAAAAGTGAACTCTAATATATAAAATGAAGCCATCGAACATAATGCAATGTTTTATCAAATGGTTTTTGGCAGTAAAATGAAAATAAACTTAGTTTTATATTTTACAATACTAAAAAATAATCTAGATGTCTTTCTCTCTTTATTATTTAAAAAAAAAAACAAACCCCGAAGCTTTTATACCAGCCAACTGGGGCAACACATTCAATAAGAACTTTTATGTTGATTGCTTTATTCAAATAAATCATCAATCCTAGAAGTAGATATTCTTCTTCCATTTTTACAGACAAAAAACACGAAGCCTGTAGAATAACAACATTTTACCAAGTCCTACTCTTGGTCCTGTTGGAGCCTGGATTTCTACCTGAGTAGTGTAATTTCAGAATCTGTGCATTTAATTTCTATATGTTACTACCTATTTTCCCTGAAATTTTCTACTATTTCAAATTTACTGTAATTATATCAGAAGAAAAGTAATTACTGCTTTTTTTTTTAAAAGCCCCCAACTAAGAAGTATCATCTACTACAATATCCTTTTCTACAAAATCAGAAGCAATGATTTATGGTTCCCATGACATTTAGCTCACCAAGTAAGACCGAACCACACTAAGCATTGCTTTAGGCAGATGGTGTTCTTTTTCTTTATGCTGGTAATAAAATTAAACATGATATTTTCAGCATCATTGCTCAAGATTCTTTTTGAAGACTCCATTTCTAAGTTTTAGCATGATCCCATTGTGAGAAACCTTCACATATTTTATAAAACGTTTAAAAAATGTTTTATAAAGGCACGTGTAATGTTTGGAGAAAAGTAATGTCTATCAATTAAGTAAAATGTCTATATGTTCATTTTGTATTAAATATTTCTACTTTTCATACATATAGTCCAAACTATGTATGCATGTAGTTTAAAAAACAATTTTTTTTTTTTAGATTTAGAGCTGTGCTTATGTCATCATTAACTTTTGTATGATCTCAGATAATTCACTTAGACCTTTTGAGCCTCAGTTTCTTCATTTGTTTATTTAAGATAATCTTTGTGTATATACATCATTTGTGTATATATCACTTATACATACTCTATAAATTACATTTATATATACTAGTAAGTAACATATTTTAGAGCAAATCAAACTTTTTATGTGTATTAATATATGTGTATTACTACATTTACTCATCACAAGCTGCTGAGAGAATCCATCTTCCAAGATCACAAATAACTTTTCTAATGAAAGGTAAATGTTGATCTGCTCAAGATCAAGAAAGCCTATCATCCTAGGAAAGGAACTAGCACTCTCTGAAGCTCAGTGGAAGTAAGCTATAGCTCAGTGCTCAATGTGATTATTCTTGGTCAACTGCCTGGATTGGACAAGTTCAAGGCTTAGATTCCAACACTCCTCCAACCTTTGTTCATCCCAAGGGGTCCATCTGGTATATCTAAGAATTCCAGAGTGGAGATCCTGCCTGAACATTTCTGAGTGGACGAAGTTGTAACTGCAAGGCTTGTACCCCACAGCCTACGGTTATGTTTGGGAAGGGCCTATTTAATCAGCTGCCATAATGGGAAAAGCTGGTACCCAGGGATAAGAGCTGGTGCTTCCCTAGGCATGCAGTTTACACGACCATCAATCCAAGAGTCGACGCTTGAGTTCCAGGACAGGAGAACAGAAAGTAAGATTAACAGTTTGGGAAAGAACACCCGAGAGACATCATCTATTTCCTGATATTATTTTGAGCAAAACCCGCCAGCAACCTGGGGAACCACAACTGAAGGATTTGTCCCATCATTCTGATGTCTGAACTATAGAAGTAGAACAACGAATAGGAGAGGACACAGACCAACCATGAGAGGAGAATAAGAAGCCGCCCAGCATGTTACTTCAAGTGGCTGGAATAAGTAAGTGTTACCGGTGCAACACTCGGCCCCCACGGGCTTGCTCTTTGCACACTTCCCTGAAATTACAGAGTACTCTGGTGATTCAGAGAGGATGTTACAAAGTCACCCAACCTGACACTGGAATACTCTTCAGGTTTCCACATCAGGCTGTTCTGCCCAGAGTATGATGGGAATCCAACGTCTTGTCTATTTCAGCCATCTTCCAGTGTGTTGCTGACCACGTCAGTGACTGGTTTCATAGCCTGTACTGCTATGAAACAGTGCAGTTTCCTGAAGGTGTGGTATACACTGTTTACTGGTCACACTTGGGGATCAGGCCTGTGAACTGAGAAGTGATGATCAGTTTGTCTAAGACTGATCCCTTGCAGTCTGGTCTTCCAGAAAAGGGGCTGGTTTTCTGTGATGCTCAGTGAAAACTTGCTGTGGATCAATACTTAAGAAAATCTCACTCACCTTTAAGGTCTCTGTTATGTGAGGGTGTGGCTGGTGATTTTCCAACCATAAACACTGTTGTGGGGATTTCTCCAATTAGCTTCTTATGTATGATGCTCAAGGCTTAGTCACCAGCCTTCTGATCATGCTAGGTAGGGATGAAAGGTAATCCAAAGAATAAATACTGAGAGGGCAGGATAATCCTGGAGTCATACTTTGCCACTTATATCGTACTTGTACCTTAACTGCACACTCCTTAATCATCCTGGGTCGGATGCCTCGTCATGCTAAATCTCTTTGTGTTTCCTTAGAACACATGAGTAACCATGTGCTCACATATCTGCTCCTGATTTTCTCACTATGAGTTTTCTGGAATGAACACCAGGCTTGACATGTGTAATACATGATCAGTTTTTGTATATTTTCATGATTCAAAGTCATAAATCGAGAGAGAGAGACCATGGTAAAGACTTGAGTTGCCTACTCAAATCCATGCCCCTTTTTTCTCCCTTAGTAGAACTCTTATTTTGTTGGGGCAACAATGTGTGCTTGTAAAATTTTATACTTATTTTGCCTGTCCCACAGATACAGGTGACCATGTGACATAGATCTGGCCAATGCAATATAAAAAGAATCACTGAATGAGACTCGGGGGAGGTAAACTCAGAAGGCATCCTGCTTTGTCCACTGTTTCCCTTTCTGGCTGCCTGGAATATGGCTGTGCTCAAAGGAGCTGAGGCAGCATCTTGCAAGCACAGTATGAGGTCAAATTCTAAATAGTCACAGGGAAATCTAGGACTGATTGGGTCACTGATGAGAACATATCATTCTGGAATTTATGATTTCTTCTAAAATAAAATAAATCGTAAATATTTTCTTGCTTAATTCATGATTTTCTTTTACTTTTTGGCTTATGCAGCTGAACTTGATTTTAACATATGTGTAATGAAGGCAGGATGTAAATCCAGGTAATGTGGCTTCTTCATCTATATTCTTAACCACCAGGTTATACAACTCTAATGACTGTCCTGACATTCCGATGAAGACATGCAAGTGATATTTTAAAGCATTGTGTCAATGTGCAGCATTTTTTCATATATATAATCTCTGGAAATAAAATAATGAAACATCAATAACCACAACTATAAAACTTCCATTTTACTTAAAAATCACAAAGCGTATAAAGAAGAGTAACACACATTCCATTGGAATATTAATGAAGTGCCCTAAAAAATAAACTGGGGGTCTTAATGTTTTAAAATCTTACAAATATATTAGTAGATTTCCTCATTACCTCCCTTCAGTTAGTCAATGTGGATTTTATCTACCACTATAGATGAAACGATAAAATAAGACACTTTAGTTAAAGTGTAACATTAATTCTGTGCATAATGCATTTCCTAATAATCACTCATTTTTTTATTTACTCCATTAAATATTAAAACTCTTACTGACTGAAAAATTCCAAAGAAAGCTTATTTAATACACATAAATCACAAAGTACATGTTCTCAGCTGAACATAATGTCAGAGTGGGAAGAAAAACAATTTGGGGTTCTATTACTCGAGCTTTGTGCCTCAATAGAGTCTTTATCCTGACACAAAAATCACCAGTTTCTCATTTGCAAAATAAAAATAAGCTTTACCAAGTGAAGTGAAAAGTAGACATAATATGCATAATTTAGCCACCTATTTCAGTGTTTATCATTTGGTAACCATTTGGTAAGTGGATTCTGTCACTGATTGATTGTTACTGCTTATGTGGCAGTACTGGGTGAATTTATATGGAAGGAATGAATGAAAATATGAGAAGCTCAACTAATACATATTTCAAATAAAAATAGCACATAAAATAAATGAGGAAATTTGAGGTTTCTGATTCAATCACATTGTTTTATCATAAAAATTCCTTCCCAAATATTTAAGTATATTTCATTTAATGGATTGAAAGTGATGATAGCACCTAATTTTAAATCTCATTTCAAACATGAGTTTTAAAGTACAATTAATGTCATAGAATATCTGATGTAATTGAATTGTAGTGATATCTCAACTAATATAACTGTTAAATGACATCAGGGATTTAAAATAAAAAAATCTCACCTTAGGTATTTGGTTTAGAATTAAGAATAATTATTTGCACACACGAACACCCCTCCCCATTTCCCAGGGCAAGAAGTTCATACCAAGTAACTTTGCACTTCCTCTAGTCACACAGTTGTTTAGGCATCTGTGAGTCAGGTATTAATCCGCACTGGCAAAAAACATACTATTTATTGTCATATTACTGCTGACTAGCAAAATACCTTGCACACAGTCAATTTTTAATAAATATTCGTTTGCATTTTCTGAAATATTGGTAAGGAGTTAATACCCTATCTGGTTAGAATTTTATAGTTCACAACACTTACTTGGTAGCATGCCCTTCTGTGCTTTTGTTTCTAGGACACTATAAAGTTAACAAATGCTTGCACTGCTACTGATGAGAAAAAAGGATTATCAATAATTTGGAATCATATAATGATTTAATTATTACAGTAATACTTAAGGGAATAAGTTGTTTGATGTATAGTTAAGTTTTTATCACCTTATTTCTTAAACTATGTAACTGACATTTAGAACAGTTTATCATCTGTATTCTCAATATATTTTTAAATTAAACAGCGTAAGATTAAAACGAGTCTTCCTAATTCATGTATGTGTGTGCTTTTGGATTAAAAGCACATATCACACATCCAGATTCTTTGCTACACACTTTATGGACCACGTCACTAGAGTGGGATGGAAGTTCTCCATACTAGTCTTTAATCACCAACAGAATTACCATTTTTAATTAAACTTCTAATCTGATTATCATTATAAATTCACTTGCAGTTGTAAGGAGTAACAGATCACGCATGCGTCCTTTAACAACTTGCAGCACTACAGTACAAGACCAATATTACGAGCAGGGTATTGACACTGAAGATACAAAACATCTCCGTCATCACAAGGATCCTTCCTATCGTGCTTTTCTAGCCACAGCTACTACCTTCCCGTTCCACTAACCCATATCCTCTGACAACCACTCATCTGCTCTTCACTTCTGTAATTTTGTTATTTCAAGGTTATATAGATGGAATCATCCAATACGTAATCTTTTGGGATTGGCTTTTTTTCACTGAGCACAGTTCTCTGGAAATTCATCTAGGTTGCTTCATGTGTCAATATCCTGTTCCTTTTTATTGCTAAGTAGTACTCCGTCCTAGGGATGGACCACTCTGGTCTGCTTAATCATTCACCCACTGAAAGGGCATCTCGATATTTTCAGTTTTTGCTATAACAAATTTAGTTTCTTTAAACATCTACGTACAGGTTTTTGTGTGATCACAATTCCTTCTCTGGGATAAACGTTCAGGAGTGTAACTGCTAATTTCATAAGAAGAAAATATTTTAAAATACTACTAGGTAATCTTTTATATTATTATTCTGAAGAAAAAGAAACCCACTTCTTTTTTTTTTTATCACTGGTATTATCCTTCCTTTTCCTATATTTAACATATTTCAAAAATGTGTCACTCACGATCTAACAGAATAAAACATTTGTTTGGTTACGCCAAAAGAGAATATACGTTATTATTATATCTGAATTTAAGTGAGAGAATTTTCTCTTTTTGATTAAGTAATACTGGACTTAACACCAGAAACATGGCTCAAGGACAATTTCTCAATATAGCTAGCAACTGATAGACTTTAACCCTATCTGAGGGCTATTAGTTAACTGTCATTTTGACACAACTTTAATATTTTATTTTATAATCTATTTTATCCTAGACAAAAATTTATACCTAATCCGCAATCTCAAGTAAAAATGTTAGCACTCCTTTAAAGGAGTAAAAAGTTGTATGTATGGCCTTCTTTGCTTTTATACCCACAATTTAGTTGGAAAAGTTGGTAGAACTTTCAAAATTAAAATAAACATGTCTCAAGTCAGACATTTTGGGTTGAGAAAGACCTAGGGATGTTATAAACTTGTGGTAAAAAGGAAGAGAAAGAAGAGGATGAGGAGAAAACAGGAATAGGGGGACGCTCTTTTCAACTTAATGGTGGAACTTGACCTCTGGCTTTGCTTCTGCTGACTCTCTGTATACCGCAGGTGAGTTTATCATGGAACATGGAACAGGCAAAGCATCGGAACCCAGATGTCAATATGTTGTATATAATGAAGGAGACACGCCCAGTCCACCAGGACATTGCAGAAGAGACACTTAGCTCAGACTGCGAAGTCTAAGCTAGGTCACAGCTGCCAAAGAAGCCTGCTGACAATGGGAGACAACGCAGCTGAATGTTGTAAAGATGAGGAAACCCGGCAAAGAGATGAAAGTTCAGAAAAAAGGAGGGGAAAGGAACAAACTGAGACAAGGAAAAGGATGTGTGCACTGAAAACTTCAGTAGTTTGGTAATGTCAAAGCAAAAATGTGACACAGAGGCGAGAGAGAATAGAGGGGATAGAGGGTCGGGCTTCCTGTAGCCTGCAAACGGGCTTGAGCCATTTCCTAAGCGAATTTTAAGAAAAATGAAGACAAATGCAGATTTACTTTATACATACATCACTTGGTCAAACTGTGTAAGTCAGACAAGAGCTAAGGAAAATTAAAGGTCAGGATTCTCACTGTGTGTTGATCATAATAATCGAATTAGAAATTTGTGAAAATAATACAGCCAAAGTAGAAGACATGAGAGAGTGATGTTTGGGGTTAAAAACAAATGATGGATTGAAGAAATATTTAAAAGATGAAATCAGCCAGCCTTAATGCTGAGGGAAAGGAAGAAAAATTTTAGGTCCTTTATGACTTGAGTTCATGACTTGAGTGACTGGGCAGATGATGGTAAGTTTTGAATTCAGGACAACAAACGGGACTGAATTAGGAGAGGAAGTGGACCTAGTCACTCCGGGTTTGAGATGTTTTCCTTGTCTATCAGAACCCTCCAAAAAATAATGCCTTAGGCGAACATCACTGTTGTAAAACTACTCAGAAGTTGCTTCCATTTTCGTGTGCCACTGACTACACTCTAGAGGTTATCTCTAATTAGACATTTAAAATAAAGAACTTAAGTACTCACTACATTAAGTACTTCCAAATATACAAACATCCACGATAGACCAGTAGTATATTTTAAAAAATGATGTCTTCTAAACCCTTCTAGTAATATTTTTGAAAGACTGTTGCACTTAATAGCCATTGACCTCCTGGACTAACTTAAATACAGTTAATTGAACCACCTTATATAGGCAGTACTTCTGTCACAGCAGTGTAGTCTGCTAACATCTCTTAATAAAAGGTGTTAATAAGCCAGGGGAAAAGGTTTATGCTTTACTGTGATAAAGCATGTCTAGCTGAAACCAGGAGGAACCAGGCTTTATTATTTTAAAATAAAGCACAATACTATAATCACTGTAAGAACTAGAAATGCCAAAGAGCCAGTTAGAAAATTAGAACTGATTTACTATATACCATCTGAAGAGACACCTGTGAGAATCTTTACATCATTAGATGTAACACACTCATGACTGCAAAGAAAAGATGATAAAAAAAATCTATGCTTGTCAAAGTAATTTTATATCTCAGAATTCCCCAAAAATCACCAAGGAAAATTCTAAACATACACAATAAATTTTAATTTTATTTAGAAGATTATTATGGTAAGATTAAATTAGATTTGTGTGATACATACAGCTTTGAACATACTCAAGCTGTTGCATCATTCCAAGTGCCAGCACAATGGCATTATTTGCATGTGGGTTTTTCCACATGTGAGAATGTGTCATTAAAGCACAGAAAATATGAAACACAAATTATTAAATAAATTAGATAGACTTTTTCTGTATGGACGGTACACATATGTATACCATGTTTATACGTATAATTTAAATCTGCTTATATGTGAACATAAGCATTTTCTACATATAGAGAGAGAAAATTATCTTTTACTCATACATAACAGCAGAATAAAAATATAAAGAGAAAAGTGATTCACTCAGGGTGAGTAAAAAAGTTTATTAGATTCAAACTTTATTAATTCCTGAGTGCTAGGTACTGAATATAAAATTATTTCATATTGCAACATGCAACAACAAGAATCGCAAGTGTTTTCACATGTAAAATTCAACAGTTTCTTAGACAAAAATGCCATATTTATAAATAAAGGAAACACTAGTTGATTGACAATTTTGTATTATTGCAAATATAGCTGATTTCTAATATAAGTAGACATGAGGTCATGGCTAAAACCTCTTTCCTTTGATTAGTAGCTTTATTTCAGTTGCATCCTATTAGGAGCAAACAAACAGATTATGAGGGGTCACAACATATTATTTTTCAAAAGTTGAATCATTTAAAATAATCATTTTAGTAAAAAATGGCAAAATTCAATAAATAACTGTATCAAATGCAATAAATGCTACTGAAAGTAATATTTGCATTTTGTGGCTAGGTTTTCCCTTGCCGGATATGTTTCTAACGTATTCATCATTCAGATTTACTTTTCATATTCTTACCCGACAGCATCATTCTTATGACTTTAAATAAAAGGAAAATATGGACATACTAAAGGGACCTATTTGTATTTATAAAGCTTTCAATATTATTCTCTTCATTTAAATGTTTCGCTTGACGGCTTCAGCTTTGAGAATTGTGTGCTTTATCTGAAGTCACTTCTGGTCATATATCCTGTCATCTAAATCTTGATCTCCAAGGGTATTCAGAAAGTCTTCCAAACAACAAGAAATAAAGCTACTTTTTAGTCAAATAAATACTAGATTCCAGAGAGTTTTCCTGGTAAGATTTTGGACAGAGGCAAAAATGGGATGAGCTGAATAAATGCCTGAATCTCTGTATCCCTTAGATAACTGCTCCCAAAGTGCTTTACTGAGTTGTGGGGCTAAAAACCCTTCAGCTGCATTCTTTACATCCTGGTCATCCCCAACTTCCACTCTTCTAATATTTCTCTAAACACTTGTTCATTATTTCACAGACATCAATTAGGGGATACTAAACAAATATTCCAAAGTAAAAAATAATAAACCTAAGTGATAATAAAACTGACTGAAAATACTGATGTTTTTCTAACTGGTCACTACACGACTTTTAACAAACTTGCAATCCACATGCGGTGCGAGACTACCAATGTTGAGAGCTCACATCCTTTCACTCTTGTCATTGATTTGCTCTGCACAACTCTTATTAAATACAATAAATCTTTTAAATAGGAGAAGGCAGAGTGGTTAGATTTCAGATATTTTTCTCTGTAAGAGTAAAGCTAAAAGGCACAGCATGGCATTTTATAATTTGAAATTAAGGCCCGGTGCGAGGATGTAATAGGGAATGTTAGCAAACACAAAGATTTATTCTTGTGTTCAGTATACGACATCACTGACACTGCAGTGAAGGCCATCCCAGCAGACGTGGCATTACCAGCCTTGGCCGGGGCTCCTAGCAGGACAGTCACTGCCGGGCAGGGTCTGGCTGGAAGCTGTGAGTGCCACACTAATGCCTGCTAGCGCTATGCTGCCCTGAGACAGGCCAGGGAAATGCTTTAGCACTGGGAGCTCTAACACAGCGTCCATCTGAAGGACTTTCTCACTGTGCATCCAGGAGCCACTGGAGCTTAGAGCTTAGATGCTTGATGCTCTGACCATTGCAGCTTACGTCCTTTTCTGGTGTTGTCTAAGCCAGCTGTGCAGCGACTCTGCTAACCACCCATGCATTAATTCTTCATTCTGTGTGACACCCTTTGCTTGGATTCTAAATCTATTTTTATGGTCATAATTTCTTAGCATTAAAATTTTTCAAACAAGAAAAGGTAGAATGGTGAGATTCTTTAAACCTAAGTTCAACCTCTGTACATATTTGATTTTTTAATTTTTTAATCACCTACTTCGATGAACAAAATTTGTCACTGACAATGAAAGCAGTGGATCCTGGGCATTTGGTCCAGATTATTGGTGGCTGAAGGCTCCCAAGCACATCTCTCATGGGGAATTGCCCTCAGCAATGGCATCTTACAGATACAGCCCCGGTGGTAGAGGTTTCCACCTTCCTATTACTCCTGCTTTTATTTGTAATAATTTCTAACCCTGTCAGCCCTTTCTCTCCAAAACAAATTCTACAAAACTTAGTTCCTCATTCTCTCAGGCAGCAAAGTCACCTGCCGGGGATCTGAATCCACCAATGGGATTTACCTCTGCAAGTAGTAAAAGAGAAGGAAGAAAGCTTCTTAGGTTTCCTCTGATGACTTTACGTAAAAGAAGAAAAAGGAAGCTTCAGTTGGAATCCTTTTTATTGACAGCGAGGGGGTGGCGGCATCCAGCTTTCAGAGGCAGAATTCCCGGAAGGCCAGCACTGGGGTGGGGGGAAGACGTTTCTCAGCAACAACAGTGTTTTTCTTACCAGACCAAGTCTACAGCATGACTGTGTCGTTGTCATTGACGCTTAGCCTCTTTCTTTATTTCTCATAAAATTTCTGCGTCTGCATGATCTCTATATCCTTTCAATTAATCAGTTTGTTTAATCAGCACAAGTCATCTTCTGTTCCCTACAACTGAGAACTGACATGTGCGTGTGGTATGTAAGAGAGCAATCGAGTGCGTGCTTAAAGCTCTGCTCACTGAGATTTCCCTTCCCCACTGTCCTGCAGGAATGTTCCAAAAGGGGGGACAGTGCTGGAGATGCCAGTTTTCTTCCTAGAGAGCCATCTATAAGCCAGGCCTGAGGCTTCTCTTCCTCTGTCACCTGCTCTTAGGGCACCGCCTACAGGGCCATGGGTGCAGGCTGGGAGGGAGAAGACAGTGCGGCAGGAGTGGGGACCATGGGCATCTGGGGCACTTCATGTGATGCACTGATGCCTTCGGGGTCTGCTCTGGCCCCATCACACATATCCAGCTTCGCTGTGATGACAGAAGGTCGCTAAGCTCATTCAGCTTCATGGCTCGGTGGCTCAGATGATGCCCCGGTCCTGAGGAGCAGGGCAGCTCCCAGGGGAACTGGGTGGCCCATCCTTAAGCTTTTAGTCTCTCAGGCCTAGCAGCAGGCCAAGAGCTTTTTCTCAGAAGGAGAGTATGTATCTGCAGAGAATGGCAAGGACTTGCTGTGAAATCGCAGGTACTCGCATTTCAATTCACCTCAGGGGCCCGCGAAGTAATCCGCACGGCATCTGGGTTTTACACGGGCACCGCCGAGCCTGCCCATCCTGGAGTGGAGGTGGCCGAGCGGCCTGCACAGCGGCCTAGACCTAGAGAAGGGTCTTCTGTTCTGGGCCCCACTCAAAACTAGCAGCACGGCTGGTCACTTGGCAAAGGGCCAGAGTAACGCACCCAGATGAGAACTATCTTGCCCCCAAAGACCAAAGAGGCCCACTAGGCACTGGGACTCACTTTTGGTGGTAGGAGAGGCCAGACGCGACAACTTCCAGGGACACCTGGAACAGCCAGCCAATGGCACAGATCCGCACGAATGAGATTATTCTAATTGCCGCGTGCCCTGCTGTCTTATCCCACCTTACGTTTGGCAGCTGAGTGCCCCCACTTGGCCTCCCAGGGACCCAGTTACTGCCACTACATTTAAGTTTCCGTGTTCAGTGACTGCAGTCCCCACTGCACGGTCTGGCGTACTGAGAACGTCACAGAGCTGTTCAAGGCTGCAGGGCGCCCCTGACAGTACTGGTAAAACAGACGTCCTCTGGACCGCCTCTGTATGAGTGAGTAGGTCTGCAGTGACAGATACACTCTGAAATCCCAGTCTTTCTATGCCTTTGAATCCTTTCCTCTACATGAAACCAAGACAGGTTGGGTACTTCCCACTCAATCACTGTGGGCCACCTTTTGGTCCTTGTTTCAGGCAGAAAACCAAACAGACTGTTAGAGCCATTTCTGACTCCCGGAGTTGCAACACTCAATACAGAATCTCTGGTTAGCGAGCCTGTATTATTACATTTGGCCTGAACTGTGTATGATGTCCCGTCTCACACCATTATCCCATATCCTTATCCCATTCCCACACATGCTCCTCTGATTTTTGAATATGTAATTAAAAAACTCAGTTACTTCTTTTGAAGTATAACACGCATACTCGTGGGTTTCACACTGTACTTCAACTTTAGGGACCTGCGGTGACCTGTGTCTGGCTATGGGTCTAGAAGCAAAACGGGGTGGTGGCACTGGGTCCTCAGCGGTGTCCTGAATGGCAACTGCCTCAGGGGACGTCAACACAGTCTGTTCCCCCAGAGAGAAGTGGAAAGAAACACCCTACTGTGGGTGGAGAGGCCAGTAGCACAGGGGTGGGAGACCCACTGCTTCTGTGGACGGGGAGGCAAGTGTGGATGTGGGTGCTGCTTCCCTGGGGGTGCGGAGCCCCTTCCACTGACAAGGAAGACTCATCAGAATTTGAAGGCTCAGTGTCCTCAGGGTCCCCCCACATGTTTCGATCTCAACTTACACAATCCCATTCGTGGGCCTTTTTCATTTCTCCCCAGATTTCTGCAGCTACATGCTATTTCTTTAATTAATTTTTCATATTAATCACTAGAAGTCACCTTTTCCTTACAAGTAAGATATAACTGTATGTATATCTACAGATACATCAAATGCCATGCTCATAATATTCTAAACCGTTCTCTACGTGGAAACGTTACAAATTCTATTGTGTAAAGAGAACATAATTTCTTAACAGTGCATTATTTTTCTTTTTCTAATTAAGAAGTAGCATGTCTCTGGAATAAAGGCCTAAATTTAATCAGTATTTTTTTTTGTGACAATTCAGAATACAATTAGATCTCAAATAAAGCTCTAAGAACTACAGCCATGCATGCCTTGTGGTAATCAATTTCTCCAAATGTGTAATAGTGTGCAGGAAGCCATAAAGTTTCTAATATGTCGATGTAAAAGTGTCTGTGTGTTGAAAATACCTGCTAAGGATAACTAAAGACCTTGGTAAATATGTGAATATTCATGGTTTTTTTTTTTAAATATCAGTAGAAATGGTACAGATGCTACCTTACAATAATTTACTCGGTCCATATTGTAGATTTTGTGACAAGGCAAATCTTGCCTACAAGACAAGCCTGCAGTTCTGTGACAGTGTGTGCAAATTACAGCAGTGCCTGGCATCTAACATCGACCTTGAAAATGCAATGGTTACTACTTCACCTTCTCTTAAATTTTGTGCACATATTTCTTGTGGCCCATGCTAACCTAGAACTATGCAAAAAAGAAACTTCTGAGAAACATAATTCAATCTTAGCTAAGCTGTAACAGTCCAAAATCATGGTACTACCTATAAGTAAGACAGATTCCAGAGCAAACCGAATGATAGGCCTTATTTAGAAGAAATGTGCATAAACCTATTGTACATATTCCAATATAGAATTTCCACTGGAATCCCTTCACCAACGCAGCATATTAGAATTGGAACTTCACTACCCTGGGAACTTCAGGCAAGAGCAACCCACCCTTGGGAAGAAAATGGTAAACCAGCTGACAGAGTGACACTCCTTCCCCTTCCCCACCATCTAAAATAGTTCTTTCATTGTTTTTCCAGGGTCCTGGAAAAAGACCAGAAATAGTCATATGGCGGTCATATCTGAATTTGCAGGTTAATCAAAAAGAGAATTTCATTAAGAAAAATAACCCTACATTGAGCTGCTTTATTGATACCGTGAAGAAAAAGTTCCACAGCACTGAGATCTAAGATCACAGAACTGGTCACTGAAAAGGTTTGCCATTTGCCGCAACGTGGATGGACCTGGAGGGCGTTATGCTAAGTGAAGTAAGTCAGAGAAAGGAGTGTGCTCTCTGTCACTTATATGCGGAATTTAAAAAGTACAGCAAACTAGTAAATACAACAGAAAAGAAGAAGAGTCGCAGATACAGAGAACAAACTAGTGGTTACCAGCGGGGAGAGGGAAGGAAGGAGGGGTAATACAGGTATAGGAGAAAAAAAGGGTTATTATGGAATTATATGACATCATGTGCGTAAAAGTTTTGAAAATTGTAAAGCATCTTAGAATTTTAAAAATATTTCATTCAATAAAAAAGAAAATAATACCATTTGAGGTATTAATAAATTTAAACATGTTAACAGTAATACAAATATTAGTGACAATGAAAGAAATGACTTGATTTTTCCATCAACTTTAGACATTAAATTCAACACGTATTCCTTTTATGAATACTATTGTTATGGATATAATAAGCTCTTGTAAGTTAAGTAAATAAAACTGCACTTAAGATTATAAACAAATAGTTCATCTGCCAGACTTCCATTTTAAATATGAAAGGACTAGTCTAACAGAACCAAGAACACTTAGGAAAGTAAAAATTACCATCAGTGCTAAAGCAAATTAATTAAACATTCCAGAAATGCAACAGAAGCAAGGACAGAAGATTTAAAACATTTAGCTTACAACTGGAAAATCTCAACGAGAATTTAGGAGGGTTTTAGTCTCATGGAGTATTACCTAAAAATGGTCACTTTCTCATGAACCTCTAGAAACATTTACCTCACTGCTTTGCAGTTTTCTCCAAGTCTGCACTGCCTTCTAGCCTCTGCTAGTTGCCAAGCCAGAAAGCCAAAGTCAATGTTTCTGAATTTTTTTATGGCAACACCTCAATTCTATGTAGTAATTTATGTGTCAGTTACGTATTGGTGAATAACAAACTACCACAACACTTAGTGGCTTAAAGCAATTATGATTTACTATTTTCCATATTTCTTTGGGTTGGCCGGGGGCAACTGGGCAGTCTTCCTGCTGCATATAGTGCTGGCTGGGGTCACTCATATGTTGGTATTCATCTGGGAGATCACCTAGAACTGGCTGGTAGCTGAAGCATCTTGTTTCTACTACAAATGGTGTTTGCAACAGAAAACCAAGAATTCTTTATATGTCAGAAATCTAAATGAGTGAAAACGGAAACTGTCAGGTTTTTTTGATGCCCACTGTCAATTTGTCACTTCCACCATATTTTACTGGTTAATGCAACTCACAAGGAAATTCTAGAAAAGCTGAACTAGACTTACCTTCTTGAAAGGGGAGACAGCATGTACCTACAGAGATGGAAAGAGCAGGCAGCAAGCATTTCTATAGATCAGAGTCAATAATTCTTTTCTTAAAGGACTAGATGGTAAACACTTTAAGTTTGCAGGCATCTGGTTTCTGTCGCTCACAACTCCCTAATTCTACTGTTATGACACAAAAGCAGCCAAAGATAATACAGAGATGGATGGATGTAGCTGTGTTCCAATAAGAGTTTGTTCACAAAAACAGGTGGTGTGCCCATGGCTGTGAGTACCTACCCTGCTACTATCCAGATACTTGAGTGCTCATATTTAAGCAATTTATCTTCAAGAAAGAAGGATGTATAGAATTATTAATCTATTTGTTTATAGCAATGAGAAAGCAAAATAATCCTAAATATCCACTAACAAAAATAAGTTATGTTAAACCATATAATGGGATTTGATGTGTTTCAGATTTTTAAATGAACAGTCTCCCCATCCCTACTCTCTGGTCAGAAGACATGTCCATCGTCCATACCCAGTTGACTTTGGACTTGGATATAGAATCAACTCAACTAAAGGAGAGAATTTGGAAGTGCTCATTCTGAGCAGAGATTAAATGGCAATTCATGTTTCCTTTTCCCTTCTTGAGTAACTTCAAAACATTACGAGAAAAACTTAAAGAGTAGCTGTTTCTCCAACTGGACTCTCCAGTGAGGAGACATGTAGAACAGATACAACCAGACTTAACCTATGGGCGAGAGCTGAGCTGAGCTCAAGTTCAAATGGTCCACAAACCTGGGAGCAAAAAAGAAATATTTATACCTGGGTAAGCTACTGAATTTTAGAAGTTTTGTTAGGCAATATACCATTGGAGGAAAAATCTTATAAATATGCTAGGGTCCTATTAAAACTTAAACTGTAGATATATATTGATTGAAAGCAAATTTTGACTTAAGAGTTTTAGAAACATATATTTTGCGACTATTTATTAAATAATCTTTTGTATCATGATGTTCATAATGGTCGTCTTTGAGTGGGAGGGATAATATGTGTTTCAACTAAAAAAAATTTGTCCCTTTCTATATTATTCTAAGATAAGCACTGTTTCCCTGATTTAAAAAAAAAATGGCTCTAGTACCTCTTTTTCTCTTTTTTAATTCTTACCGAAAAATTTACCTGAGAAAGGTAAGGAAGATATTTGGAAGTATATTAGAAGTACCAGTGCATAGTAGAATGAAAACTCAATAGATAATAATTTTGATAATGATTATAATGATAATTATATGAATACTGTATTACATAAACGTCCAACAAATAGCTTTAAAATAACCAAATAATATTCTATTTGGATCTTCTAGTAACTTGAAGGAGTATCGTCTGAAAATCATATGCTTTGTTAGTAAAAGGTTTAATTTGTACTGTTCCTATAAAAAGCATCATATTTATCTGGGACAGAATGGTCCTATTCAAATGCTCCTAGCAAGCAGCACCTCCCCAAACTCAGAGCTGAGGCGGTGATCTCATCAGAGAGAGACCCCAATAAAAGGTTGTATCTGTCCAAGGATGCTACCAGCAGACCGCCCAAAACCCCAAGCTAAGCTGACTGGTAAAGGACTGTCTCTGCTGAAGAGAAACTGTAAAGTGTGAAAGAGGAGGCTGCTTACTAAAATGCATACATACCAAGGCAAGGAATAGTGAATCACAAAAGATCAGCTAAATATGACACCACAAAAGGAAACTTCCGAAAGTTAAGTTCCAATAACTGATGCTAAAGAAATGGAGATTTATCAACTCAGGCTAATTCTCTTCAAGAAGCTGTGAATTAAGAACACAAAGACAGATAAACAAAATTAGGAAAACAATCCATGCTCAAAATGAGAAGTTCAACAAAGCAATAGAAGCCACAAAAAAGAAACTCTAAAGTTGAAGAATTCAATAATTGAACTGAAGAATTCAATAGACAGCTACTCAATCAAGAGGAAGAAGAAGAAGAAAAAAAAAGGTGAACTTAAAAATAGGTCATTTGAAATTACTCAGTCAAAGGAGAAAAAAAAGAATGAAAAACTGAAGAAAGATTACTGGACTTACGGGACACAAAAAAAGGAAACAATGTACACATTATGGGAGTTCCAGGGGAAGAGAGAAAGAGAAAGGAACACAAAGCAATAATGGCCAAAAACTTTCCAAACTTAGGGAGGGAAATGGATATTGAGATTCATGAGGCTCAAGACCCCAAATAGATTGAACCAAAAAAGGGCTATGCCAAGACACATTATAATTAAATTGTCAAAAGTCACAGACAAAGAGAGGTCATTACGCTCAGTGAAATAAATCAGACAGAGAAATGCACTGTATGATCTTATTTATATTTTGAATCTTAAAAAAATTCGTAAGAAAGGGAACAGCTTGGTGATTGCCACAAGTAGTGGATGGGGGATGGGGGAAATGGATGAAGGTGAACAGATTTCCAGCTATAAAATGAGTAAGTTCTGGGGATGTAGTATATAGAATGGTAACTATAGTTAACAATATCTGATTGTCTATTTGAAAGTTGCTAAGAGAGGAGACCTTAAAAGTTCTCATCACAAGAAACAATAACTTTAACTACGCGAGGTGACAGATATTAACTAAACTTGCTGTGGTTATCATTATATCTGAGTAAAACTGGGAAAAAAAAAAAAAAAAAAACCCTGTGGATCACGAACTTGGTAACCAGTTGTTTGAAGTCACTTTGTTTTGGCAAGGGTATTACTGAGAAGGAAGTCCTTACGAGGAAACCTCTGGAAACTTACTCTTCTACTAACAAATGATGAGAACTACTCTGTTCTTTTAAGAAATGGTCATAAATTCAACCTTTATTTTAAACTTTTTTTTCTGATACTATTTTGTACTTTTTTAACTCAAGTAAGATCAGAGGACATAAACATCATGAGGCTGCTTCAAAGTGTATGCGTATGTGTCTGCGTGTCTTGAAAATGCACAGATTATTAAAAAAAGAAAGATACAAGATTTTTTGAAATTAAAATATAGCCATGAGATAAAATTAAAAGTAAAACAAAATCTTCTCAGTCTTCTGGGGATTTCAAATAACATAATTTGTATTTATTTCTCGAAAGCTATATTTTGAACAAGGGAGCTATTCTCGAATATTAAATATGTAAACTTTAAGTAATGCTGTTTTTATTAAAAATAGAGTCTCACACATTTCAGTTACCTCGGTCTGACAGACATGCTGCTATGCAAGAAAATGTATATTGCTTTGCCTTCTGAATCTGGCTTCTATCCTTCCTTTACTTATTGTTATTTTCCTTCGTCAAACTTGCTTTTTTTTTTTCTTTCTTTCTTTTTACCTTGGACCAATTCCATTACTATAAGCAAAGCTGCTGATTCCAAAATGTACCAGCAGACAGCCCACAGATGCAACGCTGAGCCCAGCTGAGATCAGCCAAGCTTAGCTGGTATTACCTGACTTACAAGCCTATTACAGTAATTTTTTTAAATGTCCTTTTAAGCCATTAAGTTTAATATTTTTTAAAAGAGCAACAATAGCTAATTGATGAAGTCTTTTTAGACTTATCAAATAAGATTTTTCGTAAAGATTTAATTACAAACAAACTTCTGCTTTTAAAACTGTTTTTACAGTTTTCATAATCTCAGTTCATGCTGCCATCATCCCTTGAGACAGCCTTGAATTTACTGTTACTTGGTCTCCCATCGTTTTCCTAGCATACCTACAGCTCCTGTTTGCTCCATATTTGGTAAATTTGACATACAATTTTACCTCTCAGGATCCCAAATGCTGCCACATGTCACATTTAATCTCTTAGGAATCCAGTCATTTTTTCCCTTCAAAATATATGCATAATCTTACTTCTGTTCATCACTCTCAATACTGCTACACTCTTCAAGGGACTGTCATCTTCTGCCTGGACTGCTGAAATCGTTTGGCAGTGGTTTTACATGCTTCTACAATTGACACCCTACATTCTATTCAT
The DNA here is from genome assembly GCF_048773025.1 of Camelus bactrianus. Classification (NCBI taxonomy): domain Eukaryota; kingdom Metazoa; phylum Chordata; class Mammalia; order Artiodactyla; family Camelidae; genus Camelus; species Camelus bactrianus. The sequence goes on along the minus strand of NC_133561.1, from coordinate 7,443,260 downwards.
AGAAAAGTTGCAAAAATGATACCTTCATACCATAAATCAGATTATGTCTGCCTCTCAAAATGCTCCATGGCTTCCCACATCAAGTGCAGTAGACAGTAATCATGGATAACAGGAGCCTACTCATCACAACAGAAAAGGAATTATGGCTCTGTAATCAATAAGCTAAGCCTAAGCTACATTTATAGCCACTCAGATGTAGCCATTAATATACATACAAATGTTTGCCTATAATTAGAGACCTTCTTCGGTTTATAATAAAATATCAGAGTGATATATACTATATATACACACACATACATATATATATGTATGTGTGTATATATATGTGTATATATATATATAGTAGTTGGAATATACACCTCAAACTCACACCAATTTGTGTGTGTGTGTATGTTTATGTAGTGTATATGTATGCATTCACTATACAATCTTCCTTTTATAGGGAAATGCTGTAAGTCAACTAGATCAAAGCAGATTCATCCTGGTTGATAAGAGGGAACTGTGTTAGAAGGGAAGAAAACCCTCCTTCCTCTCATCCACCAAAAGCTTCAGATATAATTCTGCAGAGCCCTTTGGGTTCTGAGAAACACTTTAGAAATCTACTAAAGTACAGTTAATAAATATAATATATGGTGAATGCATCTGGTAGAGAATAAAATTATCTGTAGCATCTGATGCTCACAAGACATAACTCTGAGGTTCATAAAAATCATACCACCAAGCTGTGCCTTCCCCGCCCCCATCATCATTACAGCTGACAAGTTAGAATTCTTAAGAATTTGCTTTTTAAAATACTTCCAAATTCAAAATTGCTTCCCATGTTTATTTTAACTTATTTTTACAAATGCATTGGACTGGGCTGCAGAGGCTGAAGACAATGGCATACAATGAGATGTATCCCTGGCTTCTTTCTACTTAAGAATGGCCGTAGTTCTTAACATTTTACAATAGCAGATCAGTAGAAACATTTTAATAGCTGCATTTTTACAGTCTCTTACATACCGCTTTCCAAACAGTCTTTGGGTATGAGGTTGACAGAGGTACAATGTAACAAGGGTGGGAACATGGTTGAATTAGCCTTGTAGTGACAGTTCTCTTGATCATTTACAAATCTTGGCCCAGGGAGTTAAAATTTAACAAGTGGAGTAGTAAATATAGAAGATTGCTTTGAAAAGTGAAATCCCTGTAGAGCAGGATTTATAAGAATCTGAAGGAAATTTATATTTCCACACATTGTTCATTTCTGCTCCCTACAGCAGACTCTCTCAGAATAATTGCACTTTTTATTTAGAGGTCTCTGCTTTAGTTTGAGTCAGTGGTAAAAGTCCTGCTGCTAAAGCCACATTTTCAGAACATTCTGAAAGGACATTCACCAGACCTAAGCCACTCTGTTAAATAACACTCCTTACAATTTGGTGCTGTGAGAAAAAATAAAAACTCTGAAATTTGTGAAGCACAGTTCAATACCTTCGTATATTTCATTATTTTATTGGTGTAGTTTATAGGACCATTTGGGAACCATGTTTTTTTCTTTCCTTAATATGGAACACTGATAAATAATCTCTATACAGGCACATTATCAGGTGTGTGCTAAAATGCTCTGAGGAACTACATATATGCAAATACTCTGAAGCCTGTAAAATGTAGTCTTCAAGGTTAAATTTTTGTCAGTCTCTAAAAACTAGACAGCATTATTTACTGAAGTAGAGTATCACTTAGTATTCAAAAACCATGCCATTTCCTTATGGGAAAAAGATACTTGAACACTGCAAAAAATTATTCTCTGTACAAAATCATATATATTAATTTGTATGTAACAATCATATGTCCCTTCAAACTCAGTGATGTGTAAATTTCCTCTTAGCATGTTTAACATTCAAGTTGTATTCTTTGACTATTTTCACGGCTCAATTTACTTGCCAATAAAACATATGACTTGCATTTGAGAAATTCTCTGTTTTAAAACACCAAGTAAATGTACTAAATAAGTCTATGAAATGTACCATAGCATAGTCCTACCACTGTAGAATACTAGAATTGGAAGAATACAAGAATGTAACTAGCCTAACTCCCACAAATGCAAAACACCTCCCAACTCTTCAGATATTTTATCCAGCGTCTATTTGAACCTTTTTTTAAATTGAAGTATAGTAGGTTTACAATGCTGTGTTAATTTCTGGTGGACAGTATGATATTTCAGTTGTACATGTATATTCCTTTTCATATTCTTTCCCGTTATAGGTTATTATTTTTTACATTTTTAGGTTTACTTTTTACTTTTTAATAGATTTCTAATTTTTTTTCAGTGGAGGTCTTGGGGATTGAACCTAGGACCTCATGCATGCTAAGCATGGGCTCTACCATTGAGCTATTTCCCTCCCCCTGAATCTTTTAAATGATGCATAAATAACTAGATCATGAGATACTTTATTACCTTTTTAAAAATAAGCGTGGCTATTTCAAAAAATCTTTCTTACATTAGGATAAAAACCATCTCTCCCTTTAACCCGTTGCTCTTAGACCTCTACAGAATCATGTAATTCTCCAAGTATAATGAAAATCTGTGTCCACAAAAAGAATTGGACAAAATATGACATCCTTATTCATAATAGATAAATTCTAGAAATAGCCCAAATGTTCACAAAGAATATATGGATAAATAATTTGTGCAATATTTACATAATGAGAAACAATTCAGCAATAAAAATATATGAACTACTCATAAATGGAATAATGTGAGTCAGTCTCAAAATATTATTCTGAACAAGAGAAACAAGATACAGAAATATGTAATGTATGGTACCATGTTTATGACATGTAAGAACAAGTACTTTATGATGATGGAAGTAAGAAAATGGTTGCCTCTGAAACTGTGGAAAAAAATGCCTGGAAAGGGCACAAAAGGAAACTCTCTGGGTTCTGGAAAAGTTATATATTTTTAACTGAGTATTATTTACATGGGTGTATTCTGTTGTCAAAATTCATCAAACCAAACAGTTCAGACCATTACATTTTATTCTATGTAAATTATATCAATAAAAATACAAAATAAATCTTTGAAGCTGTGATATTGTAATTATTTTCATTTTGTACTTGCCTCTTTTCACAAGTACAGCAGAAATTTGTGACTTTAGGATTTAACACCATTACGTCACCACTGTGAACAAGGGTGGGTTCTCATCAGTTTTGTTAATTTAATTTTTAATACTTAATCCCTCACTCTCTCCAATACACAGACAGACAAATTAATACACCCATTACATTTTATCATCTGGGGAGCAGTTATGGTCTCAATGTTTGCATTGCTCCAAAATTCTTATTTTGAAACCTAACCCCAAAGGTGGCGATGTTAGGAGGTGGGGTCTTGGGGAGGTTAGTAGGTCTTTACAGCTCAAATCTCATGAATGGGATCAGTGACCCTATAAAAGAGGCTCAAAAGAGCTTCTTGCCGCTTCCCTGTGTGAGGACATCAGGAGAAGGTGTGGTCCATGAGGCAGTAGGTCCGCACCAGATACCGAATCTGCTTGGTCTTTGATACTGGACTTCCCAGAATGGTGAGACATAAATTTCTGTTATTTATAAGCTGTCCAGTTTCTGGCATTTTGTTACAGCAACCTGAATGGACTACGACGGAACACTGGCCCTGAGACGTGGGATGCTGCTGTAACAAATGCCAAAGATGTGGAAGCAGCTTTGGAACCGGTAATGGACGGAGGCTGAGAGAGTTCGGATGTGCCTGTTAGCAAAGCCTACACTGCAGTACAGGGAGGGAGGGGGGCTCCCGGGAGAGCTCGGGAAGAAATGAAAAGAACTGCAGAGGGCGCCTCAGACTTCCAAGAGAACACTCAAGGGGTCGTGAACAGAAAATGTCACTAGAAATATGGAGAGTAAAGGCCATTCAGATGAGATTTTTAGATGAAAATGAGAAACATATTATTGGAAACTGGAGGAAAGATAATCTTTGTTATAAAGTGGCAAAACACTTGGCTAACCTGTGTTCGTGTTCTAGGGTTTTATATGAGGCAGGACTTGTGATCAGTGAAACTGGACACTGGGCTGAGGAAACCGGTAAGCAAAATGATGAAGGTGCAGCTTGGCTTCTCTTGACCTTTTATAGTAAAATGCTAGAAGACAGACATGATTGCAAGATGGACTTGTTCATCAAAAGGAAACTTTTGGAAAATTCTCAGTCTAACCACGTTGGAAAATACGAGGTAGCCTATTTGAGACAGAACACAAAGGGTACAGCAAAAGTGCTAAGAAGATTGCTGCAGACCAGCCAAAGCTAAGAGCTATTCAGCGGGTGGAAGAATGCCCCCAAAGGTATTTAGGAGATCATGGGGTTGCCCATCTAAATACAGGCCCAGAGTGCAAGTCCCAGCAAGCCTCAGAGTCCCTGCAGAGAACCCCAGTGATGGCAGTGCTCAGTGGAGCCACGGAGCTGTGCTGCCCTCATGACCCCGGACCAGTGAGCCACTGGCAGGCTATTCCAGACCCAGAAGGCTTCAGATCAAGGAACAGACGCATAGTGCAGGAAAGGTCACCACAGAGAACCACCACTGGAGCAAGGCCCATGCACAGGTCCACCTTAGAGGGTAAGATCACTCAAAGCCATGGGAATAGGGATGCCTGGAACCCAGTAGGTTCAACCTCTGTCCTCGTGTATCCAGAAGGCAGAACCCACTTCCCATCAGGCCCGGAGGGAAGAGACTCTTGGATTCACGTGACCCTCCCAAAGAAATCTCTGAATCCTGATTGGACCTGTACCTCATCTGGTGACCTGAAAGGGAAGATTTCCTGAAACTGAAGCACATCTGATGGGACAGCTTTCCCACAATATCCAAGTCCAGGCTTGTTGGAAGTCTACCTGTCAAATCTTGGATGATGACGTAACACTTCACATGACCTCCAAAGTCTATGATCTCGATAACAGATAGTTAAGTTAAAAAAAAGTCTGACAGTTCTCCCTCCTACCATTCCTTACTACTCAAATGTGACCTCAGTAGGTTTCCAGTCTGTGCACTTTCCCTCTGATAGGAAACACTACACAAAGGAAATGATCCCCTGGCACTGAGAGACAAAAAGCCGCTAAAACTGGAAAACCAAACTCTTGATCAATGATGTTTTCATCTTAATCGTGATCAAAAGGAGGAAATACAAAAAATTAACATACAGAAACTTTAATTAAATATAGTGGAAAGACCAACAGGGAGGTTTCTCACAATAGCAGAGCCCAACAGAAAGAAGAAAGGTAATTATTCTTTCCGGGCAAGGACTCAGACAATGCAAAGCCACGGACTTCTTTTTACTATAACTCTGCCAACCCTTTTCTCCCCTCTATGAAAGCATTCTCCTTCCCTTGCTGTGTGGGGATTTGCATGTGGCTTGCCATGGTTCCAGTCCCTGAATTGCAGTTCTCTGCTGATCCCAAACAAACTCATCTTTGTTGGAGAAATATCTAGCAGTCTGTTTGTTTCAGGTCAACAATAATCATTCAAATCCTGACTGAAGCATTAAAAAATCGGCAATCACCTTCAATAAAATGTAATGAGCAATAAATGCTTAACAACTTCTCAAAGGTCATAAGTCCTTGAGGAAACAAAGCTGCGGTTGGAAGCTGGCAATAGTCTCATCATGCTTGGATCTCAGTCCAGACTACCTCATTTATTCATGGAAACAAACAAAAAACTTGGATGACAGATAAACTTTCAGCACAACACTTAAAATAATCAAATGCACCAAGGTAAGTGGTGTCTCACAGCCTTAATATAAAAATTAGAGTTTTGCATTAGCATTAAAATAAAAATTAATCCATATTAACACATATTTCTCTGGAATGAATATATTGTTCTCTTAACTCAGCCATTCTTAAAATGACTTGAATAGGTTAGATTCTAATCAAATGTAGCATTTTATTTTTGTGAAATGTCTCATTTAAGTACCATGCAAACACAGTGTAATTTGGAACCATTTGTAAAGTGCTTTATGCCATCTGTTAAGTACAACATTCTGCATTTGGAGAGAAAGATCTGGGGGCATAGCTGCTTTTTCCAATATAAGTATGAGCATGCGATAACCAAAACTTAATGATTCTTTAAGAAGGAGTAATTTAAAATTTATGAAAACAAACTAAAAATCGTGTTAGGGGCTCTCCTTTCTTTCACACAGTGGTGTCTGCTCTTGGCAACGCAGCCTTGCACTTGTGACTGCGTATTTAAGATGCTTTCATGCAGGTATGTTACTGGGATAGTTTTTCTTTCAAGTGATTGTTACTGACATCGAATTTTAAAGCTAGATGTGTGTGTGTGTGTGTGTGTGTGTGTGTGTGTTTAGTTTTGCTGGGGCTAGTAATCATTTCAGCATACCTCATTCATTTCTACTTCAGTGGGGTGTCTTACTGTTTAAAGACATACTTCTATTTTTATAGTCTACATGTACTAATGGCTGATTTTAAGCCTTCATATGGTGAGTACATTAGAATTGGTGGGACTGATCATTCAGTTATAAGCTAAAATATTTTCACTGTGTAACTGTGATTAAAATTGAGACTGTAAGTATATTTTGAAATCTTTTTAAGAGCAAAAAGAAAAAAAAATAATGCACAGTGAACCCACCTGTTGATGACCTCTTAAAAACTCAAATATAATGAACAAAGAAATGTGTAATATTGAAACAGTAGTCCAAGTATACACTGAGTGTTAATCATACTTGTAACATTTTATTTTAACTTGCCTTTTCAAACACTGAATTATACCATATGATGAGCTTGAAACTTCTATGGTAACTGAAACAGTACAGAGATTATCCTTCTAAACATTATCGTATTTTTTACATCATAGGTCAGAGAGAATCAACAAGAGAACTTAATGGTGGCCACGTTGAAGGAAGACACTAATATTTTGCCTCCTGGGTCAGGTCAGAAATTTTTTGAGTGCAAAGGTGGATTTTAGGCATCGTCTTTTGTAATAGATTTGCCCTAGATACCAATTTGTTACACTGAAGCACTTTGATATTTTCTAATTTTTCATAATATAAGTTGTAACTTTTTAAGTAGGAAACTGAGGAGCAGCAATAGAAAGGCAGAGACATGAAAATACGCTCCGAACAACCTGTGAGGCGAATTGCAGGGAAGCTAATTGCTAAGAGAAAAAAAAGCAGCTTAAAAGTGATTTCTACTTAAGAATGCGTAAACAATTTGTTTAGATAACATATTTTGATACATGATATAGTAGACTATGCTGCAAACGTCACAGATTTTTAATATAGGAAATTTAACGTCAATGATAAATGAAATTTACTTTTAAGTTTTCAGAGAAATTATTATAAAATTATGTATCTAATTTGAACAAATTAAAATTAAAAAAAAATCTGTCCTTATGCAAGAAAGTAACAATTATTGTTTTGAAAAGTGCAACATTTTTAGATTTTTGTGTACTTGTATTTCTTATGTACTTAAAAAAGAATCATTTAAAGATTTGTTATTAATTTTAATATAAAGAATTACTTATATTGAGAAAATATAACTTAAATCACTGTGGCATAAAACATGAAAGAATGAGATATATTAAAATAATTAGTATGATAAAACTAAAATTCTATGATAATTAACTAAATGATTATTTTCTCACTGAATCTTTACTATCTTCAAGGACAACTCTATCAAACATAGAAGATACATTTTTATCTCAAAGTTATTTATGAGACCATCACTGGGATGGAATACTGCAAGTAAACTTTGTGGGATCTTTAGGGAATTTTTAGCAATTTCTTTGGCTGCCTTATACATATATCATATTGCTGAAATATAAAGATAATTCAGTTGACTGAAGTTGCTGCCTGAGATCATATTTTGCACCACAGAACTTGCTCAGGGTTTCTGTGCTAACACTATTGAATTACTGCTATTGACCAAGGGAAGCTTACACAGAAAATTAAAACTGTGAAATCCTATACATATGTCGGCAAAATTCATTTGAAATTACATACAGAAAATTGGAAGATATAAACTATAGATGTCAAACAAAACAAAAATAAAAGTACTTAGAATATTTGCAAATACACAAATAATAAAAGAGTATAAATTTAAAGAAACATCCAGAGTGTTTTACAGAGAATATGAAGTTAAATATCTGTGGTAAGGAGTAAAATTAAAAAAAAAAAAAAAAAAGAATTCAAACACTTTAACTTACTTGTGTTTGGATCACAAATATAGTACTTCTATGTGTGTGGGAGATCGATATTATTAGATTGCTCTGAAAATGCTTTTATTCACACTGTAAGTAAGATAAGGGAAAAGGCATCTCTTTACACCAAATAATAGTATCATTTTTTGTGGTGCCCTTCAGATAGGAGGCATTGATGGACGTGATGGACAGCACGCTAAACCACGCTTGTCCCTGACACACTTCACTACATCCGCTCTTAAGTCAGTCAGTCTAAGTTTCGGCTCTGTCCTTCAAAGAACTACACACACACACACACACACACACACACACACACACACACCTTGGCACACACTGTCTTTCAGAAGATAGTATCTATTTGTTCCCAAGTGGTAAGCTTGAGTACTGAATGTTTTAGCATCTTACTAAGTAAAGATAACATTCTGTTAACCTCAAGAGCTATTATATTAAAAAATCAAATACACACATACAATACAAAAAATATCCTTTTCAGTCATTTTTACAAGTAATATCAGAAAATATTCTCACTGAATCTAAGGTCAAAAACCTTTTAGAATATTTTGCATATTTCTGCAATATGATGTTCTACTTCAAATTATATAATGAGAATTAAGTCATGCTTTAAAGGTATATGTTAAGATCCTATGGTTGCATCTAAGGTCATAGCAGTTATTAGTAATCAGTAAACAGTGTACAGTCTTTATTCTAAGAGCATCACTTTCCTTATGTTGAATGATTAATATCTGGATTGAGAGATTAATAGTTTAGTCTTTACCTGGTTGAAGATGACACAAGAAGTACCAGAGGAAGAAGGACTGCAGTTTGAAGTTTTGTAATAACCACTAAGTAGTAGCAAAACTGAATAAACGTTAAATAAATCCATGTGTGATTTAGTAGTGGTCAAGCTTATCTGACAGTGAAAAATAATTTGATAATCAGGACTAAGTGACATATTATCATATACGTGTAATTTTTATTTTGATAACTAATGTAGAGTTTATTATATAACATCTGTTAAAAGTGTTTTTGTAAATCATTTTCCATCTTAAAAGACAGGAAAAATATGCAATCAGCAAAAACATCCTATATTTTAGTTATTCAAAAAAAGGTTCAAACTTAGAGTTGGAAGATTATTTTTGTATATGACAACATGCTAAAAATATTACTCGGATATATAGTACACTGCTGTTGCAGATTCAGCACAGGTGGAATCACCTTTAAGTAAAGACCAATTTATATTCTACCTAATGATTTTGTTAGTTTACTGACTATGTTATATGTAAAGAAATACTTTTAACATATTTTTACATTTAAAATGTGGAATATATATAATATATCACATGTATGTATATATATTCTTTTCTTACTTATACACATATACATATATAAGAAATGAATATAAAGTAACATTATCTGTATTATATAATGCATAAAGTATAACATATGATACTATACAGTATACATTTTATGCTACATATCATATTTCACATGATGTATGCTATAAACTATATACTCTCATATATGTATTTTTCTCTCATGGTTACATATGTATGTATATATTCATTTATATGTACATATAATAAGACAATAGTAGAAACACATAAACTAAACTATCGATATTGCTTAATGAGGTAATATTAGGCTTGGAGGAAGGGAAAGATACTAATATTTACTTTACATACTACTGTACTGTTTACATTACCATAAGGGACAGGTTTTCATTTTGTCATTTAAAACTAAAGTATTGAAATAAAAAGCATTCCCCCATTACTGCCGTTCTGATGTGTTGCAGTGCTTCTGAAGAATAGAAAGTCTTCCTGCCCACGTGTTCCACTCCCTAACTGAATGCCTGTCTTTCCTTCTCTGTGCCTACTCACAATTCATTTAGCACGTTGAGTTATTCTCCATCTTGGTTTGCTAAATCCCTTACATACCAGAGTGTAAGGTCATTTACAAAATAATACCTAGATATTAACTAAGTTATGCAATAACAAATGAAGTTGGAGAAAATTTCTATAGTGGCATTTGTATACTAATAACCGAATGCAACATATAATATTAAATACACACAAACTTGCTATCAAATTACCAGTACTTACGTAGAAGGATACACATTGCATGTAACATGGTATTTTAAACATGTGTATTTAGTACACCTATATACATCATTTGCTACTTTTCTTGCTCTCTGTATTACTTTATTATAGATTCTTTTCCCCTGAAGAAATTAAGAATGTTGGTTATAGCAGGAAAGACGTAGAGTGAAGGCAGGTTTGGATCTCCCAGGCTTGCCTATGTCTTCTGAGAGAACAGGAAAGCGCACTGCACTGTACTGATGTTAGCAACCATCTAAATTTCAGGTGAATGAAGCTTAATTAGGACCTATTTCATTTTCATTAACTAAAGAAAGAGTAGATACTCAGAACTGGAGGGCAGTCGAACATGGGTACACAGGGACACATTACAAATTGAGCATCCAAACACGGGCGAGGTCAGAGTGGGTCTTGGCCAGCCTCTGGGTGTGTCATCCCACTAAGCCATCAGCATTCCTAGCCCTGCTATGAAGATCAGCATAGAACAGTTCAGCCTGATGCAATTCAACATTCCAATGTTGTAATGGTCCCATGCTCATCAAGTCAACTGGTTATTATTTGACTCCCTAGTGTTTCTGGCTTTAGGAGAGTATGTTAATCACCCTGCCTAGTTTTCTGGTCTGTCGAACAACTGTACTTCTCAAGACAAAGAAATAAATTGGTATGAGAATTTTAGACATCAGTATTCTGAGCTTGCATGAAGTGAGAACCTTTGTGAGAAACAGGTTCTCTCTTGTCCGAAATCATACTGAGCATTAGAGAGGGTATAATGAATGAATCACTGAGGTAATTTCCCTGCAAAAACTCTTTAGAGATGATCAGCTAAACTTCTCACAGGATCAGCTCTCTGCGTTCCTAACTGGTCTTGCACTGCACTTAGCACTTCAGTGTAGTGTTACACATACAGAAATTTCTGTGTTAAGAAAATAAACAGAAATCTCAGTTAAATAGAGTTGAGGAAACAGAACTTTCACACCCTGGGGCAACAGCAGAGCCCAACAGGAAGAAGAAAGACTCCTCTTCTTTCGTGGCAGGGACTGAGCCAATGAAAAGCCACGGACGCTGTTGCCTGTAGCCCTCTCGACTTCTTTTTTCCCTCTCTATGGAAGCATCCTCCATTTTTTTTTTTTTTTTTTTTTTTTGCCATCAGGGACTTTGCATGTTGCTCATCATGGTTGAATCTCAATTTACATTTTCTGCTGACCTAAAGAAACCCATCTTTGCTGGAGAGATATCCAGGAGGTCAACATGTTGGTAGCTCGTACGGGGACCAGAGAAGATCTCTGAAGGCTCCAGTTCTGGTGAGCACAGAGGTGCGACACCCACATTGTGACTCTTGTCACTCACTGCTTTCTCATCTACCCTGCAGTCTGAAAATACGTCTTTCCCCTGGAACCAAGGTCAACGCTCTCTAACGTTTTAGAGCTCCCTGGGCTTTACTCAGGGTGTATCTTTCCGGTTAAGGCCTTGTTCTGTACGTGAGCACTTACTTGGCACTTCAGTCTGATTTTGAGATCAGGCTTTCAAATGAAAGCGGCTGAGAACCATCGGCCCATTCCCTGGGGAATGAGCTGCTTCTCTGAAACTGTGTCCGTTCAGCCATCCGCCCACTCCTTCAGAGTAGCATGTGTTTTTTGACAACAGGCTGAGAAAACCTTTGGCTTGGATCCTCCAGGACCAAGCTTTTCCTTAAAACTGACTGGCATTAGCTTGGAAGCTGTTTGAACTGAGCTGTTTGTGCTATAAAGTGTTTAAGCTGTTTGGAAATTGTTTTTCCTTTCAGAGAAAAACCTTTGCGAAATAGGATCCCAGTTACCTAAATATTTTGAAGGTGCCCCCCCCCCCGCCCCCGACAGAGATTCTGGCTGATTTTCAGTTTAAAAACCATGGTCCTTCCGCATATGAATTCCTAACTAAAGGGGCTGGCTTGACCAAAGGCAATTTAGAATATTAGTTGCCATCAGAGGAGACTGCTGAAATCCCCAAACTTGATTTTCTTAATACCAAGTAGCACTAGAGCGAGTCAAACATCCCCAGCGCTGAATGGTATGCCTATTTGGGCTGGTATTCTGAGGCTTCCACGCGTTGTCAGGAGGCTACATTTGCCTCTCTGTAAGATGAGATGCCTTTAAGATTAACTGGGGCAAATGACTGATAGAAGAAAACGTCTCCTGGATCCTCAAGATCTTCTTCTTTGACCTCTTTGTCTCAGGCTTTGCCCCTAGTGCCCTCCTGTCTCTCCTCCTCGGCTCTCTGTGGTCAGACTCCATCTCCAGCACCATTTTCCCCCTTCCCTTCTGTGCAGCCTGTGCCTCCTCTGTACCCTCACTCCCCTCCGCAGGCCTACCTCGCCGAGTCTGCAGGCTGATAGCCAGACTAGCACAATAAAGCAAATCTCACAGTAAAGTATGCCACATGGATTTTTTGGTCCCCTAGTGCATAGGACAGTTGTATTTACAATATACCGTAGTCTATTAAGTATGTAATGCAGCATGTCTAAAGAAGCAATGTATGTATCTTAAATAAAAATACAAAACAGGAAAACAATTATAATAGTAACATTAAAGATCACTGATCACAGTCCATAAAGTAAACATCATCATCATCATAATAAAACCAAAGTTTGAACTACTGCAAAAACAACCAAAACGTAACAGACAGGGAGTGAGCCAACGTTGGAAAAAATGACGCCGACAGACTCGCTCAACACCCCAAAGCTTCACTTTGGAAACAACACACTACATGCAAAACTCAGCAAAGTGAGGCATAATAAAACCTACGCCTGTACTGATTCTCTCTCTGAACTGATCCTTCACTCTGAAACTCTACCCACTCGCTTTTCGAGTTTGTCAGAACTGCCCCTTCAAAATTAAGCCTTCTAAGGATCCAGAGGCTAAACCATTCATTTCTTACATTCTCTGGAGTAAAGCTGAACTGCGAGCCACACGCAGGAAAGGACTAGAAGGGTGTATATAAAGAAAAGGACACATTAGAGCCACAGAATTCTGCAGGAGTTAAAAGTGCTTTATCTCATCTTTTTAAAAGTCGAAGTAGGAACTGCAAACACTCTCAGGGGACCGTTAAGAAACCCCCAGTGTGTGAAAGGCCTGGTTTACGTGCTAGCTGGTTTACAGGTTATCTTAGACAACGGCCAGCTGTGCCTTTAGGAGTAAGAAAACATGAGAGTGGATCTGTGGAGAAAGAAGTGGAATCTTAAATGATTATTAAAAAGATATGAATAAAAGAAATGAGTGTAATACGAAACCTTGCTAATATCTGTGTATGTTGTGTTTATCTTCACATCTAGATTATAAACTTGAGGACAGCATCTACATCTTATAGTTCTATGATTATTTTGCTTCTTTCAGGTATGCAAAATATTTTTTTTAGCAGTAGAAGCTGAATATATACTTAGTCCTTGATAAGTGTCAATTCAGTACTCACTATATTAAAAACAAAGATACGAACATTCTCATTTCATAAAAGTTTGGTCACAAAAATTAAAACTTTTTCTCCTTACCAAAAATTACACAAAGATTTTTAAAGAACTGCCCTCAGCATATGATCTGATTAACATACATTACAGAAAATAATTCTGCATAAAGTGGAATCGCGACTGTTTCATCACTAAACAAGCATCATTACCACTAAGAAGTAAGTATGAGGCTCACAATAGGTATAAACCAAAACAGTACTGTAGATACTTTTAATAGAAATATTTGCTGGCAAAATCACTTACAAATTAAACTACAGAAGAAAGGAAACAGACGGTTTTCAACAAATAGATGATAAACAGATTGGTAGACAAAAGGATGAATATATAATCAAAATATTATAATAGATATAGGGAGTGTTTGTTAATTATATTATTTTCTCCAACTTCCTGTTCTTTCATTCCTTCTGGAGAGACAGACAGACAGACAGAGAGGGAGAGACCGTGATCTAGAGATCAAGAGAACTAAATACGTCCCTTATGTTAGGTTCACTCTTGTCAGTCAGAATCATAATTGCCGCTTAGATGCTCAGATAACAAATCTGAATAATAACGTCAGATTCAATTTGCTGTATCAGTGGATGGAACAGCTACTTAGTAGGCCCCTTAGGTCATTATTATTATTTAATTAACCGACGCGGTACAGCTTTCAACTCATTCTTCTTAAAGCTGATAAACACCCGGAATGTATCACACAGTTTCCTTTAAAGATTCTAACCTCCTGGGATATCATCTTCCCCAACAACAAATACATTTTGATACTATATTTAATACCAAAATGTCATGCTTCCCTCCAAAATCAAGAAGTTCTTGAAATATGTAGTTCCCAAAGACTACGGAGAACACTCAAGAGCTGTGAGACACGACCCATTAATCCACGTCAGGCTATTTGAGAAAATGCGCAGCTGCCTCACTTAGAACAGGAATGGAAAAGATACTCTACTCTCAAAGTTGGTGATAAAACTGAATTGCCATTTCTCCAGTATTTCCAGGCAACAAAATCTACCTTAATGGGAACCTCTTCTTGGAAATGCCTTGCCAGTGTTAACAGTTTCCACGCCACACTAATTTGTAAACCCGTTTGCTCTGAACATATAATTTGCGTGTTTAATAGCTCAGTTTAAAGTTTAGGTTTAAAGTATAGATTGAATTCCGATCTTCTAAACCATTCAGAGCAGCCTCTGCTAACGATTTCGCGTGAATGGGTAAGGTACTGAGGAAACGATTTCAATCAGGTTGGCTTTTTTGTTCAAGTAACGTTTTCCATTCCGCTCAAGTTCCACCGACGGCGCCTCCGGACCGGCAGCCGTCGGCGCGATGAGGCGTCGCCCCGGAAAGGCGCGCGCAGAGCGCCCATTCTGTTCCCGAGCGGCACTGTCGGGCGCAGCGCACGTTTCGTTGCCTGCCTGCCAGGCTGTCTGTCTCACAGAGTAAAAGTGATGTGACCGTGATGGATGGCACCGCTGCCCCTTCGCGGTGACGCGGAGAACAAGCGGGGTCAAAGCCGTCGGCCGCGCGGGCCCTCATTTCTCCACATTTGCGCGAGAAGGCGCTCCTCCGAACGCGTATTCCCCGTCTCCAATCTGCCAACCACTGTGCTGATTGCTTTCTTCTTTTCACTTTGAAATTACTTTAGAGGCATTATTCTGCTCTGGCCTGCCTTTGAGCAAAGCTTTTCATCCATTTTTAGCTACGTGCTCTCTAGGTCAAGGACAACAGTGCTGAAAATTAGCATCCTTGGTAAAAAAGTATTTAGTCAATTATTTACTCTTTGGCCCTAAGTTTCTTCTGCTCTCTGACACTCTGACCTGGGTTTTTTTCTTGTTACTGAAGTAAGTTCCTTTAGCTACCTGCTTTCTAATTGTCGTAACGTATAGTAAAATTGAAATCAAGCTCCAAAGACTAATTTGTTTTGCCGTGTTGCCCTCTTTTGCCTCAATTTTTTTTTTTTTTTTTCATTTAGGGTTGATAGGTCAGTATGTCCTTCAGGGGCAGAGATGCAAATGAAAAAAAAAAAAAAGTAATATAAAAAGCAAAGCCAGTCAGTGTAGTTTACACTCATCCCTCATGAGGACAGCGTTCAGAGGATAAGTGTCACTATGGCAATGCAAACAACTGATTTGTGGGGATTAGAAAAATATAATCCCAACCGCCACACAGGATATAAATATAGGATATTAAAATAGGCACTTGTTGGTATAAGAGGAAAATTTATACTGAACAGTCATATATATCACTGCTGTGTTTCTTGTTGACTTCAATTCATTTAAATTCAAGTGCAAGTATCAGAAGACCTGGGATTTATATCAGACTTCAGGGAAGTGCACACTGTATTCAAGCACACACACATAAAACTAGACTGTGAGGAGTCTGGAAAGTAAAATGGAAGTGATAACAACATGCACAGAATTTAAAAACAACTTTGGAAATAATATAGAGTCACATCAAAGGGAAAAATCAGGAAATTAAAAAAAGAAAAAAAAAAAAGGAAAGAGAAACTAGGACAAGGTAATCCTGGTTCTCACATGGAATCCACAGGTGAGCTCTACCAAAGGAGCGCCCATCAAAGACTGTCTGCAGAAACATCCATCTTTTCAAAAGTCACAAGCAAAATCAACATGCATATCTTTCTGTGAACCTTATTAAATTAGAATCTGTAAACATACTCTAGATTGTGGGTTAAGTAGATTATTCACAAGTGAGAGACAGAATAAAATTCCTTCTGTTTTCTTCCGTAGCTGAGAAAGAAAACCTGGCCAGAAGTAGCCATCTCTGTAAACCAAAGAAAGGGTCACTAAGTGGAGGAAGTGGAGTATGGGCTAGATCTGTGAAATGTCCCAAGCAATACTGCCACAGAGGTACGTTTGTTTTTCATTTAAAATAGAAAATGGAAACTCTGCGTATCCTAGAATAAACAAACATGCAGTTTGTCAGATGATGACAAACATCACATTGAAAACTGCCATGCGGCAAGGACTATTAAGGTATATTAATGACTTTATATAAGTATGGCATTGTTTTCTATCAATTCAATATTCATTTTTAATAAGTCATTACTTCAATTTTAGATAAGCTCTAAAATAGAAAGTAAAAGAGTGAAGAACCGTATTTATAGCTAGAACATCTCATACTAGGTAGAGGAAACAGCAAATTCGAAGGACTTGACTTGGGAGAATTTTTTCATGTTTGAAAAACAGTGAAGGATGGCAAAGAAATTCCAGAAACTAACTAGGACTCAAGAACTGACCTGCCTTCCAAATGCACGTGGTCTTGTTTGAAAGACACAGGACATTAGCTGGATACACTAAGTGAAAGTTCTAGCTTTTCTCCAGATTCCAACACAAAGAAACAATTCCCCACATTGGGTCAAGGGTCTAAAGCGATAACCAACGACATATAATAAAACCACAGTTCTGGAAGTACTGAGTTTCTATGTAAGTAAAACTCTTCTACATGCAAGCTCACTTTTGATCATTTCTCTTTTCTTCCTCTTAGGTACACACTTTAGGTGGTGGGCTGCCACAGTGCTTGGCAGGACTTGTCTCACTTGAGAAATCCTGAAAGCCCTGGAACCAACTGGAACAACCACAGTGTGGATAGCTTCAATAACTTCTGAATTAAGGCTTTTGTTAAACAGTCTTTCTTTAATTTGGCCATTTCTACCATATTTCCTGTTACAAGTTGGATGGGTAGAATGCAGTGTACTGAATTTATGATGTAGGCTGAGAGACAGCCTTAAGTTTTCTTACTGTAAAATAATTTTTATTTTGAAATGTGTCATTTAATCATTGATTCATTCACTCAAACAAATTTCCAAGCAACATTTCTGAACACTCATCAGATGCCAGTCCAGAGTGGGGTTGTGAGTGGAGAATGGAGAGGTGAAGACAAAATAATCCTAGAGTTTTAAAAAAGGACTAACTCTGCGATTATTGTTTCTCTATTTATTCTACAGAGGCGGAGAATTAAAATTTCAGCTCCAAAATATGAAGACTTTGAAAGCAATCACTTACCCTGTTACAACAAAAAGAAGGACAAACTACAAGTAAGTTTCCTTGGACCAACTAGAAAAATGAGTGGCTGGGAAAACTGCCAATC
Organism: Camelus bactrianus; assembly: GCF_048773025.1. NCBI lineage: Eukaryota > Metazoa > Chordata > Mammalia > Artiodactyla > Camelidae > Camelus > Camelus bactrianus. Next base: position 7,425,393 of record NC_133561.1, on the reverse strand, counting down.
TGAAATCTGCAGAGTTAGGTGTCTACAGAGAGTCACAATCAAAATATCCTTAACTGAAAAAAGCCATCAACTGGTAGGAAGACTCAAACAGTACTGTCAATAAACTTCTGGAGGCTGAGTGTGTGCTAGAAGAGGATAAGGAACTCCTCAGTGGCACAGACTTTGGGAAAGGGAACACATTTATAGACATTATGTCAAGGATCCCCACCAGGTTCCCAAGGGGAAAATCTGAAGGTGAGTCCCTCTTATCTCTGACAGCAGCAGGGGAGTAGTAACCATTCTGAAATACACTAAGTGACATCTTCAGAGCAAAAGCCCATTCTCCTAGAAGGACTTTGATGAGCCTTATTCCAGGAGGAAGAAGCACATCCTGCCCACTTAAACTCCTCCAGCCTTCCTGCATCATCTAAGAAGGAGAGAATCATCAGCAAGCATCAGGGCTTCAAGGAAATACATCAAGAATGTGGCACCTATGAGAGGGTGAAGGGGTTGGGGAGAAAAAAATCCACACCACCAGAGAAATACTTTCGAAGATCACAGGGCGAAGGCACAGGTCCACTAACAGAGTTTTAATTGGAAGGTTACAGAATATTCTCATTGCTCCGCCTCTTACCATCATGTGAATAGGGCTCCAACGTAGTAACAGAGGATCAAAGCTGGGAGACCTGCAACACACTGCTTGCTTTGAGGAGGAGTCCTTAGGGAAACTCGGACTCAAGAGGGGAGACGAAACGACAGTAGTAGATGAATTTGAATCTCAGACACATCAAGTTGTAAGAAACATTAAACACAGACCAACACACGAAAGGCCTATTTATTTCAATTCCTGTTAAAAGATACATGTACAAATTTTAACAAGAACGTACGAGGCATGCCTAAAGGCAAGAAAAAGTAGTGTGCAGGGAATTCTAGCATCAGAAAACAGGCTCAGAGATAAGACACATTTTGAAAATATCATATAGGAAATTTAAAGTAACTATTAACATAAGAGCTCTAATGAAAGAAAGTAGACAGCATACAAGAACAGATGGGCAATGTAAGCAGAGAGATGGAAACGCTAAGGAGGAATCAAAAGGAAATACTTGAAATCAAAAAACTAAGAGAAATAAAAATACATTGAAGGCCCATCAGCAGACTCAGCACAGCTGAGGAGAGGTCAGTGTGCTTGAAGACAGAAACTTCTCAAAATAAAATGCAGAGAGAACAGTCACCCCCACAACAACAGGCCATCCAAGAACTGCAGGCCAGTTCTAAAACGTGTAATTCACACATGTGCAATTGGAACGGCAGAAAGAAAAGAGAGGACAAGTCAGAATATTTGAAGTAAAAATAGCTAAACATTTTCCAATATTAACAACAGACACAAGAAGCTCAGAGAACAAGCATAATAAACAGCAAAAACAAACAAATATGCAAATAAAAAAAGCAAAATTCTAAACATTTAAGTGAAGCATATGTATTAGTTTGAAAAGGCTGTCATAGCAAAATAATAAACCTGGATGGGTCAAATAACAGGGATTTATTTTCTCACGGTTCTGGAAGCCACAGCATTGGCACAGTTGTCTCATTTATGAAAATCAGAATTAATACATAAAGAAACTAAACTTTCTGAAAATTTAATAAGATAGATTATAGGAAAAATACAAAGAATTTAGACTGTTTAGAAAAAAAGTCATGGGGAAACCTAGTATTAATATGAAAAAGAAAACAACATTCTCAAAATTCAGAAAGGCAAATTAAAGCATCAATCATAAATCAATGTATATCATATAATTAACAAAAATATAAAAAGACAAATATGTATTTCTAGAGATACTGTGGAGAGAAGGAGATTCTCATAAAATTTTGGTAAACATGAATTTTTAAGGCCTCTTTGAAAGCAGTCTAGTAATATTTAATTAAACACACCTACATTTACAATTGTATCTAACAATTTCATTCCTCAAAATCTATTCCACAAAGTAAAAGAAACTACTTAAATTTAATTGTATAAAGATAATGACTGAATCAATACATATAGTGGCAAAAGGATGGATACAAATGAATGTCCATCCATAGGTGAATGACTGAATAAATTATTGGTTACTATTTTATGTAGACATTGGCAGAGTAATAGCTTTGACATGTATTGTCATTCTGTTTTGAAAAAGTTAAAATTCAAAGAAGTATATGTTAAAAAAAAAGGAAGAAAAATATATATCAAATTATAATTTATTTCTAAACAACATACAATTTTATTAAAATAAGTCAAGTTTGTAAATGTACATGTCTTAACTGAGTATATCAAAATTTTACTTTCAATTTAATATGCACATTTCAATGATTTTTACCAATGTTTATCTAACAAAATTTGTTTTGAGACCATTTTTGCCTCTGTGTTATTCAACAGCTGAATCAGAAATGGTTTAGTAATTACAATTATTTTCCCCAAAGTGCTAGTTTAATTAATAACTGGTGGTATATTATGAATGAGTGCTGAAAGTGAAAGCTAAGAAAATACTAGATCCAAGGGCCTGGACTCCATGTCAGAGAAGTTACTTTTCTTTGATATTGCTTTAAAAGTCTTTCATCCTCATGCTTCACTGACACTTAAAACGGTGTCATGGTGGGAGTAGAAATGTAAGTGACAGGTCTAATAAATTAGCAATATCCTTCTCAGTACACTCCCCCTCATTTTTGGCTGTGAAATTCACTTCTCATTAAAATGTGTATTCTTCAAAGTTGAATGGGAGTAGCAGATTTTCTCTGAGGTTTATCTGCTTTGTAGATGATTGAGGCCCCGAATCCTACAGCTGAAAAGTGTCACTGGCCTTTCTCTTGGAGAGGCACAGAGCTTTCAACATTTTGGGGAGAGTGGGTCAAGTTTCGACTGGTTAAATCAACTGCCTTTCAAATGCTGCAGTCTGAGAGGTCCGGACCATTGTTTGCATGACAGTCTTTCCTACAAGGAGTCAGTTTTTCATACTTCTTTCTCTTCTTAAAATATGAACTACACGAATTAGAAGATAAATTTCAAAAAAAGTAATTGTCACTGGAGGCAGTGGTGGCAGTGGTGTTTCAATACCTAGGCCTCCAGATCGACGGTTCTAGGTGAGTGTTTTCCAAATTGGGTCTTGTAAACCTATTGAGTGAGCCTCAGCCAGCATTAGAGAATGAAAAATAAAAAATGACAGAAAAGAACTGTATCTGATAGAATAAAACTGAAATTAGAGTGTTCTCATGGAACAGTATCTTTTTTAAAAAAAGCTTTTCCTTAGTTTATACATGCATACATATTTATAATGGTGTACACTTTGCATCACAATGTAAAATATATTTCTTACGATGAATTGCACGAGTTTACAAGACAAAAATATTTAAAAGTCATCGCTTTATATCATGTGCTATAGTTTTGCCCGTTAGGCCTAAAATAAATCAGGGTATTCTGCATCAGACAAGATATATTAAAACAATATATACAACTCCGAATTTCCTCATCCATTTTGTCTTTTCTGAGAACTCCTTTTGTTTAATATAGTAAAACAAGCAAAGATAGTTTTACAAATGATATCCATAGTTTCAAAGCACTTACATGAACAGCATGAAGTACCACAGATAAAGTTTTCATTCATATGGTGTTCCATGGAAGGAAATTTATCCATCTGAATTAGAAAATACAAAATGGCCTAGGGAACTATTTTTCCTCTGGCTTGCTGCATAAGAAATTCTTCAGATATTTAAAATAACAGTACTGAATTATACAGCATAAAAAATTTTAAAAATATTAATTTTATTATGTGTGTATATGTATGCACACAAAATTTATTGATCAAGCATCATTTTGGATAAGTTATAAACATCTTTCAGTATATATCTTCTCGATAATTAATTATGCTATCTAGAAAGGTAGCTGATTCCTTTACAAAACCCACACATTTGTCAAAATAAGTCAAATTGAACTATCCCTGAGATGAAGTTTGCTAAGGGAAGGTTTAAGCCCACAGGAATGAAATTGTGACAACTACATGCAATTTTTGAAAGAAGTCATTCAACAAAATGTAAATATGAGGAAGAGCTGAGTTTGATTCAAAATGTGGGGGGAAAAAAACCCACTTGGAATCACATGAAAATCAAGGTTAAAGATGAGTGGTGTGCAAACTAGATGCCTAATTTAATTAAAACTTTAACGTTTTTGTTGTTCGGTTTTTTTTGCAGGGGAGGTAATTAGGTTTTATTTAATTCTTTATTTCTGGAAGGGGTACTGGGGACTGAACCCAGGACTTGTGTATGCTAGGCATGCACTCTACCAATGAGCTACACCCTCCCCTGAAAACTTTAACTTTTTATTAGGGTGTAATGTTATGTTTGTAGACTTTCAAAAAAAAGTGGAATTTTAGGAAGAAGTTTGGCTATTATTAGCAATATTAGATATCAATTTTAATATTATTCAGAAATTTGCAATGTTGCCCGTTCAATCTGAATTAAACCAGACTGAGAGAACAAGAAAGTCAAACTAAAATCACTAGTCTTTCCTTCACAGATCCAGTAATAATTCATATCATTCTATGTGGAATTTAAAGTCAGGCCTCTAAATTTTACAAGAAATTTTCTATTTTGGGAAAGAGGATATTATTAACAGTTATTACATAAATATTTTAGAAACTGAAGGCTTTTAATTCTTTCAAGTTTTTATCCTATGAAATAGATTAGTAGGGAGGAAAGCAGTCTATTATTAGATATAATACATTACCACCTAAGGTTGTGTGACCTTGGTCAAGTTATCTTAACCAAGCCTGAGAATTCTTCTGGGTAAAATGATTGTCACAATAATATATACCTCATAGCATTAGAGGATTAGATGAGATAATTCAGGAGAAATATCTGGCACAATGTAAGAGATTAATAAGCATTATATACTATTACTATTTCTGCCATGATTATTTTTTGTAGTTATTTATAGCTTTCTTTTTAAATACGTGTGCTTCTGCTTCAATCAAGTGTAATTGGTGTATTCATAATTTTGTCTGCCTGAGGCTAGGCTATCCAGCAAGGCTATCCTTTAGAATAGAAGGAGAGATAAAGAACTTCACAGACAAGCAAAAACTAAGAGAGTTTAGCAACACTAAATCCATGCTGAAAGAAATATTGACAGGCCTACTCTAAACAGAAGAGAAGCAAGATGCTACAAAAATGAGAAACTCATAACTGGAAAGGTGATTAACTACCATGAATTACAAATAGAATAAACACAAAGTTGTAAAAGAAGACATCTAAATCATTAAGATAGTGGGAGAGGGAAGCAAGGAAAGCCACTGCAGAAAACAGTATGGAGATTCCTCAAAAGACTAGGAATAGACTTACCATATGACCCAGGAATCCCGCTCCTGGGCACATATCCAGAAGGAACCCTACTTCAAAATGACACCTGCACCCCAGTGTTCATAGCAGCACTATTTACAATAGCCAAGACATGGAAACAGCCTAAATGTCCATCAACAGATGACTGGATAAAGAAGTGGTGGTATATTTATACAATGGAATACTATTCAGCCACAAAAACCAACAACATAACGCCATTTGCAGCAACATGAATGTTCCTGGAGAATGTCATTCTAAGTGAGGTAAGCCAGAAAGAGAAAGAAAAATACCATATGAGATCACTCATATGTGGAATCTAAAAAAACAAAAAACAAAAAAAAACCCAAAAAACATAAATTCAAAACAGAAACAGACTCATAGACATAGAATACAAACTTGTGGTTGCCAAGGGGGTCCGGGGTGGGAAGGGACAGACTGGGATTTCAAAATTGTAGAATAGATAAACAAGATTATACTGTATCGCAAAGGGAAATATACATAAGATCTTGCGGTAGCTCACAGCAAAAAATAAAATGTGACCATGAATATATGTATGTTCATGTATAAATGAAAAATTGTGCTCTACACTGAGATTTGACACAACATTGTAAAATGACTATTACTCAATAAAAAAAGTCAAAAAAATAATTTTGTATGCCTGATTTCATAAAAGAAAAAGGTATCTCAAAATAATTTGGTATCTTTATCATCTCCATTAATTTTACATCTATATATTGTTTCTGATTTTACTTCCTTGTTGCACTAATATACTGGACTGTCCACTAAGTACCGAGAATCTGGGGGATGTCCCTTTGCATATGCTCCATGGGGGAAGTTAAGGTCAGCCATGTTTCTACGATATGACTACCTTCCTTAAGCGTGGTTATTTGACTTGTAAGAGGAACCTTGACTAACTTTGGTCCAATCAGTAATGTTCTCAGGATTTAGAATTAGGACAAAGAAAGAGTAAACCTATATTTGGGTGGCTTGACCAGCAATACACAAGCTTTTAGGAGCTTGAATATAAGAAATATGGGTTTGTGTGAGGTGTGGAATGTGTATAAATGTCTATACATGTAAGAAACATCAGTATTGACTAAAAAAGCAGAATCTTTTCTATATGGAGAAAATGAAATGGAACAGATAAACAGAGTGTTAAAAAGAAAAAGTATTAAAATGGTTATTCAAACTGAGATAGCAGTGTCTTTCTGAAGTATGACCCCATTTTTTCCTTTTTATTTTATGAATCATCCTTGTATCTTTAAAGTAAATTCTTACACTAGCTTGGTCAAGTTTGATTCTGTTTTTTTTTTTTTTCCAAACTAAAGATAATGCACAGAGGGAACAGTTCTCTTTATACTCTAAACTAGGAGTCAACACATTTTTTTCTGTAAATGGAAAAGTAGTAAACAATTTAGACTTTGCAGACCAGAGACTCTGTCACAATCACACAGCTTTGCCACTGGAGTACAAGCGTAGCCACAGATGACTGAAAGGAGTGAGTATGGCTGTGTTCCAAGAAAATTTAATCCATGGATATTGACATATGAATTTAATATAATTTTATGTCATAAAATACATTTTTTTCAATTTTTTCTAATCATTAAAAATGTTAAAAAAAAAAAAAACCAAAGCAAAACACTGATACGGGGACCATAAAGATACTGGTGGCAGGCCAAGTAGGAGATCTAGTAAAGTAGGGGAATCACTCTGAAACTGATACCAAACAAGCTTAAAAGCTTCCCAATCACTTCCTTCTGCAAAACACTTTCTGAATCCTTTCCTGTTTTCAGGTACACACTGACAGTCACCTTCTCTGCTACATTCTTCCTCCATTCCTTCTCTACTATAAATATTCCTGGTTGTGGCAAGATCATTTATGTTTTTAACTTATTTAAAGAACTCTGGTTAACAGAATTTTATTCTGTAACTGAAGACATAAATTATATTTCCTTCTAAAACCTGAAAGTGTATTACTTACATTTTAGGAAAGTTATTAGAAATGATGATCATAATAAAAATATAAAGCCACTAATTGTTCCCATTAAGAGTATTTGAAAATGAAAGTTAACTCTTAAAACTAGCAAAGCTACTTATTGGTAAACAGCTATTAAATTTACAAAGATGGAAAGTAGCAATTTAATGTGGATTTCTTTCATTATCAATCTAATCAAAAATTATCACAGAAGAATGTACACTCCTATGATACTGTAACAAAAACACTATAACTACATATCAATATATGTATTATTATTTCTAATTAGATGGAGGTGAATATCTTTTTCAATATAGTTCTGTGGTGTCACACACATAAACAGCTTATCAAAAATACTATGGTAGCCGCTAATGGTGTCAACATTAACCTGTTAGGAAGCACAGCCGCATTTGAAGTCAATACATTTTAAATTCAGTTGAGTCCAGCAGGACATTTAGGAGGTCTAGAAAGAGATTAGGGCAATTATGCATGCCAAGTACATAAATGTCAATAGCAATTTAGGACAAGAGTAGATTGTGAGAATGTTTCCAGTTCGATATTTTACTCTGAAGGCAAATAATCAGTATGAGATTTTTGCAACAGGGAGCTAACAGAAAATACACTGAACTGAGCAGAACAAATAAGCATGCTTAACTTGGAGGTTTTAAAATAATGAGACTCTATTGGTTATTTGATTCACAGATAATTCCCACATGGATATTTATGAATGCTATGTTTTCCTGGAAGGTCACACACTTGAGATTTTTCTTTTCCTTTGTTCTTAACAACGGCATTCAGTGACGTAGGTTGCTTTTAGGTGTTCTGTCACTATCATCACTCTATATAGTTTTTATTCTGAAACTTAATCAGAATCTTTATTGGCTGGTGCTCTACAAATGACCACTATTTCCTGGATATGGGATTTCCAATTCAAGCTCCACACAGAGAAGTTAGAATGAAAGATTTCTAATGGAAGGCACCATCATTACTGTATTCTCAAAACCTACCAGGAGGCTTGACAAACACATAGTATCCAGTTAATATCCTATTGAATGAATACAGCTATATCTAAAAATATTTACTTGTGTTGCAAAAGTATTTAAAAATCCACCTCAAACAGTTATGATAATTAAAGTCTGAGAATTGCCCCTCTGTGAAACTGTCATCATACCAGAATGTGTAATGCAGCCAACTATAAATGTTTTATAAATAAACTTACTTTCCCACTTACCACTCTATCAATCTATCTATCCATCCCTCCATCTATCCATCCATCCATCCATCCATCATCTATCTCTTTTATCTAAATCTGGTCTATATTATCTACCAATCTGTCAATTGATCTGTTGATCTATCTTGTCTCTCATCTGTTCATTTACCATCATTTATTGTTTAAATCCCACTATGTTATATTAGAATCGGGGGAAACTTAGTGTTACCCCCCCCCCCCCGGTATCTGTGTAACCCTGCTGTCCAATTTCACTTTCAACGGTGACAGAAGAAGAAAGATTTACAAAACCTCATTCCAAAGATGATATGATAGAGTTACTCTGCAATGGTCATTTTGGGGTTCTTGTAACTATCACAAATTATTTGGTTGCATTCCCATCACTGGATTTTGACAAGAGAAAATAAAGTGTATTTCAATAACCAAATCTTAGGTTAGTATTCATCATAACTAAAGTGGCACAGAGATTATGTTTTCCCTAAAAAGCATGAATCATTTTATTTTCATTTATTCTTGTATCTCTGTAAAGCTATCTTCAGTATGTCTCAGACGAAGTAAATGTGGTTTTGTCTCTCTATAAGACTCTTTAGGCTTTTTCTGGAGAAAAATTCAGAACAGATAAAGCTATCAACACAATGAAGTCAGACACTGGGTGATAAAGGAGGGGGGAAGGTACAAACAACTGAGTGTAAGACTGGCTACTACACAACGCAGGGAATGTAGCCAATATTTTGTAAATAAAATGAAGGATAACCTTTAAAATGATATAAAAATTTAAAAAATTAAAAACCCCATACAGACACAAAATGAAACACACTCATTAAAGAAAAAAAAAAACAAAAAACCCCGTAAGATCCTCCCAGTTTCATTCATTTTAGAAGATGTTCAAAGTACAGTATGAACCTGTTTCTACAGTGGGAAGTACTACCTTTTCCAAGTTGCTTACTGAAATAATGCAGAAAAGGTAATGCAGTTTTCAAGTATTTTATCTGACATGCAAGAAATTCTATACGAATGTAGCATACAGTGTTCATTTAATGTGAATAGAAACAGTGTAAGAATGTAGCATAAGAATTAAGAGAATTCAAATAGAACTACAGATATTTCTCAGTATCTTGCATTTAAGTGAGTAAATTCCCATTTATTTTTAGATGACTCTGAATTTGACTTATTTTCAGTCATTACAAATAACTCCCTCTTCAGTGTATAAAGTTTCTCAAAACAGCTCATTCATAAAATATCACAATTTTTCCTCAGAGGACATAAAATAAGTGAAAAGCACCAACTTTTGGTAAAGTAATTCTTATGGATGTAGCTGTCCTGGATTATATGGGAAAATGTTCATGTGAAGCTGCGAATCACTAAAAAATAATTTACAGAAAGCTCCAATAATGACGTGGCCCCGAACTGGGCAGATGTGGAACTGTGTTCTGGGCTGCTCATTACTGAGCCACCGCAAGTCTTGATAAGGAGCACTGGACACTAGATGTGTTCAGTTGGCCTCTTCTTGAAGAAAAGACAGCAACAGTATTTTTAAGGCAACATAATCTTGTCACAAAGGACAGGGATGTTGACTCTGCTTCACGGTGTGTTTCCACATATACGAAAGAGAAATAGCATAACAATTATGCAAGTTTCCATTGAAAACAGCCTTGATTTTGAGACTGGGATACTAGGGTGGCAGTCGTCCTCTCAGATAAAAAGGAGACTTGGAGAGGCACAAATTTAGGATTCCTGTTCCTCCCCAAGGTCTGCAGTAAATCACAAAAGGTGTCCTTCAAATCCTTAAAGTTACAGATAAAATTCACTTTCTAAAATGTACTCGTTTGCTTGCTGCAGTATTCCTGCCACTAACAAATGTTTTTGAGAATGAAATACATTTTTAGGATACACATTTTACTTTAATATAGATATTAAAATGTGAATGAATAGAGATATAATTACTCTCTCTACCACATGTTTTCTCTCCATTTCTGCATTTAGAAGCATGAAATTTTTCCTATTATTCTTTATAAAATATATATTTTAATACCAAACTAAGCCCTATACTTTATATGCAAATTTGTGTGATTTTCTAATACAATATATACTGAATCCTCTGCCTAATCCTTAAAAGAACTTTGATTTTTCATCCTTACTCATTAAAATCCAAGAATGGAAAATCTTTTTCAGCTGCCATTATTAAAGCATTGGACTCTGAACATAATCTAGGCACAAGATATGAAAAAATGGATACATGAATATTCCAAGTATGTACTGTGCTAAAATAACCCGTCTGATAATCTAAATATGGAAGATATGTAATATGCACTGAAACATAAAATTAAAGTGTAATTTGGTTCACAAAACATACACCTATTACAATATAAGCCTCATTTTTACTGAAATACTCAAGGATGTCTAAGTCCAGTCCTGTGAAACACTAGGTGCACACAGTGTGAAGAATTGTCATAGCTGGCAATTACCAATTTAAGAAGATTAAATGGCTCAGTTCCTTTCTTTCTTTTTCATAAGCTGAGTTATCTTCCTTTGCAGAATTACCACAGACCAGTATGGACAAACTACAAAGACAAATGTAACTGGGTTTTGAATTTTTTTTTTTTTAGCCTTATTCTACAAACTTATGATGATGATTGTTCCTGTCAAATACAGCTTAAAAACTGAGGGACTAGTTGAATCTGAAGACTTGAATAAAACATATGTCAATATGCCATTCATTGTTCTGTTACTAAAAGTATATTCTGGAAGAATTATAAAGCTATTCACAATCTGGCAAGGTAAATAATTTCAGTTGCTTTAGACACTTTAAATATTACAGATAAGAATGGTCCTTCCACCTCACACGTAGGAACAACTGTTCTTATTTCGCATTTGGTCCCACTAGTGTCTATTTTCCCAATTAATTATATATATATTCACAATGATCTTAAATAACTGCATTTATTATTTCATATTTCTGGTCAAAACAATCTCCTTAAATAACTGCAGGGTGATATTCTTAAATATGCATGAGTTATGTAACGTTTTCTAGTCAAATTCTTCCATGGATTCCCAAGAGCCTATAAGAAAAGGCTTAAATTTATTTGCATGACATTGAATACTTTCTTCAATATGGTCCCAACCTTCTAGCCTTACCAATCACTCTGTGTCTACATTGGCTCTTTTCTGTAGAGAAGCTGACATATTTATTACTCCCTTAAACCCCTTTTCCCACTCCCTCAAGAGCACCCATTTCCTCACACAATTTCATTCACAGGGACTGCCATCAATTTTACCTTGATTTGAAAAATTCTGTTAAATTACTTACAAAAGCAATTTATATTCATTCCAACTAGGATAATAATGCAAATACATATTCTATAAAGATGGATAATTTCATGTTCTCTTCCTAAGTCAACTGTAATCAAGTTAACATTCTGGTTTGAATCCTTCACTACATTGTCCTCTAATATTTCTCCAAAGTCAAATGTATTCATACAAATAACTGCTTCTCCAATCACCACGGATTATTGGTTACCTGCTTTTATTTTGGTACACAAATTAGATTATATTACAATTACTGTTTTATCATTTATTTTTCATGTTTTATAAAAGGAGAATTTCTTAAGATTAATAGTAAACCTAATAAACATTTAATAGCTTCTTAATATTTCATATTCTTGAATTTCCAGTTAATTCAACCAGTTCCTCAATGACCTATAGTATATATAGATCATTTTCCAATTTAGCTGTAAAAACTAAAAGGAAAAAGGAGATCACTAATGAACTTAATCTACAAAACAGAAATAGATTCACAGATATAGTAAACAATCTTATGGTTATTGGGGGAAAAGGAGTGGGAAGGGCTAAATTTGGGAGTTTGAGATTTGCAAAGATAAATACAAAAGCCTACATCATATATAATTTCATTTAGAAAAGATAAAACTAATCTGTAGTGACATAAAACTGACTAGTGGTTGCCTTTAACTGTAAAAGGTCATGAGGGAATTTTTTGCACTGATGGAAATTCTATCTTAATTTTGCTGGTGGTTACATGAGGTAATACTTTCCTCAAAAGTCACTGAAGTGTAACTTAAAATGGATGCATTTAATCCATGCATATTATATCTCCATAAATGTGTAAAAATATACATAAATTTCCTAGGTTCAAACTATGCCACCTTTAGTAATGGCATCCTTAAATCAGTCACCCATTACAGACACTTATACTGGCCCCTAAAGATTTCTATTCCATACAGATAAAAGCCATTGCTATTGGTCCAACATTAAGTCATGTCTCTTGGATGAAGCGAGTTGACTCTGGGCACCTTCCTTCTGCTGAGTCCCTTTTCCCATCTCCAACTTCAATGATCATAAACCCACTACTAGCAGACAGAGTGACGTAGTGGAAAGGAGCAGGAAGGATCGATATTGTGTGGCACCAGATTTAGGTATTGTGGTCCTTCTGCTCCATTTGTATCCCATGCAAGTCATGTTAATCTATGCCATCCTTTCTCCTTGCTTCTGTCTGGGTTAATTCAATAAACCATGTAATCTGAGAATCTTAATTTGGTCCATGAGAATTTTCATACTCTGACCTCTAAAATAGTTCAGTGATAGTATGATAGGATCTACCACAGCATCAAGGTAACTTCACATCATGACAAGAGTATAACCAACTTACACTGTGAAATCCATAAATGTACAATCAGATCAACCTTAAGATGGAATTGTCAAGACACTGGGACAAACAGTGTACCTGTATCAGAGAAATTCAGCGAAAAAAAAACTAAGTGAAAGTAGGTAGATACAGAATGCTAAGCAGTGGAATTGAAAGAGAGTAATTTCAAATTCAGAGAAAATAATAATTAATGAAATAATAAAATAATAATGGTTAAGACAGTAAAATAATTAACAACAAAATATTTTTTACTCCTGAGGTAATGCCTCTGTAGTGTAGTGGAGATAACTGCAAATATGCTTTACATGTTTAATGTGATTATTTTTTCAACAACATCAAGCTATGTGTGTGCACTTTCCTCATCATCATGCCCTTATCTTTGCATGTGCACTTTTTCATAATGCAAATAAAATTTTATAATCAAATTAACGTATATTTTCCATGACATGCTTTTAATCACATTGATATTTTAAAGATACAGCTTTTGAAGCAAATATAGATGTGTTTAAACTGATGGAAATATTCTTAAACTAAGTAAGTAAACAATGGCATTGATGTCTCTTCCACTTTTCTGTCTTAGAAGTATAGTCTTTTTTCCCTTCCCTTGATCCTTTCACTCACAGATTACAGACATCTTGAGAAGGAGTACACCTCATCTACGTCACACTTCTTTTCATTGATATGAAGTCCAAAATGAATACAACCTTTGCAGTATTTATCAGTCCAGCTTTCTCATCTCTGGTTTACTGATCTCTTATCCATGAAATTTATATGCTATTTGACCATTTTTCATAATTACTTCTTTCGTTCTCAAACCCATTTTATTTTTGCTTCTTTTATATTAAGGATAGCAATTCCTTGAAAAAAAAATATATTTACTGCATCAGTCATGTCTCTTTTCTACATGACTCCTATTCTGGGTAGTTCAGCATTCGACTAGACAGCTAATAAAACCCCTATCAGTGCTTTGACTTTGTCAGTTTCAATGACCCTTTGAACCATTTCACCTCAAACACTTACTCTCAAAGTCTTAATCTGTATCTTGCCATACTAATATATGTAGTATTTAGACCTCCTCTATGTTATGAATCTAGAACTCTGACCACCACCTTCCAATTTCTCAGCTTAGTTCCTTTAGAACCCCACAACAGTAATGCTTTCTTCCTGCGGGAACCTAATTGTGTTTGTCACCATCCCATGTGCCCTCTCTTCCATCTTTATGTACATAGCAAAGATCATGGCTATACATATTTTTTTGCAAAATAACTTGCCATCTTTTCCTTGTGAAAACTTCATTCTGATACACTGTCAATAAGATGGAGAAATTTATAATACATAAATAAATGACCATGATTCACTTAAGAGGCAAGTGGCAGTTGACTCTATTCTAGGTTTAAATATTAATATTTTTTAAAAATTGTCAAAAATTACTCAAGTTTTTTTTTTACAATCCCATACAATTATATTTATCCCATTCAAGATTATATATATTGTAAAGAGAAGGCAAAATAATTAAACTTGATAAGATTCACTATAGAAACAAACAAGATGTTCTTTAGTGATTATTTTAGTTAATAAATTTGAGTGCCTTCCAAGTCTAAACTCCTTTCTCCAAGTATCAGAGGTCACACCCATAGGGTGCATAGTATATTCATGTTTATACTATTTGTGTCCATTCTTCTAATCTTAATAGCTACTTAGATCAAAGTAAGTAAAGCTATTCAGTTTTCTATCTGTTAAAGCAAATAAATTCCCAAGATGTTAACGAAGGATTCATGTTAAAAACCTAGACTTTATTTCAAAAATAGACAATTCTTTATTACCATGAAAACTACACATTTCTTGGACCAAATTCACTGAGATGAAAATAACTAAGTAGGGGTCCCCCTGAGAAATTTAGGAATGTACAGATTTTCTTTTTCCTGAGGAAGAGGGTCCATAGTTTTCATCAAAGTTTTAAATAAGTCTAATTCCAAAAATAATAAAACTCCCGTCCAGGAAGGCAGTTCAAGGTGGCATCACAGGAAGACCCTGAACTCACCTCTTCCTACAGACACAACAAACTTACAGCTACACGTGGAATAATTTCCTCTGAAAAAGATCTAAAAGCTACATGAACAGCACCACTACAACAAAGGATTAAAGGGTCATACCATACAGAGATGAGTAGGAAAGACAGAGATAAAAACTCTAGCTGAAACCCCACCCCAGGGGCGGAAACCCACAACAGAGAGGGATCTCAAAAAATGGAACTTTCCCCTGAGGAGTGAGGGATTCACCCCCCACACCAAGCATCCTAACCCTTGGGTCCAGCAATGGAGAAGCAAGCTCCCAAAATGTCTAGCTTTAAAAACCAAACAGGGTGTTGTCCAGGAGGATCATAGAACTGTAGGGACAAGAGAACTTGCTCTTCACGAAGAGACTCCCTCACCCTGGGATCCAACATAAGAGCATCAAGTTGCAAAGTGCCTGGACCACAAGTGAAGGAGACTCACTCACTAACCTTAAATGTTTATCAGAGTGGCAGGGACCTGCTGGGACTCTATTCTGGGGACAGAGGTACTGGTGGGTGCTATTTTTGCTGTCATACTCTACCTTATTTGTGTCGGCACTGACAGGCACCATTTCGGCTTTCTTCCACACTCTGCCCCACCATGCTACAGCCAAGCCACAGCCAGATGTGGGTGAGCATCAGCTGGGCAAGCACTGTCTACACAGGGGACACCCCTTCAGTGCCCGGATCTGGTGCCAGAGGGGATTACACTTCTGGGTCCTCTAAAAGCAGAGCTACCATACGATCCAGCAATCCTACTCCTGGGCATATACCCAAAAAACTCTAATTCAATAAGATACATGCACCCCAATATTCATAGCAGCACGATTTACAATAGCCAAGACATGGAAACAACCTAAATGTCCATCGACAGATGACTGGATAAAGATGTGGTGTATATACCTATATAGATTTAGATATATATATGTATACAGATATAGATATATATACATACATACACATACTAGAACATTACTCAGCCATAAAAAAGAATAAAATAATGCCATTTGCAGCAACATGGATGGATTGAGAGATCATCATACCAAGTGAAATAAATCAAGGACAAATACAATGTCACTTATATGTGGAACCTAAAAAAATGATACAGATGAACTTATTTACAAACTGGAAGTAGACTTACAGACATAGAAAACAAACTTATGATTACCAAAGGGGAAAGTAGGCAGTGGGAGCAGGGATAAATTAGGAGTTTGGCATTAACAGATACACACTACTATACATAAAATACATAAACAACAAGGACCTACTGTAGAGCACAAAGAACTATATTCAGTATCTTGTAATAATTTATAATGGAAAAGAGTCTGAAGAAGAATATATATATGTATCTATCTATATAGATATCTGAATCACTGTGCTGTATACCTGAAACTAACACATTATAAATTAATTTTACTTTACTTAAAAAAAAGAAACAAATCTCGCCATCTGCAGCAACATGGATGGACCCTGAGGACATTATGCTAAGTGAAGTAAGTTAGAAAGAAGGATAAACACTGCATGATTTCACTTATATGTAGAATATAAAAAATAAAACATACAAACAAAACAAAATCCATACTCAGAATCAGAGAGCAAATTGGTGTTTGGCGTGGTTGTGGGGAAGAAAATGGATGAACGAGATCAAGAGGTGCAAACTGCCAGTCGTAGATTAAATAAGCTGTAGGATGTAATATACAACATGGGGAAACTGTAATAATGTATTAACTTTGTATGGTGACGGATGATAACTACTGTAAGTTTAGTTACCATTTTGCAATGTAAACAAATGTTGAATCACTGTTAAACACACGAAACTAATATATACTGTATGTTAAATACTTATATTTTTTAAAATGTAAAAAAAGGAATCCCTTCCACTATTTTAGACATCTTGCTTTATACTGACACTTAATTGATTTAATCTCTAAAACTTTGAGAAAAAGAAAAGCTTGCCAACCATCACATAGTAATTCCATGATTATTTTCTACTGAAGATTTCCTAAAACCCCTACCCCCATCGGTGCCCCAGCATTCCTTTCTTACAGATTCTTTTTGTGCAATACTAATTTAAAAATATTCTCTGGTTTGTCACAGGTCATCATTTTTTTTAATGTCATCACATTTATACAGAGCATCTTATCTTAGATCTAGGGTTTTTTTTCCCCCTCTCAAATAGATCTGAATTGGTGTTTTAGTAAGAAAAGTTTTTAAGATTGTTCATTTGGAATGAAATTACATAAAAAACTGAACTCTTCCTGTGTTTGTAACAGTGCTCAGGGCTTTAAGGTAGCAAAGGTCAGCCTTCTCTCTCTTGAATGGACTACATATACTTTAAGGTTAATGACTTACTGACAAAAAGTACTATACTCCTTGCAAGATAAAAGCCGTAAAATTGAGAAATAAATCAGAGTCTCTTAGTTCATCCGTCTGATAAGGCCATAGTCTTTCGTATATGCCATCTATTATTGACTTGGCTAATACCTTTGATTTAGATGTTCTAAAAATAATAATCACATCTTTGAAAGGATTAATCTGTAAGCCTCTTTGCCTTATATGTACTGTGTTAAAAATTATAAATCTCTGACTTCTCTCTCACTTGACTCATTTTTCTAATAGAGTACACACTTTACATTATACTTTCTGTTTAATCAAATACAGTGCAAATTTTCCACAAGAATTAAGGCACTTTGCAGTTAATGGAAAAATGGAATATGTGCACAAAGGCATAGTTACTATTTCTGAGTATGTTTTGTTATTCAAAGTTTAGACAAATACACATAACAATATTCTGCTACGTTGGAGACTTTATATTTTCTTATAGAGGAAAAATTATTTGACTCTCAGTCCTCCAAATAACTGTTTACCTCCTTAATTCATTATATATATATATATATACATATATATTTAGCTAAGAAACAAAAGATTCAAACATGATTTAAATGTGCAAACACAAATTCAGCTGACTCAATTTCAATGAATTATTTCAATAAACAAAATCTTTAATAAGACCTAAGTCATGTAAGCTTCTCAGTTCAGTTAAAAGGAAAGCTACAGACCATCTTGGGGAAATACGCATTCAGCATTATTGCAATTTCTGGTAATGACGTGTTATTAAAACAAATTTGTTACTCTCTGCATGATTATCTATATGACATACAATAAAAGTCTTTACACAATTCCCACTACAGAAGAAGGGAGAAAATCAGATATAATGCAACATAAATACATTTCATGCAAACAACAAATATTTTACCATGTAGTAGGTTAATGGTGACATTTGTAAGTATAAAGTTTGCTCTAATATACTTACTTTATTTCTCCATAACAATTTCTACTGAAATATAACTCAAATTTAGCACAACACTTTCATTCTGTTTATATTCAAATTCTGAAATATAAATATAGATGTCCGCACGTAGATGTTTTCATTTAAATTTTTAAATTATGAAGAATGTGAAATCAACTTGGTCAGAGTCTTTGTTTTTAGCAAAGTCAATTACAGAATTATTCTAAAGAACAACTAAGATTCATCTTACTTTTCAGTAGAAAGTTTCTATCAACAAGTTGGAAGAAAGGTAGATTTTTCAAAGGCAATTATGTTGAGAGAAAAGCTTGTGTTGTTTCACTATAAATATGGTTTTTATATTAAAGTGTTAGAATAAAAAGTGGAAAATGTATGTTAGTTTTGATAATGTATACATCTAGATTAGACAGAGCTCATACTCTACACTGCAGAAAAACAACTAAAATTAAACAAAAGAAAGTAATGAATTGATAGGTTCACAAAACAGTAAAAATCATGGCTTGCGTTCTTTTCAGGAAAGAGCATTTGTACATAATATATCTTATTGGTCTGGACTGGATCCGGTAGCCATACTGAGGTGGTGACTGCGTCTATGGATGTGGAACGTTCTGACTGGCCAGGACGAAGTTAGGAACAAGTGACTTGGGAGAGCATCGGCTGAGAGTTGGAGAGGAGTGATTTTTCAAAGACAAACTGTCAATCATTCTAAAGAGTTGGATGGAAGGAAAAAAGAACAGATTCCCTCTCTACGTACTATTATTTAGGGATTCTGGGGAAAAAATTAATGAAGCATCATCTTTGACCTTCAAGTTTCGTATTGGAAAGACAGCAGTGTAAATGCACAACTAAAACTTTGTAAGTAATTTTATGTCTTACACGATATTTATCATAGATTGACTTGAAAACAACAGTGTCAAGGACTCTGGATGACAGAGCATTAAAATATAACTGAAACAGCATGGCAATACAAAGGGATCTTTTTCAAGGGGATTAATTCACCCTCCAAGAGGGGATTTATACTTTGTTTCCATATATCCAATAAGCAGTAAATGATGACCAGGAGCCAAAGAACACAAATAGGAAAGGAAGAGAATAGAGTTAACAAGATGATGAAAGGTTTTTTTTTCAGTTATCATGCTAAGTTAGCAAAACATTTTACAAAATTTGTAGAACAGAATGAAATTTTCCAATAAAATCACACAAAGTAAAGTTTGAGCAATTTCAACTGCAAAAAAGACAAACTAAAAGAAAGTACTTAAACACATATGCCCCAAAATATGGCAAACGGGGGAAGAAATACCAAAAGGTACAGAGGCACCAGCAGGACAAAGAACGTAAGAGCAGGGGCGGGGGCTGTCGGAACCAGGTCCGGAGCCATTCTCAGCAACCCACGCACAGGGCGTTACCACCTGTAGTTCGACAGTCACAACACGTTTTAATTCCTCGTTTAAATGTTTTGGAATGAAATTGGTGGTCTAGATAACTGACTCACTACAAAGGATCAAATGACTGGATAGTCAAATCACATTCAAATAAATCAGAAATCATCCTTAATATCAAATGCTTCTAATTTCACAGACACAGACAAATCAGTAGGAAGGGGTCTGGAACTTCAGCAGCAACCGCCCCAGCCCTTCCTTTCTGCATAGACACCCCTCCCACCCCCAGAAAGTACATGCAGACTCCAAGTGATTTTTTTGTAGGTTTTAATTCTTGAAACATCTCCATTTTATACTTTGTACTGGGGATTGAACCCAGGACCTCATGCATGCTAAGCATGCACTCTACCACTCAGCTGTACTCACTCCCCTTTTCAACATATTTCTTTTCTTAAGGAGGTAGACTTTTAGAAATATATTAGTGTTGTACGTACTTAAAACAATAAAATTAAATCAACAGGGAGGGGGTAATCCATAAGGTGAATATGAATAGAAAGAAAAGTTAAAATAACTATTTGATACAATTCAGATTGCATTTCAAATTTGTTCAATGAAATAAATTTTCCAAGCTACAGTGGATGCTGTATATAGAGCTGTAGAAAAAACAAAGCTACCCCATTTACTGTAAGTGAGTTATGAGATCTGAACTATTTAACATTTTAAATATTACAAAGCATTCAGTTCACTGCTTGCTGTATTACTGCTCTTGGTTTTCCTTTACTTTAAGGGAATGTGTTATCTCCAGGTCTAGAAGAAAATGTTTGTATTTGAGAACAATTATGTCTTTTCCTCAGGCTTTTTTTGCACTCTGACTTGAGCCATGGGTATTCCTTTATGCCTGAGAAGTAACCCAGGGTTCTTAGCTTCATGGCTGACACTGGAATAAGTATTAGAAGAATCTATATTCAGAGTAAACCTTTCATTGTTACTTGCTCTAGTATTTCAAATGAACATTTTTTAGAATCATTATTTTACACACAGCCTTAGTTCTAATTTTCCCATTTAGGGTATTGTCTTAATGAAGGAAAAAAACAACTTAACAATGTTTACATTAACGAAACATTTAAATTTTATGATTTTACTCCAGAAAATACAGAAAAAGTGCAATGCCACCCGAAAATGTTTCTAGGAAAAAAGAAGTGTCAGATGTACTGGTCTGACAAGCCATAAATTGAAGTCTTGGAGAAACACCATCATTCCCAGCAATCTCTAGAGCCAAGTGGAAATAACTACTATCAGAAACACCCTACAGTGAGACGCAGCATGTCCTGCCCACAGACCCGGGCCGACTGGCCAGCACCCTGGGGCTTGTACAGCATTATTTCTAAAGCAACGGCATTTCGAACAGAAAACAAAGGAAGGCATTCTCTTTCACTTCATGAAATTCCACCTATTCTAAACATCTTCCGGTCACTACCTACCACTTAATCTACCAAAATCAGAGCTTGTGTATGACTTCCATGTGAAAACTGTGCCGTGCTGTGCGAAAGCACAAAATAAATAGTGTTAATAAATTAATTAAAGAAACAATTCTAAAGAGCTATTTTGTAACAAGTTTTAAAGTCTTTAAATGCTAATTTTGTCTCCCCTCCCCCAATATCTTCCCTTCTTTTTTCAGTCTGTTTGAGGTCCTCACAGAGTCTGAATGAGGATTAGATGTAATAAAATTCAGGGTTTTGCTTCCTTTCAAATTATGCTGAGAATCAAAACAGAAGATTTTAAAGAACAGAAAAGCAGCTTATGGCTTAAAAAACAAAAATCAAGAGCATACTGGGGAGAGAAGGCAACCTTCTCCTGGAAGGACTAGTACCATCTCCTGGAGCAGAAATAAGGGGAAGGAAAAGAAGAGTCTGAGGTTTTGAGTTTGAAGAACGTCAGAGGCTGCAGAATAGGATTTCTGACTGTGGTGATCAGCATGAGAGAATCAGAGTTTGTATTCATTTACCAAGGCTGCCAAAACAAAGCACCACAGACTGAGTGGCTTGAACAAAGAGAATTATTTTCTCACAATTGTGGAGGCTCAAAGTCTGAGCACAAGGTGACAGCAGAGTTGGCTGCTTCTAACCAACTCCCTGCGTGGCCTGTAGATGGCGATCTTCCTCAGTGTCTTCATACGGTCTTGCCTCTTGCTGTCTGTGTCCTCACCTTTGTATGAGGTCACCCATTACATTAGATTAAGGTCCACCCGTACGATCTCGTTTTACCTTAATTAGCTCTTACACGCTCTACCCCCAACTAAAGTCACATTCTGAGGTTGGGGGTCAGGACTTCAACATATAAATATTGGGAGGACACAAGCAGCCTACACATAACAGAGTCGAAAGCATACAACATATTTTCTAGAAATAGAGCCAAGAAACCAAATGGAAGCAGAAACTCCGACTGAGCAAGCCACCGTGTCACTGCACCTCAGCGGTGGCTTTCTTCTTATCACCTGCACCCCAAAGTTTGCTGTCCTCTATTCAGCCTGTCCCCTCCTTGCTAACAGCCCAAGACTCTAGGAAGCAAACTCTTCCAAACATTTATGTCTGTTTTTCCAAAATGAACAGTGTCACTGTGAAAGGACAGGTCCCATTTCTGGTACTGAGTACGAAGACAATGTAGAAAGCGGTCCGTACCAAATTTTAAGTAAATAATATCCATGGTTCCTTCTATTGAAGAAGTAGAAGTTCTTTAAACTTCATATTTCTGGGTCTTAAACTCTAGCTTAAAAGGTTAGGAACCGCCACTTTCAAACAATGCGTCTGCATTTAAAGAGAGTAATACCACTTGGTGATAAGGGATACATGCTTTTGATATCAGTTACACGTTACATCACTTTATGGGAGAGCTCTCAGTTTAATGCATTCTTTTAGGATCTAAAACTGATTATATAGGAGATTAAATGTCTCGTATCTTGAGACCAGATGATTGCTACAGTGTCCATCAGGACATTACTCTCCCTAAGACCTGGTGAGTCAGGTCCTGTGGCCATTAACCAATTACTAAACCCCAAGCCTCTCCTCTTACCATTTACTTTAACACCAATCATTTTAGTATTATTAATTGCCCACGTTGCAACTAGTGTTCAAGATATGTTCAATTTTTACTAAACTGCACTTTATGACTTGTCCTCAGGTACTTTAAGAACTGCTGAATACCAAAATTCCTCTCTACTTAAATCTGCCAGACACCAAAACAATTTATAAAAATGTGCTATTTAAATTCTAGATGTATACTGTCGGCTTGTAAAAGCACTCCTGTTCACGACATTCCCTAGTCCATTAGAGTTGTGTCCTTCGCTGTGATAGGCAAATGAGGAACAAGAGAAGAATCTGTTTCATTTTAGCAACACAGAATTACAAACTAGACAGAGATGATCTCTGTCCTCCAGGCAAGGCTGACAGTGATTTCGCCTGACACCGAGGGAGAATACATGAACTGCACGGAATTTTTTTATAATAGAATCCTGCATGAAGACAAACCTTGCTTGGCCTGCCAGAGTGTGATGTATATTAAGGTGGTCACTGGAATCATCACAACTATTTTTGTGTCCTTGACCCAAACGTAAATATTCTTAATTAAAACCAATGTGAAAAGACTTTTAAAAAGCTACAACAATGACACCATTTCATCAAAAGAAGAGTTTTGTTTTCATGTTCATAGTCTTTTTAATTTGGTCATTTTCAATTTGCGTCGCAGGTAATTTTCTTACATGATGTAAGCAAGAACATACTAACGGCCCTTGATATTTCTCAGTAGCAATACCAATGCAATCATTTGTTTCACCCTTGCTATGTCAAAGTGTTGCTATGCTAAATGTTTTAGATTTGTTATGTTAGCTACCCTCAATTCCACCAGAAGGCTCTCACTTTTATTACCATTTGAGTCGTGAAGAAACCTATTCCGTCTCACACAGTATCTTGACTTTTTGCTTCATTCTAAGTACTCCGAGTGAATCTTTTTGATTTAAAGTTGTGAAGTGTATATTTCGTCTGTCATAAATCCAGGCCTACTTTCTGCCTGGCAACCTCTGTGGTACAGAACTTTGTAAGCTTATCTGAGTATTATATCACGCTTCAGTTTATACTTTGGTAGCCTGGAACACAAAACTAAGAAAGAAGAAAAGGTAGAGTAAATAACAAATGTGTCTGTGTTGATATGAACTAAGAGCCCCTTTTAAAAACAGTTATGGGTTAAGTAAGTCATAGGAAATTCATGGATGTTACTTTGTGATCATTGTTTAAGACTGTAAGAGGAATGCTTAATACTTAAATGAAATCATTGGTAAAAGGTATACTTCAGCTGGCTGCATGAGACATTAGATTATAAATTCTACTGACACAAATACCATGTCTTTCTACTTTACTAAGGAGTCTCCATCCTGTAAATATTCTGGAACGTTTATTCAATAACTGATTTTAAATGGGCTTGTGAACGAGAGGTCTTAAAATACTGAGGTTTCTAAGAATCTAAACTTGAAATAAGTAAAAAGAAGTATGTATGTTGTATGGAATACAAATATTCATCTATTTCATATCCAAAGAATACTACTTTCATATGTCTAAGCCATCTTTCTAATTTATTTTCAAAGTTAAACTGAAGTCTAAGATTGGCCTTTAGAAGAGTGTGCAAAACACTTTGAAATCAAATGCTACCTTCTCTATGTAGGATAAAATACGATTTTATTCATTTATTTATATAACTATTCATTTATTTATATAATTATTCATTTTGAGCGAGGGGATATTAAATGGGGTTCATTTTCTAACCTAACTAATTTAACTACCTATTACATTGTCAAAGAGGTCTTCCTAACACAATTACCAACATTAATAATAATAAATATGACATCAGTAATAACCAATAATATAATGATGGTGCTTAAAAATTAGGCTTCATATTTCTTTGGCTCCCTACGTAAATTTGTTCCTTAGTAAATTTACTAAATATATCTATTATTAAATTTAATAGAAGTTCTTATTTATAAATTACTCTACAAAATTTTGGATCAAAATACAGACAATCATCCTTAACCATGTAAGAAAGATCTATCATCGTTGCTAATTTCAATGACTTCTGATTAAAAGATAACTTTAGTGAATAAAGTGATAAAAACAATTATCAAACATAAGGCATTATTTGTAGGCTAAATTAAACATAACACAACTAAACTAGATTCCATCATATATAGAAACTTAGAATACAATGGAAGAAATTAAAGCAATTCTCAGCACTATTCAAAAGTGCTAATAGTCACTTTGAGACCTAAATAAATGAGTACACCTAAAAATGGGTACCAAAGTCCAAAGTATTTTCTAATTCAATGATTACAAAAGAATGTTTATGAGTTAAAACTAAAACAAGTATTATCATCAAGAAATGTAAAAATATTTTGCCTAACATATCCCCAACTTGGACACACACCCACATATACACACAGATACACATTTAATTATTATAAATGATATTCTTATATCAAATATTATATAATTTTCTGAAGGAAACAAACCAATTTAAGTTGATTTAACTTGTTTTTGCCCCAAATTAGAACACTGAATATCCTTTTTTATGGAAACTTTAGCATTATTATTATTGCATGCATTAATAGTCCATTAAATGCTGGTCTAACCACATTATTTGGAGTGCATCGTTAGCTTATTCTTGATGAAAGATTTATGCATCAAATGTAATCTATTATAGGAATAGGACAAGATGTAAGAGACAAGTTTTGAAAAAGAGTCATGTCTTTCTAGTTTACAGTATCATTTCCCCTGATTCAATATACAACTGCAATTTCTGCTTCCAACAATATTAAAGCATCAACAATTTTCTAATCCATTTCTTAAGTAGAAAAAATGTGAAAATATGTCTATTGATCAGAAAAAGAAAGGGCAGGAACAAATTCTCTAAGGATTTGACTTAAAACAAGCAGGCACCATATGACAGGAAGGCACAAGTGGAAATCTCTTAAATATCCCCAAATCCATGATCGAGATAATAAATCCAAAGCAGCAGCACACCCTGAGAGGATCTGTAGAGTTTAGTGCCACCATCAAAGATTTAAGGGACGCAAACCTGGACTCTCTGTCAAATCCCTTTTCAACTTACCTCCACGACTCCTGCAAAATCAGATGGAAGTTTCACAGCCAAGAGGAGTCTAGGGAGACATGACATCTAGATGTACTTATGGTGTCTTGGATGACATCCTGGAACAGAAAGAGGGCAGCAGGTAAAAACAGTGTTTTGTGAAGCAACCCATTCATTCTTGCAGTTAAGGTCAGGGTAATATGATAGCCTCTTTCAGGGAAAAAAAAAATTGGATTTTCTGTGACATTCTGAGGACATGACCTAATTTTAGGAAAGCAAGCCCCAGCTGTGAAAATCAACTACTGAGCTCTGTATAGAATTATCTGATATTTACAATGACAATAAACCAAACATGAGCAACAAGTTTAGATTCTACGTTTTCAGATTTTTAAGTTTCAGAAATGAACACACATTTTACTTTAGCTAATTTAAAATTCAATAGCCAAGCACAGATAGTGGCTACCTTATTGCACAACACAAGTACAAGTGGTCAACCATGGAAGAGACACAAGGCACCCCACGCTACCTGTGTCTACTCAGGGTCTGAGATGATTTTAAGCTGTGTCTCTCTGGGGTCCCAGTCTAAAATCTGCTTTGTTTATCAGAGATTCTCCTTTGCACGCCCTGATCTCCAACTGTTGATAGACTCATAGCCTTATGAGCCTATCAAAATTCTGCTCATTCCTCAGCCTCTCAGCAGTCTCTGAAAGATTCAGAGAAATGCTCAGCAGGGAAGAGGAGGAACCAAAAATAGCCTGTCTATTTATACTTTCTGTCTCTTCTGTATCTTAGCCCTACAATTCCTCACTGTTTTGGTAGCTCTCGTTATTTAAATACTTTCAAAAATACTTTTAAGTTTATTGATCTCTAGAAGTTTGAGGAAATATGTAATACTCAATAAAAACACAAAAAAGAGTTGTTTGAAAACTAGCTTATATGATGAAAAAACAACTCACTTATATTGACTATCTACTGTGGGCCTAACAAGATGTGAGATAATTTACATATCACATAACTTCATTTAGTATCAAATTATTTGCCTTTCGTTTTACATTCACTCTCCAGCTATACGTTCATTGACTATCAACTATCTTTGTCCCTTAATCATCAACACAATGGAATTTGAAATATTTCCAGCTATCAAATATCAGAAATTGTATTATGGCTGTCTTACTTTTTGCATGTGATTTAGTAGTTGATTATAAATCAATATAAGAATACAAAATTTGATTTCATAAAAAGTTAAACATATTTCTATACACAGACATACCACTTGGACTTAAGCAGCTCCTCATATCTTAAAATTTATGAATATTTAAAAATATATTACTTGATCGGAATTAATCTTTTTGTGTTATTTATATTTTATGGGATTATTTAAAATAGAGAGTTGTCTCAAAGAGCAAGTTAGAATTACTAGTTTAGAAAAATTTGCAAACATTCTACATGACACTTAAATATATCAAAATGTATGTATTTCTTCAAGCTAAAGGGAAGTCGAGAGGAATGTTCAATATTGCATTATTAGATAATTTCTTTATATTATCTTATTTTCTATCAGAAACACAGTGGTATGTGACATTATCTGAAAAACAAAACAAAACAAAATCACCATAAATGTAATGGCTTAAAAGAACACAAATTTATTATCTCGCAGTTTCTCTGGGTCAGGAGTTGGGCACGGCCTGCCTGGGTCCTCTGCTCTGATTCTCGTAAGATCTACACCTATAGCTGTGTCTTCCCCTACAGGTTAGTACTCATGAAGGTAAAGATCTGTTTCCAAGCTCCTTGGGGTTAGTGACAGAATTGATTTCCTTGCAGCTGTATGACTGCGGTTCCCTTTGGTTGTTGTTTTGATTTCTGCTGCTGGCTGGAACCTGTTTTCAGTTCCTAGAAACCACTCTCAAGTCTCTGCCATGTGTTTTCCCCCAAAGACGGTTTATAACATGGCTGTTTACTTCTTCAAGGCTGGCAGGAGAGTCTGTGCTGTGAATTTTTCTCCTTATGAAGGGCTCATCTGGTTGGTTCAGATTCATCCAAAGTAACCTTCCTTTTAATTAATTCAAAGTCAATTGATTTGAAACTTTAATTACATGTGAAAAATTCCTTCACCTTTGTCATATCATGTGTCTCGATCACAGAACTGATATCTTACATACTCCCACTCAGCGGTTTAGAGTCATGTAAGGTGTGGACTTTAGAGGGTGGGGCTCATGCGAGCCATCTTTAGCATCCTGCCTCCTAAATAAAAGAAAATACTTTTAAAGATATTAAAATATATTTTCTTGGCAACCCTGAACTAAGTTTATCTAATAATATCTACAAATAAAAAATCCCACACCTTTCTTTCACTTTTGGTGGAATGTCACATACTTTATTTTTTAACAGAGGCAAACAGTATTTTCATGTTTTATATGTTATGTTCTATGATTGCAAAATATTTAAGACCAAAATTTAGGTGAATTTTAGGCATGTTTCTTTGATTAATTTTTGTAATGTATTTTACCATAAATTAAAGTTATTCTAAGTAAGGTAATAGGATAAGCAGTATCTTACCTATTGCTTCTACTTAAAAAAATTACAACATCTATAAAACATTTGACTTGAATATTTACTTATTTTCACTCTTGGATATACTCTACATTTATAAATAAAAGAGAAAAATTATACTTTTTATTTTACTTATAGAATTATTATCAAATGACTTTAGTAATTTGAAAAGGAAAATTTCAAGAAAACATTTTCTTGCTTTTGACCATTTCCTATCTAAAAACTATTAAACTCAGTTTCTGGAATTATACTATAATATTTGAGAGCCTCATTTAAGAGAGTAGAGTGAAAACAGATTTTGTTGTCCCATTTTTTTTGTTGACCTGAGATCTCATTACAATGTTAAGAAAGTAATCATCTTATAAATAGTAAGACAAGAGGCAACCATTTAACACAAGTTGGAGGACTGATATACCTGCCTTCAAGACTTAAATCTACATTAACCAAGACAGCGTGATGTTGGTGAAACAATAGGTCAACTGAACAGAATAGAAAGCCCAGAATTAGATTCACACAAATATAGTAAACTGATCTTTGATAAAGGAGTAAAGACCAAAAATGGAGTAAAGATAATCTTTTCAACAAACACTGCTGGGACAACTGCACATCCACATGTCAAAACAAACACACAAACAATCTAGGCATACTCTTACACTCTTTACAAAAATCATCTCAAAATGTATCATAGACCCAAATACAAAATATAAACTATAAAAGTAAAAAAGATTGAAGAAAATCTAGATGGCAGGGGTGATGAACGTGTAGAACTGCTGGGTTAAATGGCAGCTCTATGTTTGACTTTTAGAAAATCTACCAGAATGATTTACAAAGCATCTGTAAAATTTTACATTCCTATCAGCAATGCATGAGGACTCCAATTTCTACCCATCTTCACCCCAATTTCGGCTGATCCACATCAAAATATATATTATCTGACTTTTTAATTATAACCTGTTCTAGCACCTTTAAAGTGGTACCTCGTCATTTTGATTTTCTATTTCTGTATCATTTATATTCACTCTAATTGTTATTTCCTTTTTTCTGCTCACTTTAGTTTGATCTTTTTTGAGTTTCTAAAGGTGGAATGTTAGGTAGCTAATTTGAGTTATCTCTTCCTTTTTATTGTTCGTACTTACAACTATAAATTTTCCCCTGTGCCCTAACATAGAGCCTCCATCCCACAAATGGTGGCCGAGAGGAAGAAGGCATCTTCCATTTCTCATGTGCAAAAAGCAGCTGGGGAGAGGATAAGAAATACTGATGCCCTGCCCCACCTCACCAGCTATCATAGTCCCCAAACCCCCAAACTGGGACCTTGAGAGAAAAGGAAGCCTGAGTTCTTAGCTTCACTTATCTGGAGTGGAGTTTCGATTATGCTGAGCTGGGAGAATGCAGGAACAGGTCACTATGCAAACACTCCAGATTGTGTTCTTCTGGAAATTGAGTAGACATGATTGACTAAGTGTTTCTTCATTTGCTGTGTTTTTAGGTCTATTCCCAAAGACTTTAAATGGTTCATTTTTAAATGGTGTTTACCTGTTTACTGGGGATTGGGTCCATGGAGCTCCTAAAAATGTCATACCAGAATTTAATCTCCTCACTTTTTTATATTTTATTGTAGTTTAATGTGTAAATAAAATATTATCTATTTAAACAATCATCTAAGTATGACCATTTAGGTGTGTCCTATAGCTTGCGATTAGGAAGAATGCCAAGAAAAATTGATGTCATGTATATTTGTGTGTAGGGGCTATTTTTATACATATATATTTAGTTACTTTATCAAAGTATAAGTAGTGAACCAATCAGTAAATGCATATATATATATATATATATATTTTCAGTTACTGTTAAATTCCCTTCCATTGGGGTTATACCATTTTGAGTTCTACCAGCAACATGGGAGACTGTGTGTTCCCCGCCAGACTAACCGACAGAGTGAGTGATTAAGCTTCTGAATTTTGGCCAAACTGATCAATGAGAAACAGTATTTTGGTGTGATTTGAAATTGCATTTTTTGTTATTATTAGTGAGGTTACGATCTTTTCTTACCTTTGAGGGCTTTTGTGATATGTCTGTATCTTCTGCCCCATTTACTTACATTTTGGTCTTTTTCCTTAATGTTTTTAAAATTCTGTTGCAGACTTTAGAACTTTTCTGTAGCATACATTGCGAATATTTTCTCCCAGTTTGTCTCTGGTTGTTTGACTTTGCTTATTTTTTATTCCTCATGGAAAAGTTTACTTTTCTTTTTTTAATATTCTCAGACGTGTTAATATTTTCTTCTGTTATATGTGAATTTGAGTCATAGAAGTATTTTCCCCGGACCCATCAGTAAGAAATTGAACTCTGATTATTGGGTTTGTAAAAGGCCATTTTAAAATTTTTACCTCATAGAAGGTACTGCATTCAGCTGGCTCTGTATCTTAGCACCTCCTCCTGCACTGAACATGCTCACAATACTTGGAACGTCAGCAACCATTTGCTATCAGAAAGAGAAGGTGAGAGAACCACAGAAAAGCTGTTTCTCACAATTTTAAGCCATTGGCAAGAGCAGAATATCCTCAGCTGTTTGTTCCTCAAAAACAAACAATACTTCTGTTTATTTAAATGACTATTAAATAGCCAAGCAAGTTAATGCTTTTTGCAGATGAAAGAACCTCTAGGTGACACACTAAGCAATCATGTATAAGCTTATGTGTGTCATTTATTCATCTGTTTGTGTGTTACTAACCGCTCATCTTTCGCTTTTCATACGAGGCTGTTTACTTCCGTTAGTCATCAGAAACCACCTTTAATCTCTGTCCCCTTTGGTTATTTATTTTGAATCTTATAATATGCATTTAGTTTTGAGTTCAAATATTAGTATATTTACAAATTTATGATTTATTCCTGCACAGAATTAACACATACATTTGAGTTATAAATCCTAGTAACACAGAAGGATGGCTGTGAAACAGAGCATGCCTCCTGGAATAGTGAAGACTAGAAGACAAATGTTACTTTTGGAGAACTTTATAAGTCAAGTAGACAATGAATAATTGTGCATACTCATTTTCATAATGCCATACTTAAGTTTCCCTTGGGTTTATTTCATTTTAACTAATTAATTAATTTTCATTAAAAGCCAAGCACAAGGTCTGAGACATAAAGAAAATTTAAACATTTATAAAGCAGAAGTTCTAAATGGTGCAGATTTATGGACATTCAGGTCAAATCTCAAACAATAAAGATGTTCTAATTAGGAGAGAAAATAATTTACATCACATAAAGATAGACTAGGCCTGTGTAAAATGAGTATAATATAACGGAGCAAAATTTTGCCATCAAATGTCATTTACGAGCCACCTTGGTTGGAAATCTCACAACTTCCAAAAGAATCTTTAAATCAAAATAAAGATTGCTAAATTTACTGTTAATTCTATAGTCTATTGTCAGTTTTCCTAACAGTCTGTATATACTATACAAGTCCTTTAAATGATTACTAATTCCTATTGAAGATTTAGTTAAGTCTTTATCCATGTCAAATTAAGAAACAGTACATTCTTTTGAATTTTTTGAAGCCACCTCTCTCTTCCCCTTTCTCTCTTTTCTCATTCTTATATAGGAATTCTCTCGTTTGCCTAAATTAATCATATCTTACCTCTTACTTTTTATACTGGATTTGCTGTCCCCTTGAATCTTTGGTTTTTTGTTTTGTTTTGTTTTGCCTTCAGCCACCATGCTTCTAAATTTCAGCTGCTAATCAGACCCATGTGATGGTGGCATCTGTGAAGTTGCATTTTCCTTCAATATATGCTTCTAAAGTATTTATTCATTTACTTTATATTTTGAGAACGTACCACGTGCTCAGGATACAGGATACAGATACAGATACACAGACCCTGATTTAAAGAAGCTTGCAGTAGAGTGGTGAAGACAGGAAAGTGGTGCTGTCAATTATTATACGAAATACTAAGCATATGAAGTAAGTACCAGAAGAAAATGAAAGCTGCATTTGCTTGTTATCCAAGAAAAGTTGCTACACTTCTGGGATAAAGCATTTTGCTTAGAAAGCTGCCTGTCATTCTGTTCAGTGTTGGATCTTGGCATGACAGCTCTGAGTCTCTTTAAGCAACTCTGCTGAATTTTATTTCTTCATTCTTTTATTTTCACACAAAAAAGTGACTCCAGAAAACAGTTTAATCACTTGAATTCATGAATCTATAATATGATGTTTAATTGCACTGGTTGGGGTTTGATCATAAAAGTAGAATTACTATATGTGATATGCACTAAGGAATTTGTTGGAGGGCTAAGACCTGGCACAGTTGTGTAACCTGGCTATGTGGTAAGTGTTGCTTCTGTATCTGTTACTGTGCATGAAGTCATTAGGGCTGGCACTTGGGAAGGAAAGGTGGGCAGGAAATGGGGGAGAGCAAGGACAAAGTAGAACCCAAAGGATAAAAAGAAACTCATAAGAAAAAGCTGAACCCCACATCCATCACTCATGAACACCTTTGATGATGCTGGTAACCTGCAGGATACAGCCTTATAGTCTGGAGCTGTATTTGCATCTGGTCCAACATTTGGCACAGGTGAGATTAGGTGAGAGTGGGAAGAATGAAGGGACTGGTTGCTGGATGGCAGCAGCCAGGAGAACCAGTTGCTCAGTAACAATATACATGAGACTTGAAGCGTGCATTGCCCACATACCTTCACAATGGAAACGTGACGGCTAACTCACTTCCATTTAACAAATGTCATGCACGCTTCTTTTGACCAATACTAACTTGGAACCATAAGGAACAGGAAATTTTGAAAAATATAGACCCAATTTAGCTAAGGTGACTTTTTTTTAAATATCACAATTATTTTGAAATATACAGAGCCATTGCAATCCAGGGATTTATACTTTACAATCTAAAGCTCGTTTTTGAATAGGGTAGATAATCTGTTTTATCCCATTCCAACACTCAGAATCAAGAAATCTCTGTCCAGTAACCCAATTTAAATGATCCTAGATGGAACACAGGCATATGAAAAGATGCTCAGTATCACTATTTATTAGAGAAATGCAAATCTAAACTACAGCGAGGCGTCACCTCACACTAATCAGAATGGCCATCACTAAAATATTAAAGTAATAAATACCAGGGGGGTGTGGAGAAAGAGAATCCCCCATACACTGTTGGTGGGAACGTAAACGGGCTCAAGGACTACGGAGAATGGTATGGAGGTTCCTTAAGAAACTAACAATAGACTTAGCATATAATCTAGCAATTCCACTCCTGGTATCTATCCAGCGAGTACTAATTTGAAGACACACGCACCCCAGTGCTCACAGCAGCACTATATACGATAGTCAAGACATGGAGGCAACCTAAATGTTCATCAACAGGTGACTGGATAAAGGAGATGTGATGTACACAAACACGTATACTGGAATATTATTCAGCCACAAAAAGAATAAAACAATGCCATTTGCAGTAATATGGGTGGACCTAGAGATTATCATACTAAGTGAAATCAGACAGAGAAAGACAAATATCATATGATACCACTTATATGTGGAATAAAAAAAAAAAACAAATGAACTTATTTACAAGCCAGAAATAGACTTGCAGACATAGAAAACAAATTTATAGTTCCCAAGAGGATGTGGGGAAGGATAACTAGGGAGTATGGGATCAACACAGATACACTACTATAGAAAAAAAGATTGTAGAGAACTTGTAGCTGTGAAGAGGAAATCAATTGAGTGTGTAGCTAGTTAGTGTTTAAGAACAAAGTGGAAAGAGTGATGAGGAAAGACAGGAAACAATGATTAAGCCTGAAAAAATAGAATCTGTCCAGACCATTTACTCATTCATCCATCCTCTACTTCATTATTCCTCATCTATCCATCTGATAAATATTTATTTCTCATAAATTAGGTATTATCCAAGTCTGCAAGAATACAAAGATACATACAAAGATATGCCTGCCATTTAGAAACCAGTATTTATGTGAAGAAGCAAGACACTGAATATATCACAAAGCAATATGAGGAAAACTGTAACAGAACGGGACCCCAAGTATAGTAGTACCACTATGTGAGAAGGAATGAGGAGAACGCACGCAGCACAGGTAAACACCGTCAGGCAGCGTCGTGTGTATGTTGGTCTATTTCAACTCCAATGACAAAAGGAAGCAAGCAGGAGAAAAGAACTGCCCCAGTGTTACATTTGTTTGGCTGGCCTGGGCATTATGCTGGTTGTTTTTGTTGTTGTTCATCTGTTTTATTTGTCTGTGTAGGTTTTGTTTTACTATTGAATATGTAAGTAAATATACACTCACAGCGGAAGTAATCACACAGGAGTTTCAGTTTTAATCACAGGTCCTACACAGTGGTAGCACACTTAGTTTTGCATCTACCAGATGTTCCTTCTTCTTACTTTAGGAAATCCCAATTTTGATTTCAAGGCCATATGCACTGGGAGGTGAGGAACGGCTGCTTTAAATCAGTTTTAAAAGCCTGTGCTGTCCTTTGCCTGTGGTTATACTAAGTTGGGCATTTGAATCAGCTCTGGCCAATAATGCATGTGGGGAATTCTGCTAACGGGTCTTAAGGAAAGACTTTGCTCTCTTTTTGTAAGAATAAACAGGAGTCTCTTTTCCTCACTTTTCTGAACTCTTTTGCTTTGGGCTCTGGACTGTGCGGGTGTGGGGCCTGTTGCCTGCTCACAGTTGCCCAGTGACCGTGCAGACAACGAGAATGCTAAGGAATCGCACGGTAGCCCAACCGAGGCCAGGATGTTGCCAAGCCGTTTCACTCAACCCTAAAATGCCAAACTCCAGATTTCTTCTTAAGTGGACTTTTTAAAGCACTTTGATGTGACACTACGTCACTTGAAACTAAAACATCCCTAAGAGGACCTGATGAGCCTTGAACGAGCTAAGGAATGTTTGGCTAAACTTAGACATGCTCAAGCTTCTTTAATTCAACAGGGATACATCAGCATAATTAAAAGGTAATTGAGAGGAAATTAAGGCTTATATGGCAGTTGACTAATTATATAAATGTGTTTATAGTTCTAGACCTTCATTCAACAAACATTTATGAAGAAATTTTACATACAATGTCCTGGGAACTAAATGGTGTAAAAACATGAAATAAAATGCTCACAATAAACATCTGCTTTGTGTAATGAAAAATATTATTTGGGGAAAAACTGGGTAGAATGTGGCTAGTGTCATAATAAACACACTGAGTAAATTTCCAAGGAGTTCTGGAGAAGAACAAGCCTTGTTTTCTTACAGTATCATTGGGAACATTATGAAGAGACTGACATATTTTTCTTTAAAATTTGGGTGAAATTTGTATAGAAAGACATGATGCAGAAGGATATTCATTTGAAAGGAGAGTAATTAACAAAAACACCTGAAGGCAGAAAAAGCTATTTAAAGAGTTGGGACATACAGCAAATAAAAGGTAGCAGAGGAATATTAGATTGGTTTTATATGGGGGTGAGGATGGCAGAATTAGGAAAGCTTTCCACGTCATGTTACCTTTTTTCTATAGGGATTTGAAATTCAAAGAAGGGTTTTGAGCGATGTCATAACTACAATCAAGCTTGCCTCTATGGAGACAGATCTGGTTCTAATCAGTACTGATGGGAGAGCAGGAAAATTGAATCCACAAAGAATTAATACTAGGTAACTTTTTGCATAAGCACAGTGAATGCTAAGTTACAGGAGCATCTGTGTGCTAGTGCGTTAATAGGAGTAGTTTTGTTAGAAAACTGTAATTCAACGGGAAACAGGTAATACTGTCTGATCTTTAACCTTATCAGTAAGAAACTTCATTGTTAAGTCTGTCAGTTAGGCATCACTGCATTTTTTAGGTCAGGTTATGAAATTTCATCATGTACCACATGAATGACAAAAACATTAATTTCCAAAACAATTCAAGCAAGAATAACTACTATGAGTACTTTCTAAGACTGCCATCTTTTTGTGGAGGTTTGAGTATATCTATTTTCGTATACACATAGTACATTAGGTGAATTCAATTTAATAAACAGAAAAGAGAATAAATAAGCAGACTGACTAGGGTGAGAAATATTTTCATTAAATTATTTGAATTTGGGGCTTTGGGGAGAGATATTTGAAGAGATAATTAGGGAGTTTTGCTGTGGTTCTACTGTGTTGCAAGGCTTTCAATTAGTACAAGATTTATATTTGATTTTCTTTTGTTACATGAACAAGGAGACACATTTTATTGGGAAATAGAAGATGTAAATGAATTTCCATAGATTAAAATATTATGGAAAAATAAATGAAGAATAACTTTATTGGTAATAATGAGAAATAATTTTATAAATTCAGCTGTATTTGGGATTGGCATGAGAGAAGAGGTCAGGTCTGTTGAGACAGATGGATGAAAATAATCTCCAACAAAGAAAATACTCAGAGGAAATACTAAAATCTAGAAGCTTAGTTTGGACAGTGGAACTCAATGAAAGGTTTAGCTGAGCTCGAAGTTTTCGTTAAGTTTAGATATCATAAGAGAAATGGTATTTGTTAATGGTTTAGTGAAAAGTTTTCTTTATTGCTTTTGATTAAAAAGTAGGGTGAAGGTTAATGAAAACTTCACTAGAGAAGGAAATCTTGAAACTTTAAAGTAAAAGAGAGACAGTGAGAGAGACAGAGAGAGAAAATGAATGAATCACTTAAGTAACTGACAGTCCAAGTGAAAAAGATACGACAGAAAAAGGGATCCCATAAGTGGTCATTAATTTCCTTCTTCATAGTTTCAGTCATTCAACAAGTACATCTGTCAACCACTGCATTAGTTCCTGGGGTGAAACAATGAACACAGCACACATAAGTTACTTTCATGAGGCACTGGTAGAAAAAGATGTTAAACCATAAAAGGATATGTAGA
Organism: Camelus bactrianus; assembly: GCF_048773025.1. Classification (NCBI taxonomy): domain Eukaryota; kingdom Metazoa; phylum Chordata; class Mammalia; order Artiodactyla; family Camelidae; genus Camelus; species Camelus bactrianus. The sequence goes on along the minus strand of NC_133561.1, from coordinate 7,387,867 downwards.
TATATGATTACACATTTTAATAGGTGCTATAAAGTAGATAGCACCACGACAGAGTAACGGGGCGGGCAAAACTGGAGGGCATTCATCACTGAAGGAGAACAAGAGTCAAGGTGAAGGAAGCTCCAGGTGATGAATTCTGTGAGCACAAACTTAGAATTGAGGAGATCTTTGGTCTCTGAGGAACTGGGAGGGGCACAGTGCTGCAGGGAGCATAGTATACTGATCCAGGAGGAGCAGGGTGCAGGATGAGGTCAGGGAGAATGAGTCATGACTTCCGGGATGGGAGATGTGACTTTAAGTGGAATCAGAAGGCAGTATAATGTTTAAATAAGATAATCAATTTAAAATTTAAAAAAATGATTCATACTTCTGGGTGCAGAATGTATGAGAAATGAGGAGGAGGGAATTCTCCCATCCGGGAAGCAATGGTATTAGAGACTGATGTAGTGGCAGTGGAATTTAAAACAAGTTAATAGATTTGAGATATAATTTGGAGTAGCAACAAGAAGACATTTTAGAGTGTTATACAGGTGTATATGAGTCGGTGTTATGCTAAAAGTTTAAATTTTGTTTTTAAAATGTGTGTTGCCTCATGGTCAAAATATAATTAAGAGATAACATATGGATATCTATATGATGCATTTTCCATACTAGATTCTAGAGGTATACACAAAATGAAAGTTATGTTTTAGACAAGTATGATTCGAAGAACTTTAGCTGATATCATCATTAAAAAATACACTGATCTCTTTACAATTGTCTTCTCAAACCAAATGGTAGAAAATGTTTCCCAGAAGGTACTCAGTCATGTCATTCAAGTAAGAACAACACACTGTGAGCATTGAAATTCTTCATTTTTCATTTTGAAATAGTATCACAGCCTGAAAAGAATGGGCCGGGATCAGCCTCTCCCCTTCTTTCTTGTACAACAATAAACTTGACTGAGCACAAATTATCTGAAACTGCTGAGAATCCAGTGGTGTAAGTTCTTTGTTTAAAATAATTAAAAAAGAAGAGAGAACAAGATAAAGTTGTTATTATAGAAAATGGGAATGGAAAATTCATGGTGGTTAAAATGACCTCTAATATTAAGAGTCAAGCACAGACAGCTACGTGCAAAGATGATTGTTTCACCTCAGCATTTTGGGTTGTTTAACATGGTGAATTATAATGCAGATTGCAAGAATGACCATACTTAACAGCATTTTATCTTCTTGTATGCGGTCATCTACGGATTTTTGCATACTATAGTGCTGGCTGCAGATGTTAATTCTCTAAACAATGACCTCTCAAAGCAAACAGAATGTCAGAAAAGGCAATTACTGCTTGTGAGTGAAGTGCTGTAATATAAAACTGAACACTGTTTAGTAGAATTTTAGAAAAGACATTAGGAATATTCATTTATCTTATAGGCAAAAAGCTCATGACTTAAATATGGGTTGAAACAACATGCATGTATTGTGATGAGAGTTTTTAGGAGAATTAAATTTGGAGTCTTGCAGAGAATGTTCTTAAGAATCATTGGCTGTGAAACAACAGAACACATTTAGACCAGAGATGAAATAGTTATTACAATTCACCTAATGTATGGGCATATCATCAACCTTGATGATTAATACTCACAAGAAAAGAAACGTAATGTTCATTAGTTTTGTTTTATCCATATATTTAGTTAATAAGTTTATTAGTGACTTATCTTATGTGAATATGAAATGCTTTCAGTTCTTTGGTTTCCATCCATCAGTTAGAAAGAGCTGAAAAGTCATCAAAGCTCAAATATACCTTTTAATCCTAATGTTCCTCTTTATTTTATTATTTTTACCTAACATTATATTCCATTTTGGGGGTCATAATATTGCTTAATAACACTGGAGAAATAAGTGTTTCATGCATTGTTAAAGCAATTTTCTATTACAAACTATGGAAAAATATATTGCGCTCAATTCCTATTAACACAAAATTCCTATCAAATTGCACCCTATAAATTCAAAACACTGTTTGATAAATGTTAAATGTTACTAAGTATTAAATATTAAAATATGGTATGATTGAGTCATTTATTTCTTAATTTGTTCATAAAATTTCATGAATTATTATTATGTAACACTTTCCAGAAAAAAGTATACAGTGGGTAGAGAGCTAAACCAATTACCCTCAAGAACTTTATAATCTAATTATCTACATAGCAAGTGCAGAAACGTTTTATAATCAGACTGAGAAAATGCTACAAATGAAATAAACAAATTAGAGACAGTGGAGATGAGAGATATGTTGAAAATATCAAATAATTATAAAATTGAAGGCCATAGGAAGACATAGACTGAAATTTTTATATATCTGAATAGTTGAGTACAAATAGATACGTTCCTGTAACTTCTTCTATAAAAACAACCCTAAAGCAGAGGATATTAAATACTATTACCCTACCTTCACTCTCTATCTCTCTCTACACACACACACACTCACTGTTGCCCTGCATTTTGTTGTATTACTTTGCACATGGATGTATCCTTTCCTAAGCCTGAAATATATTTGTCAGAATTATTGTTTAAAATATATGCCGATATTTATATATTTATCTCACACAAAGTATAATGTTTTAAATGATGTAGTGTTAAATAAAGGCAACATCACACTTTTCTCAAGTTTTGTTTATCTCCTAGAAATCTGATAACCCACCAAGGGTATATATACCTAAATTTACATAGAATAGGAATAGAATATATAAGGATGGGTTTTAATTATTTTTTTTTTTGACAGCTACAACACAGGGGACAGAACTTCTGGGATGGTGGAGTAAATATCTCTGTAATCTGTTCTTCCATAAAATCAACAAAAATACTGATGAAACTGTCAACTTTTTCAGAATTATGGAAATTAACCAGACTTGCAATCTGAAGCCTGCTTACTGAAGGGAAACTGCTGAGCTGCTGAGCAGGGGAATTTTATTGCATTTTAACATAGCCCACTCCCACCTCCTCTCTCCTCAGATCTGTGATATCCGTAAATACCAGCAACTTTGCAAACACAGAAGCTGTGAAAACTAGCAGTGTTGAAGCTGGTTTTTTACTTCCACCCAAAGCCCTATCCCCAGAACAGTGCTACTCTTTGGCTTTGCTTGCATTCTCTAAAAAAGCAACATTTGCAGAGAGTTTTCATCATTTGAACTTATAGGGAGCTCACTCCAAGGGAGAATTCCTATTGCCAGGAATGGTTATCTAGAAAAAAGTAAGTCGCAATTACTGCACATCACTGCTGGCTGCAGCAACACCTGGGGCATCCAAGGGTCCAGAGAAAACCTGAAAAGGAAGGTCTGAGGACCAGGATGCCCACAGGGGAATATGAAAGCGCTAAGATGTTATTAGGAATCTTGAGACTAAACACATGCGCAGGGCTGTGCACATGAGGAAAGACCTAAGAGAGTCCAAATACCTCACATTTCGCTGACCTTGAAGCCCTATGGAAGCAAGAAGAAAACCTATAGGCAGAGTAGTAAATGATGTGAGTACTGAAAATATGCCTCCACACACACATAATCTCTCAACAAATGGTGGAAAGCTTACTGTTTCAATTTCCTTTATGAAATTGTTGGCCAATAATTAGCTAACATCTAAGCTAATGAAGCAGACTCAGCAGTACAGTGGTTACACACAATAGGGAATACAGATATTTCCTGAGCAAATAACAGGAATTTCACAAAGAAATAACAGAAAAAAAAAAACAAAACAGTACAATCAGCTCTAAAAAAAACCCCTAAAAAATGAAGAGGGAGCAGCCACTAATTTCTGGAGTTGCCATATTATATTATAAAATGTCAGGTTTCTAACAACAGGAATAAAAGCATGAGATATGCAAAGAAACAGGAAAGTATGGCCCAGAGAATTGAACAACAAATTAAGACAAAACCAAACCTGGTCAACAGAAACCATCCCTGAAGAGCCCCAGATATTGGACGTACTTGACAAAGACTTAAAATCACTCATTATATGTATATTAAAGTGTATTTAAAGAAAGCTATATTTAAAGATTTAAAATAAAGTATGACAATGATATCTCATCAAATATAGAATATAAATAAGTAAGAATTCTATATTAAAAAACAGAAGTTCTGAAGTTGTAAAATATAATACATGAAAAGACAAATTCACTAGAGAGACAAACCAGTAGACTTAATTTGGCAGAAGAAAAAATGAGCTAATTCACATCTAGTCCAACAGAGATTATCCAGTCTGAGGAATAGGAAAAAAAAAAAGTGAACAGAGCACCTGACATCTGTGGGACATCATCCAGAGCATCCACATATACATAAAGGGAGGCCAAAGAAGAAGAAAGTAGAAAGAATGTTTGAAGAGCAAAAAAAGTTCCATCTAGTAGCTTCAAGTAGAGAGGTTCCAAGAGAATTCAAAAAGGTGTATACTTGGCAGGTAAAGAAAAGTCTTATAAAATGCAAGTGGGGTGGTGGAAGAATAATGTTGATCACAGAAGTGAAGCTTGTTCCCTCCTGCAGGGATTTTATAACATGTAGACTGATGAGTAAGGAAATGAGACTCCCACGCAACCACAGCTGATGGCTTACAAACCACGCGAAAGTCAGAGAGACCTGGGGGTATCATCTGCTATTCGGGCCTCTATCATATCTTTTCAAAGAGTCAAGGCGTTTTAAGAGAGGTCAGGTTGTACACCGTGAGCTTTACTCCTTTCTTTTCTTTCAGGATGGCTGTATGATACGGCTTCTTTGTAATGATAAAGTATGAAGCCTTCTGATGTAAGGAAAAGTCAATGAGCAGGACCAGCTGTGTGCATTCTAATAGACACGGTCACGGTATGCGTGGCCCTCAGCTGATCTAAAACCTGAGTTTCCTGTGACCATACAGAAAAACATAAGACAGATGGGGAGAAGAAAATACAGTATGCGGTTGAGTTAGTCAATGATTCAGAGTAAGAATATTTAGACAAGATTATTTCCCGATTTAAATCACACTTCACTTTTATGATTTTTTGCCAATTTAAATTTTTCTAGTACTTAATTACTTAACAACCTAACACTTTTTCTAAGTAAGCTCACCTTTTTAAAAAAGTTAAATACATTTATTTTTAAAGGAAACTTTAACAGGTGTCTTAAATGGAAAACTAGTAACACATGTTACAAACAAAATTGTAAAAATGGTCATAATTAAACTAAAAAGTATTATTCAAATCTAGGTAGGTACCACTGCAAGACAAAAGCTCTGAGCCTGAGGCTGCATCTATCTTCATTAAAAAAGTGAATCAGAAAATGTTAGAGATATTATGACATGGTAGTACCAAACTGAAAGCTATATCCTTAAGATAAAATAATTTTATAAAATAAAAATTAATCATCACAAAGTATTTAACACCTCTTTAGCACATAACTAATTACCTTGAGTGTGAGTTGGAATCTTTTATATATCTTTTACAATACTGGATACAGGCACAATTCAGTATATCCCAAAACAATGAATTCTTCGGTTACATTTTTTGATTTTTGTGGTGTTTTGTGGTGTTTTTGTTTTGTTTTGTCAAAAATTCTGGAGCATACTCAGCACAGGATTTTACCTAAAACTGCTGGGCGCACCTGAATCATATATTCCAAACCCCAGTCCCCACACATCCCACAATTTATTCCCATTTACATATTAGGCAACTAAAGCTCAGAGAGGTTAAGACAGTTGCCCAAGGTCACACAGCTACTGAGTCATAAAGTCAAGATTTAGACTCAAGTCTAGCTGATCTCAAAGCCCACACTGGTACCACCACACTGCACCATCTTATTGATGAGATGAACAAGTGAACACTTCTCACCTCGCTCTGGGCCAGGTGCTGGTTGTATACCATATAGTCCAACTACATGAAGACTCTCTGTCTTGATGACTTTGCCAAACTCCTGTTCTGATAAATGCCAAAACAGCTACAAACATTCCATCTACCATCATTAAATTTGTAGGAAAGACACCTGGAATCTAAAGTAGCTCTCCAATAAATGATTCATCTGATGACTCCCAGAAGCATGGGTCGACTTAAACATCTGCACAACCCTAGCCCTCCTCCAAAGGCCTGAGGATGAGGAAGGTAAAAGTCTGCTCTAAGAAGCACGTGCACATTCACAGCAGGAAGAAACCATCAGGAAATGCAGTGCTGACCACACTGGACAAGTAGGTGAATATTTCATGTCTAAACAAGGATTGCTCTGCGTCCTCACAGAAGAATGAGGTCATGCTGGGAGTTCCCTCCACAGGGACCTGCCATGACCAGCACGTGGTTCTAGAAACTCACGTCTGTCTCATCTTTTTTGTATCATTTATGGAAGTATTAATATAATTTTAATAAGCAAATATTTTAGGTTACAAAACTGACTCCAATAAATGATTTGTTTTATGTTCAGCAATATAGGTTAGAAATACAAAAACTGAATTGTTACCCTCATAGAAAAACAAGGCAGATGTAAGCTAAAACTATCACAGAACGTATACGGCTTTTATCTTCAGAAAATCCTCTACTATTATTACTACCAAATTAAGCTTAAACAAGCTCTTACAAGGAAGCAGAAACAACGCTGTTATTTAGTTTTCGTAACAGTCCCATGAATGAGTGTTATTATTGTCACCACTCTGCCTATCAACGAGGAAACAGATGCACATAAAAATTCACTAACTTCTCTAAAGTTTAATGCTAGAAATGTTGGTGAATCTAAGGCTTGAATTCGGGCAGTTCAACCCTAAGATCCATGATTAAACTCCTATGTTTTCTTATTTTTTGTCTTTGTGCTTACTCAGCAAAAGAATTTCCTTAAATTTATGCGTACCCTCTGCTGAATCATGTATCAAATAATTCAGTCATCATATTCTGATTTCATAAGGTCTTTAGATCTTTTTGTTACTCTAATTTTGCAAGTGTGGGAAACTCAGATCTTTAATAATTTGGATGAAAATTAAGATATTTTTCAAGATACTTTTGAAGAAAGCTGTATTCATGTTCTATTTTTCCTTTGTTTAATAATGTACCATCATCAAAACTGGCTTACTTTTGTTTTGTTTTCTTGGTTTACATTTTCAGGACTTTGAAGAATTTCAAGATCAAATATGACTTTCAGCTGTATCAGCACTGATTCATGTAATGTCAGTCTTCTTTTTAAGAGTCATAGAGCATTCATTCCTATTGAGTTGGCCATTATCTGGTTCTCAACTTTAGTTTTACACACAGGCTAAATGACTCTGGGGCTGCTTCATGCGCTCAGTGCTAAAAACACTGAGAGGAAGACATGCAACAGAAGGCTTCGTAAGATTTCCAGTTAAGATTTGCTGAACAGATACAGGCTCTATATCCCACCTCAAGCACTATAATGCAATGTTCACTAAAACTTGCAGAAAGTAATCATGCTGACAGCATTTTCCACAGACCCTGGATTTGACAAAATGACTATTTACAGAAAAGAGAAAAGTTGGTAACATTTGATAAAATAAAAACTGCAGTGGCACTAGGGATTAATTAACTTCGAAAAATTAGAAGGGAACCTATATTTTGTCATTAGATTTTATAATATTTATCTCATGTCTGGCCTTTTTGTGATCAATGGTAGTCAAAGAAAGCATCTTTAGTACAGAAACCACTAAGAATGTTACAATATTACTAACTGATTAATACTAATATTAATGACATTTTCCAAGGCTACTGGTACATATTATTTTATAGGCCGCTGAGAAACAGGGACCAAAAACAACTCAATAAACCATGCCGATATTGAGGTTTTCTTCTCACGTATCATTCTTCACTGTGATCTTTTCTATGACTCCTATTTAAATGAGTTCATTTAGATTCTGTAATACTTAAACTTCTCCATAAAATTTTTAAAGAATATTGCGTAGTGTTTGAGAATGCTTAACATAAGTCTGATTAACCAGATAGCATAAGATAAAATGGGAATATATTTAAGGCTCTCTCTCCTGAAGGTCAAGAAATAGGTCCCAGTCAAGCTATTAGATAGAGAAAGTAACAGAAGCTAAATGTCATCTGTCATCATAAAGGAATACATGATCTTTCAATTAAATACATCTATGCACAATTTATTATCTTGAAAGCTTATCTGATAAAGTTCCATAAAATAACCTGATATTTTTGATACAAAAGGTTTTTAAAAACATTGATTCCTTGTGAATGTTGTGGAACTATTTAGCGGCATATCACAGAAACCAGTTAAAGTAGTATCTTTTCTCTTTCACACTTTGAAAGAAATGCTTTCTTTTTCTTTTCTATTTTTCTTGATTTTTATATTTGTTAAGGTATGAGTTAGACATAAATTTCAGACAATCAGACCAATTATTCCTAGAACGCTTTTTAGCTGCATATTTGATCTTCCTATCTACCATGCCAAATACGTGCATCACACATAATTCCTGGCTTATTAATGAAGTTCAGTCATTCTGTCAAGTAGGAGGCTTCTTACTCCACAAAGTGACCACGTATGCAAAGAGGTTCTCAGAATAAACAGCAGCACCCGCTTGCTTAGTTGTGGTTGCTGAAAACTTTGAAGTAAGTCATGTATTTCCCTTCCTCTGCCATCTGTGACCAGTAGTACGCATTAGAGAACAATGAGTTTGTACCATTACAGCCATATTTGAGCATGGGGCGAGTAGCCGTAAGATCAGGAAATAGCTGGAGGTCTTTAAAGTCTTTTGATTTGGGTCAGGAGGAAATAATTTCTTCCTCTCAAAGGTGATTTCAGTATCAAATATTATAAATAAATATCCCTTCGGGCTACCTGGGGAGAGTTCACTTTCTATGACGGTCTTCGCCGCTGGCATTCTACTGCTTAACACGGACTCCCCTGCTCCCGCTCTTGCTGCTCAGACTAGGTATGTGTTCTCTTGACTTTTTAACTTTGATTGCTCTTGCTAGCTAACATTTAGTAAAATGACCGCATTATTTCTAGGAAATTTAAAAACAGCTATTTTCATGTCCTGCTTAACTTGATGTTGCTGTTTATGTTATAAAGATTAACTTCAACAATAAATGTTTCTAATTTTAGAAAGTACATTGTTTGGTGCATGACATCTGACTCCAACATTAACATTTAGGCATTGGATCTCCTTAATTGCAAAACTGAATATTTTCATTGCTTTCTGATTTCTTGGAAGTTTATGACTCTTTCTGACTAAAATTCAGCCACTAAGGTTATTTCCACAGGGGTAAAAAAAAATTAGGTATAACTGAAGTCTGCAAAGCTATTGACATAATTTCTTTCTACAGTTATTTCTAATTACTTAAATTAGTAACTATCATAACAACCACAAAATGTTTAAATATATACATATGTATATAAGACTCTGTTAGTCTAATCTGACATTTGGTGACAAAAATTGCAATCCTATGCAGTGTTAAAACCATACCTTGGGCATATTTTTATGTATGAGTTTCTCTTTTTTTTTCTGGTAAATAAAAATAAATGAAAATCTTTAGACCTACAGAACCATATAATTAACTTCAGAACACACTTGAATGAGTAAATGAATGTTATGTTTAAGAATGGAATTTTAGGATTAATTAACACATACCACTGAAGAGGAAAAAATCAGAAGACTGAGTTTCACTTATTATTATTGTCAATTTTAGAGCTTATTATTATAAATTATATACATTATCATAATTATTATAGTTACATAAATATAATTTTCTACCTTTTAAAGGACCACTCTACAACACTAAAATGGAATTAGATTTCTGAAGAGTATCTTGAGGTCATTATATCTAAGAATGTAAACAAAGTTGATAGGATTTCTATCTGCTCTGCTTATTTGCATATTTAGTTTCTACAGGAGATGGGTGGAAAAGACTTCTAATATGTTAAATGATATTTTTCACTAAGAGTGAAAGTCAAGAAAGATGTGTTCATGAGATCTGGAGTCAAATGCCGAATTGCAAATCCTGGTTCTGTCAATTACTGCTGTAACTCTGGGAAATTTATTTAACATCTCAGACCAAGTTTCCTCAATTGCAAGATGGAGATTAAAAACATTTAATTTGTAGGATTGTCATGAGAATTTATGAAATAAAGCCCACAAAGCATCTAGTACTTAACATACAATATTTTCTTATTACATGAGGAGGAGGAGGAAGAGAAATAACTCTAGGCAATATGTACCTCAGAGGGACTTTGGAAATAAGCCCTCTAAGGCAAATTACCCACACACAATGGCTCACAACACGTACATTTATTATCTTAATGTTCTGTAGGTCAGAAACGTGATATAATTCTCACTGGGCTAAAAGCAGGCTGTCATCAGGGCTGAGTTTCCTTCTGGAGGCTCTGCACTTCCTGTCCCCACATATGCACCGTCTCCTCCGTTATCAACATCTCTCGCCAGAGTGGGACATTTGTTACCACTGATGAACCTACACTGACACATCATAATCACCCCAAGTCCATAGGTTATATTATGGTTCACACTTGGTGTTAAATATTTCATGTTTGGATCAATATATAACGACACGTATCCATCGTTACTATGGCATTATACAGAGTATCGTCACCACCCTAAAAGTGCTCTGTGTTCTGTCTATTCATTCCAACCCCCACAACCACTGCCCTTTTAACTGTCTCCGTATTTTGCCCTTTCCAGAACATCATATAGGTGGAATCCATACAGTATGTAGCCTTTTCAGATTGGCTTTTTTTCACTAAGAAATACACATTAAAATTTTCTTTATGTATTTTCATGCTTGAGAGCTCATTTCTTTTTAATGCTAAATAATATTCCATTGTCCAGATGTTCCAAAGTTTCTTTATCCATTCACTTACTGAGGGATATCTTGGTTGCTTCCAAGTTCTAGCAGTTATGAATAAAACTGCTATAAATACCCAAGTGCTGGTTTTTGTATGTATAAAAGTTTTCAACTCCTTTACATAAATTACAAGAAGCATGATTGCTGGATGATGTATTAAGAGAATGTTTGGTTTTGTAAGAAACCATCAAACTACCTTCCAAAGCGTACAATTTTGCGTTTCTACCAGCAATGACTGAAAATTCCTTCAAGAATTTAGTGCTGCCAGAGTTCCAGATTTTGTCCATGCTATAGATGTGCAGTGATATCTTGTTGTTTTAATTTACATTTTCCTGATGACATATGATGTGGGGCATCTTTCCATAAGCTCATTTGCCATCCATACATTTTCTCTGGTAAGGTGTCTAGTGTGTCTAGTAAGGTCTTTTGCCCATTTTTAAAAATCAGGTTATTTGAATCCTTGTTGTGCTTCAAGAATTACTTGTGTATTTTGGATAATAATCCTTTATCAGATATGCCACTGCATGTATTTCTCCCGGTCTGGGGCTTGTTTTCCTATTTTCTTGACATAGGCTTTCACAGAGGAGAAATTTCTCATTTTCACGATGGCCAGCTCATCAGCTCTCTTTCATGGACCTTGCCTTTGGTACTGTATCTAAAATGTCATCGCCGTATCCAAGGTCATCTAGGTTTCCTTCTATGTTATCTTCTAAAAGCTTTAAGTTTCCATTTAGTGATTCAAACTTAGCATGGGCCCATTCCTTAAAACAAAATATTTTCTTCCCTTTTATTGCCTGTTTATAACCATTGAGTAAAATATCAAAGCGACTGTATTGCATGAGATTTGATTAGTTAAAGATTTTAAGTATTTTATTGCAAACACTACTGGAGAGAGTAATAATAATAATAGCTAATATTTAAGTACTTACTATGTGTTAAGAAGTGTATTAAGGCTTATCATTGGTTACTTCTTTAGGGGAGCTAATGAACTAAATGAGGTAGGTTCCTTCATTATCTACCTCTTGTAGATAATGACTCTGGAATAGGAGAGGTTAGAGTAATTTAACACAGGTCACACTTTTAGTAAGTGATGGAGCCAATGGATTAATAGAAAATATGGTTTCAAACTTTGTACCTTTTGTAAGAATATTATTTTGCCTCTACAGTATGCACTATTCTGTACACATATACTTGTGAGAGGACCATTATTACTCTAAGTAAAAACAGATTTGTAACTGAATTCACATTCATAGCTCTACCTTTCTAGAAGTACTTTCTATGAGCAGTAAAGACATAATTAATTTGCATTGGTTTTATGACATAAAAGCTACCTCATTTCTCATTCTCTGATGTTTTATGATCCATTGGTAAGTGATAATAGCATAACTAATGTAAAAATCAAGACAGTTCTTTTAATGTTTTTCCTGTCAACACAGTAATTTACTACTTATGTCTGTATGCATTCTAGCACAATAAAAATGAATTACTTCAACTTCTCCAATGTTTAATATCCAAAAAAATTGATGTATCTTTGGTTATTTTACTTCTTATGTTGCCCTTGAGGTATTTTCTCTTTAGCAAAGTGAATACAAGATGCAGTTAATTACGATCAGTGTCTCAGGTTGAGAAGTTTCCCTGCTAGTTTACGTCACTCAGCTAGATGCTGGTGAATGTGCATGTGCTTATTATGCTCTTAGGTACATATGTAATTACTGGATCAGTTTATTTATTCTAAAGGCTATTATTAAAAATTCTTTTTTGTTAATATTTAAGCTAAATTATGTAAGTGGCTCATGAAATGGTGGATCTAAAGTGTTGCTGATTTGTGACCACAACAACAGCAGTATTAAATACTACGGTAATTAAGGTACCATAAAGTTCAAAATTGTGTGGCACAGAGAGCTACAAGTTATTTAATAATGCATACTGATTTACAAATGTGCACACAGACAGCTGGCACATTTAAATGTATCAAGAAATAAAAACAAAATAAAATAAGTTTGAATCCCCTAATTTTAAACTTGCTTGATGAAAGCTCTCCTAAGAGCTTACACAGAACGTTTACACTTTTTTTTTTAAATGTAATACCGTCTCATTCTTCTTGCTTCAAGCTCAAAGAATTTCTATAATATTCCTATTATAAAGTAAAGTAGCTGTTCACAATTGGGCATATTTTCTTGGTTCACTTTAGACAACATATCACCAAGAGGTGTGTAATTTATCTTATTTCAAGTGGGTTTCCAACTTTCATCTGAAGAGTTGAATCATCACTTTTGCTCCTTCTCGGCAGTCATCTCTAAAACGGTAAACCAGTAAATACTGTGTATCTGAGGCAGCATGCTGAAAAGCTTGTCAACAGAAACAAGACTTCAAACTCTTAAACTGTTTCAGTTCACTGACTGAATCCACGGACTAGGAACGATTTGTGCATAGGTCAGCACACCGCTGTCACTTTTAGAGCAAGTTCCACCACTGTGCCTACTCACAGTGACGTCTACAGGAGATGGCCGAGCTCACTTGATATAAAGTGAACGGTGAAGAAAATGAGACGTTTCACGGCGCGGAGAGGAGATTAGGTACGTGTCAATCTATCTGTTGGCACAAACAAAATAATTTCCACGTAGTGGATAATCTATTAACTATCTCAGAAAATGTGAGTTTTCAGAGTAGCAGCAGGGATTTAAGTACAATATGACCACAGATATCAAAAAGAGAAATTGAAAAGTAATCTTTTAGACGATGTCATAATGCTTTTATAAGTAAATCCACAGGAAAGTGGAAAATCTGAATTCATCTAAGTGTACATACATCCCAGCCTTTATGAAGGGACCTTCTGCTTTGCTTTCTGTGTTCCTTGGCCTTATCTGACATAATCATATCTTCCCCAAAGTAATAAATATAAGCACTTCGTACTGCATACATTTCACAAGGCTTTATTGGCTTAAGAGCTTTTTCCTTTTCTACTATAATTGTCACAGTTTTGAAGGATTTAAATTAGCAGTGATCACACTGGATTTCACACCTCACAGAGTAACTTAATCCATACAGTCCCAGACCTCAAGTCATAAAACCTGGCTTTTTTCTTACCTCCACTATCTGTAAGCCCTGGGAACTTGGGAAAGTAAAGGAAAATCTCAGTCTTGCTTTTTTTATCTATAAAATGTGGACACATATATCTGCTGTAATAGGTTTGTTGTTTGAGATGAAAATGTCTTTGTAAATAGTCAAATGCAGGACATAAGAATGTACAGAAATACAACTATGAGGCGATAGCATCGATTACCTGATTTATTTCTAGGTTGACTGAAGCAACGTGGCTGGCCACTCCATAGCCATCCCTCCCAGTTCTACCCAGTCAAGAAAGCCAAGCTTAAAGAAAAAAACATTCTTCAGGCAAGAGTAGGTAAATATTCCTTGCCAAAACCTGTAAATAACCACCACAAATAAACTATATAAAAGAAGTATCTGTATTACCAGCAGTGGAGTTCTCATCACTAACTCCAATAATAAAGAAAGCGGTTTACAACGCTGGATGCCTCAAAATACAAATTTTAAGTGCATTTATTTTTACAAGGTTCTCTTCCTTTCTGACATTTAAAGTTATTGAACAGGAGAACAAAGAAAGGATACTATGCTCTATTTTATTTATAAGAAAACTAATTTATGAGAAAATACTATAGAGATGAGATTTTGCTCTAAATTATTGCATGGGCATCTGGGTTTTTTTTTTCCTTTAAAGGAAAAGAATAAGATATTGGTATAAATAAAATACTTCGTTCTTTAAGATATACTGATATGTCCTTATAAAGCCCATTAGGTCCCTGAGGACAGAGGCGATACACTTTGACTTCTTTACAACATCTCTAGAGATGAAAAATTTCCTGGCTTGCAGTAGGATTAATGAATGAAAGAATGCTAAATTCAATTAAGCAAACATGAAAAGTAAAGCAAGACACTTAATGCATTTTTAATTCTTACGATCTTGCATTATTAAGACACGCAGTGATGACCTGGCAAGAACCACAGGTCTGTCCTCTTCTCATGACCTCTTATCTAGCCCAGTGCCTGCTTCTTACTGTGTTAAACTACTAGAGCCTTGCTTGGGTACATTTAGAAAGCTGAATGTAACCGCAGACCTCAGTCTTCATCCAGATTTCCTACTGACGCATCTTAAGACAGCATACATTTTTCTGTCTACTTCCAATTCGTTATCACTGTCTGGGTCAATTATACCAATAATGTGCCCTTAAACGTTTTCTAGCACTTCAACTTCATTGATTATCTGACCGATAACCTGTCTCCACACCAAACTTGATGCATCACGAGGGTAGCACAATTTTTCCTACAGTTTTATTCTCAGCATTTCTAGAGAATCTGAGTATGAGAACATGAGTAAATATCTGATGAGTGACTCAATGACTGACACAAAATGAATGAATGAAGTGAACTCATTACAAAGGGCCAAGAGAGTTATCCAACAAACAGAAAAAAAACAGATGTGATCTCCCTGGGCTGCGAGCACATTATGACACACATCTCTGCATCTGGGCTTGTACAAAATCATAAGCCTAAGGGACAGAGGAGGGGGGAGGACTCTGTATTATTTTCAACAGGAAGAAAACAGTAGACGTGCTTCTTCTGTCATAGATTAAGGAATGAATATCGTCTAGCCCAACAGGCAACATTCCGGGGCATTCAGTGCTGTGTTTGTGTAGAAAAACATATGCTACAAAGCAACATGGTTTGTTGAAGAAAGAGATGAGTCTCCAAATAGCAGCTCAAAGGCAGTCTTGTGTTGCTACATTTGCCCTGACAGAAGGTGCTGAAATATTTACTTCTGTCTCTGCTATTTCAAGCAGTCTGTCCTTGGCCTCCAAAAGAAAGGGAGCTTCCAGAAGGGGAGAGGTGTAAGTTAAATATCTGTAAAATGTGTCTGCCACTGTCATTACCGGTCCTAGTAATAATAATTCCCTTTTTCTTGGCAGGTGAGTTTTTTCTTTCGCTTTATGTTAAAGGATGATAAAATTTATCTGTGATTGTAACTGAATGCTTAAAGTTGATGTTGAGTTTTTTTTTCTTCTTTAACAGAAACAAGGTGAACTTTTCTACAATGCATCAAAATCTGCCACTCTGAAACTATCCACGCTGAAGGCATAAGAAGTCATGGTGAGCTATGAATGATGACCACCTGCAAAGAAATGATAAGACTGCACCTTTTCTGCCTCTTCTCGGCAGGCTCCCTTTGCTGTGTTCTGACTTATGCCGAGTAATTGGAGTCAGTCAAATAGACAACCAGCTAATTTCCCTTTTCTCTCTCTTCTCAATTTAATACACTCACATTCTTCACAAGGAAATGTAACAATGTGTCTGTCATTTAAAATGAATCACCCAACGGATCTACAAAAATAGTAATAGTGTAAGGGAAATATGGAATTAATTTCTGAATGATACAGGTTCATACGTTCATCCAACTTTACACTTTCCTAAGATCATTTTTGGATTTAGTTAATCACTTTTAATAGAGAAGTGGCAAACAGAACAGTCCATTTTTTTTTTGCCATCCAGCAGCTTAATGTGAGTGGGTAGAGACGGACGATAAGTAAGTCGTCAAAAAATAAGATAATTTCCATTAAGATTACAATCTGTTAAAGAAATACAAATTGCGATGTGATCACGTTTAAGTAATGAATGGGGAGTTGCCACCTAAAATAAAGGTATTAAGTCAGCAGAAGTCTTGAATGAAAGAGCAGAAGGGAGTCTGGAAGAGACCGACGGAGACCGTGGGCAAGGGAGAACCACAGCATGTGGTGACGAAGTGGTGGGCGGAAGCTGAGCTAGCCTACATCCGAGGGCCCAGTGAATGTAAAACTGTAAAAGCCTGACGTAAACAAGCATTTCTCCAATGAAGACATACAAATGGCCAATAGGCACATGAAAAAAATGCTCACTATCACTAGTTATCAGAAAAATGCAAATCAAAACTGCAATGAGGTATCACCTCACACCAGTCAGAATGGCCATCATTGAAAAGTTCACGAACAATAAATGCTGGAGAGGGTGTGGAGAAAAGGGAACCCTCCTACATTGTTGGTGAGAATGTAGTTTGGTGCAGTCACTATGGAGAACAGTATGGAGATTCCTTTAAAAACTAATTTGGACTTACAATATGATCCAGCAATCCCACTCCTGGGCATACACCTGAAGGAAAATAATTAAAAAAGATACATGCATCCCAATGTTCATAGCAGCACTATATACAATAGCCAATACATGGAAGCAACCTAAATGTTCATCAACACATGACTGGATAAAGAAGTTGTGGTGTATATACATATAAACACACACAATGGAATACTACTCAGTGATAAAAAAAATAAAATAATGTCATTTGCAGTAATGTTGACAGACCTGGAGACTGTCATTCTAACTGAAATAAATCAGAAAGAGACAGAAAAATACCATATGGTATCATTCATATGTGGAATCTAAAAAGAAAAATAAAGAAGACACTAATGAACACTACAAAACAGAGTCACAGACACAGTAAATAATCTTATGGTTCCCAGGAGAAAGGGGGTGGGAAGGGATAAATTTAGGAGTCTGAGATTTGTAAATGATAACTACTATACATAAAAGTAGATAAAAAATGTCTTCTGTATATCACATGGAACTATATTCAATATTTTGTAATAATCTTTAGTGAAAAATAATATGAAAACGAATATATGTATATATATGCATGACTGGGACATTATGTATATACCAGAAATTGACACATTGTAACTGACTACTTCAATTTAAAAAAAAAAAAAGCCATAAAGCCTGTAGGCAGGAAAAGGTGAGGCTCTAACATGATTTGCAGTTGCTCTGCGGGGAAATAACTTCACGTGAAGATGGCTGAAAGTAGGAGACAAGAGGCTATTGCATAGAACAGAGAGATGATAAAGACAAGAGCTGGGGAAAAAGTAGTCAAAATGGAGAAAAGTTGAGATAGATGTAAAGGGGGTACCAACAGGGTAAACTAGGGGATGAGGGAAGGAGGAACCGAGGCATTGGTTTGAGCTACAGTATTGCCATTCACTGAGAGGGAGATGCCTGGAAGAAGCAGTTTTAAATCAATTTTCAGGGATTGAAAATAAATAACGTTTTACTGTGTCCATTGGATATATAAGTAGAGATACTTATTTTGTATTTAAATACACTAGGCAGGATAAAAGCAGCATCAAAGATACAAACTTTAAATAGTTATACTTTCTACCATAAAACGGGTTGAGATGACTCTGGGAGAAGGGTTGGATTAAGAAGAAAGGGAAACGAAGATTAAAACTTGAAATTTAAATATTGTCTTTTCAAAACAATTTCAAACTTACAAAATGTTGCAAAAAAGTATAATTTATAAAGCATTGTTCCTTCTTCCATGCTCTACTCACTTTATTCTGCCTTTACTTTGACATTTTTGCCAAGGCAGGTCTACTGACAACAAATTCTCCCAATTTCTCTTTCTGAGAAGGTCTTTATTTCTCCTTCATTTTTGAAGGATAATTTCACCGGCTACAAATGTTCTAGGTTGGTAGTTTCTTCTCCCAACAGTTTATTTCATTCTACTCTCCTCTTGTTTGCATGGTTCCTGAGAAGTTGTGTATAATTTTTATCTTTGTTCCCCTATAGGTAAGGTGCTTTTTTCCCTTCTGGCTTCTTCCAGAATTTTTCTTTGATTTTTTTTGTAACTTGAAAATAATATACCTAGGTGTAGCTTTTTTTTTTTATTATTTTTATTTTTTGGTTTTAATCCTGTTTGGTATTTTTTTAGTTCCCTGGATCTGTAGTTTGGTGTCTGACATTAATTTGGGTAAATTCACAGTCATCATTGGTTTGAATATTTCTTCTGTTCCTTTCTCTCTCTCTTCTTCTGCTATTTCAATTATGAGTCTCTTGTACCTTTTGTAGTTGTTCCACAGTCCTTGCATATTCTGGTTTTTTTTTTTTCAGTCTGTTTCTTTACATTTCATTTTTGTAAGTTTCTGTTGTTTATAAACATAGGAAAGTTTCTCTAGTTTATACCTATAGTTCAGAGGTTCTTTCCTCAGCCACATCTAGTTCACAAATAAGCCATTAAAGGCATCTTTCATTTCTGTTGCAATGGTTTTGAAATCAAGCATTTTATTTGGCTCTTAGGATTTCCATATGCCTGCTTACGTTGCCTGTACTTGAATGCTATCTACTTAATTCATTAGAGTCCTTAGGATATTAATCATAGCTGCTTTATTTTTTTAAATCATAGCTGTTTTATATTCTTGCAGTGTCTGGTCTGATGTTTATTCTTTCTCTTCAAATTGCGTCTCTGCTTTTTGGTATGTGTTGTAATGTTTTCTTTATATGCCTATATGATGTAGTGAGTAAAGGCAATGCTGTAAATAGGTCTTTGTAATGTGGCAGTGAGGCGGGGGGGGGGTCGGCGGAGAGAAGCAGGAGAGAAGCATTCAATAGTCTTTAATTGGGTCTCACTCATTTACTGCGCCTATGCCTCTGGACTGCCAACTTCATCAGAATTTCTCAGGTTTTTTTCCTCCCTCCTCCAGTGGGACAGGATGGCTACAGTGGTCTGGAACTGGAATTTCCCTTTCCCCGGTCAGTTAGGTTCTGATAATACCCCAGCAGTTTAGGCTCTGGTTAAGGTCTTACCAGGCAGGTCTTGTTAAGAAGAATTAGAGTACACTGGTGTTATTTCCAAATGCTTACTTAAAACTTAGCTAAACAGAAATAAATAAATAGTTAAAAATGGAATCCTTAAAATCCAGAGTTAAGTGCCATCTTCTGGCAAATTTGATTATTTTATGTCTAAGAACTGTAGTCCCCAAAGCTGTAGATATCTGCATAGATGACAAAATCTTACCAAAAACAACCTAGAATTCCAATGACCACTACATTCCAGTTTGACAAGATTATTCATTTAAGAAGTGCATTTGGAAGTAAGGGTTACTGTATCAAACAAGCAGAATGGGCTATCTATTTGTATTGATCAACAGAAACTTCCAAAAGGCTTCAAAATTCCAAAATAGCTTAGTTGAAAAGATTCTTGCAAAAGGCTAATGAAAATTTAAAGATACAAGATAATAAACAAAAGTTTTCCAAACAATTAGCCTTACAGCTACAACAGCTTCAAGGCCAGACGCGTACAACACCACCTCTGTCTGCCCCATTATACCCTCCTAGGGATCGATCATCAAAATGCTGGCCCAGAAACTGCTATCTCATTTGCAATCAACTAGGACACTGGAAAAGAGATCATCATCAAATGACCTATGCAAGTTTTCCAACATCAGCTCGAACAACTCAAATGCCTCCATCTCTACCTTCAAAGAGGGTCCCGATATGGGTCCCTAACCAGAGCTCGTGGGACTCCGAGGGATTTTTCTGGTCAACGACTACAGACTCCATTATTCCTTTTAACAGCCAAGGAGGAACAAAAAATAAAATTAATTAAAATAATTGTCAAATTCTGGTCTCCACCTTAGACCCACTCAGAACCTGCAGGAGGAATCCTGAAAAAACTGGCAGAGGTCAGCAAAGAGTAAGAATTCTTACCAGAGTGGGCATTCCTGAACCTCTCTCTGTAGTGCCCTGTTGAGGGAGGAAAATAAAATTTTACGTTGTTTCTTCCTTTCCAAATCAGGGCCCATTTGTTACTCATTATCTCTCCCAGAAAGAGCTACTGCCTTCTTGCTTGTTTTCTTTTGTGTCTTTAAAGTTTAGCTTGTCTTCTGGTTATTTCTTTTGGCTCTCTTTGGGAATGACTCTGGATCTCATTAAGTAACTTTCATCCCCTCTATGAAGACAGACACCTCTTAGGTCTATGGAGTCGTATAATACTGCCAGAATATCTACTGTTCATCCTGGCTGAAATCTGATATTTGAAAGGATTTAATAACTTTATAATCATTAATGTGGCCACACTGGAGGCTGATACTCAGAGTCTAATTTAAAAAAAAAAAAATTAAAGAAAAGAAAAAAAGTCAGGGTTTTCTCTTCTAAGCTAAATATACCCAGAGGAAAAGGAAAACATACCAACATAGGTGGATAGCTATGTCTGTCCTTTATCTTCAAGGCTACAACCCAATTCTTCGAGGAATTGAAAACAACTGCCCACATCTAAAACATTTTTATAAGACAAGAAATGCAGCGCTAGAGGCAGCTCAAAGTGCACCTGATCCCTGTACCAATCCCCAAACCTTCCCTACTCATCTTAAAAAGTGTGTAACTTGCACTCCTTCCCTGTGCCTTTGAGACATGAAAGTTAAAGTACAAACTTTGGGGAGAACTTTCCTATCAGAAGAAGAAAAGGGGGAAAAGGTAATTTGAAACTTGGGCAAATGAAAAACCTTGTAAGAGATTCTTCACAGTTATCAGTGAAGGGCTTCAGCCGTTTCAGCAGGAAACCTTCACTTATTCTATCCAGCAGGAAAGCCACTTAGATCAAACTTCTTTTATGATGAGTGTGTTTTACATTATTGTACCTGTCTCATGGCTAAAATTTTAAACTATAAGGTCTCTGGTTTCATCTGTCTGTATGTCTATAGGTGTTGTAGTTATGTGGTATGTGTTTTTTTTTTTTAACCTCCAACTGATACTACCAAAAATAATTCAGAGATGTGCTCTATTTAATTGGCTTAACAACAAAAAAGTGTTTGTATGAACTGAAGAAATGTAACAAAAACTAACCCAAATGCTTTTCAAGTTAATGTGATCTAGAATTAATATTTAGCAAATTAATTCTTAATTGTTCAATTTAGTTAAAACATGCATATCTTTAGAGCTATCAGCATTAAAATAATGTTTTTATTCTACTTAAGCTTAATAGGTCAAATGAATTATTGTCTCTTACAAAATTTGGCATAAATAGTAGTATTAATAATTACAGCTTGAGGTAACAGCTGATTTTGTTTAATGTCTCATGCATTTTTTATGGGTAATCTAAACATAGTTGTTAAGAACAAGTAAGTTAAACTGATGTAAGCAAGATAAAACATTTAAGTTAAATTCATTGAATATCCAGATTGTTTCCAAAGCAGATAAAATACTGAAACAGTATTTACTGAATGTAAGTTTACCTACTTTTGACTTCTTGTTACCAAAAAATTAAGATATTTTTGTCTGTTAGTAAACATATTTTATGCTACATTGAAAAATTGACTATGAAAAAGTTTATGGTTGTATAAATTACAGAAAGTACTTACAAATTTGTCAAGCCCCAGAATACTGATATAAGAGTTCACAATGCTTACTTTTTAGCTTTCACTAGAAATGAAAGGCTTCTAAGGGTTAGAAAGTTCTAATATTGTTATTGAAGCTACTAGAAATAATAAGTGAAAGATCTCCATATGCATGGAAAGTAGGGTGTATGTTTTTGGCAAGAAGATACAACAAATAGAACAGCACCTTTTGTTGAGGGAAAAGAAAGTAACTTTGTCCTGTAGAGAGCCTGGGAAAGAGAGAAAACAGTAGAAAATCTGAAGATAAAAAGAGAAGTTACAGAAGTTTTTGTGGTAAAGAAATCTTTAGAAAGAAATTTTATACATGGTCAAGACTAGCTAAGTTTGGAATAAATTTAATTTAGTAAATGATTTCTAATATCAAAAGTAAGCTAGTGCAAAATAAGAATTTGGTTTTCTCTCTGTTAAAAGGACAGACATTTTATTTGACTCTTGGTCTGTTCTCAGTAAGGAACTGCAAAAGGCCTTTTCTTTATCTTTTAAAATAATCTGCTAATCTGGATACAAGAATTATGTGTTTTAGCAAAATATTTTTCTGTGTTCCGAAAGCTGAATCTACTCTATTTAAAAAAACTGAGTTTTTAAAACTACTTAACTTTCTGCATTTGCTTTTAACATCTTCTGTCACTTTGGGTAAATATGTAAGTATTGTTTCACAGTAACTTACAAGCTTATTTGATCAAGTTTTTTTTTTAAAAAACTTGATATTTTTTGACAAACTTGCAAAAATCAAATTTCAAATAAAGTCTTTTTACCTTGAACAAACTTAATTTTCCAGAGGGCTCCAGGAACATCTCAAACAATTTACTCTCTCTCCTTATGAAAAGAGAGCTATTAAAGTAATAAAGTTTATTTCATATGTTAAATAACCCGGGAAACATTTTCAAATACAAATTAACACAAAGCCTTCTTTATGCTGTGTCTATACAGGTATATGTTAAAATTGTTCCGGGAATTGTGTGAAAGTCCTGATAAATCCTGGTATCATGATGGCATCATAATTTCACTTATGGTTTTAAAATGTCATACTTCACAGAGATAACTACAAATGAACTCTAATAATGGGCATTTTAAAGTCTCTTGTCATGAGCCAATAGTTACTGTTTTACTCTGATGCTTTGCAAAGGTGTTCCTGCAAAAGTACGTCATCTTCAAAGAGAGTCACAGATAGAACTCTGATAGGACTCTGGAATACAGATTCCTGATCATTTTAAGATCATAAAACTGAACTAGGTCATGCTTTTTAGAATTAATCAAAAAACTGGATTCAAAGAGAATAAGAATTAGTAACATGGGACAAAAATAAACTGGTAATATAATTTTTTATGACTCTGCTGTTTTTTTTTCCCCCATACTTAGGAAAGATTTTATAATCTTTTCTCTTAAAGCTATCAGCAATTTGGTAAGATACATCTTAACATGATAACAAGATAAAACAATGACTTTTTCCCCCTACTTGATCCCTCCAGAATTCGGAAACTCTTAAGTATCTTTATCATGGTAATAAAGTTAGTTATTTACATAAGTTCAGTAAGAATGTGTTCTACTACAGGGCACAACTATCTTACCAATGCCTTGCCTAGAATGTCATATTTGAGATATGACCAGATATCACCAGACAGCATTAAGGAACTAAGGTTGACTTTTACAGAGCCAATAAAGCCCTGGCCTCAGAGGTTTTTAAGTGTTCAATCTAAGATTCCTTATGGAAAACTCCAGTAGAGCAGTCTTAACAAGAGCTTCTATGGTCAGTCACTATCCTTACTGCAGTTATGCAATAATTAGCACAAGTTTACTGCAAACAAATTAATTTTACTGTGATTATCTTTGATAAGGAAATGGGGAAAACTGTAGACAGAAAAATTATGTTTGCACCTTTATCTATATTAGATTCTTGAACTCTGTGATTATCTTTTTGTTATGTATCAATCAGTTGGGCTGGATTTAGAATTCTTCTTGTTTCCTCAAATATGTGGCCAGAACTCTCCAAACTAATATATCCAACTTACCCCCACCCTTCTCGTTTGGAGTCACTAAGAGCAAAGACTGCCCTTAAACTGCCTTGAAAGGAATTGTATCAGGAATTCTTCACTAACCATGTATCACCTAAACTTCAGGTACCTGAACGTTGGATACACTTATCATAGCCAAAGAAGGCACCGCCTGACATCTGGTCCTGTACAAACACCGGAGACCTCCAAGTCAAACTGATTAGGAAGAGGAGCAGCTGACACTGGGGTTGACCGCCTCCTCTCAAGACCACAGACCAAAACTTCATACTTTAAACAAGAAACCGTTTGTTCTTCTCTTTCTTTCCTTTACTCTGGCACTGCCCTGGAAAGATAACATCATCATCTGTATCTAGCAGGCCATTGCTAAGGGGCTAACCTCTGGAATTTAGAACTGTTTTATGCTAGGAGATTTGATTCTCAAGTGTGCTGAAAATCTAACTGACCCCTGGCTTGAACGGACAAATGTAACAATTCCTAGGAATGAATCTACTAACGGTGTCATCTTAGTGGAATGGTTTATGCTGTGACAAGATTTCTCTTTGTGGTTATCACTCCCTTTGGACCTATGAGCGCCTAGATACCTGGTGCATGACCAGGCAACACCTCTTAGGTTACCTAACTGTGCCCCTAACTGTTCACAAACAAACTAAAACACCTCATTAGTTTACTCCTCTGGATTTATATCCTTGAGTTAGAAAGAAATTACGAGGGAGCAATTATAACTCATGATTCACTTCCTTTGGCAGGGCCATGTCTCCCTGGTTAGGAATAAATGTAAATGAGAATATGATTAGAAACCTCTCCTTAACTCTCAAATTCACTGCAGAATTCACAGCTAAGACAATAGCTGTAAAATAAAATCCTTAGACTCTGGTCAAAGCTGTTCTTGGGGATCAACAGACACACATTACTATATACATAACAGATAAACAACAAGGACCTACAGTATAGCACAGGGAGTTAAATTCAATTTCTTGTAATAACATATAATGGAAAAGAATCTGAAAAGAAAAAATATATATGTATGCATATGTATAACTGAATCACTTAGCTGTACACCTGAAACTAACATTGTATACCAACTACACTTCGATAAAAAACATTTTTTTTAAAGTTCTTAATAATAGAATAGGTCTTGATTATCTTTTAGCTGAGCAAGGATGTATCTGTGCTGTGGCCAACACCATCTGCTGCCCCTGGATTAGCACTTCTGGAGCAGTTGAAACTCGGTTACCGAAGATTACTGAGCAAGTCAGTTGCCTTAAGAAAAATGTGACTCCTTCAGTGGGGTCTTTCTTTGACTTATTTAATTTTAATTGGGTTGGATCTTGGGTACCGTGGTTCTAAAGTGCATTTCAGACATTGGGAATTATCTTTCTTATAGTCATAATAATCTCCCTGGTGCACTGTATTCTCTCAACAATTTCAAATCCATGTCCACAGGCCCTAATCACCTAGCAAATGATCTCCCTGAGACTGGAACGTCAGAAAGGAATGAAAAGAATGATCAAAATAAGACTGTGAATTTGAAGCCATGACTTTGCAATATCACAGGGATTAAGCAAAAACATCATGACTTACGAACACCAAAAAAAGGACCCACAGAAACTGAAAACTTCAGGGTGATAGCTGAGTGGTGCTAATGCCTGAAATCTTGGTCACCTCTCATGTTAGGCTCAGAGTCTGATCAAAAGGAGGGAATAGTTAAAAAAGAAGTCAGCAGGCCTAAAAAGGAGTCACTTGTACTAAGCCCCAGGTCAGCAAACCAAGACTTAATACCAAACCTAACTGCAGACTCAACCCGCCAGGAATGTAAACGTCAACACATCAACCTGGAATTACCTGGTCAGCACTAGTGAGACAACCCACCCGACAGTCACCTTCTGCTCCCCTTAAAAGGGCAAACTTGCCTAAGGAATTCATTCTTCCCTGATGCTTAGCCTTTTCCCACCCTCTTTCCACCTTTAAAAATGATTTTTTCTCTACAGCACAATAGAGCTCCTTTCTAGTTGCTAAATGGGATGCTGCCTGATTCATAATTTGTTTAATGAAGCCAATTAGATCTTTAAAATTTACTCAGTTGAATTTTTTAACAGATGGCATGACTGTCCATGTAAAAATCTCCAAACTGAACACACAAACTCCTTAAAATAATCAGAGAGGATAGCAAATTCACAGGGATCAAGATTAATAAGCCAAAGGTAATTGCT
Source organism: Camelus bactrianus (assembly GCF_048773025.1). Lineage (NCBI taxonomy): Eukaryota > Metazoa > Chordata > Mammalia > Artiodactyla > Camelidae > Camelus > Camelus bactrianus. The sequence goes on along the minus strand of NC_133561.1, from coordinate 7,361,578 downwards.
TTTCTATACGCCAGTAATGAACAATTTCAATTTGAAATTAAAAAATACTATTAATAGTAGCACCAAAAGTTGTACAAGATGGGCCTGGAGCATCTGGTAGTGCCAGAAAGCAAGGGAGTGGCAAACAAAAAGTGATGGAGGTACGTCAGTGAGACAGAACTGCCAACTGGAAGAGCTCCAGTACTGATATTTTTAAAATGTTGAACAAATAACTAAGTGTGAGAAATAGACAAATATTCTATGCAGAAGAACTTGAAATAGTCCTGAGTAGATATTCCTCTCTTAAGGACGGGGGGAGACTCCCTATACCTTGGGTGTGGGCTGGGCAAAGGGACTTCTTTCCAAAGTGTACACTATTCGAAAGAAGGAAAAAGAGTAAATTTGCAATGGAGAAACACAACAAACATTACGTTAGCCAGGGGATGAAGAATACCAGCAACAGTGATGTCTTGTTGGTATGAAGCACCTACATTACAATGAGAAGTACACTTGGTCTTCCTCCCAGCTCCTGCCACAGAGCTCCCCAAACCCTCAGAGTCTTCTGAGTGATAGGAGTATCCTCTGTTATTCATAAGGGTCCACTGTGGATCATCCTGACTTTGTGCTAATGAGGTGACTTAGGCTGGGGCTCCTAGTTACCCTCAGGATGGGGCTGGTCACCAGAAAGACCAAGTGAGTAGGGGGCTGGAACTCTGAGCCCACCCACTGAACTCTCCAGAAAGAGGGTCTGGGGATTAAGCGCTATAAAAACTCTGGAACAAGGAGATTTGATGCGCTTCCAGGCGGTCAGTGAGCCCTTGTGCCAGGAGGATAACATAGCCCACTCTAAGGGAACAGAAACTCCTATACTAAGGACCCTCTAGACCTCACCCGGTCTACCCCTTCATCTGGCTGCGCATTTGTAGCTTTTATAATATCCTTTGTCATAAACTAGGAAACGTAAGTGTTTCCCTGGGTTCTGTGAGATGTTCTAGCAAATCATCAAACTTGAGAAGGCAGATGTGAGAACCTACAATCTGCAGCCAAGTCAGACAGAAGAGTGGGTAACGTGCCAACCTGGACTTAAAATTGATGTCTGAAGTTGGGGGATGGTCCCTTAACCTGTGGGGAGTAGTTAAGAGTCAGACTGAATTGTGGACACCCAGTTGGTGTCCTTAAAGACTTAGAGAATTGCTCAGTGTGGAAAACCGCCACACATTTAGCGCCAGAAGTGTGGGTGTAAGTAGGAATAGCACTTCAAAGCACCCTCGATATAAGGCGATGAGAATGAAACTTCACCCCTCTCATCTTCCTATAAAAAATTCAAAGCCTTATTCTAATTAGAGGGAAAAAATCAAGACAATTTCCAATTAAGTGATATTAAATAAAATATCTGACCAGTAAGCCTCAAAACTGTCAAGGCTATCAAAAGAAGAGAAAAATTCTTCGAAGTGGTGACAGCCAAGAGGAGCCTAAAGAGATCTGACAGCTAAGTGTCATGCGGTGTACTGGACAGGACCCTGGTGCAGAAGAAGTACATTAGGTAGAAAACTAAGGAAATACAAAATACGGATGTTAGCTGATAATAATGGTTGGCTACTGCTTGACTGTCACAGATGTATGAGGCTAATATAAGAGATTACTAGTAGGGAAAACTGAGTACAAGCTGTAAGAGAGTTCTTTGTACTATTTTGCAATTTTTTTTAGAAACCTCAAGCTTCTAAAAATTATTTTTAATTGCAATTTTTCACTTTTACAAGTCAATGTCTTTCTTATCTTCAGCTGTTCTCACCTCCAAACATTTTAGTGTGATTTCTCATGCACAAGGTGGAAAGGAGGAGGGAGGGGTCATCACCAGGTATATTGGCCACTTCGAGTTACATACAATAATGATAAAGTATATTCACCTAAGAACTGGGTCAAGTACTTAACTGCTATACCTACACTATATTTCATTGCTCTATTACAACTAACCATTTCTATATGATTCCATTCATCGATATCATTTCAATATTCATTTCAAATTCTGTGATGGATAATTATATATAGATAGGTTGATGCAGATATAGATACATCAGTATATTCTTCCAGAACCCAGAACAGTGTCTTCCATGTAAATATTTGTAGAGGAATGAACACATCCTGTATTTCACAGTAGTATTATAAGATAATATTACTCTCAATACTTTCAAGTACACATCTATTCACATTTCTAGAAATTCTAGAAGACCTTTTCTAAGGTCTTTCATCATGTAATTTTCTTTTTCATCCTCATAATTAACTCACAATGTTTTATTCAATTATTTTATAATAAAATGCATAAAGCTCAAAGAGGAAACAATAGACTACAAACATTAACTATTCTTGTAGCAACAAACCTGTAAAGGAAATCAACTCTGTGAAAAGACATGCTCTTTAAATTGTTACAAGAATTTCTACAAGGAGTCCAAGGTTATTTTCTCAAGAGGAGGCAAATGCTTTTATTCTTTTAGTGACTACTTGGTATTTTCACAGAGGGTTGTAATGGTCATAGGTAATGTATCACCAGGCTCTTGGATGCTGCAAAATTTATGAGAGAGATGTATCTGTCAAACTCTGTGAAGGCACTCTGTGGTTGCTCATGCAGGATCAGTTTTGCTGGAAGTCCAGCAGACAGAGACCATTTAATAAACTCTTTGCTGCTAGTCAGAATGATACCTTACTGATACCATCTGGATGTCTGCTGGAATCGAGTTTAGCTCTACTGGTAGAAGCCAGAGTTGAGTGTGTGAATAGCTTCCTGTACAGATATGTTTAAACAAAGATGTTTAATCAGCATGCTTGTTGACTGATTGTCTTACAATCTTGTGATGTGTCAGGATAAGGACTTTAATAACATAGACAAAAGATTTTAACAATTTACTTTTTTAAACGCATGAGAAGTAAAATAAGTATTTTAAACTTTTCCATTTTACCTAATAAACCGTCATCCTAACAATTACCTTTCTTGTTCTGCATAGATTACAGTCCTATATAATTTCATCAATTTAACTCCCCAGGCATAGGGTCATGTGTGCAATCATTCAGTCTTTGTTTCCTAGGAAACAGACCAGTCAAGAGATGAAAGATGGCCACCTACTTTCTCTACCACTATTTGATCCTATGCTAATCCATGTAATTCGTAAGTTTCTTTTTCTTATTGCTCAATTCTGCTGTGGTTTTAAGGCCATTTTAGAACCTCATTTTCATTTAATATTTTATAAAATCCTAAAATAGAGTTGAGAGAGACATTCAAATGGTAAAAGTCTGCCTTGGATCAAATGGAAACAATAAAGCTTTTTGTAGGAAAAAAAAAAAGAAGAAGGTAAAATTCTTCACTGGTATAACTCATATTGAATTTCTAAATTCCACTCTAACAGAAATGAGTAATCCTATCAAATATTTCGTGAAAACTAACCCACAATAAAAAAATTGTATCTAGAGAGACAGGTATAGAAGAAACATAGAATAATGCTTGATCTCAACATTGTATCTTTCATATTATCTACAATTTAGCCTTTACAGATACTCTTGATTATCTTGAAAAGCCACTGTATGCATAAATGAATTGTGTTGGTAAACAGTTACATAATACAAAGTAAACTTAACTTATTCTCAAAATTTCATTTTGATTCTACTATTGTCCTTATGTACGTCATACACTTTTCGAGATTGGTCACCAATTTCGAGATATGATAGAGAAAAATGGTTTCTTGCAAATTAGTATCTGAAGACTGCAAGTTGGTTATCTGGACAGTTATCCTTGTCTCCGGATCTGGGGTAAACAGTGTTCTGCCCAAGAGAACAAAGTCCGTTCTCTAGCTGGACTATAAACAATAGAGTTTGAGGATGTATTGCTTGCTATTCAGATGTTATCTATTTAATTTGCCTCAAAACTGGCAGGCTTTGAATAATCGCTAAAATTTCCTTAAGCCTTTGGTTATGAAAAGACATTATATCCTTTTAAACTGTGAGTTAACTTATGTGAAATTAATACCCTGCATTATCAAGCCTACAAGACAGATGATTCTGCAATTCATCATCTGGAACATGTATTCTGTTTGTGATATGTATATGTAGCTTTTCTATCCAAGAGCGTGCTAAGCTATTCAGAAAAGAAACTTTATTTATACTTCTCTGGATTTCCCTCAACTGCACCCAAACATGACGGGTAATTAATGTATGCACCACAATAATCTTTTTGCGGGATTATCTATGGAATTACATTGTCAAAATTGTACACATACCTTTTGTGTAAATAATCAAACTCTTTGCTCATGAATATTTACTTATTGTTATTTCATTTGAGAAACAATCTGAACCATGTTATTTTAGGAGAAAACCAGGTGAAGTATAGAATTAAATGACTTTTATTAAAGAAATAATGTTCAAGTAAAAAGGGAGAAGACACCTTTTTACTCAGCATGTTGTGAAGAGAACACTTGAATGTTCAATGTGTTTGTTTACATTTTATGAACAGGTTTCAAGTACAAGCATCCCCCACCTTTCGAAAGTTTGCTTTATTCCACTAAACTTTTATGAAAGGCCTCCATTAGTACCTGTTTTTGCTAACCTCAAGAGGATTTTGATTTTCATGAAAAAAGGCAAAAAGCGAAAATAGCTTTCAGCATTTGCTTTTCAGGAGCCCTTACAGAGACAGTGCACCCGGAGCAGTGAGAGCGACCCCACCAGGCTCCTTCCCTGGGAACCGCACCCAGCATCTCAGCCTCCAGCCACCATAGCTCTGAACTGCGTCTATGAGCATCTGGGCTTTATCTCCATTTATTCTGTCCATCAGTTAGCAAGATGCTTCCTAAGGTAATTGCTTCTTTGCTTTATCCCCTTGCAGGTTATGAACAGTTTCATAGGAATGCTCTACTTTTGGATAATGTGGAAACCTATAATTTGTAACTGGGCTAAAATTAGTACTTAGAGAAATAATAATGTGTTCTTAAATATTTTTTATGTATACATTTTAAAAAACATAATATCTGAATAGAGTTTGCATTGTTATCTGTATGGAATTCATGCTATAGATTTTAAAGTAAACATACAAGAAATAATAATGAATGTGTTTTCCTCTGTTAAACATAACTAAGCTCAGGCGGTAGTGTATTTTTCCTAATGATTCTTGAAAGTGTCACTCACTAAAAGTTGTAGGTAATTATCATCTGCCACCACATTTTTTTACTGCGGTTTTCCTTAATTAACCTTTTCTTTCTTCACTTACTTTTTGTTCAGAATTATGTAGTTTGAAATAGTGTTTGACTTACTGAAGAATGACAGTATAGACGAGGGCTCCTGTAAATCTTTTACTCAAATTTCACTAGTATTAACATCTTACATAATCAAGGTACATTTATCAAAATCAAGAAATCGACATTGATACAATACTTAATAACTAAACTATGTACTCTACACTATTTCATCGGGTTACCCACTAATGTCTTTTTGAAAAGACATTTTTAAATGTCTTTTAACAATTTAATCCTGAATATCACATTGCCATCGTGTCTTCTTAGATTTCTCCAATCTAGTACAATTATCAGTCTCTCACAAGACTGAAACATCTGAAACTTACTAGTCAGTTATTCTGTAGAATGTCCTTCAATTTCAGTTTCTCTGGTATTTCCTGGGATTACAGGTTTTGTAGAATACCACAGACGTGAAGTGGCCTTCCTTTTGTGTCATCTCGGGGGCACATTAGATCAGTACGTCTTGTTACAAGTGCTGCTAACTGTGCTCACTTGGCTAGGATGGTACCTGCCAGGTTTCTTTACTGCGCATTTACTATTTTCCCTTTCTGTATCTTCTCTGTTAGAAACAAATCCCTAATCTAGACGACATTCACGAAAACTTCACCTCCTAGAGGGAAGATATTAAAAATGTGTGGTAATATGTTAAAACCAACACAGAGTTTAGTAAATAATATGGGGTTAAACTCTGTTGTTATGCAAATACTCTATTTCTTCCAACATTTCACTGATTTTAACAACCAGTAGTGGATCCTGCTTGTAGCAATTAGCATTATCATTTCTAACAGTGATTTTCCACTTCCCTAGTTTCTTCTTCAGATGTAAATTTGTCTGTAAGGAGAGTCATTTCCTTCTGACACATGCATTTGTTATTCAATCATTTATGTCCATCATGCATGGACTCTTACCTATTTTTGTAATTATTAAAGTTTTAATTCAGCTTTTTTTTTTATTTGAGAATGTCATTTAGAAACCAAAAGCATACTACTAGGTTCTAGAAGGAAATATACGTATGTATACAAATTCATGTATGTATGTGAGTGTGTATGTATACACATATATATTTCTGTATTTGTCTTTCCATTTATATATATGTATTGAATTAAATATCTCTCTATACAGAACTTTTAATTCTAATCTAGAGCCGCAAGTTTCATTCTGGTGCACCTGTTGCTTATTTGTAATTTCCTTCTGACAGTGAGAAACCTGACTATCATTATGATCAATAGATTTATTTATCTGTTCAGTTGTGATATTCATGCAAAGTAGTTTCAGAATTACAAAAAAAAAAAAAAAAGAAGCAAATCTACCGATTAGAGTACGGTGTTTGTAGACAGTTATTTTTGTCGTTTGACTTAAAATGTACAGTTAAAACATTGCTTTTTTAAAAAAAGTTAAAATCAGCTCTTTTCTTTCCACAGCCTTCCATGAGGTTGTTAAATATCTGTAATAAAATTAGATTCATTTTTCATAGTCTGAATTCATTACTGGAGCCCTCAACATGCTCATTTTAAAATTTATTTTTATAAAGAAGAGTTTTTCTTTGTAGCATAAAGTTCTATGGGTTTTGACAAAAGCATAAAACCATGTTACCATCACCATGGTACCATAAAGATGAGTTCCATTAAAAATTCCTTATTGTAAAACTCTGCATGATAAAGTGCTTCCCAGTGACTAAGAATATAGGATTTAATTTTAGTTATTAGAAATGCATTTTGCACTCATCAATTCTTGAATTAGAGAGAATTCATTGAGGATAGAGTCACCCGTAGACAGACAATATGCAATTTCAAATACACAATTTCTCCATCAGCATTAGAGTCTAGAAAGATGCATGATTTACCTTCTGACTTATCTAACAACTGTGAAATGTCTTATTTCAACATTTTTATATTGTAAATGAAAACTGAAAACTTTTGTTTTTTTCACTCCCTATTATTTTTTATACTCCCTATATTATGTAGATGATTGTGTTCTACACTTGAAACTAATATTGTAAATCAACTATACTTCCATAAAAAAGACTAGCAAAAAAAGAGAGAAACAGATTTTCTGAACCCTCCACACATACACAGCACTAAAAACTAACTGAATGTAATTATGATTGGATTTGATGACGTACAGTCTTTTTCTTTGATCTGTAAGTCCTCTGTAATACTCCTAATTGCCTTCCTAAAGGTAATCTCTTTTACCACTTGTTCAGTAAAAAACAAACAAAAATGTTAATAAATGAAACTGAAGGAAAAGTGTAACTGTTTTCTACAGTATTAGATTACTGCACAGAGTTCCAATCCATTTGTATTTTTTTTGAACTTGCAGGGAGCTTTGTAGTGACATATTCCCTTCAAATAACTTGTAAACTGGTCAGTGCTACCTGGTAATTAATGAGTAGTTAGTCATGTCATCGTAAGTGAAACATTCACTTACTTCTGGAGCTGTTCAGCAATGCCTGTAGTACCTAAACCATGAGCCATGGGGAGGGGGCTTATGTTATAATTTAGGACGTACTGAACAAGCATCGTGGAGTAAATTAGAAAGGAGAGTGAGACAAAAAAAAAAAAAAAAAAAGCAAGAGAGAATTTTTTCTCAAGAAAAATGTCTGAACTCCCCCACATCAGGAATACACATTCATTTCCAAATAAATACTGAATATGTGGGACACTATTCTATGGAAACACATTTCCAAGCATGTATTAAGCAATTAACCAGTTCTGACCAATTCTCTTTCTCCATGATTGAATTGTATTTTACATCCTATTTTGAGCTCCTTCTAAATGTGCTTGAAGCAAAGAGTCTGAAGCTAAATAGAGAGCATTCTTCAAAACAAGGACCCATTTAGTGTGTCCTTTATAGTGATGAATACCTTAAAAAAAAACACATTTGTCATAAGTAGGCTAAATTATTACATTCCATCTTAGAGAAATGCCATGCTGAAGTGATGCTTTAAAAATGAAGTCATTCCTTGGCTATCTCTGCTGAACTTATTTTCAATGACTAAAACTTTAAAAGTATTCATTCCAGGAATGAACCAAATTCCTTCAAATAAAATTACTGAACTCTCAATAGCTGGGAACATGCATTTATTTCAAAATCGATCATAAATGTGTGAGGCAGTTTTCTACCTGACAGGAGATAAAAATGGAATGGTGAGCAGAGAACAAATCACATAGGACACTGCAAGCTACACTAAGGACTTTTCTACTTTAGCCAAAAGAGGACAGGAAGCTTCTAAAAAGCTTGATAAGAGAAAGGACATAAATATATATTCATTTAAAAAAATACAACTCAAAGTACAGTTTGAAGAATAGATTGTTAAAAAAAAAAAAAAAGAGTGAATTTGGGATTACCCAGTTAGAAACGTGTTTCAATAATCCAGGAAATAGATGATTGTGTTATGGACCGGGACAGCGGCAGCTGGGATGGAGAGAGGTTTACACAAAGAGGTAAAGTGAATATGCCTTTTTTAGGATTAATCAGGAATAGGAGGCAAGAAAAGCAACTCTCAGATATTCGGTTTGGAAAAATGGGTGTTGGTTGTGATGCTGTATGAGATACACAGAACTAAAGGAGAAGAAGCTTGGAAGGTAGTATGATGCATGTATTTTAGATATTCTGAATTTGATTTGTTGGCATATATTCAAGTGAAAATATTGATTATGGTACAGCTAAACATTTCAATAACTCAAGAAAACTGAGAAAACACAAATCAAATGTCTGCACACAGATTAATTAAAACAATTCAAATATATGAGATCACTTTGTGTGGACCAAGAAGAGGTCCTTGGATAAAATTCTGAAAACTGCCCACAATCTGGAGAAAAAAGCAGCACAGAAGACTGAAAGGGAACTGCTAGAAGTTAAAAAGGCAGGCATAGAAATGGCATTGTCCCAGAAGACAGGAGGGAGAGGCTTTCTTAAACAGCAGTCATTTCAAAGATACCTGAAGATTTGAAACTTAAAAGAGTTTACCAGCACATCCTATCATGAGTTTGGATAGATTTTAGAGGTTTCTTTATGCAGATCACCTAAATTCCACGTGGTGAGTAGAGAATGCAGAGCTTAACAAAACCTTTTGGAAAACACCTACTAAGGTATCAGCAGATACTGGTGTTCAGTAGAGTACAGGTTGAAATGGTTATATCTGAGGACTCTGGAAAATGAAATTGTACATAAAGGCCAGGATGGTTAAGTGTTTAGAGATTATTCAGTCCAGTGTTTCCCAGCACTGCACGAATGCAACATCTTCTTTTTTTTTTTTTTTAGTATCGTGTTTCATTACCCATAGGGAATCTCCAGTACATGTCTGAGAATCACGCATCTTTCTAAACCTCACTTTATAGAGGCTCAAAAGTTAAGCGACTTTTAAGACATTTTAAAACAGTAGTTGAAGAAATTGAGAATGTTTAACCTGGAGAAGAAATAATTCATAAGGAATGTGGAAAAAATACCTTATAATTATCAGGACTTTTACAGGATCCTTGGAATTCCTAAATTTTGATGAGTTTTGATAATGTGGATGTGGGTTTGAAATTAGTCTTCATTTACTTATAGCAGGTAGAATTAAGACCATAATGTGGAAGCTACCAGGAAAAAAGATTTTGACTAATGCCCTTGGATCACATCTTTAAAGAACAGCCTCCAAAATACAATGACTTGAATTTAGGGACTTCTCCATCACTGAAATATACAACTAATTCAAAGTAAGAGATGGATCACATTTGTGATTCTGAGGATTCCTACTAAGACCACAGCTTCCCCTCAAATTTCTGGGAACCTATTCCACCTTTAATGAGAGATAATTTTAGCATAATTTTGGCATATCAATCTATTTAAGCAAGACCTCTTGAAATTTACTCCTAAGCCGAAAAGTTAAACCCTACTCACTTCAAAGTCTGTCTTTTAGTACTTTCGCCCAATAATTTCCCAATATGCTTCTTCTAGTATCACTTGAGTGCTCACTTTACTAGGACTTGTTCTTTATTTGGAGACCATCAGCTGAATGAAATCCTTACCATTTAACAACACAAATTATCCTACTTTGTATAGTTAACTTTAAACATTTTCTCTGCTAATTTCTGCTCATCAAGTTAGCTAATTCCACTCAGAAAATATGTAATATATAATTATTATTCACTTTTGGTTATGTCCTTGTTAAACATTTTCCAACAAGAAAGGAATGGGACAGGAAACCCATAAATTACGTCTTAACATAAGGCGCTTGTGAGTGAACCATGACTTAAATTAGCATAACTATAAATCTGTATCTTGACTAAAACTAACAAATCTAAACCAACTGATTGAAATGAAATATACTGGAAAATGCACTGACTTTAGATTCAGGGAACATTTTTTGACATTTCCTATTTCATGGCATACTAGTTTCCTAACTCTCTAAATTTAGGTTTGATATACGCAAAGTAAAGGTAACATGTTATTTCAATATTCAAAAGAGTATTTTCTGTAATACCCAATAAATGCTAGGTTCTCCTTAGAGACTTCTGGAAATCAGAAATTGGTAGAAGCAAATACAAGATTTAAGATCACTTACTCATAAGGACGTTGAATTTCAAAAGTAATTTACTTTTAATTTCAGAACTTTGAGAATTTTTTATCTACAACGAAAAAAGAAAAAAATTGTACAGAAAGTTGTGGTTTTACTACATCTATATTACATAACAAGTGTTTTTCTTAATTGTTAACTCTAAAGAAAGAATGAGGAATAAAGGAAATACAGCTCAAGAAAATTAGAACGATCTTAACTCACATCTTAGTTGAGAAAAACCACTTTTGGTAAAGTGTGGGGATCATAATTCATAAGATATTAAATAAAATATAGCAAATTAGTAAAATGTTTCCCACAATCCAAAAAAAAAAAAGTGTAGGCGATGTAATTGGCTACCTTGATAATGGTGTGCAGGGGTCATTTTAAAAAGCTGTAAGATGATGTTATACCACCTTGATAGAAAGATTAAGAGCAAACCTGTAATCACAAAAATCAATTACAATTTGAGAGGGAAGAGTGATTGCTGTTGGGATGTTTGCATCTTAGCAGAACTACATTATAGTGTTATAGTTAACAAACTGACTGAAGAGATCCTTGAAAACTTTATGTCTAATTCCGTATTTTTCCAGCTATATGAGAGAGAGGAGTGAGTGGAGAACAAAATAAGGCACTGAAAAAGAGCCAACAGGCATCCCAGCTCTTGGGGGAACTTTTTGTATGGAGGAAAAGAGAAACAGAGAGACAGAAAGACAGAGAGACACAGAGAGAGACGCAAGCTTTTGAAATTATTAATGCTTCACTGTTTCCTTTGTGTCTGTGATACTATACATCTCAATGTTTTTCTCTCTTCTGTCTTTGACTCTTCTAGTCATTACTATTTTGCTGATTCACTTCCTGTTTCCTTGCTACACCAGTTATTTCAATAAGGTAAGAGAAACCAACAGTAATTTGAATGAGAAAAGTTTAACATGATTTACATTATGAGATCTCTCTCTTACTGTTTTGAATTTTACTGGGCCTAAGTAATTATCTCTGTAATGAACACGGATACAGAGAACTACATCTTTACCAAAAGAAAAGCAATGATACAAGAGTGATGTAAAATGATAATTGGAAATTATCCTTACGGCTGACGAGGATGTAGGTAAAATTGGATGCAGTGGTAAATAAAGAGCACATATTTCATCTGAAAGGCCAGGCAGCCCTTATCTCTGTCGTTCTGTCCTATTTTTCACTATGCTGGAATACAGTTTCAGTGTTGTAAGATTTTTCTCAATTTTTTTTTAAAGAAAATCTAAAAGTCAGGTTCTAAAAGCCAAACTTTAAAATTGTGTCTCAAACAAAACATATTGGTAGACAAATATATCTACAAGACAAACTACATTAGAAGCCATTTATCTTCTTCCTTCCTTCCTTCCTTCCTATCTATCTATCTATCTAAATGTACATGAAATTGGGCCTTCATAAAGACATGGTCTTATACACCATAAGGGAAAAGAAGATAATGTCAATCTTGTGACTGTCCAAATATGCCTCATAAAATGATCAGTGAGAGGCTCCTTACAACCTGCGATTGAAAAAACGCAAACCAAGCTGGCTTTCGCTCAGCCATCGGGGTGGCTTCTTCCTTGAGAGAATCTGCTTTCCCAAAAGAGGCAGCTGAGAATCTTTGTTAGGAGTAGCCCCAAAGGACCAGGAGAACAAGATGTAAATTCCAGTTCCATAAAGGGCTGTAGTCTAGGACTGCAGAATTCAAGGTGAATCCCACGTCAGTTGTCCCCCATCCATGATGGAACCTAACTACAGTACTTCCATGTAAGCGACAGCCTGCACCCTCCTTGTGTTGTCTGGAGGTAGGAATCCACGCCAGTGATCATACTCCCTTACTTAACTTCTCATAGTTTTCCAGAATAGTTTCAGTACTATGTCCACAACCTGAAGGAGTTTACTAGGGTTGAACTATATAGTCGAGGTTTCCAAATTTCTCAGATAAACGATAAATGATAACCAAGAAATCATAGATCAGGATTCCATCACGTTTTCTATGTTATGGGAATTGATGTGCTAATAAAAGCCTCAGATTCTTTCTGTCACTAGGAACTATTTGACACTGAAATATAACTTCTTGATATTATAATAAACTTGATTAGTAGAGTAGCTATTAAATGAACCATTGGGGAAGGTCAAAGATCTTTAGTATGATCAGAATAAAAAGAGTTACATTATTAAGTGTCTACTATGAACAAATACTGTGGTAGACACCTTTTGAAGGATCAAAAACAAAAACCAAACAGAAAAAATGGTTTACTCAAATTCATGTTTCTATTTTGTTTTATTATCTTGTATCCCTATGTTAGTCATGAAAGGCTCACTCATCTTTCTACTGTGGTGGGCATTTTCTGTACATTCTTCCAACTGACAGCCCCTAAACACACAAATTAAAATAAAACAAAGAAGGCTGATGGTCAGAAAGTTTTAAGAACTTGCCTAGGATCACTCAACTAATAAGCAGCAGTCCTGGTAATTTAACGTATATATGTATATCTAAACAAAATACTATTAGCTAATTAACTTCTGCATTTTTCCCTAAGTCATACAAAAATAAAGTAAAAAAAACTTCAAACAAAATCATTTTTATCATAGAGGCTGTGAATAAAGCTACTTTTGTCTGTCAATTAACATTATCTCATGTTACAGCTACAATATGATGAGTTCATAATTTCCTTGAGGAAGTATTACAGGGACCATTACACAAAAGTCCATTAAGACTACTTTCTAATGGCTTCGTGAGGTGTGCCCTGTTTCAGAAAGCACAGGATACACCCACCTCCCACACCATCTCCTGAATTTCCTGAAGGAGAGTTTCTTAGTAGTTCTTAATAACATTTTATAGGTGATATGTCAAGTAACATGTGTGATCCTAGTAAAATTATTCAACTTTGTAAAAATGTAAAACCTTTTCAGCTAACTGAAATCCTAATTTTACAATTAACATAATTTTAACATCTGTCAAAATACTCTGACCCTTTGCATAAAAATATTTTTATATAACCCACTTAATTCTTAATCTGTCTAATATAGGGATGGTTTCTGCACATAAAAATACTTCATTACTTTTACTTTTACTCATTTCATTAAAAAAGTATTATTTGGATGGTAAAATCCAATTTCACATTGAATCCCTAGGGAATATAAAACAAATTTTCTTAATGTTGATTAATGTTTAAATAAAAAAGTATTAAAAATCTGGAATTAAACCTTTTCATTTTGGGTTTTTTTAAGCTTAGTTTTTTAAATCTGTGATCAACCCATTTTATTTAGACTTTCTGCTTGGTTCTGTTAGGTGCTATAGAAAAGTTTTACTTGTATTCCAACTTTAAACCTTTCTGGCTTTTACTTTTGTCTTTAACTTTTAAATATTAAAGAGTCATATAATTTATGCAGTTCATATAATTTTCTTCTTCATATAAATTGTGTAGTTCAAGTTTTACAAACCTGTTATATATGACATATAACCCTATATACATATACATTTCCTCACAGTATATATATACACACACACACATATATAGAAACGTGTCCAGATTTAGATCTAGATGTATAATGTTTCTGAGAAAGACAATCACTCCAGATATAGCCCATTGACTTGTTCTGGATGTCAGTGTATTAAAATACATTTTGTCTCATATAGTATGACAATGTTAAATGTTATAATATTTTTATTATGTTTAAATTAAATAGTGTCATCAATAAAGCACATTGGAAAGTAAATGGAAAAATCTTGGACAATCTATTTAACCTATTATATATGAGAAAAATGAGCAAATATCTTCTTACTATCTCAGCTGGGGATTAAATCTTAAATTTCCAGATTGCAGTTTTCTTCCCTCTGAGCCAGTCTATTTTCCTTCTCTCCTGTGAGTCAGGTATTTGGAATACAACAACAAAGGTGATGCAGAGCTTACATTCTGGTCTCAGAGACAACTTCTTACTCTTTGGCATAAAATAATTTTTTTAATGAGAAATACAATGAGAAGAGAAGTAACCAAGTATAAGAGAGTACGTAGTGAAGACAGGTAAGCAAATTGAGTGGGAAGGCAATCGGAGACATAGGGGGAGAGTTACTAGGTGGAAAGGGAAGAGGTGAAGAAGAACAATGATTATCTGCAAATCCCAAAGAAAAGAGAGGGTAGGGCTTGTTAAAGCAATGGAGAACCATGCAATACTGTTTTAAAATGAGAGAGAGAGAGGGAGAGGGAGAGGGAGAGGGAGAGAGAGAAAGAGCAGTAAGAAGAAGAATGAGGTGAGAAAGGGCTAAGTCATGAAATGACTAGTAAACCATCATGACGTTGAGGAGTATCTACGTATACGAGTTTTGGAGTCACACTGTTCTAGGTATATGTCCATGTTTCTTACTTCTTAACTGAGTGTCCTTGAGCCAGTCACTAACTTCTTTTCTCATATGTAAAACTAAAATAATAGCAGCCCTACTTTCTACAATCTGTGTGACATAGTGTGATACAGCCTACAAATACACTAGCACAATGCCAGGGTCATTTTAAAACCTTGGGGAAGTTGTGCTGAAAACATCCTCCTCTACCTAAAAATCCGATCTTCATTATTCCAGAAGGGAGGAAGCATTGTTCCTCCCCAGGGATTTTCCTGTATCTCCTTGGCCAGAAGACTGTTAAACTGCTACTCACCTGAAAAGGAGACCAGGAATCTTAATGTTTAGTGATGCAGCTTCTTTAATACAGACAAGCAAGGTAGCTGGAAGATGTTTTGCATCGTGCCATCCACAGAATATGCAACAAACCTATAACCACGATGAGTCACAATTAAAGGATTTTAATCAGGGTCATTACATAATGATTTTTCAATTTAGGACAATCTCCAGCAGTAGGTCAGTAGAAGGAAGTTATAGGTACACAAGGTATCTATTTTCTCTGTGAAACAGCAGGAAGCATCACCAATGAGGAAAAAGTAGAGAGGGAAGTGAAAAGAGTGTTTAAGGACATGTTTTGACAGAGTTTCCATGGAGAAAGTAAGAAGTGGCTAGGCAAACAGAACTATTTCTAGGAGCTGTTGATGCTTGCAATCTTGACAACATTCCTCCCAAATATACTACATAATACTTTCATTAAAATTTTTACATGCTACTTCATTTTTTAACTTTAAATTTTAGGAAAAAAATATTTAATACAGAAATATGTAACTATATATGTATAATATTTTTCCAGGAAGCTAAAATGGTTAAGAGATTATTATATATATCCTTTTTATAGTCCATGAATTTATTATTTAAGATTAAAAAATACTTAAGAAATTATTTAATCAATTTTATATAAGCAGGATGTGCTTGAAATTTAGTGTAGAAATTAGCCTGTTATAAGTAAATTATTTTCATTAGATAACCGTTGGGAATTTTCATTGAAATCAAATTTTTAAGACTCTGACAGTGAACCAATTCGGCCTTCATCCTAAGGTCAATTAAGTAAGTAGATATTATCACCACTCTCAAAGGAGATCAATTAGGAAAAGTGAGCATTTCATCTGAAATCTGTCATCTGGAAAATATCACATAGAGAGAAAATTTGAATTCATGGGCATCCCCAAAAGGCTTTGAAAACAAAATATAATAAGTAAACATATATATAAAAGATAACTTATCTCTTGAGTTATTTACATGTCTCAAATCAAGTAGATGCAACAATTTAATCTAGATCAGATTTACTACAGAACATACTGATTTCGCAACCACTGAAATAATAAGGTAGGCACTGGGTTATATATTGCTGCTGTACTCAATTGTAAATAATTTCAAACAGTTTCAAAACAGGCCAAATAGCATAAATTCTACTTTAGCATGCTTCTGAATTACAGTAAACAGTCAACATAAACGTTATTTAATTTAAAAAAGAGTCTTATCCTATTTTTGAAGTCTGTTTGGGGCCTGCTGAAAGAAATTTTAAATGAAAAAAGAATTGGCTGAACTGTACTAAGTTAATTAAAGACAGCGTATTCCAAGTATAAATATTTCCATAGGTACCAAACTTGTCAAATACCATGGGTCTAACTGAAAAAGAAAAACAGTATGAACTGAGAGCTATTCCATGTTCACTGATAGAAAGATTCAACATTGTCAAAATGTCAGTTCTTCCCAACTAGATCTACAGATTCAATATAATCCAAATCAAAATTCCAGCAAGTTATGTTTTGGATGTCGACAAACTGATTCTAAGATTTATATGGAGAGTCGTAAGACCCAGAATACTCAACACAATATTGAAGTAGAACAAAAAATTTGGAGGACTGACACTGTCTGACGTTCAGACTTACTATAAAGCCACAGTAATCGTGACAGTGTGCCACTGGGGGAAAAGCAGTCAAAGAGGCCAATGGAATAGAATAGGGAA
Source organism: Camelus bactrianus (assembly GCF_048773025.1). Classification (NCBI taxonomy): domain Eukaryota; kingdom Metazoa; phylum Chordata; class Mammalia; order Artiodactyla; family Camelidae; genus Camelus; species Camelus bactrianus. Next base: position 7,344,407 of record NC_133561.1, on the reverse strand, counting down.
CACAGACGCAGATCTATTAAAGAGAAAAAAAGTCCTCCTGTGTCTCCTCTACTGTCAACTGCTGTCTGAAATTCTTCTGACAATGGAAACCACATGTGTTTGTGGGCAGTTTTCCACACCAAGAAATTCTGCAACTTCGGCTGGTGTCCTACAATCCAGTTCAGTTCTGACACTATCCACCCAGAGTTAGCATCAGATCTCACAAGGGCTCAGGCCCACAAGATTGCATCCCTTCCAACTTCAAATGCAAATGACAAGTCTAGGTTGTTATCTGTGCTTCTGACCAATTGGCTGTAAGTCAGAAGATCCCAAGACCCCTTCCTTGAGTTAGATGAACTTGCTAGAGTGGCTCACAGAAGGCAGGAAGACATTTTGCTTACTAGATTACTAGTTTATTATAAAAGGATTTGACCCAGGAACAGTAGAGGGAAGAGATGCAGCATAAGGGGAAGTATGTGAGAAGAGACTAGTGCTTCCATGCTTTCTGTGAGTGCACTACCCTGCCTGCATATCCAGGTGCTCACCGACTTGGGAGACCTCTGAACCTTATCCTTTTGGGTTTTTATGGAGGCTTCATTATGTAGGTATGACTGGACATTAAGGATTGATTCGACCCCAGCTCCTGTCTATCCCCTGAGGGGTCTGAGATGGGACTGAAAGTTCCAACCCTCTAATAACATGGTTAGGTCCCCTGGCAATCAACCACCATCCTAAGATCCTTTTTAAAAGTCAACTCATAACAGCAACTCAGGTGTGGTTGAAGGGGCTATGACTTCAGAGCTATTTAAGAACAGGGAACAAAACTAAATATAACAGAAGAGGCACTTACGACAAGGGTTGACAGGAAATGACAAGGTTTTCAGGAGCTAAGGATCAGGACAGTGAACCAGAACAAACAGGTATTTCTTATCATAAATCACAACATCAATCTAATATAAATAATGGATCTTTGACAAAACAGCAAAGGCAACACAATGGAGCAAAGATAGTTTTTTCAACAAGTAGTGCTGGAACAACTGAACATCCACATGTAAAATGAATCTGGACTCAGACCTTATATTCTTCATAAAAATTATCTCATAATGGGTCACATAACTAAATGTAAAATGCAAAACTATAAAATTCCTAGAAGACAACAAAGATAACAAAGCAGAAGACCTAGACAACCTTGGGTATGGTGATGACTATTTAGAAACAATACCAAAGGCATGACTGATAAAAGAAATAACTGATAAAATGGACTTCATTAAAATTTAAAATTTCTATTAAGACCATGTCAAGAGAATGAGACAACATGCCACAGAGTGGGAGAATGTATTTTCCAAGGATATATCTGATAATGCCACTATAGCCCTATTACAATGAGCAAAACCCAGAACACTGACAGCACCAAATGCTGGCAAGGATGTAGAGCAACGGGAACTCTCATTCATCGCTGGAGGAAATGCAAAAACGGTACAGCCACTCTGGAAGGCAATTTAGAGGTTTCCTGAAAAATTAAACATATTCTTACCATGCAATCCAGAAATTATATTCTTTGGTACTTGTACAAAGTATTTGACAACTTACATCACAGAAAATCTGCACATGGATGTTTACTGCAGCTTTATTCATAACCGCCAGAACCTGGAAGTCATCAAGATGTCCTTCAGTATGTGAATAAATAAATTAACTGTAGTACATCTAGATAATGGAGTATTATCCAGCACTAAAAAGAACTGGCTCTCAAGCCATTAAAAGATATGGTAGAATCTTAAATGGATATTACTAAGTGAAAGAGGCTAATCTGAAAAGGCTACGTACCATATGACTCTAACTATATGACATTTTGGAAAAGACAAAACCAGAGAGAGAGTAAAAAGATCAGTTGTTGCCATAGTTTGAGGATTGGAGAAAGGATTAAATAGGTGGAACACAGAATATTTTTAGGGCAGTAAAAACGCTCCATATGACTCCATGATTGATACACACCCAAACCTACAGAATGCACAACACTACAAATAAATTCTAAAGTAAGCTACGGACTTTGAGTAATTATGATGTGTCAAAGTAGTTCCACCAGTTGTAACAAAGGTACCACACTGGTGGGGGATGGAGATAATGGGAGAAGCAACGCATGTGTGGGGACAAATGCTATATGGGAAATCTCTGTACCTTTTTCCCAATTATGCTGTGAACCTAAAATTCCTCTCAAAAAATAATCTCAATTTTTAAAAAATCAGTCAAGGCTGATTCATCATAATCTAATAATATTTATTTTATAAATTCATATAGTCTTTTAAAAATTAGAGGTAAAATATTTTACTTTGTGTAGCTATTTGCAGTGCTCAAATTAATTTTAGCCACAGTATATCATTAGCCAACCTAACTACAGTCAGGCTCAGCTACTGTTTTATTGTGTAGGTCCTGAACTCACAGCTCAGAGGCATTAAACTCCATACTCAAAGTCATGTAATTGGTAAGCAATTTAAATCATTTTTTCTCATCCTAAGTCAGTTATCTATTATAACACTTGCCTCTTTAATACCAATACCACATATATACAACTAATGGTTAGTCAACGCTGCTGACAACTCTGCATCATTCTGAGTATTTACATTCATATTCAGCTCACTTTTCATGGTTTTATTGAAGATTAATTTTTAGAAAAATAAATGAAAATGGCAGATGGCAGATATTTTGAATTCTATTTGTAATTGTTATTTTCTTGTCATGTTGCAAAATATTCTCTTTCAGACACATATTTTATCAAAACAAAATAAAAATTAAGAATTAGAAGCCTCAAGAAAACCTTATTTTGATCGTTTGAGTAATAGGATAACACTTTTCTTTCCTCGATTTTCCTAAACCTTTCATTCTAAGTGAAATATAAAGTCTAGAAATTTTTCATTTTCATCATTGCTTAACTCTTCCCAAGTTATATTTAAAAATAATTTATTAAAGAATATGAGGTACCACTTTTAAATTAGAGTTGTAATGCTCTAATAAATCAGCCATTTTCCTACCACTTTGAGCCCATCATGTGAAAGCCCTTGATTTCTGTTAAGTATCATTAATTAGCATTTTAATGTTGTTAAACTATTGTAGAATAATTTACACGTTTTAGAGGAATATAAATCATATAAAAATTTGTCCTTTAGAGTGCATTTGCAAAATTTGAATGTATGCAAGGGTTTATAAGTGCCTCTACAGCATATTGTAGCGCTTTTTGCATTAATTAATTAGGAAGATAATAGTTTCTACTAATTATTCCCAATGTAGTAACTGGTGAATATTACAAAAATAATGCTTATGTACAGAATGAAGGACAATTTATCTTGTATGCTTCTAGGAAAACAAAACAAACAACAAAGAACAAAATAATAAATGGTCTCACTGGATTTTTTTTCAGTACCCCCAGATTCACGGATTTATAAAGATGAGCTTTGCTTAATTTACTTGGTAAACTCTAAGTCCCTTAATAAATCCCCAGTTGAAAACCAAATCCTTGGAGTTCTTTTGCAGATCATGTGGTCATCAGAAAGGCTCCTAGACAGTCAGCAGGCCCCTGGGAAGTCCTCTGTGTTCTTTTGACGTTTGCTTGAATTGCAACGTGGAGCTTTACATGAGATGTAGGTACCAGTAAGTGTAAATGAATGAAAGAGAACTATAGGTATGATTTCTGTATAGGACTATGCACAGACTATGCTCTTTCTTAGGTGCATATTTGGTTATGATCACAGTTTTAAACTATGTTATTTCATGATTCTTTACATTTTTAAACCAGAATTTAATTAAGCTAAAATAATTCTAAATAAAAGGTAATTTTCAATACTATAACATATTCTGGGACATAGCATTAACAATTTGAACACTGACTAAATAAACTCTCCTAAAATATTCAGGACAGCATCTATCTTGAAGACTGCAAAATCTGGATGTATACGGCATATTTGGGGCTACTGTAGGTATCTTGTAATACATATTTTCAGGCTTTAACTGAAAGACTAATTGAGAAGAGTATTATTGTCCTTAATGAAAGGCTTTATTAAATAACCTTGAGATAATTACTTCTGTATTTTCTAAATTCTTAATTTACAAATATGCTTATTAAAAGTGTTTTTATCAAATTTCTTCAACTACTAACTCTATCTGTACAAATGAAAATTACATTGTTGAGATTTAAATGAGTTTTTATTGGCCCCTACACCTAAAAAATTTCACATCATTTATATCTCTGGAAAAACAAATCCAAATTACCAAAACATTAATTAATTTTAAAGGCACAATCATTAACCCCAGAGGTGAAAAAAGATAGCCAGTTATAAATTATGCAGATATCTGTATACAAAGCATAGGAAAAATTATTATCCCCAAATCACTGATGCACAGTGAAAATACAGAATTAAACACACACACACACACACACACACACACACAGACGACAGAATCAGGCCTCATGAGAAGAGGACAAAAAGAGGATTTAAGTGAGCAAGATTCTCGTCTAGCTATGTCCTTAGCTAATCTTCAACAACTGATAATGATAAATAAATCATTTTATTTAACACAGATCAAATAATCTTATAAGGACAAAATTTCTTAAAGATGGCACCAGTGCAACTAAATTAACCTGTACTTGGTCCCAACGTAGACAGCCCCTTCCCACTCCACCTTCCTTCTCTGGATACTTTGTGACCTAGCATGTTCCTCATTTAAAACTAAATAAATAAAAATCTGAAGGGGACGGATACAGTTACTTCAAATTTTAAATTTCTATTTATTATTAGAATTACCGGTAATTTTGATAGGGATTGCATTGAACTTGTAGGTTATCTTGGGTAGTATGGTCATTTTAACAATATTGATCCTTCCAATCCAAGAACATGGTACATCTTTCTGTTTATGTTGTCTTCAGTTTCTTACATCACTGTCATAGCTTTTGGAGTACAGGTCTTTTGCCAGGTAGGTTTATTCTTAGGTATTTTATTGTCTTCAATAAGTGGTACTGGGAAAACAGGACAGAAACTGTGGAGGAGCAATATAAGGGTGTGGGTGGTACAAACTATTGGGTGGGTATAGGACAGGCTACAAGTATGTATTGTACAATACAGGGGATATAGCCAGTATTTCGTGATAATGTAAATTGAATGTAACCTTAAAAATTATATTATAAAAGAGAAAAAAAAAAGCAGAAGAAAGCAATGTGTTGCCCAGGAATCTGCCATTTGGACAGAGGGGTGGAGATAGGTGCCTCTAGGCAGGATGGTTTCAAAAGGTTCCAAGTTACAGAGGACTGCAGTGAACTAGAGAATGTATGCTCCCTATCAAAGCGTTCAAGTTAGCCTGTGCAATTATTCTCAATTAAAAAAAATTTTTTTGAACCACACTTTGTAACTCCTAAATACAGTTTGTAGTTTATCGTAAATATGTATAGCAATATTGCTCTTAGACGTCAGCGAAGCTGTGAGAGCAGTGGGGGTGGTAGGAGAGGCATCGAGGAAACCCAAGGGTGCACCCACATGGCGAACATCACTCAGGATAAATCTAGTGGAGGAGACAAGTTGCATATGGAAGTATAGAATGTCCAAAGCCCTTGAATATTATGAAAATGAGATTGAACTGTATCCTCAAGACATACTATGCCACTCATCAATTTTAAACTTTAGAGAATGACAAGGACATACTAATATATCTGAAAGATTGCTGTGACAACAATAGGCCGAGTGAATTGCTAATCAAACCCCAGTATCTCTGGCTTAAAAACACAAGATTTGAGAAGTGACTCATTGGAGGGTAGGAAGGTACAACAGTTTGGATAGAATCAAGACTCAAACCCTAGCTCCTTTCATTCCACATATTGTGATCTCTAATGGAACACAAACTTTCCTCCACACTAGTTAATTTAAACATCTGCAAAATGGAAATACAGGCACTATATTTATGGGAAAATAAACCTGCCTATAAGAGGACCAGCACAGTTCAAAAATGTCTTGTTCCAGGGTCAAATGTATTTGAATGGAATGCATGCATGTATGAGTTTATGACAACTCAAAGGTTAATGAAAAAAAGTGAATGAGGTTGTTTATATTTATTTAAAAATACCAAATTGCTTGCATTAACTTGTCAAACCATCCATTCAATCAATTTTTATTTATAGCCTGTAATATTTCAAGTTCTGTTCAAGACACTGGTGGTAAAAAATATGAGTAAGACAAACTAATAAAATTTCTTCATTAAAATTATATATTAATGGAGAAACATACTAAAAATAAATATTATTTCATGTAGTTATATGTGGTATGAAGCTAAAGGCACAGAAAGAGGACAACAGGATTGGGGTCTTTGAGAAGGTGAAATATGAAAAGAAATTTAAATGAAATCAGGAAGTGGTTATTCAGAAATTTGGGGTGAGATATCCCAAGCAAAAGTTGCTACAAATACAAAAGTTACTGAGGCAGGAATTAGCTTGAGAAATTAACAAGAAAGCCCAAGTGCCTGGAGTGGAGTACACAGTACAGATATTGAAAAACGGAGGGGTCAAAATAACGGGGTTGGGATAAAACCAGAGGGATATTGGAGGTCATAGGGCACATCCATGTTTTACACTGGGTGTGACAGAAAGTCAGTGGACTATAGACAAAGCAGTAAGGAGTGACCTGATCTGATCTGATCCGTCTCTGATGTGGAGAAAGGGATTTAGAGTCAGGAATAAAACTGCAAACAAGGAGACTCGATGGCATGATGGTCTAGGTGGTAGCAGGAGAGGTGGTAGGGAGTAGCCAAGTGTGGAGAAGAAGTTGAAATTTAAGCTGCCAGGACTAGTTTGCAGTAGGGAGGAGGAATGTGAGAAAGTGGAATTAACTGATGTCTAGATCTATTACTGTTCTTTTCTCAATCTTTTTTTTTTTTTAAACTTCAGTCTCTGCATGATTGATAGCTTTGCTATGGAATAACGTAAGACTAGTCAAGGATAAAAATCACAGTGGAGAAAAACATTTTTTCTGTTTTAGATTAAGTTGGAGATATATTTTAGTACTGATTAATTAGTATTAATTAAATTCAATATTTATATCAAATAGAATACTCTGGTTATCTTAATCTGGAGTTCAGAAAAGACATTTTGACTGGGGATATAAATTTGAGAATTATCTATACCTGGGTGGTTTTTAAGCCCTAGGTAACCTAGGAACATTGATTGCATTAAGAGGAAATGCCACAAACTAAACTCTAGACACTCCTAAATTTTGAGCTAAGGAGGAAGAGCCAGAAAGAAACAATTTAAAGAACTGATCAGCAAGATAGGAAGATAACTAGAAGAATGGTGTACTGAAACCAAGTGAGCTAAATTTTCAAAACTGACAAAGTAATTTAATAACTCACAACTTGGAAAAATGGTCAGTTAACTCCAAGGATTTAAAATCAATGAATTTATATATAGAATGTAGACAGTTGTCGATTACTAATACATAAAAATCATCCAGTACAGCAGGAGTAAGCCCTGAAAGAATGGAAAAGAGGAAATGGAAGCACTGCATATAGAAACACTTTTGAGTCTTTGTATAATGGGGAGAAGATAAATGACCCAGGAGCTAGCGTGAAATATAAAGTTCAGAGACTGGATCATTAAAGAATAGTTTGTTGCTTTGGTACGTGCTATGCACAGTTTAATTTACCAGCAGAAACACATTGTGAAAAATCAAAATTGTTCTCTGATGCACTATTGCATCAATTCCTGTGTGAAAAGCTTTGTACATTAAAATCAGAGTAACAGTGAAGACAACATTTGAAGCAAGAATGTGTATTTTTTGAGAAACTATAGATTTTTGAGAAATTGTTGGATCTTTATCTTCACATTTTACTAGTGTGAGCAGAGGTTTCATTATTACTAAGACATTGGAAATTACTTAAAATATTATTTTGCAAAAATGCAAGAGGTATATGAATAAAATATTTGCTCAGATTGATTTTAAAATTTGATTGTATGTTCATTTAAAATTAATTTTGTATGACATGTTGGTGTTTTTCTAAAGTGAAACAATTTTTCACTGTCATCAAAATTATAAGGAAAGTAGCCACTGAATGTTCATTTCAACTAACATGAATTAGTCCAAAAATTAATACGGAAAGTTCTTTGTATCTGGAAAACATTCTCTTCAAAAGATAGTAAATTTACCCCCAGGGATGTTAAGGAACTGCACACATTTCAACTTTCCTTACATAACCAAGAGGAGAATTTAAAATGGTATTAGACAGCAAAATGCTACACTTTAATTTATATTTGAAAGAATGATTATCCGAGTGAAGTAAACTGCAGAACAAATATTTAAATAGTGTGAACTACTAAATGAAGCAATTGCTAAATGTATAAAAGAATGTTGCAGACTCTGAGCAATTATGACACATACACTTACTCGGTTTTATTGTAACCAAGGTAACTCCTCCTTCTGCCTGCGTTCATTTCAAGATTCCTGCTTGCTTTTTTAACGAGCATGCTCTTCAGAACAATGCTCCATTCATCTAAGAGTTATTAAATGTATTTTGTGTGTTGTTTTACTAGAAAGAGAACATGATACATCTTTTCTACTCCCTTTAATACAAAAGGATAAAAAAAGATCTTCATTTACGCCAACACCAAGAATTACGGGCTGATAATGAAGACTTTCCATTAGGAATTTTAAGCAATGAGATGAAGCTAACACAGTGTTTTCCAAGTCAGTCGAAAGAAAGAGGACGGTTAATTTTATTTGTCATTTTGGTTTTTGTTGTTATTAATGAAACATGAGTAAGTATGTGAGTGTACAACCAGTATTTTTCAATACAAGTTATCTGTTACTAGTTGTTATAATACTTTGAGGGACAAATAGGGCTATATTTTGAATATTTTTCACCTTTATCTTAAAGACTTCCTGTAGAACTAGATCATTTTGAATGGACTCCTTTACTTTAGAGAACAGAAAAACAAATGAAATTTTGTAGTCTATCCCAGGGTGAAAAACACAATCCATCCACATTTTCTTCCACCTCTGGATGATCAGGTGCCAAAGAGGCTGTCTTATTAGTCCGTAACTATCAGTGGAATAGCAAATAAGCCAAAATCCCTTCTCCTTGGGTAATCCTCCGCATTTATCTCACTTGGCATTTTGTTTTCTTATCTGTTGTACAGTGGAATTTCTTAAAGTTGGTGATTTTCTCAGTTTTGGAGGTTAGTGAAAGATAGCAAGTGTTCAACCTGTGTTACTGGTGCTCTGAGTATGATGACAAGACTGCTCTGGTAACTTTAGACACGTGGGAAATCGTTCACAAGAAATCGCTGTAGATTTTTAGATTTGTTTGCTAAATTTGGGGAGATGAGTAAGTTGAGCCAGTCAGAAGTAAGCCTGACTTAAACGTGAAAACTCCAGCAGTGATATAGCAAACGTGGAAACACATTTTTCTACTTTGGCAAAGCTGAACCCGGAACTCCAGTTTTCAGGAGAAGATAAAAAGAAAACACCGTCATACGGGTAGGTCACGGTAGGAGGCAAGAGCAGCAGTCACGTGATGGACGTTTTATGATAAGTGTCTTGATTGTTCTGATTATTTTCTGATTTAGATCAACTATCTTCTTTCCCTTAAAATATAAATAAAACTGAAAGTCCAAGCTATACTGCTATAGTGACATAGTTCCAAAATAACTGGGATATATAAGAAAGGTGAGTTTCTCTATCACCTACAAAAACCCAGAAGTAGTCAGGTGTGTGAGTCTGCTCCAGGAGCAGGTGACTGCACTGTCCACAAGCTTGTTCAGCCTGTGCAAGAAGTATTATTTTTTATGAAATAATTCGAATGTTGACACTGCTTCTGCTATGTTCAAGACGTTCTATCTAGATGGCCCTGTGACATGATTTAACATGAAGGTAAGGCTGTAGAAAGAATAAACGAGGAGAGATTCAGTTTCAGCTACAGCGAACTCCATAAATGTGTAGGAGATCCTTTTTCTAACCATTAGTATTACTAAATTTATGATCCTTCTGAGTAGTTACAAGAATTGACATTTTTATAGTAGTGAGGGTTTCCACAAAACTTACAGCATATGTTTCAATTTATTTTATTTTTTTAATCTCACTAAATAGGTAAATAATAGATACTTCTTAGAATTGGTAATATTGTGACTGTGGATTTCCCCCTGTATTTCTTTAAAAAGTACTTTCTGTGTATATTTTACATAAAAAAATGGAATGTTACTCTAATTTCTAATTATTTTCCCATGGCTTCTCTTAAGCTTACCAAGTTGGCAATTATATCATATGAAATAATGGCAGTTTGGTCTATGTCTTAGTCATCTCAGCCTGAAGTAACAAAATACCACAGACTGGGTAGCTTAACAGACATTTATTTCTCATAGCTCTGAAGGCTGGGAAGTCCAAGATCAAGGTGCCTACAGATTTCAGTGTCTGGTGAGGGCCCTGTTCCTGAACAAATATTTAGATGATGTGAGCCATCATCTAGTGAAGAAACAGCTAAAGGTATAAAAGAATGTTTTATTAAACATTTTTCAGTATCTCCCTAACATACAAAATTTTTAAAAAATTTCAGATGTTATTAGAAGGAATTTGAGTCACAAATTTTTATTTCCATCAATTATGCTAACAGGTTTCTTCCAGAGAAACATCTTAACATGTCTTGAGTGGTGCAGATCCAAGTTGCAGGATAAATGCTTCTGACTTTTTATTGAGAGTTGTCTCACACCCTTTACTCATAGTGTCCTCATTAAAACACAGACAATACTGACTGTAATGTTAATCTACAGAATCTGTACAGGTGAATAATTTGCATGGGCAATTCACTTAAAATATACAAATGCTGCTATGCTATGCAATAAAAACACCCCCCAAGAGACGAAGACATACCAGCTCACCCCCCTCGCCTACACTGAGTATTCTCATTGGTCTCCAAGCTGCTCTCAGCATAATGTTTTTGACATTCATTCATATGGCTGTGAAACAGTTTTTCCCCTCAAGAAGCAGTCCAATGTATAAATATGCCACAATTTGTTAACAGCTTTCTGTTGATGGACAGTTAGATTGCTTTCAGTTTTTCTGTTATGAATAAATCTATAATCAATATTCCTGTCCAAGTCTTTGTCTTTGTTCATTTTTTCCTGATAAAACCCCAGGAGTTCAGTTTCTGGGTTGTATACTAAGTATGTATTTGACTTTTTAATAAATTGCCAAACTGTTTTCTAAACTTTTATCCTTTTATATTCCCCCCAGCCATGTACAAAGGTTCCAGTTGCTTTGAATCCTCTCCAGTACTTGGTGTTGCCAGTCTGTTAAATTTCAGCCATTTGAATGATTGTGTAATAGTATTTGATTGTGATTTTAATTCGCATTTCCCTGCTGATTATTGATTTTGAACATTTATCAGTCCTATGTCCTCTAGTCCCTGTCTTCACCTCAAGTATTGTAATAGAAAAGAACAAATGACTCCATATTAGATCTGCTCCTTTGGCTTTAACCCTGGGCCCTGTTTCTAGGCTTAGTCTTGCTAGCTCTGAACTTTTGTAAAACAATGTTGCCTATAGCCTGAAATATATAGGAGTGCCCATTCTCAAGGCTCTGATCGTTAAGGATATTAACACTTTCACACTCACATAAAGCCAAGTTGCAGAACAGAAAATAACATTTGTTTTGTTGGCGCTTATACAGGCACACCATGACATGACCCACGTGGACAGCTGCAAGAACAAAGGATTCCAAGAACAAAGAATTCCTACACGAAGAAGTTTGCAACAAACAACCATACCCTCTCCCTTTTTTAGTATAAAAGGAGCCTTAAATCTGACTTGGGGAAGATGGTTCTCCAGGACGTTAGTCTGCCATCTGCTTAGTGTGTCAGCTTTCTGAACAAAGTCACTATTCCTTGCCCCAACACCTCATCTCCTGATTTACTGGCCTGTCGTGCAGCAAGCAGAATGAGTTTGGACTTGCTAACAGTACTAGATAATCAGAAAGGTTCTAAATATCTTTCCTTCTATTTAGAAACAAGACTGTATCTCCCAAATCCATGCAGATTTAAGTACCTTTCTCCCAAATAAATAAATTAGTGTACTGTTTTTGACCAATTCCATAAGATAGATACTGTGATCCTAGTATTTCTTCCTTGTGATGCCTTTTTCTAAACAAGTAACAACCTATGTAGTGGCAATATTCTATTTATACATTCTGCACGTGTTTCTTATCCACTAAACAGTTCTAGCATGGAAAGTTTCATTTGCATTATTTACATTACATTGTGTTGCCCGAATATATCCATTTTCAAAGGAACAAGTTACTAATATATTTCTTGGAGGCACTTTTTGGTCAGTTTCTGTTTTCACCATGATAATATTTCTATTTTATGACCACTATTTTTTTCTCTCCCTTACATCATGGAAAAATGACTGGAGCTTCCAGCAAAGTAGTTTATGTGTTTATGTGCTAATCTCTACTGCACTTTCACAAGAGAGATGAAACAAAGCTATTATACAACAGATTTGTAAAACTGTATTACTGTGTGGAAATGGAGTGTGATGCCTTAGAATGAACAGCACAAGATAATTCTTAAATACTTCAGTGGGAGTTATCATTATTATGATCATTATCTCCAATTTTATCATTGTGTCCTCTTAGCTGTTGGCTTTGTTACCAGAATCAATTGTGAAAGTACTCTCAGGAATGTCATTAGATAAAATTACTTTGAAACATGAATATCATCAATAATCTAAGCAATATATTTTTTGAAAAAATGTGACACCATTTTATTCTGTTAACTTTCAGTGTGTTGAAATGCAAGATGCATGTATATATTCTCAAATATTTACTGCACTATAAATTAAAATAAATATTACCATTTGATGGCATAACTAATAAATACATTAAGTATTAAAGGTACAATTAATAAATAAAAATAAATTACACCAATGCTATAATTTTAAAATACTAAAGCCTCTAAAATTATGGAAAGCATTTCCTTTTACATGATATAAATGATATAGAATATGATTGTTGTCAGATTTCAAAAATATATTTCATAACTTTATATAAATATATAAGTCACATAAGTGAAGTTAAATTAGAAATTTCATCTGAAAAGATTCCTTACAGTTTAATGTTGAGGATGTTATTTGGTATTTTACATGGAATATGGTTAGATATTATAATATGGAAAGTAACCAATTTAAATGATGCAAATAACTAAGTAGAATTACTCAAGTTGATTATGAAGCATTCTTTCCAGTTGTCATTTGTTTCTAAGAGCAATTCTCAGCACAAGTGAGTATTAAAGAAACATAAAGGTGAAAAAAGTGTTAGTGTAATAATTTGGTAATAAAATATTCAATATCATATTTTCTAAGAAAAAAATTAAAATTCTTTGTAGATTTCATAAACTATAAGAATTAAAGGAAAATATGGAAATCTATTACTTATTGAAATATGCTTCATAAACCTATTTTATCATAAAAACAGATTTCTTTAAAACTATGTATTTTACAAAAGACACTTTTAAAAAATAATGACTGTCATACAGGTAATGTATAAGGTTCACATTACCCCTTTACTCAATACAGTCCTTTCAATTGCTGTAAAGACTTACTCGATGTTTTATCCCACCTCCTTTTGACCTCATCTTCTCTTCTTTGCTACTGGCTTATTTCATGTCTGTCGTGTTGAACTTCTTGATACTCTTAAAACCCATCAAGCATTCTTCAACCTCAGACGTCTCTACTAGCCAGTCATTTGGAGTCACTCCTTAAAATGGATACACAAGTTGCTTTCCCTGTCCTTCAGAAATGTGCTAAGAAATTGCTTGATGCCGAAGCCTTGGCTTACCCTATATTTAAAAGCTAATGCTGATACAAGTGCATGCGCACACACAACACACACTCAGATACAGACAACCCAGTAATGCATACCCTAACCCTTTTAATGTGTTTCCTGTTCACTAAAATTTAAAGGAAAGGGGTAGGATTTTTTTCCTGTATTTTTTTTCCCTTCAATATTTTCTTCATAACTATAAGGCCTATTATTTAATAGGGGTTCAATGAATAAATTATTGAAATAATTTGCAAAGTACATGCCAAAACCAGAATTAAACTGTGTACAATTACTGGGCAGAAATCAGGAAAAACAATACAAAACTTGTAACACTGGATACCTCTGGAGAGGCACCTATGTTGGCGTAGGTGATAAGTTCTGCCAACTTTTAAAACTTTTTTGAGTTGAAATGCATTATTATATGAAAAAAATTAAAAATATGTATAAATTACATATGCCTATTTGAAGAAATTTGTAAAATGAAATAAAAGGGAAAAGCTGAAGATTAATAATCACCTGCTATATTTTCCCACCAGCAGTCCTACTCTGCTGCACCTTTCTCAATACTGAATTGTTTCATAACTTCTAATATTATCAAATTTTGCTTGCTATTGTAGTTTACTGTGTCTGTAATTTAATATTGGTTTAAGTCTCATTTTTTTAACTCACTGTTTCCATTTGTTCTTTGATGATACTATTTCTTTTTTTCCATATTGTTTGAAAAAAACAGAGGTCTTGATATAAATTCACTTTTCAATATATATTTTCATATATATTTAATATACATTTTAATGGTTTTAAGTTTGGTAAGATAATAGACATCCAGTTTACTGTTTTCTTAGTGTATTATGCAGAAGTCTTAGGTTTTGAAGTCAGATATGTTCATTTTTTAAATGATTCCAAATTTAGCAACATATTTAATAAAAAACAAATCCATCTTTTAACAAATCATCCATGTGTTATTCCTTATTCTTTGGATTATATGTTTGCTTTAAAATTTTAATCTCTGTATGTTTGTTTCCCAAATGTTAGCCTATCTTCCCAACATTATTTCAGGGAAAAAAACCCATCTCTTTCTTACTGATTTAAATGCTGCATTTGTTTATATATTAAATAAAATGTGAGTCTGTTTATGACCTCTCTATTAGTGTTTTCAAACACTAACTTCTAAATCAAAAAGCAAGATAATCACAGTTCTTTCAGAATAATCTTTAAAATGCTTCCTTGTCAATGGATTAGCATGAATGAGATAGTTTTCACGAATTCTCTTCACACTTTTTTTCTTTACACAGTCTGTATTAAACACATGTTAATTAATGTCTTTTAATTTTCCTTAGTAATTTCACACCTCATATATACATTGACTGTAAATCAGACCACACAATTATAACTGAGTTACACCTTCAGTGTCACTGGAACTTAAAGATTCATCAAAGGTCTCATAACTAATTTCTTTTAGGAACCGCAATGTCTAAAATGTGAAATGATACTCAATGAAGAAAGCACAGTATCAACTGCTGTTTATACTTTTTTGAGTAAACACCAGGTGTGACTACTGTACAAGGGTCCCCAAAGCCAGGCAGAAAACATTTTATGTTGTGATTAAAGGTTCTTTAAATGCATTTCCTGTAATACCAATTCCTCAAAGCTACACCTATAACTTCAACCAGATGCTAATTCTTTGAACTGTAATTAACAGCATGACACTTATGAAGAAATTTTTGGAATGATTACAGCCACTATACTTTCATCCCCCAAAATGCTAAATACTGTAATCATCACCTGTTCACAATAAGCCCTACTGCACTATAGGCTATTAACAGGGGATGTCTCCATTTAACCAAAGCTTGGTCCCTAATGATATCGGTAACTGAATTTTTACGTTCAAAAAACCCACATTGATTGTCACTGCTTCTCTTTTCATTGACACAAAATTGATTCTCATATAAAATTCAACTTTAAAACATTTTCTCAGTGTTATTCTTCAAACTGATTCTAGATTTTCGCCAAAAAAAATCCTTAAAATCATACCAAAAAATCATATAAATATTCATTCTGCTATTTTAAGTTAGCATATTTTTGTTTGTTTGTTTGTTCATGAGTTTTGACCTATGTATGCATTTCTGTTACTTATCAATAAACTCTGCTTCTGAAAGGAACATGATGACCATTAGGCAAGGTGGGTTCTGCTACTCTCCTTTTCCAAAATAACAAGAATCGATTCTAAAAGCACCAATAAATTGTTCAATTGTTTTCATTAGCAGAACTAAACAAGGAATTCACATAATCTAAGTATAAACCTACCTACAGCTTTCAAAGAGGCTATGGAATCCTTGCATGGAAGAGTTTTTCTTTGTTGATTAGTGTGATTGTCTGATCCCCAGAGCCTTGTGCTGATTCCATATTCTTTATTTCTGAAAACAGAGGATCAGGGATGCAGCACTACTATTTCAATAAAGTAAGTTTAGAAAAGTTACTTGACTGCTACTCTGTCTTGTACTTAAAGGAGTCTATATGATTTCTGTAATTCTCATTTGACTTGTACAAGTGTACATATGTCCAACACCTAAATGACCTAACATTATGTATTGTTTATATGACTATCTCTCCACAAGAGTCCCTACATCCTTTAAAGACAGAGACTGTTTTATTTGTCTAGGGCATGGGATTACTTTTGACACATAGCAGATTCTTAATGTGTTTGGAACATGAGTAAACTACTGTGTAATATGACGTTTTTACTTAAATTAAGAAGGAATTATTGTGCTTTTCTACAACTGCCTAGGTGATTTTTGTTGCCTTCAGATGATTCTATGCTCATATTCCTGTACATGTCATGTGTCCTTTTAACTTGTAAGACATTTTTCATCAAAACTTGAAATAGCTTCAAAAAATATAATTGAGAAATCATGACAAACTTATATTTTTAAATAAAACTAGCATATTTACTCACTTAAATATATACAATAGAATCTAAATACTAACAAATATGGTACCCATAATCCATCCTTCCTGACTGTCAGACATGTTACATTGTTTCTTTTACTGTTTAATAGCCCCTCCAGAGAATTTTTATGTTATTGAAAATAAATGTGGGTTTAAAAATCTCTTGATTATCAAAATACTTTTCTGAAAAAGTAATCTATAGATATTAAAATTATTTTTCATATTCTTTTAGTGGGAAGCTCTAAGTTTTTTTTCTCTCAGGACCAAATGACCATTAAAATGATTAGTGATATGTAACTGATTGAAATAAATACACTACAAATTTTAACTAGTAAGATTTATCATAAAAAGTAAACTATCCCCAAGAAGCAAAGATTTTTCAGTATTTGCAAATCAAATAATGTGATACACCACATTAACAAACTGAAGAATAAAAGGATATAATCATCTCAATAGATGCAGAAAAAGCTTTTGACAAAGTTCAAGATCCACTTACGATAAAAACTCTCCAGAAAGCTGACATAAAGGGAACATATCTCAACATAATAAAGGCCATGTATGACAAACCTACAGCCAGCAACATACTCAGAGGTGAAAAGCTGAAGGCATTTCCTCTAAGATCAGGAAAAAGACAAGGATGCCCACTCTTACCAACTTCATCAACATAGTTTTGGAAGTCCTAGCCACAGCAATTAGAGAAGAAAAAATAAATAAAAGGAATTCAAATTGGAACGGAAGAAATAAAACTGTCACTGTTTGCAAATGATACGACATAATTGATTTAAACCAACACCAAATTTACTTAGCTTCAAGGAAGAATATAGACAACAAACACATACCATCTATACCCAAATCAACAAAGATGTCTCTGACTCTTAAGCCCAGCCCCAGTCAGTCTATCCTCGGGCCAGGCATGATTAAAAACTTTAGTGTGTGTATTCTCCTCAGCCCAGGAAAGTCATAATGTCTGGGGCTCCATCATGATTCGTCCCTAGCTAGCCATGTGGCTTACTCAAAGGCATGTGACTAGACCCGATTCTCTAGATCAGCTGCTTCTCACTATACAGTTACTAATCACTTTATCAAAACTTTGAAAATTAGTTCTAGGTACATAGCTCAGTTCATAGTGCTGGCTACATTTTTATTTATCTTGCTTCACTCATGGACAAACTCCTAAAAATTCCTTGAGTTGATCACTGTATTACTTTCCTAGGGCTGCCTTATAAAAGTCCTGCAAACTGGGTGAAGCGACAAAAATGTACTGTCTCAGTCTGGAAACCAAACTTTGCAAATCAGGATACTGCAAGGTTGACTTCTTCTCAAGGCTCTGAGGGAAACACCGCTCCATCCCTGTGAGCAGTCCTTCGTGTCCCATGGCCTGCAGACATATCACTCCAACCTGTGCCTCTGCCTTCACTTGGCCTTCTTTCTGTATCTCTGTTTCTTCTTTTCCTAAAGGGACGACAGTCACTGGATATTTAGGGCCCACCCTAAATCCAGGATGATTTGGTCTCGTTTTCCTTAACTGACTATAGCTGCACAGATTCTTATTTCAAATAAGGTCATATTTTTGAGGTTCAAGGTAGACGTGAATTTTGGCAGCAAATGATTCAATCCAGCAAACTGATGCAAGAACTGATCAAAAGTCAAACATTAATGTCCATGAGTCTACAGGAAAGACTAATTACCATTTTTTAATGTTTTCCTTTTAAATTATCTTCTCTTTCCATGAAGTTTTGAGATTGCCTGATATTGATAGGCAATAAAGACAGTGTACTAGTGTGAGGAGATTAAACAGAAACATTTCCAGGGGCGGAGAATGGAATTTTCACTACTGTGCTTAGTTTTATTTTCTCTTCTGAGAGTAAAATAATTATTATTATTAATATTATTATTTTTAAAATTCATGGTAATATTAACTAGACAAGCTAAGAAATCTTGTTTCATACAATTCTTAATCTTTCATGGTAAAAAAAAAATCATTTTCCTCACCATCTGTTTACTCTTTCTTTTTAAAGAGCATGCTGACAAAGTATCAGTCTCCTCGAAAATGTAATTCACCTCACTGAGTCTTTCCTTTCTTCTAAGTATTTCTTTTTAACTTCAAACTCTGAACACTGAACTGCTGTACCTATGAGGAACAATTCTGCCCTTAAAATACAACAGGATAGGATGCCGGATGCAGTGTGGTGAAAGAGATCTAACTGCTACGGGATTATTACGGCGCCATGTGATTTATTTTGAATTGCAACCATCATTTCACCATCCTGCTGTCTTCTTTATTGTTAGAGTGAATGCTTTCAGTGACATCTTATAAATCTTTGCTTTGGCCAATATTTTTGCAGTGTCTTAACATGGAAGAGGTATGCCTGGCTTTCAGTACCTCCAAGATTTAGAGGTGTAATTTCAACTTAATGTGAAAAGTTTTACCTGGGTAAGTTCCATTAGCCTCTTTTGTCAAGAAGAGAATATACCTATTCATTTTCATGTTCAGTTTATATATTGAGATCCATCAACATGTGAAAGGTGTTATGTAGTGTTTGCAAAGATGGGAGTTTACTGTCTTTAACTGAGATTCCCACATGCACAAAAGTCTTCTAATAACACTGATCTATATTTCTTTTACTAAGCAAATGTCAAGTATATAAAAGATTATGAAATAGGGGGCTTTTTCCCTCTTAAAACTCTTGCTGTCCAGGTAGTATTGTGCTTTTTCCACTTGCCTCAGGCAGTTATGATCTTCTAGTCTCTTCTTTCACACCCTCCAAAAGTTACTGAGGGTAAAACTGATGAAGCAATTTAAACTGAGATCTAACTAACTTCTACAGCTCAGTGTATAAGTTAAACATAAGAATATTTTATAAATTAGAATGTAAAGTATCCTCTATATTTAAGTGTTGCAGTTTGTGTGTATATACACATGTAGGCTGAATGGAGATATGGAGAAACTATTTATATGCAATGCTAAGAAAATAAAGTTAATTATCTCTAACAAGGATGGCTAATCATAAGTAGGGATCTCTTAATTCCAAAAGTAAAACATCATTCAAAAATAAAAATAAATATTTCATCTCTTCATTTCAAGTGCAAACTCCAAAATTTATGTCAGGTTACATAATATTGTGTATAGTGACAGAGATTGTTTAACTCAATCAATAACCAAAGACAAACAATGCATGTTACTTGGACAATTTCACATTTGTAGCTTTCTCAAACCAATCAAGCATGGGTTTTTATATAGAGGTTTCAGAAATATAAAGGTAAAAGTGAAATTGAGTGAAAACCTTTGAAACTTCTAAGAGGAAAAGTATTTGGTAAAGTAAGTGATAATAACAGTGACAATTAAAATGTTTTTTTTCTTCTTAAGACTCCATAGACTTTGCACAGACTATCATCTATTTGGAAGTATGATTTTTAAAACCCATTTCCTTTCACTTAAAAACTTTCCTGATTTTTTTCTTCAAAGAGTAAGATATTTAAGTTAAATATAATTATTATATATAGTTGTTTGATGCTAGAAATGTACTTTGTTGTTAAACTGAGACTATCCACGAAGATTTTACTTCTCTCCCTGACATGTAAAGCTTCCAACTATATACATACACTGAAGCTTCAGAAGATATAAAAAAATGAGTTCATTCATGAATAAGATGACATTATATTGCTTAAACATACATTATCAAAAAGGTCAACCTCTGAAGTATAACTGTATTAATGTGTGGCTAACATTTTACCTTCTACTTAACCTGAACTTTATCTAGGAAAATTCAGTGAAGTCAAAATATGTTTTTTTAGTACTTATACCACTTCTTTCCTCTGAATGGCCAACTCATCACACAATCAACTCAATCAATCAATCAATAGTCAATGTGTAAAAAAGAGCAATTTAGATACTGCCGAAAATTATTGAGGTGAGGTTATATCCTATGAAATTACTCAGAATGGACCACAGGGAGGTAAAGAAATGAAAAATACATACAAATGCATAATTAAACATGCAATTCTACTAATGTATCACATTAAAAATGTCTCACTATACTAAAAACTTACTAAACAAATAAAAAAGAAGCTATGTACTCAATTAAACAGATATATCTAAACTTAATGACAAGTAAGGCAGTACAAAAAAGACGAAAACATCAAATACACAAATACTGACCAAAGAAAAGATTATATTAATCTCAGAAAGGTACTATAATGGTCTTACAATGGTCATTATATTACCAAGGAACTACATTAATTTTAAATTTTCATTAATCTAATTACATAGATTTAAATGCGTATTTTTAAAAATACAGTATTCAAGAATTGACAACTTCATTAATAAGTAGAAGATTTTAGTGTACATTTCTTTGCTCATAGTAAATGGTAGTTACTTGCTGTTATTGTAATCTAATAAATGAAAACTCAACAGTAGTACTGCAGTAAAAAAAATGTATTTTTTCAAAATGTAAAAGCATACCACTAAAAACCACGGAATTCAAAGAACATCTGAAAGTAGAAAACATACGCAAATTATTAAGAAATTCTGAAGAGAAAATATTATTACAGATGTTGGAAGTAGAGGGACAACTAAAGATCAAAGAGGAAAAAAGACTAAATGAAACAGTTGTTTTAGAAAAAGTGCTCTTCCATTTTGAAAACTTGATTATAGAGCTAACATAGAAGATAATTTGGAAATGGTAGGAGAATTGTCAAACATAGAAATATGGTAACTTAGAGAACTATCTCACACCATAAACATAAAAGCTGCTAAGGATAAACTTAAGACTGTTCACATATAAAAGCCAAAACAACTCTATCACAGGGAAGATAATAAGATATGTTTAAAATTTCTATATGGAGAAGAATTTATTTAAAAAGATATAAACTGCAAACCATAAGTGAAGAAGAAATTGAAGTTGGCAATATTTAAATTAAGAATATTGTTTTTATCAAAAAGCAGCATTCATTAAAGCAAAAGGCAAGCAGTAAACTTGGGGAAAGTATTTACAATTTATATAACTGGATAAGCAGAATTTTAGGGTGGCCTCTAAGACTCCTGGTGTGCCTATCCTGTAAAATCCTTTTCCTGTAAGTATGGGTGGGCCTGACATAATCAGATGAAGCCTTTGAAAAAAGGCCCTAGAAGTCAGAGACAGAAGAGGTCAAAGAGATTTGAAGCTGCAGGAGATGTCATCATGCTGGACTTGAACCAGCTAACCATCACATTCCAGAGAAGGCCTAGGAAGTGGACCCCATCCCAATGACCTGAGAATAATGTCCAGCAGCTAATAATAGCCCCTGGCTGACAGGTAGGTAACAAGAAAGCAAATATATCAGTCATACAGCTGCAGAGAAATGAATTCTGCCAACACTAAAGGGAGCTTGGAAGCACGTCCAGGTGAAGGTGTACCTCATTGACCCCCTGATTTTAGCCTCATGAGATGCTGTGCAGAGCTCCGAGCTAAATCATGCTGGACTTCTGACCCACAGAAACCGGGAGATACATTTATGTTGATTTAAGCTGCTAAATTTGTGATGACTTGTTACATAGCAATAGAAAATCAATATAATCACCAACAAAAAATTGGCATTCAAATACATAAAGATTTTACTGAGAAATAGATAAATAACTCAATGTAAAATAATGAGTCCAATCCATGAGCAAGCAAGCCAAAGAATAAGAAAAGTGGTCAATTAACATATGAAGAGAGTTTCAATGTCATTTATAATTGGTGAAATTCAAACAGAAACCACAGTGGGATTCATTGTCAAGGAAACAAATAGAGAAACAGGTGGACTGTATCTGGAGTTTGTGAAGATATGCATCACAAACTGGTTGAAACTGTTTGGAGCAGAAGTGGGAAACAGAGAACAGAACTTGAGAAATCACACTGCTCACTGCATATTCTAGGAGAACACTGGCACATTTACTTTAGGAAATGTGCTCAATAATATTCATAGAAATAATGCTTATAAAAGCAGAAGAAACAACTGAAAGGAACCCAAATGCTAATGATATACTGAATGCATATGCAGTGTAACAGCATATTTACAGACATTCTACCTAGTAATCAAAATAGGTAAGTGTGTTAACATGAATGAAACAAATGTCATGTTGAATGAAAGCAAGTCACAGAAGTACAAAATAGAGTATAATGACATGCATTTATATTACACAAAATAGGAAATATCTGATAGTGAGACATACACATGTCATAAAACAAAAAATAAAAGTGATATGCTCAGAACTCAGAAAAGCGCTTCAGTCAGGAAAAGTGCTTCATTGTCCGGGGTACTGATTATATTCTATTTCTTAATTTGGGTGTGTTATTCTTTAAAATCCAAAATCCATGCCTATCCATGTTTGTGTGAATGAAACATTACACACTTCTCAAATCCCTTTAAAAAAAAATAAAGCAGAAGTAGTCACCTATATTGAATGTCACTCCCTCGTGAAAATATGGGACTAGAAATGCATTTTTTTCTCTCAGGTTTCCTAACAACTTTATTATTCAAATTTCTGTTTTCTAAAATAATAGATGGGGTATTCTACCTTTTTTGCCACAGATAAAAGATAATTACTCACTGACCATCTTGGCTTCTTATTTAGCTCTAAAATATCTATATTTTCTAACATGAATTTACTGTTATTGAAAACATGTAAATTAGTAACAATAGTTTCCTATTTCAAGAAAATACGAGAAATGCCAACCATTCCAATTAACATGGTTAAGCTGTGTATATATGACAGAAAAAGAAGCAAAAATAATAAAAAGCAAATGTCTGCTACTTTAGTCATTTAGCTACCTAATTAATTTCATAAAGGTTGATCTAATTAATTATGTGAAAAAGTACAATTAGCAAGAATAAAAAAATACAGGAATGTTTTCAATACTATTTAAATCTGTAATTTCAAATATCAAATGATTGTCTTGAATATGAAAATACTTGGGAGTTATCAACACACCAGAAACACCATTCATTTTCAAGTAAGTACTGCTCAAATATTTTTTCCTTATTATTTAAGCAAGGAACATGATTTTTCTGAACTCATGGATTTCATTTGTTTCATCACTAATTAGCTATTCAAGGACTCGCTGGTACCCTACGCCAAAGCACAGATCCAAGCTTTTGTGGAGAACACATTAACCACCACATTGAATTAAACAAGCTAAATCTATTAAATGGGGTTCTTTTGTGGAAAACAGATCATTTATTTGAGAATTAACTAAAATAAATAAAAGTCAGCTTCATTCCAACCTATAAAAGTGTGTATTTAGTTCACTTCTGAATGACATAAAAATTTAAAAGAAGTATATCTATGTCAGCACTAGAAAACTATGAAATATTTTATTATTTTGCATTAATTTGTTTTGTGATTTTTAAAAAATTAATAGACTACACTTATGAACAGTTCAGGGTTTACTGTAAATGGGGAACAGTCCAGAGAGATTCCATACGTTCCCTCAGTCCTTTCCAGTCTCCCCTATAGTAATATTTTGTACTAGCATGGCCCATTTGTCATAATTGATGATTCAATATTGATACATTATTAACAAAAGTCCATTGTTTACATTTAAAGTTCCCTTTTTTTGTGTTGTGCATTCTGTGGATTTTGACAAATGAACGTTTCCACCATTATAGAATCTTAGAGAATAGTTTCACTGCCCTACAAGTGATGTTTTCTGCTTGTCTGTCCCTCCCCCACCACTGACAACTCTAACCTGACATCTTAGCAACCACTGATCTTTTCATTGTCTCCACAGTTTTGCCCTTTGTAGAAAAAATTATCTGCAGAAAAATAAAATACTTAGGAATGTAGTCAACAAAGGATATGCAACGTGTATACATTTCAAACTGCAAGTATCTTTGCCAGAAATTAAAGACCTGAATAAATGTAAAGTCATACCATATTTATGAATTAGAAGACTCAATATTATTGTTAAGATGTCAAGAATTTCCAAATATAGTTACAGATTTTATGTTATCTCTAACAAAATCTCAGTTGCTTTAGTTGACAAGCTGATCCAAAAGTATTTATGGAAATTCAAGTTACCCAAAATGGTCAAAACAACCTTCCATCAAAAGGAGGAAAAATGAAGGATTCCATTTCAAAACTTACTACAGAGTTTTATCAAGGAAGACAGTGTGGTACTGGCACAAATACTGACATATAGATCAGCGGAACAGAACTGACAGTTCAGAAATAAACCCCTACATCTGTTTATGATCAATAAATTTTCAGCAAGGGTGTCAAGGTAATCTAAAGGGGAGTGAGTAGCCCTTTGTGACAAACTGCTTCTGAGTTAGTTGTACATCCAAATGCAAAAGAATAACCTGAACTACCTCACAGCATATAAAACATTAACTAAGAATGAAGCACACAATGAAATACAGTATCTTCAAATACAAAACTCAGAGAAAACAGAGTCCATCTGCACTACCCTATGTTAAGCAACGCTTTCTTACATGTGAGGCCGGAAGTCCAAATGACAAATTAACTAATTAACTTGCATCAAAGTTAAAAGCTTTCATACTTTAAAGGACGCCATTAAGAAAATGGAAAGAAAGGTCAAAGATAGGAAAAAAGATTTGCAAATCATGTATCTGAGAAGACATGTATCTAAAATACGTAAATACCTCTCACAAATCAATAATGAACACAAATAGCTTAATTAAAATTAGACAAATGATTTAAATAGAAATTCTCCAAAGAGGATATGCATTAAGGAAATGTAAATCAAAACTACAGTCACCTATCACTTTACATCTCTAGGATGTCTACAATCCAAAAGATACTAACAGATATTGGTAAAAACGGAGAAATGGGAACTCCCCTAACAGTGCTGTGGGAAGGTAGAATGGTGCAGGGGCTTTGTGAAACAGTTTGGCAGCTCTCCAAAAGGTAAAACATTAAGGTACCATACAACTCAGCAATTCCACTCCTAGGTGCGTGCCCAAGTGAAATGAAAACATTTATCCTCCCCAAAATGTGTATATGCATGTCCTTGGCAGAATCACACATAATATGCAGTATAAGAAACCCAAAGGTCCATCATCTCATGAATGAGTAAGTAAAATGTCAAATACTCATACAGTGAAATATTATTTAGCAACAATAATGAAGAACAGCAACATGTTATGACAGGGACACACCTAGAAAACATTATGATAGACGAAGGAAGTCGATCACAAAATACCCACACATTCCATGATTCTATTTATATGAAATACCCAAACTGGCAAATCTCTAGAGACAGAAAGCACTTCAGTGTTTCCCAAAGTCTGGGGGAAGGGTAACAGGGAACAACTGTTAATGGGTACAGTTTCCTTTTTTGAGTGATTAAACGTTTTAAAATTAAAATTAAAATGTGATGATGGCTGGGCAACTCTAAATATACTAAAACCATTGAACTGTACACTTTAAAATGGTGAATTCTTGTTTGCTCCATGGGTTAAGAAGTGAGTCCTAATATGGAAGCTTTTCTAGATATCTTGTGGATTTCTAAATTCATTCTGTTTTTCTTTTTCTAATTTATTAAGGGTTTGGAGAAATAAAACCTTCCTGGATTCATCAGCATTCCTGTGAAAAGGACTGACTTCCCGGGATACTTCATATACCATGGGAATTAGGTATATAGCCATTTTTAAATTAAATTTCTCTGATGTGGAAAAATAATAAACCTTATACTATTTCTATAAAATGGCAAATAGTTACAGCCAATTTACATCCCTAGATTAAGGCCCAAGATGCCAGAGAACCTGGATTGTTATCTTCCTACTATTTACATCTCTAGAAGCTGGGAGACCTTGAACTCAGAGACATCATTGGCTATAAAAACTAAATGCATGGGACTGTGGGCTCCTGAAGATTTACTAGCTTTCTGTCCCTACAGTTTGTTTTCCAAGAAAGTCATCTAAATAAAATCACATCATGTTGCCTTTGAGTTAATCATTTCCATATAATGAATTGGGAGTAATCAACATTGTTGGTGGAGGAGGGCATAGCTCAAGTGGTAGAGCACATGCTTAGCATGCAGGAGGTCCTGGGTTCAATTCCTAGTGCCACCTCTAAAAATAAATAAACCTAATTACTGCCCACTCCCGCCCTGACAAAATGAAAATAATTAAGTAATACAATAATATATGAATAAAATATTTTTAAAACATCGTTGGATGTATTTTTAGTTTATTTTTATTGTTGACCATTATTCTAGTATATGGATGTATAACCGTTTGTTTATTCTTCCTAATTAGTAAGTATTTGGATTATTTCCAAAATGTGGCTACTGCAGATAAAACCACAATAAACATTCAAAATTCAGATTTCTATGTGAACATAAGTTTTCTTTTCCCTGAGATCAATACTTAGGAATAGGAAGACAGGGTCACATGGTAAGTGCATGGTATCATATGGATATGTTTAACCTTCTAAGATATTGCTAAATGTTTTCCAAAAGGGCTGGAACCATTCTGCATTCCCATTAGCAATATAAAAAAGTTTCTGTTACGCTGACTATTGTCAGCACATGGTGTGGTCAGTTTTCTTGATAATAGTCATTCTACAAGTTATCAAGTTGTACCCCATTGTGGTTTAATTATTAATTTCTCTAATAACTGACAATATTACACATGTTCTAATGATTATTTGTCATCCACATATCTGCAATGATAAAATATTTTCAAATAATTTGGCATTTCTATTTATTCTTTTTTTAATACTGAGTTTTTAGAGGTTTTTCTATATTCTGGTCACAAATCCTTCATGAAATACATAATTTGAAAAAAATACAGCAGCACAATTTATCAACAGAAACATTGCAATCCAGAAGACAATAAAACATCAGTAAAGAGATGAAAAATAAAGTGGGAAACAGAATATGTATCTAGCTAAAGTATCTTTCAAGAACAAAAGTGAAATAAAATATATTCAGATAATATATATACACACATATATATATAAAAATATATATAATTTGAAAATATATTTTCCAAGAGTGTGGCACATTTTTTCATTCTAACAATGGCTTTCAAAGAGCAAATATTTCTAGTTTTGATAAATAAGATATTCAAAATTCACCATTTTTTATGGATCACAGTTTTAAGAGTACATATAAGAAAATTTCACCTAGCCTGAAACCATAAAGACTTTTCTTTCATGATTTCCATTTTGAGTTTTATACTTTTTGGTTTCACATTAAGTTCTAGAATCCATATTCAGTTGATTATTGTATAAAGTGGATAGAAGAATGGAGGTTTAGCTTTTGCATATGAATGTCCAATTGTTCTACTATTGTTTGCTGAAAACTCTATTATATTTTTGTTGAATTGACTTCACACCCCTTTTGCAAATCATTGGGTCATAGGTGTATTGAGTTTGTATTAGACTCCATTCTGTTCCATCATTTTGTATGTTTTTTCTCATTCTAAAACTACTCTCTTGATTATCATAGCTTTAAGTAAAGCTTAAATAGGCATGGAGAGTCCCCCAAACCCTTTCTTATATTTCAGAATTGTGTAGGGTCTTCCATTTATTTTGCTTTTCTGTATAATTTTTCAAATGAATTTGTCAATTTAAAAAATCCTTCTGTATTTGTCTTTGGAACTGTTGATTTGACAGGTAACTTTCAGGAAAGCTGCCAACTTACAGAAATTGAGTCTGCTAATCTACAAACACCAGATATTTCTATTTCTATATTTATTTAATTCTTTGACTTATTTCACCAGAATTTTGAAATTCTAAATACATAAATATTTCATATATTTTACTGTGTTTCAACCTATTTCCTATTTTAGATGGCACTGTAAATGGTACTTCTCAAAATTTTAATTACTATTGTTCATTAATATTATATACAAATATAAACAATTTTTATAATATTGACATTACAGTTGATAAATGGCTAAATTCACATAATGAGTTCTATTAATTTTTTAGTAATTAAAGAAACAATCCTATTTATCATTGCATCACAAATAATAAAATATCTAGGTATAAACGTACCTAAGGTGGCAAAAACCTATATTCCAAAAACCATAAGACATGATAAAAGAAACAGAAGATGACAGGAATAGATGGAATGGCACAAAAACATACAGATACATCAATGGAACAGGATAGAGAGCCCAGAAATAAACCCAGGTACTACGGGCAATTAATCTATGACTAAAGAGGCAAGAATATACAATGGAGGAAAGACAGTTGTTAAAAAGTGCTGCTGGAAAAATTGGACAGCTACATGTGAAAGAATAAAATCATTTATTTTTCTTAAAGTATCTTTTTCCATATTTGACATCAAGGTAATGATAACTTAATAAATGAGTTAGAATATTCTGTATAGAACTGATGATGTTTCTTTATTAAATAATTGGTAGATTTTGTAAGGGAAGCCATATGAGCCTGTAGTTTTCCCTGTTGAAAGGTTCTGAATGTGGACTCACTTGCCCTAAGAGACACAGCACTATGCAGATCGTCAGTTTCTCCCTGGGTAAGCTTTGGAAGTTTCTTTCTAGCAATGTGTCCATTTGGTCTAAATCATCAATTTGTGGACATAGATTAATTTGATTTTATTTCTTTGTTGGCCTGAGAATATACTTCACATAATTTCAATTATTTACAATTGTTATAGTTTTATTTATAGCCCAGAATATAGTCTATCTTGGTGAATGTTCCATGAACACTTCATAGAACATATGTATATATCCATTTCTCTGTTTCTTTCCATTTAAACTATGCCTACATATTAAAAATTGATTTCTAATCAAAACAATTCAAAAAAAGAAGGATAAATTTTGAGGTCTCACATTTTCTGATTTCAAAACTTACTATAACTCTACAGTAATCAAAAGACTGTGGCACTGGCATAAAGACAGATGTATAGACCAACAAAATACAATAGCCTAGAAATAAACCCTCACATATATGGTCAAAAAGTTCTGACAAGGGTGCCAAGACATTCAATGGAAAAAGGAAATTTTTTTAACAAATAGTGTAAAGGAAATGGTATCTATTTACAAAAGAATAAAGTTTGAGCCTTATTTACACCAAATGTAAATGTTAACTCAGAATGTATCAAAGTTCAAAAAAATAAAGTTCTTAGAAGAAAATATAGTGGACTAGCTTTATGACATGCATTTGGCAATGATTTCTTAAATATGACATCAAAAGCACTGGCAACAAAAGATTTTGACAATGATTTCTTAAATCTGACACCAAGAGCATAGTCAACAGAAGAAAAAAATACAATTGTCTTTCAAAATTAAATACTTTTGTGTGTTAAGGGTAATATTGACAGAATGAAGTGAGAACCCACGGAAAGGGAGAAAATTGAAAATCATTTATCTGATAAGGGATTAATATCTAGAATATATAAAGAACTCTTCTAACTCACCATCAAAACAAACAAACAAAAGCAATTATAATATGGATAAAGTACTTGGATAGACATTTCTCCAAAGAAGACATAAAATGGGCAATAAACATATTAAAATATTCAACATCACTAATCATAAAGGAAATGTAAGTCAAAATTACAATGAGATACTTCAACATATCCATTAGAAAGGCTATGATCAAAAAAAAAAAAGCAGAACAACAACAAAACAAAGTAAGAAAGTAACAAGTGTGTTGGTCAGGATACGAAGAAAATTGAGCCCCTGCGCACTACTGCTAGGAATGTCAAATGGTGTGGTCACCATGTAAAACAGAATGATGGTTTTTCCCAAAAGTAAACAGTGAACTACTATTTGATTCAACAATTTCACTACTGGGTATATATACTGAAAATAATTGAAAGCAGAGACTCAAACAGACATATAAATAGTCATATTCATACCAGTAGTATTTACTACAGCCAAAAGGTAGAGGAAACACAAGAGCCCATCAATTGGTGAATGGATAAACAAAATGTAGAATATACACACGGAATACCACTCAGTCTTGAAAAGGTAAGAAATTCTGACATATAAGATCATGTGGATAAACCTCAAGGACACTATGTTATTTGAAATAAGCCAGTCACAAAAGAAAACTTCTATTTAATTCCACTGATTTGTCATGCCTACAGTAGTTAAATTCACAGAGACAAAAAGTAAAATGGTCATTGCTGTGGATGAGGGCAGGGAAGAATAGGGAGTTAATATTTAATGGATATGAAGTTTAGTTTGGGATAGATGAAGGAATGTTCTGGAGATGGATGTGGTAAGGACCACACAGCAATGTGAATGTACATAATGTCACTGAATTGTATAGTTAAATATGCTTAAAATGGTAAATGGTATGTTATATATACAACACAATAAAAATGGGTTTCCCATAGAGATCTTTTTTTTTTATTCCATCATTTAATCTGTGTTTTTTAACCCATTTAAATGTAATGGTTTTTATGTGGTTGGGTTAAAATATACCATCTGCTATCTGTTTTCTTTTTCTTCCATCTGATTTTCCATTTCTTATTTTCTGCTTTCCTTTGTACAATTGGAACTTTTTTTAACATTCTATTTTAGCTTTCTATTGACCCTACTAATACTTTATGTCTCTTTTAAAAATGCTTTTAGTAGTTGCTATTGGGTTTACAATGTATTACAATAAATTAATTGAGGTCTATCTTTAAATAATACTTTACTGATACTGTAAGGATCTCATAACATTGTATTTTCAATTCCTGTCCACTATCCTTTCTTCTATTGTTATACATTTTATTTTTACATATTTTTAAACATAATATATTGCTACAATTTTAATTTAGTTATATTTTAGAGCCATTAAATAAGGAAAGATTGACATAATTTTATTTTTGGTTATTCTATTTTCAGTATTTTTAATTTTTGTAAATTTGCTGTTTGATACCATATTTTTTTCTGCTCACATATTTTTTGACATATATCATACAGAAATTCTGCTGGCAATAAACTCCCTTAATTTCAATGTATCTGAAACTGATTTTATTTCTCCTAAATTTTAAAGATAGATCTATATATTTTTATGATTGTAGCATTTTAGAGTGGTGTATTTTATTATTTCATCCTATCTCAGGCTGACATTTCATACCGATCTTTGTGACTATCAAAATGAGTGATATTTTTACTTTTTTTCCTCATGAACTCCACTATGTTATATGCTAAACTGTGCCCAACAAATACTGATAATCATTTTTATTCATAGGTAAGAAATTGATTATCAACACTTCACTGCTTTATAATAACCCCCACAAAATGCAGCCTCTTAAAACAACAACCATTTATTTAAGTCATGATTTTCTTGAGTATTTTTGATCTAGGCAGGCCTCATCTGTTCTTAGCAACCTTGCTTATGTCTCTATGGTCATTTATGTTTACTGGGATTTTCTGCCTCCATTACTTCAGTCATATATATGGAAGTTGGCTATCCATCTATTGAGGAATCCTATTTCACCACAAGGATTCTTACCCATCTGCACAAGAACCCAATCTTGTTTATATGGTAGCAGCTTTCTGATAGCAGTAAGAGTAAAAGCTGTAAGATATCTTGAGACCTGTGGTCAAAAACACAACCCTACCACAAGAGCTGAGGTCAAGGCCACTGATGAAAGAAGAGACATGGTGTTTGGAATTTCTTGGGGCTTCCCCCTTTTTCCTATTGTGAACTGGTCAAATGATCATGAAAAAGAACTTACTTATCCTTTTTTTCTTATTTCTCAAATTTATGAGATTGAATTGAATCATCTCTAAAACCCTTCCAGTTTTAAATGTTAGGATTCTGTCATCATCAAGCACTATCTCCACTTATTTCTACTTAATGTTTACCATGTAAAGGGATGGAAAAACATCTTTCAGTAGTTGCTTAGAATATAAAGAAATGAAAAACAATGTAAACTGAAAATTCCTCAATGTTTGGGGGTAAAAAAAGCACCTCTATAGAACAATGCCTTTACCATGTGCTGCGGTGACACAGATGTAAGATTAACATCTACGAGTTAAAAATTAGTGTTTGACTGGATTTCTTTAAAATGTCTTCCATTTTGGGGGGTTCACCTATGTTATCTGCATGTAAAACTAATGGTAAGACTTTAAAATATGGCTGTTAGAACATTTGTAAGCACAGAGGTAATGCTTTACCTGAAAACTTTAAATGGTGTTTATTTCACTTACTGGAATGACATTAAAAAATGTGCATTACCAGTTCTCTAATAACATGCAATGTCTCTTCATCCTCATAAACATGTGCCACGTCAACAACTATGACAGAGTGGCACTGTATTTCAAAGGCAGTTTTGCTCTAAGCAAGACTTAAAATCTTTTTTAGTAGTTTAGAAAGATCCATAGCTTATCTCCAGAGGATATCTGCTAATGCTGCTACAGCACATAAAAAAAAATCTGCCATAAAAATCAGGCAATCTACTAGCGATTTCAGATACATAAAGGAGTGCCTAATCAAAAAATCATCAAATATTTGAGAAAAATGGATGCCGTAAAAGAGAGACAAATTTTTTTACCAAATGAAGAATATCTGAGAAAAAGTTGTTAGCTGAATGAGAACAGAACTTCAAAAATATGGTATTAACATTCTACAATATAGTCATTCTATCATCTGTATCTTTCATTATCTAAATGATATTTTCACACCATCTTTTCTCCTCTCAATGTTCCTCCACACAATCTTTACTATCCATTTATATTGGAGATTTCTATTATCACTGAGAATGTTGAAACAGAGTCCCATTTACATTAAGAGCAATTATTGCTATGTAAAGGCTCATTAATGCCATCATATTAATTGCTCTGTGGCTGTTTCGGTGTTCCATTACTTCTTATTTCCTGTTTCTGCCCACCTTTGTCATTGGTGATTTTTCATGGTGACATGCTCTGAGTCCCCATTCTTTATCCTTTGTGAACCTACTTTAGGTTTTTGATAAAATGTGTAGAAAATTTTGAAGACCACACCCAAATATTTTGGAACTGATCAGTAAAACTGCAGGATATAAAATCAACATACAGAAATCCATTGTATTTCTGTACACTAACAGCAAAATATCTGTAAAATAAAGGGAAAAAAACTATCCCATTTGCAATAGCATTAAAAAGAATAAAGTACTAAGGAATAAATTTAACCAAGGAAGTAAAAGGTCTCTACTATTAAAACTATAAGCTTATGATAAAAGCTATTGAAAAAAATGCTTTCCAAACAAATGGAAAAATAACTCATGTTCACAGATTGGAAGAATACTGTGAAAATGGTTATACTATTCAAAGTGATCCATATATTAAACGCAGTGTCTATCAACATCCCAATGATACTGGTTCACAGAAACAGAAAAAAACATGAGTAAAATTCCTATGAAATCACAAAAGATTCTGAACAGTCAAAGTAATACTGGGAAAGAACAGCAAAGCCAGAGGCATTACACTTCCTATTTAAACTTTACTACAAAGCTATAGTAATTGAAACAGTATAGCACTGGCATACAAATAAACACAAACGCCAGTGGAGCAGAACAGAGAGCCCAGAAATAACCCATGCATACAAGTTCAAAAACTATTTGAGAAGAAAGCCAGGAAAACCCCGTAGGGAAAAACAGTCTTTTCAATAAATGATGCTGGGAAAACTGGATACCCACATTCAGAAAAATTAAATTGGACCAATACCTTACACCACTCTCAAAAATTAACTCAAGATGCTTTAAAGGCTTAAACACAAGACGAAAAGATTCCTCTAGGAACTCAGTAACCACTAGTCTGGGAGACTACAACTTTGCAGCAAAATCCTCAGTAACCACCAGTCCAGACCCACCACTTTGCAGCAAAATCCTGTAAAGATGCATCATAGTCAAAGGCATTTCCTCGCCCTTAAGAAGTTACATGAGCCACATTTCTCCCCCTACACCCAAATAAATAACCACATTACAGAAAAGAAGGGGAAAGAGTTATGAACTCAGAGGAAAGGAACATGTTTGCTTCAAGAGAATTAAATAAAATTCATCTCTTAATACCCATTCTTTCCATGTTCCCTAAAAGACAATCTCTGATTTTTAATGTTGCATACAGCCTAAATACATTTTTTAAAAAAGAAACAACAGAATCAAAACAATAGCAACAACAAAATCCTCCAATTTCCAGCCACCCCTGCTACCTGGTGAGGCCACATGCCCAAGTCTGGTCAAGTGGAGAGGAACACGGGGGCAGGAGCCCGGGTCCCTGAGTGTCACGGCACCACCGCAAGGCAGGGGCTGCGTCTGACCTCCTGTAAGTCAGTAAGACACTCCTACTTGCCTAGGTCTCAGCTACATTTTTTTTTCTCTTTACAGCTAGACAGAACCTTATGAGTACAAAAATAATTTAAAATTAATATATTTGTCTCTATTGAGTTTAAATTGGTTGGCCTAAATGATGTCACTCATGTAGAAACTGAAAAAAAAAGAAAGAAAAGAAAAGAAAAAAGAAGACACTAATGAACTCATCTACAAAAGAGAAACAGACTTGCAGACATAGTAAACTTATGGTTACTAGGGGAAAGGGGGTGGGAAGGGAGTTTGAGATCTGCAAATGTTAGCCACTATATATAAAAATGGAAAACAAATTTCTTCTGTATAGAGCAGGGAATTGTATTCAATATCTTGTAATAACCTTTAATGGAAAAGAAGATGAACATGAATATATGTATATATATGCATGACTGGGACATTACGCTGTACACCAGAAACTGACACATTGTAATTGACTATACTTCAATCAAAAAAAAAAAAAGGTTCGACTAAAATTAGTCTCTTTTTCTATTGCCCAGTATATGGAGCATGTAAGAAAGGTCAGTGAGTTGACAGACAAAATAGTGACAAATTACTTGCTTTTCTGATTTTAAAATTTATGTATTCATTTATGTATTTATTTATACTTAGTTTCAAACTATAGCACACAACCCTTTTTTTTCTTTCTTTTCTTACATTCATCAGCTATGGAATTTGAGGTCAGTTGCTGAAAAGCTGTGAACTACTGCTTTTAATATCATAGTGGGGGTTCCAAAACACATCAAAGGGATAGTGTTTTAAAATAAACATCACCAATTTATTTGTTTATAGCTCTAATCCCCTGAGCATGTAGTTTCTTTTTCTTTTGCCCGAAGACCTAGATCAAACTTCAGGTTTTTGTTGTCTCCAGGGGACATACTGTGAGGAATAAAGTAAAATGTTTTTTCTTTCCCAAACTTGGTACTGTCCTTCACCTTCTACGTTCTTTGAAAGTCTGTCTCTCATTTAATCTATTTTACGGCACCTCGGTGCCCTACAGGAGTCTTCCAGTGTCCTATTTATCTTTTCTATGGAGGATTATTTTAAAGTCTAACTGTTTAATAGTGACTAAATATAGTAGAGGGCATGTATTAGGACACATTAAACAAACTCTAGTTATTTTGGTGTATAGGATGAAAATATTTCTATACATTTGATATGTTGTATTCTGCTATTATCTCTGTAAGCTCTTTTAGATATTCATCAAGAGTATTTTTAAAATATGACACTCTATGTGGAATGTATTTTGTTAAATGCCAGCATTTCAAAGTCTATTAAAATTGGATCTTCTTAAAGAGGATCGAATGGGGCAAAACATTTAAACAGAAAATTGGAATAAATATACTTTGATAATCAGCTCAATAGATCTAACACTAGGTGATTTTAGCTCTTTAAAATAAACATAAAATCTCAAAAAGGGGGTGGATAGGAAAAGCCTTTTGGGATTGACGTTAATTCACAGGAGCAGAGTTTAATTACATCAAGGAGATTCAAAAGGCTATTGCACCAGAGGAACTGCCCATGGAATAACCCAGAGGCTTGAGAAATTATAACACATTTTGAGAATTTTTTAAAAAAGCTTATCATGACTGATTGAATGTATAGCTATTATGGAGCATTATAATAGGTGCTAAGAAGAGAAATCAAGTATCAAATCCTGATTTGTTGAGAAGTACGAATTTTAACCCTATATCCTCTTTGGGAAAAAGTCCCATGAACACACTTGCATTTGGAAATATTACTCTAGCAACACTGGAAAAATGGTGAGTAACCAGCGATACAATAAGAGTTCTAGAAAGAATCTATATCAGTTGCAACAGGAAAGTCATGAATGGTATGAAGAATGCAAAGATTGTGTACCACATGCGGTCCTGTGACTGATGAGAGAACAGCAGCAAAGATAGTTTTCTGGCTCAGCTAATTGTATGAGGTGATATCACTCACCCTGGACTGTGAAGGACACATTTGGAAAAGAAATATGATGAGTTTCTATCGGCATTTTGAGTGTATCTATAGGACAAATGGGTAAATATGTTAAGTAAGTGATTTGACATGGA
The DNA here is from genome assembly GCF_048773025.1 of Camelus bactrianus. Lineage (NCBI taxonomy): Eukaryota > Metazoa > Chordata > Mammalia > Artiodactyla > Camelidae > Camelus > Camelus bactrianus. Next base: position 7,307,348 of record NC_133561.1, on the reverse strand, counting down.
AGACTAAAACTCAATAGGAAGGGAAATACAGAGGTTTCTGGTGTAAATGACAGGTTATGTATGAAAATGCTACCTGAGAAACAAGTCTTCTTTATGTTTTAAATGGGAAAATTAAAAAACATTACATAGCTACTCTAACATCCTAGCCCAATATTTCTAAAAATTAAAAAATATATAGAAAAATAGCCATTACACTAGGAATAAATTATTAAAACATTACATTCTGAAAACCAAATAGTTAATATGCTTATTACAGCTTCTTTGAATGCTGTTAGTTTTCTGTTATCTCTTCACTGGGGCTTGGATTAATTTTTTAAACGTATACAGCTTTTAAGGGTACTCATAATTACAGTGTTAAGATTTCTGCTTCTAAGAACCCAAGCCTTCTCTCTCCTTGAGCAGGGTGACTTCCCCATTTTTGCTGCATTTCAGCATCAAATTTCTTATGCTTCTGTTTCAGTTTTGTGTTATTTATTCCCATTGCCAAGCAGATCAATCCAGTGCTTGGTTTTTACTTTACAATCAAAATATACATCTTAATTTTAGAATATTACATCTTCAAATGAATTGTCATTCTCAAGCAGCCTTCTGATGAGATACTAGCACCAGAATTACAAGAGTAAGAGTAAACTTCTCACTATTTTTTAGGTTTTTCCCTTCTTAGGTGCATACTTTCATAATTCAGTTATATCAGTGGGAGCTACTTAACTGCCTGATTCTTTGGCTTCTTAGATGCAAGAAGCTGAACATTATGCCCGATCATTTCAAAATAAATGAATATAACTTCTGAAAGGATGAATGTTATCCATTTCCTTTCAATCATTTTGAAAGGATGTTACCTCTTATACACAAGTATAAGAGTGTTTACAGTTATACACAAGTGTGTGGTATACATACAAGTAATGAGAGCAAACATTAAGACAATCTACATGTGACAAATATCACTGAAATCTAACATGTGTCTGCTGAAATCCAAGAAACAGGCATTATTCAACAATCTCAAATGTTTCAGTGATTCATGTCTTCCGCAAGTCACCTACCCAAGTGTCAACATAGGCAACAGAACAGTCTCAGCTTCCATAAATTAGGTGCTTTTCAGGTATGGAGAAGACTGGAGGGAAAGAATACTGACCCTCAGACAGGAGAGCACAGCAAACTACCTAAAAGATAGGAAATTGGAGCCCTGCCTTCTGAGAGAACCAACAGGGGAAGTTACCTCTGGATAAAAGATTCCCCTTATGCTGCTTTAAATGAAAAATTATTCTAATCTCATTCGGACAGTTTTTGCTAATGTTTGTGCCTGTCTGGCTAACTCACCTGTATGTGAAATTTAACTACATGATGCAGATTCTGAGGCACTTAAGTCACATGTCCTACTTCAATATAAGAAACAACAGTATTTGATTAAATGTTCTCAAATTTTAAAATACATTTTAAAAAATGTAATTACCTTTCTGAAGTCACGAACATCAAACAGGTCAAGTCCCCGGAAGAGTTCACCCTTTCTCATTTGAAATACCTCGCCATAAGCTGTCAGAAACGTCTTTATGTTCTTCGAACAGAGAACCTACGGAAGGAGAAATAACTATTAGTGTACAGGGAATCATTCTGAATGCTACCTACTCTCTGTCACGGCCAAAATGCTGGAAAAATGACAAGGAATCCATTAACTTTTGAGGTTGTTTTCAATGACCCCTTCAGCAGGACTTGCTGATCACCCACTCTCCCCCAGGCTCCGGTGACACAGCTGTGAACAAGGCAGACAAACATCTGCTCTCACGACACTTACATTCCAAAGTCCATCACTTACATCTAGGATCTGCACACGGGGACAGCAACGGTGCCGACATGGTGGGACTGACGCAGGAATTGAGTCAATACCTGCAAAGCACTTAGGACCTTGTTGGTACATGGTACCAGCTCTGTGAACGTTTGCTCTATTGTACAACAGTGCAGAACCAGTCAAATCTGGGGTCAAACCAGTGTTCCAGTCTCTACTGGGTACATGATTTCAGGTTTGCTCATCTCTATAATAAGGAAAATAATAGTACTTACACCTCATAAGATTGTTGTGAGGACAAAAAAAGAAGATTGAAAAGATACCTGCGCTACATTGAAAGTGTTCAGTAAGTTGTGGTACTGGTGGCTTTGCTTAGAGCAATTATGTTTAATAGTAGTAATACTGGTAAATTATGGAATAGTACCTTAATTTATTTCATTTTCAGGCATTAATTTAAGTCAAATATAGTTCTGAAGAAGACAGCTGCTCAGAATGAGCTATGCCCTGGAGGGAGAAGGGGAGAGGGGGCAAAGAGAGAGACAGGGAGGGAGAGAACACAAATTATCCATATCCAAAATGAAAGGTATTGCTACTAATCTCACTACACTTTGATTAGGAAATGTATTTATACCCTACAAATTCTCTCTTTCTGCGTGATGTAACATACTCATGGATATAACAGCTCATCACACTCACAGTTCCAGGAATTATGACAGGAAATTTTGAGGATGTCACTTTGGAAGTCCACCTACCATATTCATTATTATACTTATAGAAACACACTAGTAGTTGTTATTTTTTCTTCCCTTAATTCTTCTTCATTTCCTATAATCTCAGGCATCCTGACCAAAACTTAGCTGAGACTAATGAGAAAATGAATACTGAAAATATGCATGCTGGCTAAATTGGCCCCTTTTAACAAACTACATTCTATAATCTTGCTTACATTTCATTAGGTTTATGATATGTATTGTAAAGGTGTTTGCAAGATTGGGCATTTTTAATTGAGTAAATTGCTGTCCACCTCTTCCATCGCCTGAAGTTATAAATGAAGAAGACGATAGTGCACAGAAGTAGATCTTATATATTGTACAGTCAACTAGGTGTATCTACATAAATTCAAGTTTCCAATAATTATTTCTTATAATACATGTTCTCCATACTTGCAAGTCTCATCTATGTAAGTAGGGATATATATATATTTTTCAGTCTCAAAATAGCATAGAACCTCATTTAATTCAGTAGGAGATAGAATTGTTAAATTTGGAGAGACTAAGCAATAGGAAACATTTTGTTTCCATTGTCTCTTTCAAAGCATCTGAAATATTTCATAACATTTTAAAATTCTAAACACTTTTAAGTAAATGAGAAACTGAAACTACAGAAAGTCTTCTTTAAAACATCCCCAAGTAAATGAGTATTAATTTCTCTGGTAATATTAGTACTGGCAGTGAAAATGAGATAACAGTAGTAGTAATAATGTTTAACACTTAATACTTACTAAATACAAGACATCCTTAGCACTTTACATAACTTAATTTTAACATTAAATCAAGTACTTTTATTACTTCTATTTCAGATCCCAAGAAATTAAGGAACACAGATGGCAGGTAACTTATCCAGATAGTTCAGTATGTAGTTTCAGTCCAGAGCTAATATAGCTAATTTTTAATAAAAATAAGCATATTTTCTACCAATTTGAGTAATTTACTATATTCTAGATGGCTGTGTTGCATGAACTTCACATATTCAATACAGATTCTTAATTAGGAACATTTGGTCACATGCTAGGCATAAAAAGATGTATCTTTTACATTATATTCAATTTTAAGCCAGCAGATGTGATTCAAGTCAATGATTCCATACAAAATGATTTCTGATTGTGCTACATATGGTATGAGTGCATTACTATAATGAGTAACTTCTGGAGTAACAGTGAGAATTTCACATGAAATACGTATTTGATAGACATATAAATCAAGGTGCTGACATATGAAAATCATGATATTTCAAGGCTGTTTTAGATTCTGACATAGAAATTTAATAAAACTGTTTATATCCAGGGAGAAAAAACACATTAGAGGAACCTTTTAACTCACTTTCATTTAACACACTTTCATTTAACATACTTCTAATTCCAGCGGAGACTGTATCATAAAATCATGGATCTGCAGTTCTAGTTGGCTCAAGGCATCTCCATAATGTTAGTTATTTCAAAAGGAGATAATTATACTATAGATAAATGATTACAAAATTATTGGATGACTGAAAGACAAAAAAAATGATGCTGTTCTGAATAACTGTAGACACAGTCACCATGCCCGGGCAAAGGGAGAGAGAATGTAGAAGGAAGAATTCACAGTAGACATAGATGCTTGGAGAAGAGGGTTTTCTACAATTGGGGTTTGGAGGTCACCCCATTACCTGTGCTCAGACCTGGGAGAGAAATGCAGCTGATGGTCTGACTGCTTGGGGTCAGAACACTTTTCCATGTCCATCTCATATATCAGATAATCTGTTTTCTGTTCCCTCTTGAAATTTATAATCAGTGACATAGTCCATTCATGGAATGCCCTTCTTACCCTTTTATCCTATGGAAATGGGGCAACTTCAATTTCCAGTTTAAGCAAGCAGTTGTTATATGCCCTGCTCATATAAAGTCTAAATAAGCAGAGACAAGAGTCAGGTATATGGAGATGAAGTACAACTTTGCAAGTGGATTATTTGAAAGATACAGGAAAAAACTGCAAATTGATTATTAGGTTAAAAATAGAGGGCTAGTTTCCATCTCTGCAACGTTATTCCAAATACAGTCTTTTTGGTAATAGGGAAAAGCACCACTTATTAGTCATTGATTCAGCTTATATAAACTATCCTATAATGTGGTATTTTAACACCAAAAGGTGTTGTATTCAGGAATATCATAATTGAGTATTCAACAGAAAATCCCACTGTTTACAAAAGTCTAACTGCTTCAGTACAACGGGGTACAGAGTAACACAACCGAATCTAACATCATCAGCACACAGTGTATTTTAAGTTGTTGAAAAAATGAGATCTATAGTCAGACTGTTGAACGGAATGCCATGGCCATGAACACGCCCTTCAGTATTTCTGAGACGGTGCTCCTGGCAGAAGCATTAAGGCCAGGACAAGCAACCAGACCTCTTGTCAATGTTCCGTGTTGGCCAAGCTCAAAGAGAAGGCAAGGGATAGTAAACATATCCATTGATACAATAAGTAAATCTCAGCCTCCTAAACTCTGGAGTAGTGTAGACAAGGGTGGGGAGTAGTGTAGACAAGGGTGGACGGTTCAATGGAGAATACCCAGCACACCATAATGGTTTCAGAGCATTTCAATAAAAGCAATAAAGCATTACTGATATGCTTGAAGTGCTCTGTATTCCCTATGATGAATTCAGTGTGTCTTTCTATACTCTTGCTTTAATAAATTCTGTATGTACAGATCTACAAACATTATTGTTTTACAAGTTTCTATTTTGTTAATATTAATGGTATACTTATATACCATTCCACAACTTATTTTTTCCTCCACACACAAGTGTGTTCACAGGAATTATTTATGTTGCTTCAAACAGGTCTAGCACATTCTTATTAATTACTGAGCATTAACATATCATTGTGGAAAAATACATTTTCGTTATCAGTTTTCTAATTGACTGATTCTTAGGCAATTTTCATAGATAAACTTATTTTCCTGTCTCATTTAACCACAGTGAGAATTTCTTTGAAGAATATATCTGTCATAGAATTATTCAATCTTAGGGTTATTGTATTTTCAATTATATTAGTATTGCCAATTTGTTCTACAAAGTAGTTGCAAGAAATTTCATTCCCACTAGCAACCTAGGAGGGCACCTATTTCAATCAAAACTTCGTTTATGATACACCCTTAATATTTGTCAACATATGCCAGTGTGATTCAGCAAAATTCTTTTTTTTAAAAAAACTTTCACTCACCAGGTTATCAGCAAATGTTACAGTCTTTCCTTTCTAGATATCCATTCAATTAATTATTAAACTAACTCATACCTGCAAGCAGCATCCTTGGATTTTGAGATGTAACAGTGAAACAAACAAACAAAAAATCACACCCCACAAGGAATTTACAAACTAATTTAAGGTGTTATATGTATTCAACAAAAGAAAAAAGTGGCTTACTCTGTATTAGAAGATAATCATTTTTGTGCTCAAGTTCGTGGGTATGGAGAAGAGAGCAAAGCAATTTTACATTGGTTGATTGGAGAAGTCTGCTCTGGGACTACGACTTTTGAGCTAAGATTCAAATGATGTGAAGAATGTATCATATGCACATCACTGAAATGTATCCTGTTTTCACATGTGCAAGGAATTTGGGGGCCATATGTCGAGGAATGGAATTGCCAAGTCATAAATTGCAATATTTTAAACTGTAACATTTAATTCCCAGTTGCTTTTCAAACTGATTGTAACAAATTTCATTCCAAACAGCTGCTTATTTTACTTCACATCTGTATTGGTTTGCAGGGGCTGCCGTAACAAAATACCAAACATGGGGTGGCTTCAACAACACAAATGTGTTTTCTCATAGCTCTACTTCCTCCAAAATGTTGACATCTTAATTCCTAGAACCTTTGGATATGTTACCTGACATGGCAAAAGGAACTCTGCACCTCTAATTAAGTATTTTGAAGTAGAGAGATTATCCTAAATTATCTAGGCAGGCTCCATTTAATCACATAAGTTCCTAAAACAGCCCTTTCTAAGCTGTGGTCAGAGAAAGAAATGTGACAGAAGAAGCAACCTCAGATGCCAAGTCGCTGGCTTTGAACTTGGAGATAGACAGTCACAAACCAAGGATGCAGGCAGCCTCCAGAAGTAGGCGTGCACTCACTGTAAACCACAATCAAAGAAGCCCTCGCTCGGGGTTTCAACTTGTCATCTTCATTTCAGTCCATACATGAGATACCATTATTTTCTCCTATTACATTAAAGAGGTAAGAGAGGGACAGAGAAGCTAAATTACTCACCCAAGTTTAGAGGTTATACAGCCAAAATAGTATTTTGAATACAAACAATATAATTCCAGGGCCTGCCCTCTTACCAAGGCAACATGTTACCAAGACAGGTAACACACCAAGTTAAAATGCTGACAATCACTAGCGAGAATGGATGAAAATCTAAGGTTTTTCCACTACAGACAACCTAAGATAGATGCAGTGATGATTTCTGTACACTTACAATTTTAATACATGCCAGTTTCTTTTTCTGTAAGACCAAAGAAAAGATCCTATGAAAACGAAGAGTAAGCAACTTTCTTATTGCCAAAGCAATTGTCCTACAGGACATCAAAAGGGATAATTTATCTGAATATGTAACAAATGCTGAAAATTCAAAACTTAGAAGTAATTAATAGAATAATATTCCTTAACGGGAACATAACATAAAAGACTGCACAGTGAAAATCTTTTATTAATTCTCCAAAACTCATAATACTTAAAAATCCAGACAAAATTAAAATATGATGCATTTTCTTGGACTGAATTTTCCTATATTTGGCAGGCAGCAAATCTAAATTTAAGAAAACCCAAAAAGGAAATTTTAGAGACTCCAAATTAGTCAATTTGGTATAAATCATCCAAATTGCACTGAAAAAGCATTCAGTGACACAAAGAGTGTTACCCATTAAGGTTAAAGATTAATTTCATCAGATGTTGTTTTAAACACTTTGTTCTGTAACATTTTCATGTGTTTATGTGGAAACTGGAAGAATATACAGAACCAACATATGCACATTAAGACTTTCATTTTGAAAATTAATGATTTCTTTGCAAATAGGGTGTCTTTATTTTATTGGTGACACAATCTACTACATCTTTATCAGGAAGATATAGCTACGATTATATATATACACACACACTATATATATATTTCTAAAAGAAAACATTGAAGAAAATATCAGTGAATTTGCATTTAAATATTTTTAGATTTGACTTGAAAAACCATAAAATTGTAAGTACAGTGGATATTTTCAAAATCTAAAATTTTTTTTTAAATATTATGAAGATACCATTATAGAAAGGAAAATACAAACCATGGACTGGTTGAAACTACTTGCAGGTTTCATACCCCTCCAAAATATTTTTATTTAGAATATATAAAGACCTTTTACAACTCAATGGGTTTAAAAATAAAAATTTTTTTGAATAGCTACTTCAGAAAAACTATCCTGGCAAATAAATACATAAAAAGCTGCTGAACGCCATAGCCTTTAGAAAAATACAAATTAAAAAACACAATAAAAATTGAAAAGATTGGCATGTCAAGTGTTAGTAAGAATGTGTAACTCCCATAAACTGCTGGTAGAAATGTTACATGGTGCGTGACTAAAAAAATTTGTTGAGTATTTTTTTTACTACAACTAACCACATGCCCTTGTCACTTCACCCCTGGTTCCCCAAAAGACACTAAAAAATATGTTCATAAGAACACTTGTACACAAATGCTCACAGAAGCTTTATTTATAATAGCCAAGAACTAAGAACACTCTAAATGTCCTTCAGCTGATGAATGGATAAACAATTTGTGATATATCCACACAATGAAATGCTACACATCGATAAGAAGGAACATGCCCTCAATACATACAAATCCATAGATTAACCTCAAAATAATCAAGCTCAGTGAAAGATGCTAGAAAAAAAGAGTATATACTACAGGACTCCATGTATATCACATTCTAGGAAATGAAAATAAACCTATATTGACAGAAAGCAGGTAAGTGGTTGCCTGGTGATGGAAAGGGAACAGAAATGCTGGAGGGAGGGTTTCAAAGACCGGAGTCACATATATGTATATTATCTCAATTGTGTTGGTAGTGAAAAAGGTGTATATACAGGTAAAACTTCAAATTTTACAGTTTACATATGGGCAATTTACTGTATGGCAATAATAACAAAAAAGCTTTAAAAATCATACACAAAACATAAATACCTAGTTATCTAACTGCTCATATACACTCAATATAAAATATGGCTTATATATATATATATGTATATACATATCTGTAATACTGTGTGTTAGTATATGTGTGGGTTCTGGTTTCAGATGTCAGCTTCATCTTATATATGCTATTAATCTTGGAGGGGTTACAAAACTTTATCTACAAAATGGGGATGAATGTAAGATATGCTTCATAGGGTAGTTATGATGGCACAAAACACTTAGAAGATTTTCCTAGTATATATATTATAAACATGTTTTATTATTGATTTTAAACTTATCATCACAATTAACTTCATGTTCTTAAATAATTTTCAAAGACATAACTTAGTGGCTGTAAAGTATTTCATTATATGAAAATCTAATTGATTTCTTTTCCATCTTTGCTTTTGATTTAATTTGTAGTAAATAAACTTGTGAATACATCTATGCACATACAAGTGCTTAATTCCTAATGATAACTTGGTATACCTCTAATTAAAAGCCTGAGAGTGTCCGATTCCTTCTTTTTCACTTTACCATCATTGTTCAAATAACCATTATTTCTTGCCTGGAATTTTCTACTACCAACACATCAGGACGATCAATCCTTTAATAAAACAAAGCTTCCATTGGACAAATGAATGGATAAAGAAGATATGATATACACAATGGAATATTATGCAGCCATACTAAAGAACAAAATCTTGTCATTGGTGACAACATGGACAGACACAGAAAGTATTATGCTAAGTGAAATATGCCAGGCAAGAAAAACAAATACTGTCTATCTTTGCTTATATGTAGACTCTAAAATACAAATGAAGAAATATAACAAAACAGAAACAGATTCACAAATACAGGGGACAAACTAGTGGGTGTCAAACTGGGTGGAAGAGGGATGGATGAAATAGGTGAAGGGGATTAATAGGTACAAACTACCGATTATAAAGTAAATAGGTCACAAGGAATAGAGTCAATAATATTATAATAACTTTGAATGGTGCATTATCTATAAAGTATCAATTCACTGTGTTGTACACCAGAAATATAATATTGTAGGTCAACTATACTTCAATTAAACAAAAACACTAATATTATTCTCTGCTCATGAACTTCAGGTATCCTTCCACTGGAATACTAGTAAAAGTCAGACTACTTCCAGTCAACTTTTTGCTTCCAGTGGGACGGATTAGCTAGTGGTAGAGCAACTCTCGCCAAAACCAACTAGAAATACCAGATAAACTACATAATTATTTAAAGGAAGTTGAAAGATTCCAGAGAAACAAATACTCCAAAGAAAGACAAGGAAAAGGGCCTTCAAGTTTCTTTCCCTGAGGGCATTTGTCAACATTAGGGCCAGCAAGCAGAATTATTTTGAGCCCTGTTAAGTTACCTTCATATCATCCATTTTCCAATTTAATAAATAATTTCCATGTGTACTGTTAGGATACTTTTAGTTTTGTCTATGTTACCAAAGCAAAATAATGTTAACTTAAGTCTGAATATAAATAAAAAGGTTAAAGTTGAAGATGAAGCAAAATTTTAATTAATTGGTATAAAATCACAGAGACAAATTCTAGTCCTATTTCACTTGCAGAGAAAGAACAATTACATTTTTTTCTGGATATGAACAAAGACTAAAGATGTGGAGAATAATTAATTGGAAAAAGCATTAAACATCATGTTCCCTACTCAGGAGGAGGAGCAAAATGATGATTATTTTCTTGGTAGATGAGCAAGTAAGGGAGATTTGAATACCAATTAACTCCTGACCACTGGGTCAGAACAGAGTTTATTAAGAGTTTCCCTATCAAATAATTCATAGTACTTCACATTGGACTGTGGCATTTCCTTAGAATGTTTGGATCCTTAATATATGATTTAAATGTTACAGAAAAAGGAGAGAAATTCAATTTTGAATACACTTATACTTTGTAAGAATATTAAATATGTGTAAGTGTAGATCAGCAGATTTAAAAACTTACTAGCTACTTGCCTCAAGTTTACATTTGTTTTATGGTAATACAAATGAATAATGCATTTTTACTTACAGTTAAATATATCATGAAATACACTCACGTAATGCACATTTCTGTATTCTCCAAGAAATTAGTGAATAGAAGAAATGATAGCCAATTTTTCAGTGAATAAATTACCCAATAATTTATGGAGTATCTTTCATGCCCCCATGAGATGGTAGTCACTACAACTGATGAAAAAGTAACTTCTGTCAAGGTATTCAGCATTCATTTTGCATCTCAGAAAAAAATATGTTAAAAACTGTAAACTATACAAGGCAGTTTACTAGTGAAAAAAAAAATGATACTTTATGGCTAAAAAACAGCCATGGACAGTCAGAAGCTAGAAGACAAATGAAAATGGCATAACCAGAAAATGTTTTCTACAGGAGTCCATTCAAAGAGTTATAACTTGAAAGAAGGAAAGAATTTGGGGAGGGTGGTGAGAAACTGAGAACAAAGGAAAAACAAATCAAAGGTTAGTTGGAGCACAATGACTTGCTTGAAAACATCCATTTAACAAGAGACAAGGAAGAATGGAGCCATACCATAATGAAGGTTGTCAGCGTGAAAGAAGGGATAAATAAAATGATGACACATGTAATGAAGTGTAATTTTTTTTTTTTGTCTTTCACAAATGAGTTGGAGGCCGTGTAGTGTGCTGGGTAAGAGAATATTTACTGGAAGTAGATGGAAAGTTTGAATCTTGTGTGTCCCACTTGCTAGGTTCATGACCTTGAGACACGACTTCACATCCCTGGTTCAGCTGGGAAAACAAATGCAGAACGATGTGTAGCTCAGAGAGCTGTGAAGAGTCAAAATCTCAGTGCCCAACTGTGTTAGCTTTCTGTTGCTGCCTTAGTAAATTACCACAAAAGCAGCAGCTTAAAACAACATCCATTTGTTTTCTCACAGTTGCGTAGATCAGAAGTCGAGGTACAATGGTGCAGAAGCCTAAAATCAAGTTATTAGCAGATCTATGATCCTTTCTGGAGGCTCTGGGGATGAGCCCACTTCCAGGCTCATCCAGGTTTGTTGTATGACTTAAATTCTTGTTTGCAAGGCGATATTTCTCAGCTTCTAGAGGCTGACTGAATTTCTAGGCTCTATCTTCAAAGCCAAGCCATAACCAAGTCAAGGCTCCTAACCTCTGTGACCTCCCTCCTGCCTCATCGCTCCTCTGGTTTCCTCTTCCACTGCTCCTCTGTGACTAAAGATTCCACCTTCTTCTGATTTTAAGCACTCATGGGATTATTTTGGACCCATCAGGATATCCAAGATCATCTCTATTCTAAGATCACCTGGTTATATTTGCAGAGTTCCTTCAGGTTAAGTATCTAGATTAGTATTTGATTGAACAACCAAGAGACAGGAATCCTGGGGATAAATCTTTAAAATCCTGTCTACCAAACTGACCAATAGAAAACAGATCCTAAATGCTAGCTACTAATTTTGTATTTACCCACAGAAACTGAAATTGGATCTCTTAGAGTTAAAATGTTAGACTCTCAACATATTATAACTCTCAAAATATTATAGAGTCATAGAAACATATAAGTAGACATGATGTTCTAAATGTATTCTTAAACACGTACCAATTTAAGCTATTAGGTTATCATTTTAGATTTATGAGTTTAAGTTTGAGTGACATAGACCTTGATAAGTATTAAATTAGTATAAAAAAGATGTTACTCTTGTATACCTATTTTATATATATATATGGTATGAATATGAATATGAATATATATACATATGTATATATGAGAGTGATACACCATGATCAAGTGAGATTTATTTCTGGGATTCAAGGATGATTCAACATATACAAATCAATAAACATGATATATCACATTAACAAAATGAAGGACAAAAATCATATGGTTATTTCAATAAATGCAGGAAAAGCATTTGACAAAATTCAACATCCAATCATGATAAAAACTTTCAACAAATTAGTTGTAGATGGAACATAATGTCACATAATAAAAACCATGTATGACAAACCAACAGCTAAGTTCCTATTCAATGGTGAAAAGCTGAAAGTTTTTCCTCAAAAATCAGGACTAGGATGCCCACTCTCACCACTTTTAGCCAATGTAGTATTGAAAGTCCTAACCAGAGCAATTAGGCAAGAAAAAGAAATAAAAAGCATCTAAATCTGAAAGGAAGAAGTAAAATTGTTTGTTTGCAGATGACATGATCTTCTATATATAAAACCCTAAAAACTCCAACAACAACAAAAAGAACTAATACATGGATTTTGTAAAGTTGTAGGGTACAAAGTCAACAAACAGAAATCAATTTCATTTCTTTACACTACCTACAAATTATAAAAAATGAGAAATTAAGAAAACAATTCAACAATAGCACAAAAAAGAACACAAATAAATTTAACTAAGCAGTGAAAGATCTTTATATTGAAAAATATAAAATATTGATGAAAGAAATTGAGGAAGATACAAATAAATGGAAAAATACCCAGTATTCATGATTAGAAGAATTAATAGTTAAGATGTCCATTTGATCAAAAACATCCTATAGAGTCAATGCAATCCCTATCAAAATATCAATGGCATTTTTCACAGAAATAGAAAAAAATCCTAAAAGCACATGAAATCACAAAAGATTCTAAATAGCCAAAGCAATCTGAGGACATAAGAACAAAGCTGGTCACATCATGATTTCTGATTTCCAGTATATTACAATGCTATAGTAATCAAAACGGTATGGTATTGGCATAAAAACAGACATATAGATCAGGGGAGCAGAAAGGAATGTCAGAAATGAACACATGCACTTATGGTCAATAAAGTTTCAACAAAGTCAGCACAAATAAACAGTGGGGGGAAAATAGTCTCATCAATAAATGGTGTTGGGAAAACTTGACATCTACATTCAAATGAATGAAAGTGGATCACCAGCTTACTATGTACAATAAAATCTACTCAAAACGACTCAAAAGACTTGGATATGACACCTGAAAACAGTAAATTCCTAGAAGAAATCAATACTTTTGCATATGACACCCTAAGTACAAACAATAAAAGCAATAATAATAATAATAAAGCGTGATTACATTAAAATAAAGCTACTGCACAGCAAAGGAAACCATCAACAAAATGAAAAGGCAACCTGTGGAACTGGAGAAAATAATTGGAACTCACATATCTGTTAAAATGTTAATACCCAAAATATACAGAATTTATAAAACTGAATAGCATATATATATACATACACACAAAGAGAAAGAAACAGAGACAGAGAGGAAAGATGGAGACCTGTCAAAAGAACACAGTGCTAAGGAAAAAAAAATTCTCAGGCGCCAAAGCTAGAACAACTTGATAAACAAAATAAATAATAATTATACAAAAAATAAAATAAAAATCTCAGTCCAAACTAATTTAAAGGAGTGATTTAAATGAGAAATAAATAGAGGAAAAAGCCCAAATCTTTCGTGCATAACAATCTCAAGTATGTTCCCAAATACGTGTATATATATATATATGTAAAATGGAAGAAATAAATACAAATTCACTATTAGAACACCACAATCATAACTGCTGCAGGCAAGAATCAATAACGAATGCTAACAAAAGTGGGCAAAATTAAAAGTTTCTACTTCAAAAGATTTACTGATTTCTCTGGTGGTTTTAACATAACTCCAAAAATACTTTGATACTCCAACTTCAAGCAAGTGGAGCTTAATTCTTCTCCCATTAACTATGAACTAAACTTGGTGTCTCACTTCCAGTGAACGGAGTACAGAAAGGGAAGAGGAATAACTACAGTGTGAAGATCTGCAGACACCATCTGAACCCAGTGGTCAAGGTAAGCATCTCTAATAATACTTACAATTAAAGTTGATATCATGCATCCCCTGACGTGATGCAATGAATGGTAAGGGCATATTATCTCATGGCATTCCTTCCAAAAACATACTATTCCAGCCTAATCATGAGAAAACCTGAGACAAACTAAAATATGGGGGCATTCTACAAAATAACTGGCCAGTATTCTTCAGAAGGACAAGGTCATAAAAACAAAACAAGACTGATAAATTGTCACAAACTGGAGGTGACTAAGGAGACATGACCATAAACGCAATATGGAATCCTGACTGGATCCTGGAACAGAAAAAGGGCATAACTGGAAATTTTAAAAAAAAGGTAGAAATTTAATAGTGTCCGTAGTTTAGTTAGTAGCATTGTACTACCGTGAACTTCTTAAGTTTTCATAAATGTACCCTGATTATGGAAGCCAGTATTATTAGGGGATGCTGGGTGAAAGGTAGACAGAAATTCTCTGTAGTATCTTTTTAACTCTTCTGTAAAACAGTAACTATTTCAAAATAATAAGTTACAAAATTTAAGAAGAACTTTATTAAATTTCAAGGACAAAGTAAAAAAAAGTTTCTTAAAGATGACTTAGAAAAAAATGCAAGAACAGCCGTTTCCTTTTTACCCCCAGTCAAGCACATACAAACATATATTCATTTTCATATTCTTTTTCATTGAAGGTTATTACAAGATATTGAATATAGTTCCTGTGCTATACAGAAATTTGGTTTTTTTAAAAATCTGTTTTTATATGTAGTGGCTAACATCTGCAAATCCAAACTCCCAAATTTATCCCTTCCCACCCCCTTTCCCCCGGTAACCGTAAGATTATTTACTGTCTGTGAGTCTGTTTCTGTTTTGTAGACGAGTTCATTAATGTCCTCTTCTTTTGTTCTTGTTTTAGAGTGTTAGAGATATCACATGTGAGTGATATCATATAGTAAGACTAGCTATTTCTTAAAAGAAAAATTGTGTCTTTTTTATCTGTCTATTTCTGGATACTGGATAGCTCTTTGGCACACGAAAAACAAAACATAATAAAGCAAATCACTAATTAATTAAATGAGTATTTGTTTGAATGCTTAATATCACTATTTTCTAAAGAGCTAGCATACTAAAAACACAGCTTATTCTAAAACAAACCAGTAAACTTGTCTTAACAGCAAGCTATATAATACCATCACTACACACAATAAGTTGTCAAAAACATCAGTTTCAAGTTGATGCAGTACTGTGTAGTAGAGGACAGGCTGGCATGTAGAACAGAGGAAAGAAGTATATTTTCCACAACTCCCTAAATTAAAACTTTATATAAGTTTCTTTTTTTTTTCCTTTTTGCTAGATCATTTTTTGGTACCGTAGTACAAGTGACATCTTTTGAAACTAAGCAACGTCTTTCATCTTACTATGCAGCTCTCCTTGTGCACTGACTAAATCATCCTATATAAAACTTAAGAAGAAAAACAGCTACATCTTTATTTCCCTTGCAAGAACATTATTTCAGTAACATTTGAAGGTCTTATTTGCAAAATCAACATCTTCCATGAATAACATGGGACTTGTTTCCACAAAAGTTTTCCACAGCAAAGCTACTGGTGAAAAATTAATTTGAACTTAGTAAGACAAAAGAAACAAAAGGAAAACACTGCTTCTATGGACTCTTGAAAGATGCCAGTTTTTAAAAATGAGAACTGTTTGGTCATCCAGATGAAATATTTAACCATTTTAATGAAAGCTAGCAATTTTACTCATATCAAGACTTATTAATTACTTCACATCAGGAAATTGAGGATATTATCTTTAAATTCATATCAAATTTAAAACCCAACATTTAAACATCACCAATATAATTTCTATGAAGATTATATAGCAATTAAGCTGCATACTTATTAGACACAAATTAATTTACATTCATTCTTTCTTGTTCCCATTCTGGGACTGATACATTACATCATTTGGCATTACATAAATGTCAAATGTTTTATTTGTGCAATATTTTTTTTTACTGTTATCTCTGTCTTTCTACACATTGTTAAACTTTGTATTATAAAAATGTGTCTGTTCATGAAAATGTAAAGATGTGTTTGAGATGAATAATCTTTGAACACTTAAAAAAGGGCTAATAGTTATTTAACTTTCAATTTTTCTCTCTGGATATACATATTTGACATGGAATACTTCAAACATTAGACACACTAACAGTGGTAAATCCTCAAGACATAATGCACCAGACAGGAATCGAACATATTTTCTATCTTATTTATAAATCTGAAACACTAGGATTTATTACAACAGCCCATAAAGCAAAGATGTATTCTTTAACTCATTATCTAAAGATCTGTATGTTTCACTATTTCAGTTGTTGCCTACACTGTACTGTCAGAAGTGTACTCACAATGACATCATTAGCTGTATTTTGGAAGTTGTATTTGGAAGGTGCTAAGAAATATACTATTTGTAATGACATGGAGCTCTGTGTTGAGCTATGTCATAGGATGTTATTCAGGATGATGAATACAGTCAGGATTCTTAATCCAAATCCCTCATCGCCCTCACAGGGCTACAGCAGATCTTGCTAAGCAGTGAGGCTACATCAGGTACACAGCACTTTTATTGCCCGATGTCTTCGACTCCAAATCTCCATAGAGTCACCCCCTCTAGTGAACTGGTTGGGCCATGTGGCAGCTGATACCTGCTCTTCCTCACACAAGCTATCAGATGGCACATCAATAACAGATAATGGGGAAAAAATCCTCCAGAAAGTGTAGCCAGAGGCCACAGAGGACAACGGACAAGGGAGTATCTGTCCATCAGCAGGATCGAGGCGGAAAGAGGAAGCCCCTCCCTTCACTGTCTCCCACAATTTCAGATTTGCTGCTGAGCAGCGTGTCTCCCATTCTCATCCTTTTTTTGGCAGCTTAGCTCAACCTTTTGAATTAGGCATGTCTAGGCTGAATTAACCACTGGTAAATGTGTGCCCCATGGCCAGCTGCTTAAACTCTCTGATACTCAGTTTCCATATGTGAAAAATAGAGGTGACAATACATAACTCCCCAAGTTGTAAAGTTTAGGGAAAACAGCTATTAAATGCTCAGCACAACACCTGGCACACAGGTGCAAAATAGCACTTTTAAAATTTCATTATTATTAAACCAAACCCCTTGCTCAGTTGATCACAACAATGTCCTCCCCACAATATTTTATCTTTTTTTTTAAAAAAAAATGTACCCTGCCCATTACTCATTTTAGGTCAGAGATATAATGTAAAAAGTGGTTTCATAACTTAAGATTTTACAAATAGGGTTAGTTGTGAACAACAACAACAACCAAAAAACTGTATTTAAAAAAGCTATCAGTATTTTGTCTAAACATTTATACAAAAACTTATATGTCACTAATAATTTATCAACATTATCATAAAATGTGATTAATTCTGAGAATCCTAATATAAAACAAGTGGGTGTGATTCTGGGAACAGAAACGACACCTTCACACACTCTTGTGCACGTTCGTCTGCCCACATGTGTATTTGCTGCCCCTCTCCTCCAAGGTCCCTCCCTCCGTTTTATACAACTCTAGTCCACCCTTCCAGGAACTCAGTCCGCTCACACACAAACCCGGTGCAAAGCACATCCGAGAACTATGCCTCTCTAGCGCTGGTACAGCAGGTCTGCTCCTTCTCTGTTCTTCTGCTCCTTCTCAAGTGTGTTGACTCTAACACAAACGCCATAATGAGAGGTTCCCATTGCTGAATTAACTCTGGAAGGACCACAGAATATTCCTGAAATCTATTTGTTCAGTGTCCTGAATCCTCTCTCATGGTTATGTTTAAAGAATCTAATCCAATCTAAAATCACACCTTTCTTTCTCTCCACAGTATGTGTTTTCCTCTTCAAACATACTGGCTTGTTGTTTTCTGTTTGCTTTGAATTTACAACCGCCATCAAAAAACCGTATTTATTTCTAGCACCTACGCATAACATCCATCCTTCCTTTCATACAGCAGCTTTCCCTCTGAGTTCTCCATTGTGGTTTTTATTTCCCTCTCAGTTATTTGTTTATGACACTTATATTCTTCATTTTGTATACATTTTTGAGAGTATAACCCATATCCAGTTAAAGCTCACAGACCTCAAGTCATTGCTAAGATTATTTTCAATATCCAGAATTTCTGTTAATCATTAAAATAATTCCATGTTTTAGAATATTTCTTGAAAATGTTAAAAAGTTTTTATTCTTATTTTTTACTGATGTGTAGTCCATTTTTTGTAATAAGCTATAACGGAAAAGAAACTGAAAAATATATATATATAGGCACGTGTGTATCTGTATAACTGAATCACCTTGCTGTACACCTGAAACTAACATTGTACATCGACAACACTTCAATAAAAGCTTTTTGAAAATAGAAATTTCATGTTGATCACAGAGAAATTCTGAGAGATGATAGGATAACATCAAAAGGACCATCTCAGAGCAAACAAAAGAAACAGACTGTTGGGTGGTACAGATCTAAAAGAGATGTGCTCAGATTATTTTGGCATTCTCAATCAAAACAGGAGGGTCCTGAGCTTGCAAACCAATTCTTTTGCTAAATATCTACTTAGGATCTAGTATATGATTGGCATTATGGTTAGTGAGCAAAAATTGATGTAGTATTTTCCATTTCATGTAACTGTAGTCTAATAGAAGACACAGACAAGTGTGTCAAATATTACACAACTAATTCCATTCACTGACTCCTTCAATCAACACTTAACTGGATATTCACTATTTGTCAGGCACATTCAGTCATGAACACAAACAAAATGATCACGAAACTTACATTCCAGTTGCAATATCTAAAAATAACCAAAATACATAAAACATGTGGGGATAAGAGATAAGAAGAAACATAAAGAAGGAAGGGGGATAACATGTGAAAGGTGCTAATTGAAAGCTTGACCTAATTATGGTTTCCTTGGGAATAATGATGAATTACTGAGCTAGAACTTGAAGGAGTAATTAGAATCACCAGACAAGAAAGGGAAAGAGCCCTTTAGGCAGGGAGGATTGCATGTGAAAATGTCCTGTGGTACAAGTATTACTGCTCAAAAGAATAAAGTTCTCTGTGGTCAAACAAGGGAGAGCAGTATGAGAATTTTGTTGTCTAGTCATTCTGATGTCAGCTTTTTTTTTTTAATTGATGAAATGTAATTTGTTTATATTTAAAATATAAATTGTATATATTTAAGGTATACAACATGATTTGATATACATAGTAAAACTGATTATAGTGAAACTAATTAACATATCTTGTATAATTTCTCTTTTTGTGTGTATATGTGGTGAGAGCATCTGAAATCTTCTCTCCTAGTAAATTTCCAGTATTCAATACAGGGTTAACTATAGTCATCACGTTGTAAGTTAGTCTAGATTTATTCATTCTAAGTAACTGCATCTTTGTATCATTTGACCAATATCTCCCCATTTTCCCTCATTTCCCCCTGGTAACAACTATTCTCCTCTCTGCTTCTATGTATTTTATGATGTTGGCTTTTACCAGTCAAATTCAGACTCTTCCCTTCATTCCTGGGCTGTATCTAGGTCTACATCAGACTGATAAAGGCCTATTTTAGAACTGTGTTTCCCTGACTGACATAAATAACAAAGTTGATGATTTGTATGTCTAAGAAGTTCCGCTACTCTGTTTCAATTGCTCTGGTAAATTCTCTTTTCAACATTGTAAAGAGGCCAGGCTCTAGAGCCAGACTGGGTGTGAAGTCTTTGCCATTTATGAGCCATGTGACTTGGACAAATGATTGAATGTTTCAGAGGCTCATTTTGCTCACCTATAAAGTGAAGGCGATGATGTTATCGTGGTGTGGTTAATATGACAGCATTGTGTGAGATGATGCATTTGGCACAGTTCTGGGATCATAATCAAGCTTTCAGAGATTTGTGACTTTTAATGAAAATCATAATAGGGATATCCCTTACTGCAATTGAATCGATGTGACACATGGACTTCAGGTGATCTAACTTTCATAAACAACTTACATCCTCTGTCACTCTCTTTGAATTAACAGAGAGGGACTTGTGAGGTTTTATTGGTTTAGTATACAAAACATAAATCTTTCAGACAGATTATTGCCTGGAATATTATCTCTTTCTTTTGTGGCTGTTTGACTCTAAAATATGTCCATTTCTTCCTGGGATAAAAATTACCCATTAATGAAAAAATGCTCTCATTTAGCAGTCCCTACGATAGCAAGGAGACACTCCTTTAACTGCTTCATATCCGCTACCAAGATAACTAACAGCTTTTTTTCCCTCCAATTTTCTTTGTAACTTTTTGTGGATAATGAAGTTTATTGTTGATAATGAAAACTCCTGCATAACTAACTTCCAGATTAATGATGTTAGTCTGTGAGTAAAAATTTAAAAAGGATGGTCAATTTTTTAAAATTGTACTATCTACAATTCCAAATATGTTACCAAAAAAAAAAATGGTGTCTTAGGAGTTATTCTCAGGAACAACATTTGTAACTTTCTGTAGTCATGATGACCATGATTTCTACTGTTAAACTTTAATAAGGTAACCATTTTAAATTTAAATAATACACATAAATGAGCTGTCGATAAAAGTATCCCATTATTTCAGTGAGAAATGAGCAAAGACAGATACTATGCACTACCATACTATTTCTCAAACACAACATTTTTTTTTTTACTCTTTATGACATTCAATTTTAACATTGTGCACACACTGAACTCACATCTCTTTCCAGAAGAAATGAGATTTTCATTTTAAATGGCTTGGGTATAAATGTAAGGTCAAGCTGGTGCAAAATCAATCTGAAGGAAAGCGGATCTATTACTGGAAAGTGGTCCTTGTTATTTCTCACCCTAGGTGACAGGACTCGCTTCCCTGGCTAGCTGAGAAATCTCTGTCTAGTTACAATAACACCTCTGATTTACTGCTTTTATTCTTAAGATGAACTAGATGTAAAACACACATAATTGGACTTAAATGACTGTAACCACTTTGTATCTTCTGAGAAAACAACAATCTTAACCAAGTAACATCTCCTCTTACACCTGTGGCAGAAGATTGAACAAAACATCAATGCTCTTTTCAATTTTTTTTTTAAGAATGTTGATTATAAAGAAGACTTAAAAAACCTCACATGTAAAAGAAAATATCTAGTATATAGTAGTCCCCTTTAAGTAGTTCATGTAAGATGCTACATTATCTTTCCCCATGATGCAACCTTACTTGAAATAAATTTTGAACATGTTTTCACTGTCCTTATTATAGTATATGATTACATTAAGGGGCTGGAAATCTGTGTTTTGTGAGAACAGTAATGTCTTGACACACTCTAAAGACACTGAGAGCTTATGTTCAACACACATTGATGGAATAAATTGAATAGGGAAGGCTAATAAAGTGACTGGGAAGCTAGACAGTACTATTTTAATAACAATAATTTATGCCTGTAAGACAAAAATAATAACGTTTTTACTGGGCTCAAACATATTTGGAGAAAATGTATTAAGATAAAACACTGATTTATTCTTTGAGGTGTAATATAACTCTATCAGATACTCAATGTGATTACTACCAAAAACATGATTAATTATACTCGGATTTATTCTATAAATACAGCCAAATTTTAATTAGATTTATACACAGAGGTGACAGATTTACAATGGCTTCAATTTTAAGATGATGGATGGAGCATATATTCTATCTCTCCCCTTCTGTTTACTTGAGATAGAACCAATGATCACCCACACTTGAAAATTAGGAAGATACATTTCCAGGATCCAAATAAGAGACATTTCTAACAAGGAAAAAAAAAAAAAAGGCAGTTGTGAACCCAAACCTCCAGAAAACTCTTAATTTCGGTGATCTACAGAATCTGAGTTAAATTAGAATTTTCTCAAATGACTGCATTCTGGGCTCTTGGGGCTGTGCAAAGCTTTGCAGGACTGGAGAGCAAATGTGCACAACCTATAAGAGGCCAGGGGTGTATCCCATTCACAGTCTCGAAACCAGACACGTCTCTTAGGAGGGACAAAACAGCATCCCTTGTCAAACCAAAACCTGTTTGTTGCCTTTTAATAAGATCATCCACTGGGCATCATCCGTAGAAACATTATTGGAGTAAGTAACTCCGAGCTTGCAGAAACATTAAACAAAGGTTTATAGTTTATATGAAATAGGTACATGGGGATTTCATACATGCACATCAACATGGCTGGGATCTCACTGGTGTTTAATTAAGACCCTGAAATAAAGGTTCTACTTAATTTTCTCAATATAAAATAAAATAGGATGAACTGTTGCTCTGCAGACATACCAAGAAGCACTGATTAACCTTTCATTAAACAGCAATATGACACAGATAAAAGTTGAGAGACGCGGAAGGGGGAGTATATATAAAAGAATGAAAGAATCAGAAATTCCTTCTTTGACCTCTAAAGAAAATTAATTGATCACAATTCCCTTATTGCCTAGGATAAAATGAAAAGATTTCCTTGATCTAGTTTTTGTTTTCTGATTATTTCACCTCTACTTTTAAAATTTTAAATTCCTTTCCTTCTAAAAACCATTTCCTTTCTCCTTTTCTATCAGTCTCCCTCCCCTATATACGAACTGAGGCTCAACCCAATTTCTAATATACCCATGTGACCTTCAAGGGCTTCACGAACTGTACTATGTATTCTAAACCGGATGACAGACTTGAAATATGTAGCTTTCTGGGAAAAAAAGAACATGTGGAATTATCAGAAACTAAAAACATATAAGATAAATAACATTCTTACTTGTTAGAAAAAATATATTAGCAAAGACAATTTAAAACAAAAATACTATCACACAGACTTTTTTTTTAAATTTCAACCAGTGCAAATCATAATGAAACACATTCCTTAATTAAAAAGATACATTCACTTTAAATGCACTGTGATTACTTAAACAATAGGCCTGTTATTCCTTCTCTGTATCACTGCAGATCTTTTTCAAAAGAATTGGAGCTGAACAATTGACTGTAGCAAATGGGAAGGCAATCAGTTTCATTAAAAAAAAAAAGAGTAAAAAATACAATTTGTAAATTTCTAAAATTTTAGAAAAATTTTGTGAACTAAACATTCTTGCTTTCGGTAAATGTGTTCATGGGCCAGCAATATGAAAATAGACCAAATTTATTTAGTTAGTTATTTTGGTAAAAACACCTAACATGAGATCCACCCTCTCAACAAAGTTTGAAATGCAAAAGAGAATATTGTCAATTTAGGCACACAATGTTGTACAGGAGATCCTTAGAACTTTCTCATCTTGCAAAACTGAAACATTACCAAGACATGGAAATAACCCAAATATCAATCAACAGATGACTGATAAAGAAGATGTGGTATATATATACAATGGAATACCACTCAGCCATTAAATATAATAAAATAATGCCATTTGCAGCAATATGGATGGACCTGGAGATAGTCATTCTAAGTGAAGTAAGCCAGAAAGAGAAAGAAAAATGCCATATGACATCACTTACATGTGGAATCTAAAAAAAAGGACACAAAGTTATCTACAAAACAGAAATAGACTCAGACACAGAAAACAAAACTTACAGTTACCAGGGATTAAGGGGGTGGAAAGGATAAATTGGGAATTCAAACACTGTACCTCTTAGGGAGCAATGGAAACGTTAGCTATCTTGATTGTGGTAGTGGCTTCATTGGTGTATACATTTATCAAAATTCATCAAAGTGTACATCTGAAATACGTGTAGTTTACTGTACAGGAACCATACGACAATAAAGATGATAAAAATAAACAAAGAAACAAATAAAAGGGATTCTTTGAGCCTCAGTGAAAAAAAAAAAGCCCTGAAACATTAGACTGACTGAATAGCAAGTCCCCATTTCTCTGTCTCCCAGCCCCTGGCATCTAACATTCTACTCTAAGACACTTCGCATCAGTAGAATCACAGTTTGCTCTGTGACAGGACTCATCTCACATAGCATAATGTACTCCCGTTCATCCATGATGTTGCCTGTGGCAGGATCCCTCTCTTTTTCAAGGCTGAATAGTATTTTATTGCAGGTATGTATAATAAATGCTGGAGAGGGTGTGGAGAAAAAGGAACCCTCCTGCACTATGGGTGGGAATGTAAATTGGTGTAAGGAGAACAGTATGGAGGTTCCTTAAAAAATGAAAAATCGAGTCACCATATGATCCAGCAATTCCATTCTTGGGCATATGCAGGGAAAAAACAAAAACTAATTCAAAAAGATACATGCACCCCAATGTCCACAGAAGCACCATGCACAATAGCCAATGAAAATGAAATACGATTTAAAATTCAACTCTCTACCACAATAGCCACATTTCAAATGCCCAATAGCCATACATAGCTGTCACACTGACCATTCAGATATGAATATTTTCCACTATTGCAGCCAGTTCTACTGGACAGCCTTGTTATACTGAATTTTGGGAAGATTATATGTCATATAAATGGAATGACATTATCTGAAGAAGTAAGTTTATTTAAATGGCTCTGTTACTGAAGAATTTTTACCCCAAAGCGTGCCTGTTGGAGTGTATCCATCCTTGACTTGTTAATTTTTATAAATGAAGGGGAAACACGCGGAGGAGATATGAGAAGGACACTGACTGTTGGAGGGAAAAAGTGTTCACTGGGGCGAGTTGCTGCTGACAGACTCAATCTGGTTCTGGTCACTATCTGTTATGATGGCTCTACAATAGTTAGAATCTTCTAAGTACAAGAGAACTTTTTTCTGTGTTCCTATAACTGGCAAAACAATGCACAAAAAAGTCAGTGGAATATAAAAAAAATAAAGCCACTTAAAGAAAACAAAATTGCTGTGTGAATAAGTAGTTTTTTTGTTTGTTTTTTTTAAACAGGCAGCAACTTTAATTTGGAGCTGGGACAAACAGCCTTAACGTGTAATGTGATTTATTAAATCAGGGTATCTATCTGAAAGATAATGAAAGTATACCACTACTTCATACTATGTACAAATATAAAAATCAATATGCTTTTAAAGTGCCAAGATAAAGCCAAATGCCTAAGAAGCATTTTTAGGATGTGAAATGTACAATGTATCAATATGGAGCAATCTCCTTGACAAAGACTGGATGCATAAAGGTTAAAAAATAAAGCATAAAACTGCTTGCCTATGTAACGTTTATAACTTTTTTCTAGGAAAACATTATCTATCATGTCAATAGACAAATTTTAGGTTCATAAAGCAGAAAATCAACAAAATCCCTTTATTCTGTAGAAGTGGAAGGCTAACGATCAATTGTTCTTTATGCATCTTACACCGTTCTTATTTGTAATGGGGAACATGTCTTACTTTGTAATTTTAAAACATCAAATACAGCAGAAAAAGAATCAGTGGTGCACTACTATGTAAAGATTTTAAACGCCCAAGTGTACTAACAAAATTTTATCCAACATCTACCTTATTTGAGGTGCATATTTCTACTGGCATATAAAAACCCAGTTATGGTCTGGTCTTAGGCACATATACCTATGTTAGAATGAGATGGGAGAAAGAAATGAGTTGTAAAAAGGTAACTCAACAACCATAAAGTATTATAAAAGATTGCTAAACACAACGATTACAGAAAACAGACCTGGGTTAGAAAAAGCATAATAAATATTTTCAGCGTACTTCTAAGAAAAAGATGTTTGAGTATTCTTGAAAGACAAGTATGACTTTTCCTCACTGAGAAGGTGGGAGGCAGCAAAGCAGGCCAAGAGACTATGGACAGAAGCATAAACTCCAAATACCATGGTACAATCCATGCATCACACTCACTATATGATACTGTATGTCAGGGCTATAGTGCATCTGTAGGAATCCTGAAAGATGATGTTAAAAATGGATCTCTTTTGGAACCTGATAAATACAATCGTGAGCAGGAAAATGTATACTATTACTCACAAGAAATATTGTTTATTACATAAAGACTGGCTGAACGTGGTACTGACAAGATCAGATATTCATTAGGAACCAACCAGAAAGAGTCTCTCAGTTTCTCTTCATAGTGTCTTTTAATAAGTGTAAGTCTTTCAATAAGCTGTTTAAATAACTTTAAACAGCTAAGAAAAAGAAAACCTGTTTCTAATTGGCACTTAATCTATTTTTTAAATGTTAGGTAAAATATTCTAGGAAAAAAGTCTTTCTAACATGAAGTATCACCAGTATTGTTTTGTAAACAATGGCTCGAAAATCCTATTTAATTACATTCACTTTGAGTTTGTTGTCGCTGTTGTTCTTAACGTCTATTAATTAAGTCATGATTTGATTTTCTAAAAACTAATCTTTTGATGAAAATGCCATTAGCAGAGGCTAATGATGAATTCATATATGAAGTGAACCATTGCATAGCTCATTAAAAATAAATAGTATAGAGTTAAATAAACTGATAGAGAAAATTAATGAACATAAGATTTTAATTGTCAAGTTCCCACTTTTAATTTTTAAGTTCTTATTTTTTAAATCACATTATTTAGAGTTTTATTAAGCTTTGAAATACCTGATGAAACAAGAAGCCTTTCATTCTCTCAATGGTGTAACAAATTTTTGAACAATTCCTTCTGAACAGTCTCACTGCAAAGAGCAGTACTTACTGTTCCGTGCTTTCTAACTGCTGATTATCTAGGGGTGCTCACTGCTAATCAGAATGTCACAAAATGCCTGCTGAGGCTTTTCTCTAAGTTCTACTTGTTCAACTCCTGTTGCATTTAGCTTCTCCATCTATAGAGATGAAACATTGGTGAAAGAGTTAAAAAACAAAAGGTTCTATTTACCACATTAAAAAAAACCCCAAACAATCCCATTAAAAAATGGTCAGAGGAACTTAATAGACATTTTTCCAAAGAAGATATCCAAATGGCCAACGGGTGCATGTAAATCTAGATGCTCAACATCACTAGTCAGCAGAGAAATGAAATCAAAAGCAGAGTGAGGTATCACCTCATTAGAATGGGTATCATCAAGAAGACAAGAGAAAATAAGTGTTGGTGGCGAGGATGCGGAGAAAAAGGAAACCTTGCTCAATTTTGCTAAGTTAAAACTGCTCTAAAAATAATGTTTAATAGTTAAAAAAAAAAACACAAACTCGGAGAAAATATTTGAAAATCATTATGTCTGATAAAGGATTTTTTTTTCAGAATATGTAAAGAATTCTTGCAACTCAGCAATAAGAAAACAAAACAAAAATATCAAAAATATTTGTATAATCATGTCACCAAAGAACATATACTGAATGCAAATATGCTTATTAGGGGAAAGTGAATTCATAGACAATGACAACATATAGTAACATGTCCATTAGAATGGCTGAAACTTTAAATTTTGACATTACCATATACTGGCAAGGATTTAGAGGAACTTGAAGTCTCACACTGTCATGGTGAAAAACAGCTTGGAAGTTCTGTACAGACATAAATGTACACCTTCCATACGATCCAGTCATCCCATTCTATGAATTTATCCAAAAATAAATGACAGCAGGCAAAAGACTGGACGTTGGTGTCCACAGCAGTTTTATTTATAATTGCCAAAATGGAAAACTATGCAAATGTCTTTCACCAGATGAATGGTAAACCAAACTGTGATACAGACAACAGCAGTCCACGTAATAATTCATACAGTAGTGAAACACACAAAGAATGAAAAAATGTCAAACTGATTATGTTATGTGAAATTACCAAACACCATACATCCCATATGATTCCATCTGGATACAGCTGTAGAAAATGCACACTAATCTGTAATGGGAAAAAAGCTCTGGAGATCTCTCAGTGGGGTGTGGTGATAAGTGGATTACAAAAGGGTGAACAGAAATTTTGTAGTGAAGAATATATTAATTATTTTGTTTGTGGTGATTGTTTCAGAGTGTATGTGTGTGTGTATACATAAGCTTATCAAGACGTATGCTTTAACAATGTGCAAATTATGATTTATGCAGTTTATCTATGTTATTATAGCTGTTAAAATTATGGAAAAGAAAACAAAGTAATCTTCAAAAAACATAAAGCTTAATATATATTATTATTATGTACACATGTAATATATCATACATAATATATATATTCTAAGAGTCTGTGAGTAAACAAGCCTTTAAATATCTTTAGGACTATTAAATATATCTTTGTGTTAAATACTGGCAATGGTGCTTTTCCAAGATGTCAAACTGCTGCTAATTTCAGGGATGTTGTTTTAAATATCTTCTAAATAAGGTCTTAATTAACAGTGCGTAACACAGACTCAGTATATTTCCAGCTCTGAGAATTCAATCTCTGTAAGACTAGACAATAGATCAATAAACTGCATCCTTAAGGATAAATCAGTTAGCGACAAGCAAAAGAAATCTATTCATCCAGTTAACATTCCATCACAAAGGATATCAGGAATTGTCACTAAAACATGTAGTAATATGACAACAAGGATTCAAACATGTGGTTGTGGGGGTTCTATCTGTTCTGTACACTGTTACTGCTGTTGGACTTCGCTCTTGTTCCTGATGTAAAGAGCCCAAAATATTGCTCAGCGTGACTTAAGTGCATATCCAGAAAGTATATCTAGTTTGATACTCTTCCTGTAAACACCTGTTTGCATGAATAAAGTGAATAGTTGAGATTTCTTTGATCACAAATCCATTTTATGTCATCTTTCATTCCACAAATGCTTAATTTACAACAATAAGTGAAGAGCCCCCACCTAGCTACTGAGCCATCAAATAAAAATAACATTCTGGTCTTGAATAACTGATGCTGATTGGAGAGGCAAATGGATAAGCAAAAGATGACAGTGTGATGTAGTCAGTGCTCTGTCGGGGTAAAGCGAAATGAGTTGGAATGGCAAAAAAGTATAATCGGAAAACCATTAGACATGGAAATAATGCCTAGGTTTTAATGACGTCTGTGTCACTTAATAACTACAACAATAAGCAAAAATGTAAGTTCCCTTATCCTTGGTTTCCCCATTTATAAGCTGGGAAAATGAGTTATTTCAATAAATTATAAGCACTAAATTAGACATATGTAGCTCTACTTGGCACAAAAGCAGACATAAATCAAGTATAAACACTGACCACAAAGTTGATTTTCAACCTGAATCTAAATAGGGATGCTGGAGGAAAAAAGGGGAAAATTTTTGTCTGAGAGTTTCAAATAAAATTTGTAGGAAGACATGACTTTCCTTTGAAACTGGATTTCCCTAATATGATTTCAAATCTTACCTAATAAGAAAATGACCAAATTGAGGAACAAGGTAATGATTTCTACCCCCTAAATTCCTATTCAGGATTGTAATCTCATAGAAGTATCATGAATTTCAATAAGGCAACAAAAATAAAGTTTTGAGGATGATAGGAAAAATTTACTTTAATGCAGATAACTACTCAGAAAATTCTGAGATGTCTACAAATTTACTATGAGAACTGGTAAGTGAATCCATTAAGGACGCTGAAGAGAAGGTTAATACACTGTTCAAGTGTATTTTTATATACAAAGAGCAAATAATAGAAAAATTATTTTAAATATACTTCATGAATTGAAACACTGAATATTAAGGTATCAACTTTTTACAAATTGACCTACAGAACTGATGTAATCCCAGTAGTAATTACACTAGCTGCTTGCTGTTTTCCCCCTTACTAGAAAGTTATTCTAAACTTTGCATGGAACTCAAATGATCTAATATATCCAGAACATCGTGGAAGAGGAGAACCAAAGTGGGAAGACTTACACTGCCTAATTTCCAAACTTATTCTAAAGTTACAGTAGACAAGCCCTTTTGAATTGGCATAATCATAAAGATTCAGGTCATTAGAAAAGAATAGAGAATGAGAAGTTGACCCATATGTACATGTCCAACTGTTTTTCAACAACTTTATCAATTTAACTCAACAGTGAAAGAATAATCTTCTCAACAAATGGTGATGGAACAACTGTACATCCAAATGGAAAATAAAAGACCCTCAACCATTACTACTAACTACTCACAAAAAAATAAATAAATGAAAAGAAAAGATAAGCAGAGTCAAGTCACAGTCTTAAAAGTATAATAGGCCAGTGGATGTATAGTAACTGAATAACTTCTTTAACTTCGAAGTAAAGCATGGGAAAATCACAATAACGTACTGGTGTTTCTTTTCATATAAAATTTTCATCTCATTTCCTTTTTTGAGGGCTTTAGTTGCATTTTGTGACAATGTGAAAAATCCCTCTCAAACTCTGCTATCTTGATTGTTTTTATTTATATATTTGTTGTTACCATCTAAAATCTAAATGTTACAGACATAAACCTATATGCAAAAATCAAATAGGTAAGTATTTTGCAAAAGGCAAGAATACTTACATTTTGATTTTCCAAAATAGTTCTTTTTTTAATAGGAAGTAGGGTAATTTCTATCATTTACTACTATTAATAATACTGGTCAATGTTATAGGAGCATCAAATGTATTGCTTTCAGTATTTCTTATAGATTTTGCTTTACAGAGTTTGTTGAGAATATTAAAACACATAGAAATCGTACTATGCATAATATTTTTTACACACAAGGTCAATGGGTTTACTCAACTCCTGAAATCCTCTGAATCATGGATATCTGCTAAAACCTGTGGACTAGAAACTATGCCTGAATCAAAACTAAAATGCATAATATAGTAAATAACTTCAAACCACTAAAAATTGGTAATAGCCCTATACCGTATCCTTCCTTGGAGTTCATCATTGTTTAACTTTTCTTCTTCTTCTATGATTTTCATATCTTACTCTTTTTTTCTAGCTTTTATATTCCATTCATAGCAACTGGATTATAAGGCAAGATTCAATCATACCTAAAGTTTCAACTATGAGAATTTAAACAACTTTTCAAAGCTTGCTATGTGATGGATCACATTAGTTGTATCGTTTCTGAAGTATTGTAATAAATAAGTTTAATTGGGTTGCTCTTTTGACCAACGAGAGAAACAAAATGTATAGCAATTCATGTGTCTGTGGAAATTTGGGGACGGAATCTTTATTTTTCCTTTATGTCCTATACGTATATAAAAGTGCATTCCTTGCTATTCAGGAAAAAAAATAAGCATACAGCACTGGAATTTAGATTTGTGAAAGCGTTGTGAGCTCTTAAGTACACCTTTGAGCCATAGTATTTATGAGGCTTTCCAGAAAATTTCAAACGTCAATATGTTAGACTCTTGTTGACATGTTATCATCCTATTGTAAAAATGTTCTACATTTATGTCATGCACAGGAACAATCTGGTTAGAAAATTTATAGGCTATTATGATTTCAGTCCAAATATGAGATACTATATTAGAAAGTATTTATGTGAACTGACATAAGGGCTTTATTACAGGTGATCTAAAACCAGCAAAGTACAAATCAGCTGGGTATGTTTTTCCTGTAATCATCCAAATTCTAGAGAAAATGGTTTGTATTTCACATTAACTCATTAGGCTGCTCATGTCAGGAAAGGAGCCCATATGCAAATGCAGTCCCCATTACTAGACACTCCATCAAGCCTAATAGAGTGCTCACATCTCTCGTAAGACCAGGAAGGAAAGAGAAAAGGAGACTTGCATGTATCAAACATCTTTTAACGTCAGTTTCTGCACTTAATGCTTTTA
The DNA here is from genome assembly GCF_048773025.1 of Camelus bactrianus. Classification (NCBI taxonomy): domain Eukaryota; kingdom Metazoa; phylum Chordata; class Mammalia; order Artiodactyla; family Camelidae; genus Camelus; species Camelus bactrianus. Next base: position 7,275,058 of record NC_133561.1, on the reverse strand, counting down.
TGTAGGAGTACAACAGAATGAACTGAGTGACCCTGCGGAATTGAGAAGTCCTTGTTTGATACTCCTGTGGTAAACCTATATATGATATCAATTCTTTACTGAAACACAAATAAAACGGTAGTATGAAGAATGGAAATAGATACCAAAATACAGAATCAAAATGAAGGGAAAGTGGACAACTACAAATGAGTGTTAGTAAAAACTTTCAGAAGAAATGTGAGCAATTTTATTGAAACTGACTTAGCAGAGTGGCTAAAACCAACGTGGATGCCCTGGGGGAAAACTTGTAAGGAGCAATCTGTTCAGTTAGAAAATATCTAAAGTTCAGTACTCCAGAGCTAGCAGCCTACACAAACCCAGGAGGGTTAAATGACTGTCTCTAGAATAAGATTAGAAACTGAGAAGGGGTGGGGCATGCTACTACATGAAGATATAAAATACGTCAAAGATTAAGTCATATGCATATATAAAAATGTAAAAACAAATTTTAAAAAGATAGCTTCTTTCTTAGTTGCAATTAGTATCTCTACACCCCCACAGAGTCTTCAGCATAGCGTGTAAGTTAATGGTAGCCATCTCAAAGTAATACTGATGACTTCTAGTGAAGACATAGACACTCAGGAAATTTATCTGTTCTAATGTCACACAATAATGGATAGATACCAGTAACAAACCCTGGTTAGCTTCATTATATGCTGAATGATTTGCTGTTTACACTATGCTAAGTATTTTTCACTAAGAAATAAAGGTGATACAAATATGTATAAAGACAGAATGACAGGTATCTGCCTGAAAAAATATTTAAGTCAGTGAAAAATTACTCAGAATTGATGTACACAAATTGGACTTTATATGACAAAATGAAAACAAGATCTAGATTGTATACCAATATCACACAGTAGCATTAAATGATCAAACCATTCAAATAATCACATTCAAAGGACTGTTAACCACCATCAAAGATGCCCAGGATAACAGTTCTCAAACTGAGTTACACAGATATTGTAGATACCTAAAAATTTTGCAGGGTAAGTTAAGTAAGAGTGTCAGAAAGGAAGTATCTTTTATCTACTGAAATTTTATAAATAGTAAATGTATCCTGCCTGGAAGGAAGCCTTTCATTGAGGCATCGTGTCAAGCCTTCTATCTTACTTCCCTTATCTGAATTATCCTTCTCTTACGTTGAAAAAAGAATGACGTATTTCTCATCACACCTATTTTCACAATTGCGTATTGCTCCAGGTTTTAAAACGCTCTATGCAGAATTAGATCATGATTTGGAGGACACCAAAACTTGTAAAAGATAAGGAGCCTGCTTGAGGAAAAAGACTACAAAACTGTAAATATAAAATTAGGTATGAAAGTAAGTATTTACTCAGAATAAGAAAAGAGATCATAAATAATTACTGGAACACTGGAGGTCAAGGTCCATTTCTTGTGAAATTGCTGTAGGCAGTTTACCAGAACTGCTTACATAGAAATGCTTCTTACTTGCAATCTGTCTTCATTTCCTCTCCTAACAGTCTACAACTAACAGGAACTCCAAGCACTCATAGGAATCTATTCAAGGGAGGGGTCCTGAAACTCAAAGTTCATTATCTTTAAGGCCATCTGCTCCTGCTTCTAGGCCTTCAAACAAATAAAAATTTGAAATGTGAATGGCAGTGAAACTTCCCTTAACCAATTAAGTCACTTTAAGGCCAAGGGAGAGCCATGGTGCTTTTTTGTTTTTGCCTGAGACATGTTTGTGTTGAGAGTGAAGTGTATAGATAGAAATAGATATTTTGGCCCATGTTCTAAATTCAGATATATTGTAGAGTAAGAAAGGATGATAACTATTTAAATTTAAAGACCATGTCACATTACTAAACTTTTACCTCTGAACAAAAGAAACAAAGATATAGGGTGAGTCCTTCCACTTTAAAAATTTATAAATCTGAACAACATGTACAAGGCAACTGATTTTAGGCAGGGGACTAAAGGCAGCATGGGACTGTGATCATAAACCTTTTAAAAATTAAATTTTAAAACTGTTACTTATAGTAGAATTTTAAAAACATTGAGTACAGTATCCAAAGACTGAAGAAGGCAATCCACAAAGAAACAGTATTTGCAAATTATGTATCTGATAAGGGATTACTGTCTAGAATATATTTTAATAGAATTCATACAACTCAACAACAAAAAGGCAACCAACTTGATTAAAAAATTAGCAAAGGATACAAATGATGCGACTGACAAAGGCTTAATCTCCAGAATATATAAACAGCTCATCAACTTAATAAGAAAAAACACAAATAAGCCAATCCAAAAATGGGTATAAGACCTAAATAAGCAATTCTCTCATGAAGACATACAAATGGCCAACAGGCACATGAAAAAAATGTTCAATATCACTAATTATCAGAGAAATGCAAATCAAAACTACAATGCAGTATCACCTCACACCTGTCAGAATGGTCATCATTCAAAAGTCCATGAATGATAAATGCTGGAGAGGGTATGGAGAAAAGGGAGCCCTCTTACACTGTTGGTGAAGATGTAGTTTGGTGCAGCCACTATGGAAAACAGTATGGAGATTCCTCAAAAAAACTAAAGATAGACTTACCACATAATCCAGCAATCCCACTTCTGGGTATATATCCAGAGGGAACTCTAACTTGAAAAAATACATGCACCCCAATGTTCATGGCAGCACTATTCACAATAGCCAAGACAGGGAAGCAATCTAAATGTCCATTGACAGATGACTGGATAAAGAAGTTGTGGTATGTTTATACAATGGATTACTTCTCAGATAAAAAAGAATAAAGTAATGCCATTTACAGCAACATGGATGTACCTGGAGATTGTCACTCTAAGTGAAGTAAGCCAAAGAGAGAAAGAAAAATACCGTATGATATTACTTATATGTGAAATCCAAAAAAAGAAAAGAAGAGGACACTAATGAACTCATCTACAAAACAGAAGCAGACACACAGACATGGTAAACAATCTTATGGTTATTTGGGAAAGGGGGTGGGAAGGGATAAATCTGGGAGTTTGAGATTTGCAAATGTTAGCCACTACGTATAAAAACAGATTTAAAAAATGTAAAAATACAGAAATAAAATTCAAAGAATGAGGAAAAAACTTTCCTGTGTTTTGCAGGAAACTCCAAAAGAAAATTAGCAAAGGATACGAATAGACATTTCTCCAAATAAGATATACAAATGGCCAATAAGCAAACAGAAGATGAGCAACATCATGAATAACTTGGGAAATGCAAACCAAAACCATGATGAGATCTCACTTTACACCCATTAGGATGGCTATTATCAAAGAAACAAACAAACAAACATGTTGGCAAAGATGCAAAGAAACTGGAAACCTTGTGCACTGAAGGTGGGAATGTAAAATGGTACAGCTGCTATGGAAAACAATATGGCAGTTCCACAAAATACTAAGCATTGAATCACAAAACATACAGGAATTCCACTCCTAGGTACATACACAAAGAACTGAAAGCGAGGAATAGATTACACATTTTTTACGCCAATGTTCACAACCTTATTCACAGTAGCCAAAGGGTGGGAGCAACACAAATATCCACTGACAGATGAATGGATAAAGAAAAGGTGGTACACACATGCAATGGAATACTATTCAGCCTAAAGTAAAATGAACTGCTGATATACGCTACAACACAACTGAACCCTGAAGGCGTGAAATAACTGAGAAAAAGGACAAATATTAAAATATCGAATGATTCCATTCACATGAGTTACTTAGAACAGAAGGGACATACAGATGCAAAGAATAGTGGTTACCGGGGGTAAATGCAGGAGGAAATGGGGAGTTACTGTTAATGGGTACAGAGTTATAGCTTGGGATGATGAAAATGTTCTAAAAATGGACAGTAGTGATCAACAAACAATAGTGTAAATATATTTAGTGCTACTAAATTGTACACTTGAAGGTGATTAAAATAGTAAATTTTATGTTATACATTTTTGCCAAATTTTTTAAAAGTAAAGAAAAAATTGACAACTTAGAAAGAGAATGAATAAAATATTTACAAGATGTCTACCCTGATGTTTCCCAAAACTAATGAAAGAAATGAGGAAAGACTTTATAAAAGAGCTGGAACACATCACTGATTAGAAGAATCAACATTTACCATTTCACAATCACTATTACACCTAAAATCTAAATTATCGGCATTACAGATGTTAATGAAAATATAGACCAACTAGAAATTTCATACTCCTCTGGTTAGAATGGTTTCACTTCTTTAGAAAGCATGATGGAACATACATTTGCCATATGACCCAGCAATTCCACTCCTGCGTATTTACTGAGGTATAATGAAAATGCATGTTTACATGGAGATTTGTACATGAATGCTTATAGCAGCTATTAAACAAAAACCCTATCAAAAAGCAAAAACACAAGAATAGATCAACAGGTGAAAGAATCAACAAAATGCGGCACCCTGACACAAAGGCAAATCGGTGCACTGGACTCCAACTCAACAATACAAAAACCACCACGATTCATCCGTGCACACGCATCAGTCCAACACACAAGTTGCTGGCAGAAATAACCCAGCACAACAGAGTGTTGGGGAATGAGTCCCCGTGGGTTTCTTGGGTTCCTGCACTTACTGTGAAGAGGCATACCTCTTTTTCTGAATTATCTGTCAAGGATATCTGTAGAGCAAATAGTCTTGAAAGATAGCGATGCTGTCTCCCTTCATGACAGAAGGTTTGGTTTACTGAACAAAATAATAAAGAAATGTCTCCCTCTGAGGCAAAATCTGGGGAGATTTACCACTGGCTCCCTTGTAAGACTGAGAATTTCACAGGTTCTGGGCCCCTGAGCTGTGACACAGACCCTCAGACCTAATGGGTGGGTGGGGCAGGCTTGGATTTCCTGGTTTGTTGGTCTTTTCTCGGCGACTGCTCCACCCTCAACTTCACATCCTCCCCTTTCCCCACAACCCACAGAGGTCTGTTGCTCCAGGTTTGACCCTCTTGCAGTGTAGACAGCTGCTCTTACTTGTTACCTGACACTTGTTAGTCTTCTGGTTTAAGGTCAGAAGGGAACTGTGTTGTTCTCGGCCCTTCCCATTGGCCCTCTCAGGCACCTTGTCCCTGAATATGTGGTCAGTGAGGCTTTAGGGATGATGTCCTCCTCCAGTGGGCCAAGGATATGTTTTTATCCCTCTTCTGCAGATGTAAAGATTTCTCTGTACTTCCCTCCCCACCTCCACCTGGAGTGTAACATTTCCTATGCCCAAGGCAACAGATTTGCTGCACTTTACCGAACGCCGGAAGGCGCTTGTTTCTAGGGGATGAGGGGAGACGGGTGGAGGTGGGGCTGTGTTCTATTCTCCTGACAGTGCTGCTTGCTCCCTCCTCCAGGCTCACACCTTGAGGGAGACATTCTCAGGACTCTTGCCCCAACCCAGTCTTTCCCCTAAGGATTCCGTGAGGTCAATGGAGACGAGACTGCTAAGTGGTCATGAGGTCTCCCCGTGCTTGAACGCCAGGGGTTCTGCACCCTCGGCCATGTAACTTACCTGACTCCTTGCTATTTTAAGAGTGGAAAAGATGCTCTTTCCAGCTTTCAAGACCCTAAGCAGAAGCTGCAAGTCTATGTCATGCCATTTAAGACACGTTCAAAGCATCCAGCTACATGACTTTTCTTTCACGTGTAATCTGTGTCGCTGTCAGGATCTTAAATGCTATTTCCAATTAAATGGTAAGACTTTTGTTCTAGTGTCATTTAAATTTAGCTCATCAAACAAGGTGAAATGAATGTATTGCAGGCATAACTAAATCATTTGATGTTCTGATAAAGAGGTGGTTTCTGATTCATTGTTCTCAAAGAAGTTAAAAGGAAATGTATAAGTTGACAGCAGATAGACTACTAAATTTAATTTTTATTTTATAACAATGTTTGATTTTGACATATAATGAGAAAAGATCAAAATACTAATGACACTGCTAGAATAAAACTTGTTTCACTCCTACCTGTTTATATAGACGATTTCTCAGTATAAAAGAAGATAAGAATAAATGCTGAATACTCTCCTTCTAGCAATATATAATGTTCATCTTTGAATTCCTGAATTATTTGGAAATATAAGCCTCATCTATGGTACTGAGAAATAAATTTCCAATAAGCTGAATTGGTCAGTTGTGTAGAACTAAAACTTGTAATGATATCTCAATCCAGAAAAAAAAAACTTAGAATCCGCAGAAAAATTTTTAAGATAATAAACAGAGATATATGTTGTTTCCTCTAAGAAGCATGATAGGGTAATTAATAAATAAAAAAAATAAAATTCGAAGCATTCAAATGTGAGGACAAAATACTAGGAACTAAGGAGAGATGTAAAAATATAAATTCAAAAATGAAACTGTTCAAGTTTCCTAATAATGCATAAGATACTGTTTATTTTTAAATTGATGAATATAGGTGTCAAAATAAATGGTATACAGCTTACACTGGCTACACTGTAAAGCAAGTCACAGCAGATTCATTTTAAAATGTCAAAGATTTACAGGATATTGGGAACTCATTCTTGCAAATATTTAAAAAAAAACTTTAACAACTGCAGGTAACAAATTAAAATTGTGATAAAGGTACACAGACTACAAAATTATTTTAGGAATACACAACCAGATTTTTTAAAGAGCCCTGAAGTAAGACACCCCATTGCTCCTGCCATCATAAGAAAAGGAGACAGAGGTACACATTCTAAACGTTCCCCTGGTAGGGGTGTTACTAGTCCTGCGCACAAGCCCCCAGACAGTAAGAAAATCAAAGGAGGTAGGGGCTTAAACTGTGAATAAATCTGTCATCTAGCCTGATGGTTGACAATTTGCTTAACTTTTATCCCACTTAACTACCGCTGTTTCATGTAAATAGAATCAGGAACATTGTATTACTTGGCCTTTCCTGAGCACTTCCTTGCAAGGACTGGTCCAAGGACCCAAGACTATGGAATTCATCATTTACACATTTGTGAACCCAGAATACATTGTATGGATTTTGGCCACCTGCCACTTAAATACTAATGTCTTTGGCATTATGGGAGAAACAGCTTAGAATTTAGAAAATGCTGGAGGAAATCTAGTAATTGATGAATTTAAAATCTTGACTAATGTGGTGCGCTCATTCATCCTGAGCGCACGTTCTATCACCAGGGAGCGCGGTTTCTCAGGAGTTCTCAGCATCCGGGCTCAGGATGCCATGTGTCTTTTCCTGTATTTATTACTTCATGATGAAAGATTAATGTATCATTTACTACTTGACTAAGTGATTCATTAATTGGTTTTACTATTTAAGACTGTAGCATTATTCTTTCCAATGCTGGCAGACCCTCCCATGGTGTGTGCCGGTGGGCTGCACTTCACTCTCTCCTGCTATAGAAAGGGAAACTCCATCTTCACCCAAACCCTGGTAGCCAGAGGGCAGGCAGGTGATCCCAAATTATTCAAGCTGATGATCCAGCTGGAACATCTCTGCTTGAGCACGTAGTACAAGAAGCAGAGACACTGGGAGGACTGGACATTCCAGCAGTAAGGAGGGCAGGGCACCCACAGTGGAAGTGGAAGGGTTCTGACTAGACCATTCTTGCTGAAGTGGATCCCTGACTCCAGTTCCTGCTAAGGAAGAGCTCTGGAGATCTACACAAGCCCTTCCTTTCCAAGCCTGATATCCAGTCCCCCGAGTAAGTATGCAGCGCCCAGCTACCTAAGCTGACTTACTAAGACAGTACCATTCAGCGCTTCACAACTCAATATAGGTTTCAGAATACATAAGCGTATTACTTTCACAGCCTGGCCTGCGATTTATTAATGATTATTTAAAGAGGATCTCAGTGCAAAATTGACAACCACCATCACCCTTAAATGCTTACTAACACTGCTAACGGAAATCAACAGAACTTATTTCAATAAACTTAACCCCAGATATTATACTTGTGTTGTTTTAATTAGGCTTCAGATTAAGTTTATATTCAGAGCGTATATTATTATAAATACATAAGTTTAAATATGACAGTAAAGATCCGTAAAAGAGATGTTCATATTATAAGGGGCCCATGAAAACTGATTTCTTGACGGAGCAGGAAAATCTCAACCACTGCCTCATTTTCACCGTCTCCATGAATGGTGAGCAAACTTACCCTATTTAATTTTTTCTTTCTCATTCTCTGCTACTACATGTCCTTGACATGTCTCTTCTTACATAAGATGCGATTTTATGTTTATGAAATGGAATTTGTACGAATTGTAATAAGCAGGGAAAAAAAGCTCTACCCAAATAGGGCTGTAAGTCTTAGCAGATTTCCTAAAATATGCTCTTCCATGTGTATTTTTTGACTGTCCACATCTGGAGCTTTTATTTGATCAATCATCTGGCATTTCTCTCTTCTTCCCAGTCCTTATTCTCCTCATTCACTACTGTCTGTCCAAGTTCATCAGTAGATAGTTTCACTTTGCCCTCAGTTGACTTGATCTTTCCTCTAATGTATTATTCTGTTTTATTCAGCTTCTCAGTGTTTTTCGCACATGGCTTAGCAATTTTCCAATTATTAATATCCATCTTCTTACCATTTCTACCCTTAGTCCAGATTCTGTGCTGTAGCCAATGTAAGTTCATGTCCTCTTCCATTTGAGATACTATCGCATACTCGGATAGGAAGGATACAAGTTTCTCCATTTCCAAGTTAAACTGCCTACCTTTCTTCATAGAATATTGTTGCATGTTGCCCATTACTTGTGTATTACTGACTTAGTCAAAATTCTCTTTATAGCTTTTCCATCCCCAGAAACGGAAACAACTTCTAATCATGGATGTAAAAATTTACCATCAATTGTGTTCTGAACATCATGATTGCACTGGTACACTTCTTACTGTAGCAACTTCAGTGTTATTTTATAATCTTCCTTCCCCTCAAATGCTTACTTAGCATCACACTGAATTACAGCCTACAAGTCCACAAGTAATAATTAGGAATTGCTGATTTTATGTCCTAATTTCACCTTTTTTTCTTGTTTGTATTTTAATGTGATTTGTGGCTTCATATTTATTTCTGTTAAGGTTAATCCTAATGGGCTGAGGTTTTAGTCTTTATTTGTTGACTGACCTGGGACAAATTAACGAATCACTGTGGGCCTTCATTCTCTCCCTAGTTGTATGATGCTGGGAAACTTCCCTGCCTCGATTCCTTCATTTGCAGTGAGGATTATGTACTTCAAGTCCTTCTGCAGTTAATTAATGAAATAAAATATGATCAGTGCTTGCAGTGTTAACTGTTTGATATATATTTACTACTGTATAAAAACACATTTTAAAAAATCTATTCAGTTTTTCAATTAGACAAAATTTTGCCGTGAAGTGCTCTATTATCCATGTCTGCACTGTGACATGTGCAATTTGGGTTTCTGCAGTCTTTTAGTTTCTGGTGGTTGCTGTAATAATTAACCACCAATGAGGTGGCTTAAAACAGTAGAAATTTATTCTGTCACAGTTCTGGAAGACAGAAATTTCAAAACCGAAGTGTTGGCAGAACTGTACTCCCTCTGGGGCAGGAGAGGGCAATTTCTTCTTTGCCTCTAAGCTCTGGGAGACTGCAGGCTTTCTCTGACTTGTGACCTCATCACTCCTGCCTCTACTTCAATGGCTACATTGTTTTCTCCTATTTTGTCAAATCTCCCTTTGCCTCACTCTTGTAGGGACTCTCATTGGATTTAGGGTCCTCATGGATAATACAGAATAAATGCCTCCTCTCAGAATCTTTAACTTAATCACATCTTGGCTAGGTAAGGTAATATTCACTGTTTACCTGTCTAGCAATTGCAGGTTCTGGGATTAAGATGTAGACATATCATTGGGTGCCTATTATTCAGTTTAATATGTCCACCAATGGCATCACAGTTCCAATCACAGACACAGAGAACACTTACCAGAGGACGATCTAAGAAGGACTGCTACATTTACAATTGGAACATGTTTGCCACTATTCATATGATTGGTGGTATAATGAAAATGACACTACTTGGTAGCCAGGATATCAGCTGGGATATCAGGGAACTTACTCAAGACTTTAACTGGCTGCACAAAGCTGGGCAAGTGAACTCAACTCCCTGAGTCTTCAGTTTCACGTATAAAATTAGGGGCTTCTCCTTGATTATTCTTCAATTATTTTCAGCAATTTCATATTTGCATAATTTATTCAGATGATCTATAAAAAAAGACCTGATCTTTTTCTTATGATCTAAATTAAACTTTAAAATCCAATTAATCATTTTATGCCTGCATATATATGATGATATGATATGAGTAAAATAAGAACTACATGGAATTTATGAGATAAGCAAAATAATCAGTAATTGCTATACAAATTCCAGAAAGTGATTGATTGGCTCTAATTCAGAAGATCAGAGGTTTCACAGAGGAAGTCTGGGAGGAATCAGGTAGAGACAAAATAAGAAAAAGCAGACAGAAATAGTTTCGCCAAAACCTGCTGTTCAAAAAGCCCTCCGTGGTTCTGGTATGTCAATGGACATTTATTAAGTACCTTTAGGAACTGAGTATTCTGCTGTTAAAATGATTAATTGGGATTTAACAAAACTTAAAGAAAAAAGCTAAAGCTTATGTATTATCACTGAAAAGTGACGTGTTGTAAAGCAAACTGATACACTGTAAATTTCAGTAATTTAATGAAATTGAAACTGCTGCTTTATCTTCACAGTAACGCTGCAAAGTCATGGGAACTAATTCTATACTAAGTCACGGGACATAAGTTCTACTTATGAATTGATTAGAGGGTAAAATATAGAACTTTCATATATTTATTTCCATTTGTCATATCATATATATATGATATACAAACCAAACCAAATACATACATTGCCTGTTATGACCTCATCACTCAGGTAGATTCTAGAAAACATTTTATGTCCTCAAGAAGCCAACAGTAAGGCAAACATAATGCATCATGTTACAAAAAATGGAGACTGATATAGAAATATTTCTGAATGCATAAATAGATCAGACAGTAGAACAGATGTTTAGGATTTGAAAGTAACATTTCTCTGGAGACCATTTTGGTTCCCATGGGACCCTTTATCTAGGTGATTTTTAAGTATCTGTATGTAGCTAAGTCATTTGTTTCCCCTTTATTTGGGATATTCAATCCAAGCCAATGGGAGAATTAGAGTGATGCTTACCAAGTTGGAAATGTTTAAAAACGACATTACTTCTGAAGCGCACCTCCTCATTTATAGGATTATTTGACTTGTTCACTCTACATCAGGTTACACACACTTACTAAGTGACGGTCACCATTAACAGTAATGACAGAAATACCTTTCCTATGTCAGGGTTGGTTTTTTCTTTCCCTGTCACAAATAACCTTAGAATGGAATGTGTAAATTCCCATTCCCATTTCGCATCTGACGTTTAGAAAAAGTATGCCCCCGTCACAGAGCTACGTGTCAGAAGTGTGGAATGTACTCTTAGTTTTACTTTCTTATCCTTCTGTCTATGCAAATTCGACCACAGTGAGCTGTGATTAGACTTACTTGTGTGGGATGCTTTACCTACAAATGAATCAAGAGTGGAAGAGTAATCATAGCACGCACAGGAGGCTGCGAATATTTTGACAAAATACTGAGGGGGGGGGGGGGGAGACAAAAAACAAGTCTCATTTCTCTCCAAAATCAGATGCATTCACATTTGAAACTTTCTCTAATAAAGCAAGTCAATGATTTCTCCTTGTTTCTCAACAGGGGGAGGATCAGGAAATTAAATCCCTTTCCTGTTTTTCTGCATTGATAACATAATCTGAGGATGCTCTAAGAAAAAGAAATGCATTACTTCCTTAAAAAAAGGAGAATAATGAAATGTACACTATAACATGTGAGGAAGACACTATCTTCCAAGAGAGGAAACAGAACAAAGACAATTACAGCTGGCAGCATTAAGGTCCGCTGGCACCTGGTTTTCTAGCTGGCAGGTAATTCAAAAATTCTATCACAAGAATGAGAGGAAGAAGAACAAAAACACAGAATCACCAAATAACTATGAGTAAAATAAGCCCACTCGACTGGTTGGTATTTATTTGGCTGTCAATGTTGATGAAGGTATATTTTTTCTAATATTGATTACAGTAAAACATTTAAAATATGTATTGCCAAAACACTGAAACCATAAAACCAAATTATTATAATGCAATGAACTGGAAAGAAATACCCTTTCTTAGAGGAGTCAGCCAAAAAGAGTACAATTGAACAATTTATAGAAAATGGGACTCAAATAGCTTCATTAGAAAAAAAAAAAGTCCTTTATTCTGCTAAATTGAAGGCTGTAGAGGGTATTATCTTGTCTATTTCTGAATGTATTTTATATGTAAAATGAAACCAAAATGCTCAGTACACACATTAGGTTATGAAATTATACCTAAGGCAGGTATATTATATCCTTAGTGTATTATTCTTTCTCAAAATTTGTAGAATTTTGTCAGTGTAATTTCCCTCCATTTACAAAGTATCAGTAGTCCAGAAACTCTAAGGAAAAACAACCTAATGGTTCCAACTTGAAGACAGATCTATATACTAAAAAATTATTTTTCAGACTCCAACGTTAGTTACAAACTATTTTCTGGATAAAACTAAATGAAATAGTCTTGACTTTCTACACATATTTTACCAGTGAAACTGGGCATATGCAAATGTTTCTAATTGTTGTTTTTCTGTTTGGGAAGCACCATATTGATACATTTATATAAACAACTAGAGCACTGAGGCATAATCACCCACCACATCATTTTAATTGCTCTTTAAAAGCCCTAAACTCTCTGTTCAAATGTAACTAGTTAGTAATAGCAGAGCTGCTTCATGAACTCATGAACGTCAAGTTCAAGTAGCAAGATTCTAGGTTCTATTTTCTAAATAGAAGTGAAATAAGTAAAATATACAAGCGATCGGAAATGTTTTCCAGTCCTACAATTAGAAGACCATCAGTCACTATTATGAATATCTTCTTAAGATGCCTCAGCGTTTTATACTTACATCGAATGCAGGGACTAGCTGACCATCAGTATGTGAATCAATGTGACCAACATGGAGTCTTCTTCTATAGATACAAACATATATGCATTTATATACTTTTAATCACTACCAAGTGCTCCACATTACCCTTGCAGAACTTTGTAAAGCAAAGTTTATGCTTTATTAGTTTTCATAAAGATATTTCCTTAAGTTACAAAATGATGAAAAGAATTTTTCCACTAGAGAAAAAATATGCTTGAGTAGAAACTTTTATTTTCTACAATGTATTTTTATACATTACAGAAATTAAACTACTCTCTAGGGAAATAATCTATTAATGTTTGTTATACATAAATTTTAACAATAAATTAGAGGACTAATGGATTCCTACAGAGTATAAATGCCTCATGAACTGTATAAACAAACTACTGTTCTTGGTAAAATTCTTTAATGAGAGAAACTAAAATATTCTTCTTGTAAGTATGTCATGATTGTGATATCATACATCCCAAACGCTGGTTAGTAAACCTCAAAGAAGGATCAAGAACGTTGGATAGTTATAATATGAACAGTAATAATATGAGCCAGTTTCAGGCTATCAATATGAGTCTGTATCACAGAAAATATCTTATAGCATATAGACACTTAAAAATTAGTTATGCTTGATGATACACCATGGTATAAACTCTTATTTACAGCTATATTTAATTTTCTTTTCTCTATATGGAAAAATCTGTTCTTATTTTGATGCAGTGTTTCTGTGACTAATAACATGAAGTTAGAAGCCAGAAAAAAAAATCATACTGCTAAATTTTGTATTAGCATGTATGTATTTTCGTTCAAATATGATTTAAAGAGACCCACCAAAATATGCACAATGTCAAAAAATTTTTAAATATTTTTAATAAGGAAAAATGATAGTTAAGGAAATTATGTTGTTAGAAACTAGATGACAATTTCAAGAGCCATAGTTCCTCAGACTCCAAAGTGCCTTCTGTTAGTAGTATTCTCTCTCTGACACCATAGACTTCAGACATGATCTCTATCAGTTTATACTACCGATACATTATTTTATGATTCTGGGTGGAACAGTAGGAAAAACACAAGATGTGATTTTATGGCTCATAAATCTATTTGGTTAGAGATACTGTAAACAAAAATCTGTAAGCCAATTTGCTAATTCATGACCGACACACTGAGATGTCATTCAATAAGGTAGGGCAGGAAATATAATAAAGGAGATGTAACAGAGCACTGAACATGTATCATTTAATTATAAAAATAGATTATTAAGAAAAATGAGAAAAGCTAAGATATGTATGAGTGAAAAACACGCCGAAGGAAAGGAAAAGTGCAAGGATACAAATAAAGAAGTAGGAGCCTAGAGCTGATTTGCTAGGTAGCACCTCAAACAGATGAGGTAAATAGGGCCTGGTTTGTTTTCATTCTTTGTTTCATTATTTTGATCCTCAAATAGCATTATTTTTCTACTTTATAGTTAAGAAAACTGAAGCTTGTAGATTTTATTCACAATGGTAACAGGGATAGCTACATTATCTCCCTGCCCCTGACTGCCTGGAGTAAAAACAGGTCAATTTAATGAAAGAGTTGCCATTGTTTTAGGTTATATATGTGAAATTCTACCTAATTTAAAAAGACCAATTATATTATTTATTCATACTTATATATATATAACTTTCCACATAAAAAATATTTAGGTATCACTATAATATATAAATAACATAAATTGTTTGAGCATGTGATACATACCAAACTTTAATTTACCTCATTATATCATTATAGCACTCTTACTTTTCTACACGAGAGAAATGAGACAGAAGGAGATTAATTAAATTGTCCAAGGTCACAAACCTAGGAACTGCTGGGTCTGTGACTAGATCATAGTTCCGTACGGTTCCCACCACAATGCGTGTCGCACTGCCTGCTCTCCTAGTCACGGTGCCCTTTACTCGTATCCATTTATTCCATATGGAGGTCCTTGGGGCCCTTCAAGTGTTCCTGAAGTTAGTATGAAAGAGTATTTTTATATTAACAGATCTTTATTGAAAGGATAGCTATATGTGAAACACAAATATTATACCAAATGTACTAAGATGTATGGTTATTATGGTAAAATAATACTAATCATAAATGAAGAGATTAATAATGGACATTTGCATTTGGGACACCTAGCGCCTACTTTCCCTTCTTCTGAACAGGGCGTCTTTTTGCAAACCTTTCTCTTTCTCACTGTGGGCTTCCTGAGTGTTCTTTCTCCCCGAGCAAGGGGACACGAGTTGGCGGCTGTTTCTCTGTTTGGCCTCTTTGAAGAGAGTAGATTTCTACTGGTTGCTTACAAAAGCCACTAATAACACACGTACATGGAATGTTTCTTATATAATTACTACAATATCTCAACGTCTAGAAGAGTTTTCAGTCAGTTTATACATATAAACATTTTGCACATAAAGTACCTTGATACCACAGATGCACATATGTTTACTTTGTATTTAACAAGTTAAAGTGTCACCAAAACTGGTACCAAATGCCTATACATTTAAAAAAATTTTGCCTTTATCCTCCGAAATGAAAAAACGCTTTATTGCATTTGTATTAAGCAGTATTTGCCAACAGAGTAGGGAATGTCTACATTCCATTAATTCTCCTCCTCAGGACCTTTGAACTGGCTATTTCTTCTGTTCAAAACTCCCTGCCCACAATGTCTGCCTTATACTTTCATCAGACTCCTAATAAAATGTCTCTTTATTAAACTGACCTCCCAGACCACATTTAATTAAATAACACTCACTACTGTCACTGTTTTCTTAGAACCTTTATTTTTCTTCATAGCTCCTATTTACTATCTGCTGTACATTTAATTTTTGTCAATTTATGTAACCTCAAACCTCACCCCAAACACACACTAGACTAAAAGCCCCAAGAACAAGGCATATTACCAGCACAGGGTGTGTACAGTATTAACGATGTGGTGAATATATGAACAAGAACCTCATTCCTGACTATCCATCTTGAATAAGCCAGACACAGTGTGGATTTCTTTGTGAAAAAAATATCAGAGAAAGCTAGGAATGGATCAAAGTTTGGATTCTTGTCTACACAGCACCAAATATATGACTTCCCTCACAAACGACCTACTACCGTATAAGATTAAATATTTTTGATGACATCATATGCCTTATAATCAGGGATCCGGTCTGTGTCTCGTTCCAAGGCAAAGACTGAAATACTCACTGCCCAAGCCAAGATTATCTCCCGGTATTCTGCAGTTCTCTGCCCTGATGAGCCCGGCTAAAGGCGAATCGAATCCCGTGCCTATGGGCCTGCTTCCTTACTTGCATCTTACAGCTACGCCCACTGGTATTTGTACTTATTAAAGGTGAAACAGAACAGGCTCTTATAACCTCTGTCCAGATGAACTCTGTCCCTTTCCCAGTCACCCAGACTCTCTCCTTTCTCTTCTAATCTTTCCTCTCTTCCTCTCCAAAGGCTAACATAATCTTACCAACGTGTGCATGCATTTAACAATGATGTAAAAATCTCTTTGCTGAAAATCATCTTCCATTTCTTCACTACAAAAATCCTTGAGGCAAGGCAAACTGAAGCAAAGCAAGATATCTAGGTGCCGGAAATGTGATATTGAGAGTCTGGGCACCAAACAAACGGAGCATATTTGTATCTCAATAAAGTGTGAAGCCTGGCTAGCTGAAGAACTTTGTGAAATGTGTCCTCCTTGCCCTTAAAAACAAATAGCAGAAATCAGGAGTTTGGGATTAACATATACACACTACTACATTTAAAATAGATAACCACAAGGACTTACTGTATGGCACATGGAACTATATTCAGTATCTTGTAATAATTTATGATGGAAAAGAATCCAAAAAAAAAATCTTATCTTTCTGTCTGTCTGTCTGTCTATCTATCTATGTATCTATTTGAATCACTTTTCTGTACACCTGAAACTCACACATTATACATCAACTATGCTTCCAATAAGAAAAAGAAAAGAGAAAAAAACAAAGAACAGACATTTTGTAGTTCTACTTGTGGAACTAACAGTGTCTGTTTAAAATCCCTGGAAATGTTGTGGGCATCTTGCTACCTCCTTAAAAATAGAGACATTTAAAGAGCAACTCCAATTTACAGAGAAGTAGAACCAGAGCCGAAATATGTGGCTGAGAGATTTTACTTCTGCGCAGCTTATTATGTGAACCAGTGCTTCTCTCTTCATTTAAGCAAACTAAGTATTTTGTTTACGCATCTGAAACACCCTAATTGGTCCTTTGCTGACATGAATTGAGAACAAAGATTTACTTTAAAGGTTTTATGAAGAATCACAGTACCCTATACCAAACTTTCACTTAGTTAACAAAATGAGCTTAGCAAAGTCTGATTCCAAATCTGTCCATGTTCTTTTGTAAAATGTTCAGCAATGTTTGCTATCTAAATGAAAAGTCACAATTGGAGGATAAAAATGATGCACATGTTGATATGCCAGATACCACTTTATCTGGCATGTAACTTTAACTTCTGTATTTTAAACACACAAAAGCATGTGAAATGTTTGTGGAGAATAATTAAACGTCTGTTCTCTAAACTGGCCCCCCCAAAACCTGTCCACATCCAAAGCAAACTGTGTCTAGGAGGAGGTGGGCATGATTAGGGAGCCTCTTAGGAGTGGACTTGAGGCGCCAGAGATCTGAGTGCCTGGGAGGCATCCCCACCGAACCTGTCCCTGGTACAGTTAGTGAACGAAGTTTTGGAATCAGCAGAACAGAAGGAGTGTCACAGCCACAAATTTAAACCCACAACCTGGCAACCATGCTACAGGGCTGCCAGTCCAATTGAGGGGAAAATAAAAGCAAGCCAGACAATATATATATCTATATATCTCAAGATCTGAACATTCACTATGTGAGTGGCATTCCTCTCCTTCTGTAGGATGAGCTTGCTTTTGAGGACTAGTAAATAAGCTCCCATGTTTCCATCACTATCTTCAACACATGCCCAGTTTTGCACAGAGATCTCATTATAAACCTTAGTTCTCCTATTGGAGACCCATCTCACAGGCACACTGAACCCCCCTTGTCACCCCTGTCAGAGGCTGGTAACACATCTGATCTGTCTGTGCTTTTCAGTGCAGGTATGGCCCATCTTGCCCTGCTCTGCTGTGAGGAAGTGTGGCAGCGGTTGGATGGAGCTTGGATATGGAGACAGTCAATAGGGTCTTTAAGTTGTGTGGCCATTTGTGACCAATATTCCCACAGCCATTTCCCTCTGTGATTCCACAGTGTCTGAAGGGTCTACTGAGTTTGTAATAGGGAAGGAGAAATCTAACTTCACATTAGATCTGTTCCTTTGGCTCTAACCCTGGGCTCTGTTTCCTGGGCTTAGTCATGCTGGTTCTGCACTTTCCGTAAAAGAATGCTGCCTGAAGCCTGAAATATAAGGAGAGCCCATTCTCAAGGCTCTGACCTTTAAGGTCATACTTTAAGGTGATACTTTCCCATTCATATAAAGATAAACAGTTGCAGAATATAAAATAACATTTGTCTTGTTGCAGGTTTACAGGGACACCATGATTGACCAGACAGCTGCAAGAACAAATGATTCAGACACAAAGAATTTTCCAACAACAAATTACATCACGTCCCCTTTTCAGTATAAAAGGAGCCTGAAATCTAACTTGGGGACGATGGTTCTCCAGGACATTAGTCTGCCATCTTCTCGGTCTGTTGCTTTCCGAATAAAGTTGTTATTCCTTGCCCCAACACCTTGTTTCCTAATTTATTGGCCTGTTGGGTGGCGAGGAGAGTGAGTTTGGACTCGGTAACAAGTTCACGTCTTTCTCCTAATTTTCCTGAGTTTTTCCTTCTGAGTTTTTTGGAACCCACTCAGGTTAAGTCTTCTTACTTTCAAAACCATTCATTTAAACTAGAACTTCTGACAAGCACTTCATATCTCAGCAAGCCAGTCCTCTGATCAAAGAGTGGAGAGATATTTACTTTTTATGACTATAAAGGAAATATGAGCCTTAGACACAATGGTCTGAATATTTCCTTGATAGAGGAGAAAATAACTCATTCCTTCCTTTTCATAGTTATGAAATACTAACTGCAAACTAATTTCTCCGGAAATTTTCTTGTTATATTTCAAATGAATTACCCTACTATACTTATGTTGCCTTTATATTTTTGCATGATGTCTGTAAATTGACAACTACGCTTTTATGTGTTATATGCAAGTAGATTAAATGTTAAGATAAAGATTTTTCCATATTACATATTGAATAATTTTATTTTAACTAGATTTTGGTTACTCATTACTTTTCTCTCTTGATCTGGGTCTGCTCTGGTAAGGTAGATCAAGAATTGATTATACTTGCTTTAACAGAAGTAAACTGAATTGCATTAAGCCCCAGAGAGATTTTCCTCTGATCTTAGATCATGAAGGGATAGAGTCACATAAACAGAACAGATTATATAAATCTATGAGCAAGGCAAACGTAACAGGCCTGGATATGCTAAAGCAGGGATTACTGATTTAAGTTTGTTTTCCCATGACTACATTAACTAGACTTCTCAGTATACCAAGATGCTAATACTGAGGCCAAACCACTGATATCGGTATTTGGATATTGATTTTATATTCAGAATTAATTGGAAAATTAGGGAAATAAAATTGTAGCATACATGAAACACAATTTTTAAGTATAACAAAATTCATGGAAAACAACCATTATTAGCATAAATACTAGATGCACATTGGGAAAGAGAGCCACCTTTGCATGCATGGCTACATGAGAGTGCGCTCTGGGTCAGGGGCACTTCCCTGCCTGGGGATAAAGAGCCCCACCCTCACAGCCTGCGCTGCGCATTTCAGCCTCTTTGGAAACATCTTTTCCTGCCTGGACCTGATGTGCTCTTCTTTGTTCTGCTTCATGTGTGTGCGTCACATGGCACAACCCCACAACTACATCTGCTCCCCGTGAGAGAGGAGGGAAGGGGGCAGGGCGCAACTACTGAAGAAATGACACAGCCACTGGGGACAGGACAAACTGGTTAGAACCAAGATGGCACAAGACTGGACTTCCAGTAGAAACGGATGACATGGAATTTAATATTAAAATGTTTAAAATATTAAAATTGTGGATAGTGTTAGTAAAGATATGAAATGATAGAAATATGAGTAGTACATAGTTTTCTTATCAGATTAAAAAAAAAAAAAACAGCCAAGGCTAAAATGTCTTGCTGGTTAGTTTGTGTCACTACCTCCTATGGGTTGAACTGTGTCCTCCCAGGATTCACATGTTAAGTGCTTTCACCCAGTACCACTTCAGAATGTGATCTTATTTGGGGATAGGGGTGTTGTAGCTGCAGTTAGTTAAGATTTCATGATCTTGGAGCAGGGAAGGGCTCTAATCCGGTATGACTGACGTCCTTATAAGGAGGAGAAATTTGGACAGAGGCACACAGGCAGGAAGAACACTATGTTAAGGTGGAGGCTGAGATCTGGGGGAGGTGTCTATGAGCCAGGAAGTGTCAAAGAATGCCAGCAAACCTCCAGCACCTAGGACAGAGGCATAAGAGATTTTTCAGAGCCCTCAAAATGAAGAAAACTTGCTAACCAACCTCAAAATGACACCTTATTCTTGGACTTCTAGCATTCAGAACTGAGAGAATAAATTTTGTTATTATTATCAATGCACAGTCTTCTGTAGAGATAGACTTGAAATCTCCACACATTGCTAAAGTTTACCTAACCCATCCTCTACCAAATAATTCACTGCTGTATCCTTATTTTCTTCACCTTTTTTAAACCTTCTATCTATAAATATTTGGGTATAAATAACCCTCCATAATCCCTACTACAAAGTTATCTTTCTTATCACTTCATCTTTAGCACATTACTAGCATGTACCTTCTTTCTCAAAGATCTTCAACTATCCACGTCTTAGGGATATTATTGTAAATAAACTTCCCTAAGTTCACCATTTAAGTAACTAATCATCATATCCTTTTTATTCAGCAGCTATAATAATTCTTTTAAAAACATTTCTCCAAGTGGTCCTTTTTTGGAAACCATAGTTAAAATGGAATCCCAGTCACACAATGATCCATCAGGCTTTATTTTTTTCTAGGATTTGTATTTAATATTTATATGATCAATTTTAATCTCATTCCACAAAAATAAAGCTTTAAGAGCACAAGGATTTGTTTGTTCAGTTTCATCAAAAACACCTAGAAAAATGATCAAGTGTGTTTTCCTTCAACATTATATCCTTTGCCCATATGCATCTGTAACCTCAAAAGGGTTTAGTAAATTATTGTATAATAAGTGCGTAAATGATTGAAAATATTCCTTGAATACCAGGCATTATGCAGATGCAGTGCACATGGCAAGGAAACAAACATGGTCATGATTTATAGGAACTTATCTTCTGGAGAGGAAGATACATTTTGGCCAGACAATTTCAAAATATATACATGAAATTGTAATGCAGAATAATGCCACACAGGAGACTTAAAATGCATTATAAGAGAGGATAAAATAGGTGATTTGATCTCATCAGAGAGGTTAGGAAAGGCATTTCTGAGGAAAAGAGTTTTGAGCTGAGATGTGTCCAAGCAATCCAAGCAAAGAAAAGAGGTAATTATGTCTCAAGATGAAGGAAAAATCAAAGGCAATCCTCCATGACAGAGGACTGAAAAAGCTCAGAATGGCTAGAATAGAAAGATTCATAGTATAGTGCAACAGGCAGCTAACATTTTGATGGGAAATTTGTAAGGTGTATTAGGGAGGTTTGTTTTTATCTGAACAATGAAAATCTTCTGAGATAGTTGAAGTTTGGGCAGAGCTTATACAACCAGATATATGACAGGGAACAAAAAAGATCACTGTGTCTGCAATGTCAGGAACAGACAGCAGGGTGAATGCAGGTGAACCACTTGGAAGGACACTGTCAAAGTCCCAAAGGCAGGTGTTGTGCGTCTGAACTGGTGACAAAGAGAGAGAGAAGTGGATTGCATCTTAGAAACGCTGAGGATGAAAAAATACAGAGGCCTTAGTGACAAATGAACTTTTGTGTGTGAGGGAGCTGGACACATGGTTCGCTGCTAGTTCTACGGTCTGCAAAGATGGCTTGAATCTTTCCACTAACTGAAATAAATACAATTTTTAAAAATGTACCAGTTAAGAGTTTTAAGGAAGGGGAGTGACTGAAGTTCCTTTCACATATGTAAAATTTGAGGTAGGATACTAGGTAAATGGTTAGTACTCAACGGAGAATTACAAGTTAGAGTTACCAAATAATGACACACCGGAGTGTAGGTGATAATTGCATTTTTCTGAATGGATACATTTATTTAGAGAAACACTATAGTTTAAGAAGGTATAGCTTATCCATCTGAATGGAATGTGTAATTCCAATAAGAAATGGTTGGATGGAGAAGAATAAATCAGGACGGAAGAGAGGAAGAAACAACTAAGGAGACAAGATAACGTAAGAGTAACACGAAAGTCAAGGCGAGGTATTTTTCAGTAAGAACAGTCTTAGCAGGCCTGAAGTTGTTTTAAGTTTAAATAAATTATGCACTACCAATGCCTGCTTTATTTTTCTGATGGAAAAGAATGGTGATGTTAACTGTGTGTGTGTGTGTGTGTGTGTGTGTGTGTGTGTGTGTGAGAGAGAGAGAGAGAGAGAGGGAGAGAAATTTAGGGAATTACTAGTTTAAAATAAATATAACTCAAGTACTGTATCTAATCTCCATATGGTAGCTATAAATCTCTCATTTTATATTCACTTCTCTTAGAAATTAAACTATGATAAATACATTGTTTTTGAGGAAAAAATCAATATCCTGTTTTAGTTTTCTAAACATGATTTATCTGCATCATGAATTCTGAGGGAAAATAATGTTATTTATTGTAAATAAAGTTTTTTTCTACAGGAAACATTGTATATGTTTCTATATGTGAATATTTCTTAAAATAAATAAAAGTATCCATTAAAATAGAAATTTTGGTACAGAAGCACCTCAGTGTAGTAGTTATGGTATTAATCATAAATACATAGTTTTCCTTCATAGTCCCTGAATTAAGTATTTAGGATTTCTTATTTCTAACATTTCAAGCATTAGTTTTAATACATAACATTCTGAGGTACTGGGAGTAGGACCTCAACATATCGTTATTTTACAAGACAAAATTCAGCTCATTACAAGTAGTAACCATATAAAACCACCAATAATAAAATAGTTTCTTTTTTGTTTAAGTCCAGGAGAGATCATTTTTGTCACTTCATCCATCTATGCATACTGATGTCATCTATTAATATTTATAAGGGCATATAGTACACATATAAATGCAGTGTTCAAGAATGAGTGCTCTAGAGGTAGACCTGTAAGTTCAGATCCAGGCTCCCTTGAGTTCTAGCTCTTGAATGTTGGCAGAATTTCTTACTGCTCAATTGTGGCTCAATTCTTTACTCTTACAATAAGTATAATAATGAGACAGGCTGGGACCTGGGACCCTTTACTGCAGTGATTGCACTTGGACAAACATCTCCTTGAGCAAAAGAATACAAAGAAACTATAAGGGGGACTAAAAATAACTGCATACATGCACAGTTGGGGCAAGTTATGAAAAAGATACAAAAAGACCAAAAACCTAACTGCCACTTCTGAGATGTGGGGCACAAAACCAGGGTACTGTGCATGATCCCTGCACACAGCACGACTAAGGGGGTGGGCCAACCACCACCAGCCACCCCTCCAGCCTGACCCATGGATCAGCCCCCACCCTCATCCCATTTAAGGCACCAGGCTGCTCCCCACCAGGGAGTGAGCAAGGGAACCTGTTACTTGTTTTCACTCCCTTGTGTTGCAGCATGAGTCCCAATAAAGCTTTGACTGAATTTCTCATCTGACTGCTTATCAGTTTCCATTGATTAAGGAGTCCAAGAACCTTGGTTGGTAACAATAATACTATTAAAGAAAACAGGTCTTTATAAAGGTAAAAAGAATTAAGCTTATAAGAAGGCTTGACAAACAGTAAGAACTTCCTAAGTATCAACTACTCTTATAATACAGTATGTGAAAGATACTCAAAATACAATTATAACAGAAAAATATTAAAAGACTGCCATGGACCAGGAGGTGCTGCCCATGAGAAAAATAGCTTCTAGCAGATTAAGCCTCTCACTAGAAAGGCTTGGAGTGCTATCAATTCAGTCAACACTTGAAACTCCACGATCCTCTAGAACAGGGGAAAACATGAGGTGGTGATTGCATTCAATCTGTTTTTATTTTGCCCCAAAGGCTAATTTTTAATACCAAAAAATAAAAAATAAACTAACAAAACAAAACCCAGAGTATTAGCAGAAAGTTGCAAGACTCTGTAACAATAAACTCAAAGTTCAACACTAGAGATGAGAGAACCACAAAAAGAAAAAGAAGTAAACACCAAAATCATCATGAAAATCTTCTTCGTATCCTTGGCCTAATCCTAAATTGCACATGGTGTGAACTCCTTGGATCTCCAAAGGAAAGAATAGCTGTGTGGCTACAGCAGACATGTTAACAGCTCTTTAGGACTGAAAAGAATAAGCTTTGAATTCAAAATCCAGCTAAGTTAAAAGAGCTTTGATCAATCCTTTCACTTCAGAGTCCAGAAAAAATGAGATTAAGGTACATACTCAAGGCATCAGGGCACACACTAGGATGAAGAACTAAGTCCTAGGAGTAAGGGCAAAATTGAAATAAGTAAGACCTAACCACATCAAAACACAACCTTTCATAATCTTAAGCTGATTCAATTATTCTGTGCATCTCCCAAAAGTAAATGCGATCTCAACAATATGACTTACCTAAAATGACATTTTCCAACAGATAATGAATATACTATTCTCAAGGGCACATTTTTCCAAAATAGTTATAAGTTGTCGTAAAGCAAGTCCTAATATTTCAAAAATTAGAATAATATATAATATATTAAATACAGAAAAATCACCAGGAAATATAAAATAATTAAGCAAAAATACTTCTAGATAATCCATACATGTGAAAAATTAAATAGAAAATATTTTGAAGAAAATCAAAATGCAATATATCAAATTTTGTGATTCAGCTAAACCAAAGCTTAAAATAAAATTATATCTTTTAATGCACGTATTAGAAAGAAGACAGGTTAAAAATCATTCATGAATTTTCTAAATCTAGATCTTAGAAAGTAATGACAAATTTGAACTCTCCAAGTTGTGAGGAAAATCCTAGCAAGTAGAGCAAAAAACCAAAATGAAATATATAAACATGGGGTAGGAGAAAGATAAGGGACACAGACACTGAGTATAATATGTTCATTACCTAAGTCAGACAGGAATTCTCAAACTAATTTTGAAGATTAATTTACAGCCACATCATGCATTAAACAAGCCCTAATGCTAAAAAGAACAGGATTCTCTTCCTCCAAGAAAACAGAAGCTACTGGCAAAGATATAAGCAACTGACTGGCATCAGATTAATATAAGCAGTGCTGGAAAGTATATTCATAAAATTATGATGCACCAATCCCCCAAAACGAGAAAATACTCTGAATCTAGAATTGATACGCAGTAGTATTCTACATTCAAATCTGAAAACAGCTAAGGTCATATGAGAAAGTCAAGAACTTGAAACCTGTATGTTACTTGCATACTTTCTAAGGAAAACAACACTAAGAATATTGGTTAAGTCCTTTAACTTCACCTAAAGGACTACAAGGAAAGCAGAAAAACGGAGTCTGAGGAACTGAGGATCTACAGAACATCCTAAGAAATATTAGATATTAAAACATAGGAATTCTGAGAAATCAGAGAAGAATGTCTTAAAGCAAACCACGTTCACAAGCAGCATTTAAGATTCTGGGAAATATTAGTGATACAGTCAAAGCACATGCTTCGCAGTGTACAAGCTAAAGAAGAGTTAAAATCTTTGGAAGGGAGTCCATTTCTAGCAGCAGGGTTGTTCAGGTATCCACTCTGACCCTCTGACCAAAAACTGAAAATACAGAATGAACTGCTAACAATATCTTCAAAAATATCAAAATTCTTGAAAGACAGGAGGAAAGTATCAAGTTAAAATTTTAGTGAATCAGAAACTCAGAGAAGAAGATTTTGTTTTGATGACATTTGCAAAGTCTTATAAAAATTGAACTTTAGTTTTCCTGGCTTTGTTGTAAAATGGGAGAAAGACAAATTCCAGTACCACGGCAAGGTGGATGACCCTTCCAAATAGAGCAGAAAACATCAAAAGGAAACACCTTCCGTGTTTGATGAAACTGAAATATATTTCCTTTAGCCCCCAACCCAAAGGGAACTGACATAAGTTAGCGTGGCAGTAAACAAAGTTAGAAGGTTAAATGAGTCTCTGAGAAGTTAAAGCAAAAAGCTCATCTTCACCTGCATTTTGGGACCACATTTACGTAATCTGGGTGGTAAAAATACACATTCTGAATTAATTAGAAAATACCTGACAGGCATTACACCCTGGTGTCTGGCACAGCAAAGGGTAATGCTTTATGGTGAAAATTATCTTAAAACTAAAACAAAGATTCTCCAAAATAATTTCCCAAGAGAGTGCACAGCTCAAAATTAAAAACAAACAAACAAACAAGGTAACAAGGTAACAAGGTAGTACTGCAATCATCCACAGGGTGTAGAAACAGACCATGAATATTCATAAACTGGAATAATCAGACATAGAAAGGAAACAAAATCTATGCTTACTACACTTAGAGACACACACACCTTAAAGTTTAAAAATATTTTCAGGGCAGTTACCAACTTCACAAGGAAGGGGTGCTTGGAAGTCACTACTCTCTCCTTAAGTAAAAATCTCAACGGTCTGATAAATCAACAACTCTTCTTGGACCTGCATAAGAGTTAAGGACGCAAAGTAAACCACAGTCCCCCAAACCGCAGAAACTGATAGGTGAACACAGGGAGTGCCAGCTTACCTGAGCAGACGTGGAACAGACTGCCGTGGGCACCAGCGCCAGAGCAAGGAGAACTGAACTGTAACGCATGAACTGCTGGAGGCTTAGTGGGGATGAGTCTGAGTTACACAGCGACCCAGTGCTCAGTGGTCCCCACACTTTCTTAAGTTTTGCCTCCAGAAGCTTGACCAGGTTCTCACAGTAAATACTGGAGAGAAATCCCTTCACGCCTTACTCGGGGGTAAAGGGGAAAGTAAGCATTTTGAAATATGTCAGAGCTGCCTGTTCTTAACAAGACCTGCGTGCAAGGAAAACTACGTTAACTAGACCTAACGTGGGGTTTCATCAGCCCAGCTGTCCGAGGCAGGCAGTGGGGAGCTCCAGCCCTCTGCGTGGGAGAAGGGAAACACCTAACTCTGAGCCACTGTAGCCACCCTGTCCCAGCCAAGGGGAGCGGGAGTGCAAGGAACCTGGGAAGTACTTGTGAAATTCACAAAAAGACTAACCGTAAGACCAGAGAGCCCTCCCCCGCCACCATCACATTACTACAACCCTATTTATGGCAGTACATTTTGCATCATGTGTGGTTATCAGGAAAACATTACTAGGCACAGCAAAAGGCATAAAACACAACCTGAAGAGACAGAGCAAGCATCGGAACTGGACAGAGCAGTGTCAGACTGGAGATTTAAACAACCCTGATTACTACTGTAAGGGCTCTAATGGATAAAGCAGGCGTGTAAGGACAGATGGCAGAAAAACAGAAATCCTAAAACCCAAGAAGAAATTTGAGAGATCAAAAAAACCCTGTAACAGAAATAAATGTCTTTGATGAGCTCATTAGTAGACTGGAAACAGCTAGAGAAAGCATCTATGAGCTTGAGGATACATCAAAAGAAATCTCCAAAACTGAAAAGCAGAGAACAAAAGATGGGGGGGAAAAAAAAAAAAGAACAGAATAACCAAGGAGTGTGGGACAACTACAGAAGTTTTCACAGACATGTAAAGGGAATACCAGGAGAAGAAAGAGAGAAAAGTACAGAAGAGTTATTTGAAACAATAGTAACAGAGAATTTCTCCCAATTAATGTCAGACAGCAAATCACAGTTCTAGCAAGCTTACAGAATGCCAAGCAGGATGAATGCAAAAAAAAAAAATAAAAAATAAAAAAAGAAACAGAAACGAAAATACGTTACCTACAAGGAATGAAGATAATAATTACACTGACTTCTCAGAAATCATGCAAGCAAGAAAAGAGTATACTAAAGCATTTAAGGTATTCAGGCGAAGATTTCCCCACCAATTTATAATTCTGTAGTCTGTAAAGTTACCCTTCAAAAGTGAAGGAAAAATCAAGACTTTTTCAGACCAACAAAAAATTAAGTAAATTTGTTGCCAGTATACCTCCCTTACAGGAAATGTTAAATGAAGTTCTTTACAGAGAAGGAAAATACAGATCCCACAGGCATTAAAAAGATAATAAAGGAATGTTATGAATAACTATGCGCCTGGAGTTTGATAAATAACCCAGATCAAATGAACCAATCACCTGAAAGGCACAATCTGCCAAAACTGACACAAGAAAAAACAGCCCATATACATAGGCCTTTGTCTGTTACAGACATTGAATCAATAATTAATTACTTTCCCAAACAGAAAGCACCAAATCCAAGGAAGTTCACTGGTGAACTCTATCAAATATTTAAGGAAGAAATTATGTCTATTCTCTACTGTCTCATTTAGAGGACAGAAGGAGGGGGAACACCTCTTGATTCTATGAGGCCAACATTACACTAATGCCAAAACCAGCAAAAAAAAATTACAAGAAAAGGAAAATATAGTTCAGTATCTGTCATGAATACAGATACAAAAATCCCACACAATATGAGTAATTCAACCCAATAAGGTATAAAAAGAATTATACACCATGACCAAGAGGGATTTGTCCAGAAGTACGGTAGACATACATTTACTAAAATACCCAGTAGTCTCATTTCTAGGTATTGACACAAGTGAAATGAAAACACATGCTTATGCCAAAACTTGTCCATGAATGTTTATAAAAACTTTACTTTTAAAAGCCCCAAACTGGAAACAATTCAAGTGTCCTTTACCTAGGTAATGAATAAACAAACGGAGATCTATCCACACAATAGAGTAATACCTGGGAGTCTGAAAGAATGAATTATTGATAAATGCCAGAACATACATGAATCTCAAGTGAAGCTAGTCAGACTGAAAAAGCTATGTATCTTACGATTCCATTTATTTGACATTCTAGGAAAGGAAAATTCACAGAGACAGAAATCAGATCTATGATTGCATCTGGGGAGGAGATGGCTGACTAAAATATGGGATGGGCAAATTATTTTTTATGGCTTTGGAGCTCTTCTCTATCTTGAGTGTGATGTGTTCATATGATTGTAGAACTTTGTCAAAGCCCTCAGAAACGTAAACTAAAAAAAAAAGGAGAATTTTACTAAATGTAAATTATCTCAATTTATAAAAACAAAAAGAAAATACCAGTAGTTTTTTTCTTGCTTTGTTAACATGACTGTTCATATACGGTTATAATTCTGTATAAAAGATGCTAAAATCCTGGCCTAATTCATTTAAATAATGTTTTCATTCATTTAAAACAAGACTTTAAAAATAAAAGATGTCTTATTAGAACAACACAGAATAAAGCTCAAGTTCCTATCAGTGACTATGGAGAACTTGATTCACTGTTTAAACGGTATCCTTTGGCCTAGCCATCCAGTCTAATCAAACTACAGGACATCTCTCTTATTCATGGATTCACCTGCTCCACAAAATTTGTTACGCTCAAAACAAATACTTGCAGGCTTTTGTGGTTATTTGTGGACATAACACAGTAGCAAAATATGTGAGTCACAGGATTCACATCTTCACAGCTGAAGTCCAACTAAGGAACACTATGAAATTATTGTTTCAACTTCATACTGTAAAAAAGTGTCCTATTTTCAGGCCATTTAGTACCACATTTTCTAGAGTTTTTTGTGCCCCATCCTTTTTTTTTTTTTTTTTTTTTTTAATGATTTCTATGTTTAAAATAGCCCCCAAATGTAGTGCTGAAGTGCCGTCTCATGTTCCAAAGAGCACGATGGCTGTGATGGCCTTTAGGTAAGTTTCCTTCAGGCATGAGGTATAGTGCTGCTGGCTGTGTGTGAGTTCAATTGTAATGACTCAACAGTACTATGCTTCCGGAACAAGGAGAAAAATTGCTGATGGGTACCTGAGGTAGCTCTGGAAGGTGCTAACGTAACATCTAAAATATTTGTTAAAGCTACGGAGAAGATGGAAAAGCGGCTGCATGTGTGGATTCATGAGATGGTGACTAATAAAAAAGAATAATGGACAGCTCTGTTGTAAGGCTGAAAACCAAAGAAATTTATGGTCACATTACGCAGGGTCAAGAAAAGGTTAAGCTTTTCTTGGCTACTGCTGGCATGTTCCAAAAAGAAAAAGTGATAGGACCTATTATTTATTTATTGTTTTTATTTATTGAGGTATAGTCAGTTTACAATGTTGCGATATGACCTTTGTTTTTTCTTTCTTTTTAATCATCACAATTAATTATGCTTTGTAACACACACATATGCGCCAAAATAGCCGACCGTAGAATAAATCAAGAAACATGATTAAACTTTGTAAATTGAGAATAAATTGAAAAATAATAGCCAAATGAGAAAAAAAATTTGCAATGTGTGTTATACCTTGAAGGAAAACTCAACAAAGTTATCAGCTCTAAACATTTGATTATGTCAGATGTCATGCATAGTTTGTGAAAAAAAACAAATAAATGAGACTCAACTATCACTTTAACCAGTAGGGGGGAAAATCTAAACTTTCATTATGAACATTAAAGGTAAACAATAGCAATAATAATAGACATCCAATGGAGAAAGGGCTTAATACACTGTAAACCTTTATCATTTATTCTAATCAACATATAATGACGCTACAACACATGTATCCTTAATGTACTTGACCTATTAATATACCTCACCTGTCACAGAAAATGCTAATGCTTCTGCAGTATTTACACTGCACAGATATTCTTAACGAATTAAACCTGTGCACAACCCTAGTTTTAGGTTACTGGCAAGATTAACAATTATTTTTCATTTGGCAGATCTACTAAAACCTAGTATCGATCTTATTTCAATATAAAACGACAGCACTATATGGATGGCTCTGCCAGATCATTATCTTTAGACCCCTGTGCCTTTTTCTGTTTTTTTTTTTTTTTCTGTGCTTTACTCACTTTTACTTCTTTCCTGCTTTAATTTTACATAATGCTTTCATTGTTCTTATATGTATATACAGCTCTACATCTAATAACTTTGATTATAATTTGCATTTAAAAGAGTCATTTAAAGCTCTGAATTAGCAAATAAAAATTATTCAAAAAAAGAAATGTTTTGACCATTATTTAATTGTATCTCTATATGTTTTCTTAGTTTTGGGGTTTTTTGTTGTTGTTGTTGTTGTAGTTTAGAATTCTGCTGTGTTACAATAAGCCATCTCTGCATTGGAACAGAAGTCTGAGAGGATGTAGCCCTTAAAAACAAATGCATAAGAACATAATAAAGATATACATTTAGATACTATGATCAGGACTGGGCTGGATAAGGATAATGATTGTTGGAATGAGGACTAGAGGGAAATAGAAAATACACAATACTCTGCTATCCCTAGTGTGAGAAGTCTATTTGTTTATTTTCATCAGAAACTCTTTGCCACATCACTGTGACACATGTTACCATCTTCGCATAATATTGGGGAGTTCATTTAACACTTTGTGGCACAGTTCTTTTCTCCAAATGTTACATATAATTTATTTCTTTTTTACACAATAATACATGCTAATTATTTGCTTTTTTTAAAATAAAGGATGAGTTTGGGAAACCCTCATCTTTTTAATCATTTTTAATTTTGCAATCAATATAACTAAATGTCATAGGGTTTTCCTTATAGATTTTATCTGAGAATAAAAAAATGTGAGATCAGCTCAATTCAATTAATGAGATTTTTATTTAATGAAATAAATTTGAAGTCCCTTTGGAAAAACTTCATAAGGAAATTCTAATTCCTCCTCCTAATTATAGTAATAATGTAAGAATTATCTTAGCAAAGCATCTTCTATCCAGGTAATCTGTTTCTTTCTCACTCACTGTATTTCTAGGAATTTGATTATTGCATTTGATTACTCTTAGGCACTTTGCAAAGGGTAACCTTGAGATTTCTAGAGTCTTTTACTCAGTTTTTGACATCAGTTAATGCTCTATTTGCTTTTCTAAATACCTGTCATTAACAAAATAATGCATTTTAGTTATACTCCAAACTAATTTCATGGATATAAAAAACCTCAAGATGAGTTAAGAATCTATAACGTTTAGCTCCTTTCTCATTGCATCTGTGTGAAATTTTCATTCTTTCCAACAAATGGCAATCACAAGCTATTTTATCCACCAGCGGTTTCCTTCTACTCAATCTTCTTTACTGGAGCAAAATGTTTATTTTGTTCAAATTATTTAAATAAGCAGACAAAGAAGACACTGTCAAAAGTGTGAGGTACAGAGCAGTTGTCCACATTTCATACTCATTAATGGGGAGTGGGAGGGACTCGTCAGGGATCAAAAGTCATGAATAACAGTAAGTCTTGTAGGTGACCTGGCTACACTGTTGATCTGTTTTGAGGAGTGACTGTCACTCGTTGCTCCCAATCTCAGGAGTTAAGCAGAAATAAACATGTCAAGTTTGTATTCTATGTTGGGTATAAACTTATTAATATTCCGACTTGCTCTTCTCTCATTAGTTCCAGAAGAAGGGCAGGGCAGCCTGAAGGTTATGAGGTGCTCATTAAGAAATCTTTAATGTGATAGACCAGGGGCAGAAAATAATAGTACTCAAATCCCGTGACACAATTTTTAATGATCTTAGTCTACCAGCGGATGTTAAGCAAGAATTCTGAAAGTATCCTGCTTCATCAGGGTTTCAAAGAGTAATTAAAAGGCAGTTAATGTGCTGCCATTTTTTATTTCTCAGGAGATACATAGAGAAATTTAAAAACTGAGTTATGAAAGAATTTTTAGTCTTATTTAAGATTAAACTACATAAATCAAAGACCAAAATTGCAGTTCCTAAGCTTTCTCAGTAGCAACTGATACTCTGTCTTTAAAATATCTGTCAAAATTTTTTGCTCCTGATTTTGGACCAAAACTTGACTATAATATTAAGTGCAGCCAAAAATATACATACATAATAATATCAATTATTATCTTAACACAGAGTGTGAAAACCTTCTCTTGTGACAGTGACTCCATTTATTTGACCATAGCAGTAGGTAAATTCCTCATCCAAAAAATGAGTTAACATCATTCCTGACTATGTAGAGTGGGTCATCTATACCATTCAATGGGGATTTTTGTCAACAGTAATTTTGATCATGTGATGTATGAAAGAAAAATAGAGCAAACTATTATACACAAATTTAACCAAGAAGTTACTAAGTAACTTTTCTCAAATGAATATGAAGTTAACCTCTTATCCACCTACTGATGACTGAAAAGTTATAAGGGGATAAAGTTATTAGGAAGGCTAGTCGATTGACCATGAAAAAGCCTCCAGAGAGATATTTTCTTGAAACATACACCATTTGTGTATCTCAGTTGACGGAAAGCAACAGAAATCAAAACTCTACCACCAGCAACTAAGAACTTAATAAAAACATAAAATAAAATCACAGGCCAGTGTCACCGATGAACCCAGACTGCAAAAACCCTCAACAAAAATACCACTTCAGAAGAAAATAATAACACTAGTTAAAAAAGATATATGCACCTCTACTTTCATTGCATCATTATTTATAATATGGAAATATGGAGACGACCTAATCTGCTCATCAACAGATGAATGGATAAAGATGATATTCTATCTATCGATCGACTGATTTATCTAATGGAATACTACTCAGTCCTAAGAATGAAATCGTGCCATTTGTGACAACATGGATCGGCCTTGAGAGTATTATTCTCTATGAGAAATAGGTCAGACAGAGAAAGACAAACACTGTTACGATTTAATTTGTATGTAAAATCTAAAAAAATTTTTTTCACACGTCTATTTATTTTTGGTTGAACATTAGGCACTACTGAGATTAGATTGCAGCCGTTCTATATTCTGTTATAGTCCTTTCAAGATATATTCTTGCTGATGTAGGCAGCTGTAGCAGCAGTAGTAGTAGTGGAAATAGTAGTGGTAGAAGTGGAAGTAGTAGTAAACTTGCTTGGATTCAAACTGCTAATGCAACCTCCCTCTGGTATGCCTCAGCTATTAACTCTTCTCTTACTATGATTTCCTACTACTGCCTTTTATAAACAATTATATGGCAAGAAATTTTATACCCTATTTATATGGATAAATTCCTAGAAACATACAACCTACCAAGACTGAATCAAGAGGACATAAAAAATCTGAACAAACCAGTAACAAACAAGAAGACTGAATCGGTAGTTAAAAACTAACAAGGAAAAGCCCAGGCCCAGATGGCTTCGCAAGTGAATCCTATTATTTCTTGTAATAATTTTCCTTCTGTTTACCCTGTTTCCAGAGCTGAAACATCTCTCAGCTGCGTCGCAGACAGCTGACCACCTGTGACTTCATCCTCTACGCTTCTTATAATCGCTCTTACTATTTCCAGCTCTACCTTTCATGGCATTTCCATGACTTTATCTTTTAAACTCAGTTTATTGTTGTCATTATTACTTTATTTCAGCAAACTTTTTTATTGCTTTTAAGAGCCATTTCTTTTATTTTTGCTTCTCTTTGTATTTGCCATACCTTTTCCCACTTTTTGAAGATAACATTGAATAACTTTTTTGAAAATATATTTTTGGATGGCCTCCTTGAATATTTATTTCATCCTAAAATGATTTACTCTTTACTTTTATTCTGTAATATTTATGCTGATAAATAAAAATATCTTTTTCTGTCTCAGCATTTTTTTAAGAAACTATATACTGATTATTTGTAACCTATAATTTTTTAAAAACTGTGAATATGAAGACCTTCATGCTTCTTTTTAGAGTGAGCATTTAGAGGTCACTTGTTATTCAGATGAGATCAAAGTAGAAAAGTGAGGGTTTTCTTCTGGAATGCCAGGGCCCGCTAAGCTGCTCTGACACTCAGTCCTCTTTTTTCCATTTCCTTCTACAAAAGCATTCTTTGGTTACCGCTGTAGGTAAACTCCACAGACATAGTTGATGGTTACTCCCTTACACTAAAACTTCTTGCAGGTTCCACAACAACAAATGTAAATAGCCATCTTCTGTCTTGTAACTTTTAACAAAATAAATTACAAGAAGTTTCCATTTGGTGGACATATACCGAATGAATATTTATGGTGTACAAGACACTCAGTTTGCTGCTACTACAAAGATAAATTGACCATGATTCTGTCCCTGAAATGTACCTAAGTCTTTGAAGAATCCTCTAACAGGAGTACAGGTAGAATCTATATAGACAACAAATAACAACAACTGCAACACATCCTGTCTTAAATAAAACCTTGGTTATATTTCAGGAAATATGAGCAGTGTTCTAGAGCTCGGAGGAATGATCTTGGCTATCATCTCTTTGCAAACACTGTATCATAATACCCTATTCACAGACTCATGTATAGAATGTTCAGTTAGGCTACACCACTTAGAGTTATATTACCATTATTTGTTTGACAGTATATATACATTATTTTATATAATATCTGAAATTACACCAAACAAATAGCAAGCTATTTCTCAAAGAAATCTATGAGTGTAAGTAACAAATAATGCCTGAGAATTCTGTGGATGAGTTCCTGTACGTATGTTTGTCTGTGCTGTTACACTGAAAGAATGCTTCCAGAGGCCATGATGTCTGTTAATTATTACTACACCATTTAGGTTTGATAAAAATAATTTTAGAAAGCCAAAAATTTTTGGCTTATATATAGTTTTAAACTGAAAGAAATACCTTATCTTCCAAGAGAAGGACAAACCAAAGAAAAATCTCAAAACATCTAGAGAATAAGGTTAGATTTTCATTTAAGCTTGTTCTCTGTGTTTAAGTTCTATGTGGACACTTTAATTCAGGAGGAAAAGAAAAGATATATATTTTTTAGCTCTGTTATTTCTCATTTTGCTTGTCTGTGCCTATGAGGAAGCTTGTGAATATGATTCCTAAGCGCTGTGTAAAGGTCTCATATAACCAAGACTGAGTGAAGGCTCGAAGTAAAGTCTGCATTCATTTCGGCGCAAGGAAACACAGATTTTGTTGGGGTTGAGGCATTACATTTCCCATTAAATAGTATGAGACATACATGTAACACATGACTGCAAAGGATTTTAACTTACTACAACTCAATTATCCTCAAAACAACCCAAAGAAGTAAGTTCAGAACCATCAGGATGAGCTCCTGGATCTTTTACTTTCAGCTCTGTCTTAATGGACTCTTTATACTGGGTATTAAAATTCACGCCTTTGCTGTTAATATTCAGAAGTGGCATGGATACCACATCAGCATGCATACGCAGATACCTTTATCAGCTAAAGGATAGTTGAGAGCTTACTGAACTCTTTAAAGTTAGTTTATAGACACGGAGACAGGAATAGGTAGATTTCAATAGCGTTAAGTCACAGAGACATTAAATAAAGATGGTATTGTATTTGTTTTAGAACTCTCTCTATAGCGGCATTAACTATTTACCTATAAAGTAACTCAGTAAACTATCTTGGAGCCAAACTCTTTAAGATTTTGTAGCTGACAAATATGTATGTCAAAACAGAAAAATCAAAACAATAAAAAAAAGAATTAAAAGAATTTGCCAAACGTATTTCTGACCAGCCGAAAAAGAACCAAATCCAGAGGGAAGAGGCACCAGGTAAATGGAAGATTATTCAGAAAGACGTATTCCAGTAGGACTAAGGAAGAAAATAAAATAAATGGAAGAGGAAGTAATCAAGTCTCTAATAGCTGAGAAAACTAATAACCCAGGATGCCCTTGTGACTCATTAGAGTAAACAAGAGGAAATGAAAATCTGTATATGGAGAGGCCAGTCAACATTTTTAATCCACGGAAATTAAAGCTAGGGAGAATACTATAAAATAAATTCACAGAAAATCCTGACATACCATTTTAGAGTTTAATGCCTTCAATTTTATTACACCTGTTTCCTGTTCTCCTATCTTCTCACACTAATATACAAAAGCAAATCGAGAAAAAAAAAATAAAATTAACGTTTATAGACCAAATAATCTCCAAATATATATTTTGCTGGAAGCGTATATGTTTCAATACTTCTAGGCATTTTATGCATTCATCCAAAAGTCACTATTCCTCAGTCAATACTCAGTATCTTCATGTCAGAGCGTGTGTCACCTTACCTGTTGCGACTGCACTGAGGACAAAAGTCATCAGTGAAATCGCCTTAATTTTAAATAGATGGTTGGTATCTCTCTTTCATTTCTGTTATCAATTATTTATACATTTCTCTCAATTCCTTCTTCAAAATACATCCTCTGGTCTATTTTTTTTCCTTTACCTTAGCTCTAAGTATCATGTGTTTAGGTTTTATTTTGTATGAGTTCCAAGTACATTTTGACACAGTAAGGGTGTTCAAATTACATTTGATTGATTTAACGGTGTCCAAACTGGATTATGATCCACCTAATAATTGATTTTATATGTATCAAAATCTTGTTCTGTTATAGCTCTCAATGATTAGCACTGTGTCTCTTGTATAAACAGTTTAGTTGAATGAATGACTATGGAAAATGCAATTTTACTCACTACATAAGTGGACTGCATGTGTATAAATGCAGTCGGTGTCGTAAGTGTGTATATTTACAGATGTGTGTCTGCATGGGACTCATACATTTAGAAAAACACTTTCTACTCTGCCTCACCCCCAACTACTCTCCTCTTCTGTTGCTTCCTCTGCCTAAGTTTTCAGCTTTGATTCTTACTCACCTCTTCGTAATTTCACTTGTACTTCTTATAGCTGACCTAGTCTGTATTCTTCCTTTCTACCCTGTGTCACTGCTACTATATATCACATTTCCTTCTCCAATTCCACTACTGATCTCATTTGGAAGTTTCTTGTTTGCTTATTTTATTATACTTTGCACCACTGTATGTCAGAAAAATAACACCAAAAACAAATGAAATGAGATATAGCTGGGAAATGTGTAAATAAGCTTGTTTACAGTGAAATGAGTTACGTAATTGTGAATATATTTTCACACAATACATGTCAATAGATGGAATAATTAACATGCATTTCATCAGCAGCACAGCCAGCTAGTTCTCTGACGCACAGAAAAAGCTTCTTTTTGACTCTATTACTGGAGCACACAAAGCCTAGACAACAGAAAAACAGCAGCACAGGTGGGATTTTTTTCCATCACAGAATGTAAGTAATTTTAATGAGGCTTGAAAATTGTCACCTTCACAGATGAATTTATTTACAATTTCTCTTATTAATCCACGTATATCTAACTCTCAATCAGATCATTCCTTTTGTTCTCCTGATACATTTTTCTGATGATACATTACAGTTAACACAATTCTAAAGATTTTAAAAATCCTTATTCTGTATTCTTATTTGCTTTTCATAACACACTGGGATAAATATTTTATGTTACAAAATTGAATCATTTTGATATTAAGTGACTTGCTCAAATAAAATCTTATATCTAGTAAGTTTCCCACTAATGGGACAAAAATCACAGTTTCCCAATTTCGGTTCAGCGAGCTTTAAAATACTGCACTGTTTTTCTCATTAATATATTTCAGATTGCTCTCCTATTGACTATTTTAACAAATTTCAAAATCTGCTTATTCCTTATTCTAATTCCTTGACTGAATTCCAGCTGGATTCTTCATATAATGTGTTTTGTTCAATAATTCTGACTTGATCCAAAAGAGAGGGAAATTAATATATATTGGAAGTAAAATTATTCTATTGCCACGGTGCTCTAATATAAAAAAACAGTATTTTAAATGACAGAATCGTATTATCTAATGATTTTCAAACCTTGCATACAAAATGTATTATATTTTGTCCCCTTGATTGAGTCGCTAACTGACATTCATGTATATTTTGTTCTCTTCTGTTCCTTTTTTATTCTTTCTAGGAGTTTCTGGCACATAGCTGACACTCTCAATAAAAGTACGTTTAAAAAGAGTAAATATAAAAAATAAAGGAATGTACCTGTTTCTCTTCCAACAGAACTTAAATTAGTATTTTTGATGACAAAATCCAGCACATTAAAAGTAAAGAGAACATAGGTATTACATATGATACAGAATGTATAATATAAAAAGGAAGACAGGTGGACAAACTTGATGAAGATTAAACTACGTGATACGATGTTCTTTTGTCAAGTGACAGGTTTTCGTTCAAAGACAATTCCCTATTATGGTATCCAGACAGTTCAAAGTGTCAGATACACACACAGAAGCATCTAGAAGTAGATGTCTTATGCCCTGGGATGTCTTATGCTTCTTTCTTAGGGGTAATCACCCCCTTCTCAGATGTTCCCAGGAGATTTCTCCCAAGTCAACCTGAGTATGATTGGGCCACATGCTCACTGAGCAGGAAGGCTTCCAAAGCCCAGGACACTGCCGACACTGCCAGTGCAAAGGATGCGGCTCCAGCTTGTCTCCTCCAGACCTCACTCTACAGAGTAGGTGGATGTTAGCACGTGACTCCATAGTTCGCTTCTGTTCAGGGTGAGTTGATAGGTGATGACAAATAGGCTGATGATACATTTAATCCTCAAGTGTAGTATATTAAGTGGAAATATCTTGAGGTTTTAGGTACACGCATCTTCTATTAAGAATTTCTCCCACTATTCCAGTGCATATTTCACCAGAATTATTGGGAAGAAATATTAAACAGTGAGTACTCAAGCCATCTGACTTAGAAATCCTTAGATGTTTGGTTTGCTTTTTATGAGTTTTAATCAGAAATGAGCAGCAAGACGATT
This sequence comes from Camelus bactrianus, assembly GCF_048773025.1. Lineage (NCBI taxonomy): Eukaryota > Metazoa > Chordata > Mammalia > Artiodactyla > Camelidae > Camelus > Camelus bactrianus. Next base: position 7,234,963 of record NC_133561.1, on the reverse strand, counting down.
TTAATAAACATACTGTGAATTCAGTTAAGAATCAAGCTGATATTCCGATGTCCACTTATAAATAGAAAATTGGAAGGTTATCAACAGCTTATTAAATTTGTTTCAACAAATGTTCCTTTTCAATGGATTTATATGAACAAAATATTTTTATTTCAGAATCATAATACTACAACTTAGTGATCAACACCTCGTCCTCTGTATTGCAGCTCAAAGAGAATGCCACCTTTCGGAACATATATATATTTTTTAAAGAAAATAAAAAACTCCCTTGTCAGAAAATATACACCATGCACAACTAACAAAAACGTTCATTCTCATAGATTCACATTGCTTTGCAAGGATAAAGGAAAGAAGGTCAAAATGGTATTAATACTAAGTCATTGAAACATATTTTATAGGCAACTTTATTTCCTCGTGTCCTCCACAATGTCCTAATTTACATAACATTCAGAGACTTTGTAAATGATTGCACTTGAGAAAAATGTAACATATGAATAGATAATAATTTTTTATATATAGATCTCCTATATTTTAGAGGAAATAGACATTGCATAAGGTAAATAGGTGTAGGATTCTTCAGACCCTTTGGTTGGGGAAAGAGTGTCTTCAAATCACCAGATATGAGAGCAATAGATTAACACATAGATAACATATGGTAGTTTGTTACATATTCTCAGCATGAGTTCATTGTTGGTTACGTATTTTGCTAGGATAGCCTTCCTATTTTGGGCTTACTATTCATTTTTCCTAATACTACTTACTCATCAACAGAAAGTTCCTAATTTTAATGTGGTCAGTCTCATCTGTTATTTATTCCCAGCTATTGATAATATTCTTTATTTAAAAATATTGTATTAATCAGAAATCAGGATGCTATTATGCTACAGTATATTCCAAATAATTGTATTTGTTTTTAAGCTACTTCTCTTCCTTAAAAATGTTAAATCCATGAGGGCATTGGCATTATTTTGATGTTTCTTGTGTGATTATAACATAGAATACTATATAACATAAAGCAGACACACAGTTACAGGACAGTATCTATCTATCTATATATATATATATATATATATATATATATATATATATATATATATATATATATATTTTATATGTTGTATGTCTATAAATTCATCTATTAACTGTCAAAATATCCATCTACACATATACACCAACACAGTATCTTCATATAGTAGGATTTACCAACATTTTAATTATTTTCCTACTTAATTATTAGAAACATTCCAATCAAAATCCAAGTAAGATAAATTCATTTGAGGTTTCCAATAAAATGGATACTTTAATTGGAGTTCTCTTCTGATGTACATAACCCTTTATATGAGACTTTGATTTAAAACATTTTAAACATTTCCTTTAATTTGATGATCTAAGTGATCCTGTTAGGCCTCATGTGCATAAAACTGTCAATAACCCAAACTTCAGTGGTATTTCTCATGAGTGCAGTCAATGTGCTAAATTCCCGAGTGTTCAGGCATTTGACTGCCATGAACCCACAGACTCTTACTAGATGCATGCACAGCACACTGTAGTTATACACATGTTCTTTATTTTATCTAAATGCTTTAGTTTCAATAGTTGTGTAAGCTAATATCCTTAGAAGATGTTGGGACCTTGTATGAGCCATGGGGACTAGTCCTCTGGCCTCGGGGGCTCTCTTGTTCTCTTTAGAGAACTTGGTTAAATCTCGGCTTTTGAATTCTTTAAATTCTAATGTTTAGGAGAAAAAAATGTAAAGATGGATCAGGAGAAAAACAGTTTCTCCCAAGGGCAAGAGTAGAATCATTTTAACCTTTGGCATGATGTCCTGCAAATTAAACTGACCCTTCTTGGCTTTCTAAGGAGCTTGCAAGAGCTTCCCAAGGGCTAAGACATTCTTCCAAGTGGTGCCTGCAGCTAACTTTCTATCGTAGTTGCCTTGGTGGCGTGTAGTTACAAGAGAAAAAAGGAGAGAATAAAGCAACAAGAGCACATAAAATACAGAGATCACAGGAGAGGAACAAATCTTCTAATACTGTGTACACCATACACAAGGAAGACTGCATCAGTTTAGATCTTTCCAGTGAAAGTTCTACTCATTGATACCACAGCCACCCCAAACAACACATGAATGTGACCCTGACTGCAGGACTTGATTTGGTATAGACAGGAAGATGTGGGCAAGAGAAAGCCTTGAGTTTTTACAGAACATTTGATATACAATTTAAACCCAGTAAAAACAATATTGAATATTAACTCTGAATGTTTATAATCTTTGTCCCAGTAACACTGTTCTAGACACATTATTTTGTTGAAGAACGAGAAAGTTATGAAATTTTACATGCAAGTATATTTAGAATGGTTTTAATTATGTTAGTGAGAAACCTAAAACCACTTATGTTCAAAATTAAGAAAATGGTTGGTAAAAAATGGTCTATCCATAGGTATTATTGAGATATAAGTAATTTTACATTGAAAAATATTTGCATTAACAAGCCAAATAAAAATAAGATTTTATATTTCAGGATTTCAATAATACAAAAATATATAAATATTTATACATACATATAAATATATAAAGAAAGGAATATATAGATGTGATGGCTTTTTGATGTGTAACTTTGGCTAGATTCCTGTCCCCAGCTGCTTAATAACACTAACCTAGGTGCTCCAGTGAAGAAGTTTTATACATGCAGTTAGATTCCCTAATTAGTTGTCTTTTGGAGAGATTATTCTGGCTGTGCCTAACTTAATCAGTTGGAAGGTTTTAAAAGCCGAGCTAAAACCTTCCACCTGTGGACAACAGCTCTGGTCCTTGTTTGTGGAATTCCAACTTCCTCCAGATCCTTCTGTCTTGACTGCCTGTGGACAGCAGCTTCAGCCATCATGTGAGTCTCCAACTGGCTTGTGATCTTTTCCTCTTAATAGTGTACTTTTCAGAATTTGGATTTGCTTAGCTGTCTCCACCACTGTGTATACTAACTCCCAAGGAAACAGTCCTCAGTGTTATCTTAATGGTTCAATTTCTCTGCTCTGACTGATACAATACATAACATGTATACCATATGTTTTCAGAGTAAAATATCCCAAACTTAATTGTGAATGTTCCCAAGTTATTGAATAAAGTTTAAGTTTATGTTTTGGATTACTTCATTTCTACAACTTATGCAGATGAATCAGACTATCATATTTAAATGCCATTCTATCTGAAACTTTAATATATAACTCTCCTGGTCTTTTTCTATTATCATTCAACTTCAGATTACTTACTCATTTTGAAAAAAAAATCGCATTCATAATAATAATTACTATCAATGACTAACTGCCAATTACAGGATGATTTTTCTTTTAAATTATAATTGAATTTTAAAATGAAATTGTCATGATTGCACAGAATATATACTTTTTGCAAGTTTATCCCCTGTGTCTCTATACTGTCCACCTCTGAGTCAATCACTGTCACCTGGGTTTAAAGTCATCCACTAGGCCAAGTGTTGATCAAATACCTCCCCTTCCTCTGCACCAGGGCCCAAATCTACTGACAGTCAGCCTTATGCCTAGAAGTTCAGGTGAGTCCTTTGTAATGATTTGACATTGGAAAAGTATATTATTAATTCATTCAATTAAAAAATTAAGTGTTTTCTCTGTTCCAGATTCTGTATTAGATTCTGGGTAATTTAAGACCATTTGAGGCTCTCAGTATGGAAGAAGTTATTTAAAGGTAAAATTGAATAAATAACTTAAATACAATGCAATAACCTTCTTAGTGAATAGATGGTCTAACCCATCTAACTCCTACCCCAGTGAAATCACTTCAGTGCTCTCCACATTTTCTAAATTTACTGAATACTATCATTATTCTAGGCTCATATTACATTACAGCAAATATATTCCAAAAAAGCAATATACAGAATAGTTTTAATAGTGACAATTCTGTTTAGAAAGAACATGTAAAGGGAGTATTTGAATACAGATGATCTTGCACGTTAGAAAGACCACAGGAATTCGTAAAATATAAAACAACACTGGTCTTCTAAACCTGAGTATCTGAAGGACACAACAAAAATTTCCTATAATTAATTAATGTTTATCTATATATATATATATACATATATGTATACACATGTATATAATAAAATGAGACACTTAAATCTTTCTGTAATTACCAACTTGCTTTATTTCAGTGAAACCTCTGCAAAATATTTTATGCTCTAAAATAAAAAAAAGATCTACTCTTCATAGTTAGCTCAAATAATGACCTTACTAAAATTTTATCTGCACCTGCAAAGCATAACATATTTATGAGGGGTTCATCAAAAAATGAATTATGAAGAAGGCTGACAATCTATCTCGCATTATTGGCAGAAGTTCCATGCACTGTCTGCATCCTCTAAAATGAGGCTCTATTTTCCATCTGAAATGTTGACTGGAGTTTACTGCAAATGTATACTCACTTCTCTCTCACGTATTTTTCTTATTCCAACTTCTCTGTACAGTTTACCAGTCATGACTATTGTAATTACTATTGCACTTGAATTCTTTACAAGAGAATCATTTCACTCTAGTGAAATAAAGCGTATAATTTGTCTAATTGATATTTAATTCTTATATGCCAGTCACATAGTATTCAACAGATGCATATGATATCTCATACTTCATATGCAGTATTTCTAACCAGAAGAGAGGCCTTCTAGTTTAACTTCTCTTGGTAGTAGCTCAGTTATATACTAGTAAGTTTTTTTTTTAAAAGACTATTGTACAAATATCCATAATTTTTAATTTTTAAAATTATTAAAACTTCACTAACATATAATCTATGATGTTTCACCTAAACACAGCTACCTTTATTGCTATTTATACACTGCCAGCTTATCTTTGTTCTTTGCGTGTAATCTTACTGATAACTGATAGATATTAGAAAAAGATAGTGTCAGAGAAAATTTATAAAACCTATCAATCTAATAATGCCAATACTAAATAGTAAAAATTAAACTGCAATTCTAAATGCCAATCGAAGTTCATAGATATGAAATCAATGTGGATAAGATATTTAGGAAAAAATTAATACAAATAGTTGATACTGAACTGGAACTTGAAAAAAAGGTGGTATTTGGGTGAACAGTGGTAAGAAACAGTTCAAGTTGTGAAAAACAGGTTAAAGAGTTAGTGACAACTGAGTATTATTTGAATGTTTCTGAGACTATGACTAGAACACTCATAAAATTACTTAGCTATAAAATGTGAATTTGGATTAGGCTGTTTATTTTCAAAAGGGTCAATACTGGAGTTTGTACTTAATAAAGTTGCTAATGACATGACGTCATAAAAAGGAACATAATTGTAACAGTGAAACAGAGCTTAGTTCATACACTCATCAATCTATTTAATTATATTAATTACCAGCTCTGTGAACTTGGGCAAATTAACTCATTTCTATGACTAGCAGAAGCCCTGGTACATAGTTCAATAAACATAGTTCTCATTTTCTCAGCTGTTTCCTTTGGGGTAGTATTAAATTAAAAAGAGGAGGAAACAACATTGTATGTACACAAACGAGGAGATAAGAGAGAGGATGGCCACTGTTTTCATGAGTCCTCTGTGCAAAGAGCATTGTCTGGCTAAAGGGAGAGTCTGACTTAAAACCATAAAATCAGTCATTCTGTCTACCTAATTAGTCACTGATGACATTCACTCATTCATGGGCATTAAGATCTGTAGAACTCCAGTCCCATAGGTCCACTGACTCATGTCTCCCTTTCCTCATTCAATTTCTTCCAGTCTGGTTCATTCCAAGTTTCTGACAACAACCCAAGACATTCTTCACTGCTCGAGTCACCACAGATCCCTACCTCTTACTGTGTTCTCATATATACAAGGTGGTTGCTTAAGTACATTGCTTTCAGCTCCACTACTAGGAATACTTTCCTTCATAATTGCCTTGCAGGACCGTGTGAAAGTGGGGATACAGTTTGTCAGACATAATGTATCAGTAGTCCATTTCCATATATTCCGCCAGTCTCACTGGGAAAACAACCCAATCACTTCCCTTTCTTTTAGTGGTTCACAGAAAAGCCTCTCTGAGACCACTGGTATGATCTGAAGAAGAGGCACTGCTCTGCCAAGGAAGTGGATGCAGAGGGAGGGAGACTGAGTCATCAGGTCATGTAATTAACTTGGTCTTCTGGACCTGCTTAACTCTGATCCTGGATCTACCTCTGTCATAACTGCATTAAACATTTATTGCCTAAAAACAAAGTACCCCTAAACTTAGTGATCTGAAAGAACAATCACTTCTTTTTCCTCATGCATCTGTGCATAATTGAACTTCAGATGTTCTACGTGGGGGTAATCTTTGAGTTCAAGCAGCAGATTGGATGTATGTGCCCTCCATCCTCTCTGGACCAGTGGACTAAATGTAGCAGGCTTTCCCGTGGCAATGAAAATCCAAGAGATCACATGTTTGGCAGCACATTTTTGACACTTTTCAATTGATAGATGTGGTCTCTGTTCACTCTCCTTGAATCTTAGCTGGTCTGTGACAGCTTTAATCAATAAAGCACAGAAGTGCTACTCTGCCTGTTCCAGCCTAGTCTTTAAAATAATTAGAAGATTCCAACCTAGTCTTCTGGAGGTTTGAGTCACTTAGTAAAAGATTCAACTACCCTACTTGAGAGACTCTATGAAAAGACACGGATTCCATGGAGAGGAAAAGCGGCCCAGGTGAGTGCAACCTCACAGCTCGTTCCACAACAGCACCACGCATGTGAATGAAGCTTTCCTCCCCTTTCCAACCTATATCAGCCCGGCCCAGGTGCCAGGTGCAAGTCACCGAGGGACCCCAGTAACGACACACTGAGCAGAAGAATCTCTTAGCCAAGCTCCGCCTTAATTTCTGAGTTACAGAATTAGCAAATGTAACTAAATGGTTGTTCTGAGTTACAACTAGAGGATGAGGACGAGGGCGAAGGAGTCTTGGAGGTCCTGTTCCACGGGTCAGAGAACCAAGGCTTGTGCCAGCTGCTGACTATGTGTTTCTCTTAATTATACATCTGAAGATGGAAAAATAACCACAGGACCTACGAGAAACTGTGCTTGGACCAAAGCTCCTATTACAATCTGGCTTCCCTAAGCACCAATGTTATTGGAAGACCTTTTGAGTTTTTGTTATTAGAGTCAACTTAGTAACTACATCTAAATTTTTTTCAAAATGTTAGTCTGTTCCTCTTTCTGCAGTGTACTGTAACTCTATAAAATGCTCACAAGGCCTCTAGATAAAGAATGGTCTCTGCTGTGTATTTTCACAGTAGCATGTCAAAGTCTTCCCTCCTGCGCCCTCTCCTCAGTCAGTAGCTGTGGGATTTGAAGTGCCTGACATTCAGAATGGCGGTGGTATGAGCATCACCTTTCTGCTCACTGGTCCTCATTGCTATTTTATGATTGCATCAAATTCAGCAACATTCTACTGTCTGTCTCAGTTAGTAACTCCTAAAGCAATGATCATATATTAGATATTAACGCAGATCCCTACAGGCTGTGAACTGTACTAAGTGATCAGCATATACTACAGGATTTTTCCTTACAAGAAACAAATGAGGATGTCACTGTTTTAAAAACAAACTCTGGAGCAAAGAGAATATTCAAGTATCATGTCATGGAAGTAACAGGTACATGATTCCTGAGATTCTGCCTTACTCTTTTAGCCAAAGCATTCTATAATATCAAAGAAATCTTTTCAATTATCAAGGAAGATACAACATTTAATGATAGTTTATTAAATGCCAGGCACCGAAGGTATACTTCTCAACTGTACCATCGCAATTTACACCATTTACCCCTCAACACACACAGAAACACTTTAGGAAGGTTAGAAAATTAATACCATTTCAATCACACAGATTTGAAAATGAAGTTCATTGGATGTTAATCTCCTTAAAAAAATGTGGTTATTAAGACTATGAGATTATAAGAGGAAAAGGCAATGGTACAGTTTGCCATATGCAATACCATTGTTGTCCCATGACATCAAGTACCTTTATCCTAACGTCCGCTGTACTTAAACATGTTTGTGGATAGGTCTTCCCTTTAGGTGGAGTGTTCCATGAAGCTAAGTTATATATCTCAATGGCCCAGCACTGGGTCTATAACTTGAACACTGCCCGGATGCTAGCAAACAGTGAAACTCAAAAACAAGTTGCTCTACTCAAACTGAATGTTGTAGGAATTTGATTTTGACATTTGACACTGCCCCACACAATATAGGATTTTAACATCTGGCATTCATACTTTACATGCTGGTAGCAATACTCAGTCTGTAACAATCAGAAGTGCCCCCACCCATTTCCAAATGCCATTAAAGGAGATGGTACCAGCCCTAGCTGAAAATCACTGAGACAGAAGATGACAAAATGGGCTGGAAGGTGAATTATGAGGTGGTACGTAGCTGAGTGCTGTGGCTGAGACTGTGGAACATGTATCCGGCCCCACTGCTAGTGCCCTGTGTCCTTTACTTCCTTAGGAATGAAGAATAGGCAGCCAAATATATTGAATGTACCTTCCAGCGAAGGGTGACCATGCGACACAATTCTACCGATAAGGTATATGCAGATGTCCCTGGGGCTTTCATCCCTTCAAAAACAACACCTCACAAGAAGGATGCTTTCAGCTTCCTGCCGTGATAATACAAAGACCAAGGAGTGGTAGCCATGAAATGGGGTGACCATGAAGCTAACCGGCTCAACATGGAGAAATACAGGCAGGATAAACCTGGCTTCCTGATGATGACGTCAAACATCAAAAACAGCCCTTCACTGATGAATCTTTCTGTTTTTGCTGTTCAAAGTCATTTTAATAGAGTTTTCTTTCAAACACAGCAGCACAATCCTATCAGATACACTGTTAGGCAACCCGTACAGAGGGAAAGCAAGTTTTTCGTTTATGATCTATGTGAAATTACATCACAAATGGGTAGGAGACACTGTGATCAGTAATATAGATAGTTAAGCTATTAGAAGGTAGAGAATCATTTCCATTTGAGAATACAGAAGCAGAGTAGGAAAAAAATTGGTAGGATGATTAAGAGGAACAGAGGAAATTATTTATTAGAGCTTATGGTATCATCTCTATAAAAGATGGCTTGAACTGATTTTTTAAGAACAAAGTTCAAGTGGGAAGGGATGGGGCTGTGAAGGAAAGACAGAAAGTTTAGTACAGAAATACTTTCAGATGAAAAAAATGTCTCTTAGCTACTGATAAAGAAGAAGGGTAGTTTTAATTGGAGTAGGTATACAAAAAATGTAGCTGGAGAGACATATGTGACCAATGAGATATTTCTAAAATGAAAAGATATTAAATACAGGGTACTTTGATTAAGAAGTTACTTGATTTTTGTAAATAACTTTAATAAATTTTTGCATCAAGATATATGTGTCCAACTTTTAAAAAATCCTACCCTAATGATTCAATTACAAGTTTTTCATTTCAGAGTTCTTCTATGGCAACCAATAATTAGGATGACAATTTTACAATCAGTTTACGAGCACTCTAAAATATTTTTATCTCAACATGGTAAATTTGTAGCATTGATTTTTAGATAGAAGTGAAAAATATAAATTTATTTTCTAAGGCAATGTGAAGTGACGGAAGTGAGTAGGGACCAAATGCAAAAACCAAGAACGCACAAAGTTTCCCACAAGCATAAGCTACTCCATTATCAATTTGCTGTTGTGAAAACGCATTTTCTTTGCATCTCATTTTCATCTTTACACTTAGACATTACTTTAAATTGCCAATAAGAATGAAATATTTTATCTAAAAAGGAAAAATAAAGTATGGCTAGTGTAAAAAGAGACAGTAAAAAATGTGACTCTAGAGTGTAATTTACAATTGGTAGTCTTTCAGGAAATATTTCATATGGTTAGTGTATCTCATGGAAAACATCTGTGATCATTTTTTAAAAGTCTTCCAAGCTAATCTAACAGACAATGAATAAACAAGATATATCAAATTTATAATTTACTTGAATAAATTTTATTTGTTAAACAATAAATCTAGAAGAGAAAATTCTATGGAGCAAATTTATAAGAATTTGTGTCACTCGCAATGCATCTGATCCCTGAGTTTTATATATGCAACTTTAACTATTCTGTCTTCCCTGGAAATGCACTGATAAAGTGAAAGAAAATTTATCCAAAATAAAGGGCCAAAGGGATAAATCAGATTTATTATCACAGGAAAAAGAAAATGTCTGTAAATTACAGCATCTATGGACAGCTACGTTTGCAACATCCTTTACACCAGGTCGTGATATTTGCTAACCATGCTTCTGCTATTTGTTCTTATTACAGACCCAGATGGCACAGGTTGATCTTTAATTTGTTGGGCTCAAAATAAAATATTGTCCTCTCTGGAGTTTAACAAAGGTTGCCCAACTTTATAGTTTAAGGCATTCCAGATAAATCTGTTTCACCCTGCAATTTAGCCAAAGGCTGGACATAAAGATTAGAACTTTCTCCTGGGTCTTCCCAGCTGCTCAGATTTAAATACCTTCATCACTTGACCATCCTCCTTTACTTCCTGTAGGTAGTCTTCTAGCTTGAGTCATTAAGGGACAACACATATATTTCCTTTCTGCTTAACACTTCCTTGTAAGATATTCATACCCTGATGCAGTGCTTTTAATGGGAAAGGGGACCGTATGTACCTTTTGGGATAAAAAAAAAATACTTCCTCTCTCTCTTCACCCTCTGTGGTATTGATTCACTTACTGCATTGCTCCTACCTGCTTTCTACTTATATTCATTACTACTGGAATTAAATATGATTCTAGCTTTAATTTGGGAAAAAGAAACTGTATGGTAGAGGCTTAGTATCCATAGGGTCAAGTATCACCTTGGCTTGAATTCTCTGCTACACAACAGATTTTCTTTCAAATAAAATATTTTAGCTGTTTCATGAACAATTAAAAATACTTTAAAACAATTAGCAAAGTAGGTTTCCTGATTTATAGACAACTCTGCTGTCAGGGTATGATTTTAGAAATTCTCTTCACTGCATTTAGTTACACATACGTGGTGGCATTACACTGACTTCTTCAGTATATATTTGTTAAATGTCTGTCATATTTAGGTGCTGTGTGTGGTATGGATAATAAATAATGAGTGATGAAATAGCCTAACAAAAATAATATATTAATATATATTATTTAATAAACAGGCTGATAAGATTAAATGGCCAGCTGAATTTAATATTATTGTACAGATGAATAAAATAGAATAACTAGGAAATTTAGGAAAAGACACACAAGGAATTGAAGTTAACTCATATTGTTGATACGCAGAATTATTTTTACCTTTCTGCTTAGGCAAATGAACCTACAGTTTTTGTCCAATGAAATAAATGAAAACACTACCTAAGTAGGTTTTTTTGTTGTTGTTTTACTTTGTGTTACAGGTAAAAAAATTTTCTTCTGACTCAGAGCTTCAGATGACAGTGCAGCCCCACCTAACATTTTGGTTTCAGCCATGAGACCCTGAGCAGGGGTTTCAGCTAACAATACCCAGATTCCTCAACTACAGAACCTATGAGATGATAAGTTTGAATTTTAAGCTATTAAATTTGCAGTAAGTTGTTACACAGCACTAGGAAATTGGTGCAGTAGAAGTATTGCATAAAGTAGATATATTTATAAATATCTTTGTCAGTGGCTCTTAATTACCAGATGCAAATATGTACTTGAAGAAGAATGAAATGAGTCAGGACGTTAGAAGCTTAGTTTGTAATTCCAAATTTGACTGTGAATTAGTCTATTTTTAAATAAATACAGTTTTTTAAAAGAACATATGGACTTGTTAATAAGGTCACTTTAAACAATATAAGCAAACATTTTCCTTTTGACTGAAAGTGTTTTTTTAAAATCACTTATAAAAAAGATGTATTTAATAAACTACCTCATGTTTTCCCTACCTTTTATGCAGTAATTAAAGAAAAATACATGTGATTTTCAGTTAAGAATTAGAAGTAATATGAAGTAGCTTCTTCACAAAAATACATCACTCTTCGGTGAAATAGCTCTACATAGTTTTTTCTTTTTGTACTTTAATACAATGATAAGAAAGCTCACTGTTTTTCAAAGACATACAGTTAACTAAAAATATACAAATCACACAAAAACATAAATATATATGGATAGCAAAAAAAGCTATCAAAAGCTTTTCAACATTATTAGTCATTAGGGAAATACAAGTTGAAAACCACAATAAGATCAATTACACCTCTAATATTATTAGATTAGAAACAACTACAAAAACTGGCAAATTAAATGCATTTACACAGGGCAAACAGAATTCTATTACAGTTTAGCGGGAAATGAAGCATGGGCATTCTTATTCTTTAATTTTTAATAAATGATTATGTTTTCTACATTATTCTTAATTTAAATTAAAATCTCAGTTGCATACAACTGCATTAATAAGACCTATATAATGTTAAAAATTGTAAATTAGAACAAAAATTAAAGTAAAATAATGCACTAGCAGAGTTTATAAAAGTTTTTAAATAATTTTTTAGAAGAGGATATAAATGTACGGGCAAACAGATATTGTTATACAGGTATACAGATACAGATAAATTAAAAAAATATATATTTATAGAATATGTGATACATTTAATATTCTAATTATATTCTCATATGCTAGAATATATGTTATATTAACGTGTGTAAGTATACACATATTTTATTAATATTTATATTGCATGTGTACCTGCATAAATATTTTTATTTGCTTTCCAGGATTTTGAAATATTGTAAATTTTACAAATCAAATATGAATATATCATATATGTACTTCTATTTCTTTAGTTATACTTTAATAGTTGTCTTTCAACTTTTTCCTGTAAATTTGTTTCTCTGAAAATTATTGGTTAATATCATGCATGACAGTGAATGTACATTTGTCAAAATTCTTATGTTGTAATATCAAGGGCCATTAACACAGATACACAGATAGCAGTTAAAGAATATTCAACTACTAACCATCATTAGGAACTTATTTAACACTAGATATGCCAGAGCAAATAACATTTTCTTTTCACTGTGGAAGTGTATCTGTATTTTATTTTCATTGTTTTAGTATAATGGGTTATATTCCTTGTGCTACAGTAGGGCTGTGAAGCCATAAAAGTCTAAGGACACACAGTCCTCGCCATCAGTGTGGATATGACTCACTGTGGTCCCAAAACTTAAAAAATAAACAGAAAACCACCTGCCCTTCTACCTCCCTCACAAACACACATGCACAAAATACACAACTGTGGAGTTGGAGCAGGATAATCTCAATACAAGTTCCCGTTAAGACAGAAAAATGGGAAGCACAAAGTCAATACGCCTTGGTGACGGTACACTCCCGCAGGATACAGACAGAAAAGTCCATCTAGAATGTCTCAGTAGGGGAGATTCTTTGATTTGAATGGGATATTGTTTAATAGGATGCACTTTCTTGCCTACTGTTTTTGGTGGCAACACAATCCGTTTTCTGACAACACAATTCACTTTCTCTGCAGCCACTTATCAAATGGCGCTGGGGAGTCTAACTCCCAGAGTATTACACGTATTTCACGGTATACTTTCCACAGCCGCAAACTCACATCACAGGGCTGCACAGCCGTGCAGTCCTTCTTAATCAAAGCTCAAATTTCCTTCACGAATACAAATCCCTCAAAATATTATAAGGCGTTTGACCTATTTTCCCTCATGTAGTTTCATGTGCCACTAACTATACTCAAAGTCCTTTACTAAACGAAGTCTCATAAATCCTTTATTTCTGTTTCCTGCACCCATACGACAAACAGGAGCCAACTGACCCTGAGAAGTCTTCATGGCTTCCCTGCAGAAAGCACTTTACAGTCTGATTCCTTATTTTTTGTCACGTGAAACCAGTTTTAATTCCGCAATGCAACATTGTCTGTTTTTTTTATTCCTGTCGATTTCTGCTTGTAAACTGGACTTCCCCTGCCCCTCCTCTAGCTTCTCTCTTTCTTGTGCTACATATTAATATACTGCATCTTCTCAAACAATTCCCTGAAGCTACAGGTTCCACAGAAACCTGGTCATTTCTCATTTGCCATATGTGATAATATTGCCAAGTGGTTGTCAATGGGTAACAATGATTTTTATCTTTCTAACATCCACTGTCAATTTTCTCACCACTCATCCTCAGGGCCTCTGATGCATATTTTAAACTCTCTTAAATCAACAGCTATTTCAAGGTACATATATTTGTTACATCATTTAGAATGTCTAATTACTAAACAAGAAGATACCATGATGTTTACAGGCTCAACGTGATGAGAGTTTCTTTCTCTTGCAGCCACACTGGGCAGGTAAGGGGGTTGGTGGAGCCACGTTCCTGTGCATAACCATTCAGTGATACAGGCTGACCAAGTCTCTGCCACCATCATCAACACGTGGATTCCCGTCTTTCCTAGAAAAATCTGCATTCTAATCAGCCAAAAGGAGAAATAACATAATGGAGTATGTGTGGGAGTTATTATGAGCTGGACTGGAAAGAATTCACATTATTTCAGTGTTCATGCCCCATTGGCTAGAACTTAGCCTTGTGGCTATGTTTAATTACACCAAAAACTGGGAAATGCTAGTTCTATGCAGAAAGGAGAGAAATTAGATTGCGAGGAATTTTGAAAACTGAAGAATATTAAGAAATGTTTTGATCTTGCAGAGATTTCAGAAAAGCATTAGAGAGCTTGGCCATCTTCATATTAGGCAAACATCTGTGGACCCCTGGAAATAATGCAATGTACTTTACAAGTATTTTGAGGAGAATAATGAAAAAGTTAGTACTACATAATAAAGATAAAATGTAGGCAAATAACATACTCAGATAAAACTAAAATTTCAATATTCATTCATAGTATTTCAAATGCTGAGAAATACAGGCTACATCATGCTCAACTTGATACAAAGTGGTTTCACTGGGATAGGAAACTGTAGGGTCTTGATGGATTCCTGTCCTGATGGACACAAATTTCCCTTTGCTTGTTAAAGCATGCCCTGCAATATCTAATTATGGGTACTACTACATACTGACTTTGAGACTTGAGCATTTTCTATCATAAAAATTAACGATAGAAATTGATTAAAGGCCCAGATTACATACAAGGTGCTAAACCAGAAATCACTTCTAATTTCAAGTTACTATTAAAACCAACAACAGTTTTCATGGTGAAATTTTACTTTTGAGTAAAATGAAAGCATCTTTTAAAAATTTTACTTGTGACATTTATATTTATTTCATTTTTTCAGAAATATAATCATTGATTTCTGCATAAAAATATAATAAAAGGAAGACACCATATATTTCTTATTTTTATGGTCCTTCTCTATGAAACCAAAATATTGGTGCATGTGAAAAATATTTATTTTTTCTGGACAGAACATCTGTACCTTTCAATATATTCTCAAAAGTGTTCCAGAGGCCAAAATAGCTAAACAAAACTCATCAGTATGTTTGATAGAATTTGGGTTTTAAATAAATTTTATTTTCAAGAGAAGATTTATTTAAATATAGCTGCATCATTTTGTATATATATAAAGTAGATGGAAAGAATTTAGTATGGCAGACATAGTATACATTTGATTTCCATGAAATTTGTATGTCTTGTCCCCCTAGAACATATTGTATTGACAGAGACAGCACCAATTTCAACGCAGCCAAGTTTTCTTGATCTCACATCTACTTTGTTCTGTGTCCTATTTCTTCTGTTATTATTTTGCAGTTTCTCAGGGTTCAGCAATTACAGTATCTTTTGACCTTCAATAACCCCTTTAAAAACTCTCTCAGACTCTCGCAGTCATTTTCCTGCATTCTTTCGTAGCGTTGCTGTTCTCTTTTATGTGTCGGTACACAATCCTCTTTCTGCTCCCCAATGTGCTTTCTCCTGCAGTTTTGTCATTTCCTTCGAGTTTCTGACTGAGTTCCCTTTGTACCGGGTTTTCTTCTGTTGCTGGTGTCTGATGCCCTGGTACTTCTGCTTCTTTCTTGAACTCCTGCTGTGCCCTGTCTTTCCAGAGCTGCCCTAGTTTCCTTCATGGTATTTTTAGGATCTAAACTGAAAGATGTACCCTCATATTTGATTTGGCACTGGAACCCTTCCCCTAACGCTTGTAAAGTGTAACTTAGAATCTTCACATGATTTTCTTAGCCAATAAACAGAAGGTGGAACCAAAGATAAAAACTCCTTTAATCAACTGTAATTTCTGACTTCCTAAATTAAAAACAATGTTGCCCCTAAATACCACTTAAAACATACTCTCTGGAGAAATAAGATAAAATTAGAAGAGAAGTCTGGGCTTGCATTACCTTACACTTCCTGTTCATTGTGTGTGGGTTACGGGCCGTAACTTCCTGCCAGCACGTCCTGAAATGGCCCACGTGACCCGTCCATCTGAAACTCCACCTCTCCCTCCAGGCCTCCATTAAAAGTAACTTCATACATGAGACTTCCTCCAAGCCAGTGAGTAAACTCCTCAATCATTTTCCAACCTACATAATTTGTATGAAATCTGTATCATCCTCTGTGATATTTAACAAATAAATGTTATTGTTTTTGATGATGTGTTTTCCTTAGGTTATGAACAAATGAGGGAAACAAAACTGATTCAGTTTAGTAAATGAAACACAAAGGCCAAGTAAACACCTGTTGACTATTAATTCTAACTTCCTTAAAAAGCAGTACAAAAGCAAAAGATGTACCCAACGTGACAAAACTAAAATGTCACTATGTGTATATTTTTCTTTTACTTTTTAAAAATTGTATTTTGTTTTATTGTTTGGTTTATGGTATGTAAATAAAATGCCTAAGTCATAATTGCTTTGATTCTTCTATGAATGACATTCCAGGTGACAACAGACAAATGTTTGTTTCACTGACATCAAATGGCTGGAGAAGTAAAGTACTCCATTACTTAAAAACTCAATTCCAGTTTTAAAATAATCCAATTTTCAATTATTCTGATACGATTCTCTTACTTTTCTCCTTTTATATTGTCATTACAATTACTGAAATACAAGTATATATTTCTGAGATTCTGCTACTAAAACAGATGAGAATTTAAGATAATTAAAACAAATTAAATAAGAACATTCTTCATCATCCGATATTTATGGTAGCTGGTGCATAGTCTGGAAAGAGACAGAGTAAAGATGGGATGAATCTGCCTACAGAGGATGAAAATATGTATATCATGCATTTATTATGTGCCAAAATCTGTAGTCAGTGCTCGACATACACATAAAAGGGTCAAGGAATAAACAGTGTAAAACTTCATATGTTTCCCACATATTAAATAAATTATGTGAAATAATTCAAAAACATTCCATCATATTTACATAAGGGCCCTGAAAATTCCTTCTCTATTTGTCCAGTTTTAGAAATTGTTGGTAAAGAAAACAATTGGAAAGCAACCTTTTGTATGTTTTTGTAATGTACCATTACACCAAGAAATGTTTAATACCATTAAATCCTCTTCAAAGATACTATTATTAATGACTGGTTGCAATTCTTTTGTATTAATTTAACTTTCTTGTTTATTGTAAATATCTTCCTATTATTTTACAAACTAATTCTGCAATCTACTAATTTTTCCTTTTTGTTTAATGAATATGAAAAGTGGCTTTTTGTAAGCAATAGATGATAAAGTTAATTCCATAGTGAAACAGTATGTCAACATATCAGAAGAGCCTAGTTATTCTAAAAAAGACTATCGTTTTCTCATGTCCTTCTATTAAGGAAAAAAAATCTACAAAATATGAAGAGCAATATTCTGACTGTTTTCTTAGCTTTTCTGGCTAAACCTTAACAATGAGGATAATATATGAAAATTACCCTCTGTTTCTAAAGTTAAACATACCACATGCTAATTACTCCGAATTATCAAAACTAGCCAACTGACAAATCCCCCTTCCAGGTTATACAGCATAAGACTACTGAATTGGCAGATCAAGTCTCAAGTGTGGCCAAAACTTTGGCTTTCTTTATTTTTAGAGATAAAGGTTTGGGTGTTGTCAGCATGTACTATATTTAAGTCCCAGGGAACAGATGAAATCTCGTCCCCGCCCTATTTAGACAGAGAAAGAGCCTCAAACTGAGAGAGTGCTCTTGGGACTGAAATACTTGGGAAGCGTGAAGAGGAACCCAGAAGGGGCAGTCAGCGAAGTGGGAGGACAAGCAGGAGAGGGGGATGTCACAGAAGACACAAGAAGACCGTGTTTCAAGACAGTGGTCAGTTCACTGCATGCTCCTCACAGGCCAAATAAGATAAAACACAAAAGTAGCTATTTGATTTGACAACATTAAAATCCTTGATGTTCTTGACATATTATTTAATTATTATTTTAGCGACATTAATTACAATAAATGTGTCGGCGTGGTGGATATGGTCTTCATTTGTTGCTGTTGAGTTAATGGATAGAAATAACAGGGCCAGCCTTCCAACCTGCTAAGCATTTTAATGATGCAATTCTGACTGTATTGTCTTTTACTGTCTCATAAAAGTTATTAATATTATTAAAGTATCTAGAGAAATACAAACAAAGCCTTGTTCTAAAAGCCACCATTGGGTTGTTTGCTTAACATCCTTCTTTGCTGGTATGAGAGGCAGGTGGGGGTGGAATCTGGCTGTGTGACAGACGTAACTGCTGCAGGTTACAAGCTCAGAAGTATTTCCAGAAGCATTCTAAATTCCCATTTAATCTTCTCTACCATCCCTTTCCGTTCCATTCCTTTGCCTTCTTTTCTCTTCTCTTCCTCTCCCATTTCCCCTGTGCTCCCTACCTTCTTTGCTCTCTGCTATCCTGCTTTTCTCTCATTACCTCCACACAGTTTGCAACACTTTTTGTACACAGAATAAAACGGTAAGAGTCCCTCTCCCTCTTAAGCTTTCAATTCCTGGGTTCCTCCTGTTACCGGCTTCTACTTTTCAGAGATTGTCTAAGTATATGCAGTAACGGATATGACCTAATGCGCCCCAGTGAGGTGGTCTGGGTGATAATTTATTTCCATGGAATAAAATAAAATAGTTCTTTTTATTCCTCCTCCACCAATCCTCTGCATAAATTCATGGGGGACTTTCATAATTAGAAGTGTAAAGGCACTGAATGCAGGTGAGTCAGGAGATGCGGGTGACTGCTACATAGCAAAAGCAAGAACACCAGCACTTCTCTCAGGTACCCCGAGTGTCCTCCCTGCCGTGCTTGCAGCTGAGGGTGTGTGTGTGTGACCCTGAGTGTCCTCCCTGCCATGAGTGCAGCTGAGGATCTGCGCGTGTGTGTGTACGCGCGCGCGCGCGCGCGCGCACACACACACACACACACACATACACATACACATGAATGAAATTTTCCTTCCTGGAAATGAGAGTTCAAATAGTAAGAAAAATGAAAGTAATTCCTATTTTGAAATACATAATTCTTCAGTAAATCTGAAGGAATTTCCACTATCATATTTAATAAAAATCTTTCCTAGCCTCCATGTGTTGTACATGGTTCAAGCTTGGGTCTACATAGTACATTTCAGCACTACTCAAATAATGCTGAGAAGAGCAGGACTGGAAATGGAAACTAAATGAGCCCTATTTATCCTTGAGTTAACCTAGGGTTCAATTTGGCTTTCTATTTATTTATAGTAGAATTACCAAAATGTAATTTTTCGTAAGTAGCAAATCTACCCATGGGCTACTCTACTGTACAACATTAAGAGTTTTTGTCTTTCCTCTGAGATTCAACAAGCTAATTTCACAGACACACAGGGAAATATATTCGAATGCACGTTCTTAGATTTCTGAATTCCTGAACTTCAGTTGATAAATTATGCCAACAATATATTCTATAACGAAAGTTATAGTGTCTTAGTCCTTCTTAATGCCAGCCCTTGAGTCATACATAGAACTAACTTTTTTATGTCCTAGTATGCATAATTGTAAGAACTGACACTGAGAGTTAGACTAAAAAAGTTGAACAGTATTCTGGGTCACTCTAGCTGTCAAATCTTAGAATTATATCTTCTAGAGGTAAGAAACAGGGTCATCCCTGTTAAACTCAAGAACCTGACATATAATTCTGTATCTATAGCTCTATAACTTTATGCTATAACTCTAGCCAAGATGAAACAGGCAAAGAAAAGGCTAGTTCTTTTTTTAATGGGCATGATAATAAATTTTATATATGAATTTCTTTCTAAGAATGTGCATACTATTTAAATAAGATAAAGTTTTCCATATTTTGAAAATTTTCCTAGATTTAAATCACAGTAAAAATTTTAATCCAATTTTTTATGTCAATCTAACCATCTAGATATATGAGTCTTCTTTCCAGCTTTTGCTAAGAACTTGCTACAAGACAATCTAATGAGTGTGAGGCATTAAATTTAAGTAAAAAGTTAATGGTTCTGATGATCGCATATATATTCAATTTGTATCATATTTTAGAGAATATTCAAAAGCAAGTCAAAGGGGAAGATTAAGATGGAAATTGTTTGGATCCCCTCAATCTTTCTGAATATATAAAAACAAGTAAAATAATGTGAATTTATTCATATATTCAACAGCTGTCCATAAGAGTCCCTTTTCAAGGGCCAAACGTAAGATTTAACTCAACAGAAAATGCACCTGTTCTCATGGAACTTACATTCTAGATGGCGGAACTGAAGAAGTAAACATACTGCATTTCAGGTGAACATATGTTCTGAAAAGGGAAGTGAAGCCATAAGGTGACAAAAGCTGATGTTGGGGAGATACCGAGTGTTGATGAGGTCAAGGAGGAACCAGAATCCTCACCCACAGCTCGTGGGAGTGCAAACTGGCAAAACTATTGTGCATTCTCTGCTCAACCTGCGCATGTGCAAACCCTATGACTCAGTAATTCCATGCCCAGGTATATTCCGAACAGAAATGTATTCCAATATTTACCAAAAGTTCTACAGTAAAACGCTCACAGCAGTACTGCATGTACTGCACCTTTAAAGGGAAATAACCAAAGGCCATCAATAGTACAACAAATGAATAAACTCCCACTGTTCATCACATCACTGACTATTATACAGTGATCAGAATGAATGATTAACAGCTCCATGACCAAAGGAGAGCATAACAGAAGATTCTATTTATGTAAGTACCAAAGCAGATGATATAATGCTGTTGAATGGCAGGACAGCATCGTCTTGAAGGTGATGGACACCTGAAGGAGAGCACTGAGAGTGGGGAGGGTACTGGAGTGCTGACTATGTTTGGTGTCTTGATTTGGATGCTGGTTTCCTGATTGGGGTGATTTACGGCTCAGATGATGTCACTGTCTGAAGCCAATATTCTGTTTTCTTTCATGGTGTATCTATCAATACTTTCCTTTTTCTAGTAGGGTAGCAGTGGGCTATGAAACGTCTCTTTATAAAATTTTAGGAGGTAATTTAGTCTCATTAATTCTCACAACAGGGAGTAAATAGAAAATGCTATTCAATAACAATGCAATTGAGATTCAGTGAGACTGCATCCCCCAAAACATAAGTTGGTAACACAAATTACAAAAAATAGCCTTGCTGTTTCTGGATACGAGCCTTTGAGTCAGTAAAAACTACTTAATTATAAAAGAGTATTCACTTATTATTGGCATTAGTGACCTTTCACATTTTAATTTAAACCTAACATCTATTTATTCTTAAGAAGTAAAGCCTTTCTAAATATAGAAATTCAAAAGTAGAGCAATCCATCTACTACGTTTGGACTAAGATCAAAGCTATCTACTATATAAAAGCTATTCGAAGATACATCTGTCAATCTCGCCAATCAAAATTATTCCCGACACTTGCCTTGGTCTGATGTACTGACATTATAAACCTACTGCTACAAGGTTTTTTTTTCCCCCATATTTTTCCTTTATTTTACATTCAAAAATGTGTATGCCAATATAAGTTTCTATTTAATAAAAAATAAAAAATAATTCTTACAACTAAAAACATTTAATATTATGAATTTTAAGCAAAATAAAATAAAATTAAGGGTATGTCAAGATTGAAAGAAATACAACAAAAATTAAAATAGACTAAGTTCCTGAAAAATTAATTGAATTCATGCCAATCCTTAAAAAGGCAGATTTAAATACATTTGCATATAATATTGAGATCAGATTATACTTGGAGGGCATTTCTATAGGTAGGAACAATGTAAAATCATCTTGAATATACCTATTATGATATTTTGATAATCAGTACTAATAGGTTCTTTAATATTTCTGAATATATGAAAAATACTACTCTCATAAATATTTAAACAGTGTTTTATTATCATAAAATGTCACAGTCACAATTTTATATCAAATTTATGCCATAAATTTTGCAGTTTAATAGTCCTTTGGCTGTACAGAATAATTAACAGCATATTAGATTATTGCTTTATATATACACATATCTAACCCCTGACTAAGCTATGAACACTGTGACAGTCATTCCTACATTTAATTCAGTCTGTATCTCTATGACCTATAGCTTTTATACCCATAATGGGTAACTGATAAATATTTGGTGAATAAATACCAAATAAATGTATGGCTTTATGAATGAATAAACACAAATGCATGCACAATAGAATGATTCTGGATGGAAAGGTTTTTGTCAGGTTAACTGGCCCTATGCAGTTCTGAAAACAGTGAGACCCTGCATGATATCACTAGAAATTTCATCCTGTTTTTCCTACTATCATTGCCCCGAAAACCACAGATGATAGAATCAGACACTCCTCCCATTACATCATTAACAAAAATAATTCAGTTAAATATTTAAAGATGCAAAATTATACCACACAGAATATAAATAATTACCTGATTTAAAACACAGAGAGGAAAAAAATCTGTAATAATGAATAACAAGTAGTTCCAGAGAAAAAGATTGATTACCTTAATTATATTTAAGTGAAAGGAACCCTACACTTCTCCACACTGTCAAATTTTATAAATGAATTTGGGAAATATGTATTACAGAGTAAGGATTACTACCCTTGTGAAATACTATTACAAATTAATACATGAAACACTTGAGATTAACAGAAGAATTGGTAAGGGACATACACCAAGAGGACGAAAAATTGTATAAATAAAACGATCAAATTTTTCTAAAACTGAAAAGGCTGCACCCCTGTGTACATGTTTCTGTCTGTTCATCTTGTCTCCCAGGTGTCTATATTAAGCCTACATGTCAACTGCAACATTGAGTTACAATTTTCAGTTGACTATTTAAAAAAATTTAATGTCTTTGGAATATAGTGAAATAGAGTCATTCATTTTTACTGTAAATGTGTGGCTAACTGTACTGGGAAACCTTAAAAGAACTGTTAGAACCTGACAGTTGTAAGCAAGAGGATGAGTGGAAAGGTCTGGAACGCAGAAGTCATCTTCTGTAGGAATCCTGAAAGGGCTCTTCGGGGACTGTTCTAGGGTAGAAATGAGGCTTCTTTGTCTCAAGCATGTTTTTACAACAGGGTTAATGTCAATCACAAGCAAGTGAAAACTGGTTTGGGGGCAGTGGAAAAACCTTAGACGTTACAGTGGTTTGTGGCTCCTAAGGGCCACAGTGCACAAACAACATAAACAGCGTTCACGAGCAGGGTTGTGGGGATGATTAGGAAAGGTATCTTAAAAAAGCTGCTTGGTGGAGTGACAGTGAGAACTGGGGTGAGAAAAACTGCGTCAGATAATGGCAGGTGTCTCTGAAAACAGTTAAATAAAAATCAAATTAAAATTTACCCTCTTACTATCTTAAATATTTTACTTATTCTACTTTGAGCACCACAATTTACAGCCCTAAAATTAAATAAATTTTAAAAATAATAAAATCCTATGCAAAATTTAAAAATCAAAGAAATAATTTAAAATTTAATAAGTGTATAATACGTCAACATAGGTAAATTTGATCATTTACACAGATAAGTATACGTGCACATGCAAAATTAGAGGAACAATTATCAACTAGATGAATTTGAGAAATCTGCTGCATAAAATTTCCTAACACCTAACGACTACATTTCGCTGCAGTATGAAAAGTAAAATTGTTCTTATGACAAAATGGTCCTGGAGCCTACTTCCATCCCTAACACTTTCAAAATCATCAACTTTACTCAGTGTAAAGCAACAGATAAAACAATAGTCAGTATAAAGAAACAAACACAGCGAGAGAAAAAAATCCCCATCAAGCCTTTTAACCTGAGAAAAGGGACCTACTGCCTTAGCGCATCACACAGAACTACATTTCTGGAAGGAAAAGTTAAGTGGCCTATTTACTTGTGTGTTTGAAGGTAATGCTGTCAAAAAGGAGACAAATGTAGGCTAGACAATTCTGTGATTTCCCCCTGAGACTAGAAAATCCATTTAGACGGATTGTTACACAGCATCTGGTATATCAAAAACATTCTCTAGAAGACTGTCGCCATGAATATGATTACATACATCTAGTAGCTGAGGCCAGTGATTATCTGAGCCCTGAAGACAGACCAGTTAGGCATCTCTCACTGTAAAATAAGAAAATCCAGTCTCTGGTATCATTTGGTGATATCAGTTATAACAAAGCAAAATTTTAAAAAGCAAACTGAGGCACACAACTCAAAATTGTAGAATATATTACAGCACCTGTATCCTAGCCTAAGAAACGTGTGACAGGTGAGAAATCAAACACATTATGAAAAGTAACAAGAATTAGAAAAAAAAAAAGCAAGTGATAAATATTACAAAGTGAGTAATATGAAGAACACTTCTGTATTTTTCTTTGCTGTCCTATCAGAAACAAAATAATTTCCTGCCCTTGACTTACTTCTGGAATGTTTTTAAAATCAGATTAAGCATCTAGGCCATGGGAAAGTCTTTGCAATAACTGAGTGTTAACGCTTCCTAAACCAACGTGGTCGTCAATAAACACAAAGTGCTGCAGTGTAGGCAGTACTCATAAAACACGATTTCATGTATGGGATTGCCATTCAAGCGGATTTATTTACTTTAAAAGAGAACACCTAGGTTATGAGGGTGGCCTGGGCATAATTTCCTGAGATTTTTTTTTTCCTTTTCTACTGAACACTTGCATGGTTGTACCACCAACAAAATAAGACAAGCTACTGGTGGAAACGTGGAAGAATCTAAGGACATTTGAGGTCATGAGTTTTACAGAGGAGAGAACTCTGAGAGAAATTCATGTGTTTTAATGATGTGACAAACTTGGAGAGAAAGATTTTCTTTCTGAAGGAAGTTAGAAAACCACTCACTCCACTGCTGCCTGGAACGCATAAGTCGTTCTCTTTCTTACCCTAAGGAGAAGGGTTCCACTGCTCCCAAATTGCATGGTATCTTTCTGTGGCCACAAATACCTCCCGATGAAGTGACGATCACAACAAATCCCCTACAGAATGTGCTAAGGACACTCCAACTTGTAGGAGAGGACCTTCTGCATCCCTGTCCACCACTTATGAAAAATTAAGGATGACAGAAGTACTTGGCAAGGAAGTCTCATCAAAGAGGGTCTGAATTTCTATGTTCACTATCCAGCCGTGGAAATACAGGATTTGACTTTATTATCTACCTCTTTTCAGTTAACGGTTCCAGAGACATCCTAATAGAATGACCCATCTGAGGACAGAGGGAAGTAACAAATACGGGGGTGTATTACATGAGTGCCCTAAGAAGAAACAAACACATTAAACAAACAGAATAATGTAAGTAGGAGACACAGCTGAATTAGTATCAAAGGTTGTCCATGTTGAAATAAAACAAATGGAAAAGATAAAAGAAATGAATGAGGACTCCCAAGAAAATAAAACACAAATAAGATTTTCCTTGAATAAAAATAAATAATGTTAATTTCAATGAAGGAACATAAAATCTCATCATTTCTACCGAGAATAAGATTAGTGTTCTAAAAGATGAAATAAAAGAGACTGCTCAAAACACAGACAAAACCACAAAGGAAATGAGATTATAATAAAAATAAGATATATTTCTAAATAACAGGGATTCTGGAACATATTTTAAAAAGCTATTTGTTAGGCAAAGAATAATTTAAAAATCATTCAAATAAAACCTCCCTGGTTTGAATTAGTCTTCTAACTGAAAGCATCGCCTAGAAACGATTAGTTCACCCAGCCGGTATTCACATCCTTTTTGACAGAACTTAGAACATCTCATTAAACATTGCCATCTATGTCTGCCTATTTTTCCAGTTTTGAAACTGATCTGGCCTGATCTGCTTTGGCAAATGAGAGAGTAGCAAACACTATGTAAGAAGAGACTTAAAAAAAAAGAAGAGACTTCAGAAGTTACTCTTGCAGGTCTTGTGAAACTTCTGCCGTAGAGTGCAGAACTCCAAGCTATCGGGCTAGAGGTGAGAGAAAACACTGGACAGCAAACATCCTCCAAGCCAGGACCCCTGCAGATTAAACTCGTCCTCAATGACCTGGACTCTCCAGTGACATGCGTCAGCCCACCCTAGAGCAGCAGCAGGGGTGCCCGACTGAGAACAGACAAAAATGCTGACCTACAAGTTAAAAAAATAATTATTCATTTAAGCTACTAAATTTCAGACTAGTTTGTCTGGAGGAAAGTCTAACTGGTATGTTTCCTCCTCGTTTGTCTATAACATGCTCTCTTCTGTTTCTTTTAGTCTAATAATCTAGATATTTTATATTCTGTCCCTGAGATTTTCGAAGTACCCTATATACATTTGTTATTCATTAGAATCCAGGGCTTTCTACTCTGCTGGTTCTCACATATGGTACTATGACCCATTTGTGTTTCCTTGTCTCCTTTTTTGGTGTGAAATTTTGTGGTTCTTTTCTTAATTGTGAGCCCATGTTCTTTGGATTTTATCTGTGAAAGCCTTGAAGCCTGGACTGAAATGTCACTACTGTGAAGAGCATTTGCGTTGGTTTATTCCAACTGATTGAAAGAACTTCTGGAAAAGATCAGTGAAATGGAATGAGAAATTTGAAAACTTTAACAATCATGGGCTGGACACAAAGCATACATATCCTTCTGCATTGTTCAGGGAGATATGTCTGTTTTGTTTTTGTCTTTGCTTTTTCTCCCTTCATTTAAGTGAAGACAGTCACTTTCCTACTGCAAGTTACATCCATTTCTCATTCACAATTACACTGAGCATGCTGTACATGGGAAACCATATTTCCATGGGGATCTAGACTTCCCACCTTGTGCAGGCTTTACCCTCTACAACTCATGCCGTCACCAGAACAAAATTTCATTGCCTCCTGAGGTCTATGGACTGAATGTTTGTGTCCCATGCAAATGTCTACATTACAACCTAAAGCCTAATGCAATTATATTTGGAGATGGAGCCTCGGGAGGTAATCAGATCATGAGGTAGGAGGCCTCACCAATGGAATTAGTGTCTATAGAAGAAGAGACACTAGAGAGATGATCTCTCAACCACATGAGGGTAGAGCGAGAAGGCAGCTGTCTACAAGCCAGAAGGCAGCCTTCACTAGACACCGGATCTGCCAGCACCTTCAGCTTGCACTTCCCATCCTCCAAAACTGTGAGAAATAAATGTCATGTGAGCCATCCAGTCACTGGTGTTTTGGCTTAGCCTCCCCAACTTCTTAAGATACTAAGTCAGTAGAAAATCTCTAGTAAAAACTGCCTTAATTGCTTGATTACCTCTCAAGAGTTCCCACTTTTGCATTTTTTTCCCCTTAGCCTTTGACAATTCTTCTTCTGTGACAACAGAAAACTGATTTTAATTTTCTCATAGAAGGGTAGTTCATGGTTGATTTTCTACCATATCACCACTGATCTCTCATATAAGCCCCTTGTCTATCTCAAGTATGATAAAAAACCATATATTTCTTTCATTATCTTTGCCTTCTCGTACAGTGATATGGGCATCGGGTTTTGTCTTACATCAGATTATTAGCATATTTAGTTCATTTAGGTTATGTATTTGCAGTCAGTCAATGTACAAAACATCAGACACCAGTCTTATGGAAGGTTCAGCTGTCCCAAACATTCAGGCTGTTGACTTGCAATGATGCTTGAAAAGCCAACATTTCTAATCAATCATTTAATAACTTTTATGTGAGACTTTTTCTAAATATGAGAGAAGAACAATGAACAGGGAGAAACTAAAGACACACACTAATTTGCTTAACTATTTTGCCTAGGGCTGGCCCTACATATAGCAGTGTATATTTTTCATTAAATAGAATAATAAAAAATCAAATGCAATTAACTGAACTAATATGAAGGGACAAGATAAATGCCATATCCTAATACAATTCCAATGCTAACAACTTCAAGCCACAGCTGTCTTATTTGTGGACTAGAGCAAATAACATTAAGCTAAAGAACCAACTAATGGATGATTAATGTTCCTTATTAAATTAGATGAAGGAAAATAACAATGTTAGTTGTTAGCAAGTCACCAGAGTGGGGGTGGGGGGGAAAGAAACTTTGACAAGAATAATTTTTCTGAAGTTTTATTTTAAAAAGGTGGTGAATATAATTACCCAGAGAAATGGAATTCTGTTTTATTACTGACTATAAATTTTCTAATTTTATCTGAAAATACAGTTTATGATTTATGGTTGCTTTTGCAAGTGGATAGCAGGCTGCACCTAGGTTATACCTGGGTGTACGTAACACACAACACAGGAAAGCTTTTATAGGTAACTTCAATTAAAGGCAGATTTGTGAAATCATCTTACCTAAAAGATATTTTTCCTTTATTTAATATAACCTTTTATAGCATTTTTATTAATTCTCTTCTTTCTGTCATTGATAACAAAGGCAACCATAGAAAGTTGAATTTTCCTTAATAGTTCATTTGAGAATCTACTTAGGTGCATTAGTTATATCATCAAGCAGAGAATTAAGCATGTTCCAGAAGGAGGTTAAGATGTCTTGGTGTCTGAACAGTCTCCAGGTTTACAGTACTCAAAAGACCTCATAATCCACATTAAATAAAATGGAATACTATGTGGGCAAGCACTTGAATATTACTGGGCTCCTCTGATTTATTCTTTTCCACCAACCTACTCATCATCTGAAAGTTATAAAAATGATACATGGGAAGGGGGTTACCTCTTCTCTATTTAGCATGAATGTTTACTGACTAAAATGTTTTTATATTAATTATATAATATATACATGTATATGTGTGCACCAGTGTATCTTTACCATTATTGCCTTAAACTTTAAGAGCATTTTAAATATATACATTTATATTCCAGATACACACACACACAGATTTGTGTATATATACATGTATGTATGCGTGCACACACACAATCTTCAAAACTTCACTTACTTCATTCTACATGCTCATTTCTCAGTGTAGATCCATGTTTTTAATGTTATGAAAATCCTTCTGCCTGCGTAATGTTAACATATCTTACAGGATAGGCCTGCTGGCAGTAAATTCTCTCAATTTTTCTTTGAGAAATTCTTTACTTCTTCACTTCTGAAGAATATATTCAGATATAAATTCTTGACTGAGACGTTTATTTCTTCAGCAATCCATAGTTTCTGCATTTACACTGACAAGCGCAGAAAGTTTCTAACAAGACATCTGCCTTAATTTTTGATTGTGGTTCATTTATAGATAAGGTGTCCCCAGTCCTATCCCAGCTACCTTGAATGATTTTTCTTTGAGTTTCTGCAGTTTCAATACAATATGACTAAGATTTGTTGTTGTTTTGTGCTAGTTATTCTGCTTGGTGTTCTCTGATATTCCTGGATCTGTGGTTTGGTGTCTGTCACTAACTTTGACTATTTTTAGTCATTTTTTCCTTAATATTAGTAGTGCTTCATTCTCTTTTTACCTTCTTCCTGGGACTCTAATTGTACATATGTTGTACCATTCTACATTGTCTCACAACCCTTAGATGACTTGTTCTTGTCTCACTTTTAGTCTTTTTATCTCTTTGCATTTCAGTTTGGATAATTCTGTTGGCCTGTCTTCAGATTTACAGATGTGCATTTGGCTTGCTTGTAGTTTGCATTCATATGAATAAGACTATTTTAATGGTACTGTAATTCCAGATGCATATTTTAACATATTTTTTCCAATATACAGATAGGCATGAAATTGCCAGGTCATACAATTATAGTAATAAAATTAGCTTTCAGATTTTCCAGGTAAAAGAAAAGTGCTTGCTGACAGAGTTAAGTCAGTGTACACTCCCACCAGCAGGGTAAGAGATTTCTCTTATTCATATGAATACAAATTACAAACAAGCCAAATGTGCATCCATGGTAAAATAAACAAAAAATATGTGACTCATACACCTAATAAAATATTATAGAGAAATCAAAATGGTCAAGTAACTATACTCTAAAACAACACCTCAATTTGTGGGCTGGAAATGTCTGGAAATCCTTGAGATTCTTTCAGGGTGTCCACAAAAAACAAGACAACTGTTTTCCTAATAATTCTAAGAATAATTCTACCATTCTCATCTTCTAATGAATATACTTTAGACTTTTTTCAAAGCTTCATGACACGTGATTTTATTGTTGCTTTGATGGCTGATGTAATGTGCGCTGATTTATTTGTGTGTGCTCTTAAGTTCCTCAGTTTTTATCTTCAATATGATAAATTGTCAAAAAACAACAACAACAACAACTAATACCTAAGAATTTCATATCTAAATTGTGTCCACCCCGCTGACCACCACGGGACCTGTGAATGATGTTTCCACTGCCTGTGACTCAGACATTTCCTCTTAAAATGGGGAAGATCAAACTAGCAAAATATGTGTACTCTAAACATCAAGCTGATCATTAGCTTAGCTCAGCCAAACTCCTCAAATATAGAGAACTGGGGAGAATAAGTCAAATTAATTTTCCCTAAAAGTGTTTACTTCTAGCAACTAAGGAGTTCCAACTTTATGGAACATAAGCACCAGTGAATTTTTCAAGTATCATGAGAAAGGTTGAGTTCATCAAAAGCTATGTTTCACTATGTGAATCAGGGTTCCAACCTAGTAACACATTCAAATTAAATTTCAGAGAAGTCTGTTAGTTCGAAAATTAAAGTTTGTCTTTTTCATATCTGCTCACTCTTCCCAATCCCAGCTGTTCATCCTATGGGCTCATGGTATTTCTTAGTTAAAATGTTTCTCACATGCTTATGGAATTTTCGTTTTGTTATTGAGAAAAAGAGATAAAAGAAAACTCTGGTGTGTTACTTAGTTGAAGGCAGAGGATTTAAAAGTGGGTACAGATTGATCTAAATAATGTAATTTAAGCTTAAGTTTTTTCTGGTGTGATAAGTATGCTTATAATTTCCAAAATTTCTTCTTAAATAGTGTAAATTAATATACCTTTACCACATAATTTAAATTATATTCTTGAATCTTAGAACAGGTTCACTTCAATTATGGTATCAAATTAATAAAGATAATGGATGGGAGAGAATTTAGCACAGTACCTGCCACAAACAGCAGCTCAAGAATTTTCCATAGAATTGAATATTAAATTCATGATTTGTAAGCCAAGAAATTATAAAGTACATTTATTCAATATTGTTAGGATTTCAGATCTACATTTACTTAATTATCCTGATAGAGTACATGAGGTCTCTGGACTGGAAAACAGACCATTACTCATGGAGTATGGGATAAAAGCCTAAGGTTACCTTGCACATGCACTGAGGATGAATTACAGGAGAGGAATCCCAAAATTATGATGTTCAAAGCTTAATAAGAGATGCTGTCATATCTGTTCCTCCATCGTTCCAGAGAGAGAAGATCCTTAGGTCTAACATAAACAAACCTGGAGAAAAGATGGACAGTCCCTGGTTTTCATTACCATTAAGGAAGGTAAGGGTAGTAGAGGTAATACTTCAAATCTCTCCAGAGAAATTTACCATCTCTTATTCCCAAGGCATGTTTGCTTTTTAATCATCCTCTAGACATTTACTTTGTGCGGTAAACCTTAATTATGCAGAAATGTAAAAATATTCATAGATCACTGTCTCCTCCCAAAAAGCATACTATCAAACATTAGAAATGCTTAATTGTATTTATGAAGCTAGATCTCTTGGGCATTCATTTGCAATGCATAGTAAGTACAAACATTTCATATTCTAGGAAGAAAGTAAAATTTGATTTAACCCTATTGTTTCTGAGAAACAAGTCTAGAGATGTATAAGAACGCATTTTGAACCATCTAAATTAAATAGTTACAATGAAAATCCACATAAACAAAATATAGTATTTTGCATTTCCACTATTACCAATACCAAAAGAATATATTGAGTTGACATTTAAAACTTACATTAATCAAGACTGTTTTATTTCACAAAGATGTTCTACTCTTCCAGCGTTTAACGGCTTATAAGAACATAGTGAAACTCACAGTAATTGCTGTTTAAGTGTGCCAGCATACGCAATGCGTGTGCTAGCGTTTTTCGTACTAAAGGAAACGTTTTTGTCAAGGCTATTTCCATGCACTGGGTTTCGTCTTGATCGACATCTGACTGAAATTAGCACTTTACATCATGCAAATCCGTGGAAGCACAGGTGTGACATGGATGTGTCTTTAAGACGAGAGGCGGTCTCTGACCACACGCATTTTGTGGAAAGCTCAAGACTGTTTATATTTAATAGAATAATGTTTTAACTTGGTGTTTTTCATTTAGCATTTGAATATATTCCTAGACTTTCAAGACATCCACATAATGTATATTTACACCTATAATAAAATATTTAATGCTTATTTAATAACCTTAAAAATCCAGAAATTTCTTCTACATGATCATAAATGGTCAATTAATATACAATATATTGTTAGTGTTGAAAGAATACTCTCATTATTAAAGTATATACATTTAATATATGACAGAAACTAACATTTGATTAATCATAAAAGCTAAATTCCTAATAAAAACATACAATAAAAGTGAAAGAGAAACTTTCAACTTTAGCAGGGTGTTTAAATTTTAACTATATAGAGAAAAAAGCTTATGATTAAAAAGTGGTATTTTATTTAATCTTGCCCATGTAGTTAGAATTCCATCCACTTTCTTTTTATTATTTCAGTATGCTTCTTTTATCTTCTCTGTATTTATTTGTTTTTTTTTTTTTGTAATGTGATTTTGGAATTTACCTATCACAATGGGAGTGGGCATTTTAATCCCAATTAGTCTGGTTCTATCTGTTATTTTCCATAGGACATAACAATGTATCCTCCTGAGATATATTCTCCAAGCATATCTTTTATCTCTTATACCCCTGGGGACTTCGTGGGAGGCTATTTAATTGTATCATTCCCATAAAATCACAGAGCTTCCATCCCTTAGGATACGTATCAAGTAAATTATTACAAGGATAAAGACAAAGAGCTTCCTTTTACTAGAGTCAGTGCATAAATAAACATGAAGAACTTAAATGAAAAACCCTCAGGTACTGGGGATATTAGGAAATACTGAACAGTAAAAACCTGTTTAGCAACATAGAAAAGTTCTTTAGAACAGCAGGCTAGCTGATTTCAGTCACTCAACTGAAAATCGTTCTCGACCAGCCAAAGCCAAAGTAATCTACAAAAACTATTCCCACAGCCAGCACAGTACCACAGGGAGCAGGAGAGAAGGCGGAGGAAAGGAAGGCTTGTTTACCTGAAGAGCTGCAACAGATATTTTACAAGTTATGGCTCGAAGAAGAGCTATACCTTCTTAAATAGCGACAATTCTGTGAATCTGTGCAGTGGCAAGAGACACAGAAATAACTACAGCAACAGAGACCTCTTTTAAATACCATAATTAAGACCGCTTCCTCCTCCCCTTGGAGGTCTGATTCAGCAGGCACAGGAGGAGGCACAGTTATTGCTCTTAAAGTAATTTGCATATAGCAACTCGTTTAATAATTACAACATCCCTAAAAGATAGGTATTATTTTTATTTCATCCACTGTAGAGACAAGAAAACTCAGGCATGAGTACCATTTCTTGGGTCAGACCAGGAGAAGTAGGAGATATTTCAACATTCGGTGGTACGACTAGGGTAAATATTCAGAGTGCCCGCATACTCAAAAACAAAGCCGATTCTGGATCAAGTATCTTTTAAGCATGATACCACAGTAACATTTTATACAACTACACAACAAGAAAGAATTAATTAAAACTGATGTAAGCAGCCGTGTAAAAGCCCAAAACCGAGTTGGTGGACCACTTTCGCCATCAACAACCTAACAAGCTGAGGAGAAACTGGAACCAGTGGCAACGTGAAATCAGCGAAGACTAAAAAGCAGGGTTTCCTTGAAAACAAAGGCCGATATCAAACAAAGATTTTCACGCTTTTTTTAATATTATACTTTTCAGTCATATAATAATTATAGGTGAGTGAAAAAGATGTACAAGGCAAATAATGTTCAAATAAAGAAAGCTTCAACAGCTATAGGTATGCGCTGCAAACTAGAAAAATAATGTTAGAAATAACGTTACTAAATTATGAAAGAATTCGTCCAGAAAAATTTATAATTCTTACATGGTATCATGAACGTCATGACCAGCATAGGCATGTATATTAAATAAAACATTCACACAGGCACATGTTTGTGAAAAAAAATTTCATTAAAAACACCAGAAATTGACACATTATAAACTGACTATACTTCAATTAAAAATAAAACACTCTTACTAATTCCAATGTACTACCTTTGCTACCTTATCCTAGCCTAAGATGCTAGCTATGACCCACAAAACGAATCTTAAAACACACTAGTGTGTTGTAACTCTTCCTGGCAGCTCTTCTGTAATCCGAGTTGCAAGTGTTCCACTCGACAAGTCACTTCTACCTCTTCAGCTCACTCCCTTTACATCCACCACTCCAAAAAACAGTATTCAAAACAATATCCCACGGATTCTACCCTCTGTGTACTATTGCTTACCACTTTCATATCTTCATATCCCTCCACATCCAAATTTGATGCCACAGTCCAACGCTCCAATCCTATTCCCGCATGAACAATCAACCTCCTTGCCCCTCTATTTCATCTTTTTCTAGATCCTTTCTAGATCGTTTCACATCTTGCTAGTTAGAACTCCCAATTCTCTGCCTGCATCCATGCAGATGTATTTAGTGAGGCAAAAACATGTAACTGTATTTGACTGGATCCATGTTAAATTCAAAACCAGTATCTTCAAGCATTACTTAAATAGTATATTATCAAATTATCTGTCCTCCTAATTAATTTAAAAAAAAAACCAAAAAACCAAAACAGAAGCCTTCAGGTGAGACTATTTCCATGTTATCACTACTGAATCTACCTGCTTACTTTTATGCATCCGTGTGGACTCTGCCTTTCCTTCCAGGACTAGGTGTGAACAGTGCCTTCTTACCGGATGTATGAAAACTGCCACTTGTGCCTTAGATTCTATCTTCTCTCACTCAATTACAGGCTCCAGCAATTATGCCTTTTTCTCTTTCATCCTAGGACAGTAAAACTACTGGTACTGATTAGTCTCACAATAAATACATTTTAAAATAAATGATTGCAATTTTTGGCAATAATAGTTAATAAAGTGGATCAAAGAGAAATTAACATTTATTGCTAAGTTTTCAATATCTATATTGAAACCTACAATACTCAGGTTTTAAAGTCAAAATACATTACTTTGATATGAATAAAAAAGGCTCAAAAATTACATATCCTAATTTAAGAAAAGATGAATTAATGCAGTGAAATGCTGGCTTTATTTGTGAATTTATTCCCCAGGGCTGTCTCATCAGTTCATTTTAATAATATCATACCAGGCAATCAATGTGTTGTCTCCATGCTAATGGACATAAAACTCGTCCCCCTTGCAGAATGAATGCATTAGGCTTTATGATCGGGGATTTATTGAGAAAACTGCAGTAAATGTATTGATGTCCCCATCAGTTTGGGTCTAAGTCTATAATTAATAGCTTGTTTCCTTTTATTTCAATGGAGACAATCGAGTTCTAAGCTAATTAAGTAAAGGTAAGCCATAAACTACTGTTCAACAAGAGAAAATCTGATTTTGAAACAAAAGGCATTCAGAAGTTTTGGAAAGAAAATACATTCACAATGCTTAATTTGACACTTGGCGATGTTTCTCTCAAAGATGTGAAATACATTGTATATACTTTCTGAAACTAGTATTATGCATGAGAAACCATAATTCATCTTGACTCAAAACAGCCATTCATTAGCTGATACATCTTCTCGATAATCAGAACTAGTGGTTTTGATGATCTGTATTTTTCACTACAGATAATTTTGTGGTTTCACTGGCAATGTTTTAGTGTCATGGCTGAGAAAACCTAGCGCTTTGTCATAAAACTGTCTATTATAATCAACTGATAAGATTCTTAATAATGATACAAATGTTCACTGCTATTATTTAATTTGTTATTTTGTTTTTAGATTTTCACCTAACCTTAATAAAAGATAATTGATTTTAATTAATAAAAACACTTAACAATTAAACTACCTGGCATTACTCCAACTTTTAAACACTCTAGAGTCTCAGTTTATTCCATCTTAAAGCTGCAGTTCCCATTTTTTTCCCTGAATGACACAGCGAGTGATTATAACAACTCAACACACTCCAGTTTGGCTATAATGGCCCACTTTAAAGAAATAAATAAAAATATCTGAGGCAATGTGTACTGAATGCTACTTAATACCCACCTCCCACAACCTAGGCATGATACGGACCCTCCTAACTCCCACCAGGGAAGACCTACTACCTTAAAGAATAATAAAAGCACAAATTAGAAAGTTGTACAAGTCTTCATAAGACAAACACTTTCTGGAATATTTTTGCTTTATCTTTTCAGAAATCTTACAGTATTTCTTCTGGTCATTTACAATGCCCCTTGTCATCATTTTGATCAGCAACAACTTCATCTCCCTAGTTATATTTGTGTTCACATATCCCATAGCCTCATTCTGTTAAGAATGTCAAATTCACCAGTCACTCTAACAAATTGAAACTAAGTCTGCTGTACCCACAGATTCCCTTCTCTCCATCAATATCACCTAGACACCACTGTCTGCTCAGGAGAGATTCAGTTTCCAGGTGAGTTATTAGTAGGGCCATCTTTCACTATGGAACTTGTGCCAGAACAGACAGTAAATCATGCAGTCAGCCTAGGTCTATGCACACTCTCAGGCTTCTCTCTACCTTCTTCTTCAGAAAGTCCTGGAGGATAGAGCAGAATTGGTGAGCACTGTCTCACAGCAAATTATCTTACCTTTGCCTTAAGCTGTAGTTCTCTTTTCCCAAATTAGCATTCTCAGTGTTGCTCGTGGCCACCATGCTCTCCTGTCTCTGCAAGAGCATCTGATCTCACCTGCACACACGAACATGCTGCTAATATTCTCACTCAGGAGACCACACCGGATCACAGAGTATCAGGCTCTTAATTTGCATACAAGATTTGTATGTCTGTCACATGCCCTAAATCTCTCAGCAATCACGTGGACCTAACCTACCTACCTTCAGATCATCAGAGCGTAACTCCTTGCTGTTCTAAAGAAAACGTTCTCTCCTATACTTCTGGGTTTGTGCAGCAGGTCACAATGTGGTTCCAAAACCAACTGCTACCCTGGTTGCTCTCTGGATCTTACAGGGATAATACTCTTATGTTACAAAGATTCTTGCAGAAGGTCAGGCTCAAGCACCATATACTCTGGGCTCTTATCCTACAATGATTTCCTATTAAGATTTTGTTAGAGTTTAAACAATATTTAATCAGAAAATTCAATTCTGCCAAAAAGAGGTGATAGCAAAATTGCTTAAAACCAATATAAACACAAACAGAAACAAAACGTTCACATTTCTTGTTTTGTTCAACCTGTCTCTTCAATGGCTATATACACATAAGAGAATCTGTTGCAGAAAATTAAAGTCCCATGAAAATTAGTAGGAGAATGAAAAAATACAAATACTGATCAACCATTATAAAGCTGTTTTCTGTTATAGATTTTTAATACTGTTACATCATAATAATAAAACAAGTAACAATAAAATGTTCACTGCATCAAGTCAATTATTCCCTCTGCTATACCCTGAGGTAGTCATTAATAATTCCCCTTGCTCCTATGAGCATATAAATGTATACCAACTATACACACATACTTTTTAAAAATTAAAAATGTAGCATGTCCAATTTTCCAGATCTTTTACCTTACTAGGCTTAATAACCTATTATATGACAGTGATGTTATATAATTTGAGGATATGATCTTGTGTCTAGAGTTTTGCCACTAGCAACACCACCAATTTGTCACACGCTCATATATTTTGTTCTGTTTGGCCCTTTTTTGTTTGTTTTTCTGGGGGGAGGACTGTACAGTCAGAGTAAAGCTATAGCAGCTGAGCCACAGTACACTAGTAGCTTAACCCCACTGTTACTTCTTCACACTCCGACAGCAGTGGATGGGCGAACACAAGAGAGGAACCCAAGGATGACTGCATTTCCACCGCTGTCTACACATGCATTCCAAAATTTCCTGACAATATCTTCTATTACCAGCTAACCACCAGGCCAAAGGGCATGGATGATCATCTGTAGGAGACAAGACATTCGCTATTTTGTCCTGAAGCAGCATATTATAGGGGTTCCCAACAGGCCTCCCCAAAATGTGTCACTTTGGCATGAGCATTATTTGGAGCTAGTGGCAATCATGATTCTGCAGGCTCAAGAGTAACTACTGCCCCTCCCTTAACTACCCAGAATAAATTTAAATTTGATTTTCTCTGTTAGTCTGTCTCATGTCACTTTAACCCTTACACCAGCCAGAAGAACCTGGAAGAGGAAAGTTTTCCCCCCTCAGCACACACAGCCTTTCAGAGCCTGACCTCAGTCACATAAACACCTCCACCAGCAAGCGGACAGGGATACAGTCTTGTCTCTGAACTGCTCTGAAGTCTGGGGAGGGAAATCCCCCAAAGTAAGAAACATTCAACCCCATATTTTGACTTTAGAGCTTTTGGAAAATTTGTTACAAGATGTTTCAGAGACATCTTACTATGTGTGACTTATAGCTCTTTTGTGGTTTGGTTTGGTACACTAGGTTCTGGAAGATGTTTGAGCTCTCCTGATCAGCTTATAAGAGGGCAATTAAAAATATAAGCGATGGGTGGTAGGAGATGATACCACATTTAATAAAATTTGGGTTGAGCAAATAATTGCTGGACCAACAATGCTATTGGGCTTTAGAGTTTAAATCAATAATATTGAGCTATCTTGAAGTCTGTGCTGTCACCTGTAAAATAAATGACATAGCAAAAAGATTATGAAATGTTAAAGTATTATAAAAATTTACTCT
This sequence comes from Camelus bactrianus, assembly GCF_048773025.1. Classification (NCBI taxonomy): domain Eukaryota; kingdom Metazoa; phylum Chordata; class Mammalia; order Artiodactyla; family Camelidae; genus Camelus; species Camelus bactrianus. Next base: position 7,195,617 of record NC_133561.1, on the reverse strand, counting down.
ACTTGTTGTTAATAAAGTCCATGATATTTGATTCAGATGATAAGTAATTGCTTTCACGGTATCTGAGTTAGGTGCTAAAAATATTTAGGAGATAATAGGCCTTCTGTCAAAACTCATCAGATATTCTTTGAACCTATGAATTTCCAATTCATATCACCTCCTCCTGGGCTGATTAATTGAAAACCATTGAGCTGAAATATTGTTGCTCTTCCTCACTGCACCACTGTTTTATACACATGATTTGATCTACGTAAGAGAAAAAAATCCACCACAGATATTGTTTCAAAAGTGGAGCATATAAATAAAATAGGTCCATATATTGAAGACCTAATTAATCAACTAAATAATCTTAGCTTTAGTAGTAAACATACAAAAGAGGTTATTTTGTGTTTCTCTTTAAAATACTCTCAAGATTTATATTCATGCATTGTCTGATCTAATGGCTTATAGAATATATAGAACTCCTGCAGATCAATACAACAATTTACAGATATGCTACACTATATAAAAGGAAAATCATTTAAATTGCTCAAGCACTCTTATAGGAAGCACTTTCAAATTTAAATAATAGATTCCTATCAAAAGAAGGGTTTGTTGAATGCATTTTTTAAACATTTAATGACTGTTTCTTATGAACAGTGGCACAAGGTAGAAAGCTCATTTTTTCTAGTAAAAGCAACGTTCACATAAATTATTTCAGGTTTAACTCATGTTGTACATTTGATGCACTTTGAAGGTTTCTAGAGCTCCTTCATATAAAAGCCAATGAGGAGGTACTCTAAACCCCACCTTACAAATCATTACAGTGAGCTTCCAAGAGTTAACTTTACCAAATTCATAGGACCATCTACAAACCATATTAAACCCTGATATCCAGGGTTTCTCATTCCCTGTTCAATGATCCTTTTGTTATACCATATTAAATACTTCTATCACATTATACCACCGTCAAATTAAATACAGTGTTTGCTGGTCATCGTGAACATGGAAAATGCACTAGAACATGAAAGTGATGTACTTATGCCTCCCCTCAAAAGGAATTCAAAACCGTATGTGTAGAATTCACCAAATAAGTAGAAGAGCAACGTCTCTTAAGTGTGGCTGAGTAAAACAACAGAAAAAACAGCAACGTGAGAACTTCAGAAAATAACAAAAGGAAAAAGAGAATAAAATAATCTAAGGGAATCTAGCAGTTAACAGTCATTTATTATAGTAGTTTTTCACTTTGCCCAATATCTAAGAAGTCCAACACTCTCTACTTGGTATGATTTCTCTAAATACGCAAGTCCATAATCACTATCTTTGTATAACAATAGTAGAAGTATAGAAATGATGAATTCTATTGCTAAGTGTTTTTTTTCTATAATAAATTGGCTTGTGTTAAAATATAAAAAGGTAGTTATCTGAATTTATTTCTTTTCACTCCCAAGAATCTGTCCATGTGTCATTCATGGAGGAAAAACAAGAAAAAAAAAAAAAAAAGAGGGGGAGAATCAGGGAGTGGGGAGGGAGAGGGTAGGACGGCAGAGGAGGAAAGAAGAAAATGCAAGCAGGAGAGGGAGAGTGGAAAGAGTAATCACATGTTAGAGAAGTCAGTAGCATATTAACATGTTCAATGTTTATCACAGAAAGATTCTGGAAGATTGGCGACTGATGAAAAAGAAGACCGATTTCTTCTGTACAGCACAGGGAACTATAATCAGTATCTTGTAGTAACTTATAATGAAAAAGAATATAAAATGATTATATATATATATATGGCTGAAACATCATGCTGTATACCAGAAACTGACACATTGTAACTGACTATACTTCAATAAAAAAAAAAAAAAAAAAAAGAACAGACGAAACTCTCCAGTACATAGGACGAGACCACACTGGGAAGGACTTGAACTGTCTGCAAAGCTCCTGAAACTCAGGACTCACGAGAACCAGGCAGTGGGTCACAGAGGAAGGTAAAGTTTGTAGAAGGTTTCACTGGGAGCACAGAAACAGATCTGTAAGTCAGACTCCCTCAAACCATCCACGTCACCCACATGTTACCAACAAAGGTATTAAAAAGAAAGAAAAGAGAAACTTGAAGGGAAGAGTTGGAAGAGGATAATCCACGATGCTTTTCATGCTGTAAGAGTCATTAGATTTAAAAAGTGATCACCAAGTACACAGGGTAAAACTTTTTTAAGAATATCTACACATTGGCAAATACTGTGAAATTTCCTAACAACAGTGATGTTAAGCATCTTAAAAACTTCAGAGGTCTCCTAAAATTTCAGAGAATTAAATAAGTTACCTACACAAGACCAAGACTGAATTAGAGTTCTCATCAGCAAAACCAGAGGACTGAACAATGCTTCACATTTCTAAGGGAGAGTGGCTTTTATCTAAGAATTCTACACCAAATCAATGAAGATATGAAAGATGTTTTCATATGAGAGGACTGAGAACTGGAATAATGGCTAACAGAAACCTCCAGGTGAAAACAAAGTAAAGGAAAATGCTTCAGCAGAGTAGCTGATGATAGGGAAAATTTGACGACACATTAACTATGTATAAAATGGAGTAACGTTACACACACATACACACATCAGTATCCACGTGAAGAAAAGTCATCTTTGGCCGTGAGCACCATCTACAGAGAGGGTTAGAAACACTATTCAATTCCATTTCTATTTGAGCCACACACCAGTAGTTCTTAACCTGTCTTCAAAGCAATTAAGTTAGAATGTCTGGTATCTAGGCCCAGGCATGAACCTGCCAGGGTTGTCTACAATGTAGTTAAGTCAAAGAAACACTCAAAATACAACATACAGTACAGACAAAAAGTACATATCGATCTTGGAATTTCAGAAAATGTCAAATTAATCAACTTTTAAAATGATAAAGGCAAAAATGAATATGACAGAGGCTAAGGGTTCAAAAGCGAGATGCGTCAAGTGTCAGTGCAGAGGAAGGGCGAACCCTCCACGGGGCTGCTCGCTGCCGGGGTCTCTCCTGATTGGCCAAGAGCTCGGAGTCCATTCTAAATAGTATCTGTCCAATACACTTTGTTAAGTATCTTGACTTCTAACCCTTGACTATTAATATTCTCTCATAACAAAACAAAAAATATATTCAATTTAAGGTTGACGGAACAAAATGACAGGTTAAAAATATTACAGGTACAAAATTAACAGATAAAAGAACTAAAATTAGCAAAACTACACTGGAAACACATGGAAATAGTAAGAAAACAGTTGAAGAAAATAAGTAGATATTGTGTATAATAATTAAACAAGCCATTCTAGTAATGTAAGTATTATTGATTTAGAAGTTAAAATAAGCTGGGGCTTAAACACGTTTGCCTTTAAAAAAGGAGTCTGGGGTCACAGTGCAGGCTGTTCCCTTTCATTACAAGCCTGCACTCTTAGATTTTTCACTATGAGCATTCATTAGATGGAAAATAGATGAAATATGGTTTAAATAATGTATGTTGAACTCAACTTGCAAATTAAAAAATATGGTATCATATTTTAAATGTAATTATTTCTTGTATAAGGAGTCTGAATGTGAATTTCATGCAGAAATGTTGCAGCAGATGTGGGAAGAAACAGACGGAGCACTTCGGATTCACTCAGCACGTGCAAGAACCCATCATCCTCCCCTAGTGCACTGCCATTTTTTTGGAGTGATTTCTCTGCATGGTCACTACTAGCATATAATAAAATATGCTTCCTCTGCTGGGAGAATTCAACTCCAAGAATTACAAAAGGTTTATTTTTGTGTGTGTGTTACTGGTATCCTTCAGCATCTTGGTTCTTCCACCAAGGAGAAATATTTCATGAAAAGCGAAAGATCTTCTGCAAGGCTATGTAATGATCTCTCTCATTTTCTTCTCAGTTGTGATTTCCATTAAACCAAAGATGGACGTGATTGGATTGTTTCTTTTCTGCTGATGATTGCTTTGGTGCAGACATTTCCAATTTCTTGGTAACTTGTAAAAATATTATGACTTTTAATATGGTATAATTACTTCTACTGATAACAAGACTGGAATGCAATAAGATACATAACAGTGAGGACAGAGACTTGGAAGACTGGCTTGACTAAGAGGCTTTTCAAAAATTAGCTAGATGAAAAATATACCCAATTTCAGTAAGAAGAAATTTTCTAGCCAAATAATGTAAGTCCTTCTGGAAGAAAAGGATAAAATAAGCTTGCTGTCATCTAAAAAGAGATTAAATTTCCATCTAGGCCAATACTTGAAAAACAGTCAAGAGGATTTCCAGTCTCATGCTGCTTTCTCTTGCCAACCAAAACATACCTTCAACTGAGTGTCTTCGATTTCTGGGACAATCCATTCTCAGTCTTTTTTTGCTCTCCCGAATTCTCCCTTTAGTGATGGCAGCACTGATGGCTAAGTTTCAGATCTTCTTTATATGTCACTCTCTGGATTCTCCATGATGATCTAAGTCCCCTTTGGGTATTGCTGACTCTAAAAACCATTTCCCAGTCTTCCCTTCAAAGTTCTAAGCTCATGTATTTCTCTGCTTGCATGTCTTACAGCTATGTCACATTTGTTTTCTGGACAGTAACTCCTTTTCACTGTGCAATCAACAAAAATCTAAGTTTTGTTGATTTCACCTACTGAATATTTCACAGCCTGTTTCCTTCTCTGCATCTGCTGTTGCCACTACCCTGCCCCTGCCATTATCATCTCTCATCTGAACAACCTAAGAACTTTCTACCTGGTCTTTCTGAATCCATTCTTGTGGGGAGTTGCCCACTTACTCCCCATTTGTAGCCAAAATACAAATATGATTTTACACATGAATATTAAATTTTATGTATTATACATATAATTTTCTCCTTCAGTATAATATCAGAACACACACACACTCCCACCCCCATGCATACATTCCATTTACAATACAAAAAGGCAATGGAAGAGTGGAGATTTTTTTACAAAAGAAAATGACAAAAAGAGTAACTTTTAGGCACCTGAGTGGAGATAAAATAGGAGAAGGAAGATCAGTAAGTAGGTTATTGAAATCATCTAAGCAGGAAAAAACAAGGGCTTCAATCAAGAGAAGAAGAGGGAAGTAGGAAACATTCTGATTCATAAGTGACAAACAGATGACAGATAAAACATGGATGCTCAAAGAGAAATAGTTGAATATAACAAAAATTTCTCCCTAGAAAGACCCTGTCTATGGCATGCTTAGTTGGGCTCAAAGACAGAATGAAAGCATGAAAGGGCTTAGTTATCTTGACTTTGACCACGTTCATCTGTGCCATCTCTGGTCACTGTAATATGCAGTGTGAAATCAGAGTTTGAAACTCAGAGGAGAATTAGGTCTATAATTATACATTAGACAACTAGTAGAATTTTGGCAATAGATAAAGTCATGATGATTTCCTCCAGCAGGAGCATGTTAAGAGCAAAAACTAAAATTACAACCTTGCAGAGTACCAACAAATAAAGAGTTGGAAGAAAATATGTAAAAAGAGGGGCCTATGAATTGAGAAATAGAGGAGTAAGTAACAAGATAGTATTAGAAAAATAGTATCAACTTATTCAAAGTGTGTAATTAAAGTGAAAATGAAACTAATTTCTTTTTCTTGCCTTTCCATTTTTTTGGCTCTTTTTGTTTTGTTTTGGGGTTTTTTTTGGTAGTATACTAAGGAACAAAATTGACCTTTTTCTGGAAAGGATAAGAAAGATGCAAGGTCTATCTTCTGAGTTTAATGATGACAAAGAAAGAGAGCAACCAATTTAGTAAGGGGCTGCAGGGAGAACTTGGTTTTTTCCCTCAAAGCTGACTGTTCTTCCTCCTGATTAGATTCCCGCTGCTGGCAACCTGTTGGGTACACTCAACTCTTCACGCCCACCCTAGTCAGACCTATGTGTGCTCAGCCAGAGAATTTTTCTATTTTCATGTCTTTTGCAGAAAATCAGCAATCAGGATTTGATACTAACATGATTTGTAAAAAATATAAAAAGAGCTATTTCTGAGGTAAACAGCTTAAATCAAAACCCTGATTCTTGGAACACTACTTGCCCTGTGATCCACTTCACTGAATTAGGGTTTTAATTGTGTGCTTTGTTAACCAAATCAGTTTCAAATGGTATTTGTTTTCCAACATTTCCATCAGCCATAGAAAAAATTCTATTAAGTATATTCTATTAAAAATTCTAGTAAGTATATTTTATGCCATTTTTTCCCAGAAGAGTTAGAAAGTTCTAACAAGAAGAAACAATAGGCTGACTTCAAATTTCTAGAGTTAGCTATATTTAATAGTCATAGCTTTATCTATTTTTGAGACTACAATCCAAAGACATCTTTAACAATAAAAACAAAATGGAAGTGTTATTACAGCCTGAAGTTTCCAGCCTTCTCCATCCCTCTTAAGAAGTCAGTAAATTTAAGAAAAGCTAGCATGTTAAAATTAGTTGAGCAATGGACAACTGGCAAAAGCAAACATTTTTTCATAATCTTTTCCTTAAAAGCAAACAAAAACAACAACATTCTATGAAATAACCCAAGAATTTCAGTAAATAATCTATTTGCCATATCATAGTGTCTGATGCCAAGACAACATACCAAATCCTATCCTATTACCTAATTCACTGCAAATAGCGATTCACTTTTCTAATTTCTCTGATTTTGTAACCTACTGAAGATCCTTCAGAATTCTTGATACTTTTAGAATTTCCTACACATAGGAATAATTCTTGAGAACCTGTAAGAAAAATACACCTTTAAATAGTTAATTATTCAAATAAACAAATAAAAAAACATAATGGAAAAGAATAATATTTAGAACCAAATGATTAACAATAAAAACCATACGTCAAAACTTGTAGAGGGGAGGGTATAGCTCAGTGGTAGAGAGCATGCTTAGCATGCGTGAGATCCTGGGTTCAATCCCCAGTATCTCCATTAAATAAATAAGTAAATAAAACCTAATTATCCCCCCAAAACAAACAAACAAAAAAAGTTAAAAAAAGAAAGTGCAAATAACCAAGTACAGGAGAGTTACCTTCACAGCTTCTCCCTACTTCCCAATTCTGTGTGAACACTGAGGCCAATCCCTTCCACACGCTTTAAGCTTTAATACTAACTTTTCTTCTACCCCACCATAGTGTCAGAGTCACTTAGGATGGGGGGAGCCAAAGATAATTTTTTTTAATTTTTTTTTTTTTTTACTTTAATTTTTTCAGTTAACGGAGGACGTGGTGCATGCTAAGCACATGCTCTACCACTGAGCTGTACCCGCCATACCTCCCTGGGGTGCATCTGTTAACCACATCTCAAAACCAAACCAAACCAAACCAAACAAAACTAGTTATAAATGTTCTCATCTGGGAATGTGGCTACACAAAATCCTGGGAAGGGAAAGTGTTCTAAGAAAGGGAATGGGAGAAGTACACCAAATTCTGCAGAGACTTCAGGGACTAAAAAACTCAAAGTTGATGGTTGGTGTCAGCAAAATTTAGGCCGCTGTAGACGCTGATTATAACAACAAACAGAAACACAGGAGCAGGACTGGCTTAGCAAAGCTCTTGAGGACTTCTGAAGAGCATTTTGGAAGGCATTTGACCAAATTCATTCTAATGACCTTGAGGAAAGAAACTGTCTTCCCACTGTTTCTTCCCTTTTTTTCCTCTCATTTTTTCAAACATACTTCAAGAAAGAACTGATGAGGGTCTGCTGCCCCTAAGAGTAATTGTTGTCATCTACTTCTTCCTCAAGAAAAAAATGGATGTAGATGCTGAAAAAATTCCTCCCTTCTCCCTACTGAGGAGGAAACCATCCTCCTTGGCAGTAATTAAGTGAAAGAAGTCAAGTCAGCAAGTTGTCATGACCGCTTCAATCCCAGTTCTCTTTCCAAACTACCACCAGTAGGATGACCTCTGCTGTCTCTGTGCAGAAAGTCATTCACATGGAGATACCGAAATGAGACAGTCCGTCTCACTGTCTGTACTAGTCACTTTGACTTGTGACAAAGGTAGAAGTGGAAAGACAAGTAACTGCAGGATCAAGAATTCATCACACTTTCAGGCTGGGAGTGACCAAGTACACAAAAGCAGACATCCTGCCTCTGTTCTCCCTATTTAATCCACCCAGGACACCCTCTCATCAGCTTCCTGACAAAGGTCTTACAGGGATGTTGCTGTTCTGGACCAGAAGAGAGCTGTTCTCATTTACTGTTCTTTCTACCGGCACGCTGCTGTAACGTGGGCAGAGTCCAGGACAACTTCGTTTGAATAGTGTGGAGTCTTTCTTCTAAAAAAAATGAATTTATTGTCTTTGTTTTATATGCTCAAAAGAGCTACATGTTCTCTTCTATATCACAATGCCTATTGCTATTAAGTTGATCTCTCCTCTCTCCTTTTTTAAAAAAATTATTCCCAGTCCTTTTGTTTTTAGTTCTTGCTTTTGACAGAGTGCTTTTTTTTTTTCAACTCATCTTTGCTTATTTACAAAAACTTCTAAAATAAAATAAATTCTATTTAATTTTACTTCTCATCTGCCAGTAATATTTAAATAACACTCAATATCATCCTAAGCACATCTTCCCTAAAATGATTTAATAACCTAAGCAGCTTCTTTACAGAGTTGTAACAGGAGGTAAATTAGCTTTGCTACCCCTCTTATCTAAAACTTCTCATCAGTGTCATCTATAATAGAGAGTTATCAGTATTATTGCATTTTGTAAAGAGAAGTCACTTAAATTCCAATATTTAAAATTTTTACCATCTAAAGAATTTTTTTTTTAAATCCTGATATCCTCTTTCATTTCCCCTACTTTTGTTGCCACTGTGAGATAACTTTAAGATGATCCCATCTATGCCCTTCTATGAACTATGCCTTTATTATTACAGATATGGCTGAGGCATTGGTGGTATTCTTGGCACCAGATTGTCTGGGTTCAAATTCTGACTTCAGCAATTCATATCAATAAACTGCTTGAATGACTTAACTTCCTTTAAGTATCGGTTTTCGTATCTTTAAAATGGGAAGACTAATATTATCGGCCTTATTAAGCTTGGAAATTTCATTTGATAATCCACCTAACATTGAGCAAATAATCAATACAACTCTTAATGTAGTCTTTGCTTTGTGTTATTCATCATTATGATCATGATTCTGTTTTGTCACTTATGACTTTGTGATGAAACAATCTCCCTCGGTCACTGGATTTCCACCTCCTGGAAGGCAGGCCCTGGCTGCATCTACTTCTGCACCATCAGTGTGGAACAGGTGCACGTGGCTGACTTTTCTTCTACCTTGGGCTGCTTTATATCCACTCAGAAACTGACAACTCTGAAGAATTAGTGCAGCATTCATACAGACACTAAATATTTTTCTAAACTTAATTTTTTTAAACTTAACTGCAAGCGTAAAAAGTTTAGTGTGATGATACAGAATACAGTTTCCCTAGGTTTCCACTGAATGTAAATAACCACTTTTGGAAAGAAAATCTAAATGGTAACTTTACCACTGTTAATCCTAACATTTGTCCAAGCAAGTCCTATAAGCATTTGCACTCACAGACAATAACTAGATGACTATGAAAAACAATGTTTATAAGGTGTTTAATTCCACTCTTTTAAAGATGTGGCTTCCTAAGGCAAACAGTTTTCTATAACGGTGATAATTTATGTGATTAGATGTTTTCTTATACCAGGTCATGAAATTAATTTTCCTCTTAATTAGTGCCCACAGCAATGATTACATTAATAATCCACTTAGCTAATTGCATTTTGCTAAGTTAGTGGTGTTACATTCGGGGCTTTGCTAATATACCAAGGTCAACATGTCTCTCATCAGTTTCCAATAACCAATGTGAGGTAATAGTGACTAATATGGCTTGTATTTGCAAATGTTAGACTATATGCATACTCAGGTTCCCTTTGGTGGCATTTGGTATCCTTGCCCTTAAAATTCTCCGAGTCAATTACCTCAGTTTCAAGTCTCCCTGCCCACCCCCCTCTCCCCCCCATGACTGAAAGGTTTGTGAGGTCCTAAGAGTCTGTCATTTTCTAACCAAATCCCCAGGACAGAAGTTTGTTAAAGGAAGGTCACTATATTCATTTACCATGGGAATTACAACTACTTAGAAAACCAACTACCTAGGTACCTTTCCTCTTGTTCCCCATCAATGTACTCCTTTCCCACTAGGAGAAACCTCTTTACAAATACAAGTTAAGGTTACAAAATTAATTTGAAGAACATGAAGTCAGAAAGAATGTGGTAAGAAGAGTTAAGCAGATTTCACAGAACCCTAACTCTTCAAAGGGCACAAGCAGATTAGGTTCCAGTTTCCACTTGAGAAAAACTATGTCATGTATATAAATCCTTCAAAGATCACAATCTCTCTTCTCATTGAAGCTCTGTAGGAATCAAAGCACCACGCTATCATTTAGAACCTTGTTTCCTGGCTTTGCAATCTCAAGTCCAGGATACAAATGACTACTCGACTAGGCTAAATTTAGGGTAGTAGGTTAGAAATACAAGTGAATGTTAGACTCCATAGAGAAAAATGAGGCTAACTGTATACCTCAAAGGATAATACAAAGATTGGAGCAGTCCAAGGTTAAATGTGGGGAATACTCAAGATGCAAGGTTGAAAAGCATAGGTCAATAAAAAGTGTGAGGCCTGTGGAAAACTCAGACAGGCATATAAGACTAGATGGAGACTGGAAAACATCTCAAAAGTAAATGACAGGATTTGGGGGGCAATGAAAATATTTTTCATGATAGTGTAATGGTATGTATCCATCATTATAAATTTGCCCAAACCCAAAGAATGTCACAACACCACGAATGCACCCTAATATAAACTATGGACTTTGGATGGTTATGATGTGTTAGTTTGGGCTCATCAATTGCAACAAATATCCCATTCTGGGTTAGGGGGGTGTTGATAACAGGGGAGGCTGTGTGTGCATGAGGGCAGAGGGTATATGGGAAATCTCTGTATCTTCTGCTTCATTTTGCTATGAACCTAAAACTGCCCTGAAAAAATAAAATCCCCCCCTTTTTTAAGGTAAATGACTAGGGTTGTAGAAATTGTAAAGTCACGAGTTTTTCCAGAGGGACAGCCTGCTCTAAATGCAAAGCACTCTGTCCTCTTGGGCCTAGGAACAGGCAGAGCATCACTACCACGTATGTGGTATCTCAACAAGGAGTCACAGATCCCAGCTCCAGGGGACAGGCATGGATCACGCCTCTCAGTGGCGGGGGTGACAAAGAATGCGCCCTCATAAAACTGCCACAGAAATGATGATTTTTTTTTTTTTGGTTGGCTCATCTTCCATATCCTATTTAGAAACAGATAAACAGGATATACGAGAGATTTGGTTGGAAAGCAGGAAAGCAGTTATGAATTTATTGTTATAGTCCAAGCGGAGTAGTAAGCATTATGATAGAGATGGAGGGAAACTGGCTAGTTGCATGGATATGTAGCATGTGCATCCACAAAATCAGGTGATTTATTGCACAGTGGGGGTGGTAACTGAGAGATCAAAGTCTGGGTAGAGTGGGATAACGGCGATGTCTCTCATCAGTCTTGATGTATCATGCAGGATGAGCTCCCACTGTGCGGAACGGAAAGCTAGATAATGAGTCAGTAACTGATGTGTTTGGTTTGAAGTAGCTTTGGTAAATCTAAATGAAAAATATCTAATGGAAAATTGGAAGAAATAGATGCAGAACTCAGTAATTCAGTATCTACTTTTAGTCATCGGTGTTTAGGTTGTAGATAAATTCATGTGAGTGAGATTTCTCTTGATGAGGATGTATTATATCATGGGGACAAAATAAGACTGAGACTAGGAAAATGAAAGCACTACTATGTAAAAGTAGGACAAGAAAAAAAAAGAATCTACTGATGGAGACGGAGAAGAAAGGAAACAAAACAGAACAGGGATGTCCTAACAGCCAGATTTAGAAGAAGAGACAACTGGCTGTTTGTACTGAATGTCTTAATTTGGAAAGTGTATGGTTATTGGCTAGCACCCTTAAGATTTTCAAACCAGGCTCCGTAAAGTTGTAAACGGAGGCAGTAAATACCAACGAGTAGTAAAAGAAGTGGACTTTAGTGCTGCTTCCCTGTGCCTCACCTTTTCTGCCACTATATGAACAGGAGTAAGAGAACATTTCCTCCCGCCTCAGCCATCTGGCCCAAGACTGCAAAAAAGGCAGTTTTCTTAATGGAGTCCTGCTCAGTTGAGGTTTTCCAAGCTTTACTGAAGTTTGTGGATTAGGAACAGGTAAACAGGTGCAGCCAACAGTAAGCAATTACTTGATCTGACTTCCAGTTTGCGGCCCACGGAGACTCTCCTGCCTAAATCTCTATCTGCTTCTGTTTGGCAGAAAACACTCATCCCTAATAAGAAGAGCCACCTCAAACACATTCTTATTCTGACAGCTGCAGAGGGCTTCTACCTCTAAGGCTCTTCTTCCAAAACCAGGTTTCCTATGTGAGGAGCCCCTAATGAGCGACAGGGACAATTATTACCTCAGAGCAGCTCCAGGAATGAACCTGGCCCAGAACAGCAGGGTCCTGACCTGCAGGCATAGCACTCAGCCGCAGCAGAGTCTCTTACAGTAACGGGTGCTCAGGAAAACTCTCTGTGCACTTAAACAACCAAGTTAAAGACGGTATGACTGACTCACACAGATACCTTTAAAGTTAACCATATAACTATTGCATATGAAAGAAAAAAGTATTTTATAATAAAAGAGTATGTATTTCACTGAACAAATGTTCAGAATGGATTCATTAGAAAATGTAATGATGTAGCCAGTTATTTGCAGCTCAACAGAGAATCACCATGAATGTGACAACCACAAATTCAGACTGGTTCACTGTGTCTACAGGCAACTCACATACTGTACCACGAGTTGTGTGGCTGTCAGTAACACAATTTTATTAAACGGTTAAGAGTTCTTGGCAGTTCTGAACAAAATCAAATGTAATCTCCCCCAGGGTACATACTTCTTATATTATTTGATAATTCACTGTATATTGAAAACATGAACATCATTTGTACTTGGATGTAAGAAAGAGTTAGGTTCTAGGTTCATAATGTGAAGAGGGGATTTGACACACACCACTGCATACAAATGTCCAGTAGGGTATTTAAACTTAATTTGTAACAACTGAATTCTGTGAAGGAATATCCCGTGCTCTACAATGTCCTTGGCACCTTTCCACTAATAGCCAACTCCCCAATCATTATAATGACAATAATATCTTCTAAATTACCAAACTGTTCTTTAGAGAGTTGTGTGATACCACGAGAACCCTAAGCCTTAGAGCTTCAAACTGTCAGAGACACAAGGTCTCTTATCACTAGAAACTTGGCCTTAATTCATAGCCTCTGCATAACAGCTGTGTCATCATATAGCTGAATGAGCCTAATACTCACTCAAGAGATAACCAAACACAGTAAATGATAAATGTTTTCTTTACTGAAGGCGTGGACACTGTTTAGCAAGAGCACATTCAACAGAACAGAGGGAGAACTGCAACAGGTGGAGTCATTTTGCCAAAGGCTGAGTAACTCAGGTCAGTAGGAGGGCATACAGCCCACGCATACTGCTTAGTTGTAACAAAAAAGAAAGTTTCTAATATTCTCAGATCTACTAGGTGAGCCAATGTCATGAATTTAAGCATATTTAAAATAATAATGTAAACATTTCTGGAAAAATGTGTCTTCAACACAAATTCAGACTTCATTTTTCAAATGTGTTTTTTCAAAAAAAAGGAAGAAATTGCTAACTCACATTTTTCCTCTTCCATTCACATTTGTCTTGAAGTCCTCTCTTCTGCGTTTTGGTCAGGGTAATACTCCCGTACTCCATGTTTCTTCTGCTTTCTGGACCAAAAAAAGGAAAAAAAAAAAAAAAGTCGCCATGAATGTATTATTTATTTAAGGTTTGGAAAAAAATACTCATTTACGATTTGTCAAATTCATTTAAAACTGTGCTTCTCACTTTCAGAGTCATTAACAAGCTCTTCTAATTTGGTATCATCTGCAAAACTGATGAGGAGATTTTCAACTGCTCTGTTCAGGTTATTTAATAAGTAGAGAACTCCAAGAATAGATTAACCCTCAGGATTCATTCTTCTGTAACTTGATAATTTAAGATTAAAACATCAGTAACTCTTCTGCGTTCACCTTCAGTTCAGTTCTTTACCTTCGTAAGTTGAAAAAGAAAAAGTAAGGTTTCTCTGATAAATAATGCCAATGTAATTAGGATTAAATTGTAAAAAGTCTATTTATGTTACTGGGTCAACTCTGATAGAGAATTATTTTAACGGCTAAAAAAAAAAGATGGTCTCATGTATTCACTGCTTATCTCGTATAATAGGGATGGTGATCAGTGTTTATTGGATACTTGGATGATTACAATTATTCTCTATGATACCCCCATAAATCAGGTACCTCTATCACCTCTTAAGTAAGATCTGAAACCAGAACTCAGTATGCTGCTTTAGACACCACTTTTAAAATTTAGGCTCTGCAAAATCTTTTTTATGTTTCAAAGTTTTCTTAGTTCGAAAAAGAAAAGAAATAGAGTGAAAAGGAAAAAAGTTACAATGAGTAAGTGCCTAATGTGTCCCAAGAATTTTAAATCGCTGCTCATTCATTTGTAATTCCCTCATTCTTTTCCTGTGAAGCGTATCTTGAACAACTACTTTATGTCCAATGTGTGCTGCTTTTCTCCAGTTCTTCAGGATTGGAAAACAGCCCTTTTCAAGGTGTTTACTGTCTGCTGAAATGTTGACAAATGAATTCTTATAATTTGCTATTAGAAATGTTATGACAGGATAAGTTCAGTAAAACAAGGAATCACAGAACAGAGGGCCTAACCGCACCTAAGGGTCAGGAGACACACCCGGGAGGAAAGGGTGTTGAGACACCGACTTGAAGTACGGGCTGGAGTCAATGAAGATGTGCAGTACTGTGTTGCTTGGTTAACCCAACAAACTTCCTCTGTCCGTTATCCAGCGGGCACCTCTGTGAACACGTTAGCTATTCTCCATGCCCACTTGCAGTTAGGGGGTCCGTGAAACGCTGTTCTGGCCAAAGAGCTATTAGATGAAGTTGGTCTGTATTGAGGGAAAGGTTGCTTTCACAGTATCTTTCCCTTCCCCTTGAAAGACAAGCTTCCTAAGAAAAACCTTTTCCATACTTTTTTCCAGTGAATAACACATTCCTTTTTCCTTCTCTTCTGGGAAAGCCTTCTGAAAGTGTTTTTCTCCTAAACATGGAAATGAGTCTCTAAAAAGATACAGAATACTACAATTTGCCACCAAGCAAACTGAAAATTCAGAGAATTGAGAATGACTTCCCTAACGTATTCTCCTTTCAGTGAACTGCACCTTGTACAATTGGCGGGAGTGTGATGAAGCCGCGCACAATCTAGGGAGAGATTGCAAACCCAAGCATCTCTGCCTGTTTCTGTAAAATCAGGAGCAATGAGAAGGTGGGCATCTCTATGTCATAAAATTCCTTCTATGGAAACAATAATTCTTGAGGATAGAATATTATAAATTGAAGTGATTCTGTTTTAGTACAGGATAACTCCAAGCGACATGCCACAATAGTAAGAGAAAAGCAGTGAAATTAAACTCCTTTGATAAATAGAAAAAGCAGGAAGTATCTTATCCTTCTGCAGAGATGGGCTAAAAAGTAAATAAAAAGGCATCTGTTATTTGCAACTTGTGTAAAATCTGTCTATTTGTTTATATCCCAACATTATTTTCACACTCTTATATCTAAACATGTGAATTATTCAAAGACCTTAATAATACTACTTTCAGTAACAGATAGATGTTCACATAAATATTTAATCACTGTATAGACTTTACACATCATTTCCTTGTGCCTGATTTAAGATTAGAGAATAAGTTGCAATATATGATGGCCCTTTACTTTATTCTCTGTTTTATGAGTTCTGAAAATTTGCTTACCACACAAAAGAATCTGAATTGAATATAACACATCTCTATCTTTAAAGTTTATTCAACTGCCTGAACCCAATACTGCAGAAAACAACACAAAACACTTGAAATTGCTCACCTCATTCTAGAATCTATCTAGATAAATGTATTTTGAAGTAGAAGCATGATAAGTGGTCTGGACGTAAGGGTGAAAAATATATCATATGATCAGTTTATGCTTTGGTTTTTGAAACTTCTTTGTACACATACACACACTTGAGACACAGAGAACACATTTTGAAAATTACTATGTAGAAAACATGTAAATTATTTTGATTTGCTTTATAATTTAGTAAGCCATTGCTCAACGATTCATTTCGGTCTTTAAAGTTCAACACTGAACTAAATGGTATATATTGAACTATTCATCCAATTATTTTAAAAGTGATCCCATTGGAGATGTAGGTGTTAACTAAATTTACTGTGATAATCAAATCATCACACTGTCCTTAAGCTCACATTTGTTATATGTCTGTAATATCTCAGTAAAGCTAGAAAAAAATTTCAATTAAAAACCATTTCAATTTTGGTGCTAGGCCACGTATACACAATAAAATTTTAATAATTTATAGCAATGCTACTGAACTTCAAATACCCTTTTAAAAAGAATTACAATGTATCTTATTTTACCGCTAAATATAATACTCTCACACGTTTTTAGTAAAGCCAATCTACTTCAACTTTAAAATAAATGTTTACTTAGAATCTGATCCAAACAATGCTAATTATCTGTTAAAAATTCCATGTCATTCCCTAATAAACTTTTTGACTTATTTATAAGAAAACTGCCATAAAGAGAGAAAAATCAAGAATAGGAACAATTTCCAGCAAGAAAAATGTATAAGAAATGTTTGTTTAAAAAAAAATCTTAGCAGTTTTATGATATATTGGCCTCTACTTATTTCTAGTGATCTAGTAAAGCACTCAGGAGGAAGAGATTCATTTTCATTTTGATCAGTTTATGATGGGAACCATTTAAATAAAAGAAATATCCAGAAACACCTCAGATATGTTTCTCCCTAATTATTTACTGTTTTAATATTCATCACCCAGGTCAAAAAGGAAACTATAAAATGTGAAAAAAAAATTAGGGATTTTCTAGCTTTTTTTTTTAAGTGCATTTTTCAGTCAAATTTCGTTACGACGGAAAAGTTAACTACAACTCCAACAAATGATTGATATCAAATATTTGAACTAATTCTCCAAACATTTTCTATTTATTCCTATTTTTCCCTCCAGAGCTTAATTCTTCAACAAGCCTTTATAAACACTGTTCTTTTCCACCAAACTTTTGAAGAAAGGTAGTAAGTTCTAGTCTGTCCCATCAAAAGCCTCGGTTAATGCTTCTCTAGTTTAAAATTAAATTCAAAGTCATATGTTGAATTAGTCATTTCTATTTATTGAGGCTTGGGATAAGATTCAAGTCAAGTTATGCAGCCTGTTAGAACTGACATACCTGAACAGGATTCCATGCTATGTCCTGAGATAAGGATTTCCACTCACGAATAGAGACCAAATTCTTTTTCTCAAAAGTGATTTGTAATATACTAAAATACAAATACACTGGCATACACTATTCTGAGGTTCAATACAGTTGACTCTTGAGCAACATGGGTTTGAACTGTGCGGGTCCGCTTAAATGTGGGTTTTTTTCAATAGTAAGTACTACAGTGGTACACCCGGGGTCACCAGATGTGGAACCTCAGATAGGGAGCGCCCGACTAAAATTTATAGGCCAATTTTCAAATGGGAGGAGGGCCAGTATCCCTAACCCTGGTGTTGTTCAAGGGTCAACTGTACTGGACAACATCCCTGCAAAAATGTTTGCGTGGGGGAATTACCAACAGGCAAGTCTATCAAACTGCCCAACACAGCCAGAGAAACTCCAAAACGTCTTATGACAAGACATGGACCAAGGGGTGCTAACATACCGCCATCTAGACTTTCTAGCTGGGTATCACTCATTTCTTTTTTTCATGTAAATACAAGTTCAAACACTGAAGAATGTTTGAAGATGAAGAAATATAAAATATAAAAATATATAAAAATATTAAAAAAAGAGTCCCCCGGAGATAACCACGCATGCGGCTAACACTGCAGGGTGAGAGTGTGGCGGGTACCCCTGTATCGTGGATCCAGTACCGCGGGCTGAGTCTTCCTTTCATTCAAAGAGACAAAGGAGCACCTGAGCCCATGTGAAACGAAGATTGGAAAGGAGACCCCACAACAAAGGCCAGGAAACCCCAGTCAAAGAGGAATTAAGTCCAGCCCCTTGACCAAAGAAAATTTCTTTGGTGACTTTTGCAGGAAGAAATATATGTTTGAGGTATGAAAGCAGTAGGGTTTTCAAGATCAAATTCGCTCTATTCTTAAGATGTAGAAATTAAAAAAAAAAAAAGAAGAAGAAGAAGAAGAAAGAAAGAAAGAAAGGAAAAAAAAAAGAAATGTTTACATAAATATCACTCCCAGGACAGACAGGTGAAAAGAGCAAACCCCAAGTAAATCTTCCTGTGTGTGTGTTCTTGTCACGAACAGGCAGGAGGCCGACTTCATCAACAGTAAAGCCAGGGCAAGGGGTGAGGTCCAGGTAGGAGTAGTGGAGCCCAATAATAAAACCAGCTGCCTGCGCCAAAGGTAACGCAGGCTCGGAAAAAGCACGTTCTGAAACTGACAAAGCGTAACTACCAAACTATGGTAAGAAAGCCAACATACTTAATAGTGAAACATTAGAGACATTTTCCTTAAAAATCAAGAATGAGAAAATTATACTGGATTTAATCATTTCTTCAGTGTTAACAACACTTGCTCAATCATTCATAATATATGATACCGTATATGTTACATTTTCAAATATGAAATTATAAAATACATTACATTAACATGTAGGCAGGTAGCAAAATTACAATACTACGCATGGGAATGATTTATCCCACATTCAGGAGAGTGCTTATCTCTGACAGAGAAGGACAAAAAAGGGTAAGAGTTACATGTATTTACTGAATTTCACTTTATTTTTCAAAGAGAGATCAGATGTATGTATGTAAGGCAAAATGTAAACCATCTCTTACATTTTTATGGTGTTCACACGGGTTACATAATGGGTTACACAGTTTTTAAATTTCCTATATATTGGAATAATTTTAAAATTGATGTGCTAACTAACCTTACTGTGGTAATAATGTTGCAATATATGTATATCTAATTGTCACATGGTACACCTTAAACTTACATGTTACCTGTCAATAATATCTCAATGAAACTAAAAACCAAACAAGCAAATTCTAAAGTAATTCTTGTTTAACATTTTACTTACTAATCAATAATATAATTTTAACTCTGAAGACTATACATTCTTAGTGTTCTCTAAAAACATAAAAAGACTAGTAGCAAAATAGCTAAGAAAATCAATTTCAGCATTGGAAATCACTTTGTAAATTATAGCTGTGATTTACAGTAGTTACTCTGAAGGTCACTTTAGCATCTAATATGAAGGCTGCACTTTATTAATGATCAATATCTCAAAGGCTTATAGGTCTATGATTTTTTTAATAGGGAGAAAGAGAGCCATGCAAATAGGTCAGGCAAAAGTGCTGTCAAGTTATTAACCTACAAGTTAAAAGGGAGGAAGTGGAGGACTGGGGACACAACAAATTCCAGCTACAGAAATCAAGCAATAGATAGAAACCAAACCACTTTTTAAAACCACCATAGATGGTTGACATTGTTTTAAGGGTACTTTTTTTTTTATAGCCATCAACATTTAGAGGAGTTATATTGAAGTAATGAATTTATGTCAGGTGGTTTTTTATTGTGTTTCATTTTTTTAATTCACTTTTATTTCACTTTAATTCTTAAATCATTATATCAGGTAGTTTTGACAGTTACTTAGGCGCTCAACTCATAGCCATTCAAGATGTTCACAGTGAGCATCTTTTGACTGGGTGGTACCTGTGCTATAAGTAAATACGGTTAAACATGTATAATTCCATCCTTGTTCATAACTACCCCTTTTAATAAAGATAACATTCAAAGAAACTGTAACTTAGATTAATTTATCATTTCTTCCTCATCCATTTTTCCACATTTAGAACAGGAGTACAATCTTGGAACATAGCAGAGGAGTGATGCCTAAGATCTTTCCTGTTATTCCAGTAGAACACTGATGAAAATGTCCAGGCTGCTAATAAAGGAAGACCAATATTGCAACGTTTGTTAGGAGAACACTAATCTGTAAAGTTACAAGTCAAATAATGGGCTCCAACCAGATGATACCAAACTTGGAGAACACTCAACAGTAAATAAACAGGCAAGTTTGATAGTCCAGAGTTTGGAGAAAAACTTTTAAATAGTTCTGGAGGTTTAAAAATATATATATGTTTAACATTTTTAAACTTCCAGTTAGAAAGTCTTTGCTAAATACTGAAGATAAAAACATTTGCAGAAGCTTAGTAAACTATTCCATTATGTTGTATTTATCGTTTGCATCTATAAGATATTCAAATATGTGATTGTTTCATCAGTTGATATGTATATTCTATAACATGTCTAGGAAGGTTCAGTGCTGCAATTTTCTTCAACAAAACCTACTTGGTGTACAGAGGACTGGCAACATTTTCTATTCTTTATCTCTTCAAGCATATGTCTCTGAACCTTTACAGACTCACATTCTATTCATTCATCAAAAATATTCTTAACAGACATGTGGAATAACCGACCTAAAATACACTGATTTAGGAAACACTATTTAGCCTATTAACTAACCAGTGACACAGTCTATCTGTTCTGGCATACTTAACATGATATGGCATTATACACATTCATGTTTGACACTCAAGTTTCTTAGGACTCTAAAACCAGACTTTAACACAGTAAATTTACTTGCTATTTATATATAATCAGCAAATCTGCATTTTCCACTAAAGTTCATTTCATTTCACTGACAGTGCTGACTTTTATATTAACTACATATGCTAACACAGAAATTGAATTTGCAGGTGATAAAATTCTGAACATTTCGTTTACCTAACAGTAACCTCAGATTCTAATAGTTTAATTAACTGATGTCAGGTATATAATCATTGGCTCCTCCAAACGTGAAGATGTATCTTTCACTAAGTGACACCTTTTATAAAGGATTTAACATTAGTTATACAGAGCCTTTTTAGTAAAAATGGGATTTTACTCTTTTTCAATAGTGCAATTTCTATCACTTATATCTCTGCCTTCTTGAGGCCGTAGTTAATTACTGTTGTACAAGTGAGAAAAAACTAGCTTCAGGGTTACATGGTAGAGCTTTTAGAGAAAACTTTGGCTTTACTCTGCAAATCTATTTGGGGAAAAACTAATAAGTTTGTAGAAGGAAGAAGTAGCTCATAAAGAATTAGGACCATGTAACTGATTCCCTACAAAGAAAAATACTTGCATGAGAGACATTCAAGACAAGATTTAAGATGACAAATGTTTATGAATAACATTCTAAATGGCTGAAGTCAGCTGTGCTATAAACCATCTGGCAGATTTAAGTCCTACTGAAATGCAGATGAATTATTGCCATTTAATGGACTATTTAATGGACCTATGAAAAAATTATTTGGCAAAACAACAGGTTTTCAGTAAAAAGAATCCATCTTCCTGAGGACCAAACCTAGGGAATATGTCCTCATCCAAAGATGAATAATATACAGGATCAAATGACATACTCTTTGAACTTCAGAAAATAAAAGCCATATTTATAATGTGTAAATAAAAGATATACATGCTGGTGTCAAAGATAACATTTAGCAGGGTGACAGAGTGGCACTGAAATCCACAGTCATCGATCACCAAGATGAATGTCTTTCCAGAGGAAAGTGAAATTATACCTGATTTTGGAAATAGCAGTACAATTTTGAAGCATGGATTTTTAATGTTCTTAGGTTAACTTGTTAAAGTTTACTAAATCAATAACCTCACTCAATGATAAGATAATATTTGATTTATGATTTCAGATGTTAACATTGCAATATACTATAATTCATAGCTGATCGGAAACAAATCCAAAACTGCTGTTTTCTGGGATTTTCAATTACTAAATTTGCTGCCTTATTTTTACATAGTCAAGCAGAAGACGGCAATTATGTTACGGCAGCCTTGCACTCCTTGAGTCACTGGTATGGCGTTGTTATTTAATGAGGGAAAATAATTTTTTCAACTGTTTCATAGTGTTCTATGACATTAGGCTTAACTTTCTTTTTTAAACATGAAACTCACTAGAGGGAGGCAAAGAAATTAATACATGGTAATTATTTATGTGAAGAAAAAATTATGTAGCTTGAGGGTACAACAAACTTGATATTCTGGGAATTCTCTTATTGAAGCTGTGATTTTAAAACCATAATCTATGTATAATTTTATATGAACAATTCTTCTAAACTGTACAAACTGGAACAAAATATATTTAAATATGCACATGCAACAGAAAGAAAGATAAAGGTAGATGGTCTACATGTTGTTTGTAGATGATTTAAGAAGTTATTAAGAGTGTCATATTTATGAAAACAAGTGTTATATTTCTTTTTGACACACAAATCTAGTTCCCAGAACCAATCACCTAAAGTTAAAAGATTACATATATTTGGTGACTTGGTACGGGCAAAAGAAAAGGAGGACAAAATTTGACT
Source organism: Camelus bactrianus (assembly GCF_048773025.1). NCBI lineage: Eukaryota > Metazoa > Chordata > Mammalia > Artiodactyla > Camelidae > Camelus > Camelus bactrianus. Next base: position 7,172,956 of record NC_133561.1, on the reverse strand, counting down.
CATCAGCTACAAATTTATCCTAGCTACTGGCATAAACTGAAGATGATTCAATATTCATGGCTTATACACAAATGGCAGGGCATTATTTCCATGTTCTACAACAGGGTTTGGCAAACTATGGCCCATGCTGTTTTTGTAAGCCCAGCTTTACTGGAATACAGCCACACTACAGTGGTAGAGTTGAGAAGTTTTAACAGAATCCACGAAGCTCTGAAACCCCCAGATATTTACTATCTGGTTCTTCACTGGAAATGCTTCAGAAACTATGGGAACATGTCTAACTTTATCACGGTTCCACTTCTTTTTTAGTGGCTAAATCGGAAACCCATCTATTTATGCAACAAGTTTTTATTGGTCACTGCCATGAAGCCAAATTCTCAGGCTTCTAAGCACCAGTGACAAAGAGAAGAACAAGACAAGCAAGGTTCTGATGCTAGGGATGGTACTTTCAAGCCTGGGGAAGCAAACAATAATAGACAAGGAGATATCATTTAGGCAAGATTCATTTCAGACAGTGATTTGTCGGATGAAGACATTTTCCAAAGGATCAAATGATAGAATGTGGGTAGGACTAGAGGGGTGCTGTTAGATTGAGTCACCAAGGAAAATTTTGGAGAAGAGGTGATGTCTAAGCTGGAACCTGATCAAAGAGTGTTACCCACGCTGACATGGGGGACAGGGCTTCCAGGCAGAGAGGGCAGCAATATCAAAGGCCCTCATGTAGGAATGAGCTTGGTTTCCTTCGTGTGTGTGTTTTTCAGAGTAAAGTAGTGGAGGTATTTGAAGGGATACAGGCAAAGTGTAACAGGCATTTCCTCACAAGGTTGTACTAAGCATCAAATGAAAATAAATTATAACATAGGACATGAAGTAACATGATGACAGTATCAAGAGGAAACTTCACATGTCCTGATACCTCACTTTCTAAGCTTCAGGAAATGATGACACAATTATGTATCTCTTTGTGTGGCTCTTTTAGACTAAGGCAAGGGACACAGCCTTGGGGGTGGAGATGAAGTCAGGGGAGAGAGAGGCTTGAATGGGTTCTCCAAAGGGCATTATATTTAATGTTCTTTCTTTCTCTAAGTGCTCACACAATCTCTGCACTTCCCACTGAGTCTCTAGACGCCAATACTAACCTTCACCCCTGCACTTACAACCCAGTATTAGGTAAGAAGACCTCTATCCTTCGGAGTCTTCCTGCCAACATGGTGAAGGTCTTTAGTAACTGCTCTACACGCTCTCCTCTGAAGTGCTCCCCAATGACTCAGATCCATATTCACAAAATCACACTATTAATCACCAAATGAATCATCAGATATCCTAAACTAAATATATTCAAAACCAATAGTTTCTTTGTCCCAGGATAATCTGTCTCTTCCATATTCCTATAAACTTTGTATACCAGCTTTATTAAGATGTCTTGTTTGGTAAAAAAAAAAAAAAAAAAAAAAAAAAAAAACCAGACCCAACAATTATAGAGAATCAGTGGGCCTAAAGACGACATCATTCATATTTACCCAATCATGTATGCCTGATAAAGTATCATTTTTTAACACTACCAGTATTATGACAGAATCTAACAATTACCAGCTTTTTAAATTAAGAGGACCTGAGTTTGAATGTGAATTTTCTACTGCCTCGCCTTATGAATTCAGACAAGGAATTAATGCCTCTGAGATTCATTCTGTTCATATACAATAAAAATAACAATATTTAATTGGTAGGGAACTAGAATTAATGATTATAAAAAGTATACTGAGGTACCTATTACTTATTAATCATATAGATTAAAATGACAACCACTACCATTTATTAACCATCTGTGATTTGCAAGCAGTCCAGTTAATATTTACATATAATATTTATTAAAGCCCTACTGTGAAATAGGTATCATTGGCCCCAAAATAATGATGAGGAACCGAAGTTTTAGAGATATTTAAAAGAAGGCGACAAATCCTTAGTAAATTCTGTATTCACTACTGATACCAGTTTTCATGATTAGTTTCACGCCTTTGTCTCATGCCTTTAATCTGGTACATATACGTATATATGTGTGTGTGTATATATATAGCTCTTCCTGTCATGACTCTGGCTTCTCTTCACCAACATTTGCACTGTCTTCTTCATAAACACAACATCACCGTATCTGGCTCCCCACTAAGTAGCCCCCGGGTACCTCAGATGATGAGTCTGGATATTCTCTGATGGCAAATACCCTGTATCCCACAAGGTCTCCAGTCCTCTGACCTTCGATGTGTCTGTCTTACATGGCACAGAAGCTGGGCATTTCCAACATTCTGAACACTGGACTGAAACTTCCTTTTCAGCTCCCGTTTACTCCATATAATCTCCTTATTCAGACAGAGCTTCTCACAATTCCTCACACGTACGCCAAACAATTGGGTCACCGTGCTGCTTCTCATCCCTTTCCTGGAATATCTGATTTTATTCTTTCTATGTTCACAAAGATCTACCTTTTCCTCAATAGAAAAAAGAAAGAGAGAGAGAGAGAGAAAGAACGAAAGAGAAAGAGAGAAAGAAAGAGAAAAGAGAAAAGAGAACTGTCTCCCTCATCCCAATCCCCCGTCTGGGACTGTGGCCTCATCTTCAGATTTCTCCAAGCATTTCATATGTAATTCTATTATAACACTTCACCAAACATACCAGTCTCATTGGCAGCACTGCAAAGTACTGGAACACACGCATTTAATCTTTTTCTTTTTGTATTTGCATATCCAGTGTGAATCGCCATTAATGGTGTTCAGAAAATGTTGCAGTATAAAGCAACCATGTCATTTAAATGCACGTGCTGTTTTTTGTTTTTTTTTTTAAGACTCCTACATCAAGGACCACATGAATGATGCCTCCACCCCCCCGTACAGTTCTCCCTGCATTGATTCCGAGCTTGGTCATACAACCGACCAAGGACATTATCAGAAATGATGTTAATAGCGGCCTGATAGATACCTGCACATCAGGTCTAATCCTGCAATGTTCCTTTTTAGAAACCAGTCTACACTGCGTAATAGACTCAAGCTGGAGTATGAACGGGTGAGGGACCACGGAGGACGAGAGGCCACCGGGACACCCCAGCTCCGGCTGAGCTCACAGCTGACAAAACCGCATGAGTAACTCCAGCAACACCACTGGGAACAGAAGAACTGCCCCGCTGACCAATCAGCTCACAGAATCCCCACAAATACGAACTTACTGCTGTAAGCCACTACCTGTTGGGCTATTTTGCTACAGCAAGAAACAAGAGATAGTACTCTAAAACCCTGTGTAATAAATATGTAATTTCTTCTATTTCTTGGCTCTGTCTCTGCTTTTGAAATTCAGTGAGAGAGTACATGTACTTCCACAACCTGGGGACTTTCCCACCACACTGAACAGAACAAGCATTTGGGATGGTCCTCGCTATGCCAATTCAAAATGTACCAGAAAGTGCCTTCCAGTTAAAAAAAGGGGGGTGGGGTGGGGACTCAAACTAAGCGAAGGATTTCATCAGCAACAATAAAACCAAGGAAGCAACATTTTCTGGAATTCATTCTGGAATATATTCTCCAGCAAAACATACTGTTTCCAACATGTTTTTCTTCTCTTTCTTAAAAGCATCTCCTCTTCTCTATTCCTTATCCCTACTTCTAACTGTGCTAAATATCTTCCACTTGCCCTTTAGTCTAGATCCAAATTTCCATATTTCTTTCTCCTGCTCTGTGGTCAATACAGCCCAGGACGCTGGTCAATACAGCAGAGTGAATAACCCTCGCTGATCTCTTTCAGGAAGAAGAGCAGAGCAGGGAGTTGGGAGTCAAGGCACAGAGCGAGGCAGACTGCCTTACACCCATAGAAACATTTTCCTCCTTCAAGCTTCCTATGGGCAAAAATTAAAAAAAAAAAAAAAAGTCACGGTGCTTCTGAGAGAGCCTCTTCTTCCAAGTTTTGGTAACTGTTTCAACCCCTTGCTCCTCTGAAAGAAGAGTACTAATGAGTTACTATTACTAGTCCCAGGAAACTGCACAATCCTTTGGGTTTCAGTAGAGTTTGTCCACATTCCTGCCTTCATAAGTATCTCTCAACTTGCCCAAATTTCAATATGCCAGGACTCCGATTAACTGCTTGAGTATGTTTTCCAGGAAGCCAGTCATACAAATGTCCCACTTACGATCTAGCCATCCCTAAACAAACCTCGCAGCTGAGGTTCCAAGGAATAGTCACTGGTACCACAGGCACTCTCTTTGAGTCAACACTACATGGGCCACTGATACCATATTCATATGAAGGATGAAGGTGTCCATCCTCTTACATGTTATATAGACGTACACGTTCACATCCACTCATGAAAAAGAAAATAAATAATACGGACGCTGCAGGAGTGAATAAAAGAGTAACAAAAGAAACTGTTAAAAAATAAAAGTTTTCTTTCTTCAGCCTTCTTTCTTTCTTCCTGTATTTTCTCCCCTCTTTTTCTTATCTAAAAGAGAAGTACAAAAGAGACTTGACTCTGATGTCTCAGAAATCATCTTCATGTCTTGGAGAGGTTTTTTTAGAATGCTTTTTTGAATCTGCCAGAATGGCTTTAAACGAACAACGCTTTAAGCAGTCATAGTTACTGCTTATTTGACAAGTTTCTTCCTTTTCACTGTCTTTGAAAGCATTTATCAGATGAAGTTTGTATTTCTTCTCGTTTAAAAAAGAATCGTGTAGTGTGGAGTGAAGACTCTACAATGAATATACAACCTATGTGTGTCTTGTCAAGGGCATGCGAGGAGCTGGTCAAAGTCAAAGCTTCAGAGCATCTGGAGGTTTTGAGGGAACACACAGGGGCTTCTGGAATCGTCACACGAGGTGCCTCTCAACTCTTGTTTGTTTATCACTCCAAAGTTGTATTAATGGATAGGATTTAAGAGTAGATTACTAAGCCTCAATGGTAACTTGTCATCTATTCTCTTCTCTACAGATCTGGGCATCAGGTCATGTCCATGGATAAGGACTTTGAAAAATTTATACATATAGAAGTGTCTGTCACTATTTATTTTTTTTTACCATTTTTATTGATTTATAATAATTTTATGTTGTGTCAAATTCCAGTGTAGAGCCCAATTTTTCAATTATACATGAACATATATATACTCATTGTCACATTTTTTTCTGTGTGAGCTACCGTAAGATCTTGTATACATTTCCCTGTGCTATACAGTATAATCTTGTTTATCTATTCTACAATTTTGAAATCCCAGTCTTTCCCTTCCCACCCCCTGCTCCCTTGGCAACTACAAGTTTGTATTCTATGTCTACGAGTCTGTTTCTGTTTTGTATTTATGTTTTGTTTGTTTGTTTGTTTTTGGGTTTTTTTAGATTCCACATATGAGCAATCTCATATGGTATTTTTCTTTCTCTTTCTGGCTTACTTCACTTAGAATGACGTTCTCAAGGAGCATCCACGTTGCTGCAAATGGTGTTATGTTGTCGGTTTTTATGGCTGAGTAGTATTCCATTGCATAAATACACTACATCTTCTTTATCCAATCATCTGTTGATGGACATTTAGGCTGTTTCCATGTCTTGGCTATTGTAAATAGTGCTGCTATGAACACTGAGGTGCAGATGTCATTTTGAAGTAGGGTTCCTTCTGGATATATGCCCAGGGGTGAGATTCCTGGGTCATATGGTAAGTCTATTCCTAGTCTTTTGAGGAATCTCCATACTGTTTTCCACAGTGGCTGCACCAAACTACATTACCATCAGCAGTGTAGGAGGGTTCCCTTTTCTCCACAGCCTCTCCAGCATTTGTCATTTGTGGATTTTTGAATGATGGCTTTTCTGACTGATGTGAGGTGATAACTCATTGTAGTTTTGATGTGCATTTCTCTGATAATTAGTGATAATGAGCATTTTTTCATGTGCCTATTGATCATTTGTATGTCTTCCTTGGAGAATTGCTTGTTTGTCACTATTTAGTAATAGTAAAATTCTCTGTGATTTTAGGGAGCTACTCTCAACTAGGTTCCTTTAAGAGTAATAAAAACAAAAGTAAACACAGAATTTCCCTGAGATTTTAATTTCCAAATCTATACATATGTCATTTAAGAGTCAAAATGTGGACTCAAAAGATTAACAAATTGAAGCATTTTTGATAATGCAGATATTTCATGTGAATTTAACTCAAAAGGGGCAAATGAAAAAAATCTCAAATTAAGCCTTACATTTTCTATAGCTATACACACATATGCACACACACATAGACGTGTATATATATGTATATGGTATAAATATATATATGGTATGAACATATATATATATACACACACACACAGTTTTTATTCCTCTATAACTTTATTTACTAAAATTATCCAGTAAAGACCTTGCTTGTGTTGTTTCCATTATAAAGACCAAGGTTAATCAAAAGGAAAGGAAATGTTTTCCATGTTTCTGTACATAACCAATTAATACCAGAAGAAATTTGAAAAATCATGCTAACTGCATTGCGCTCTGCGGCAAAGGCCTTGATGTTGATGCTTATCCAGCTATTAAGTAATTTCTGTAAAAGAAGTTCTAACCCATAACTGAGACGGCCGCCCGTCTATGCGAACAGATCACAGAAAAGATGGTAGCGTTCAGGTTCCCCACAGCTTTCTACAAATCAGAATTAAGGGGAAGTATTTTGACAAAAGCCTCCCCCCTCCCCTCAGGAGCTATTAAGAAAGTGCATTAAGGCTGTTTGCTGCTTTTAACCTCTAGTAGAGCTGGTGAAATGTTCTTCAAGTAGCTAGGCTGATTCATATTTAATCCTCTGGGGTAACAAGTTTTGTCCTTAATATGATTTGTAAGACGCTTTCTGCCTCTATGTCAAAAAACAAGAGAAACCAAACAACCCACATCTGGGATGGACATTTGCCTATTTCTCAACAACTTTTCAAAATTGCATAGCTTCGGCATCTAAGTTACAGGTACTCAGCTGAGTATACCCTACAGTAAGTCATGTTCGGGCTATCTGGGATCATTCAGAAATAAAAATGAGCCTTCAAGGAAAGAGATCATGATAGGGAAACTGCAAAAATATTGGTGAGGAAAACTTATTCATAATCAGGGAAGCAATACATGATGTGATTCCTCTCACTGCCCTCCTGGGAAGAGAAGAAAAATAAAAGAGTGAAAAATAGAGTAGTTTTACCAAAATCTCTTTAAGACCTGAGATCCCAAGGCAGTCCTTATGGACAACCTAGAATGTAGAGCAACCCAAGGACTTCTGTGCTAGTTTGAGTGCAATCAGGAGAGAGAAATGACACTGTAATTTAAACAAGGAAAGCGTAATATTAAAAACACAATAGAAACCAGGTACAAACATCATTCTACCAACAACAAGGACATATTAATGCAGGCTGTCCTTGCCTGTCTCAGACCCCAGCAAAGACTATGGCAATCAGTAGTTCATACTTTTCATTCAGGTTTGGCTTTAGTTGTCCATGGAGATTAACACAGGACTGGAACTGATCCTCTGAGAATCCTTCGCTTTCACATCAACACAGCACCTAGATTATCTGTCAGAACAAAAGTCAACAGTGACACTACTCTGCTTAAAATCCAGTTTTTCATTTTACTCAGCATGAAAACCACAGTAACTAAATCAAATGCTCTCATTCCAGCTACAAGCACTGTTTGACTTGTGTCTTTCTTCAACCATTAATGACTCTGCTTCAGTTACATTTTGTTTGTTTGTTTTGGGTTTGTTTTTTTTGTTTTTGTTTTTTGTTTTTTGGCCCCAAATACTGCAAGAGTGCTCTCAAATCAAGGGTTTTGTACTTCAGTACTTGGTTTCTCTACCTGTATCATCAACAACCAAGACATCTCAAGTCCTGCTCAATGTCATTAGAACAAAGACTTTCAGGACAACCTTCTATAAAAGGGCCCACCACCTAAGCTCTTATCTCACACCCCTCCCCATCAACATTATATTAGTTCGTTGTTATGAATCGGGATTTTTGTTATTGCTGATGTAAAAAAGAAAAAGTGCGGTCCTACCCTTCAAGGATGCAGAGTTTACTTGTTTAGTCCAACCGTAATGAAAAGAGTCATCAAAACAATACTCTTTATGTGGAAGAAAACAGAACTTGGAAGAATGTGTCATCGTCCGGAGTAGTTCATGAAGGTTTCCTGGAAGGGCTAATAACTGAGCTTAGTTCTGAATAAACAGAGTTAGCATGGGAAAGAGGAGTGTTAAAAATAACCCAGCCAGAGAGAAGAGCATAAACATGATCTTGAAATATGAAATGTGTTTTGGAAGAACAGGTGAAAAACTTGGATATACTTTATGCTCCATAGATCACAGGGAGAATGCCAGCCTTTCTTTTCACCTTCTAACTTTCAGATTTCTAAAAATTACATCTACAGATTCAGAGCAGTTCAGACATTCAGGCTGTTTTAGGCACCAGTCAGAAAGGTAGTTGACCTCATTTCTCTACCTGAATCATCATCAAGCTTAATTAACTTCTCCTATTCTTGCTTCTTACAGTTCTTACCTTGATCTTGACACTGAAATACAGAAGTCCTTTGGCTGGGCTTCTAATCCTTTATTTTTCAGTCTCTCAGTTAGCTTTACGATGCTCCAAACCTGAAGTCTTGAAATGACTAGAATGTATGACTGTAAAAACTAGGAATTGTCTTCCTGTTTGGCTTAATTCCTACATATGGAAATATCATTTTTCATGTGCTGAGCATGTATGGAAATGGTAATGTCCCTTTGCTGTTTAATATATATTACCAAAAGTGTAGAAAAGTCTGGTACAGAAGATAAACATAGCGGGGAAGGGTACAGCTCAGCGGCAGAGTACATGCTAGCAGGCATCAGGTCCTGGGTTCAATGCCCAGTACCTCTATTTAAAAAAAAAAAAAAAAGAAATATATTGGAGTCATCTTCTTAAAGGAAATATTTGTATTATTAAAGTGAATGAGCTCATGAGGTTTTGGGGAAGATGCATTTAATACATATTCCAGGAAAATATACTATTAACACTAATTATATGTGCTTAATTGAGGATTAGCAGAGGCAGAGACAAGGAAATACAAGGTATTAGGAAATCAAACTAATCCTTAGATGAGAAAAGTAACGTTTGACTTTTTAATAGCCTTGTGAAACAATACCAGACTTGCTTCAGATTACTTTCAATGATCAAAAAATAAATGACTCTTATACATTATGTAGTTTCCTTAGATTAGAGTGGAAAACTGTATTTCACAGAATCTATGTATTTACTAGAAACTATGTGGGTTGATTTAGAGACCCTATCAGATAGAAATTCATCTATATTCAACTATCTTCAAATTTATAATTAAGATTTTTTCAGATGTGTTTATTTTCAGTAAAAACTGAAACATTCTGATAAAATAGATAAATAAATCTGATTAATTTTATTTATATATTTATCGGAATATTTAAAAGTGCACCATGAACGTCATCGCAACTCACACCACCTGCTCTTGATAGTCAATGGAATTATTATATTATTTTCTTTTTCAGTTTTCTAACTGATCTGTTTTCAAGTTTCTGAGAACTGTGAAATGCACTATGTCCTTGGAATTTGGTATACTACAGCTCTGAAATGCACTCTTACTGGAAATCAAATATGAATAGGGCGTATCTCCCAGAGCTACGAGAGAAACTTCAGACGTCAAGTGATAAATGCTTTGTCTCTATTTGCTGATCCTAGCCAATAAAGCTTTATTTATACAAGCTTTTAAAAACGCATTGTAACATAGGACAGTTCCCTCTCACTTATTTAATATACATGTGGGGGCTTAATGGGCCCTATTTACACTGAATTTTTGTATATAATTTGCAAAATACAGAAAGTTGCTTAATTAAATTTTCTGACTACACACTCTACACTGCTCATAATATTAACAGCACTAATTTTCTTCTGATTCATAAGTAGGTCTATTTAGAACTATAGGTCTGATCCAGGCTGGACTCCCACTCAGAGATCTCATTTTCACATTAAATTGCAAGTCTTTAGAAAACATTTTAGTTTATGGTAATCTTTGCAGCGAGTAAAAGAACTATGGTAATCTTTACAGTGAGTAAAAGAATCATAAAAGATTAATGGAAATAAGAATCCTGCCCAACAGGCTATCTATTTTAAGACATACTCTTGGTGTTTTCCAAAAGAAGTGTGATATACCTAACAGTAATCTAGGTCCTTACACTGTAGGTGGTAAAGGCTGATTATAACTGAATATTATCAGTAATTGATGACAGGTAGGAATATAGCATGAAAGAAGGAAATGGCTAAACAGTAGTTCTAAAAGTCTAAGGCCAACCCAAGCCTATGAAACGGAATAATCTTCCTTTGATAGGAAAGTCATAGAGGTATTGAAACCAAGGAGATTTTTCAGGAGACTGAATGTATATTATGCATATACCCATGAATCAGAGACAAGATCCAGCTGTTTTCTTCTATTATCTTTCTGTATACGTGCCTGTCAAATGCCCACAGTACCAATGCTCAAGAAGTATATGAGAAGGGATTGCCAAGATGGTGGAGCAGAAGGACGTGATGCTCACCCTCTCCCACAAATACAGCAAAAACTACATAGAGAACAATTCACACAGAATACCTACTGAACTTTGGCAGAATATCTCTTACATGGAAAATACAAGGAGAATCCTCACGAAGCCAGACAAACAACAAATTTATAGCATAGCACAGGTAACTATATTCCATAGCTTGTAGTAATCAGTAATATAAAAGAATATGAAAATGAATATATGTATATATACATATGACTGAAACATTATGCTGTACATCAGAAATTGACACAATACTGAAAAATGACTATACTTCAATTAAAAAAAATTTTAAAAGGAAAAAAAGTATATGAGAAGTAAATGGAATATGTTACATCTTACTGCTTATCACAGAAGATGATTAGGAGTTCCTTGTGATGTGATTATATTTAAATATGTGTGCATTAATACACATTTGTGCATGCATATTTAATTTTATATTTAAGTGGCTTCCACAGCAGCAGAGATAGATCGATCTAGGGGGACAGTGATGGTAATGGTACAAAGATTAACTGTGGAAAAAAAATGAAAATGGATTGGTATCTCAACCTTTTTTGATATCCTTCTTTTTAAATTTTTATTTATTTATTTTTTGGAAGGGGAGATAAGTAGGTTTGTTTGTGTGTTTGTTTACTTTTAGAGAAGGTACTGGGGATTGAACCCAGGACCTTGTGCATGCTAAGCATGTGCTCTGTCTCTTGAGCTATACTCTCTCCCTCAGCCTTTTTTTGAATTTAGACAAATTCCTTAACTCATAAATTAACCTCTGAAAACAAAAAGAGCTTTTTTAGGGACCATGAATTTTCACACAGATAACTGAAGGTCTGAGGATCATAGATTTATTTTCATCTTTTCCAAAAGATAACTGGCACTTCGGCAGAAAAGAGTCGCCAGAAGTATTAAATAAAAAAATACAGGGTGGAAAGCTAAATTTGAATTTAAGATAATGAATAATGTTTAGTGTATATATATATGCCCCCAATTACTCACTGTTGATCCAAAATTCAAATTTAACTGAGTGTCCTATATTTTAGTTGGTAACCATACACTCTTGTTTCATGAGATTCTTCATTTGCACATTTCACTTTCTAAGGACGTGCCTACCACACCATTAACTCCACATAAGTACCTGCTCTCCTCACCACACAACTGCCATCTTGCTCCCCGTTCTAGCTGACAGCTGGTTCTGGCCCCATGAATTGACAACCCTCCTCTGGAACTAGGGATTCATTAGCCCAGAATTAATAAACATTTAAAAAAAAATTGTCACCCATTAGAGAGACTGTGTAAATATACATATATATGTATGTTTATTCCTGAATCGCTCACCCAAATTCCATGAACTTCTCACATTACAGTTGTACTCTATAGCTGTTTACCTACTGTGGCCCTTTAGAAGACCACAAACCTGCAATATCTAAGATATTTTTGTCCCCCTAAACCAGTTATGGTTCCCCTGGGGCAATCCTTCCCCCATTAAGAAAGCACGAATTAGTCCTCTAAAGACTACTCTGTTCTATCAGGTGATCTGCCTCGATATCAAGTATTTCAGATTTCTACTGCAGAAAAAAAAGAGAATCATATCGTACTTCACCCTGCTGTCACAAAAAGGAACAATACTATCCTTTAACTTTCTGGAGCAAGTTCTACATATGCCAGATACCCAAGGCAGCGATCAGAGGTCATTCCTGAAGGATGCAAGGACGCGTCCAAGGAAGAGGACCCGCTGACACCATGATTCAGAACACGCTTATCTAAATATCCGAATCTTTGAAATTAGAAGCTTCTCAGAAATCTTTGAAAATTCAAGATTTTTTAAATTGCTTACTTATTTTGGATCAGTTGAAAAATAACATTGGAAAGAAATACTTGTATTTCTAAGATAAACAGTTTATATGACCAATATTTTTGCACAGTTCATTATTACTAGTGACACATGTATTAATCAGCTTACCATATGTTGACACAGCTGTGGTGGATTTGTCCAAATCTCTACAGATTTTTCTTCCTCTGCTCAGAGATATTTTTCAATATGGGAGCAGAGTGCCTCTGGGCTGTTATGTCAGGATGTAGTGTAAAGTCAGCATATGCTCTCCAATACTTCTTGGCAAGACTGGCAGCACATATTTAGTTACTGACAAGGTTCTTTCAAATAGTTATCCTTTTCTTTTGCGATGAGAGTAGTGGCAGGTTTAATGGACCTTTTAAAAATAGGCATGGCAAATACTCCTTTTACTTTTTTTTTTTTTTTTTTTACATTTGGGGATCAACTTTAGTAGTATAATGTTTCCTTTCTTGGAGACATATATGACATTCTTCTTGCTCACCTCTTGCCTACTTACAATCACTGCTTCATTTCAACTAAGGCTTTTATTTGTATTTACTTATTTTTTATATTAAAAACCTGCACACAGCTAATGTATACAATTTGATGTGTTTGGACAAATATATCCATCTGTGAAACCACCACCATAATCAAGTTAAGAGACATACCTACTCCCTCCACAAGTTTCCCAGTGTCCTTTTTTTCTGTGTGTAGGGGGTAAAAATACTTAACGTGAGATCTACTCTTAACAAATTTTGAGTGCACACTATCATATTGCTGGCTATAGGTACTACACTGTACGGCCGATCTCTAGATGTAATTCATCTTGCATAACTGAAATTTCATAGCACTTGAACAAGAACTTGCCATTGTCCCTTCCCCTGGACCCTGGTGACCACCATTCTAGTCTCCACTTCCATGAGTTTGACAACTTTAGTTCCTCATAAAAAGGGAATCAGGTAGCATTTGTCCTTCTGCAACTGACTTTTTAACTTGGCATAATGCCCTCAAGGTTCATCCAGGTTCTTGAAAATGGCAGGATTTCATTTTTAAGGCTGAATAATATTCCATTGTGAGTATATACCCCATGCTGCTATGAACATGGGAGTGCAGATGTGTCTTTCAGAATCCTGATTTAAATTCTTTTGGGTGTATACACAGAAGAGGCATTGCAGACAGTTATATTTTTAATTTTTTGTGGAACCTCCATACTGTTTTACATAGCAGCTACACCTTTTCACATTCCTACCAGCAGTGTGTAAGGGTTCCAATTTATCCACATCCTCACCAACACTTGTTCTGTTTTGTTTTTTGTAGTCACCACCTAACTGGTGTAAGGTGTTATCTCATTGTGGTTTTAATCAGCATTTCCCTGATGATAAATAATGCTGAGCATCTTTTCATACACACCTGTTGGCAATTTGTATGTCTTCTTTTAGAGAAAAGTCTATGGAATTCTTTTGTGCACTTTTAATTTAATTTATTATTTATCTTTGCTATTGAATCAAGAATTCTTATATGTGTTGGATTAGCTCCTTATCAGACACACAGTTTGCAAATATTTTCTCCCATTCTGTAAAATGCCTTTTCACTCAAAACATATTACAAGGTTACAGTAATTAAAACAGTATGACACTGGCATAAAGACATACACCACTTGAAAGAATAGAGACCTTAGAATTATATCCATACATCCTGATCTTCACCAAGGGTGCCAAGAATACACAATGGGGAACTAGTATCTTCAACTAATAGTGTGGGGAAACTCAATACCCACATGTAAAAGAATGGAATTGGGACTCCTATTTTATACTACCCACAACAATTAATTCAAGATAGGTCAAAGACTTAAATATATGGCCTGCAACTGTAAAGCTCCTAGAAGAAAACACGAAAAAAGCTCCCTTGACGTTAACCTCAGCAATTTCTTAGATATGACATCAACAGCAAAAGTAACAAAAGAAAACAGACAAGTTGGGTCGCATCAAACTGAGAAGCTTACAATTACTTCTTTACTATTTCTCTTTATGGAAACTGAAATCCTTTCACACTTACTCCCATGTTGACTTCAATTTGACATAATCCATGAAAAATCTGTCAGTTCTCCCACATCAGTCAGACAAGTAGCATCCGGAATTACTTGATCATATAACTGGAAACAGCTGGGGATGAGGACAAGCTAAATAAGTCTGGGCAGGAACAAAGGTGCTAGCTTTGTCTGCCTCTTGCCATGCCTTCTCGGCTGTTCTGCAGAGGAGCAAAACAGAGTCTGCGAAGGCTCAGCAGGGTAGCACAAAGTGTTTCATGGCTGCTGAATTACCTTTTCAATTAAAAAAAAAAAAAAAAAAAGGCCTATCAAACCATTGGGAGAAAGCCTGCATTCTCCCTTTAATGTTAGTTTTAACATTGTGATCTTTTTGTGTGTTAATACTGGAACAAACTGGAAAGGGTTTTGGAGGGGGTGTTATTTTGAGTTTCATTTTAAAGTTTTCTTCTTTGGGGATAGATGGTCAACAATCAATCAGTCTGAGATGTGTCTGACACTAGCAACAGAACAGGCTCTTAGAAAAAACATAAGAGACCATGAGGAGGGAGAGGAGACCAGATCAAGTATGTAATGATATCCTGAACACAAAGAACAGCCAGAATTACACTCACACAGTATCACAGAGGACCAATTTCAAGTGTTAAATAGATGATTTAAATCAGATTACATATATTAACAGATCTTAGACCTCTCAGTGTTTGATTTAGGAAACCATTTATTCAGAGTTGGTTGCCAAGAGGCTTGCAAGACAGACTAGAACCCAGAGCATCTAATGTTGAGCAGAGCATTCATTCATTCATTCACTTATTCAATAAACTCTGTTGAATGGCTACCGTATGCCAGGAACTAGATTGGTTGTTGAGGACATCATGAATTTTTGTGTATAACAGACACAGATCTTGACTGAATGACATTTATGAGAAAGAGTCTTGAGAAAAGGAGAGTAAGACAATGATTTTACTTTCCAGAAAGAAAGACAGGATCTGATAAACAATGAAAAGATCTAGTTATTTAAACTTTGACACAGTGTCAGGAAGCTTAACTTTTGCTAAATTACTTAAGCATAATTTGGAATTCACAAGGCTGCTTCTTTTACAAAGGATGAAATTTTTCATGTTATGGGGAATAATATGAATTATTTTCCGTCCCCACATCCCCAGATAAAAATAAGGAATTGGCCTAGCCCTGAGAGATAACAGGTATGAACTAGTATTGGACTATCCAAAAAACAAACAAACGTACAACAACAACAAAAAATAGATTCATGTAGCCTTTGCAAATTTAGATTTTTATGTATTTCTACCACTATTTTTAAGCTACCAATGCTGTGGGCAAAAGTCCTGAAATAAAAGGATTCAGTTCTCAGAAACTGATACAAGCATTATACGAATATACCTTAAGTAGTCATGATCATTTCTCTAAATACTTAATAAGTCCATAGTATTATATATCACAAGTGTACAGTAGAATCACAATTGGAATATATTCTTTAATACTTCAAATCTCCATGACCTTGGTGGCACACAGAAATTTCTGACAAGACTGTAAAAATGCACATACTAGACTGTTTATCAAATATAAGAGATAGGCTAACTCATGCTTGTCATAGATTTTAGTTTATTATTTATTTGTTAAAAATAGGCAGAAGGTAAGAGATTGTGGAGGGCAGATAAAGGTTGCATGTGGAAAACAAAACTACTGGTTTTCAAAAACGTGGAGAAAATCTGTAGATTTTGTTTATCTCTCCTATTCATGTCCCCATTACAATGGATAATCAAGAGTTGACTACATTTATAATTAGAACTGAAGCTGAAGAACACATCAAACAATTCACAATTTATACTATAATATAGCTCATCAACCCACTAAATGTATATTAATAGGGCATTCAAAACCACACATTTGGCATTTCAAAGAAAGCTTCCCACATCTGGAGTGATTTGGGATAAATTATTTAGTGCCCTCTCTGACTTTCAACTATTTTTGGTTAGTTCCATTTTGCATAATATTGCAATCAGCCTTTGAGTAGAAAATGTTAATGCAGTGGAGGGGGGTAATCGTCATCTCTGGACAATTCTAAAGAAAATAATACAATCAGGAAAAGAAGAGAGGCACCAAATTTTGAGGTAATTAGTCAGAAGAATAAACGAATGTTGATAAATTCTGAGATTATTAAAAAATTACAGGTTTTGAACTAACATTTGATTTTGAAAATTTCACTTTTTAAAAGTAGAATTTCAACTGAACTCATTTCATAGAATTTTTTTCAGTTATAAAATGCTTCTCCCATTATATTATAACAATAGATCAATGTAACAGTAAGTATTTTAATCTATTTGTTCTTTGATATTACAGAATATTCTCCAATTCATCTGAATTTAGGAATAACACTCATTATGTATTTCTGAGATGCAACACTGGCAGAAGCTTGAGATCATGTCTACTTGTTCCAATTTTATAAAGCAGTAAATGAGACAATTCCTGGAAACTACATGCTTGATACTAAATCCCAACAACATTTCTAAGTTCATTATTAGATTATTTGGAGGCATTTAGGAAAACTCACAGTCAACAGATATCGGTAAGAACTATTAGCTAAAGACATAAAAAAAAACTTTATTTTTTGATATGTTTCTAGAATAATCAGATGAATCTGATAGTTAGATAAAGACACAAGGTAAAATAATTGGATGTTGGAAATTCTGTGTTTTTATTTAGCAAGGTATTAAAAATATTTCTTACAAATATTATTGAGAGAAATGTGAACTCAATTACAATTATAATCATAGAAGCTGCTATTTATTAAGCTCATATTCTGTGCCGGGGGTTATTTTCACTCTTTTAATACCATTTAATCCCAGCAACACCCCTAGGATGCATAGTGGTATCATTTCATCTTAAACTGAGTTTAGGAGTCAGAAGGTGACCTGTGTAAGGTCAATTAGGTGTCAAAGAAAGGCTCCTGGCTTAACACCCAAAAGGTCTGAGGCCAGAAACTGTGCTGCTGACTGGAAGACTGTTCTGGTTAAAGACCACACTAAGAAAGGCCACTTTTTATATCATTAATAGGATAGAAAAAGTGGAGAAAAGATCATATCTTTTTTACTTCAGAAATCACAACAAAAATGAATGCATGAAAGTAACAGAGCAAATTTACTGAAGATATGCAATGTATTTGTTCGCTGTGAAATGAGTTTCCTCACAAAAGAGTGAACTCCTTATCCTTGGAATTATTCAGAAGGATATTACTGACCATTAGAAACAGTGTGGGTAATCCCTCTGCTTTGGGAGGAACATTCATTTTTCTGTGAAAAAAAATAAAGCCTTCACTTGATGACCTAAATTTTTAAAAATTACTGATGCTAAAACAATATTAAAATGTATTTTCATTTTTACCCCAAGAGACAACAATATTCATCAAACTTAAAAGTGAAGGCATGTCCACATGTAAAGTAGAAAAGGGCAAGTTTACTGCTGATTACTTGCTTTGAAGAATTCTAAGCAAGAAATAGCAACAAATTTTTCTTTTCTGCTGCATCTTTTAGTCTTAAAAAATAGCAGTAGTTACTTATTTTATTGAGGATACTGGTTTTGAGTTATTTCATTTATCACTAAATCTATGTATGTATCACGATTCATCTCTATTTCATTATGAAATGGTGATAGCTAAATGATGTAACCCAGAAGATAAAAAAGACATAAAGAGTACAAAATACTACAAAGTATCACAAAAGTTATTCTGTATTATTTTGCTTTCACTTATTATAGTATCTGGTTCGAAGACTGGTATGTTCATCTTTTGTCACTTAAACATGTCTCTATGAATATAATATCATTTGATAAGCAGGAATGGTTTTATATCTTAATCTCACTAGAGAATTCCACTGTTGGTATGATTTTATCTATTGCTACACACTCATATGTTATTATATCTCATTGTTTCCCAAAGGTAGTACTTCATAATGCATGTTTCTCCTAGGTTTGACTCCTAAATATATTCACTTTACATATTTCTTTATTTCCATTTCCCACCGGGTGATTTTCAGAAGGGCTGTCATTATTTTTCAAGAGGAGAATTTCTGATTCTTTCTTGTTTATGTAAGAGACTAGCTATCAAGTGTGTCTTACTAAGAGTACATACACTGTGAAGCTCTCTCTGTGGGTATCAATGTTGGAAACAAAACAACAAGATAAATCATTATTATGAAAGTAGAAAGTGTTACAAATGATAGACTGTACTAACCTATCAAAGCACATCCTTATTACTGAGAATTACGTCTAATGCTTAGCACGATTAGGCAAGCATACATGTAACATCATTAGCACAATTAGATAGGCAAGCATACATATAATGTCATTTGCAAATCTTTTTATTCCAGCAAAGGCATACTCTGGTCTTACAAATATACCAAGATCGGGTACGTGTTTCTTGGCAACAGGAAGCTACAGCTACTGGGAGTAATCCTATGAACATGAAGAAGTTTCTTTTAATTTACTTTTCTTTTCAAATGTTTATTTTTATTTTTTTTAAATCAATTCCCATAGAGTCTTTACTTTTCAGATCAGTGTAAGACTTGTACCACATTCCATTCTTAGGAAATTTAGAAAATTCTTATAATTTATGAAAGCATATCTTACACTAACTGTATCATGATCATTCTGGATGTTAGCAAAAAAAAAATGCAGATTTAACTTACATGTCTCTTTAATCTGGGTGTCTGGGGTTGGGCACCACAACATACAGTTTCATTAGGCACAACAAGGAAACATTTTACATTATAAAATTCTAAGCATATAGGTTCAATGTTTTTAAAAACTCATTCCAGTGTTACATACACACACTCTACAAAACTGAAATTCTAGTTAGTTTTTCTTCTCATTACCTTTCACTTTTTGCAAAATGTGTATCTTCCCCAAAACTGTATATTTTCCACCTTGGAGGCAGGTTTAACTATACACAGCCAAAAAGGTCATTGGTTATTCTGGCTTCTCCCTTTAAAATTACTGTGCTAGCTCGACTTTACAAATAATTTCTAAAATATTTCTTTCTGCCGAGATTAAAATCTCCTTAAGAGGGCTGGAATTTTTTAATAGAAAACAGGGAAGCAGTTCCTGTTTATTGATCATCATTTATTAATAACTATCATTTATATGTTATGGAAAATAACTGAGTATAACTTTGTTAATACAAAAAAAAAAAAGAAATCCAAAAATAAAGCTAGCAATAATAGCTGTTGTATTTTGTTTGATTTCTCAGTAATCTATTTGAAATTCTCCCTTCCCTTTTTATCCAGCATTAGAAAAACATATTACAGATTTGTATTTTTTAAGATAATTCACAATAATTTTAAAAATGCATATTCTACATTATAAGCCAAATACAATATATTGTGTCCTGATTTTCCTATAATCAATGTATGTTGCATTTACATGATGGATAAAGATAGATATACAGCTATATACTCACACATGTACATACACATGTCACACACAGATATATACGTATGTGTGTGTACATAAGGAGAGAGAAAGAGGCAAATGCAAAGATACAGTATATAGTCATTTTCACTGTGATTATTTAATGTAGCTAAGATACAAAAGTGACTATTACAGTAACAGAAAAAGGTTTTACAGATTCACAATATAAATAAAAATGAGTCTATCTCGTAGTTTAAGACATGAGTTGATTTCCTTATGACTGATTTTTTTTTTTCACAAATTCTTGTTACATGTATTGGTAAGGCATTTCACCTCAGTCCCTTGCCCACCGTCTTAAAAGGAATGCCTGGGTTATATTGCAGTTGAAAAATATGCATCTTAATTAGGTTGAGTGAGGTGTCAAATACACACACAGAAATTAAGGAAATCACATTGGCCTTTTACACAGGGTCCTCCTAGATTACAGAGAAATTTTGTTTTTCCTTTCCAGCTCCATGTTTCCTCCTAGTCTCTTCTCACCTTCCTTATCCCATACATTTAGGTTTGTGTTATATAATAAAGAATCAGACTGGCCATTGTCCCTGATTCTTAAATGGGAAACTCTAAATCCTTGGAATTTTCCAGGTAACGGGATTTTTTTGCTATTCATTAGCCCCTTGGATCACAATGTGTATACTAATCAGATATCTCAGGATGGGGGCTGGCTGCCAGAAAGATCAAATTTGCCACTGGAAAACTGGGACTTTAAACCAGCCCAGCCTCCAGGGATGGAAGGGGGCTGGAGACTGAGATTAACCACATGGCCAATAATTCAGTCCAGCATGACACATGATAAAACTCCAATTAAAAACTCAGGACATGAAACCTCACTGAAGCCTCCTGGTTGATGAGAACAAAGAACCATCAGAGAGATGTGCCCTCATTCCTTAGAGGTACGAAAGCTCTGCATTTGAAACCTCTCAGACCTCTGTGTTTGACTGGTCCTGAGTTGTGTCCTTTATAATAAAACTGTCATCGTAAATGTAATGATCTCCTGAGTCCTTTGAGTCTTTCTAGTGAAGTTAAGGAAATGCTAGAATTTGTAGACAACCAGAAGTGCAGGTGGCCCAGAGATTTCCAAAGCGCAGCTCTGTCTCATTGAGGACTGTGTCTTTAACGTGGAGCTGTGCTAATCCCAGTGGTTAGTGTCAGAATTGTATTTGAATACACCAGTTAGTGTCAGAATCATGTGCTCTGGTCATGCTCTATCTCTTAAAGGAAACACAACGACATCATAGCCAGATGTGCCATCAGCACTCAGGTCTCTCTTATAGCTCGACACAGAAGCTTGCCAATGCTTACTTACTGAGAAGAGCCTACAGAGCCTGAGATTCAGTGTCAGAATCATGGCCAAGTCAAAAACGTGGAAACAGGAAGTAGGAAAATTTAAAAAAGGGATTTGACCTTATGAAAAGCAAACGGGGTTTACCGTCTAACACAGGATCAGACAGGAAACAAATACAAAAGGAATGCAAGTCAAAATTGCTACCACTCATCTCTCATCCATGACATCACACCATGACATCTGAGGATGAAATCAGAGTAAAAAGCTCTTTGGATATGTAATTTGTGTGCAAATGAGCCAAGTATACAGCCCATAAGCCATTTTGCTGGAGAACAATTCGACTACAAGCAGATGGAAGAAAATGTTCAAATCATCATCAACTGGACCAATTTACACACAATCACAATGAAAAGAACTCCTACAACCCTGTGAACAGCTTGAGTTTATTTAATAAAAAATGTTATGGTCTGGTCTCCCTAATCTCAAGAATGCCCGTTAGTGCATATTACCAACTATAGAACTGCCATTCTTAAAAGTGTATTTAAGATCATTTTTTACTATGTTGAGACATTTTTACTCTGCTAAACTTACTAATGTCCATGATTCCTAGCAAAGACATAGCCTCTAAAAGTATATCTGTACTTATTACTAAATTAAAATTGTTTATTTACTGCAAAGAAAACTTAATCTGCTTCAATATATGGGAGAAAAAAATACATATACGCACATCCATATGACAACAGTGTTGCATTTTCTCTTTAAAAATCACACTTTTATACATGGTTTAGGAAGAGTTGCTGGTTGTTGTGCTTGGCTGCTTCCAAAGAGGTTTAGGCTTCTTTACCCACATCGTCAGCCCACTAGCATATTTTCCATGTGGAATACTGGTGTATCTACCGTCTCATGACCAGAATGCTTCATGCCTGAAGGAATCGTAACTGTTTGTGTGCTGTGAACTATGTGAGGGCAGTGAGCTCTTCTTCCCTCTTGGGAAGGCAAAACCTTTATCAAAATCTTGTCATACTGCCAATACTAGAAAATGACAGGTTAAAAAAACCTTCTTGTAACAAAATGAACAGCAATGCTTTCTGCAAAAAAAGCAATCTGAGCATTGAAATTGGTGGTTTTAAAAACATTCCAGCCATCAAAGAATAAAGCATCAACTCAAGACTAAATACAAAAACATAATCAAATGTATTATTAATTACGATTGTAAGAAAATTGTACTTTTCAGCTTATTTTTTCAAGGTCTTTATTCTTACTAGGTAATTACTGCTTATCATTGTGGGCATGTGTTCTCTCTCCCTCAGCTCCGCCAGAACAGAGAGGCATCTTATATTGATTTTGTAATCACCTTTGTATTTTGCACTTTGTCACTCAAAATACTTTAAAATTTCCCATCTATTTATTAACAGACACACGTTACTATATATAAAAGGACCTACTGTATAGCACAGGGAACTATATATATTTAATTTCTTGTAATATATAATGGCAAAGAATCTGAAATATATATATGTATAACTGAGTTGCTTTGCTCTACACCTGAAACTAACATTGTCCATCAACTACACTTCAATAAAAAACAAAATTTTTTAAGTTAATTTTAAAAAATTCCTGGCTATTAATTAAGGAAAAAACTCTCTCCTATGCACCTTCATTTTTCTCCACACCTTTCCTCCTACTGGTTGCCAAATGCTGAGAATCCCAAGGGTTTCTCTTTTCCTGTATATCACTGTCTCCCAGCCTATGGCTCTAAATAACATCTATATTCAAGTGAGTTTCCAGTTCCAGCTCTGACCTCTTCAGTCAAGTTCAATTTTATGAAACCAACTGTTTACATCACACCCTTTTCTGGGCTCCCCAACTAAAACCAAACAGGATCTCCAACTAAAACCTATTTTCCTTACAGAAAGAACGAAGAAAAAGGTAGAACTTTAAAAGTCTATAATATTCCCTCAAGCATTTTAATAGCCTAGTGTTTATTTTCCAATTAAGCTTTCAAATGTAATCACGTGTATTTGTTTCAATTAATATTAAATACAAGTTCAGGTAGCAAAAGGAGTCACCTCTACATAGCACCAAATTCATAGTTCCTGCATGCTCAATTTGAATTTGTTTTTCTTTCAAAACATACCAAAATATATCAACTGGAATAACACACAATCTTTGTGGTATACTCTACATATATTAGGAATTATAACAATAATTTTAATCATAACAAGTATAAGAGTTTCCAGTATTTCACAAATATTTTATTCTGATTTAATTTTTAAATTCATTATCAAATTATCAACATTATAAATACAATTTAATTATTTCTAAAATTTATGAAATAAAACACACCTATGTTAACTGTCAGAGTTTGGAAATATAAGATATTATTAACATAAATTAACATGTATATTAAATTTAAGTTATTTTATGGAAATCTATATATAATTATACTATAAATATGGTGTATGTCTTATCCATTCAACAACTGATCTTTAACACCAAAATGAAACCCTTCATTAACACAGCCCAAGGTCAAATCTCAGCTATGCCACTGACTGCTTATGAAGTACTAAACAAATAACTTAGCTTTCCTTAATTTTCTCTTCTTTAAAATGGGGATAATCATGGTATTAATTTCCTAAGGATGTTATAAGAATGAAAAAAAAGATAAAAATATAAAATTCTTATAAAAGTGCCTGACACACAGAATGAAAATGTAGAAAAAGGAAGACAAGTTCAGGAGATTATGATAACCCAGTCAAAAAAAGTAGTAGCTTGGATGAAGACAGGTATGGTGGTATTGGCAAGAAATGCACAGATTTTGAATATATTATAATACATTTGGATGTGTTATAATACACATTCAGTCAAATGGATGAAAAATATGAGAGACAATAGAGTCAAAGATGGTAAGAATTCTGGACACTGACTGGATAGTTGTGGTATATTTATACAAAGGATACTACTCAACCATAAGAAATAATAAAATAATGCCATTTGCAGCAACATGGGTGGACCTGGAGATTGTCATTCTAAGTGAAGTAAGCCAGAAGGAGAAAGAAAAGTCCCATATATCACTTACATGTTGAATCTAAAAAAAAGATAAACAAGCTTATTTACAAAACAGAAACATACTCACAGACATAGAAAACAAAACTTATGGTTACTGGGGGCATGGGAGTGGGAAGGGATAAATTAGGAGTTGGACATTTTCAGATACTATCTAATGTATAAAATAAACAAGTTCATACTATATAGCATAGGGAACTATATTCAGTATCTTGTAATAACTTATAATGAAAAAGAATATGAAAACAAATACATGTATGTTCATGTATGACTGAAGAATTATGCTGTACACCAGAAACTGACACACTGTAAACAGACTATACTTCAATAAAAAAAATTACATACACACACACACATATATATAAGAATTTTGGACCCATCAACCAGAAGACTATTTGCTATTAAATGAGATGAGAAGTGGTTTGGGAGTCAAATTTTGAACACATTAGTTGAATTTAAGACATACTGATTTTAAAATGCTAATTAATCTAAGTGGAGTACAAGGGAGACAACTGGGATACAGATAAAAATTGGGGTCATCAATAAACCAGGTAATATTTAAAGTCACTGAAATTGGATGCAATCACAAAGAACAGTATATAGAATAGATTCAAAGACTGAGCTTTAGCACTCTAACATTAAGATATTAGCACATGAAGAAATACAACATAAAGAAAATAAGACGGAGAGCCAGAGAGGTGGAAGGAAAATCCAGAGTGTAAGTCCTGCCAACCAAGTGAAGAAAGTCTTTCCAGGAGAGTGTGATTAAGTCTGTCAAGGATGAAGACTGATCACTGATCCTTTGATCAGTATTTCCTACTTAATGATATCTTTGTATCCAAATAGTAAAATATGACTGACTGTAGCAATCCATGAGTGTTTTAATTGTTTGTACTCCACAGTTTTCTCCTCCCCTAGCTCTACAGTCTTTTTTTTTTTTTTTCATTGAAATATAGTTGTTTTACAATGTTAGTTTTAGGTGTACAGCAAAGCCATTCAGTTTACATACATATATATTTTCCATTATAGCTTATTAAAGGAAATTGAATATGGTTCCCTGTGCTATATATACAGTAGGTCCTTCCTAGCCCCACAGTCTTTTTGGAGACAAGAAAAAGCAGTAACTGTTGTTTCAAATTTGAATCAGTAATTCAATATAATCCAAGGCTGCAGTTATGCACTGCAGACTAAGAGTGTTAAATGGGGCTTTAATTTTACAAGAATGTATTACTCTAATTAAATAAATCAATGTTTTATTATTTTATTAATTACATATCAGTATTCTTTGCTGAAAATGTGTCCTATTCGTCTGCTTCCTTTATGATATCCCAATGTTTACAATGTATTATAATCATATTTGGCTTTAAGCCCAAAGTTACTTGGTCCAATGATATAATCAGTCACTCTGATGTGAAACTTCCAAATGATTTCAATGTGTTATATTCATGTAAAAAATGCAGGCCATGTCCTGAAAGACTGTGAAAATATTTTTCAATTACATGGCTAATTTTTATTCCTGAAATACTGACTTTTCTACCCCAAAAATAATACTGAATTCTCTATGGATATGATACATAAAATGAACGCCCAGGCAGAGCTGCAGTCCGCTGCATGAGAGCTTACCGCCTCACTCACGAGAGGATCCTAAGGGTGGTCTGGACCCTTTGTCTTCAGTGTAACACTCAACACCAGGCCTGGTGCTTTTGTGTAAGAAAGTAAGCAGTTTAAACAGCTACCTTAATCAATCAAGTCCTTGATCAATCCCCGAGTCAATGAAGAACTTTTTATCAAGTATATGCTGTTTACATTGAGATATGTGCTGTAGGGGCTATGAAAGAAAGTGTTCTTTTATTTCCTGTCTCAAGATACCTTAACTGCAAAAACATGGCTGAGACATACAAAACTAAGGAGCAAACAAAGCAATGCATGCGTAAGTTCTAAATTCTCCGGCACTCGCTTACAGGCTACGGGATTCTAGCAGAGGGAAAAATCAGTGTGATTCAGGATACTGAAGACAGATAGTAAGCAAAGTATGCACCTGAGCTTTCAGATTTTCTTCTTCATGAGGATGGAAAATCCATTTTAGGAGAGAGAGGATGAATATTTCATTTTTGCACACCCCTTTTTGATGTAACAATGTGTGAGCTCTGGCCCACAGGTGTTTGCTGGAATGTAACTGTGTGATTTTTGAGTGACTTCAATAGCCAGCGAGAACGGAAGTGATCTTGTGATCTAAGCAAAACAGAACAATCACCAAAGAACAGAAATGTGAATGAGCACAGCCCATTTAGAGAAAATACCATAATAATCTTGCTTAGAACAGAAGGGAGGGTCTGTGGTAAATAAATTCAAAAGAATAGGATTCCAATTGCAGATAACATAGCAAACGAGAATTAGTTTTAGGAGATGAAGATTTTAAATTGACAGTTTCTAGTATGTTATTCTCCTCAACTGTCCATTCAGTTTTCCTTAATTGTCAACAAATGTCAACAAATAGCTATGGAGATTCAGAGGCAAATGATTTGGGAAAAGATATGACAGAACTGTTAACAGCACTTTGCTAATCAAGACATAGACATTACCTAATTAATATTTTGCTAGACAAGTAAATTGTTTCAGCTGATCTGACTAAGAGAAAAATGCATTGTTCCTACTATTTAATTTTTTTTAAATTTCCTGAGTAATCTGGCCACTTTCTTGCCTGTTTTCAACCCTGTTTTGTTCTGCATATAGTTGGCCATAGTTCCAGTAGGCTTGGGTAGGAGGCATGTGGGGTCTGGGCTACGACAAAGCCTGCAGGGGAGAAACATGAGAAAGTAGGAAAGGCCGAGTTAAGAAGTATACGCTTGTTCTTAAGTCAAGGATATAATCCAGGGGCAATGTATTCAGCTGCAGAGGCCGGCTTTGTTAAGAGTGGTAAGAAAATGAAGAACTTAGACTTGGTACCAAAAATAAGAATCTGGGCAACAGGAGAATGTGTGTTTATGGTAGAGCACTGATTTATGGTAGAACTTTAGCCAGTTACGGGATACCTGGTGAGTACAACTGGACAAGGCTGCTATCAAGAGAGGTCAAGGCTTAGATCTCCGGCTGAGATTAGAGTGTCTAAGATAAGACCAGAAGAGAAATACAGAATGGGATTGGGGAGTATTGCAAATCAAGCACCTTAAAGAGCTGTTAAACTTGTTTCTAATACACAAATATGAGGCTTGTTTGAAATTAAAGTCTCCTGGCCATGGGCAAGGGATGACCTCTGCAACCTAAGAGCATGTACCTAACATCTAGGCTGTAGTTCCAGGACAGCAGGAGAACCGTGTCTCTATTAGTATAATTTGCTTCCAGAAATGAGTAGAATGCCTACAACATAAACCATTATGAAAAATGTTTGAATGCCTAAAGGAAGGAATGAAACAGTGAATAAATAATGGTCCCAATCTTTAAGGCTAAGAGAGTTGACATTACTCTGTATTCCACCAGATAATGGGGCTGATTCTACTCTAGTTCTTGAAGCAAGCAATGATGATGGCAGTAACTTCTTCATACACTCAATAAAACCTAAGTTCCAAGCAGATAGTAAATACTTCTTA
This sequence comes from Camelus bactrianus, assembly GCF_048773025.1. Lineage (NCBI taxonomy): Eukaryota > Metazoa > Chordata > Mammalia > Artiodactyla > Camelidae > Camelus > Camelus bactrianus. Next base: position 7,145,101 of record NC_133561.1, on the reverse strand, counting down.
TTTCTCGCTTTAGTTGGCTTTGGTAACTGAGACCATCTGTGTTGTGTCCCTGTGACTTCAGGTTTTGCCCGGGGAAAGAAAAGACTGTAAAACAACAAATTACTTCACTGCTTGCAATTTGGGAAATTCCTGAAGATCAATTTATTGAAGACAATCTTCTTACCAGAGCAAACATCACTTCTCAAGTAACCATTTACTTATTTCAGCACCATCCTCTCATTGTGTCCCCAATCCTAAACTACTGTATCATGAATTTTGCTCAACCCCCATTACCTGTCCACCTTGAAAGACTTGAGTTCAGACTCTTGTCTCTTCTGAATCCGTCCCCCCTTTTGAGTTACTCCTAAGATACACTCATTCTGCAGTGAGTTCATATTTGTTTATCTTTGCATTTTTAAAAATACATTGTCTATGGATGCTTTGGAAATTCAACACCTTTCTTAAACCTCCATTTCAACTCTTTATTCTTGGCTGAATTGCTAGCTCTGGTCCCTTGCAATCAAGTTTGTTATATCATTGTCCATAACAAGAGAGGAGATATTGGTATCAGTATAAATTACCTTAAACTCAGAACACTTTAGCACCAAGTACTGAATGAACGGCTCCGATTATATATAAAGTCATCCAGGAGGCCTCTCAAACAAGGATTATGTAGAAATATAAATGGCTAAAAGGTAAATGTAGATTCTAATGTGGGAAAGATCAAATTTTAAATGATGTACTACATACATATTAAATAGAGACAAACCAAGCAACTAAACTATTATTAGTTATTATGCATAATTCACCAAGCAAAGCATCATCAATAGTAGCAAGAACTAAATAGGTGGTTTTAATTAATGTTTAACAAACCAGAACTATTCTGCCTTAGAGAACATGATAAATGACAAGGATAAAAAGCACAATATTTTAATCATTTAGCACTATTATTAAAGATCGGGTTTTTGAAAAGCTTTTAGGAGCCGATTTCAACTCCCTATTTGCAAAAGTCAGATAAGCAAACTTAACTCTAGTACTTTCTAAAATTCTACTACTCAAGTACTATTTCTGGAATATCATGTATTTCATAGCATCCATCTTTAATTCAATGAAGTACGAAAAATAATGTAGTAGTTCCTGTAACATTAGATAAATTGAAAAATTAAATAACTGTTTGTTATATAATTTTAAAAAATGAGATTAGTGCTAAACTAGTTTATGCCTTCTGCTCAATACTTGATTTTCTGAAGCTGGGAATTTGTCAAATTCCAAGTCCAGTTTGACCCGTGAGAACTGAAATCCTCTACAGCCAAAGACTTAGTCTATAGAGGAACATGACTTTAGGAGCCCAGGAAATGGCTCGCTAGGGAGTGAGACTGCACACTTCTCTGGTGTCATTGAAGGAATCCATCAACAAATCTCTCCAAGCTTTCTCTAGGGGGGTGGTCTTCTAGGAGGGTTAACAATTGCTGCGCCATATGACCTACAGCATTTGACTTTATTTCAACAGTAATCGATGATAATAATAAAAAGGTAATAAAATATGGATCTCTGCCCTGAGGAGGTGGTATTTTAGACATTACATCCATATAACTGGAAACTTGAATTACATTTTGCTTAAGAAATGAAACATTCTGTATCTCATTTTTAAAAAGCATGTAAGTGGCAATTTCTATTGTGTCGTATTAGAAGTCCTATAATAATAAAACCTTTTTTTTTCCGCTGTTGAGAATTCAAAGATGTACAGCGCCTTCATGATAATATCCTGAGTCCACAAAATACTGTGCCTGAGACATCTGATAAGCCCAATGTTGTAAAAGAGGAAACTGAAAATCAGAGATGTTAACTTGCCCTAAAACAAAATCACATAAGCTGAGATTACAACTACATGGATTTATTACACACTTGTTTCCACGCTATTGCACGTGATAAGGGAGCACCTATAGGACTGGAAAAAGTGGACTTCCTGCCACAATAACTGGGGTTTTTAGGTTAGTGCAGCCCATAAGCCTATCGGAAGAAACTGGAAAGTGACATTGCTATTAAAGGTATTATGACTCAAATGACTTTAAAATGACTGGATAACTTTTTAAAAGCCACACAGCATTGATTGTTCAGCTGTATCTGTAGTGGATGCCACAGAATCCCAAAGAAAGGAGAGAGATATTTTTAATTTTCTGGACTCCATGTCCACAGAGTCATAGAGCCACTGGGTTTTCATACACACAGCAATATAATTAGGGCCATCTCACCAGTACAAGTTTTCTGATTAAGAAAAATGTTGTCTAAACTAGGTAAAATATGATGGGTTTAACATGGGAGAGAAGGGTTTGAAATGGTTATTGTTAGCTATCTTGTGCATTTTAGTTCACTTAAACTGCAGTAATTTAAGATACAGTTAGCTCAGAGTGGTGGTAGAAAAAATAAAGCTTTTTAGTTTTCCATACTTAGGTTTGGTTTGGTTTTTAACTAGTGTCCTATCCATTTATACAATAATCCTTAAAAATGTAAAACAAATTATTCATTTTGGGGGTATTTAGAAAAACCGAATCAAAATAGTGCCAAAGTTATTGTTTAATAAGATAACTAAAATGAATACAAACATTTAAATTTAAATCTAGTATGCATAAAATCACTGTATATAAAAGGATCTGATTTGTTTTGGGGATAAATTCTTATTTGTACTGATTAAATTTTTAAATTTAAATAACTCTTTAAAAAGCAAATCATTATTGACTCCTTTTTCAAAATTCAAAAATAATGTTTTTGTTCTCAACCAGGAATCAACACAAGACATCAAATTGTGGACCTCTTGTAGAAAAACTCTCTGAAGAAAAGCTTGACCATTGTGTCCATGAACCAGTCACAGTGCACTGCTCCACTCCAGCAGTCACCAGCATGCGGTTTAACTCTTAAGGTGACGTCCTGGAGGACGGTCAGACTTCTAATGCATTTAATGCTTTTGTACACAACGGTTATTCTTCATTTTTGAATCTCTGGAATATGAATTTGGAACCTGTTAGTTGATTTTAACAGAGTAGTGAGGTTTCAGGGTGATATTATTTTCTTAAGTAACCCTGAGCTGTTTTGTTTTTTTCCTGCAGTAAATTTTTTTAAAATTTTTTTTTAAATTGAAGTGGAATTGATTTCCAATCTTATTTTCAGGTGTACAGCAAAGAGATTCAGTTATGCATTTACATACATACATATTTTTTCTTTTCAGATTCTTTACCATTATATGTTATTACAAGAGACTGAATATCTTTCTCTGTGCTATGCAGTAGGTCCTTGCTGTTTATTTTATATATAGTAATGTGTGTCTGTTAATCCCCAACCCCTAGTTTATCCCTCCTCATCCTTTCCCTTTGGTAACCATAGTTTTTCTATGTCCATGAGTTTGTTTTTGGTTTGGGTCTGGAGATGATCATATTGAGTGAATTAAGTCAGAGAAAGACAAATAACATACGGTATTACTTGTATGTGAAATCTAAAAAAGATACAAATTATATTTACAAACCAAAAACACAGTAAATTTCTTTGATAAAAGAACAAAGACACGCAGGATGTTCACTATACATTTATTTTACGTGAGTACCGCACAGAGAGCACCCCGTCTGGGGAGGGAGCAAGAGTAACGAGAAGCAGTTAGTTTCAGGTGTATTTTAAGAATAAGTGGCTCTAACAAGACAGGCTAATGGACTGGTCAGAGGATGTGAGAAAATGAGCACAGTCCAGAATGCATTCCGCTTCAATAAGCATTAACTCACTCTTTCTGTCGTAATAATTAAAATCGACAAGTCTGGTTTTTCCCAAGAATATTGATGAAAGAAATCTGTGCCATGAGAGATGGCACTAAACACACCCTCCCCCCCACACACATTACTGCATCTGTACCTCACTACAGACTAGGGGTTGATTTCATTGTTTTATAACGTATGATCATGTTTAACCTTCAGGTCATCCTATGAAGTAGAAAATTTTACTATCCCAACTTCAGATGAGGAAAATGAGGCACAGGTCAGCCAAGTAGCTTTCACAAGGCTGGTCATACAGGTACCAAATGTCAGTGCCAGAAATTAAACCCCTACACTTGGTCCAAACCCAGGTGCTGACCTACGCTTCCATAAAGCTTCCCAAGCAGGGCCTACTTATACAGGTATTCATCAGTTAGGGAGACAAGAGCTCATTATAAATTTTATCCTAAGAAACAGCATATGTAAAGCCGTATCAGAAGAATAAATTAAACAAACTGAATTAAATAAGGATAGAATTAAAGTTAAGGGGTATTTCATGATTCATTTAAAACTCAATGATTTCTCTGACATTCAAAGACTATCATTTCAGAAAGAAAAATGTAAAATGCTTGCTCTGCTGTTTAATTTTTACTTCTAACTTACATTTAGCTTCGGTGAAATTCATTGCTCTCCGAGTGGATGTTTTTTCCTAGGTATTGTAAGTTTCTATTTTCATCTTAGTCTTCTTTTACATTTATTTTTAAAAAAATTTCTAATTCAATGTAACCATCTCGTTTCATCTGTCTCAAAAACTTACTCTGGTCTTTCCTCCTCCTCCCCTTTTTCTTCCCCTATGTGGAACAAAAGCTGTATGTATGATTTAGATGTGAAGTCTAAGAGGATGGCTTACAGGTGCTACCAACAAGACTCCAAAAGTACTTGGAATGGGGTCCCTCACTCGGGACTATGACTGCATATCCCAGAGAGGCAAATGGACAGTAAAATTTTCATCACTGCTTCAAGTATGATTTGAGTTTTCCCCTAAGCTGGTGTGGTTTGGGAAACTTGACTTACATGCATATATACTTTTACACAGACTAGATAATAGACTCTCAATTTTAGTTGTACTAAGTTTCATCTCCCTCACATGCTCACATCTTGAGTAGCTCAAGTTAGATTCAAACTATCCTGTTCAACTCAAATCACACTTGGTTAATCAATACTTGTGTCATGGTTTGCAAGGTCACAGTTTTAAATTTCAATTAGCTTATCTGTTAGTCTCACAAAAAAAACAGAATCTACCTCATATGGTTATTAGGCTTAAGTGAGAGATTAGTTACTCTACAAGTTTATTCATCTACCCCATAATGATTGTGTTGATTCTTCTACATACATTAATACTGCTGCTCATTTGTTGCTCTTAGTATAATCTTTCGGACCAATTATAATAATAACAATAGTAATAATAGTATATCTTATTGTTCTTAACTTTAATGATCAATTTTTATTGTTTCATCATGCTGTAATTATTAACCATATTAATTATACTATGCTGATTATATTATGTTAATCATGTTGTGTTATGTTATACTATATAATGGTACAGCACTGTCCAACTATTTATATTTAATACATTTTAACTTAAAATGGAAGTTACATTTGGTCATAGATTATATTTATATCTAAACAGAGTATCATGCTTTTAATATTTGACCTTCTAATATGAGTGAACTATATTAATACATTGTATTTCTGAGGTTGGAAATAACTTTCCATGGATGGCATCTGTGTGCGCTGTGCACCTCTCTTAAGGGTGCGAGATTTGATGTCAGACTGGGAGAAAGGAGTAGAGAGTGGTTGCAGATGAAGTTACAGAGAGAGGCTGAGACTATATCAGTCACTTGATTTAAGGAATTTAAAATCATTTTGGAAGGATTTAGCACAGAATTTACAGTCTATTTTAAGTGCATACCATTTTATACCTTCTCTCTTCTCTGATACATTATCCTCTCTCCTCTGTCTCGGCTGATGAACTTGCTCATTTGACTGAGAAACAAGAAGCAATCAGAAGAGGATTTCTTAATGATCCTGCTCTAAATCTAAAATCTGTCTACATCTGTACCACCTTCCCTTATCTAAAAACTAATGGAAAGTCTCTGCTACTGTCTAAAGCAACTGGAACACTGAGGAGAATATACATACATATATATATATATATATATATATATTTTTTTTTTTTACCGATTTCTTAAAGAAATTTGCTATTACAGTTACTTTATCTCTTGCGTCATCATATTTTTTTCTTTTTTTTCCTCTTCAACTTTCTTTTTGAAAATTCCAATCAGGCCACTAATATATTGAAATTTCTCCCTTCTGAAGCAGTAACAGCATCAACAGTAACAATAACATTAAAGCACAGAGAGTCGAGATTCCATTTTCATCTCCAAGACACCTTACTTCTCTGTATAACAGAACTTTTCTCTTCAGAGCAAAAAAAAAAAAAAAAAAAAATCTCTGTATGGCAAAACTCTTCCCAAAGTTGCTTATATTTACTATCTGCAGCTCTTGATGCCATCTCTCCTAAACCCATCCCATTCCATCTTTATTTTCACCGTTACTCAGAATAAACTACTCTTTCAATCACCGTTCCCCTGATACTGCCAGATCTCAAAGTTAATTCTCAGTTATCATTTCCTGAAATCTCAGAAGCATTCAAAACAACTGACTTCTTTTTATTTCTTGAACAATTTCTTCAGTTGACTTCCTGGAAACCACGTGTTTTTCCTTCCTGCCTGACTGCTCCTTTTCTATCATTATGTTTTTTTCTTTACCCACTTTGACCTTTCAATGTTGTAGTGCTCCAGACAGAGCTCAGTCTCTGGATGTCCTCTCTTGTCTTACTCCCCTTCCAGAGACTTCAAACACTACTCATTAGCCAATGCTCAGATCTGTCACTGAAGTTTTAGTTTCATAAGTCCAGCTGCCACCTTGGCATGTCCGCTTGGATGTCTAACATGCATTATAAACACAACATGCCCCAAACCCACCTCTTGATTTCCACTGCCTTGTCCCAAGTAAACTATCACCTTACTCTGTCTACCCATCTCAATGGGGGGTAACACTATTCATTTAATTACTCTGGTCTAAAAAGGCATGTTTTATTCCTCTCATTTTTCACATCCCGTATCTAGTCCATTAGCCTGTTCTGTTGTTACTTTTTGTACTTAAAATATACCTAAATTCATCATTTCTCACTAATACCCATCCTAGCACCTGAGTCAAATACATCTATCTTATCTCTGTCGCAGCCCATTGCCACACCTCTAAGACAGAACCCTCGTTTTCACTCTTGGTTCCCTCATAGATAGGGCGCTCTCCACATAGTATTCACATAATTTAAAACTGTATTATATTAGTCTACTTTACCCTCCTGTTCCTCCTAACAGCCTTAGAAAAAAAATTCAAAGTCCTTATTAAGCCTGGACATGTGTTACAGATTCTGATTCCTGAATATCTTTCAGAATTTACCTTTTCTAGCCTTATTTACCCGTGATCAAACTGCCAAAAGCATGATCACCTCCTAGACATGCCTTAATCCCCACATATTCTCCCACCTCAGGACCTTTCTACTCACTCTTCTTCCTTTTGCATAAAACCCTCTTCCCCCAAAGCATTACATGGTATGTTCCCTTTTCATTTAAATATCAACTAAATATCAACTGCAGAGAGGCCTTCCTTGACATTGTAATAAAGCAGCGCTCTCCTCCATCCTCAATTCCTGTAATAATATCTGGTATTTCAGAAGAAATAGCTTCAAAGGAATTAATAAATGTTTGGAACAAGACAGACTCTACAAGAGACAGCTTTGGAGGTTCTTTACATGTCTCGTGGCAGAGCGAGTAAAGAAATGGAGAGACATTAAAAGAGTCATTTAGAAAAAATTCCTTCTCTTAGAAAAAAAGAGTTGATAAATATAAAATGTAATCCTTTTTCATACCAAAGAAAATGCAAATTGTAATGTAATCTAAATGCATGATTTCAGTTTTGTTTACAAAAAAAAAAAAGGATCAAGAAAAATACACTCACCACACTGGGTCAAATTACTTTCAGAAGCTATGTAGGATGTTCTAAGTTGTAGCATAGTTATTCAGAATAAGTGAGTCACACTTACAAACCATTTTTCAATTTGCCAAATTTCATGCCAGTATTTATTTAAAGAAAAAGTAATACCTGTACATTTAAAATCTGATTTTCTCAAACCAATTAATGTATATACACTTCAGGAATATATAAGCACTACATATATGAAGAATCTTTGTAGGGGTGACGACACAGTTGTCAGAATGATGCAACATAAACCTGAAGCAAACGACTGAACATTAAGAATGGCTTGATTTCAACCTTACAGACACTGCGAAACAGAAGTCATTTCCCTGAATCTCAATTTTCCCATCTATAGAAGTAGAAATAATAATACTTGGACTATTTAGTATTTTTAAGATCAAGTAAGTCAAGGGAATGTGTGCAGTGTACTTGAAAAATACTAAAGTACTATGTATAAATGAAAATCCATTTTATATAAAATTCAGTAAATCCTTTTATAAAAATGAAATGTCACATTTATCAAAAAAGTGTAAGTCAATACATAATTGGCAATGAGTCGTTGACCAAATATGATCCAACTACTTAACTATGTTTCCAGAAAGTGTGCAATTTTTATAGGAGAGAAATGGTGCATTTTCACAGTCACCTAAAAAACTGGAAACTTGACGTAGAGCATTTAAAGCTTTATTTGTTTGCATGACGTTCAGCAAGAAAACATTGGTCATTCCCCTTTAAAGATCTCATTTATTACTTGTCAAATGGGACAGAGTTCAATACACAATTGTTTTCCCACCGGAGCAGTTTCTTGGCTGAGGTGAGTAAGCGCATCAGGCAGCGATGGACGGTTCAAGAATGAAAATGCCCTAAACAGCACCGAAGCAAAAATGTGGTATGTGGCTCCTGGAGAATTTCAACAGTATAAAAACCAACATGTATTATTGTTTTAAAAAATAATGACTTGGCTTTGACTGGGGATGGCAGTGGGAGCATGAAGAGCGCTGCTGGAGGAAGGAAGGAATCGGCAAGTTCTCCCTTGAAGTGAAGGAGAGCTTACGCAATGGAAAAGCTGGGAGCTGGGTGCCCTCTCAGCTTTGCACGTGGCAAGTTAGCTGGAGGAGGGACAGGCTGCTGGCAGTCAGCAGATGCACAAACATTTCTGCATAGGCTCTCTGATAGGAAAGATGTCAAGACCCAGCTGTGCCAGCAAGGAGCTTTGGCAACCCAAGAGAATTCCACTTTCATTGTTTCAGTTTCTTTGGTGAAATTCCATAAAGAAAAATATTATTAGGAGGCCTAGTATTTTTCAAGCACACTGCACACATTCCCTTGACTTACCTGATCTCAAAAATACTAAAAAGACCAAGTATTACTATTTCTACTTTCAATCAGTTAGCCTACAGGGAACAAGGACTCAAGAGTTTCCCTGTAGGCTATGTTTTGTGAAAATGTCTAATCACTATTCTCAAGCAAATGCTCAAACAAATAAGGATGTTCTTCCCATGATCTGCAAAATCTTGTCTGAAGGCTTTTTTTTTTCTGCCTGCTAAACTATTAGCGGCAGTTTCAGCATCATGTTCAATTTTTGTCTCAACAGTGTTTGAGAAAGCGATACACAAAATCTGACAACTGTACGAACTGATAATAAATCCCCAAATCATCTACCCTTTATTCCATAATGTTACTAAAAAATGAGTCATTAATTAATGGTAAGATGAGTAACATCGTCATTGTTTTTTCCTTTGTGTGATGATGTGCACTGAATTTTTGATGTTTCTTATTCTACACTTTAAGGTAACACTTCACTTATGAGTTGTTATTATACTTTTAAAGACGGGAATGCTAAGGAATCTTCTTGGCGTGGAAACAGTAAATGCGACTACCTCTCCTGTAGAGAATCTGGGATTGCTGTTCTCCAGTCTTTGACAATTTCTTGCCAATTTCAGTAACCACTTGGAAATCTTTCCAGCCCCTTGACCAATTAATTTCATTCCTCCTCATCCCTGAGGATCTCCTGTGTGTACTCAGTCGTCTACTTCTATGGTCATGCCCTAAATCTCGTCATCACCAGTGGTGATGATCACACCCACTCAATAGTAATTGCTTCGGACATCCTCCTCTCATTATCCCCGCTAATTACTTACTTCTCTCCCTCAAATTCATGTCCTCATCTACATGATCTAATATCCTGACTCCAACAATAGTGCACATCCCTGTGACTGCCCACCTACTGACATTACCATTTTATCTTCCTCACTTATCACTTTTACCTATCCTAGATAACACAGCTCATATTCATTAATGTATTGATTTTCCTAATGTAGAAATTAAAGCTCAGAGGAGTTAAATCTCTTGCCCAAGCAAAATGAGATTTTTCCAATGCAAAGCCTTGACTCTTTCTTTCTAACCATTCTAATGCAGTTCAAGAATTACAAATACTACCTGGATCAGTGGTTTTCCAACCTGGATGCAAATGAGAATTACCCAGTAACCTTTTAAGTATCTCTTACTCTAATTATCCTGCCCTGTTCCTCCTCATGCCCACCTTCTCCTGATCCTCACGTCCGATTTTTTTTTTTTTTAAAGTTCTTAAGTTTGTTGTTGTTTTCAGATGTCCTGAACAAACACTCATGGACAGCAAGGGTTGACTACAACTTCAAAGGACTCTTGAACCATTTGAAACCTATATAATGAATACAAGAATGAACTTCACTGATTATTCCCAGGGCTGAATCCTGGTCTTGCGGGTTCCTAAACATTACGCAATATTAGGAGCCTATCTTAAGAAAAATAATTCAAAGTTACTAACATCCAATTAGTATCTAGACCTTGGAGGAGGCCAGTATGAGAGGCCCTTCAGCGTTCAAGCTTCATTAGTTTCGTGGTTATTCTCTTTCTGATTGTACCCTGTTACCTTCCAAGCACTATCTTTCACAAAAAACAAACAAAGCCCTCAGTGATTTGGATGAACTAAGTAATGAATCTGAGTCAGTTAGCCTAGAAGGAACAATGACTCAAGAGTTTCCCTGTAGGCTATGTTTGGGGAAAATTTCTAATCGCTATTCTCATTGTACTTTGTTGACTCAATGTCATATTTCTTTATGTCTTCTTTTTCTTTTAATTTGCCTTTTAAGGAGTTCCAAGGAAAAGGACATATCATGGAGAAATCTAAACAGTATTAAAAGTAATATAACTCAATATATTCCTAAAAAGAGAAGCTACCCCTTTAGTATTTTTTTTCACAAAAAATGATTCAGGAATTACTGCACATGAAATACTACCAGCCCTGGCCCCTGCGATCATGAGACCAGCATCGATTGCTAAATCCTATTCATGGTGTAGCCAAATATTTTGCACCTGCCCCTTACGATTTATGTCTATACCACTATTCTAGCTCAGGTCCTTGCCTGGAAAACAAGTAATAGCCTTACTACTTATCTCTCCTCTTCCAGTTTCTTTTCTCAGGATTCTATTTCCAGTTATCTAAATGTCCTATTCAAAAGCTGCTTCCTTAGTTCATAAGTATAGCTTTGATCTTACCACTACCTATTTAGCAACTCCTATCTCATTATAAATAGTCTTCTCTGTAACACATAATAAACGGTTACCATATGCTTGGCAATTGTCATGAATGTTTTCATCATTCATGTCAAAACCATGAAGCAAATATTTTTTTATTACCTGTATTTTACAGATGAGAAAAACTGAGTCTTGGAAGCAGCTTGACTGTAACTTTGTGGCAGCAGTAAGCACAAGCACCAGGAATTAAACAAGGAAAGTCTACTTTCAAGATCTTGTGCTTAGCCATCACATTAGATGCTGAAAGCCTTCATTTTACCTTCCCAGACCGCTCCCCAGCACAACACTAAAGTGCTTCCAGTGATGCCCAACTCAACTCCTCCCTGTTCACCACCCTTATCCCACTCTTCTCCGTCCTCAGGACTTTGTCCATCTTTCCCTGGAATTTCTATGATTCTTTCTCTTCATACTCAAATGCTATTTGTATTAGAGAACCCACAACAAATTACAGGTGCTCCATTTCCTACTTCAGTCCTGAAAGTAAAGCCTCCTTCCTCAGAACTGCCTTAGCCTTTCTGTCTATTCTACATACATGATCAATATCAATTTTTATCTTACGCCTTTATTTTGTCCTTGATTGTGTATTATACGTCACTTGCCATTATCCCACGTGAGGTCCTAGAAGACAGAACGTTCATCTGATTCATCTCTGTGTGCCTCAAAGCACAGAGCATCATCTCCCATGCAGATGTTTAATAAATATTGTTGACAGAATAGGTGCTGCATAGATAAATGTTTATTTCACTCTGTAAATCTTAGACCTGTCTTTTACAGCTATTCCAGGGTTCATCCCCCTATCTATGAATGGTACCACTCACTTGCCACTAACTGAGGTGCAAGATCAGAAAGTCAGGACCCAAAACAATACAGGTAATAATACTGCAGTTTAGAGACTGCCTTCGGGTTATAATTCAGCATTATAAAAAGCCTAAGGAACATTGAGCACTTTAAGACCTGAGCTTAGGTTCTGATTGGGTTAGAGGAAAGAATACAATAAAAGTAAAATAAAATGTAATTCACAAGACTTAGTAATGAGAGAAGTGACTTCCCATATTCTTCACCTAACACAGACTAAAGGTGCATAATGGTCCTGCTTTTTCTGATTTCTGGCATTTGAGCCTAAAACCATGAAATTTAACTTATGTATTAGGTGAGAAACTGTAGGTAATGATCCTCTTCTAATATAGTATTTCAGCCTTTAGTGGATTTTCAGTCATCTAGATGTTCCAAAAATTATCAGTATCTTTTTTTAGCTCTGGATCTAGTGTGACTTTCTAAGTTCCTGTTATTTATCTTTAATTTCTTACCTCAGAGTGAATTTTAGAACCTACCATGCTTAAATCAAAGCTTTACGTAGGCATTTGAAATGTTTTTAATATGTTTTAAGCTTGAAATAACTTTAATGTTCTAAATTGCTCCCAAAACATGGTACAAATTAAGTGCCTCTCTTGAACCAAAATTCTAGCCAGGTCTTCAAGTCAGTTCCAACAGTGAGCTCCATTTGAGATTCTAAATGTAATTCAAACCAATCTGCATTCTGGATTCACCTACTAAAACTAAGCATTCTTTTGTTTATCATTTGTTACCATATGAACACTATCATTTCTAATGTATTTTTCAAAATTATGGTAAGTCACAAAGCAATATTAAATGCCATATGCAGCCTTAAATATTCTTATAATGATAGATGTTATAGTAACAAATGGAATAGAAATTAGTATTAATGATTTCAGTCTGATTACAAAACAGAATCACATTTTGTGTATTATCAATTCTAAACGTCATATTGTATCATATAATTGATTACTTTTTCTTGGAAACTGTAAATCATGAGCTGAAATTAATATATTATAGGTCCATAGTTAAATCCTTAAGCTAAAATTTGAAACGCCTCATTGATACTGGCATATTATGTTTTTGTATTAAAACTTGGTCTACCATTTGACATTTTTCAATTGAAGTATTAAGTAAATACATACAACTTTCAAAACTAAGGTAAGCATGTATTTTGTATTATCTTAGATTCTTTGGCCAATAAAAGATGTTACAATGACCAAGTAATAATTGTATTAAAATTAGACACAATGCCAACAACACTAGCATATAACATCCAGCCACTGATGAAAGAATGATTCTTTAAGGGCGTTAAGAATCTCATCACTTGCACTGCCATCACCCGACAAGCTTATTTTGTCCATTTGTAAAGGGCTTTACCTAGAAAGGTGACATGGCAAATGGGACAACAGCTACCACTTAAATCATAACTCTATGTCTTATACACTGTTTAACGTTTCTCTTACATTAATTCACTTAACCTTCACCAACTCTACATATGTTTGCCATCAGTTCCCATTCTATAGATGAGAAAATAAAGGTATAGTTAGATTAAGTAAGATGCCCCAAATTACACAGGCTATCAGCACTGGTCAATTTAAATCCAGATAATCTACCTTCAGAGGCCATGCCTAACTTCTTTACATCCCAAAGGGAAGGACTACAAATGCCAGGGGAAGGTGGGTTCCTTCACCCAGAAGTCAGTGCAATTTCCTCAAGGCCCCTAGATCTCCAGATCCTACAGCTGAACTTGCCCACAATGGCTGTGAACAGTAGCTACTCAAGCTCAGACACATCAACGCCCCAACAGCCTGTGTGGACATAACTCTTCCCACACTGCGCTGAATACAGGGACATGGCGGAAAGAGAACAGCTGGCATCTCTCTGCGAGAACAGAGCGTGTCCAGCTCTGCTCCAGGAGACTAAGCAGACGCCAAGACACCTGTACCTGGGCACCCAGGGCCTGGTTTCGCCCTTCCTTTCCTTTCTCTTCCTTTCCCTTACTTTTTTCTTTTTAAACAGTGGTACGAATACTTGGGATGACACCTACTCTCCACAAATCTTAAAGTGTGAAACACAGTGTTGGTAACTACAGGTGCAGCGCTGAACAGCCAATCTAGAGCTTACCCCTCTTATGCACCTGAAGCCCCACCCACTGAACAGCGTCTGCGTCCTCCCGCAGCTCATGCGGGAAATCCTAACCCCCACTGCAATCATACCAGGAGCTGGGGCTCCGGGAAGCTGATTACATCTTGCAGGAAAAGCCCTCATAAACAGAATTAATTCCTTATGAAAACCGCAGAAAAGGAGGAGGGTACAGCTCAGTGGTAGAACATGCGCTGAGAATGCATGAGGTCCTGGGTTCAAATCCCAGCACCTTTATTTAAAAAAAATTTTAAAAACTAATGATCCCTGCCATTACCAAAACACACCCGCAGAGAGCTTTTCCTGCCACCTGAGGACACAGCAGGAAGGCAGCTATCTCTGAGGCAAGCAAGCGAGCCCTCAACAGACACCAAATCTGCAGCCGCCTTGATCTGGGACTTCCCAGCTTCCAAAAGTGTGAGAGAAAACTGGATGTTGATTTTTATGAGCTGCCTAGTCTCTGGTAGTTCTGTTCTAAGTGCCCTGACAGGGACAAATAGCAATCTTCACCTTCCCCTTCCCTGCTGCTTTTCCAGTCTGTGTGTTACCACCACCAACAAAGGAGTGACTCTGGTGTTACTCCGAGTTCTTAGCAAAGCAGCCGTCAGTGATCTCAGCTGTAGTGGTCAACGTGAAGAGAGGCCACCTTGTGATGACCGTGTCTAGTCAGTCTTTCTTAGTTTTGTTTAATCACTAATCATTTTATATATATGTATATGTATATGTGTGTGTATATATATGTATATATATATATGTATTTTTTTTTCCCTTCAGCCATTAAATGTTCCATTTCTCTGCCTTGGACTCTTCCCTTCTTGCTGTAAACTTACCTCAGAGCCAGTGAGGCACATACTCCAGCTCTGACTTTGTCCCTTTTTAGTAATTCTCAGCCTCTAATTCCCACTCTAAATCTTTTTTGTAGCTCTAGGTCTTTGTATCTGTTCGATTGAACCATACGAAATCACTGATATTTTCATGTCTGACCTACAGAACGGCAGTATTACATAGTAACTGTTGTATGATAAATCACTGTGTATTTGTTACTTTGGATACCTCAACATATCTACAAGTTGCGCTCATGATCAAACCCATACTTTTCCTTCTCAAAACCTCTTACCTTCCAGTGATTCACTTCTTAATGAACAGCCCCATTACCCGTCCAGCCGTGTGAACTGGAAACTAACCAGTCTTCCATGACCTCCATCTCAACACCGAGGTCCAGCTCACCAAAAACTGCCATCTGTTTTATGTCTCACAAATATTACTAAAATTCCTCTCCTCAAGATATTATCAATGTCCTAGAGCAGCAAACGTCTTTTTCTAGACTTAGAGCACTGGCTTCTATAGCCTAACTGACCTGACCCCAGTCTTTGCCCCCACGGGGATGAAAATTTGATCTTTTGACCACCCAGCTCCCAGCCCCAGCACGGTACTTGCCCAGCCCATCCTGCCAGGCCCCCATCCTTGTTCTCTAAGCCTAAGGCCTTCTTACAGTTTATACAGTTTTTACAGTTACATCCTCTCCCCTCCCACAGGATCTCTGCAAGTTCTGCTGCCTCCGTTTAGAACATCATCTCCTCCCTGCTGCCTGTGTTCTTTCCACCTCAACACACGTTCATCTGTTAGTTCACACCCTGACCGTCCAGCTGGCTTCCTCCACGTTTACTTCAGGCAACTTTGCTTAATGCTGTTTTGGGACTGCGCTGCTCCCCCTTGGATCAAGTATATGAGGCGCCACTGAAACATTCAATCGTGTTTTTTTTTAGTTCATGTCCTTTGGAGTCCAAGTGCCATGAAAAAAAGAACTATGTTAATGCTGGGGTTTCCATAGTGCCCTGTGAGTTTAAGGACAAAGTTAGTGCCTGGTACAGAGCAGATGTTCAAAAATATTTATTGGAGGAAATAATCCAAGTGTGTGAAAATAAGGATGAAGTTGGCTGGCTCTTTCTATCCTTTAAAATTCTGTCCACAACTCACTGCCGGGTTTTGGACTTGCTCTAAACCGGTCAAGTCACTAAACAGATGACTGATTTATTTTCTAACATTCTCAATATATTAAGATCTGAAGGACATGAGTATAATTTCCAGTTACTCAAAAACATACAGCTTTTTCATTTTGTTTTTGCTTTTGTTTTCCCTAACAATTCTCTTTCCAAACTCTAGCTACAGCGTCTAAATATGTTTCCCCTATTAGGGTATAAGCCTCCTTTTGTAGTCAACAAGATATTAAATTACTTTTCTTTTTATCACTGATAAGTTGCATGAGCAAATAATAAGATATGTGCCACCTATATTCCTATGTGTTATATCTTTAATAACAAATTTATATCCCTCTTTATTTCACTGAAAGATTATATACTATAGGAAAGAATGAATCATGAATATTAATATTGGCTTTAATATATTATAGTTTTACTGTTTGGGAATTATCGCTACATACGTTTTCATGTCTAAGCTGTCAAGATTTCCAAAGGAGAGATCAAAGACCCGTATGTTGGTTGTACTGAACCCACCGATGTGCAGGCTTGGACTCTGAGATGCAAGCTCAAGATGTTTACAGCAGAGAGAAGGACAATCATTACATCACCTACTTTCTTTTCTTGCTAAAGCAGGATTGTTCCCCCTGGTGTAGTTTCTAGTGCTCTGTGTTTCTCACCCGGTTTTACATGACTTAGGCAGTAAGCCTGGTGCTCCTTCCCGAGAGAGATAACTTCCTGCAGTTTAATAGGTTTCTCTATTAGGATGCTTTTCCCTGTTGATCAGTCATTGTACATATTCACTACATAATTTCCTTGCACTATACGTGGTCATTATCTAGAAGGAAAGTGTGCAAAGTTCGAATTCATAATGTTTAGGACAAAAAGTAATAAATTTCTATTATTAGCAGTGAAAGTATTATCATTAGGAAATACTCTAAATTAAATACTACAGCCTTGATATTACACTAATACTCTGTGCTGATACTATGTTTTCCTTCGTAAATATACAAGCGGCAGGAGAACATTAAAGACCACGACTCAAAACATCATTGAATTTTCTTAGAGATGAAGGTTACGGAAACGAAGTTGAAAACCTCAGAGAAGAAATAAAATGTTAGTGCAAACAAATGTGTGAACAACATGTGCCAAAGAAAGGTCAACTTGCTTGGAGACGGAGATCTAACCTTTCATCATTTCATTTCATTAAAATAATACTCCATTCATTTTCCCTGACTAGTCAGTATTCTTTTGAAATGTATTTGTTAACTGACTCCTCTGAACAGAACAGGATTGGAATTATGGATTTATGGCACAGTGGTGAACCACAATCAAAGGTATGCCCACAACCCGACAAGTTTTCCATTTACTGCCCTGCATTTAAATATCAATCCAATAGAAAGTTGCCTGAAACACAAGTAAGTATCTCCCTGTTCAGCAGAACATAAAGCTGATTATACAAAACGATTCTGGTCGGTGAAAGAGGGAGTACAAGATTAAGAAACAAACATGTCACAGAGCAGGAATGCGACTGATTTATGATCAACGGAAGTACTTTCACCAACAGAATAGCTTACCTTTACAAGTGCTTAAGAGGCACTGCAATGTGACAAAAGTACATTAAGAATACGTATCCAAGGTGACATAGAATCTCAGGGAAAACAGGATCTTTCATAGCTGCACAACTTCTAATATCAACAGTATTATGGTACATAATTTGTAGCCGTGCCTTCTGAAAATACCTAGATATGCAAAATTGTTATATTCTTTTAACATAAAAAGTTTTTATTTATCTTGTACTTCAGTGTTTTGATACATAATTTATGAAGTATATCGGTCAATTTTACTAAGGCACAGAATATCCATAGCTATAATTGCAGTAGTTTTTTTTTTTTTTTCATTGTTGGAAGGCAGGTTCTGACAGTTTCTTAATCAACTCTGTAAACCTCTGCCACATACTTAGCAGGAAATTATCCTTTGAACTGTTTTATCCTAGGGCTGTGCTCCAAATTATAATTACTTTGATCAAAACTGTCCTTTAATTTGCAGCTGAACAGTAATTTTCATCAGGAGGGCCTATAGATGACACAATAGAAATGTGAATCCAAGTTTGCAGAAAATTATATAAAAGCAAGTAAAAGAATAAGGTGTCCTTGTTTGAAGTAGGTAGTTGAGGTTAACAACTTTGACCTCTCATCAAAATCTGAACAATTTCAAAAGGGTCTAGGCAAAGTAAAACTAGCAAGATGCTACATTTTGAGCTAATGCCAGCCTTCTAAACATATTTTACCAAAGTTCTTGGGGAATCAACATTCCACAGTAAATATCAAGACGACAAACTCTAACAGTGTGGAATTGATTAACTCGGTGGGGATGTGCAGAGCAAAAATGAGAGAAGCGTAAGCCTCTCCAACTCCTTCAGTTGTAACTCTTCATGAAGAGTGTCGACTCAATTTTTCACCTTCTTAGACACTAACAACATGGTTTGAAATGTCACTCACTAAGTAAACAAAGAAATAATTTTGTGGAAAGTCCCTGTCTTCACACATTTTATCTCTTAAAGGATTGAGTATTATCCTAAATAACTTATCACTTACAACGTCTTACCCTACATGAGACACAAAATTAAATCACGTATGTTTTATCAAACACTTTCACATACTTTGTATTGTATGATTCTCACCACATTGTTCCGGAGTAACAAGCATTTTCACAATTTAGTCGGTTTGTCAGCCAACATGTATTTACTGAACACTTACTCTGTGCCTGGTGATGTGCTAAGTCTGGGACATTCACTGATAAATGAAACAGACTTGGTCTCCCACCTCACAGAGTTTAGGGTCCAGTTGGAAAGATGCACAATAAAGAAACAATTATAATTAAGCGATTTCAAGTTTGCAAAATGCTGTGAAAAAGAAGAACAGAGCAAAGGAAGGAAATAAAGCTCAACTCTATTTCCTTATTTCCCCAAAGAAACTATCCAAGGGTTGACCCAGAGCTCCAACTTAAGCACACAGTTTTGGTCTCCTACCTCCATCACGGAACACCTCGAATCTCTGACACCATCTCCCCGTGGTGCACCTGCACACCAACGGCCCAACATCAACCAGCAAGGGTTCCAGGAACATCAGATATGTTTTTCAGTCTCCCCCTACTGTGGCCATCGTAATCGTTAGTATCCGTTTTTAAAAAAAAATACATATATATATATATATATATATATATATATATATATATTGCTAATATATTATGATTCTGCACATATCTTGATATACTTAGGAATTTGTGTAAAAGGAGAACTTTCCTGGGCCACAGACATTTAAATTTCATGAAAACATCTGCTACACCTTTCTTGTCCCCTGCAGATAGTTCCAGGGCTTCAAAGGGTACTTGTTGACTTGTAGGTATTTTGATTCCTACAGCTGAGTGAAAGAGAGAAGAAATCAGTGTGAGAAGGAAAACATAAGATGAAAGACTGTAGGCCAACTGGAAGACAACAAAGGAAAAGATGTGAGCAGAACAGTTGTGCAAATCTCTGTGACTCATTACAATCACTTCATACACTGATATTGCTGGAGTGAAGGGTTTTGGCATTTTCTTCACTCCATGTCAGAAAAACCTGATAGCTTAATATATTCTTAAAATTACTGTGTGTTTTACCGTGTCTGCAGAGGGAATGTTACAGCTAAACAGCAAGGCCCAGCAGTCAGTTTAAACAGACCTAGAGAGGCAGCATTTTGTGATAAACAGGAAACTTCTTACCCTACTTAAATCAAAGAAAAGAGGAGACGGATGAGATGAAGAAATGAAGCATAGGAACCCAGTCTATTTGAATAATTGAGGAGAATCTTTTAAGTTACGCTTTGCTAGGACTATTATTTTTTCTAACGTAAAACCCATTAACTCCCACCACTTGTTACACTAGCCATAGGCTGCCAGAAAGCATTTCACGAGCTCAAAGAGAACTGCATACTGATCATTTATGACAATTACAGGCCATAGTTTTCCTAAAGCAGAGTGATAAGATCTGCAGAAATGAAGTCCTGTGGCAGTTTCTGGAAATATGATCATATCTTGTCTGAAGAAAAATTAAAAAGCTTGTGTTTCAAATACAAGTGAAATTGATGAATTCTAGAATAAATGTTAAACTTAGTAAGCTATTCACCACCCTTAAAGGCATGGCATCAGAAAGCTCTCACAGGGACTTCTTTTCATGGGAATGTCGGGTAATACTAAAAAGTTACGTCTGTGGTAGACAGAACGCTAAGGACGACTGCCAATGACCGCTGCCCTCCCACTGGAGGGTGGGTGGGATCTGTGAAGGATGAAGTAGTTCTCACATGATTACGTCACATTACACAGCAAAGGGGAAACAATCTGGGTGGGCTCAATCTAATCACATGAGCACATAAAAAGGAGAAAAGTTCTCTGCCTGTTGGCAGAAGGAGAAGTTATAGAAATCTGAAGCGCCTGGAAGGATTGTACAGGCCCCTGTTGGCTTGAATTCGGAGGCGGCCACATCCAAGAATCAGAGACTGGACACTAAGAGCTGATACCCAGCTGACAACCATCAAAGAATTGGGGTGTACACACACATACACTCATACATACGTGCATATGCAAACATGAAGTTTTCCCAAAAAATTCAGCTCCAAATTTAAAGCACATGAATAGGAGGGGCCTCTTCAGAGTTTACGGAATCTTACTGGGTGTTAAATAAATATGCTATATTATAACATCTAGAATTATATATTAAATATCAATATTCTATATTATAAACATGCTATGAATCTAGAAAACACTTACAGGCATTATTTATTAAATTTATTTTTTCCTGCTTTCTTTTAAAGGTTACTTCTTTCCAGAAGTATACATACTTAGACATACAGAAGTATAACAAACGCCTTTTATTAGTCATGTCCAGTTAGTATCATCACAGAATAACTTTTTATTTTATTCCCATGCATCTGATATTTGACTGACTTCTCACTGTTTTTAATCAAGTGAGAGAGAGTCTCAGAAAACTGGCAGTCTGAGAAGAACAATAGGAATAATTACTTATATTTATATTCCATCTAACAAGTTCTGAAGAACTTCACCCCAAATTCATTTTGCAATTAGAAGGGATATAATCAAATCACCAAAACACTTCTACATATATTTCATTATTACTGAAATTACCTTATGTAATAGACTGTCAGTACTTGCATTCTGCAGAAAAAAACTGAAACTGGAAAACACTGAAAGCTTATATAAATGATTTTTATGAGTCATGCATGAGAATACTGGCGAAATGGGATTAAGGCATAAAATATAACCCCTACTCTGAAGTGTCTCACAATTTAAAGGCTACCAAGTTTTTGGCAAGGTGGTCCAGTCATGTTTCCACTTACCACCCTCCAACAATTAGAACGTCATATGCTGTCTTCCTCTACATGAACTGTTAAAAACAAAACAAAACAAAACAAAACAAAACAAAAACAGCTTTGTGGTGGTGTCTTTAATATTTTTGGCTACTTATCCTGAATAATTTATATCCTACAACTGGTTGCATTGACAAAATAGCTGTGATTATATTATTAACTGTTAATATTTTATGTAGTATATATAATTATGATATGTTACTGTATTTTGGTATCAACTTGATATTATATGTGATTTTATATATATATATATATATACACACATATATATATATATATAAAACATAAGCTTAATTATTAGTCACTGAACTGTAAAACTAATCCCTAAATTGTGCACAATTTTTTCATTACGTCAAGGTAAGAAATGGTTAATATCTGTAATACTCCTCTGACACCATCCACTAAGGTTAATGCTGGAGTGAAAGACATGATATTGCAGAAGATGAAATTTCAGACTCTAAAATTCTGTTCTGGCTCTGAAGTGGGATAAATGTGTTATCGTACTGGCAAAATGAAAATAATAATAGTACCTACCATTAACTCTAGTTACAATGTTTCAAAAAGACGGTCCAAATAAAGTGTTTGGCACACTGTGCATAATTAATATTAGTTTTTGCTTTATTATTATTGGTGGTGGTGGTTCTCATAAATTCCATCTATGCCTGTCTTCTTAAACCGTTTTAGTACGTTTTTTTTATTCATCTGTAAAATTTTCTAAAAAGCTTCACAGAAAACATGTGACAAAACACAAGTAAGTTTTATCAGAGTTTAATCACAGAAACTGAACCGCCAGTGTGGAAGTAAACACACACAGGCACATCCACACATCTTACAGAGATCTGTCTTGACGCAGTCGTGGGAACTGGAAAGCAGCCTCTGCGATGCTGTTGTCTCAGAGTCTGATGTTGGAGACTGAATTCCACCAAGCAGGCAAGAGAATATACGGATGTAAAGTAGGTGAGAACAGGGACAATGTGGAACCTACTCATGTGAGTTAGAACCTAAAATTAGGACAAACTGAAACCCTGTCAGTTCTAGTTGTCCCTGACCTTCATATATGTGTGTTTGGAAAAGAAAACAAACAAAAAAATGGCACCTTTCAGCAGAGATCAAAAGACACTCTGGGTACAAGAGTCAAAGGAATGCCAAAAAGAAGTGATCCAGCAGGTAAGTAACAAGTTGTGAGCCACAGAATGGCTGCTCTTTACCCAGAATCTCATGCAAAAATCTTTTTTTGTAACCATCAAACTGAGAAATATACAGGGAAGGGAATTCACTGAAACACAGTTCAACCAAGTCAAGTTGACACGTTACAAAGTCTCTGCACTAGTAAAGAGTTAAGTGACGTTAAACTTAGGTTTAAAAAGTAGTGATAAAATGATGGCTAAATTCAAACCCATAGAATGTACAACACCAAGAGTGAACCCTAAGGTAAACTATGAACTTTGAGTGATTATGTATCAATGTAGGCTCATCCTTGGTTTAAAATGTACCACTCTGGTGCACAATGTTGGTAACGGGAGAGGCTAGGCAAGTGTGGGGACTGGGGATATGTGGGAAATCTCTGTGCCTACCTATCAATTTTCTTATGAATCTAAAACTTCTCAAAAAAAATGAAGTCTTAAAAAAAAAAGGAGTTATAAGACATTTCTTTAAGTCTTAGAAAAAAATAAATTCATTTTCCCAAAAGTTGAAAGTCATACTGACTCACACAACATGGGTGGCACAGTTATGTATCAATGAATTTGTGTGTCACCAAGATCAGCTCATGTTTGTTTGCTTGTTGTTTTCCCCCAGAAATTAGACGAAATGGGAAAAAAAAAAAAGTCAAATATTTTCAGAGTATAACATTGAACCCTTTACATTCCAGTTTTTAAGTTATTATTAAAGAGTTTCTATTACCATCAAATTCATGCACAGGCAGCAGTTTGACAAAGTTCTTTAAGATTATCACCTAAACATTTTATCGGATGTATAAAATTGTAATAATGGGTATATTAAGACTTAATTTAAACCAGATAAACTGAGCCAACAATTATGCCTTATTTTTCAAACCACATTTGTTTCTTTAATCCCCAATATTATACTTTTATTATCATAAAATCTAAAGTATATATCACATATGGAATACTAATAGTGCTTCATATTGGAAATAAACTATTCTTGAGACTAAGCAATTAAAAAAAAAAAAACCTCTTCTCCCTTTCCTTCTAATTTCTAATAGAATCCAATTTAACCTTATTCAACAGATTGGCAAAAAGCATTAAGCAGACACATTCTTAAGAATATTCAGCCCAAACCATGTTTTTTTTAACTGAGATAATGACTACTGAGTCTATCTACAGAATGGTTAGCTTGAGGCTTTAGCGAATGAGCCGACTCAGATTCTGCTCTGCTAGTGATAACGCTGTTATTTGCTTCCTTCTCTGGCAGTAGCTTCACTAATAGACAATATTATTTATCTCTTAATGTGTTTTATCTTCAAGACCAAACTTGAGCCATTAGAAAACAGATGCTAATTTTTAAAAACATTATGGTCACAGGAAATAGTCAAAGCTTAAAGGAGAAAGGACAAGCAGAGATTCTGTTCCATTTTTCTCCAGAGGGACTGGAACTTACTTTTACTGAACATGAAATCACCTTGCATTTAAGA
The DNA here is from genome assembly GCF_048773025.1 of Camelus bactrianus. NCBI lineage: Eukaryota > Metazoa > Chordata > Mammalia > Artiodactyla > Camelidae > Camelus > Camelus bactrianus. Next base: position 7,120,677 of record NC_133561.1, on the reverse strand, counting down.
CCATGCTGGAATTGACCACTGATAGAGTGAATGGAAGCTACGGATTCACCTCACTAGGGATTTAATTCATATAGGAGATGGGATGCGGCAAAATAATGAAGCAAAAGTCTTAAAGGTAGAGAATTAAATCACTAACTTGCTACTTGAAAATTTAAGAACTGGTCACTTCAGGATGACCCGTGGGAAAATGGTTTGGGTGCTGGAGGAGAAAACCTTAAACCATCAGAATCAATTATTCTACTCTCTTATAAGTTGACAAAATAGTCAAACTTTATTGCTTTCTTTTTTAACTTCAAGCTCTAGTTATCATTAAAGCAAGCTAGTACAAAAGGAATAATCATATAATCAATGTTCTTAAATTTTACAAGACATGGTCAGAGTTTCTTAATGGCATTGGATTTTACTTGTTACTTGAAATTTGTTGGTATGATTCTGAAACTAAGAAGTTTTCTTTAGTGCATACTTTTAGCCCATGAGGATACTGCCTAATTTACTCCAGTGCAAACTACCTACAATAAAATTTGTTTCTTTAATATTGGAAGCCAAATCTACTGAATTCTATCCATCACAACTGATACAAAGACCTACTTTGCAGATAATAAGGGTTTCCATAGATTTCCTTGTGAGGAATGAGAATGATTGTTGTCTTTTTACCATTAGTATGCCTTTTTTATTCCTCATGTCCCTAATAACATATAAGATTATTTAAATATTAGGTTTTTTCTAATGTTTTATATTGTTAAATTCAAAGAATTAATGTGAGACATTTGATACTTGTTTCTTGTTTTATGACCTGGTTGAGAACCAGGGAAGAGGAAGATGCCATCTTAGTTCTGGGGAAATAGACTGCTTACAGTAAATTAGTTAATTCTCGAAAGTAGACTTTTGAAGACAAAAGGCAAGTTTTAAAATTATACATGTAGGATGGTATCTTTTATATGAAGCTTAAACTCATGCAAGAGACTGTATATTGTTTAACTATGCAAACAATTCTACTGACCTGGAATTATAAACAGAATCAGAACAGAAAGAGTGAAATAAGATTGGAAAATAGTAGTTGGAGGCTTCAACATTATTTGATGGTACATCACTTTTTATTATATTTTATATAGTATCCTTTTCAGACTTAGAATTTTTATACTAAGTTTTCTGCCACTGTTTTGTAGGTATCTGCAAGTTTTTGCTAACTGTACAGTTAAGAATGTACAGTATCACCCACACTTCTGACATTAACTTCAAGTTCAGGGGTTCCCCAACCTACCTTCAGGTTCGATCTTTCACTAACAGGACTCACAGAATTCACTGAAAGCTGGTACACTAAAATTAGCCAAGGGAAGAAGGGCATAAGGCAGAGTCTAGGGAAACTACTAAATGTGGAGCTTCTGCTATCATCTTCCATGAAGTCATGGACAGCAATACCTTTAGAGCATCAGTGTGTGACAATATGCAGGAGTCTAGCCAACCAGGGATGCTGACCTGAGTCTTGGTACCCAGAGTTCTCATTAGGACGCGATCATGTAGGCATAACTGAATGTTACACTGGCAAATCAGTTTTCAGCTCCTCAGGAGATCCAACTGATCCCACTCAACCCAGGTGCCATCCTAAGTTACATTGTTAACATCCGGCTAGCCCAAACCTCCCCCCCACCCCATGTCCCATCAAGCATGATATTCAAAGGATACAGAGACTACTTCCCAGAAGTACCGGGCAAAGGCTAGATCTCTTCTGGTGACGGTTAAGTTATTTACTACAAAACATCTCACACAAAAATAAATAAATAAATAAACTCTCTGGGAGGCAGATTACTGGAGCACTTAACTTTCTACACTATTTTAATTAGCATGGATCCTTTCATAATAAAGAAAAAGACCCTTTAACACTAATTTGAAAATATACATACATCCCAATGTTTACAGCAGCACTATTTACAACAGCCAAAATACAGAAGCAACTTAAGTGCCTGACAACAGATGAATGGATCAAGAAGATGTGGTGTATATACATACAACAGAATACTACTCAGCCATAAAAAAGAATGAAATAATACCATATGCAACAAAGTGGATGACCCAAAGCCACAAAGTGACATAAATCAGAAAAAGAAATACACTCTTTTATCACTTATATGTAGAATGTAAGAAATAAAACAAAGTATATAACAAAAAAGATCCTTTAAAAAAAGAGAGAACCTCATATAATTCTGACATCTCTCAACAGTTGATCATCATCTTAGACACACTGTTCTAGGGGCTTGTCACCATAGTGGTAAATACAGCATGCACCCCAGTATTCACAGCAGCACTATTTACAACAGCCAAGACATGAAAGCAACCTAAACGTCCACTGACAGATGACTGGATAAGGCAGATGTGGCACATATATATGTATACACATGCGCGCATGCACACACACACACAATTATTCAGCCACAAAAGGGAATGAAATAATGCCATTTGCAGCAACATGGATGGACCTAGAGATGATCATACTAAGTGAAGTAAGTCAGACAGAGAAAGACAAATAGCATATGCTATCACTTACATGTGCAATCCAAAAAAATGATACAAGGGAACTTACTTACAAACGAGAGACAGACTTACAGACATGGAAAACAAACATGGTTACCAAAGGGGAAAAGGGAGGTAGGGATAAATCAGGAGTTTGGGATTAGCAGATACAAACTACTATATATAAAATAGATAAAAGTAGTAGGGTCCTACTCTATAGCACAGGGAACTCTATTCAGTGTCTTATCATAAACTATAATGAAAAAAAAAATCTGAAAAAAGAATACATATTTATATTATATATATACACACACATACACACAACTGAATCACTTTGCTGTACGCTTGAAACTAACATTGTAAATCAACTATACTTCAATTTAAAAAAATCTTTACCTACAAGAAATACTTCAGGAATTAACTCTTTTAACTGCCATTCGGTGAATCAGTTAAGGATTTTCGGTAGATAAATCTATCTATTTGAGAGGGAAAATACTGGATTTGAGAAGTGTGCATAACCATCACTTTATAGTCTTTTTTAAATTAATCATTATCAATCCATAATTTTTAATTAGGTGTTTCTAAAAGAGAGGAGCTGTTCATTCATTTGATTTTTTTCTCTTCTTTTTCTAACTCCTCTCCTTCCCTTTCTGTTTAATCCACTAATATATTAGTCTTTGTGGCATGGAATTTGACATCTCAAGGATATGTCAATGGATCTGTTGCTCCATTCTAAAAAGATTCAATTCTCAACTAGAAAATACAAAGATATGAAAACGAATATATGTATATTCACATATGACTGAAGCACTGTGCTGTATATCAGAAATTGACACAACACTGTAAACTGACTATACTTCAATAAAAAAAGTAAAAAATAAAATAAAAAACCCAACACATTCACTGATCCATTGGCCTTCTGCAGCAAAAAAGACAACAGAAAAAAGAGAATTGGAAAAATAAAAATAATGTGTAATGACTGAGAGACTAGAAACATTTAGCCTAAAATGTGAGTGATTACTGGTATTTTCTTAGAATCAAATATTAAAGTCCCAAAGAGAAATTAAAAATGTATATTACATTTGTTTTTTGTTTTGTTTTGTTTTAAGTGAATCTAGTGAAATATTAATGTAATAAAAAAACTGTTTATCATCATTTTCAATTTGATATTACCAACTGAAGCATATTAGGTTTCTCAGTATGTGAATAGAAGGGAAATAATCATGCCTTCCCTTCCCATAGACCAAAGAAGCTAAGCAAACACCACCACCAACAAACCAGGTTTCAGTTGCAGCCTCAGTGATTTACCCTCAGTCAGTATGTTAAATACTGAACTGAGATGTTAGAACGGCTTCCTCTGGAGTGCTTCAAAACCCATGATAAATTTAAATGGCTTGAAAGATTTGTAAGTCTCTGAGGACGGAAGAAGGACTAAAGACATCTTCAGGTATCTTCTACAATCTCCCACCTCTCGAGACTATGATGTATTAGGAAAACCGAAGTCATGGAGAAGATTGATGGAGGACAGGAGTTCTGATTTTCAACTAGTAGACCTCAGTAGGCAATCTAACACTGTGCTGATCCGTTCTCGTCAGTATTTGTAATTCACCAGCGAATTTACAAGAAAAGAGCCCTTGTATGTTCTCTGAGGGCTCCTGGTACAATACAAATAAATCTCTTGTATTTGGGGGCCCAAGGTAAAAAGGACACTAAATACTTTGGCTTTGAACCTAGATCTTCCCAAAGAAAGAAAAACACTCATGTAGAAACTATTATCTCCTAAGAGTTGTTCAATAAATATGTCAAATAGAACAGAACAGAATGGCGTAGAACTGTTACTCATGAAGTCATTTAAATGGCAGTATATTTAAGAACAACTAAAACTGTCCCTTCTTGGCTTTTTGAATATTCCCTGCAATGTCTACAAAGTGTGTAATATTACAATATACATATAAGAGGTATTGCTAAGTATGTTTAAATAACATCCATTAAATTAACTGAAGTTTATATAGAGAAAAATACAAAAATCAATATAAATCTAGTAAATGTACCTTAAGATATTTTAGAAGTCTAAAAATAATGTCAAACGGCTACAAATTTGGTCATTAGGTGTTCCAACTGATTACAGACAGCTACTGTGTCATTCTTGAATTCAGTGACTCGATGTTAAAGTTCATCTCATATAAAAATGTATCAAGGGGAGTTAAAAAAAAATAGTAAACTTCATGAACAGAAACTGTTACTCAAAAGGGACATAGAAAAGAACCCTGGTCCTTGTCTTACCTGAAAGATCAGATTTACAGACATGAGACGGAAAGCGCTGTGTAGCAAAAAGATTTGAAAAGATCTATTCAGGAAAAAAAAAAAGAGTACATCTCCAAGGAGGAATCAGGGTGGTCTCTGTCTCCCCTTCCTCTTAGACCCTCACTCAGAGGTGGTCTCTTGATTGACTGACGCCTCATGGCTGGAATGCTTAGTCATGTTTGGCCCTTTTGCACATGTCTTTACCCATGGTGTCCACAGAAAAACCCATGGTGGGGGTGGGGGGCCTAAACCGCACTGTTAATTATAATAGAATGAGCATTGGGTCGTGTCCTGTTATGTCCTCTCTGCTGCCGCACAGTCGTGGCTGTTGGGCTCTAACTGGTTTCTTGCTGGCACTAATTTAGAGGAAGTGAAGTACCTCTGTGCTAGAGGCGGGCACAGTGCCATCTTCCAGACCCTCCTCTCACTCCTCCACCCGTCTGCCCAGTGCCCACACTTATCTAACTACCTAACAAAATAAAATATTTTAGCTGATACAATTAATTTTAAATAAAATTTAAAATAGAGATGTATCATGTAATGTTATATATTTCAACACCATTATTTTTGGATGAAAGTAAATTTATTTCAAATTAAACAATGTCCCTACTCTTGGCAATTTACTCTAGCACACGTTAAGTATTGGGGTCTTCTGGCTTCATGTGTTTTATCCTTCATTCAACTCAAAGTAAGAATTATCCCTAGTAACTACAAAGGAAAAGAGACAGTAAGTGCTGTACCATGAAGCTTACATCTGAGAACTGCAAACTCTTGGTAACACACACACACAGAGAGAGAGAGAGAGAGAGAGAGAGAGAGAGAGAGAGAACAAACTCTAGCATGGCCTTTTCAGCTCCAGGTTGTAACCTTTAGATGACCCAGGCATCCCTAATGATCAGAATGCTCAACATTGCCAGAAGTATGTACTATTTGTGCAGCAAAAACCTGTAGGCCCCAACCTCCCTTTTCTTACAGCATTTACTGTAGAGAACTTGCAATTGTAAATCACTTTTTGGCCCCTCTGAGATGTAAATCTTTTACAACCTAGAAATGTCTTTCCAAGGAACTGGGAGCCATACCTCTGAAATGCAATCAAGAATGTCCTTCAAACAAATTTACAGTTACCAAAGGGAAAGGGTCGGAGAGGGATCAATTAGGAGTTTAGGATTAGCAGATGCACACTACTATGTACAAAAAAGATAAACAGCAAGCTCCTATGGTATAGCACAGGGGAGCATACTGAATACCTGTAATAACTTACAATGAAAAAGAATATGTGTGTGTGTGTGTGTGTGTGTGTATACATTTATATATGACTGAATCACCATTCTGTACACCAGAAACAAACACACTGTAAATCAACTATACTTAAAAAAAAAAAAAAAGAATCCTCTTCAGTACTTTTCCTTTAGCACATTCCAGCATTTTAAAAGCCTCTCACCTTTTATTTAAGCAGAGTTGAGCTCAGTTTACACTGCAGTCTCACTCTCCTACTGCAGTAGTCCAAACAAAATCCAGCCACCTTTGACAAATGCCCAGCTCTGTTTCTCTCTGACAGAGTCTTCGTGCTCTGACTCAGATTGGGATAGGAACCACCCTGGACTGTGGGACAAAACCAATGCGCCTCCCAGCACTCAGAGACCTCTGTCTGCTTGCTCATTTGTGTATGTGGTGGCACATTCGACTCCTGCTCTGATGTCCCAGAGTGACGTCTGTTTTGATGCTTAAGTTTCTGTGTATATTCTGAAGCTGGCTTAGAGGTCCAGGCTTCCCTGTTTGCAAAGTATCACTAGTTAACCTGGAGCCTTCTTAGTTGACTAAAATCCCCCCTTCTTAAATTCTGCCTACTATGTGCTTCATCACTACGGCCCTAGTTCTATCCGCTTTCTTTCTTGCTGGAAAAATTTTAGTAGAGATTTTTGAGCAAAAATCTTGATGTACAGTGATCTGCTTACTCGCCTGGTATGAAGAGGCCAAAACAATGCAAGTAACTCAAAACTCACCCAAACTGTCAAGGCTCTTAATGTCTTCAGAAAAAACGTCTAATGCAGTAAGTCCCCTGCTGCTCCCACAGCAGCCCATCCTCCCCTTTGAGCTCTTCCCGGTGTCCCTCTCTCCCAGAGTGTCCTCTACCAGCTGCAATTCGAGCCCCTCAACTCCCTGCAAGCATAAGGTTCACCAGGGCCCCCATCTTCTGGAGATAAATTCCAAACTTCAGCCAAAACCTCCTCTTAAACAAAACCAAAGATTAGAAAAAACCTGAAAAACATACTTGACAGCAAGTTCCAGAATTGTGATCACGACACTTGCTTAAATTGTAAGGAGAAAAGGTACTGAATCCTGGGTTGCCTGGCCCTCAAAAGGAGGGGGAAAAAAAAACTGAAGCTCCCAGTACCTTACAAGATTATTGATTCCCCTCCAAGGATGGAAATGCCTAAGAATCTCAACTGCCACTAAACCCAAAAGGAGAAATGACTCTAGAAAGTGAAGGACACTCTACCACATTTTCCATCAATACAAAGGCATTATATTCCACCATTCATACCATCTCATTCCACACCTCCCTTCCTTGCAGTCACAAACCTTGATCAGCAAAGGATTTTGATAAGCTACTTCATAATGTAGCTCCTTCTCAGCCTCTTAACATTTCTATGGAATCTGTTGAAAGCTCAGCACAACTTTCTTCTCAGTTACACTATCACAGCAGACCTGTTACGAAGGAATCCTCCCATGGACGGGAGGATCGGGATTCACTGTGGCCCTGGCATCCCTAATGATCAGAATGCTCAGCACTGGGACTCCTGCTACAAGTCCCGGCTCCTCCCAGCGTGTGCCTGTCTGTAATACGTACACACTCTAACCTGCAGGCTTTCTACCTGGTTCGAGGCTTTCCGACTCAAACACCTCAGCAATATCACTGCCAAAGTTTTCCTAGAACGAATCCTCTCTACCATCTCTTCTGATAGAGGGGCACCTTTCACCGGCAAGATTATGCAGGAAATTGAAGAGGCCACACGCATTAGTCAAAACGCCACTGCCCTCATCATCCTCAGTCATCAGACATCACACAAAGAGCAAAACTGGCTGAACTGTTGGAAGAATTAAACTCACCACAGTCACAAGTGTTATGACCCTAAGATATGACCCCTACACCTCCTCATAGGTTAGCCCCCTTTGAAGTCACTGCGGGGAGACCCATGAGAATGCTCAACTCACCCTGGCTAACAAGGGACTCCAGTCTAACTGATCCCTACACACACAGTCAGGATTAATTAAATACACCCAGTCACTTAATCAACAAGAAGGCAAGACTGTCTTTCCCGTCAAACTCTCTGATCAACCCTAACATGATCCACAAGTGGGAGATCTGGTATTTTGGAAATGGAAACGTAACCTTAAACCCAGTCTTCTAAATCACGATGATGTCTCCACCGTGTATGAGGCTGTTAGGAAGGGCCCGGTCTCCCTGCTCGATACAAAAGGGCAAGATCCCGCCTTCTCCTTCCTCAGGAAAAGGCACTCGGCCTAAGCTCAGCAAACCGGACGTTCGACCCATGTCCCAAAGATACAGGGACCAATAAGACACTGCTCATGCGGGTGGCACTCAGAGTCCCCTGAGGGCAGCGTCACTGACAGTTCAGTGGCGGTGAGGTCAGGGTGGCAGGAGGGGGCTGCCAAAAGCACGGCCTGGCCAGCTGTCCCCGAGCACACTCACTTTGGCTACATTTTACCCGAAGGCTCAACTTCCTAGTATTCTAAGCTCTCTCCTTCTGCCTTTTGATGCCCAAAGCCACCCACTTCCCGTGCTATCTGCTCATTTGCTGCTTCTTGGCGAGGTTGGTTTCTACCGCTCGCGTCCAGCTTGCTCACTGAAGCACCGCTTTTCCTGGCCCAGCCCCACCTGTCGGACTTCCCACTCCGTCTCCGACTCGATTTCCTTACTTCCCTGCTTTCATTCCAGTTTCTGCACTTGCAGTTCCTTCTCCTTTTATAACGCTGTTATCTTCTCAAGTCAAATTAATGTCAACTAATTTTTCAAAACCTGAGCCTAGAGTTGCATTTCCTTTTTCTCCTTGACAGTGTTTCACCTCCTGATTTGAAGACGCAGCATCACTTACCTCTCCTTTCTCACACTTCTCCCTGCAGCAGTTTTACATGTTTTTATTAAATGCATAGTCCACCATTCTATAAGTTTTTTGAGGATGGAGACTGTCTTTTTTTCCCATTATAGCATTTCTAGAACATATGACAATGTTTTCTACAGAGAAGGCATTAAATAAAAATGTGTTGAATAAATAAATGATTTAATAAATGGAAAAAATACATTTTTTTCCTTAACCTACTTTGTGGTGAGATACATGTAGTTATCATCTAAGAATGTTAGTTTGTTTATTCTCAGTGAATATCTTTGTTGTGGCTATAAAATCCAGAGTTAGAGATCTCTTTTGCATGAATTGATATAGAGAGACCTTACCTTCCTATTAAATTCAAGTCAATAGCAACAATGGCAGTAAAAAAGCAATTAAAGGGGAATTATTACAAAATGCCTAAATTCGAGGAAGCTATTACAAAATGACTAAATTCGAGGAAGCTCGAATCTGTCCCTCCTCCTGTTTCATGAGGATGAAAAGCAGCAACGATGTAACTGTGTTAGAGGAACAATGGACACTTCTTGTACTGAAATTCTCTCCACTGGCCTCTGCAGGCCTTTGGATGTAAGGACATCTCCTGGGTCCTTTTTCAATCTGGGTTCTTCTTTCTTTCCCTGGAATCTCTCAGAAAGCCCCACAGGTAAGCGAGGGCCCTGGACTCCTTCCTGTGAGAAGGCATCTCTCCCATTTCCTCTAAAGACCATTTACAATCACCTGGCCCCCAAAAGTTAAAGAGGGGTATCTCAAAGAGTTATTTTAGGCCTGTTTCTGATGTAAGCCAACAGGAACATGGTGTGTATTTACGAGTCATACTAGCCCACCAGGGAAGAGGACTGGACACAGCTCAAAGGTCCCTGGTGAAAATGAAGCATGTTAATTTCTTGCCATGGTCCTTGGGAAATTTCAGTGATTATAGGCAGTCTGTATGGATTTAGGAGCACTCAGTCCTACCTACCTGTCATACGTATTTCAGTGACACATGATACAGAGGAGTTATTGTCACACGACTCGATGTGAAGGCACACTTTTTTTTCCCTCATATAAGATTTACTAATAGTTTTTATAAATTAAGAAAGCAATAAACACAATTGCAGTAAGTCAAATGTATAAACAGCCCTTGGAAAACACTAAAACAGTCAAGCAAAGGAAATTAAAAGAATGCAGTATTAACACTACTTTTCTATCTGAACCAGATGAGAAACGTTTCAGGGTATGAGGTCAAAACCAGCTGGTTTTGTTGTCATTGTTGCTTTTTGCTGTCCTCACTACTTAACCATTCCTCTCACCTATAATCTGGATACTATTTGCTTTTGAATGTCTCCAAGCAAATTAAACAAGAACATTAGGGAGTAAGGAGATCAAAGCGAGAGAAGACACAGCACCGATAAAGAAAATTTGAAAACTAATTTTAAAACAGAGGATGCCCTTAATAAATGTGTATCTTACTATATCTTGTTGCCTGTAGGTTTTTTAACAATAACTAAGAACACGTATAATTTTAATTGATTTAGCACTAACCACTGCCTTTCCAACCCAATTACAGAAATGCTATCCATTTATTTTAACTCATTTAAATATGAAAAATGTATTTCAATCCAAAATCCCAACAACCTGTTTTTAAAACTTCTCTCTTTTGCACTGCTGTTCTCTTTTCTTCTGCCTTCAGCTTTCTCCACGTTTCCTCCTTCTTACTTACCTTGAGCTGCCTGTCTTCCTTCAATCTGCAGTGTCTCCCTGCCTGTCTCTGGGAGACAAGCGCCTCCTCGCCTCCCCTCTCATTCTCTTCTTACCCCATCAGAATTCCTTTTATTCCCTTCTTAACTACTTTTTCTAAAAGTTACATTTTTCTTTTCTCTTTTTCAGGGGAGGAAGAGTATGGGCTATTTGGGGACAGAAAACCAAGACGAAAACCTTTCACCTCTCCTCACCTGAAAATAATTGAAAATCTTCAAGAAATGACAGTATTTGAATTGTATTCTATATTGAGGATTATGTTAAGGTCAGGAATCTTGGCTGAAATCTTTACTGCTTAAAGCAGGAGAATGGAAATGCCAACCTGTCACATGGCTTTGCTTGTAATCTCAACTTACCTGCTTTGGGGATATTCAAATCGTCTAATATCAGTTTCCAATGAAACTGTCCCAAATGTGCTACACTTGTGATTGTGTAAAATCATCTTCATTTCCTGGTGTTAACTGCTTAAAAATATCTGTGCCTGTAAGTGTCCATTCCTTCACTTTCTACAACAGACAACACATCTGACTGTCATTTGGGGGCACTTTTCCTAAAGTGAAGCCTAGAAATGAAAGCTGTCTTCATCAACTACAGTGCTGCACTGAAATACAGAAGCCTTTCTAGGCAGCTGCTGAGAGAATATAAATTTGAAACACAAAAATCTTAGGTCAACAACTGTATTTAGACGTTATAATTACTGCTTCTATCTCCAAGTGATAGAGAAATTTCTCTGAAATATAATACCATTAACGATGACAACTTTTGTCATAGAATACCATCACAGCATAGTACACATACCCTGTTCTGTGACCCTCATAGCTCTCTAGAGAAAATAAAAATGAACGCAAACCACTCGCTTTGTTCTGACTTTATAATGACATACTCTAAGAAATATATTCCTTCATGAATATAATCAGCTTTTATGTTTATACATATGTAATATGTTTCATTAGTGTTTTCTCTTTTTAGCAAAATTAGGCTTCTAAAGAGAAAAAAAAAGAGCTGTTAGATATTTGCTGAATTACAGAGAAACCTTCAGGACAGGGGCACATATAAAGCTTTAGGGCTTCAGCTCCTGAAACAGTTCTGGCATATCTGACACAAATTAGCTCTCTTAGATGGGCAGGTCGGAATCAGGACAGTCTCTACAACTTCCTTCAGGGATACAGTTTTAGCAGGATAGAACTCTGCAGCATTTTTACATGGTGCACTTCAGAAGTAAACTGAACATATTAATCTACACATCAAACAATTGACCTGAGTTTATCATGTGTTCTAGGCATAGGGGATTACAGTGAATAAAGCAATGAATAAAAAAATAGTTAACATTAAACACAAATAAAATTAAAATTAAACACAAATTAAAAACTAAACTATAGCATGACAAATGGTGATAAATGCTATGGAGAAGAAAATAGTCAAGGAGAACAGGGAATACGGGGGTAAAGAGCTGTAATTTTAAATCTGATGATCATGTAAGACTTCCATGTGAGGGTGAACCTGAGCTAGGGCCCAGTGGAGGAAAGGAAATGAGCCATGAAGACATGGGGGAGGGGAAGGCTTAAGCCCAGTCAACATCAAAAGCTCTCAGGCAGGGACGAGCTTGGAGAGTTTAAGAAATAAAAGAGAACGGTATAACTGGAATGAAGTGAATTAAAGGAGCAAGGGAGGCTCACAAGGTGACAGAGGGTGCTAGTTTTTGAAATATACACAGATACAGCTCAAGTAGATGAAACTGGTAAGTAGATTTGACGCACAGTTGCCAACAGCATAGAGAATAACAGATTTGTCCATTCAGGACGGCTTCTAACTGGCTCATCAACATCCGCCCCTGTGCCTCTGACAGTGTCCTGGGCTCTCTGGCTTATTATACATCTTTCTACACGATAACTAGGTATCCAAGTATATAATCCAAGTAATACGTAATTCCCAGTATACATCCTGCTCCACATCCACCTTTAGAGTCCCACAGATGAAATGCCTGTGTGCATGCCCTGACAGCACAGAAACAGCCAACCCCTCCCCATCAAGGTCATGATCTTCCTTCCCAAGCTCCTCTGAGTAAATAAAATTGACATTGATAAAGAAAATCCTCATCATACTGTTCAACACCCATTCTCCTACCTTCTTTAGTATCAGACCCAAACATGAGCAGAGCTCATGCTTGCTGTCAATAGAAGTCTGCATTTTCCTAGCCTCTTTTCCAGCTAGTTTGGCAGTGTGACTCAACTTGGGTGAATCAGATGTGACCAGCAGTGCTGTTCGGGTCTGACTGTTTCAGGGGAACTAACTCGGTCTGCACTCCTGCTGTTACTTCATCTTCCTGCAATGGGGATATCCTAAGTCATGTTCTTGAGCCACAGCCTTAAACGATGTGATGGAAATGTGAACACGGAGCTTTGCATGAGGATGGTGAAATAAAAAGATGAAAAGTCTGGTCACTGCTGACTACAGACCCGTGATACCAGCTTTGGACTGCCTACCTCCCAATTTCTCTCATGTGAGTTTTAAAAATAACTTTCTTTTGTCTAGCAATTTCTATTTTGAATTTTTATGTCACAATGAGCTGAGCCTAGTTGAGAGGCAATCATTCTTTTATTGGTCCGTATTTAGAATCATCTTTTACTCGGCTTTAAGTCATCCTATCTAGTACTGGCAGTTAGCCGTCAAGTTCTAGTTATTTACGTTTGGAGATCCAAACTATCAAAACCATCTCTTCCCTAGGAACTGCCCTGTTCTCATTACTTACAACATGGTATCTACAGTCAGCTGGAAAGAGTTATCCCTGCACGCAGATCCAACCCCTCCCCTCCCTTGTTCTCACTTGGCTGGTCACTTCATTTTATTAGCACCACTTTCTTTTTTTTTTTTTTTAACATTTTTTATTGATTTATAATCATTTTACAATGTTGTGTCAAATTCCAGTGTTCAGCACAATTTTTCAGTTATTCATGGACATATACACACTCATTGTCACATTTTTTTCTCTGTGAGTTATCATAACATTTTGTGTATATTTCCCTGTATTAGCACCACTTTCAAAGCTGCCCGAAGACAGCTGCAACTTGCCTGTCCATCAGCAACGTGCTTGGCAGTACTGTGCTCCATGTGTCTCCCATCCCTGCTTACGAATCAGTCGTAGAGATACTTCCCACGTCTGAAGCTGTCAGACATGCTTCTATTTCTACTCTTGCCAATGCCAAGCTGCCCTTATTTTTTTCATCAAAACATCAGCAAGGTGCAGTAATAGAAATTCATATGGATGTAAAATAAAACACATGCAATTTGAAATCTTGGATTAAGGACTTCTCAGCAGTTTGAACTTCGGAAATTTTCTTAATCTTTCTGAATATCAACTTTATAATCAATAAAATGTCAATAAATAATGTCTTGCTAGTACTGGTTAAAAAAATAAGTTCAAAATATGAGCCTAGGGTTGAATCCTTGATGGACCAAGAGGGAGAGGATTTAACCCTTCTCCTTAGAAACACATAATTTTATATATATATATATATATATATAAAATTTTATTAGCACCATATATATTATATATATATATATGTACACACATATATATAAAACCTATATGGACAACACACATGTAATAACTGTCTTCAAGTATTAGCCAACAGGCAACTGTCTGTTGTGAAGGGTAACTGTCTGCTTCGAAGGGGAAAACACTGACACTTTGCTTCCAGAAACATTCCAGACAAAATGGCAGGTAAAGAATGACAAGCCATTCACCACAATCTTGCTGAGATGAGACAGAATCTAAGATCAGGAAGTCTCAAGCGGCTAGAGATTTCCAGGCCTACAAAAGGCAGGATATAAACAGTAAAAGAGGGCCAGAAATCAACACAGTGGAATGCTCGCACCTCAGATGGATACTAAAACCTAAGTGTGTAAGGTGAAATCCCGCAACATCACAGAGGAAAAAGGGAGCTTTATTGCTCGCGCGGCTCACACAGGCCTGGGAGGCATTTAAGGTCCTACCGGCCAGAGTGTTACTCTTCCTTGATCACTTACAACATTTAGTAGAAAAGTCTGAAGGAAAGACTTTGGTTGTAAGGTTGAATAATTGCCAGGGTAAACACTACTCTAGACCCACACAAACAAAGCTGATGGACTAGACTTCAAAGAATCCAAGTAAATCATACGTAACTTAGCAGATGTGGCTGGAAGGACTGGACGTCTTCACACAAAGGAAGCAACTTCAGCTTTTACCTTGCACCAGACATACAAAATGTACTTTGAGACTGATGAAGGACCATAGCTCTACACTGTGAAATTATAGAAACAAAAATAAAATACAGGAGAAAATTTCTACAAAATTGGGAGTAGGGAAAGATTTTTAGCACACAATAAACAGAAAACTTAAAACCAAAACATTGTTCAAGTGGATTTTATCAAAATTAAAACTTCCTCAAGACTTACCATTCAGAAAATGAAAAGGCAAGCTACAGCAGGCAAGAAAAATACTTCTTTCCTCCTTTTTTAATTCTTTTTTCTTCCTCCCACCCTTCCTTCCTTCTCTGTCTAGTCTATACGTCTCTGATAAAGGATTTTCATACAGAATATATAAAGAATGACTGTGCTTCGATGATAACCGACAAGAATATTGTAAAACACAGGAAAAATATCTGAACAGAGCTTGGGAAAGATGAATAAATGGCCACAACTACACACACGAAAAAATGCTCAATACTATCAGTTATTAGGAAAATGCAAAAGAAAAAACAAGATATCACTACAAATACACCAGAATGGCAAACATGAAAAAGATGGAAACTTCCAAGCCTTGAAGATGACAGGAGCCACTGACCCTCTCAGGCGCTGCAGGCGGGGCTGTAAAACAGTACCAACACTGAAAACATCTCGATAGTTGTCATAAAAGTAAACCCACACCTACACCATGTGACCCAGCAAGCACACTTCTGGCTATTACTCAAGAGAAATGAAAACCTATTTCTATACAAAGTTTTTCACAAAGAATCTTAAAGCAGCTTTATGTGTAAAAGCTTAAAACTGGAAACACCTCAAAACTAGAGACAACCCAAACGTCTGCTCAGTGTCTTAGCGACTGGCTCCTTCTCTGTGTGTGTTCACCTTACTTATCCTTCCCAAAATCGCTACTTTCTTCTAAATATCTTGAGAAAGCTTACAATTATCTAATTAAATGTTTATTAATTGTATCAGAAATTTTCAAAACAGGCTGTTTCATAAGTTGCCAGGAAAACCATGGGTTGACTGATTTGAGGTCAGTTATGTATCCTCGGTCCATTCAGCCTGGACTGGCTGGCCCCATGATCCAGAATATGCCACTGATTCTTTTGAAATATATGAGTTCTGTTCTCATCACTTGGGGCTATGGATAGTACCATTTGGTTTAGAAGCATCATATATGTAGAAATATCTGATACCATGAATAAATTATTTAGTACAAATCGTAAATAAGAGAAAGGAAGAGAGGAGAAAAGAAAATAACTTGGATTACTATACAGATGATTTGCCTGTGACAGCTGAAGTGACATGAAAGATTAATGAAAATAATAAAACTAGATTATTCTTCCATTTGTGTATAGCAGGTTAAATATATTGAAATAATGAAGGCAATAATAAATGAATAATACAGTGGAACTGATGTTCAGCCACCACCCTATCAGTTTTCTCTTACAAAGGTTCACAACTCATGTTCTTAGTCATTTTACAGTATTATTATTGATCTTACTATTATCACAGTATCATTCTAGATACTACATCTTGCAAATGATTTTTAACTGACTGCATTATGATCAACATTGTTTTAGTTTAGCTTATTAAAATCAATATGCTGAAGACTATCATGTTGATTATCTCTCTAGGTATAGATAAGCCATCAATTGTAACAATATAAAGCTATCATGATTTTAGTATAAAATCGTATGTATTTTTTAATGAAGATATTTATATTCAAAATAGCTGGATACTTGCACAGAAATTAGAATAAGGTGGTTACAATGACTTACTAAAATAAGTTGGCTACTGAACCACAATGAAGAAAAAAATCAATTTATTAAAAAGGATACATAATCCTACTGCATTTCTTTCTAGTGCACCACTCTAATATATTTTCCTGGACTGAGCATTCATTACATTGTATTTATCTATTTTTTCTACAGAGAGTCTATCCAAGTGAAACGGAAGGCTGTGAGAGCAGTTTACGGCACACACAAAGTGTCTGTGGTTATGATCACTGTGTAGCTGATGGACCATAAAGCATGATGCTTTTCAAAGGCCAAATGTAACACAGTTATTAAAATGTACCCCATCATTTTACAGATTAGGATAGTGCTAAAATGATATGATATTTCAAAGATGCCACAACAATTAAGCAAAATGACCCCACCAAGCATTTCTTAGGTTGAAAAATGCAGCCTCACATAATTAAATCACTCATCTGACATTTTACACAAAACCCACAGAAAACCCTCATTTTCACGGGAAGAAAAAACGTAACAGACTTGCACCTTTCCTGCTGCAAGAAAAGTGGAAGGGGAAAAAGTACAGTCCAACAAATCTAGCTTTAAATCTCTGACTGCCCAGAACTGACTAGCTATGAAATTTTGGTCAATAATTTCTCTGGACATGACCAAGACTTGATATATCAACCCCAACAGGGTTGATTCGAGGGCTTAAGACATGAGCCAGGCACACTGTAAGTATTTTCTCAAACCCCCCAGTACTGCAATATTGGAATTGAAATGTTCTAACAGATGCAATTGGAGAGTGGTAGCATTGTAATGCTATACATCAAAGTGTTGTGGGTTTCTTCCCACAGAAACAATTATGCCAATTTCGGAATTCTTAGATGTTCGTTTCTAGGTATATAGCAGTAAAACTGAATGCATTCAGATATTCGCCATTAATGAAGTGAAAGAATACATTTGAAATAAAGCAACAGCAATTATTAATTAATAAAATTACACTCTCATTACATTCTTAAAATTCTCCAATATGTTTCACTTGCATAATATTTTATAATTTATAAGTCAATTGCATGTATTATGCTATTATTGACCCACTATGATTAACTAACTGCTATGAAATAAAGAATTCTTGAATAAATGAGCAACGAGCATTTTTTTCCTTAGAAGGTAGAAGCAAACTTTCCTAAAAACCCACAATGCTGATCAGGTATTTTACTGCCAACCCAGTTTTAAGAAGCTGATGTGAGCATTGCTGCACTGAATCTACTTGATATTCACGATTTGAGGACTGATTCCAATCTCCCTAGGATTCCTCTCCAAAAGACTATCTAAGGAATACTAATATAAATGAGAATTATTTTATATCTTATAGCTTAAAATGGAAAGCATAATACTATATAAATAAAATATTATAGACATGACTTTATTAAACATAAAAGCAATTGTTCATTTTTTATTATATCATTAATAGACATTTAAATTTCCTGCTTGTAGAGAAAATGTTAAATGAAGTAGTGACATTTGGGTTTAATTGAAATGCAAAATAAGCTTCCCCATCAGTAAAATGTAAGTTAATGAGCCTGCTTCTTTCCTATTTGCAGGGAGTCTATCTTGAGATGTTTGGGGCTCCTTCTTAGGCTGATAAGGAGATTGAGAAGGAATCACATTCAATATTCAGGGTCTGGTGGCACACCCCCTGAACTTGTCTTACAATACAGTAGAAAAGGAGGAAGAGTTATAGTCTGGGAACCTAAATTCTAGTTTTACTTCTGCTATTTGCTCAACGTCACTTAGACAAGACACCTGACTGTACCTACCTGTTCTAATAAGAAAAATCATAACCGCTTTGCCATTATCTCAGGATGTTAAAAAATCATCTGTAAGACATAGAAGTCTCCTATACTCTCATAAGGTATATAATTACACACACACAATTATATACATGCATATAAAATTACAAAATTACACCTGTCTTTCCTGTAGGTGCGTGACTGCAAGAATGCTTCCTAACCTCTCAGTATTCAGTTTTCTTCTTCATAAAATAAATGTATCATCTAGTTACCACTAAGGTTATTCTGAACTCTAACTTGCTAGGTGTACAGGTAAGAGGATCAATCACATAACTTTGAGTAGTAATATTTGGACAAGAGAGTGACCAGGTTCACTGGACTTCTAACAAGCTTCTGGACCCAGGTCCCCATCAGGCTCCCCAGTCATTTGCGTATCAATATTTTCTCATTTCAATTATTCTCCTTATGAACGTCAGTCATTCCAAAAGTCAAATCCGACAATGTCAGTTCTCTGAGGGTCCTTTACAACCAAATTATCAACCACAGAGAAAAGCTCAAACTCTTTAGTAAGGCCCCCAGGGCCACTCAGACAACGCCTACATTTCCAGTTTCTTCTACAATTTTGTAATCTGCCTGTTCGGAGTGAAACTTTGTAGGGCCTTACAGACCACAGTGAAAAGATTTAGTGTAATTATAAGATCAATGGGAAGCAACTGAAAGTTTTGATTTCTAGGAGTAGTATTATTCTTAATTTAAGAATTCCTTTGTGACAATTAGATTATAGAAAAATGAGGAAAAAAGGAAAAATAGAAACAAGTTAATCATTTAGAGGTTTTTGGTTTGGACTAAGGTAGTGGAGGAAATGGAGAATGTGGACAGACCTGGGATATATTTTGGTAGAATACTTAATTTTAGATCACATGTAAAGTAATAATGAGAGAACTGTCATGAGTATCTGGAAAGATGGTAGTGCCATTTGCAGAGAGAAGGAAGATTAAGCTACTTCTACATTGGCCATGTGGCGTTTGATGTGCCTGTTAGACATAAAACAGAACTTGTAAGTAGGCAGTTTGAGTTCAGTTTCAAGATCAAGTGAGACGCTGAAGACGGAGAGTCACCAGCACAGAGAATTTACTTAACGTGACTGAAAACACTACGTCATCACCTAAGGAAAGCACACAGATGCTGAACAGCTGAAACCTCAAGACGGAGCCCCGGGGGTCCCCAGATTTACCCAGGAGGAGGAGGCAGAACTGGCAGAGAAAATAAAAAATGTCGATTAGTGTGATAAGAAAAAAAATCAGAATACTGGGTGTCATATCTGCATTCGTTTCCTAAATGACTACCCATTGAGTGGCTTAAAGTCACACAAATTAATTACTGTACATTTCTGGAGATCAGAAGTCTAAAATGGATTGGCAGGGCTTCATTCTAGGGAAGAATCTGTTTCCTTTTCTAGCTTCCAGAGGCTTCCCACATTCACTGCCTTATCTCCTCACATCACTCTGACCTCTGCTTCCATTGTCACATCTTCCCTGGCCCTTATACAAACCTCCTATAAGGACTTCTATGATTATGTTAGTCCTACTCAGATAGTCTCAGATAACTTCCCCATCTCAAAATCCTTATGCTAATCTCATTAGCAAAGTCCTATTTACCAATGACTTAACATATTACAAATTCTGGAATTAGGATGTGCATATCTTTGGGTGGGGCCATCACTCTGCCTATCATGGTAGCAAAAAACTTCAAGTTTATCTTCAAGAGATACTGTGATCAACAATGTTAAATACTGCAGAGATGTTGAGCGAAAAAGACAGACAAGTCATTGCTGGACTTGACAACTGATGGGTCACTGGTTACTTCGACCATTACCCTTTCAGCACTAGGTTGGAAGTAATTGGAAATGAGAAAATTATTGCGAGATGTTTTGTTAGGAAAGGGGATAGAAAAATAGCAGTTGGGGTTAAATGAAAGCCTGTTTTAAAAATGAAAGTTACTATATGCACTTTTTAAGCAAATACACATAATCCAGTAAAGGTAAAAAAATGTGTGATGTGAATAATAAATGCAAAAATGACATCTATAAGGAAAGAGAAGAGGGTATTGCTGGATAATTAGATTAATTTTTTTAGCAGATGAAAGCACTTCACTTCTTCCATCTATAAAAACAGGAAGAAAGACAGAAAACCTTACAGATGAATAAAATAGAATGTGATGGTTGGAAGATGAGTGTGTCCCATTTACATGCATCCTCTTTTCTCAGTCTATTTGAAGATGATTGTCTTCAGTGGGTTTTCAAGATGGGTTTAATTCTAGGGAGAATTATACACAAGAGAAGAGTATTTTCAGATACTGAATGAGAAATTAAGTACCACTACCAACCTGGACTGAGTGCTCATCTGAGTGTGTAATAATCTCTTTAAACACAGAAGAGTCATCATAGCTCTACGATTTTTCTCCTCTAGTCCTCAGTTGCCTTTATGCAGGCACTGACACATTAATCACTGAATTCCACCAAAGATGGCTTTTGAACTGGAGAACTTTGCGGGGGAAAATAAGTTGATCAATTTTGGTGAATAAACTTTGCTGGTATCCGTTTGTTGATCATGTCTCATACCTAACCCACCATCACTGTCTCTCAAATAAAACTCCAACTCATGCTCTTCTCTCTACCTTTTCCCATGGCAGTCAGTCCAATGGAGCATCAATTCTTACTTGGATTATTTCAACAGCAATTCATCTGATTTTTCTCTAGTATCTCTTCCACTGCAAACAGAACAGCAATAAACTAATAATTTCATCCAGCCCTCCTCATATGATCACTATAAAATCTCTTAAAATTTTCTTCATTGCAATTATGATAAAGACAAAAATGTATACAACTCCTTTTAGTGCTCTACATAGTCCTATCCCCTTCTTATGAATGACATATTACCACATCCTTCCTCTTGTGATCTCAGCATTCCAGCCACTCTGAAGTTCCATTAATTCTGCAAACATTCCAAGTTCCCTCAAGGCTTTAATACTGTCCTTCTCATCAGAAGCAAAATTCATCTCCCTCTTTGCATAACCAACTCTCTCAGTTCTCTGACCTCAGCTGTACCTTGATTGCCTCACAGAAGCTGTCTCTGATGTTGTACACAAATTCAGATCAGTGATCATCTATTTAAAAGCACATATACAGCTATAAATACATATATTTTATAGAATTATGTAATTAATGGCTATCCCACCACTAAGCTATAAATTAAAGGAACAGATTTTCAAATAATATATTTACGTGAATTATCATATTTATATAATATGTATACCATGTCATATATTAGACATGTGAATTATTTAATACGTAATTTTATATATTGTATTGTTACAGATTTTCTATATATATTTTTTTCTATTTCCTGATCTCTATAGATCTGTTACAAGTATATATACTAAAGCTAAATAGAAAAAGTAGGGAATTATGAAGGCTGGAAAAGAGGCCAAGGCTAAATTAAAAAGTCACTTTTTTTTTTAAGTTAACTGGTAATACTGTAATATTACCACACTTTTCTATATTTATGGTACTTCAAAAATATGACTATCTTCTCACCAAACAGTAGAATTCTGTCACTTTTGTTTATACAGGAATAGTTTCTGAATCTAAGTGCCATGTTAAGTAGTATACAATGACACGTTTGAACTATTGAATATCTTTTAAAAAGTTAAGAACAAATGTTGCTTAAAATTTTCAAGAAAAAGTAAGTTTGATTTCATAACTAAATTACAAACCTTTTTTAACCACTCTAGACAATTCAAACACATAATTTTAACAGAAAAAGGATACACCTTAATTAAATGCATTTTATATTGACAATATCTAATTACTTATATATACCTCTATGTACAGATAGGTACATATAACATAGTTGTATGCATGTATGTGTACACACACACACAATTGCATGTGTATGTGTAATCAGCAGGTATTTAGAGATATGCTTGGGTCAGGTTATTTATTCTTAATAACCAACACTTTATGACTTATTTTGAAAGAAGCTTTGGCAATGAAAAGATTTTTGTGAATATTTATTCTAAATTCTGCTTCTAAAGAAGTCCATTTTTCCTAAGCAGTAGCAGATTTCTGATTTATTGAGAAGATAATCTTCCAGCATCTCCTTGAGGTACCACATTGTCATTCCACATCACATTCTCAATCCATTTGCTCTTTGCTTCATGGATTCTAAACAACTGTGCAGAGTCAATTGCCACACCCTCCAGCATCCCACAGTTCCTAATCAGCTCATCAGCCTGTGTTTATAAACAAGTAACAGACTGCAGGTCACATGCCCAAACATATCTGAAGTAACTAAGCCAAATGAAATATGACTAAATGCCTGCTCAATTAAAGGAAACACATAAGCCTTTTTAAACATTTTTTATCTCACTGCTTCAATTTTAATTAAAAATTAATGTGAAGTCAGTAATATTTGTAAAAAACAAAAATTCTTACAGCATCTCTTTTTTCCTTAGCCTAAGTCTTAACAAGGTTTGGAAGAGTGGTGTGGTTTTTGAATTAACAACTCATTGTTTGAGAGTAAGCATGCCTCACAGTCAGTGTTCCATCAAAGGTTGACTTTCTTTCAGAATTTAGGAGTAGGGGATGCTACTGAGAGGCTGAATTCTAGTTACAACTTGATCACGGTAGTCAAAAGCCATGGGAAAGGAGGTGGATGGAAAGAACAGAAGGAAGAAAGATGGAAAGAAGGGAGGGGAGTAGAGAAGGAGAGGAATTAACAGACATGCATTTCTAGACTATAACTTACAAGGACAATAATTGTGGCTTTTGTATTTCAGTCTTTCACTCACTAGCACTTTGCCAAGAACTGATACTCACTAATGAAGTGATTGTTGACTTGAACAGGACAAGACAGCCTGGGGAGTTAAAGGAAATCCAGGGAGATTTTCTTTTCCCAGTATCTGTTCCTCATTTTAGCACTGACTGATGTCCCACTGTATGACTTCCATTTCTGTGTAACACATGACTGTAAAATGTAGTCACCTTAAGAGAATGAATACTTATTATCTCAGTTTCTGAGGGTCTTAGCTGGGTGGTTAGTCTTAATGTCTCTCCTGAGTTTGCCATCGAGCTGTTGACCAGCACTGTGGTCACCGAGGCTTATCTGGGCCTGGAGGATGTGCTTCCAGCCTCACCTCTGCATCAGTCAGCGGAAGAGTTCAGTTCTCTCCACGTGTACCTTTCCATGGCTTTAACTCTTTTCTCCTTAAAACCAGTCACATGCTGGCTTATTAAATAAGGCCTAATCTCATCCAAAACATTGGCACGGTCACCAAGAGCTATACTGGAAAGACCATGTATCGGAAGTAGGTGTAATTAGGGGCACCGTCAGGGTCTCAAAGAACTCCATGAATAAAGAACACTTCAAATGTTGATTCTGAAAAGGGGTGATTTTTTCTGAGGACTGAGCCCTTATGAACCTCTTCTGGTGACACCATTAATGTCAGAGAACGGTCTGTCTTAGACCTCTGAGTGCTCTAATCCTATTTATTACAGTTTTCTTTTTCCAAACTGATTAACTGAAAAATAAAAGGATGTCTCACAGCTTCAATCCCACATTATTAAATTCTAGAAGAGCAATCAGAAATGGTCAATTCTATCAAATTGTGGTATGAAGGCTGTGGAGCGTGCTCAGGGTGGGTGGGTGTGCATGGGGTGGGGAGCTGTATCCTGTGCTCAGGGAAATAAAGGAGAAAGACAAAGATCTACAACAAACAACAAGGGAAAGAACTATTCAAATTTAAGTTCCTACAGCATCACAGCGAAGATCTGGATCTTTTATTTTGTGGAATTAGATTTAATTTGGCTCTTAACAATATACAATCACCCTTCTATTGTGTTTTGCTCTGTTTTGTTTTTTTTTAAACAAAGTTTCCTACTTCCTTTAGTCCAAGGTTGTGGTTTTTAGCCTTTTTTATCTGCCCCTTCAGTAATTCTTTCTCCCTTTTAGATAGGTAGGTAGGTAGACAGACAGACAGAGAAATAGATAGACACAAACAGGTAATGTCCGATAATCCCATATGGATATACATCACAGAAAGAAAAATATACATATATCTAAATAATACCCGTATTTATAATGCAAATCTATATAATGATAGTGGGCTATAATGGAATGAATTAATAAGAAAGCTTGTAAAGTGGCTTCAGGAGGAGCACAACAGGATAAAGGTGGCAGATTCATCTCTAAGCTCATCAATTTTTCTCATGTGTCACATCAGGAAAGCCATAGGACACTTTTTCTGTTATAAAATTAATACCTGCTTCAAAAGGTGTTAAATACATAATTAAAGAACATAACCACCAGAAGAATTAAAACTATATACTTTTAAAGTAACAGAAGAAGAAAAAAAGTAAGAATATAGCATGCCAATTAAAGGAAAAAAGGAAATAAAGTGACAGAATCAAGTCAAACATACATTTGAAAATCTCATTTGTAAACCAACAGACGCAGCAATAACCACCTGGCTCAAGTTATGTAACAGGAACATGTAAATCAAAGTGACACAGTAAGCTTGAAAGCAAAAACATGGGCACAAGAACACACCAAACTCATTCAAAATAAAAACGAAATTAGGCTTAATATTGGGAAAATGAAATCAAAGATAATGAGTATTCAAATAAATTATGGAGTTAATAAATGATAAAGATATCTTAAAATGATAAGAAGAAAAATTCTCAATAAATAAGGTGACTTTGAGTTAAAATAAACAAATTTATTTTACACCAACATTTGTATTATCATTACCAGGGGGAAGAGGGACGGGGTAGAGGAATAAATTGGGAGTTTGGGATTTGCAGATAGTAACTACCATATATAAAATAGATTGACAATAAGGTCCTACTATATAGCACAAGGAACTATATTCAATACCCTGTAATGGCCTATAATGAAAAATAATATGAAAAGTAATATATGTGTATGTATAACTGAATCACACTATGTATACCAGAAATTAACACAGCATTGTAAACTGACTATACTTTTGAAAAAATTGTGAACTGCAGATATATTTATGATGGATTTTCTAAAAATATTAGACAAAAAGTATGTAACATTTTGTTGCTGAGAATGTACTTTTTAAGCATGACTCAAAGACCAGAAGACCACAAGATATGTTTGATCTAATCACCAACAATATTATGAGTGGTTGCCAGCGTTTTTGAGAGCAATTTTCCACATCTGACTCAGCAATGTCACTTCCTGAAATTCACCCTAGGGCTATACTCACCCATGCTGAGCTGAATAATGAATCCCCAAAATATCAAATTCCTAAGCCCTGGAAGTTCTGAGGTTCATTTACATGGAAAAAAGGATTTTGCAGATGTGATTAAGTGAAAGGACCTTGAGATGAGAGATTTTCCTGGATTATCTGGATGGGCTCTAAATTTAATCACAAGTATTATCACAGGGAGGCAGAGGGAGATTTGGCTGGAGAAGAGAAGGCCATGTGACCACAGAGGCAGAGACTGGAGTCATGTGACCACGTATCAAGGAAGGCTAGCAGCCACCAAAAGCTGGAAAAGGGCAAAGAACAAATTCTCCCCCAGAGCCTCTGGAAGGAAAGAGTGACACTCTGCTGACAGCTCAGTTTCAGCCCCATAAGACTGAGTGGTAACTTCCAGCATCTAGGACCATACGCAAACAAATCCCCTCTGTTTAAAGCTATTAAATTTGTGGTTATATTTTATGGCAGCAACAAAAACTACATCATCCCAAACCTTAAGGATATGCAAGCAAAAATCTTTTTTTAACTGAAGCCTTTTTCTAAATAATTTTTTAAATACCAAAACAAAGGAGTAACAATTACAAGAAAATCAAAATCAAAATCAATGAACTGGGCAACAGAAAAATCACAGAGGAAATCAATGAAATAAAAAGCTAACTTCTCTAGAAGACCAACAAAATTCATAAAATTCTAGCCAGACACATCAGGGGAAAAAAAACAGTTACAAGACACAAACTACCACTATTAGCAATGAGAGGTAGCACTATGGTAGAAGATACTGATAATAAATGAATAATTAGAGAATATTATCAACAAATTTGGTGCAGTAAATTCAACAATTTAGATGAAATGGGCCAATTTCTCAGAAAATAAGTATCAAAGCTTGTTCAAAAAGAAACAGATTCCTTAAATAGCACTGTATCTATTAAAACTAATTGAAATTCCAGTAAACATTAACAAAAACCTTTCTAAAAGAAAACTCCAGGCACAGATCACAGATTGGAAAAATTCACCAGTGGAACAAACACTTAAGGAAAATATAGTATCATTTCTACCCAAATTCATATAAAAAATTAAAGATAAAAAAACAACCTTCTGAGTATTGTACCTGATGCTCCAGGTATTAAGACATCTCCTCCCTCTGGCTGATGAAAACAGAATCTCTTCTAAGCCATATGTGAGCTTTGAGAATTGTGTGCCCTGCTGGTTCGTGATGATTCCTTCCTGAGCCTGCGGAGTTTCCCATCACAAACGTGCTGATGAGCATTCAGCCAGAAATTTGAAGGACCCCTCTGCCAATGTCCAAAGATCTCTCACTTTGCAGCTCCTTCTTCCCCAAACCAGCTGTCTGGCCTCTCTGAACTTCAGTCTCTGCCTCCGTAACTCATCAGGACTCCTGGACTTCTGTTTGAATTCTTCCCTCCTTGTTTGTGACCTGAAAACTGCTTCCAGCCAGTACATGAGGGCAATCACAGAGCTAACCTGGCCTGTTTCCCTTTTCTCACAGACCAGCACCATATTGAGTCCACTACCCAATGTCTGAAGGAGGGTTGTTTTCATTTCTTTTCTCTAGTTTTCTAGCTGTTTACAGCAGGAGTTCAATTCCCATAGCAGTTAAGCCTTTATGGCTTAAAGCAGAAGTCTTATTAAGTTTTAAGAAGTTTTAAAAACCACGATAAAAGGTCCATGACCTTTCCATTTTGGTGGGTGTGGCTTTAAGACCTTAACTTCAAGAGAGGACCTAGTTTCAACCTACCAGAGAATGAGTATCACTGATAAGCTGGAAAGATCATGTGGTAAAGCTGCACTTGATGTATAAGGCTCTGTTGACAATTCTCCAAATGTCTTTGCTAGACTACAGACTATCTGAATTTATTACTACCAGTTACAAATAGGAACTTCTTATAAAGCAGGATGAATTAATCTCGTACCAACAAAATATCCATTTGCATTATATTAATGTTTCCTATATAAAATATATTTTTTTTAAATTATATGTTAAACAAAGGTTGATTAAAAGGACAAATATAGCAGGTATTTTCAGATGTTATCTTATGGCTAGAGGCTCTAAACAGTTGATAATAACTTAGATTACAAGTCCTCTAATATGTAAAGGAGAAATAAAAGCTTTATAAGAGTAGTGTTCTCACAGCGTCATTTTTTAAAAGCATTTTTCATCTCTTGTACTGACAAAATAAGTTGCAGCCTTTCAGTATTCAAAACTGTAAGTTATGTTCTATTTATCTTTCTAAGAAAATTATCTGTGCTAAATGTCCTTACCATGTGGCCCTAAATTAGAAACAATAGTTATAAATACTAACAGTCTCAAGGAACAACATGAGCCTCCATTTCTACAAGAATGTCATCTTGGGACCACTTGCTACTAGAAAACACAATTTTTATATGACATTTGGAAACACTTGGCAACATGACTCATTCTTTTCTGTCTATGCATCTATGTGTGAATGTATGTATCTATGTAACTGTCACATCAACGTGCATCCTGTTTCTGGAGTATTTAAATGCATATCCTATATATATATCATCTCATTTTACCTATCAACATTTCAGTATGCACTTCTAACAGATAACTTAAAAAAATTTATAAATCACCACACAATTTTCATATCTAGCAAAATTTAATAATCCCTTAATATAATCTGATAATATAGTTTCCTTAATTTTTAATTAAATGCCTTTTTCAGATTTTTGTCTCAAAAAAATAAGGTCCACTTATGGCATCTGTTGATATTTAATCAACAACTCAATCTCTAAGAGCTTTCCCTTATTTATTTATTTGTATTTTGTGGGAGGAAGCTGCTCTACACAACTTCCCACATTCTGGACTTGGCTGATTTCATCCTCAGTGGGTTTGTTGAACAGGTTCTTCTATTTAAATTTCCCCCTAACTCTGACTCACATCTAAAGGCTCGATTAGATTGAGATCAATAATATTTTAACAATGTAACAAGTTTTGAAAATCCCTTTTAAATCATAACTCCAAAAACACTCGGTATTTGCCACATGATGAATTTCTGAGCATTGAGTAAGAGAAATAATGCTGAGTTCACTGGCTCACTAGGCCATCCTGTATTGTAGATGCTGATAATGATAACCACCATCATAATAAGAAACCCCTGATTTATCACAAATTCCTCAGCTTGTAACTGTTCGAACACATTTTAGTGAAAAATATAGATACGGTATGTATGTTTCAGCAAGTACTCAATATTAAATAAAATACTCACCATCTCACAGAATCATTATTTTGTTTTCTCTATTAGCATGATACACTGCCTATAATAATCACTATGGTTAGTGAAGATATAATTTAATAACACATTTTATTAAAGAATTCTCAAATGTTAGCTGCATGACCAGGACAGAGGGAGGGAGTATTCTTGGGAGAATTACAGGAATATTACTCGTACATACTAAAGGGAATGAAGGGAAGAGTACAGAGAAAAGGAGGAATAAAACACACAGAAATTATCCTTAATGCTCTAATTATGGCCGCTCTCACGAGAGCATCACTTGCAAATTTTCTCCCCATATATATATATATAAATAATAGGAGAATAGTCATTCTTATGTATTTTGAAGAAAACATCTTAAAATATTAATCTTAGTTTTTTTTTTTTTCACTATTTGTTTATAGTGAAGACAGTTAGCCTTGCTACAGTAGGAATTTAATGAGAAAGAAACAGAAGTATTCTACTTTGGATTTCCAAAAGACATTCTTGAATCCTACTCAGAAAGAAAATTTGTGAAAGCCATTTCTGTTTTGTTTTGTTTTGCAAAAGCAAGATATGGTTGAGAGTACGTACCTTTAAAGAAGGGGAGAATATAAATGTTTAACAAAATCCTGTATCAGTGTTTAACAAACTACTCCATACCCTCTAGACATCAAACAAATTTCACGGGAGCCAGAGGAGAATAGAATGAATAAGACGTGAAACATGCAAAATCCAGGAGGAGCCTAAGACTAAGATGAGGCACGGGAACAGGGAGATAGTGGATGAGCCAGAGAAAACTAACAAGGACAACTGTGGACAGCGGAACTCACACAATTGTGAGCAGTGTCCACGTATCCAAATCAGCATCAGGGTATGGCCTGGAACCATGGCACCAAGACCAAGCACCTAAATGTGGGCAAGCCGATGCTGGCAGACTCACTGTCACCATTCAAGTGACTACCACACATCACCTCTGTTGACATTAACCATTCTCACTATTTGACAGGGTTTTTCTATACTGCTTTCTGAGTATCCAGGGGACTGACCTGCAGAAGTGAAATCTGCTCAAGGGGAGAGATTTAGCTGAGACTGTGTGAACTGCTCCCATTGGAAATTCCCTTCTCGATGGCCCTACAGCCTTGAAAACGCGTTTCATGAATCTCAAAGCGGGTGTATGGAGAGGAAAGGTCCCCAGCAGTCCCTGCCCCTGGGCAATACTGGGCAGTGATGAAACCCTCTCCAGTAACACAAGCAAGTCTTTACAAATCAGACCAGCCTGTCACTCTCCACTGGCCTCCATGGAACCCCACTCATCTCTTCTTTTCCACAGGCTACAAATCAGCCCATCTATTCGCGTCAGCTTTAGGTTCAGAAAGCTACTGTTTCTGACAAAATAGCAATCTGAGAAATACCAGTATCACCTCTGATGCTGAGAACCCCACCCATCCTCACTGGACTATCCCATCCTGTTACAACTTGGTCATCACAGGGACGGCAGGCATTAATGAAATTTATGATAGGTCTGAGAGAATTAACTGGTAATTGATAGAAACAGATAATGATACACAATCACAGATCCAAAGTCAAGCCAAAGTTAGAGGTAAAATTCTGTCACTGTCGGTATCTCAATCTAATTGTTATTGCAGATGAGTAGGCTGATTGATAATATTGTTTCAGACTATAAATTAAGGTGCATGCTTTTTGTATAATTCAATTCCCCACTCTCCATGAGGGCACACCTGGTGAACTAGAGCAATGAAGCATCACCATCGAGATGATTTTTCATCCCACGAGATGTGTGCAGCACAGAACATTAATTAGAGCTACTAAGGAAGGAAAGACAAGTGTCCATCAAACCCTCAGACTGGGAGTTATTACCAGGATTGGCAGGTAAGGTCTCACGGGGAAAGGTTCCTAGAATCTATCTTTTCTTTTCCCCCTCTGAGCACAGAAAGCAGCAAGAGGAAACCTAATATCCGGTCCTGCTGTTGTTATACCTGGAATTTCTGAAACAGAAATTTCAATGATTACATGTGTACTTATGTTAATACAATTCTGCTGAGATTTTAGGAACACAGAATGTGGAGTCTGATAAACCAAACTTTAAGTGGCTCTGACAGCTTCTAACTTTAAGCAATGGAAATGGACCTTTTGTTTGCCTCTTGAACAAATTCAGGTTCCCTGGGAAGGGAACCTGAATTCTATTGAAATAATACAGCAACGTGTTAGCCCCAGTCCTCCAGAGGCAGAGGCTGAGATAAAGATTAAACTGGGATCATTGGAGAGGGGCTAATGAGGGAGGTGAGCACAAGGACAAGACAGAAAGTCAGACACGTGAAAGATCAAAAGATAAAAAGCTACTTCATGTTGTGCCAGGGGTGATCGCTGCTTCACAGGAAGCTCTGAAGGACGGTAACAGGCTGTTCAGGGGGTGCACTGATTCCATTCGGGGCCTCTGGAAGGGGAGCTCTTCTCAGAGCAGGTCAATGAAGGGAGAAGGGGCAGGATTTGTCTGAGTCGCTCCTAACTCCCTTTTCCCATTTCTCACTGATTCAAGTTTAGCCAATGGAAACCTATATCCTCTATGTTGTTGTATTTTGTCCTGGGCTTCTCAGCAGCTGCTCTGGAAGCAGACCCCAGGCTTCGTCATACCGTGGAAGTGGAGGAATGACACTGTCCCAAGTCCCGGTAAACAACTCATGGATAAATTAAGGTTGGTCAAAGTCATTCTAAACAGTTCTCTGTGTATTTGCTAGTGGTTGATTAAGCAGTGGGCAAGTCTTTTGCGCTGGACTCTTCTAAGATGGGAAAGAAAATATTTTCCAGGACAATTTAAAGAGAGCTGTGAGTCAGGAGAATCCACACTTCTCTGTGTTTGCCTTGAATGCCCATATTGGGCCAAATCTAGAATATATGAAGAGGCAGCGTGGCATCACTGTTAAAGACATAAGATCTGAATATTTGGTTCAGATCTTGGCTCTGTCATGTACTAGGATTTGGGGAAGTCACTTAACCTATCTGTATCTTGCTTTCCTCATCCATAAAACAGTGACAATAACCGACATCTCATAATATTACTATGAGGACTCAACGAGTTCAAACAGGTAAATATCTTAGAAAACAGTAAGTGAGCAACAAGAATTACTATACAGATATGCTGTCAGTAATCCTAATGGTTATGGGTGAAACTTAATTTATCTCCTTGAATATTCTGTCAATTATATACATCACTCACTTTGGATAATTTCATCATTGCTCAGGTTATGAGGTACTAAGGGCAGGATCTCAAATACTTGGGAAGTACCAATTTACCCCTAAAAGTAAGCACTTTAAAACCTATTTTTTGGGAAAGAGAAGGGCAGCAATATATAAAGCATTTTGAATCCCTCATAAGAAAGAGCCCTTATAAAATCCAAGATTTTATTGTTTTTTCCCAACTTCTTTTATTCAATTATTGGTTGATCTGAAGCTTTTTGAAAAGAAATCTGCTCCTCTCTGAACTTAAATTTCTTCAGTAAAACTCATACCCTAATGAAAAATATTGTGAACTGTTACCTCATTGAATCACCCCATCACCCTTAATGTTGATGTCCTATTTATTCATATTAGATACTTCAGTATTTCAGCTGATTTATGTCTTGGGTAAGGATCTTAGGAAATAAGTCCTTTTATTCATCCACTTACTCTCTCTCTAGCTTTCTGCCTTTTGTTCTCTGTTGCCTCAATGTTATCAGAAATATAGCTTATTCATATTTTAGCATTTTCATTTCAACTCTTATATTCAACTTCATTTCATATTATAAAAGTGGAATTTAATAGTTTTGACTACATACTTTGTTCTTTAATAAAAAATTTCACACATCCTCTTTTAAGAGCACAGACGGGTATCGGTCTATCCACTACTGTCTCCTTTCATTATCTTTTAATCCTAAGTGAAATGTACCTGGATAACAACTATCATGGTCACCATATTTCTTTTTTTACAAAAAGAATTCTCTATTCATCCTGAGAGGAGTCTTTCTTAAAAGAATGCCTTGAATATGGCTTATTACCAAGACAGTTTGAGAAGCCACATACTTCTTAGTGGATTTTCTATTCTGATCAATTTTTTTCAAGAGGCCACTTCAATCTTTTACTACAGAGAGAACTCCACTGCAGAGTCAAGATGTTTGAGCAAGTGGTAACACTACAGTAAAACCTTTTGTGATGATCAAGGTGATTAATCATATGAGTGCACCTTCTAAGAAGAAAGCTGGGTCTTGAAAGTACATTTGATATTTTGTTTCACTTTGATAAAGAACTACGACTGTTTAGATTTCAAGGGAAGATGTACAAGATTTACTCGAGTGTGCGGTTCATAAAATTACCAAGAATTTACGTCTGTGCATTGTGATTCTGAGCTCTTGAGCCCATTTATGAATCATGAACAACCAATGAGAACGCTGAATGGACTCCAGGGGAATTATGAGCAGGCACTGCACAGTGCATTCCTACATTACAGTCAGAAGTACAAGGAGTGAGGAGGGCTTCAGAAGATCCGGGTTACATTACTGAACTTATTTCCTGTTACATAACTCCTATTTCTACCAACTTGGTAGTCTACTTTGAGGCTTTTCAGAACATTTTTTCTGGTCTTGTCAGCTTAGTTATTCTATTAATTTTTGGCAATTCCTTCCAGAGCAATTAATTATTCTCCTTGATAATTAATCTTTCCAGTGGCTGTAGTTTCCCACAAAAGTTGTACTTTGCCCAACTGACTTTTACAAAAACCTTTATTCTAGCAGACATTATTTTGCTTTGTTTAAAAATCTGTCTCTCCTACTGCTCAACAGCAAGAACTCTTTCTATTCATCTCTACAGCACTAGTTCTTATATGTGATATTTAAAAATGGTTTTGAAAATGGCAGAACAGGAGCAAAATCATTTAAACAATATGGGAAACAGATTTATTTTCCTAAGTGAAAAGGCCACGGATATGTCTGATTTGAGATAAAATTGGATCAAGGGGTCAAATGATTTTATTAAGGTATTATGTTATTTTTAGCCCCCATACCATCTTGTTTCCTTCTCAAGTAGATATGACCTTCAGGCTGACAATACTCCTGGTTTGATCCTAACTTGTGCAGGCTAATCTGGAGGCAACAAAAATCTAAAGTCTCAGTAATTCAAACAAAATTCTGAGGACTGCAATTCCTTGTCTCTAATGAAATCAAATCCTACTGTGGCCACGGTGGCCAAGGGCATGAAATACACCAACTAGTTTTAGCCCAGGTCCAAACCCTCTCTTGGAACATCTAGTTGGGTCACTTTAGATCTGCGAGCATTCTTACTTGTGGTTAATATAATGAATTATTGTTGGGTTAAGCAGGAAGACTTTTTGGTATTACTAAAAAGCTTCAAAAATTTGACCAACTATAGGCTGAGCTTCCAGAAATGACTTTAAGAACTACATTTCAAACCTAATCTAGCAGGGATAATGACACTACTGGCAATACTGAAACTTGGTTCCCTCTGCCTCATTCAAGGGCTGCCACACCACCACCCCATGCCAGAGGTGTGTGCCCCCAGCTGCTCCCTGCACCAGTGCAATGGTTTCCCTGCACACGGCCATCTCCTCACTTGGTCAGTTTCCAAATATCAGCACCACGCTCAAGCAGGTACATCTGACTGGTGGCAACAAAGTCACGTGTCTGCCCATTAGCATACTAGAATAATGATAAAAAATAGGTGTTTGCTTCTCAGTGAGAAAAGCAGACTGAACACTGTAAAGAAATGCCAAGATTTTAGAGAGTGTTAAGAGATATAGGAGAAGTCAAAGTTGTACAAGTATGTCTCCATTAAAATATGTGGATTGTTATTAAGGAATACTTATACCCCATAGAAAATCATATTCTTTTCCTAACCTTTTTTGTAACCAGTGAATGAATATTAAGAAAAACTGTAGATGGTAGTAATAATAATAATAATAATAATAATAATAATAATAATAATAATAATAATAATAATAATAATAATAAATATATTTATTATCTTAACACTTGACAAGAATATACAATGCAGTACCTATTAGGTGAATAAATGAGTGAGTGAATGAATGAATCATTCTTAAAACTGCACTTCATATATATGTAAAATACCACCAGATGTCACATCTGGTTTTAGAACACAGAATAAAAAACAAAGCAATGATATTATCAACATAAATTGTGACATAGCATGGAAATACATATTTTTAAGCTATTATTTAAGCATATTTAAACATGAAAGGTATTATATAGCACATAGATACATGTCATAATAATGTCAAAGTGACAAATTTAAAATGAAATTCTTCTCAGGGTCATCTAACAAAGACAAGGACATATTTCATGGATTTAGAGGAGTCAATAAACATATTTAATATAAATAACTAAAATTATACACAAGATCCCTAATATTATATAATCATCAACTAATGATTTGGCCTTAAGTAGAGTGCTGAAATTCTGGCCATATTCTGACTTCCTGCCCTCTAAAATAATATCAGATTTCAAGCCTCAGCCTTTCAATTTACCCCCAGGAAGCAAACTAATAAGGCTAGGGGCAAAATGACATCCTCACAAACAAAAATGGTTTGGCAAAAACTGGTACTTAGTTCTCATGTCACGAGAACTTTTTTTGCATTATGTCTGAATAGTAACATCATGGGGTCCATGGGAAAGGAAGCATTGATGAAGGAAGTTAAAGCCGACATAGATAAATGGAAAGACATTCTATGCTTATGGATTGGAAGAAAATTGTTAAAATGTCTATACTACTCAAAACGATCTGCAGAACCAATGCAATCCCAATTAAAATCTTAACGGTATTCTTTACAGAAACAGAAGAATAACACTGATACTCATATGGAACTAAAGAAGACTCCAAACAGCCAAAGCAATCCTGACCAAGAAGAACAAAGCTGCGGACATCACATTCTCTATTTAAAAACTAACTACAAACGTATAATAATCAGAACAGCATAATATGGGTATAAACAAGCATATGGATCAATGGAATAGAACAGAGAGACCAAAAGAAATCTATTTACAGTTAACTGATTTTTGACAAGAGTGCCAAGAACACAAACTGGGGAGAGGACAGTCTCCTCAACAAATGGTGTTGGGAAAAACTGGATAACCACATGCAGAAGAACGAAACTGAACCCTTTTCTCACACCAAATAGAGTCATGTCAACAGGAATTAAAGACTTAAATTTAAGATCTGAAACCATAAAGCTCCTATAAGAAAACAGAGGGGTAAAGCTTACTGATAACCTGTCTGGACAATGACTTTTTAGATATGATACCAAAAACACAAGTAACAAGAGGAAAAAATAAACAAACCCAATTGCATCAAGCCAAGAAGCTTCTGTACAGCAAAGAAAAAAATCTACAGAGTGAAACAATAACCTAGGAAACAGGAGAGAATATTTGCCAACAATATATCTGATAAGGTGTCAATACCCAAAATATATAAGGGAGGCATACAATTCAACAGGAAAAAAACAGCCTAATTTTAAAATGGGAAAACTCAAAATGGATTAAAGATCTAAATGTAAGACAGGATACTGTAAATTTCCTAAGGGGAAAAGTAGAATAAATCGCAGGAATATAAGTATTTTTTTGGATCTATCTCTGACAGTAATAAAAATAAAAGCAAAAATAAACAGGACCTAATTAAACTAAAAGGCTTTTTGCACAGTAAGGAAAACCATAAACAAAATGAAAAGACAATCCACAGGATGAGAGAAAATATTTGCAAACAATGTGACCAATAAGGAATTAATTTCCAAAATATATAAACAGCTCATACAGCTCAATATCAAACAAACAACCCAATAAAAAAAAAATAGGTTGTAATTAGCAGCAACATGGATAGACCTAAAGATCATGCTAAGTGAAGTAAGTCAGAGAAAGACGAATAGCATATGATATCACATATATGTGGAATCTAAGAAAAAGATACAAAGGAACTTATCTGCAAAACAGAAACAGACTCACAGACATAGAAAACAAATACATGGTTATCAAAGGGGAAAGGGACAGAGGAGGATAAATTAGAAGTTTGGGATTAATGGATACACACTACTATATAAAAATAAATGAATAACAAGGAATTAATTTTTAGCACAGGGAACTATATTCAATATCTTGTAATAACCTATAATAGAAAAGAGTGAAAAAAGGATAGATATGTATCTATAACTGAATCACTTTGCTGTACACTTGAAACTCATAGAATATTGTAAAGCAACTATACTTCAATAAAAAGTTGTTTTGGAAAAAAATAAAATGAGAAAAGGACTTGAACATACAGTTCTTAAAAGAATACACAGAAATGGCCAATAGGTATATGAAAAATATGCAATTTTACTAATCATGAGGAAAATGTAAATTAAAACCACAATGAGTTATTACCTCACACCTATCAGAATTATGATCATCAAAAAGACAAGAAAAACCAAGTTTGGAGAGGGGGTGGAGCAAAAGGGACTCAAATCGGCTGAGCCATTGTGGAAAACAGCATGAGAGTCCCTTAAAAAATTAAAAACACAACTACCATGTCATCCAGCAATCTTACATCTGGGCATATAACCAAAGGAAACCTAATCAAGTACTACAAAGAGATATCTGCACACCAATGTTCATCATTGACAATATCCAAGATATGGAAACAACGTAAATGCCCATTAATAGATGAATGGATAAAGAAAATGCAATATATACATATAATGGAATATTATTCAGTCTTTAGAAAAGAAAAGTGAATCTTGCTATTTGATACCTCGTGGATTAACTTAGAGAAATAATACTAAATGAAATAAGCCACATGCAGAAAGGCAAGTTCTATATGACCTCAGTTACATGTGAACCTTCAAACAGTTAAATTCACAGAAACAGAAAGTTCAGAGGTGGTTATCAGGGACTGGGGGGAGGTGCAACTTGAGAGAAGTTGGTCAAGGGGTACAAAGTCTCAGTTATGCAGGATGAGTAAGTTCTGGAAAACTGGTGTACAGCAATATTAATACAGTTGACAGTACTCTTGTGTACCTGAAATTTGCTAAGAGGATAGATCTTGGGTGTTTCCATCAAAACGAAAAAGGAGAAGAAAGGGGAGAAGTGGAGAAAGTGGGAGGGGGAGGGGAGGGGAGGAGGAGCAGGGGAAAGAAAAACGGTAAAGGTGTGAAGTAATGGGTATGTTGATTGGCTTGGTTGTGGTAATTATTTCACAATATATACAGATATGTCATCAGGTTGCAAACATTGTATATATACAATTTTGATTGTCAATTATCCCTCAGTTAAAGCTGGGAGAAATTAACAGACTAATGGAGAATTTAACTTAAATGTGTATCTTGGGACATAGGAGAAAACACTTTCTTCTCATATGATCACATAACAGAACTGTTTCAAGGAATATTCTTCCTGGAGATGTTTATAGCCTTCACAGTTCAAGCAGTCAGGTGGAGACCAGGTAGGGTTAGTTCTCTGGTGGTGAGTCAGGGTGAGAGTAGTTCATTTATGGCGTTCTTGCTTTAGGTGATAGGAGAAAATACTAACAAAGAATTTTCTTCTTTCTACTTTTTTTTTTTTGATCTTTATTCTCCATGTAACAGAAAAGATGCTTGTTTTGAAACTCTAATGAACAAAACTGAACTAACCATATTTTGGGGGGAAAAAAAGGCTGCAGTAGTTATCTAGGTAAATATTTAGGTACTAATCCTGGATGGAAGATCTGAATGAAGGCTTGCAGCAACATCCACAGGCCTAGAGATGACTGTAATAAGTGAAATAAGTCAGAGAGAAAGATAAATATCATGTATGACTTACACGTGGTATCTAAAAGAATGATACAAAGGAACTTACTGGTTACAAAACAGAAATAGACTCACAGACAGAAAACAAACTTATGGTTACCACAAGGGAAAGGGGCAGAAGAGGGGTAAATTAGGACTATGAGAGATACAAACTACTATACATAAAGTAGATAAACAAGGATTTATTGTATAGCACAGGGAACTATATTAAATACCTTATAATAACCTATCATGGAATAGAATCCCAAAAAAATGCATTTATATGAATCAGTCTGCTGTACATCTGAAACTATTACAACATTGTAAACCAACTATACATCAATTTAAAAAAAAGATTTGGATAAAGGCCACTTGGATAAAGGTCAAAATACTTTTAAAATTTTCCCTTTTAAAAAAATTTATATTTTCCTCTAAGTAGTAATTGCAGTAAGTGATGAGCTTGAATCAAACAAAAAGGATACTTGAAATCATCTCATAACTAATTTAAGAATCATTTGTATTTTACTTTCACTTAATAAGTTGTCCATATTTCTCAAAGCGAGTTCTACATGATGATCGTAAGATGGTCGGCAAATGACATACTCCACGGTCAATTAGGATTCAGGAAAAAACACATAACAACCCTCCTGCATAGACAGAATGTAATTCACACATCCTGGGTGAATTCCTGACCATAAAATTACTACAGTTGTACAAATTATGAGGTTTTCTTTCTTTCACATAAAAGCCTAGGTAAATCTTTTTGTTCATCTAGCTGTACAAAATTAATTCATTCAACATAATTTATTTTGAGTCTATAATGTGAAAGCTTAGTGACACAATTAATGATAAAAAAAACCCTTAATGATTCTGTGTATCTCTTATGCACATTTAGAAGAAGAGCTATCTACAGTTAAAACACATTAAAATCCTATTTGCTCCTTTATATTTAAGCATTGCTTTTATATCTTATCATATAAAGTATTTTCTTTATCCAAATAAATTTATAACTCGTATGTTTTTCAAAGAAAGCCACTAGCAGTGGGAATTATTAGGATTCCATAGTTTAAACTCTCACATTTTTGTAACTATTACTTTTGTTTTCAGGATAGTAGGCTTTTGATGTAATCAGACATCAAAAATATTTTGATGGATACTGGAAAAAAATATTTTCAAGTATTACTATTTGACAAAATAAATTTTACTAGAAGGAAACCAATTAACCAAAACACTTTTTTTTACTCTTTAAAAGTCATTACTGATTTTTCCCCCAAAAAGAACACTTCTTTTGAAATTAATTTTTGACTGAGTGATTCAAATCAAAATATTAAACACTCTGGTGGACACAGAAGCAATGATACTGTATAGTAGCATTTTTTAAATTTAAATATGGAATAATAATAAGATAATAAATTAAAGTTTCCAATGGTGCATTTCACTTAATTTTAATAAGATTTTGGCAATGGTAAATAAATGCCAGTGAATTACCCAAACTATACTTTAATATATAATGTTAGCCATGTTTAAGTATTAGTTCAATGCCCTGTAAGTTCTTAATGACTGTTCAAAAATCAGAATTTGAGTGTTGTCATCAACGTGACATAGTACAAAGAACAGAGAAACTGAGTCTAAAGGTGACTGACACGGCTGATTTGACTAGATCAAGTGTCATCTCATTATGGAAAAAGAGTATCAAATCACTCAAACAAATCCCAAATTTCTGAATTAAAAAAATAACTGACACATTTCAAGACAAATACTGAAAATAGCTACTGATTTCTGCTGGCCACAAAACTTGTGAAACCCATCTGGCATTCCTCTGAAGGGGTTCTCAGAATTCTACTCCACAGCAAACCAGGGGCACTCAACACAGGCTTCTTCTCTCCCTTCTCAGCCTGGCTGGGCTGGATCTGTTTTGTAGCATCAAATGAGCGTCTACTTTTAAATATGCTTTAACCTATGCATATTGCAAAGTAAGCTGAATTGGAGTAAGGCTTCCTGGCTAAATGTTCAATATCACAAATAACTCAGAAATTTGGTTCCACTGGAAAATACACTGTGCACTAAATGATGCAATTTTCACATTTCTGTTGAATTGAAATTTAACAGCTTTATTTTCAGGAAGAACCAAGTAAATTAATCTATTAAGTGTTAAGTTATATAGAATTGATAACACAGTAAAAATCACGATCCTCATTCCTGAGGGACTCCCATCTGCATAAAATTCAAGGAAGCTGCAACCCCCTCCCACTGTACGCAGAAACACAGTTTATCAAAACAGTAATGATGGAATAAGGCCATTCTTGGAGGTCCAGGTTTATGAAACTTCCTTCAGCTCCTCCAAGAAGAAATGTTTTCCTACCTCATGCTCTTTAAACATGCTATTTCCTCTACTGGGCACATTTTTCTCATCTCTCAACATTCTAAAACTCCCTAAATATGCCAGTTTTGACTTAAAGTTTCAGGTTGGTCACCACTGATTCCAGAAAGCTAGGAGGTTCACAGAGCACCAGGCACTCCCCGACACAGCATTTACTGCTTTACATGCTAACTTCCTGCTTCCTGCTGGGTGTCCTATCACTGCGTCCTGGACACTAGGCTGTAAGCCCTAGAAACGTTGGAGCCTTCAGTGTAATGCTTATGGTGTATCAACAACACTTAATTTCATGCCCACTGAATGAATGCATGAATGACCAAAGTGAATAGGCTAGAAAGTCTGAGACTGAAGCAACAGAAGTACAATACTGAGTGACATTGAGATCTGTCTACTGCTGTTAGCTAATTTAAGAGCTAAGAGTTTTTATAAGGCTTATAAAGTATTTTTTTTAACTTAGTATAATCACCATACTTTGAAAAGGTTCATTAACTTTTGCACACAAAGAGACGTGGGATTACTCACATTTTATAAAGTAAGAAAAATTCACCTATTAAAGAGTAAGAGGTACCACTATACTCACTTATGATCATGAAAATTTACGTGTCATTTCCTTCCAAAAGGTCGAGGGTTTTACAAAAAGTGACTCAGTTTTTTTCAAAAAATAGGCTAGGAGGACTGCAAATCTACTTAAAACAAATGAAGATATATAGATGTGTATATGTGCACATATGTGTGTGTATCCTATAGATATATAGGTAGAACACATGTATATATTCTGTGCAAATATTATTTTAAATTATACCAAAGTACAGCTAATGTTGAAAAACTGATCCTGAGTGACTGAAGAATTGATATAGACAATTTTACCTCTGTGTCCAGTACACTGGCCATTGCCCTAATATAATTTTATGATAAAGCTCCCTCTGAAGAACTATTAAAGTGTAGAAATAGTACTGATTCCTGGGGCTATCCACCCCTCTCCATATTGCTAATCAGCTTCATTTTAATTTTAACCACTAAAGACACTGAATAAACAAAACAATATTGAGAAAAAAGAGCAAAGCTGGAGGTATCATGCTCCCTGACTTCAGACTATAGTACAAAGCTACAGTAATCAAAACAGTATAGTATTACAAAAAGAG
Organism: Camelus bactrianus; assembly: GCF_048773025.1. Lineage (NCBI taxonomy): Eukaryota > Metazoa > Chordata > Mammalia > Artiodactyla > Camelidae > Camelus > Camelus bactrianus. The sequence goes on along the minus strand of NC_133561.1, from coordinate 7,078,362 downwards.
ACATGTAGATCAATGAAACACAAAGAGTCTGGAAATAAACCCATTCACATATGGTCAATTAATCTATGACAAACTAGGCAAAAATATACAGTGGGGAAAAACATTCTCTTCAATAACTGGTGTTGAGAAAGCTTCACAGCTACACGTAAAAAAAAGGTGAATAGAACATTTTTGCACACCATATGCAGAGGTAAACTCAAAATGGATTAAAGGCCAAAATGTAAAACCTAAAATCACAAAAAATACTAAAAGAAAACATAAGCAGTACACTCCTTGACAGTCTTAGTAGTATTTTTTTTTGGATCTGTCTCCTCAGACAAGGGAAGCAAAAGCAAAAATAAACAACTGGGACCTAATTAAACTTAAATGCTTTTGCACAGCAAGAAAACCATCAACAACAACAACAAAACAACCTGCTGAATGGGAGTAGCTATTTGCAAATGTTTTATCTCAGAAGGGGTTAATATTCAAAATATATACAAAGCTCATCCGACTCAATACATTAAAAAAAAAAAACCAATAGAAAACAAGCAGAAGAACTGAAGAGAGATTTTTTCCAAGGACTACACAAGGTACAAAGACACATGAAAAGATGCTCAACTTCACTAATCAGGAAAAAACAAATCAAAACCACAATGAGATATTACCTCACACCTGTCAGAATCAAAAAGACAAGATGTAATAAATGTTGGCAAGGATGTGAAGAAGAGAGAACGCTAGTACACTGTTGGTGGGAATGTAAACTGGCACAGTCATTACAGAAAATAATATAGTGGTTCCTGAAAAAACTAAAAATAGAACTACCACATGATCCAGCAATTCTACTCCTGAGAATTTACCTAAAGAAAACAAAACCACTAATTTTAAAAGATATATGTACCCCACTGCTCAAGCAGCATTATTTACAATAGCCAAGATATGGAAGTAACCTAAGTGTCCATCAACCAACAAATGGTAAAGGAAATGTGGGTGTGTGTATAAATATACTTCATATTAATATATAATGTACATATATACAACCTACACATACATACATGTGGTATATATATGTATATATACACATATACATACAATGGAATACTACTCAACCATAAAAAAGAGTAAAATTTTACCATTTGCAACAACATGGATGGACTTGGAGGGTATTATGCTTAGTGAAGTTAGTCAGAGAAAGACAAATATTATGTTTTCACTTTTATGTGGAATCTAAAAAGAAAATGAATGAACACAGCAAAACAAACAGTTTCATGGATACAGAGAACAGACAAGCAGGGAGAGGCACGGGGCTAGGGGCAAGATTGGAGAAAGGGACTAGGAGGCATCAACTACTAGGAATAAATAAGATACAAAGATGTAATGGTAGCACAGGGAATATAACCAATGTTTTATAGTAACTTTAAATTGAGTGTAATCTATGAAAATATCCAGTGACTATGTTGTATGTTTGAAACTATTGTTAACATTGTAAATCAACTATACTTCAATTTAAAAAAATCATAATTTGCTACTAATTTTCAGTTCTCTTTGTTGGTTTTCTCTTTTCAGTTTGCGTATTTGTTTCTTACCTCATTCATATTATAAAATTTTTCTTTTTAACAAAGAAGGGATAAAAGGCCATATGAGTTGTTTTAAAAGATCTCCTTGAACCTTAAAGGTAACAAGTGAGAGCTACCTCATCCAAAGGCACCTGAGATGCAGTAAACACATTTTACATATATTGACATTGATAAGATGGACTTTAGAAATTACCTTTTAGAATATTTTAGGTCTTCTGACACTTTTTTTTTTTTAAACAATGGCAATTATCTGGCCATGGAAATAATTCCATTTTTTTTAAATCACAAAGTTAAAACGACAGTGAATAACATAGTCATTTTAAAGTCTCTTCCTCAATTTTGTCTCAATCACACAATTAACACACAGAAAAATACACACTTAACCCACTACCAGCAATAATAAAAAAACATGATGATAAAGAATTAAATCTGATTTTGAGCAGATTTCAGTCTCTAACTAAAATAAATATCAAAAGAATTATCAGCAAATGTAGCAAAAAATATAAGCATATGTAGCACTGTGTGACTAGGCTTCCCACGGTAATTACTCGGTGAGGATACACACATGCGCGCACATATATACATATGACTTCTTAATCTACAAAATAAAATAAAATCAACCAATTTATTTTAGCATACCTCACATGTTTACTCATTCTTAATATTCATTTGATTTCCTCAGACATTGAAAAGATAAGGGCCCACTCTAGTTGAACATTAGAAACTCCTTTTCATCATTACCTTAGGTCAAGTAACCTGCTTTCCATCTTTGTTCCTCTACCTCAGTCATGACTCGCTGAGCTCAACTGGCTGTGGGACATTTAGCCTCCAATCAGACATTAAAAAGATATTCTTACACTTCTGTGGCACAGCTGACTGTGTCCCTTGGTATTCACATGCTCTGATTCCACGTTTGTTCTGTTCAGGTATACATAGTAAACAAGAGATGATTTCAATTTAACCCAGAGAGGCCTTAAGTTTGTTTTCTTACTGTTCAAAAAAAAAAAAGAGATTGATGAGGAGAATAACTGCAGAAAGTCTGCAATATCTGTAACACTTTCAGATTATAGATGTCCCCAATTCAAATATACAGAATCCAATTTAAAATACTTGCTGGTAGAGCGTTGAAGGTAACAAGCTTCCTACAATTTCTTGAAAGAAATCTGGATATAGAGCTCTTCCCCCTTACTTTTTCTACAGTAATATCTCAAGCAACAGGTAAAATATTCCTAACCACTCAAAAGAGATTTCTACTGTATAACATCAACTTGGAGTTTTATGGAAGGTAAAATTAAATTTTACAGTATTAAGATCATTCTAAAACTATAAAGGAACGTAATATCCCACGCTCAAAGGCCTTCTGAAATAAAAGTGGACATAAAGACTGTATTAAAAAGACAAATCCTTTGAACATTATACCAGAAAGTAGGGCATTCTATTTCTCTAGGTCCTCAAGGCTAAAATTTAAACACAACTGGCTCTGTTAGAAGGCTCTAGAAATTATGTCTAAGAAAAAAAGGAACTAAACAGTGACCAAAAACAAAAAAAAAAAACAAAAACAAAAAGACCTGCTTTCCTTCCAGGGAAACCATTAATTATATAGAAAATTATTTTTAAAAGATCATTGCCTAATACCTCTATTCGATAACAATCAAGTTAATTTAGTATCTAACATATGCCAGGGATTGTGCCAAACACTGGGGAGTCAGAGATGGACATGACACTCAAAGAATTTAAAAAGAATCAGAAAGAGACAAATTATAAATGCAATACAGAAAATCTCTTGGAGAATGAAAAATATATATGTGTGTTTATGTGTGTGTGTGTATACACACACACAAAAACCCTTTTGAGGGGAAAAAATGGTTCTTTTCAGGCACTGAAATATGGTATGATTCAATTTCCTAGAGAACAGAAAGTACAAAAACAAGTTTTCAGAACTACATTGGAGTCAGATTGAGACAGGAAGAGGGCAGGGCACAGCCATTCAAGGACTGATACAGCAAGTAACGCCAAAATGTTGGAAGATCCAACCCCCAGTAGGCCTTGAGGCTCAAGATGGTGGGAGATTTGACTTCTAGCAGGTCTTGAGCTTCATTATATGCTCATTGTAATGTATTAACATGGTAAATAACATGCCCACAGGGGCCATGGGAGTCCCAAAGCTAACCACAAAAGGTCAAAGAGTGGGAAATGGCCAACTTCCTGGGAATCCCAGTTAGACTGGCCCTTCCACTTTTTAGCATATGGAGCCACTGAGCCCATAAAAACTGTCAACAAGGTGCCTAGAGGTTGCTGCCCTCTCTCTTTCCCCCTCTTCGAAGATGGCCTGCACTCTGTCTATGGAGTGTGTACGTACTTTTACTCTAATCTGAGCACCCAACCCCCACACCTCATGGCCTTTGCCTTGTCTTTCGATGTATCTCTCTAAATAAATCTACCTTTACTCAACTGTGGCTCACTCTTGAAGTCTTTCCTGTCCGAAGCCAAGGACCCACACTTGGCGGGGCACATCCCAGGGGCTCAATGGAAGCCTGGGACATGGTCCTCCTCCTGCCCCACATCTGTTTTTTCTCCATCAAGATCATGCAGTGTTTTTTTGTTAAACTTGGGTAAGGGTATTTTGTCTGTCTGGTTTTTATTCTTAAGGTAATGACAAGTCACTGAAGAGCATTTTAGCACAGCATGATGGCAAGATTTATCTAGAACCTCTGGCTCACTGTGGTGTGGGACTGAGATAAAAGTGAATGATGAAAAACCAGCTAGAATGCACTTCCTTTATAGTAATACAGGGAACTGATCATGGTATCTTGGAAGAATGGAGAAAAGGTGGAGCACCAAAAACACAGGAGTAGAATTGGTAGGATTAATGATTTGGATTGACTGGATATAGAGAATGTGATGGAGGTTTTCAAGCTGATTCACAGGTTTCTAACAAATGTAACTGGAGGTAATTAATAATTAATAAAGTTGGGGAAGATCATGAAGTGATAAAATCTAATTTTCTGCTTACTTTTATTCACAGCAAAGGTATTACAGATTCTTCCAAATCCATAAACATGAGAGATGAGCCTGATCATAAACGTACTCACCAGGAACTGACAAAATAGCCTTGTTTCTTTTTTTTTTTTTCTATAGTTACAATTGTAAGGTATTCTCTTGATTTAAAAATAGAAATCTTTAAATAAAGTGGATATTAAGAAAGAGAGAAAACAGAATAAAATGTCAAGATTTTCATCTTAGAAGCTGTGGTTAATTATTAACATACAATGAGATGCTAATGCTATCAAAGAAGAGTTTAGTAAATTTCAATTTTTACATGTCCTCGTACAGCCAAGCGATAATGCTAAGCATGAAGTGTGATATAGGTCCTGGAGTCGCAGGAGAGTTTCAGTTAACCTGCTTGTAAGCAGTTTTCAAAAGCATGGATGTGGATGACAATACCAGAAGGAGACCATAGCATTAGAACAAAGGACAAACATGGAACTACCCAAAAAAAAAACAACTGAAAAAGTTGAGCAAATTAAGAGGAGCCCACTGAAGGAGAAACGCCCAAAAGTTTCAAAGAGGAAATGAATTAATGATGCCTCCGAATCCAAGGAAAGAGCATTCCCCAAAGAAGCACAGACAATTGTGTCATTGTGGTAGACTGCTTGCAAATATGTTTGACATTATAGCCCTTTTGTCACCGGCAAAAGTAATTTACAACTCTCAGGAAATAAAAATAGAGTCAGGGGAATAAAATAAAGTCTAAGCTTTTTCTTTCCCTTTGCACTTAAGTCTAGTTTTACTGGCCCCCAGGAAGCTGTGTGCAAAATCCTCAGACCAGGGTTCCAGGTGCAAAACAGCTGCTCTGACATCTCAGCTCGGGGTGGGTGTAGACACTTCATTCCATGCTGGAGCACAAGCAGTGCAGCTGCGTCTGCCCAGGGGAACTCCGCCCCCTGCCTGCTAAGGAGATCCCTAGAAACTAGCCCTGCCCCCGGCTTGGGGCTGGGAGGGTTGGGGAGGGTGGGTCCCAGCTCACACCTCTCCATTCTCTGATCAAAGAATAAAGCTGTCCTTTGCTTCTGAACCCAACCAGGTCTTGCTCTATTTGCTCAAACTAAAGGACACTGGGCAGGAGGACGCTTGTTGGGGCCCAAATAGAAAAGGATGATAACACCTTCTGCATCTACAGCTTTTTTCAATATAACTTCTGCAGCTCTTCCAATCTAGGGTGGGTTTTTTCCCCAACTCCCTGAACCTGAGCTAGGTCTGTGGCTTACTCTGACTAACAGAAGGAAAGGAAAACATCACTGTGCAATTCTACTTCCAGCCGAAAAGGGGCCTTGCTTCCTTCATTCCTTCTCTACTGCTTTCACAATGGAAACAACTGTGATAGCCTGGACTGGAACAATTATGTGCGAATGTATGTTGGAGTTGACTGTTCACAAGGACTGCCACCTGGGTGACATGGAAATGTTTCACAAATAACATAGTAAATGTTGCTTTACAATTTGGTAAATAATACAATCATGCATTTCATTGAGCTTGAGCAAGATGATGAAGAAAACTGACCATTTGAATCTCAAATTTTTATCATTTTTATATTAATAATTGTTTTATAGTGGTGGTATAATCAGAAGTCAGAGAGAAATCATTTGGAAAGGAAATGAGGTTGGGGAAACGGATATGGGACAGAACCAGGGACCCTAAAAATTTCTTTAGAGAACAAACTTCGATCACTGGAGATCGGGGAAGAATTTCTCAACAATACTGAGTGTTCCCCAAGCCATTTGCTGTGACTCTAGAACTGCCCCTATTAATGGGATGAAAATGACAAATATGGTTTTATTTCGCTGAATAATGAAAATGTAACCTGCAAAGGCAAGATGAAAAGACTTATTAGTCTGAGACAGTGAAAGTCGAATACTGCATGATCTCACTTATATGCTTATACATGGAATCTAAAAAAAACAAACTTAACAAAACAGAAGCAGAGTTACAGGCCCAGAGAAGAAACAGGTGGTTGCCAGAAGGGAGTGGGTAAGGGAAAAGGAAGAACTAGGTGAGGGAAGATGGCCAGCAGACACTTGAAAAGATGCTCAGTATCATTAATTATGAGAGAAATGCCAATCAAAACTACAATGAGGTATCACCTCACACCAGTCAGCATTGGCTATCATCAAAAGGCCTTACAAATAATAAATGCTGGACAGGGTGTGGAGAAAAGGGAACCCTCCTACACTGTTGGGAATGTAATTTGGTGCAGCCATTATGGAGAACAGTATGGAGAATCCTTAAAAATCTTGAACATACTTAACATATGATTCAATAATCCCATTCTTGAGCATATATCTGGAGAAAACTCTAATCGAAAAGACATGTGTATCACAATGCTCACAGCGGCACTACTCACGATAGCCAAGACATGGAAGCAAACTAAATGTCTATCAACAGATGACTAGATAAAGAAGAAGTGGTATATAGATATATATACATACATGTATATGTGTGTGTGTATGTAAGTGGTATATAGATATATGTACACATACCGTGTGTGTGTGTGTGTGTATACACACACACACACACATATACACAAGGACGCACGTGCACACACACACACAATGGAATACTTCTCAGCCATAAAAAAAGAATGGAATAGATTAATCCATTTGAAGCAACATGGATGGACCTAGAGATTATCATACTAAGTGAAGTAAATCAGAAAGAAGAAGACAAGTATCATCTGGTATCACCTATATGTGGGATGTAAAAAAAAAATGACACAAATGAACTTAGTCACAAAACAGAAACAGACTCATAGACACAGAAAACTAACTTATAGTTACCAAAGATATGAAAGGGAGGGAGGGATAAATCAGGAGTTTAAGATTAGCAGATTCAAACTACTATATACAAAACAGATAAGCAACAAGGTTCAACTATACAACACACAGAACTATGTTCAATAGACTGTAAGAACCTAGAATGGAAAAGAATATGGAAAAAAAAATAGACACACACACACACACACACACACAAGCAAATCACTATGCTATACAGCAGAAACTAACACAACATTGCAAATCAACTATACTTCAATTTTAAAAAAACAAGTAAGTGAGGGAGATTAAAGGTACAAACTTGCAGCTGCAAAATAAGTGAGATATATATGAAATGCACAGTGTGGGGAATATAGTCAATAACTATATAGTATCTTTGTATGGTGGTATATCATAATGAATTACCATAGTGATCAGTCTGAAATGTATAGAAATATTCCATCATGATGTTGTGTAACAGGAACTAACATAATGTTGTAGGCCAATTATACTTCTAAAACAAATAGACAAACTCGTAGAAGAGAGATCAGATCTGTGGTCACCAGAAGTGGGAGGCAGGGGTAGGGGGAATTGAATGAAGGCAGTCAAAATGTACCAACTTTCAGTTATGAGATAAGTAAGTACTAGCGACGCAATGTACAACATGATACATATAATTAATGCTGTTGTGTTGTATATGAATGTTGAGGGTAAATCCTGAGAGTTCTCATCACAAGGAAATGCTTTTTTTGTATTTCTTTAAGTTTATATCTATAGGAGATGAAGGATGGTCACCTAACTTACTGTGACAATCACTTCATGATGCATGAAAATCATTATGCTCTTTGCTATAAAACTTACAGAGTCCTGTCTGTCAATTAAATCTCAATGAAACTGGAAGGAAAAAAAAGAAAATGTCATCTGCAAAGACAAGCTGAAAAGAGGTCTTATTAACAAAGAATAGATTCAAAAAGGAGAACAGCCTACAGGAAGGACACGAATTAAAAGACAACCAGGAATATTTCTATAGTTAACAATAACTGAAAAAATAATGGTCCAGAACACAGTAAATGGCTCCCAGCATCAATCAAGTAACAAATACCTGTGAAAATACTCTAAATCAGGTATTTACATAATTCCCTTAACTAGATGAGGAAACTGGAGATCAGTAATGTCATTTATCTCTCCAAAGTTTACACAACCAAGAAAAAATTAGTATTGCATCCCATAAAGTTGTTTTACTCAAAATTCATTGGCAAGTTTGGAATCCTACCTCCATTTCCATCCAAGAGTCACAACAGCATCAATGCATGCTTGTCCTTCCAAAAGGTTTACTAAAACTGAGGAGCTATAAAACTAAGTTCACCAATCAATGTTCCTTCTCCAAGCAATTTTTGTCTTTTATAAAAAAACATTTTTCGGTACCTCTCCATACTTTGAACAAGCAGTAGAAACTAATGAAAAGTATACTGAAGTTTATGTGTCCGTAATAGTAGTGATATTCATGCTCAATGCTCAAGGGTAAGATGGATATTAACATTAATCTCTAACTCAATTTGAAACTCCATTTCTTTGGTTGACTAGAGTTTCAACTCACAAAACCCTTAGCCTATTAATTAGTAACTATTCAAAACTATACATATTAAAAATACCTTTGTTTTCCTCTTCTTCATTAGAAATTTCAGGTCTCACTGTCTTAAGCAAAGAGAACTACAGCACAGCAGGAGACTATCACCCAGATTAGATGTGAGGTGACACTTCTGATTAGGGAAGAAGTGATACTGATGTTCTCCCTCTATTTGCACTTGACTCAGAAAACCTCAAGGGAGAAAAAAGACAACTGTGATTCAGGAAAGGGTTCAGACTGATTGAATTGTCAGAATAAGTCTGTTCAACACATCCTCCAGAGACATAAGTCATGTCATGAACCTGATTCATAGTTAACAAAGGGTATCCATTGTGCACCTCTAACTTTCAAGCTCAGTGGTTGTTTAGCTTAATAATGAGTCTCTGATTTGCTAAAAGACTCAAATGAGGGTGTATGTTCAGCAGTATGATGTATCATCTAATCCTCAAATGTACTGACTAAGGAAAAATGGGTGGAGAATTTGTAAATCTTGTCCTAATAGAGAAACAGAATGAAACTGATCTACAGTGGAAAATATTTTGGGCCACAGGTAACGCAAATAAATATTAAATGATTAAACAAAAAATATTCAAAGAGAAACTGAAGTGTATATATTATGAAGTCTTCTTCACTCATTCTAATCATTAGATTCTTCTGTATATAAATCTTATGAAGTTAATATACAATGTAGATATTATTTTTTTAAAAAGCTGGGGTTTTAGAAATTTCAGAAAGAACTCTTCTATATGAATGTTCCCGCAGTAGATGATGCTTCTCAAAATCATTCATATTTTTTAATCGTTTCACTATATATTTAATGCCTGGTACTTTCATATAATTCTTTTGCTGCCATTTAGTAAAATTTTGTCTCAGATATTCCTTCAATCTCATTGATATACATAAATAATTGATAACAGATTACAGGTAGCTTTTTTTTTTTTAGTTTTAGGTATTTTTGTAAAGTATTAGTGGATGTTTCAGGGTAAACAACACAATGCATGTGTATTTAACACCTCCATCTATAAGATACATAATGCCTAATACCTCTGAGAATGATTTCATTAAAGAAGCCCATTTAATTAATTCCATTTGCTTAGCCAATTTTTTTCAAATTATTTAATCATGAAATAGTATATCTCTGCCCCCTCCTCCCTGCCATGAGTTACCAATTAACATATTTCTGAATGGTACTGGTCAGGATATGATTGTGGGAAAGGCTAAAATATTATCACTCCTAGAAATAATAGCTTTAAATTATGTGCAGAGTACTTCCAAATGCAGTCAACAGAAAAAGAGTTTATCATTACTAAGGCCCTACTGTGTTTCAGATGCTGTGATAGGCACATTTTATGCTACAGGAGAATGATCCTTTAAAAAATTCAATTCTGGCTTGAAGATATATAGCAAGCAGAAAAGGGTACTGCTGCAATATCTGTAACAAGAAGAAATCTGGAAGAACTAAAAACAAATTTTCTTAAACTCAGAGAGCTGAAGTCGCAGGGCGAACAACTGACCCCAAACATGTAGTGAGGCATTCACCTGCAAGCAGAAACAGGACACGGGCATTTACTTACCTGGAAAATAAACCTATCGTGGAATATCAGAAGAGCCGCTAAGAACTGCCAAAGGCCCATGATGGGCTGGCATAAGAGAGTTGAGCATCAGAGGCTACAGGAGGAAGCTTCACACTCTCTGGCAGGATTTTCCTACAAGAACTCCACTAGGTGCTCACACAAAAATTGACAGAGATTTCTAAAAATGCTTTCTCACAGTCCTGGCTGGAGGAGAGGACCAGCAGGCACTGTCCAAATCCTCTCAGATGCATGTCTGTGATTCCCTCCGTGGAACCAAAGCCTTAATCCAAATAGGGGAAGACAATGAAGACTGTGCCTTGAGAGCTCCAGTAGAAACTCACTGTATGTGGTAAAGAACTTCAGTCAACCCATCAATCAATCAACCAACCAATCAATCAATCAATCAATCACTGTTCTCCGAGAGGAGCAGAATCCCTACGTGTGAGCAAAGAACCAGGGTTGGCATTCTACCTGGAGGAGAGGCAAAACACTGGGAGGGCCACGTCCCAGAGATCCAGGCTCCCAGTGCTGGCTGAAGACTAAGGTTTTATCCTATCAGAGACATCCCACCCTCTCCCACCACCACACTAAGAAGCATCAGGGAAGGTACCAGTGGAATCACTGGGAGGACTGCAAAAGACATACTCCCCCAGGAAGCACTGCAGCAAAGGGAAGACCAAAAGCCCAGTGGGGAGACTCAAAGCCAACCGGCATTAAATTCTGAGACAAGCTCCTGAAAACTTAGCCCATCCTGTAAATCCAAGGTGTAACTAGGGGAATCTGCAGCTTCTTAGACTCTCAGAGCAGCCCGAGCTGTAACACACTGCTAACCCAGAAAAGCCTCTGGCTAGATTAACACAAATCCTTACATAAAAGGCCTTGCAAGGAAGATCATCAGTGAACTTGCAGACTGGTCCACAGCAATGCGAACACACTGAAATGCAAACAGAAAAAGAAAACACACATACACACACACAGAAACACCATTATTTATGTGGTACCCTTCCCAACTCAACTTTAATACTGAAGAAACTATCAGAAAAACCTAGAACCTGAAGTATTCTCACAGAAAATTTAGACTCTTCCAAGATGCCAAAAGTCATGAAAAACACACACGTGAACAAACAAAAATGGTCAGGGAGCCAAACTAGATGAACAGATTAAACAACCAAAGGCAATAAACAAAACTTGATAATTAGATGCTGATAGAAAGATGAGAGACAGAAAAAAGAAGAGGAAAAGAAAGAGTAAGAACAAGAAGGTGAAAAAGAGGTCAAGGAAGAAAGAAGAAAAAGAAAAATGAAGAAATAACACCACCACAGTGGAATTAACTAAATGCCAAACATTATACGGACGTTCATTGTATTATTCTTTCAACTTTTCTATAGGGTTACTTTTTTTAAAGACAAAGAGAAAAGAGAAACGTGATGTTTGTTTCTTTTTCCTGACCTTCTTTCTATATAACTTCTAGCACCACGTTAGTTTCCTAGTCAAATAAATAATTGCTGAATAAATAAATGAATGTGTGAGAAAATAGATAAAACACACTTTTCTTCTGAGTTTCTTCTTTCCCATGAGAAAGAAAGAAAGAAAAAGAAAGTTACACTGGATCAGACCTTTTCTACACTGTTAAAAAAAAATAAAAACAACTTTGGAGAACACTTTTTCAATTCAGGCACAGACCTCAAAATTTCAAAAACTGAGAATCACCTCAAAGGACAAAACATATACTTCATGAGTTTTAAATCCAGTCACCATTATTTCTACTTTGCTTTTTCAAGTTTTCAGTAAGAGTAGACAGTTAATAGCTAATAATAATAATAAGGATATTTTCATACACACAAATTATATGGAAAGTGAATCACCTGAAATTGAACCGAACGATGATTTAATAAATCCAGATCAGAACCAAGGAAAAATTATTTCCAGTAAAATGTGTACATCAAAAAATGGGAAGAATACCTAAACAGACATTTCTGCAAAGATAACCTACAGATGGCTAACAGGCACATGAAAAAATGCTCAACACTGCTAATTGTAAGATAAATGCAAATTAAAACCACAAAGAGGTGTCACCTCACACCAGTCAGGACAGCCATCATCAAAAAAACCTACAAATAATAAATGCTGGAGAGGGTGTGGAGAAAAGGGAACCCTCCTACACTGTTGGTGGGAATGTAAATTGGTGCAGCCACAATGGAGAACAGTATGGAGGTCTTGCTTCATAAAAACTAAAAACAAAGCTACCACATGATCTAGCAATTCCACTTCTGGCAATATACCCAGAAAAGATGAAAACTCTAATTTAAAAACACACACGCACTGCAGTGTTCATGGCAGCACTATTTACAATAGCCAAGACATGCAAATAACCCAAATGTCTGTCAAGAGACAACTGATTGAAGATGTGGTATGTATATATGTGCGTGTGTGTGTGTGTGTGTGTGTGTAAAAAGTGGAATATTACTCTGCCATAAAAGAGAATGAAATATTGCCATTTGCAGCAACATGGATGGACTTAGAGAATAGCAAACTAAATGAAGTAAGTCAGACAGAGAAAGAAAAATATCATGCGATATTACTTATAGGTAGAATTTAAAAAAAATTATACAAAGGAACTTACTTATAAAATAGAAATAGACTCTCAGACATCGAAAACAAACGTATGGTTACCAAACGGGAAAGGAGCAAGGGAGGGATAAACTGGGAGTATGGAATTAACAGACAGAAACTACTATACATTAAGTAGATAAACAAGAAGATTTACTGTGTAGCACAGGGAACTGTATTCAATATGGTGCAATAACCTATAATGGAAAATAATCTGAAAAATATACGTATATAATTGAATCACTTTGCTATACACCTGAAACTAACACAACATGATAAATCAACTATATTTCAATAAAAGAAAAATTCAGAAGTAGTTACATAAATTCATCCTCTGGAAATGTAAGCAAGTACTTTAGAAGAACCTGGACAAGTTTTAGGGACTGGTTGGAAGTAAGCACAAACCAGAAGTCAAGAGGCAGGGAGGGCACATTTGACCATGTTGAGTAGGAGGTGAAGGAGCCTGGGAGTGACCTGTCAAAAGAGGAACACAGATTTGCATCCCTGGAATATTCTTGTCTGAAGGAAACCTCTTTTAACATAATTACACCACTAAGATGGTTACTACTTTCTAGAAAGTTATAAGAATCTTCAAAATGGTTAAGTAATTTCACTGTAACAGATGAGACAATTTCAAAAAACTTGGTTAGATTCTACTCATTACACTTAGAAACTGTGCAAAGTTCAGCTTCTCATGTATGGTTTTGTACACAGCAGAAACGCTCCAATATTTGTTATCTGTTTTTAAGTGTGACTTTTTATTTCCTTTCTTTCTTTTTTGTAGAGCCTTCTCCAAATAACACGTTTTTTTGTTTTGAGTTTTTTGTTGTTGTTGTCCTTATCTTCTTTGTGTGTTGTTTTGTCTGATGTTGGATTTTCATGCAGTTCATTAGCTCTGATGCTGATCAACAATTTATGCAATACTGTATCATTTCATACTATGTGTATAATTAAATGTTAGGATGTTGGGGCAATCAAATTTTTTCAATGTACTGAAATAAAATGGCCTAGAATATAGTGTGTGTATGTATATACAAATTCATTCCGAAGAATTCTCATTAACTATCATTCATTTTGAGATGATATTTTAATAGTACCAGCATCAACACAGTAAGCATGTCTATTTTACTGCTTTCTTTCGATTTGGAAGCCATTGATTTTGAGTTATCATATGTGCCAACATTCTCCTAACACTTTATAAATACATGTGCTCTACCTGCAGCTTTTAATGAGGAATGATTCCGGTCACAGCAGCTACCTCAGAACATCAGTCCAAGGGATTGTATTCGGCACAGCAAGCTGTTAAATTTCCCTATCATTTATGCGTGTTTTTTAAGCACTGCCTGTGGCTTTAACCGTTCATTATTAAAAGGAAAGCACTCACAGAATTTCAATCGTCGTCTTCTGCCTGAATACCAATTAAAACCTGTTCAATACAACAGTGGAAATGCACTCTAATTCATCACTTGGTTTGCAACAGAATTTCCTGGTTCTCATGAGCCTCTATTTTTATAAAAGAAAATATGTATTAGAGTAGTTCTCAGATCTGTAGAATTGCATCTGAGCAGGAGAAAAACAATAATCAAGCTATAGGAATTAGTTGTCTAACCAGGAAAGAAGGAAGCTGGTATTAAGTTCAGCCTTTGCCTTAATGAGAACTGTGTTCAGTAGTAGTGAGTCATGAACCTGACTCTCAAGAGACTGGGGATTGCTTTACTATGTGATTCTGATTGAATAAAGGAGGTAATAGGAAAGGTCTTCATAACAGAATTCCATGAGAACACATAGAAATGTGGCAATTAGAAGACAAAAATAATAAAAAAGCAATTAAATAATTTCAGAAAAACGCTTTAAAAGGCAGATCAAGATGCTTTTAGTGCAAATTAAAAAAAAAATGCCTGGCTTCTAATAGTATAACTCAAACTTCACGTGCTAGTTAACGCGGTAAGAAAAGCGAGAAATGTATCTATTTGTCAGCATGGGTGATATACCTGATATTCATGAATGAGATAAAAACAAGTTTTAAATGCATGAAGGAGATAAAAAAATAATTTTGAAAGCAGCCAAAATAGTAATGCATAGCACTTCTATTTAAATTTTTCTGGACTCAAACCCTGGAAAATCAGTCCATATAAAGGTTAAGTTATCTTAAAAATCATTTTATAATTCATATATAAATGAGCATAACTTGCTAAACAGTGAATTCTATCAATTTATAAACAAAAATACTCTTTCAGTAATTGTAACTATTGGATTTTTATAGAAAAATACACATTGCAGATACAGATATGTATATAATTTTCGATTAACTGGGAAAAGTCTTTCAGGCACTGACATCTGTATTTTGACTTGAGCAATAAATAGTACTGTGTGCTAAGAACAGAACACCTGGGGGAGACAACGAATCAGGAGAAGTCTGGAGGGAAAAGAATATTTTGCTTTAACCATGTTACATATTATTCTTTAAACACAGAAGATGTTCAGTAAGCCAATGGATAAAACAGAGAGCTCTCGGAGTGTCCAGCATTAAAGATGGATGTGTGGGACTTACAACAGGTGGCCAGAACTGAGAGCTTTGAGACTAGACAAGGCCTTCTCAGATGCAGAATAAGAGAATGAACAGAAATGAGAAGATGTCAGCCAAATAATCAGCTCAGGGCTATTCCACCCTTTGTTTGGCTGTGGTGGAAAAATCGTCAAAGGAGAGAACAAAATAGGAAAGAAGGGTAGTATCACAAACAAAACTCACAAAAAAAAAAAAAAATGAGAAATGAGTCATCAAGTCATTCAAAACCATGGAAGAAACTTAAAAATCTATTACTAAGAAACCAGTCTGAAAGTTCTATGTTCTACATGATTCAAACTATTTGACATTCTGGGAAAGGTCAAACTAGGGAGACAGTATAAGGATCAGACCAGGGGTTAGCAGGGAGGGTGGGATGAACTGACACAGCACCGGGGATTATTAGGGCAGCAAAATTTCTACTTATATAATGGTGGGTATGTTTCATTATACATATGTCCATATCCATAGAATAAGTAACATCAAGAGTGAACCCCTATGTAAACTATGGACTTTGGGTGACTCTGATGTGTCAGTGGAGGTTCACTGATTGTAACCTGTGGTGGGAGATGCTGATAACACAGGAAGCCGTGCCTGTGTGGGGACAGGGGTATACAGGAACTCTATTTTCCACTCAATTTTGCGATGAACCTAAAACTGCTCTAAAAATAGCCTCTTTAAATATATGAACACATGCACCAGAGAAGAATTTAGAAGTACTGAATCTTGGTTACATGAAAACCATTTTCTATTTAACTGTTGAGATACCTGTAAATTCACATGCATATATAAGAAGTAATACAGAAAGATCCCATGTGTCCTCTACCCAGTTTCCCTCAAGTAACATCATGCAAAACCAGGACACTGATGTTGCTACAATAAATACACAGAATGTTTCCATCACCACCATGATCCCTCACAGACTGATAAACACTAGGAAGTTTGCTCTTGGATTAGGTTTGATGGAAGTCCCTCCCATATTCTTTTTACTTACCCCAGCTGATCTTCCAGAGTTACTCCCAACTTCCATCACCTCTTTAGCCCTTGGCAACTACTAATCTGTTCTTTATTTCTACATATTTTTTCATTTCAAGAATGGTACTCAGATGGAATCATCAGTATGCAGCCTTTTGAGATTTTTTTTTTCTCTCTCAGTCCTTGAGATCTATTCACATGGCTGTGTGTATCACTCAGCTGCTGCTTCTCACTGAGTGGTATTCCACAGTCTGGACACACCATTGTTTGCTTGGTTATTCACCTGCCAAAGGATATCTACGTTGTTTCCAGGTTGGGGTTATGAAGAATAAGAATAAACACTTCTAAAAACTCAAAACTTTATCCAACTTGAAGATTTGTGTCAGGCCTGACTCAGGTATGGAAACCTACGTCTGTCTCCTGAACAAGATACTAATTCTGGAAAATGGCATTTGTCTGTAACTTTAGTCTAATAACTCCTTCAAAGGAATTCTTCAAACATCTATTCTTTTGCTTCCTTGCTTATCTCATATATAGACTGATTTGAGTGATTGGCCGATTTGGGCAGAAAGTTTGGGATACCCAGTTCACAAGTCTTGAATAAATCACCTGGAATCTCTGTTTTGTAGGATCCAGTGGTCGTTAAGTACTAGCTTCAGCTTTGTGGTTGGTCTCAGCTAAAGGTTTAGAGAAGAAAAGTTCCATTAAACAACCTATTCCATTAATGTGCTTGACTTTCTTTCTTCACCATAGAAACTAAAGTTACACACAAATGCCACTTCCAGAACTAGTATCTTGTTCAGGAGAGAGAGATATATTAGACATTTGCTATCTTATGTACTGGATTATATCCAGCTTATTCAGTGTTTTTTAAAATTGTTTCTCACTGACTTCTCTCTCAGCTAATCGGTTAGTAAAAGACCAGTTTGTTCACATTTTTCCTTGGTAAAGTCAAAAAGTAAGTAAAGTAATTGCAGATATTTTGTCATGCTTTGTTAAAAAAAAAAAAGCTTATAAATGGATATGTCGTGAAATTTATTCAAATTCCACATACAAAAAGATGAAATGGGTACAACTAGGATTTACAAATTTATTTAGATGGTCAAAGACTATATGTACACATATACAAAGATTTGCCTTAATTTTTCTTATTTTTGAAGTAATTTGTGATGATTGAGAGCTCATTTTAAAATATAAAATACTAAGTTAGCTACTGCCTGTACTTGCTACGTTAATTTAGCTATTTTGCTCAAATTAGGGGGATTCACAATAACCTGAGTTATTATTATATGAGATATAAAAATTGAGAAAAAGCTACTGAAACACCACATATTTTCCTAAGGATAGAGATCTTCTGAATGGAATGAAATATCCACTGCAGTGCAATACCTTCTTTCCTGAGTTACGGGCGTACCACAAATAATTTTTCTATGAGAAAACAGTAGAATTTGACCATTGCTTCCAACCATATATACTGATATTAAGCTGGTTAAAAAATAATGAGAAATAACATTTCTAGCCCATTAAAAGTTATTTTTGAAGAAATGTATTTTTGTAAAGGTAGATACATTTCTTCATATTGGAATAACCTCAAATTTAAGACAGAGGGATAGTTTCCTACAATTTCATGCTATATTGTGATGCTTCTCCAGTCACCTGTGTTGACAGTGATACAGAAATAATAGAGATCATGGGGATTAGAGATTATAATTTCATTGCTATGTTTACTAGAGTAAACATCTATTGAAAAACCAACAACTCTTTCTCTACACTGTGTTTGTTCTTTTCTTGTAAAAATCTTACCTTATACTAACAAACACATTCCTTCCATATTTCACCTGATTTGAAAGCCACTTCATCCTCTTTTGTTTAATGGCTCAGTGACTGAAAATAACATAAGATGGAAAATCTTGAACAAAGTCGGGACATTGCACAAATACTGTACAAGACTGTTTCATCATAACAGGCAAAAGTGCTGACTGAACATGTAACTGGTGATTGTAGTCCTGATAGAGTATGATTTTTCTGTTTAGCAGTTAAATTAATCTATTTAACATTTTAATCATTAAGCACATTTGGAGTTCCAGAAATACTTCAGGAAAATGAAGTACAGTCTTTTTGTATTCATAAACACACTTTACAAAATTTTTACAATGACCATATAAATCAATATAAAGCTTTGAGAAGCCCTAATTAGGAATACACAAATACATGCATACACATTCACATTCTAAATTTGTGACATTTTCAGTGACATAAATTTCTGTACTGGTTTAAATAATTCAACAGTGGATGAGTTCTCTAAAACCACAAATAGGTTATCAGAAATAAATATTATGCAATCACAGAGTTAATCTCCCTCAACTGTAAATTAATAATGAAAGCAAAATTACTTTAGCTAGGGAACAGAATTTCCAAGCAAAGAATGAAGACTCAAGATTAGAACAAAGAAAAAGCTAATAAAAGAGAAAAAGAGGGTCATTACATAAGGATAAAGAATCAAATCATCATTAAGACAGCGCTGGGGCCCAGGGCAGGCCATCCCCAAATGTGTCTCCACGGCATACTGACTATCTGAATTAAAGTTACTAAGAAACGTCCAACACAAGAGGGATACTGACTGCCCCTCCGGTCGCCCTGAAAGCAGGACACACATCCCTACTGTGAAAGGCACGCTCCCTGCATCTGAAGGGAGAAGGACACCCTCATCTCCAGAGACAGGAAATTCAGGGTCAAGAAACCTTTATAAGCAAATCTTGTAACCTCTTTAATTTACTATACCAGCCCAAACTCTGTTTAGATTCTTCATTAATTGAGCGACCAAAACCTAAGCTTCTCTGTCCTGTCAACTCCCCACAAATTGTTTGTCCAAAAAGTATAAAAGCTGCCTGCTTTGGCCACTTTCTAGAAATGGAACCTCCATGCCCATGAATTAAAATTTTCTTTTCTCCTGTTAATCTGTCTTATGTCCATGTTCCTATTAGTCCAGCCACAAGAACTCAAGAGGGGTAGAGGGGGAAATTTCCCTCTGCAACAGTAGAAACATTAGAAATGTGTGTGCACTTGCTAATACGACTTCAAAGTATGTGTAACAGAACAGACAGAAAATAACATGAAAAAGACAATGCCACAATCATGGCAAGAAATTTTAACACACCCTTCACTAAATAACACATTTAAAAATAAGTAAATACATATATTTAGGCAATACAATCAATAAGCCTCATATACAGGTCATATTCAGGAGACTGCATCAAAGGTATGCAGGTATAAATACTTTTCAAGCACATTTAGAAAGTTTATTTTAAAATGAACTCTGCAATAAGACTTTTATTATTTAATAAAATATATTTACCATCTGATAAAATATAATAAACAGGACTCTTAATGGAAAGTATTCTATATCAGAAAAGGCATAAAATTACTAGCACTCTTAGTATAAGACAAGTTATTAAAAAGTAAGTATTGAGAAAAAATAGGTGGTAACCCGTGATAATTTTCTATGGTCTGCATAAAATCCATAAAAAGATAATTAAAATATATGAGCTTTGCAAAGCTTCTAGTAGTAAAATATATAGAAATAAAATGCATTCTATATTGCAACCACAAAAATTTCAAAATTAGAATTTGAAAAAGATAACATAGTTCATCATAAATATAAAGCACCTATCATTAAATCCAACAAATATGCTAAAGTCCTGAAAACAGAAAAAAAAAATTTTAAGGCTATTAATGAAAAACACGTTTTAGAAGACTCAAGTTTAGAAATGTAAATTCCCCAAAGTGAACAAAAATCCTTTGTGATTCCATTCAAATTTCCCCCAGCTACCTATTCTCCTTTTTTGTTTCTGTGTCTGGAAACTTGACAAGGTTATCACAAACTATATACAAAAATACAAAAAGTTCAAGAACAGACCTGACCCATAGGTGAAGACCAAGAGGGGAGCACGTCCCTCTCATGCAAAAAAAGACAGTCAAAATGGAAGAATTTAGCACAGTGTGATACAGCCAACAAGGGAACTGAACGGAGAGCCCCGAGCAGCTATGAATATCAATACTAGATATAACACTAGATAAATATCAATACTGGATAAACGGCAACCATTACAGGCTATGGGTCCAAGAGTTAAGGAATGTGGAACAGCTGGTTTCTGTGTTTTAAAATATCTATTTACCCTTTTGGTTGTTTTTCCATTTATAGCCTCATAACAATTCTCTCCCCACCCCTCCCCTTTCTGTCCCCTGGGGAGGCTGACTTTTTGGACTGTAAGATGTGGGCTTCCTTTCCCTCTGGTTTCTGGTTGAGTTTAACCAATGGCAGGCAATTTAATTGAAATACACTATATTTTAGGTCACCAGGTGGCCATGTCTTTTTCATATGTGATCCGCCACAGAGAGCGTATTTTAGAAAGCATTTTGCTTTTATTTTTTTTTTAAGTTTTCAGAATAGTCCACATCACTTTAAAATTTAAAATTCTCAAAATGTCTTTAATCCATTCTATTTTTGTAGAACAAAACTATCAAAAAGTCCATCTGAGAAGTTTAAAATTCACCAGAAAATACTGTAACTGAAAAGTAAGTAAATGTTATGTGATAAAGTAAGATAATTAAATTGCATGGCTTGGCCTTCCTAACAGCACCAAACGAGGGAGAACTGGAGTTTTCTTCTCAGCTCTC
Source organism: Camelus bactrianus (assembly GCF_048773025.1). Taxonomy (NCBI): domain Eukaryota; kingdom Metazoa; phylum Chordata; class Mammalia; order Artiodactyla; family Camelidae; genus Camelus; species Camelus bactrianus. The sequence continues at coordinate 7,056,973 of NC_133561.1, read as the reverse complement.
CCAGATGAGAGGGCAGGAAAGAATGGAGGATTGGGGCTTGAAAGCTCCCAGCAATCCCACATGAAAAATAAGAGTCACACCCCTAATATTCCTTTCCACTAGAAAAAAAAATCTTTATCCATCCTGCTCAAATCTTTTGAGCACACCCCACTCTACCACATTTATTGGCATAAAGTACTTTTTTGTTGTTTTTACTTTTTCCAATTAAAACCACCCATTCCAGTAATATCGATTTCTTTAAACCTTGACTTTTCCTCACATCAATTTCTCTCTTTTCAAATGGAAAAAGGCCCGTGCTTTTCTTTTCTTAGTAGCAGCTTTATTAGCTCAAAAATATGCACTAAACATTCAACTTCTGAGAAAAATTCTGTAGGGCAATGCATGCATACATTTTCCTAGGAAAATAACATTCTGATGAAAAAAAATTAAAGTTTAAAAATTAAATTTGAAGCAGTACCCTAGAGTCAAATAGTTCAAAATAAATAACCTAAAGATTTATCTGACTTCACCACATTCGTGCCAGAGAACGTCAGGGAATATCAGATTCAGAGAAGGTATATTTCTTGGTTATTGATAGAGGACAATGAGTTTACCTTCAAGACTTTAATTCTTTTCTGGGAATCTATACAGATGGGCCAACCCAATTTTGAGTTCGACACACACAGCATGCAATTACCTCTGAGCATCAAAACTCCAGGTAACTTTTGAGTTTCCTACCCATCAGAACATTTACCTGGTTCTTTGTGGGATACATTAGGATTTTACATCTGAAAAGTAAAGCACCTAAGTGATTCTGAAGATGCTTTTATTTCATAGGAAATACAGAAAAACTTCCGATTTAGATTTTTTTAATAAAGTAACTCTTGGCTTAGATAGTACTTAATTAACGTTTACTTGCTGCTTTGGAATTATTCCCCCAATTAAATTAACCCCAACTGACTAACAATAGTATCAGCAATAAACTATGTATGTGAGTACACATATGAGTAAGGATAGTATTTCTTTTATAAATGATGACCCAAAATCTGTGTTTGTTAATAAAGTGAAATAATCCATGTCAAAGCTAAGTGATTGATCTCAGTAAGATTCATTGAAAGAAGCCAAACAAGCATGTTACTTGCTCCACAAGCATGCAAACTCCATGAAGAAATATCTTTTTTTTTTTCTAGTTTTCCTTCTATTCCTCAGCACCTAGATAAAGCACTGCCTGGAATAAAGTTGGTATTCAGTAAGTATCTACTGAACAATTAGTGATCAATGGCTGCTTCAAAGATGAAATCACCATCTCCATTACTGGAACCTGCAGAGGAATCAAGTTATGAATATCATGAAATAAAAGATGATGATGTTGGTATCACTTTCTGTTCAGAAATGAGCATTTGGTTATGATTTGGTTAGGAAGAACTATCTGAGTGGATGTGTGTGGAAAGGGGCTTGAGCACAAGTAAGGATTATGTTATTCCACTGGCTATTTAAGAATGGTAGAGTGTATTCATCAGTGAAGCCACCTGGTGTTGTATAAACATCAGGGGGTGGCAGACTGACAGCAGGAGAGGAGTGACTTGACTGGGTGGCTCAGTCTTTCTGTTTCTATATCATCCTATTATCTCACCTCTGCTTACTGAGCATCTCCAAAATCGGTGACCTTGTACCAGAAGCTTCAGTAAAGAAACACAAAGAAGGAAAATACGCAGTCTCACAGATACTGGCTTAACAATCTCACGTAAAGCATAAAACAGGTCCACGATTATAACACAAGGGAGAGGAAAAATTCTACCTGCAGAGCAAAATCAGTGTCCTAAAGAAACACAGATCTGTACTGAAATGGTATTTGTCTCAACAATATTTCCAATCGTACAGAAGTCCGTTTTAAGCTTTAACATGATGTGTTTTCCCTTTGGAATTCGTATTTATACAAAACAATCTTTTCCTATGAAAAGACTCTTCAATTTACAAATTAAGTAGTTGAATTTTTTCATTAATAATGGAAAAAAGGACCGCTGTTTTAAAACTATTTAAAAGATGCATTTTAATCATGTACTACAAATGCTAAATTTTAAGTATTTAAGTGTAATCACAAATATTACTAGATATTCACTTATCTAAAAATTCATCAAGTAAAATTAATGGTGTTATTGGTTTCTCTCCTTGATGCTGTCTATAGGAAAATAAGTTAATTCCTTTATGAGAATGTTTAAGGCTCCACCATGGTCCCATCCCTGATATTTCAATTTTAGTCTCATTTCTCACATCTATTACTTATGCAATAAAAATATCACCAAGATTGCTTGCTAATCTCCAACATTCCATGTTTATCCACTTTTGTGTCTTTTTGCGTTGTGTGAAATTTTATATGATTAAAACACACCTATCTCCTAGATCATCTGTAAAATCTTAATTATTCTTTAAAAAGCCTACCTCAGATGCCCTGTATTCAAAACAGCAAGTTCTAAACCTTCATTATAAGATTCTTCACGACTCCTTTCTATCTGTATCTACAGACACAGGTCCTAACCACACTCCTTGGGAAAGGATTATAAAATGGTGTGGGTGACCATTGGGGAGTTAAATTAATTTCCAAAAGAGAAATATATGAAATTATAATGTCAGAGACACTTAGCCTATTTTCAAGTCTAATTCTCAAAAAAAGTACATCTTTTCAAGTATTATCAACATCCTTGACTCTAAACATTTAACTCAGAAAATTAATCAAATCTTAGTTGAATGTTTCAAAACATTTTTCACAAGGAAAAGAAACCTATCCTTACTTTCTTCTGCTTTTCAAAGAAATTAATGACACTTCAACGTCACCTGTTAAAAAAAATCTTGCTTCTGATATAACTTAGGCATTCTCACACTTTTTATTGCTCTACAACTTTCAGAACGATCTTCTCTGCATGAGTCGGAGTAGAGCATTTTAAAAGCACAAAAGGACACAGGATTCTCCATTAAGAAATAAAGGCGCTGTCTATTTTCAGAAGAAATGCAAAAATGATGAAGTCAGAACTATTCTCTTTGTAGATGAATAATGCACTAGTTAACCGGGCTTTAAATACATGAATGCAAGAAAAATTGCAGACAGTTTAAAAATAAGAAATGCACTAAGAGTACAAGGTTAATAACAGATCTACTTATGACATGAACACGCAAGTTGGTACAAAAATTTTCTGATTTTGCTTGGCTGTGAGACTCTAATATTCTGTACTTCATGGTGATGTGTAGAACTGATGATTATTTACAGTATAAACTTTGAAAAAGCCAAGTAAATTTACTAGTAATTCAGATAAATAATAATTATAAATATTTATAATGAAGCTTACTAGAAATAATTTTCACTACAATTTCCTTGCCAAAAACCTGCTTACAAATTTGTCAATACTATCATAGTGTGTTAATAGAAATCTCTGCACTAAATGAACAAGCATCACTAACATTTACGCAAAAATACTGTTTTGAAATAAAGTCATAATTTAGTTTAATAAGAAAAACAAAATTTGCCTTTAAATGTGTTTTTAAAGTAGGAAAGTAAAGATATACTCAAAATGTATGAGCTAACAACTTTAAGTATCATAACTAAGAATGGTGATTGCAGTTAGAAGAGTTTTACACAGTAATTCAGCAAAAATAAATCCAGATAATCTCAGAATAGTTAAAAAAAAAATTAAGACAGGAATTAAATGTTTTTAACAAGCCAAGAAGTAAACACGCTTGTTCCAGGATAACCTATGAGAGGTAGAAAATGTGTTCAAAAAATTTTTTTCATGTGTGTTTGTTTCTAAGCATTCCCATAAAATGTATCATTTCATTTGTTAATTGGTGTTAATACTAAATGAGTGGAAATCAAGCAGCAAGTCCCTCCATGTCTGCAGACTTACTCATTTGTACAACATAGGTACAAGTCTGCAGACTGCCTCTGGCCTCAGCCTTTGTATCTGCAGTAGATTTTAATTCTGTGAACTACAGCATCAGAAAGTAGAAGAGCCATGGCTCTGCTGCTGGACCTTTCATCCAGCAGACATTCAGCAACGTCACGTGTGCAAGGTGATGTCTCACAGCTCTTCTGTGTGCAACTCCAGCCAATGCAAGGTAACTTATCTTGTAAGATAATCTAGTGGCTTTTTTATTTTATTTTGTTTTAAATAGCTCATCATATATACATTTAATATATATATATTTTCTGTAAGCACTGAACAGATTCATCTCAAAATGATCCAGAAATTAAAGTGGCAACATGACATTATTCAAAACGTTCCTTGGCATAATACATAATACACTAGGTTATTAAACTCGCTAAAGCTGAGGAAGAGGTAACTTTCATCATAGTTTATTTCCTTATTTAAAATTGCCTCATGTCTTTAGAATTGATTCCAAAGAATAGATTGTCTTTATATTAGAGAATATTCTCATAGATCAGATCTTTTCTCAGCTTCTTTAGTAATTTTAGTGGTACTGTCAATTGAGGAAGTCAAGTCTTCTAATCTATTTTAGCCAATCAATTCTTAAGTACATAAAATAAATATAAATTAAAATTTTTAAATAAAACATTAAATTCCAAAATTAAACGCATTTAGATAAGATTTTTTAATGTAAAAAAGTTTTTATAAATAATTTTGCAAAATATGTCAATAAATTTCACTTTTGTTTTTCTATGAAGGCACAAGGACAACTTAGAAATTTCAAAACTATTTACTGGAATATAAAGAGGTGATAAAGATGAAGGAAGATATTTTGACACTGCAAATTCCCTAAATGGTTTGGGCATCTGCAAATATCTCTGGATAACACTTGGAGAACCAGTGGCCTAAAGATGTGCTAGATACATATTGTCACTAATTATTTGTTAAATAAGTGAAAAAATACTCATCTTTATAAATTATAGTCAAAATATGTATATTTATTGAAAATGTATCTACTAAAGTATTCTATAAACCTTAATCTGAAATGTTCTATTTATTTAAAATTTAACAGGCTGTAAATATTACATATTTCTGTACATTTCTATGAAAAACATATAATATCTTAGGTTTTTTTCTTTTGTAGGAAATAAAGCAGTCATCAGGGTACAGATTCACTCCCTAAGCTTAAAGACATGAGATAAAAGTAAAATAAATGTTAGCATGAGTCAGTCACTTAAATGCATTAATTTCTTACTCTTTTACAGTAATGAGTAATTTGTATCTTTGGAGTTTTGAAGCATTTGCACCAATCTCCTAAATGCGGTAGTATGAACTCATATGGTCAAGTCATCTATTTGGTGATTTAGTGCTGTTAACTCCAAGTAAGAGGCTTTAGTCTCTGATTTACTTTTCCTGGACAAGATGTCGACATGGTCCATCTTGACTACCTTGCCTATAGTGAAGGGTCTACTCCAGTCATGAGATTCATGAGGCCAAAGCCTAATTCATTATTGTTCCTCAACCTAGCACAGCTGCCAGATACTAAGGCATCCACAATGAGTATTATTTTTAAATGAATGAAGTTTTAAATTCATTAAATTGAAAAGTAGTTGTTTTTCCATAGGATAGGCTAAAGCAGGGTACACTTCTCTTTTCAAGCGTCCAACTCGTTTGATACCATGTGCCTGTGCTTTAGAAGACACTGAATAAAACAACGTCAGAGATTAATTATAGGCAATCTTTTCATTCAATGAATGTATTCACACCAAAATGGTTTATACCACTGTTACTAAGGGAGAAAAAGAGTACATATTTTTGAGAAAGTATTTTGTTTAACACATAATAGTGGAAAAAGTAAATCACTTAGCATTGCGATTGAAAATCTATAATGTAATCATTTCTATCAAGACAGGAAACTTTTACTTGCTTAATCATCTTTTGCTTATAGAAAAGCAATGATAGGCTCTAGAGTAGGAAAAAAAATGACTGAGGCACAGAGCTAGTTAAATTTAATATCAGAGTTAAAGGAAGTAGCATCAGCCAGACAGGAAATTAGATGTCTATGATACAGAGAATCTTGGGTTATCTTGCTGAGTATCAGTAAATCTCTCTCTGACCTTGGGCATGTTATTTGCCACAGGTAATCTTCTGATCAGTAACATTTTTGGCAAAGAGATAAGAGATGTTTGTTTCTCCTCCACACAGATAATTGGATCTTTCTTAATAAGACTGCACAGTCCCTGAAATATCAGGTAAATAGGCATCAGACAGGGAGTTAACCTCTGAGAGTGATGTTTTAATTGTTTATTAAATGAGGACAAAACTATTTACTGCTTTTGTTGATTTCTCATGACACTCAAAATTGCTTGTAATAGCTTGATAACACTTAATTACACTTAAAAATTCTAAGATCATATGAATTACCCAGAAGATATATGGAGAACTATGTTATGTACCACACATAAGACTAAACTCCTGACTGAATGTAAAACATTCCTGACTGAATGTAGAAACATTCTTAGAAATCAGTTCATCTATTTGACTGAAATAATCAGCTGAAGTAAAATAGTTGATGTTTTCACATATTTTCTAAAAGCTCAATATAATGTAAGTGAAATCACTATAGCCATTTATCCTGTACCGAGAAACAAAGCACTTATATTTGAAATGACATATTAAGACACATATACATATTTTTAAGTAAAAATTAACCTAGAAACAAAGGAAAGTATTCAGGAGGTATTAACAAAGTTTACTAAAGAGAAGACAAGGCTGCAATAACCATAAAGAACGCCCCACACAGCATGTCTGACTTTTAATATTTTGAGTAATTTTCAAATCACATTACAAATAGACTTACTATCCAAAAATCCCTGAATCTCATGATCTATATAGAATAACCCTTGAACATTTTTCAAAGTAGAATGTAAAGGAGGAAAGCGAAGGACAAATCACCCAGTGAAATCAATCGTCCATTAACACGAAACAATAGTTAATTTCCTTTGCTTAAAGTATTCTTCCATACTCCAAAAAGTGTACAGAACTGTTTCTCTTTTCTTTTTCACATTCAATAAAAATGTAGGGTAATTTCTGCTTAATATATGACATTAAGGAACTACATATTTCTAAACAATAAAAAAATTATACTTGAATTCGCATTTCACAAGCACACAATACAAAACTTGACTCTAAAATATATGTCCAAAATCTATAGAGATTACTTCCTATGTTAAGAGATGATTCCTATTGTTTGCAGTTGACTAGCAAAAAGTTAAAAGAAAAATACTGTCAAATTTGCTTCACATAGAAGCCAACACTTAGGATTGTCGGTCCATTTTAATTTTAGTCACTCTAGTCAGTGTTAGTGGTGTCTTACTGTGAATTAAATTTGAATTTCCCTACTAAACAAAATTATGAACATCCTTCAATGTGTTTATTAGAGTTCTACACAGCTCGCTGAGTGAAGTTTACGTTCAAACATGTGGTTGATTTTTTTACTCTGATGTTGGCCTATTACTGATTCATAGAAGGTTATTATATACTCTGGACACAAGTTTGTCAGATACATGTCAGATACATGTTTCAGATTTGTGTGTTTTGCTTTATTCTTATCAATGACTCTTGAAACAAATGACTTTAATTTTGATGCATTCTAAACTACAGGGTTTTTTTTATGATTCATGTTTTTATGTCCTAGGAATCTTTGCCAAAGGTCCTAGATAATTCCTCCTTTCTATAATCTGTTTGAATAAATTCTGTATATATTGTTATATTTGCTTCTTGTCCAATGTAATTCAATGCTATATATTTCCCTCAAAACACTTATTTAGCTACACCATCATATGTTGAGGTATTATGTATTCATTTTTTTCTTTTTTTTTTTTCATTTTCATTCATTTCAAAATATTTTCTGGCTTTTCTTACCTACCGTTAGATTTTCTAATATTTGGAGGTATTTTCCTGTTATTTGCTTCCAGTTTAATTCTGTTGTGATGAGAGAAAATAGTTTTACATTTAGCTATTTTTCAATTTACTGATAATTTATATGATCTATACGATATGGTCTCTCTTTCACAAGCACTTGAAAGGAATGAGTATTATTGTGTTGTTGAGAAGACTGTCGTATAATTGACTATTACGTGATGCTCTTTTTGTTAGTGTTGGTCAAATCTTCTATCCTTATTAAGAAAGAATATTTCTGCAACAATAATTTTAGATTTATCCATGTCTCTTTTCAATTATACCAGATTTTATTTCATATAAAGCCCTTTATCTTTATCAGATCTCCTATTTCTAAAATATAAAAGGTTCATGGCTTTTATCAATTTCCTTATTTCTGGGTCTACTATTAAATAGGTGCTGAGTTTTAAAAACAATTTTTAAAACATTTCACATTTGAAAAAGATTTGCCCTTCATTTTCAAACTCTTACCGCTCCTTCAATCTATTTGTCATTCTTGGGTATTTCTTCACATAGTTCTTTACACTCATAATTCAAGCTTTTGCTCCATTCAATCTGGTGTTTAACATGAAAATTTCAACTTCCATGATTATGTATTTTTTCTCTTCTAATAAATACAGTATTTTATTTTCAAAGCTGCCCATGATTTTTAACCACTGTGTTCTTTTTAGAGATTTAATTTGTATTTGAACACTGTATCCATTTAAGCATATTTATTTTTTACCTAGTATCTAAATACACAGGGGTCTATTTCCAATGCTTTTAGTATTTGCTAGATTTCACTCATAGAATATATTTTCTAATGTATTCTGCTGTAGTTTTTATTCTGACATCGCCTCAAGGAAAAGTTTGTGTATGCTGGTGAACTTGTGGTTTCCCACTCTAATGTATTAGCACGAGGATCTGTTTTACATTTCTTAGCCTGTGGCGATTCAGAGCAGTTACCACCTGCGACCAATTTTATGATAATTTATAGACAAGGTGGTTTCTTTTTTACACACTATCACAGGAGTAACATTTTGTATTTTCCATTTTTTCCATCCGGAATTAGAGAAGCTTCCTCCCATGTCATCCGCCAATGACCGCATTTATCAGTCCATCTTATCCTGGAGTTAACATTTTAAAAGTGTTCTAATTTGTTACTGTTCGCCTCCCACCTCGTCCCGGCCTGAGGTCTCTATCTGCTCTGGGATGAAGCCCAAGCTGGTGGCAGTGATGCCAGCGGTTCCAGATGCTGCCATGAGGGAAGATTCTACGGCTGCCTCTCCCAACTCCCTTTCCCTTAAGGAAACTGGTTATTCCTGCTTCTTCTCTTACTGGTTCATAAAGCTTTTAAAATATTCTTTCTCCAGTTTATATAACTTTTTTTGTAGTGGGAATATTTCATACTAATAAAAACAAATATTCAGGAAACTTTTGATTTAAAATCTCCTTCCTGGACACAGATATAGCACTTGAGAAGCTTCTGAAATACTGAAGAAAATTTTAAGAAGTAGAGAGAAAGAAATTGCATTTCGACTTTAGAAAATGAACTTAAAATATGTGTACAGTGAACTGAAGTGTGTTTTCAGAAAACAGGCACATTTGCTGAGAACTGGCTGCAGAAAAAGATTTTGATGGTAGAATATGAAACTAGAAACTCAAATAAGGCAAATTTGATTAAAAATGTAGTTTTCACACAGTAAGAAATTAACATTTTGTTCATGTTATGATTGTGTTATTGTTGATGGTGGTGGTTTTTTCAGTAGGGAAATGCCATCAGTCAATTTCTAATTAAACCAAATCTAAAAATAAGTCAAAAAATCACTCTGTAGCAGTCTGCACGATGATTGGATGCCTGGGTTTGAGGGGGTAGGTGGGATTTAGCGAGAATGATTACTGGGTGCTTACAACATTTAATAATTGCACCATCTGTACAACCTTAGAATAATCTAATTTGGTTTACTTCTATTGAAAGATACACAACTGTACTTAAAATGTTTATGTCTTTACTTCAGACTTGAACACCCTCAGAAGTATTCAATTACATTAGTCTAACAATATAAATAATGCACTTTTAAATGTGTGTTGTTGTAGTTAAGGTAAAATTATATTAGAAAGAAATATAGATGGAACACAACTTCCCACTTCCTTAAGTGTGCATTACCCATGACTTCCTTCCAAAGAGTACAGTAAAGAAATGGGTAAAACGACTGTAACTTTGCAGTAGAGAAATTTGGCAAACACTGTTTCAGCCAGGAGATCAGTCAGTATCCATGGTTCTCAGTCACGTTGATAGTACAAGCCCAGTATGTGTGGTGATGGTGAAAATGGCACTTGACCTCTGTGGTCTTCCTCCTCCACACCCATAACCCTAGTCTAATTACACAGAAAACACCAGGTAAATCCTAGTGGAAGGACAGTCTCCAAAATGTCTGGCAAATATTCGACAAAACCAAAAAACTTTAGAGAAGGTCTAAGAAACTGTCAGTCAAGAAGAGCCTAAAGAGACTGAATAAAATACAGTCATCTCGAACAGAAAAAAGGAAATAAGGTTAAAACTGAGAGATCTGAATAATGTGGAAACTTCAGAGAATAGTAATGCATTAATGTTGGTTCATTAACTGTGACCAATGTAGCACACTCATGTAAGGTATTAATATTAGAGGACACCGCATGTAGGATGTGTGCGACAACACTGTTTTTGTAGTTTTCCTGAAAATGTGTAACTGTTCTAAAAGCAAATGTTTCTTAAAAGCAAAAAATAAAAGGAAATATAGAAAAAGAAGTAGAGATTAAAATACAAAGTAACTTGTTAAAGCAACTGTACATATCTCAGTAAACTAACAAACATGAATAAACTGCATATTCCAATGTAGAAGACACAGATTAACTTAAAATAATCCAGCAATATTCTGTTTTAAGAAACACATAAAACAAAAATAAGATGTCTACAAGTAAAATGATAGAGGAACAGTATCTGACCAATTCCAAGGAAAAGAAAGCTCCTCTGGCTAAGTTGACAGCAGATACACTGGTTTTATTATAGTCCACGTCTCTACAAATGCACAGAATAACAAAGTGTAAACAGATTTATTTCACCAAAAGGGATCAGCAGTTGTGAACACGTGTGCATCAAGAGCACATGAAGAGAAACTAACGGGATGACTATAAGAAAATGACAAATCACTATCAGTATGGTATTTTAACACAGATCTTTCAAACATCAAGAACAGTATCAGACAAAAACGCAACAAAGGTAGAGAAGATTTGAATACTAAAAAAAGTTTACAAAGTTTAACCTAATGAATGGAAACAGAATTCTGTATGTATCCTACACATGGAGAGTATCAATTCTTTTCAATCAAAAATGCAGCACTGCGCTGATAATCATTTTGCAATACATAAAGGTACAACACGCTGTGTACCTTAAGCTTTTAAGATGAGATTTTAAATGGAGTATTTTGAAAAATTGTCACATAATGGCTTTAAAGCCAATCAGTCCAAATATTATGGAACAGATATCATATAGCGGATACAGAGTTAGAAGTTAATAAGAAATAAAACAGATTTCATTTTATAGAAAAGAATTTTAAGATTAAATATCATACAAGTGTGCTGAGTTAGAAGTTAATAAGAAAATCAGAAATATCAAAATACGTATATCATTGTAAATTTTAAAATGTTTCTAAGTAATATTGGGCAAAGAAAAAACAGATGAAGTTTTTAAATACTTAGTCCTGAACATTTTAAGGAACAAATGGCAACTTTGTACAGTGAAGCTACTATGAGGCTTCCCATTAAGTTTTATACCTGTGTACTTAGACCTGAAAATATGAAAGGGTAAAAATGAATCAGTAAGAGTCAGAAAAAGAACAGCAGCAAGCCAAGGGAGAAAGAGGGATGTCATAAATAGAAGATTCAAATCAATGAAACAGAGAACAGAGTTAGGAGCTAGTGTTTCAAGCAATGACAGAGTCAAGCAATAAAGACCCTACTGGATTAATCCCTGCAGAAAACAGGTACAAAACCTGCACGTAATACCCAAGAAGTAAGCCGTTGCAGCAACGGAGAGTGAACAGAAGCAGGGAGGCTGTTGAGGGATGTATACCCAGAGGAGCAGGTAACTAGTTCCTGTTGGTTTTTGTTTTTGTTCTCTTTGTGCCTTTTCACCTGAGCTATATGCATTTGGTTGGCAAATGCCAAATGGCACCAATGGAAAAATCAGTCTTTTCTAGCTGGGGGAAACTAGAAACGCCTCAGTAATCCTGTAACTTAGTTATAAACCAACAATACAATTAATACATATGAAGAATTCTTAATGTTTTAACAAAGACAGTGTTACTAGCTTCAAGCAAATCATCTCAATCTTATTAAAGTCTTCTAGATAATAGGCAAAAAAAAAAAAAAAAAAAAAAATCCTACGTTCCACTACACCTTCAACGATGTCAAGCACTGTTTTGATAAGAGCAGTACAATAGAAAAACTTCATAAATCCATTTCTTAATAAGTATTTTTAAATCCTCAACAAAATATTAGCCAATAAAACACAACTTTCAGAAGATAGTAAGAGATAGACTATGTATTTAGAAAAAAATAAAACACCTGATGCCAACCCATGACAAAATGATAAAATACAAAATCAGAGTCTCTCAACACATGTAGAAAAATGTATAGAACTCATTATGAATAGAAAAATCTATAGAACTCATTATGAATTTATAATTTCAAAACGTAAGTTAGGAATAAAAGATCTTATCCCAGCAAATTTTATCTATTAGAGAACAGTCTTCACACCATCCTAGCTGTGAAGAAAGCATTCCTTAAAATCCAAAACAAGACAGGGCTACTGCTGTAAGCATTTGCCACTGTTTGAGCCAGTTTAGTAGGGCAAGAATAAGAAATTCAATAATTTCTAATTGAAAAGCAGAAAAAAAAAACTTGCAGTATTAATCTGCAAACATCAACTGCATTTCAATATAAAAAAACAAATCATTACAAAATGTAATTAAGAAGAAGATACAATTGGCAATAGCACAAAAAGGCAAGGACTTAGGAATACATCTTAGAAGAAATGGGCAATTCTTCTATGTGGAAAATTTTAAAGCTTGATTGTGAGATATTTAAAGAAAAAGACCAAACATGAGTATCCAATGTTACACAGATGCCACCTTGCAAGTACAGAACATATATTTCCTATAGTTTATCTTAAGTTTTGTAAGTTCCTTTCTTTTTTTGATTGCTAGCATGATAAAATGATGGTCAAAGCTCACAGTTCTTGAACTGTGGTAAGTTCTTCACTATTCAATCCAACTCTTACTCCATAACTAACATTAAAAAGAACAATTATGCAGTTTGGGAAAATAACATGAAAACATGGTTATGGAAAAATTTTCCAAGAAAATGGACTGTCTGGAACACTAGAAAGCTGAGGGTCAAAGATATTTTTGAAAGATTCTTGGCCATGGATTTGAGTTTCTAATTTAAAGTGAAGCTGTCTTTGCCCAGGTTGAAGTTGTTTCAGCCAACAGGAGAGCCAAGGGTCTACAAGCATCTCCTTAATGGAAGCACATAGATTTCTGTGAATTTCTGCATGATGATGACAGCATAGTGAACTCTGCTTCTCAGAGCCAGCAAGTCACTTCCGTGGTCCACGTCACAGCAGTGGTGTGTCCGTGTTTGGAACTCTGGGAGTGTGGCAACTCATGACCTGCCACCCCTCTCCTTACTCAGTGTGGCCACCTTGATTCCATTCAGAAACCTCTTTATCAAGGGGTCTCACCTAGCACCTCCCCAGACGCATCTGCTGGGACATCCTTACTGGAAGTTGGGAGGGGGGGTCTCCAAGACACTTTCTCCACTCTGACGCAGTACTCACTACCTTCCCTCTTGGAGCCTGGCCCCAGATCTGTAACGGGAGCCTTTGGGTTGGTGTTCCCTCGGCACAGAAACAACCCCCGTATTTGTGCTGGCACAGCTGACCCTCCCCGGGTGCCCTCTATGGGGGACATCAACACATCACTGCGGGCGCCAGCACGTTGTCCTCCTGCTCATTTTATCACAGTACGAGACTAAAGGCTCCGGTCTCTTATTTCGCCTTGTTGTCTCAGTTGACAACTCCAGCCCCTGACAGCGCCTCTCTCTCCAGGTCAGCTCAGTTCCTCATACATAGCATATGTTGACAGTTAATCACGGAACTCCTTCAAGTGGGCTTTGGATAAGGTCTCAAAACCCTTCCCAACAGCTTCTTAGTCTAGCAATACCAGTTGTTTAAAGGGGAAAAACAAAAGAAAATCTCTTAATTCCAGATATAGAGTAAAAAATGAGGGTAAAAGTAGAGTAGAGCAGATCAATATTTAAATATTTTGGAACAGAAGGATGCAAAGCACAAAGTGTCATCTTGTTTCAAAGACTATGAATTTGCTAGAGAAGTAACTCCGTAGTCATTCGAAAACCCCAATAAATTAACATCAACGCTAATGACTTTTAATGTATGTAGGGCTTGCTTCTGACAAACTACTTTCCAATCAATATTCTCACAGACATAGAGGACTAAGTGAGTCTAACTCCTAGGGAGAGCTGGAGAACCTCAAATCAATCATCTGTTTGAGTTAAGGAGTCACAAGTAGCATCATTTAGGTTATTCTAGAGTATTTTGCCCTTCTTGTAATACTTTAACTATTTAAGCCAATTCCACTGTAACAGTCCTTAATGGCAACAATTTAATTGTAAAAATATTAGATTTCATCAGGTGACTATAAATGATGATCACAAGGTAGGGTTTCATTAATTCAAAAATTCAAGGCACGGTGTGGGTGGGTATGTGTGAGTGTTCGTAACACTGAAATGGTATTTTAAGTAATAAAAACCATAAGTAAATATAGGCCACTCCATTTTCATTATAAAGGTGAGCAGTTTCTCACCCAAGAGATAAAGAAACTTAACTGAGTTTTAAAGGCAGTTGTATTGATTAAATGCTCTTTTCTAAAGCTATATATGCATCATATATGATATACTCGTGTATATATATTACACATATATTATACTTCTGGGGTGGATGAAGTTAGCATCTTTCCTGTCTTTTTATTTTCTTTTGTAAAATGAGGATAACTTATTAATAGTACTATGAGGATAATAACTGATTAATAGGGGTTTTTTGGTGTAATTATACTTGCTGTTTTATACATCAGAACAGGACAACAAAGGTTATGCAGTGTGAGGTAAGTGTACAACATGCTTCCTTGAACAAATGGACTATCCTGGATTTTACAGATTAGACTCTTCAAAACAAAACAAACCAAACAACAAGTTTAAGAAGCACTGAGGCAGCTTAGTCTGGTGTGAATTACTCTCCATTAACTGCCTGACATCCCACTCAATCCCCCCAGAAAAGGGATTCAAACTTTCAATGATTACACGTGGAAAAGAGTGATGGTAAGTCTAACTATCAATCTAGCCTCAAACTGAATTCTTTGAGAGTTTTCAAAGGATTACATAACAACAACTTATTAATAGGACTGATAGCTAAGGAAACAGCACAGGCGGAGGTAGACATGCTGCTGGCACAGTGGAGTAACAGCAGTGTAGGCCATTATTTTGCTTTATTTTTTTCAACTTTTAAGTGATTTAACTGCACTATGAAATGTGCCACACAATTAAATTCAAATAGATAGATAGATAGATAAACATAATCTAGATATGATCTGACTCATCTACTCAGTAAATCAGATAAAGCCATAATATAGAAGGTATACTCCAAGGGTTTTAATTTGAATTGTTTTAATTCGCATTCTTTTGGTAACTGTGAAATTTAACTTTAGGGAACATGTCTGTGCTTTAAAAGATGATTTTGAAAAGTAAAATTTAGAGGTGGATGTCAGTATTAAAGCAATAAGGGCTTGAATATTCATCATACAAGTTGTTACTAGATATCCATTTGTTTCCACACTCCACCTGTTCCTTGTGTACTTGCTTTTTATTATTGTTTTTTTCTATTACCAATGGTGATTTATCATCTTATTTATTCTAGGTCTTTAGTATCTATATATTCAAATGAAATAGAAAAGTGTTTTGTTTTGTTTTGTTTTGTAAATAAGAAATACACTCCAATCCATCTAGTTTGGGAAAACCATAGTTATGTGTAAAATATTGATTTGTTGTTAAATTGTTTATTTTTAAAACATCGTTTCATGCCTAGAAGTAATAGCTTTCATTAGCATATATACTTTATGCTGCAGCACACAATTTCAATATTCCAGGCAAATTATATGCTAACAAAATTGGCTGAGTTTCCTATTTGCAAAATTGTGGCTTTCAAAAATCATTACCTTTTAGATGGGATTCTGCCTTAAATGCATTGACAATAATCTCACGGCACAATGTGCTGCAAAGCACGTGGTTAAGCATTAGCTTTCTATTTATAAAAAAAAGCGAAACAAACACTTGCATTTCCCAGATCCATGTCATGAACAACTTAGGTGGGACCAACAGACAAAAAATCATGGCAAATACATTACAGAATCAACACTTTCTCTTGACTCCAAACTTTAAGCAAGGTCGTGGCCAGTGAGTTATGGGACTTGTGGCCATCCTGAGGGGTGGCTGGAGTGACATCACAAATCAAATAAACAAACTCCCAGAGCCATCTGAGCCGAGAAAAGCCAGTCGTGATTGTGAGACTACAGATACAGCATAAAATAAATGGGGAATGAGAGTCAGAGAGTTGATGATAGATGTAATTACCTTTATACAATCCTAAGATATTTTAAACTTTTTTCCAGAGATCTGGAAAAATCATGAAGGGAGGAAAATGGGAAACTGTTAATTTTACTCTCGTGTTTTTTTACCTCAGAATCTATGAGGACTTTCCTAAGGAAGCTATTCCCATTACACCCAATAGGGCAAATGTCCATCCAAGTATAAAACAAACAGACCTACGCTTAGTTCAGATTTCACAGGTCTGTGTGCCTTATGAGAACATCCCATGTTCTCAGGATGTCAGATCAGCTATACTTTGCTTCAGCCAAAGCGTGTGCGCGCCTACTTCCTGGCCCCCTGCCACAAAGGAGTTGCTTTTCATTCATCAAACACTGCAGCACTGCACTCTAACTAGGCAACTGCTCCTCATTCCTGCCCAAATCTCTTTATCATGGAATTGGGCTCCTTTCAAAAAGTTTATCATGTTGAAAAGGGCCTGCAATGCAAAAACAATGCCATTTATCAGCTTAGGCAAGGAGCCAGCTAGACAATGATGAATTTTCCATCAGTGGCTGTAGTTTATCACCAGTTTATTTTAACTTCTCCTTGCGCTTGCTGGATATATTTGTATGACAGGTAAACTTTAAGTGCTTCGTGCCCCTCTCCCCTGATGAATGTGCTTAATAATGCAGATGTGCATTTTTGAAGTTGTCTCCTAGCAGAGAGGATACAGGAAAGGCCAACTGTAAGAATTACAGAATGTTTTAGAAGCACATGATCTGAGGAATCGTTTAGTTCATGCCAGAACAAAAGGCAAAGAATAACATCAAAGGAAAAAGTGCTTCCAAAAAATATTTTTTGTAAGTAAATGAATTGAACTGTTAGAAAATGTTAAATGCTAGTGGTATACCCCAAAAGGCAGACAATGTTTAGGATTATCAATGAACTGGTATTTGACTGCAAACAACCCCATTCTCTTAATGAGGAGCATCCATTAAGGACGCTGGTGGGGCTGGAGATTCAGGCCACTCTATGGGAATCAAGTCCATTTTACAATGGTTCTTGATGAGATGCCACTGACACTCCAGCGAGGCACAGTCTCTCACTGTGACCCTTTACTTCTGAAAACTAGACATCCCTGAACCTTGGCGCCCCACAAGAGGGATTCTGTACACTGCCTGCTTTATCCTGTATCTCCAGCTGTATCGATTTGGAGAAGTTTACTTGGTTGGTGGAACCTAGGCTGTCTGTCTGGGCTAAGGGGCACTGAGGCTGGGAGGACATTTTCAGATTCTATATTAGAATGCATGGATAGTCATACGGTAAAATCGTCCCCAAACTCAACAGCTGTGCTTAAAGGTTTGCAGGGCAAAACCACCACCACCACCACCATCCTCCTCATGGTGTCTTAGGCAAAAACACCATGGCTACGTGTTACTCGCGTACTGGCCCCTCTTAGCTGCGGAGAGCTAAACCACGTTATTTGTATATTTCAGCTAAGCCAGATGATATCAGATGATTAAAAAGTAAATTCAACAGAAAAGCCCCAGAATCCATTCTTCTTCTATGCCATTCGATACTGTATCCTGTGTTAAGAGCTCCGTCCTAATAATACCAACTCTGAATGACATACCATCTTAACGGAGAAGCCTGATTTATATGAGCTCATACAATTTCCGTTCCTAACTGATTGCTGACAGTAAGTCAAAGTTCAATGAAAGCTCAAAACAATTATGTATCTAAGAACAGAGTTCTCTGCAGAATTGCTGCCTCGGAAGCCTCACTGCTCTTATCATTTTGCTCAATAACCTTTGCAATCTATCAAGCATTTAAATGGAATAAAGTATTTTACATAAAAGTTACTGTGCAAATATGTGTATGAGGGAAAAGTGATATTATTGTCTTAAAAGCAAGGGGGAAAAGCACTTTTGGTTCATTGAGGAGAATGCTATGACTCAGAGAAATCTGCATTTCGACTTCAGTCAAAACTAAAGGTAGCTGTATTTTTCGTCTTTGGGCAGGAAGAAAGCAAGAAAGAAGACCTAACAGGCCATAGGGCTGAAGTGGCACATTTGTTTCAACTGTTCCCTGAGATAACCTGGAGGGGAAGCCAAGCCCCTCCCGGGAATTTCCATTTAGATGAATAGGTGGGAAACAGGCCACGATCAGTGCGTGTTCTTCGTCATCACCCAGACTGAGAAGATGTTCATAAGAACAAAATGGTGATTAGCAACCAGAAATGGAAGCGAATAGAAAGACTCTAGACATTTGGGTGTCCGGCAGTTGGAAAAACAAGCTGCTTCTAGATTTTAAAGAGCAAGTGAAGGGTCTGAAAAACTTTTGAGTGACAAAAATCCAGGAAGAGTTTTCATCAAACAAAAATTCCTGACAAAATTTAAATTACATGTGTATGTTTTTTTCTTTAACGTAATGATTTTAAGTATCTTAAGATAAATATCAGAGAAGAGAACAAGGTGGGAGGGAGAAGAGGAAGAAGGGAGGGGAAGGAGGCATATGGCAGGAGCCAGGAACCAAATAAATCAGAAATTTGTCAGAAAAAACAAACTTTGGATTTGTTCATATAACACTTGCAACCAGGCAAAATTAAGTTTAACACCCTACCAGTATTTCCAGAAAAATCAGTGACGTGCTGATAATCTAGACCTAACCAACATTGAAAAAAACAAAACAAAACTTCATCTCTTTAAAACCACTGTTAAGAAATGAAAAGGCAAGTCACAGCTGGGAGAAAACATTTGTGACTCATAGATCTGATGAAGAAATAATAGCCGTAATATAAAAATCTCACAATTCAGCAAAAGACACAGAATTCCAGCCTCTAATGCACAGGAGACTTGAACAAAAACTTCAAAACAGATGACAGTCACATAAATACTAAGTATACTAGAGATGCTCAACATAATTAGTTTCTAGTGCAAATTTGACCACAGTAAGATTCATGTCATTAGACTCACTCAAATTAAAAAGACTGACACAATGAACTGCCGCCAAAGATGAGAAGCACCCTGGAGCTTACTCAGTCCTGGAGGAAATATGAAATGGTATAGCCACTTTAGAAAACAACTATATAATTTTTTTTAATAAAATGAAATATATACTTAACATTTGACCAAGCACTTCAACTCTTAAGTATCCTTCACTATGAAAATATATATTTATATGAAGGCTTGGACACCAATATTCATAGGAGTTTTGTTCATTCTAGTTTGGAAGCAACCTGTATTTCCATAAACCAAGTCTGGTCCATCCAGACTATTCAGCAATAAAAACAAACCAATTACAGATAAAAGCAACTACATTGATGAAAAGTCAAACACATTATGCTGTCAGAATGATGCCAGATATGAAAGAGAACATTACATATGATTCCATTAATAGGGAATACCAGAATTCTAATATTTAATAACAAAAAATCTACCAGGGACTAATAATTATCCATGGTGTCGAGGCAGTTCTGGCTGCAGAAAAAGCACAAGGAAATCTGGAGCGGGGCAGGGGGAGGCTGTGAAGAGACCACTCTGTATCTTGAGTACAGTGTTGGCCATACAGATACCACATCTGATAAAAGTCATCAAACTACCTTAAAAATAGTACATTTTATTACATCTTTTAAAACATATTCATTACTTTTTTAAAAAAGCATTGCACATTCTGGATATTAGAGCATCCTCATCAGGTCTCAAACTTAGGCTGGAAGCATGCTGTAATTATTTACTATCCCTGAAGCAAGGCAAACTTCTAAGAAGAGAATCTCCCATAGAATATGATCAGGGACCAAAACGAAAAGGAAAGCAACTCCTGGAGAGCAGAATCAGGGCCTATTCGAAGAATTTCTGCTCCATCCAAGTAGGGTCCTTCACACTCTCTCTGCCCAGTGATATTTTCCAATAGTTTTGGATAAGTAACTCTCCTGTGTCTTCCATTTTTCCATTTTTGAAATGTTACACTCTTGTTTCCTGTGTCTCCGTGTGTTTGTAAGGGTCTAGAAGTTTAGGTTCTGGTAGAGATATCTCGCTGTTAGTTCACAAATGCAAGATCTGTCCTCAGTGTAGATGAAAACACACTGGCCAGAGCTCTTGGCCTTCAAGCAGAATCCAAGAAGTAGACGACTCTTTGGTTGCCTCCTTTGATGAGGGAAGGAGGTACTGAATTTAAGGAGAACAGATGAACAGGTCAAAGGAGGTTAGTCAGCAGCAAAGAATAACACTCACCATCCTCTGCCTAACTCCTTCCTTTTTCATGACACAGAGCTAACATATACTCCTTAGTCTACTCTAAGTGAGGGCATAACTCTGGGTCCTGGTCAATGGAATGTTGGCAGAAGTCATATAAGCAAATTTCAGGCCTAATTTCAAAAACAACTCATTCATTTGTCTGTGAATTCACTTAACCCCTATCTGTTAACTCATCAAACCAAGATGACCTCAGGAATCGCTTGTTGAAGAATGAAAAACCACCAAGTTGAAAAGTAAATAGCTCTGATTGATTTGCACACAGTAGATACCTGCTTTGGATCACAATACAGGTGAGAAACAAACTTTATTTTGTTAGGCCCTGCAAATTTCTTGTCGGAACAGCACTTACCATGACTAATTCTGACAATTATAGAGTTTAATCACACAGAATTGTACAAAAAAAAGTTTATAAACATAATAAAACATTCCACTATTTTAAAACTACCATTCAAAATCCTTTAGAAGTTATGAGGGCAAAAAAATTTTTTTATCTTTTTACTAAATTGCATTACATGAGACGGAATTTCCTAGAACTGCTCAAAAAGCATTTGAAGTACAATTAACCTTGGGTTGTAAAGCTGAGAAAAGTATCACTGAAAATCTCAATCACTGCAATAGCATTCACAGAATTCACGTCCTCATGTTGGTCCCAGAATCTTTTCTGACTATGGCCCTCATTAGCCAAACCCAGCTCCTCACAGCCAAGAAGGGATTTAGTTTTACTTTGATCACAATTTTGAAGCAAAAAACATTTTAGAGTTAGACTCAATAATAACATACTGATGGTCTCTTCTGATTTTTGTTTCTCATGCTTTCAGATGAACATTTTCAGCATTTGTTTTTGTTTGACAGCCTGAATAGATTGCAAACCACAAGACCTTTCCTACATCATATTTTCAGAGGCAAAAATGGATAAAAGAGGTTTTTCAAGTCTAAACAGTCCAAGAGAGGAGAAATTCTCCCTTGACACTCTTGAGGTAGATTAAAAACAAAAAATCCTCCACAGAAAATTTGATTGTCAAGTGCCTTACTCTTCACCAAACATCGTGTTCCACTTCAATCATGAAGACAGTGCCTCAACTACACCCTAACCCTACAGAATTAAATTTAACCCTAAGAGTTAAAATAAAGCGGCATTACCCATTTGCAACAAGAATACCTATCAAAAGAATGGTAATGAGCAGACAGAATCAAAGAACAGAATTAATATATAACACAGCAGTCCGTTGAGCTGTCTATTGGAGAATCCAGCCCTGACAGAGAATTTCACTCTGGGTCTTAGGAAAACAGGGGTCAAATGGTAGCAGGAGCACTTGAAGAGTTTGTCTATGTGAGCATGTCATCTTGCACTGATGTTTCAACTGAGACTTTGAGGGTGTAAACGAGACAGCCAAGTGTAGATATGTGAGCATGTCATCTTGCACTGAGGGCAAAGCAAGACCAAACTAGCACCGCAGGACAAGGACCCACAGAAGGTGTAGAAACCAAAGGAGTTCAGGGCGCAAAGCAAAGCAAGAAGCGGAGCTAGGTGGAAAAGAAACAAAATGGAGTTAATATTTTTTAAACTTCACTCAGGGTGTTCCACGATCTATGAATGACAGCAAACCAAAGTAAGGCTGGAAGGTGACTAGGAGAGCACCATCTTATTCAAGACCACTGATGCTAGTTTTGAGGATTAAGGTGGTAGTGGTGGAAACGAGGAAAAACGTATCAATTTGAGATACATTTTGAGAGTAGAGTCCACAGTACCTGTTGTTGGACTGTGTGGGAATAAAGAAAGGGGGGAATAAATAATAAACGTTCAGTTTTCAGGCTAGAGCAACTCTGTGAATTTTAGAATTTCCTTTGCTGAAAATCAATAATTGTGTTTGGTGTACATTATGTTTGAAGCATCTATTAAACATCCTACTGGAGACGTAAGTGAGCAATTACAGGCATTTGGAACTAAGATGAATGTGGGAACGGCGCCTGGGGGCAATCTTACTTGTTCCTTTAACCCCATTGAGTAGATCAGTGCCTTGCACATCACTGAGGATCAAAAACTACGTGTTGAATCAAAGACTGTTCCTCAATCCTCCAAATTTGCATGTGAAAAATCTTAACTTTATGAATCTACTACTCAAAATATTTAGAGATTTCGAGGCTTTCTAATGTTTTTCTTTACTGTTGGTAATAAAAAGATTAAAATCTAAAACATTAGTTCTCATCAACTTGTTTTTTTTCCCTGAAATAACTGAAAACTGTATTTTTCTAAACACATGATAAAATTATGCTATTGCATGCCTAAATTACTCTTTTTTGAAAGCAGACCATTTGCAAGCTCTAAAACTATGTTAATTAATGCATATTCTAAATCTTTAGAAAATCAAATACGTCCTTTGAGAATTTTCTTTCTGGACAAATATTTATGTCTTTCTCTTAGAGGGCTTTTTTTTTTTTTTGCTAGAGGTTTTACTCTTTTAAATATGATAAAAGCTCAGAGTAAGTGACAACACCACAAAACCTCTATTTTGCTTTGGGGTCTAAAATCCAATTATATTTTATTGTGAGAGTTGGAATAAAGTAAAAGAAAAAAGTAGGAAACACCAATACATCTTCTAAGTAAAGTGAAGCAATTTCCCTAGAGACAAGAATAACGTATCTTTCAACCTCATCCATCTTAGTATTCAGAGTACTGCATACTAGAGAGATTTTAAATAAAGTCAATATGCACATCTTTTTCTTCACAGACTATTAAACGTTAATGGACTTCATCAAATATTCTTAAGTATACAAAATAACTTTCTGATCCCTCTTCAGATTAGACACTTACTCAAAATTTGTCAAATAAACAATTTCCCTTTCAAGGTACTATTTTCTAGCTTTTGCTATAGGGGGCCGTGTGCTTTTAAATGTGTACGTTTTGAGAAGGGCTTGTCTGACTGCCGCAAGCATTATCACATAACCCCATGATTAGAACATCAAAGAAGTGGGAAAAAAAATCAAAGGGAACTGGAGAAATAGGACTGGTATGATGAATTATGTGCACACACCTGTTGTATGTTTTCTGTGCTCTATAATTGTTGGAAGTAAACCATTGTTTTGATAATAATAAAACCATTTTAAGACTACTCTAGACACTTTTTTCAAAATTTTAATACTCAAGTGACAGAGGCAGCCTCGTTACACTGGAATGATCCACTTTTACCTGATTTTGATGAAATAAGCCTATCTGATACGGTTTATTGTATCATATGTGCCAACTCCCATTCTAACTTACAACAAGAAACAAGGAAAAGAATGTGTTCCTGGAATGTTAAAAAAAAAAAAAGCATAACCATATAATTTTTAAAAATCATGTGGTTACATTTATTAGAAAGCTAAGCCAATTTTAAAAATCTATCAGATTGCACAAGAAATTATTCAATCATTGTGATTCTGTTGTTTTATCTGAATGCAATTTTCAGCCTGTGTTTGTAGGAAATATTGAAGTAAGTTTCAGTATCATCTTAAGTGTTTACTGCTTCTCTCTCTAACCTGCCCCTCCACCCACTTCCTACTGCACAGGGGCCCTGCACCTTCAAGAATGCCTTCCCCTCTTTTCTTCCTATTTCAAGCCCTCCTACTCTTAGGGCAGGCACAAGTCCTCTTGGCTCCATAATGCCTTTCCTTTCCTCAGTCCTACAGCACATTATTTTCTTCGTTCTATACTCTTTTCCGAAAGAACCCTGCAGTAAGAGGCTAACATCACTGAACTCACTCTTCTATAGCATCACTAATAAACATTTACATGGATAATAGTCATCTCGTGAACTACAGTTCATACAATTCATGGGGCATCTCATCCCAAGGTGCTTCCTAAATCTTATCTCTTAACTCTTCAGTCGTCTACAAATTCCTAGATGGGAGGAATGCTATTTAATTTGACTTCAATAGTGCCTGTGTAAAATGGGATACGTAGGTATTTGTCTACCTGTGTTTCAAAGCAAAGCTTCCAATCTTCTGCCCAATGCTTCTGGTGATGTCTTATCAGAAGATATGGGAACACATATATTACTTGCTTTATGACCAACACTATACTTTTACTTACGTGGCCAACAATTACACTAGACATTTTGGCAAACTCTTCACACTGTCATTAAATTGTATTCAATTTTTAGTCAGCTAAAAACCTAATCTTCCTAATGGTTTGTGATATTTAGTCCTTCTCTCAGTTTGAGCTGTTTTAGCATAGAATTACTATTTTTCCTTTACATGGTGCCTGATATACAGCAGAAGTACCCTATTTTTACAGAATGAATGACCTTAGAATGAAGGAATTTATCAAAGAGTGGTTTTTATTGTTTGTTTGTTTTTTAATGTTAGGAGTTAAATGAAGGTTCTTTAGAGACATAAGCTATGAAAGGAAAACATCCAGCCTGTTTCAGCTTTGGACTTTCTCGTAACTTCCCGTTTCCACCTACCATGCCCTAAACTTCATTTATAAACAAAAGCTTACATGTAGAAAAATAAATAAAACTAAAGTCATCCCCTTTGTATTCACTAAAAGAAATAATATAAAACATTTCCAATAAAAGCCTTCAATAAAAACACAAAATTCTAGCCACAGAGAAACATCACCAGAGCCTTAAGAGGTTAAAAATACAGCAAATTAAACAAACAGAAACTCAGGTCTCATTTGAGCAAAGTTTACAGAAGTGGGCCTCTGATGAAGGTCAAGGTTAATAACTCTTGATAGGGAATCTCGGACAAAGCTGAACAACATAAAATTTCTACAGACTGTGGGGTCATACAAACCAATGAGACAGTCATCAACATCTGATCTTCCTCCAGCTTCAAAAACTTCCCTCTTGTGCTCTATTGTAACAAACTGCACACGATTCTTAACGTTCTTAATTCCCTATCTTATAATTCCTCAGTTGGCATTTTTTGGTTTTATTCTTTTTTTAAAGCCTAAGTGCTGTTCTTTCATGTAACAACTTTCTTTTTAATACAGACCAAGCAATACTCTATTTCCTGGCCACTGAGATCTTAACTGGGTCTTCTGAAGTGTTCGTCATCCCTCCTAATGATTTGATTAGCAATTCAATCTTGTTCTTCTTCAAAGTCAGTGTTTTAAAAAAAAAAAAAAAAAGAAGTTAATTATTAAGGAAGTTGGCAACTTACTGGTAGAGATCTTTCACCAGAATGACACAGAGACTAAATCACATAACTTGGGAATAACAATTCAGTTACACAAGCATTTAACTCCATTAACCATCCTGATTACAGTCAAGAGATCAGAAGAGACTATCAAATACCATGCCAAAATCCAGATAAACTATATTGATATCATTTCTTGGTTCCTAGTATAATCACTGTATCTAAAAAGGTCTACAACATCATTAAGAAATGTTCACTGAATGAATGAATGAATGAATAAGCTTCCTCCTCTTTGGGGGACTAGAGTCAATCTCTAGATTTGTTTGGGGATTGAGATATTGACAGCATAACAGGACTAAAAGAAGCAGAAGGAAAGAATTTCACATACACCCAGCGCCCTGTCCCTGGAGAACACGCACCATGGCCTTAAGGGTTCATCACTGTAATGACACAGATACGGAAAAGGGATAATGTGAGGATTCTACTCTACTTTAATGAAAAACGTTGCAAGGGGTATTTACTATACAAGATACCGATGCCTCTAGGTGTCCAAATGCAACTGAAATGTCCAAGGATCTGTGGCTGGACAGTATCTCCTAGATTCATATTACACCCAATATTATTTCACAGCTGCACTCCTGAGATTTATTAAGAAAGCAACTTTTAAAAAAGACTCATGGGGAGATGCAAAAATGAACATGAGAGCAAAATCATTTTTACGTTTTTTTTTTCATTCATTTTATCCAAAAGTGAATTTAATTATACACTTAAAAACCAAGCTCTCTTTTCAGAAACTGTTGCTAAGATGAAAAAGATTTATGGTGAGGGCTTGAGGGTTATAATATCCTCTTTTATTTCTCCATGTTGCTTTCATTTATGCTCCATTAATACTAGAGACCTGGTTCCCTACCAAATTCAGTCTTTTTTAGCACTTGATCTGAGCATTGTAGTTATTTTTCACTTTTTGACCTTACAAAAGATATATGTCTTCTGTTTCCGAAAAAGAATTAAACTTACACATGTAATTTACCACGCTAGAATATGTTCTTTACAGTTATTTCCTTAAGATAGCTGCTAAATATAATTTTTTTAGCATTGTTTCCATATTAGAAAAGTGTGAAGTGCAAGACAGTGGGGATTTTTTTGTTTGTTTTTCAGGGATAAATATGTTCAGCTGTAAACAAGTAGCTTCAGGGAAGAATTAACTCCTTCAAGTCAATGCTAGTCTGTGATATTTTAGTTCATAAATCATAACTTACAAACTAGAGAGGAAGTAAATCTGCCTATACAGAGTATTTATTCTTGGTAGTGACCTGTGAACTGAGAAACTTGGAATCGGGTAAAACTTTCCTTTGAAAGATTTATTTCTCAAATTAGTGGCTATTAAGAATAATTGAGTAGTGGGTTAATGATATAATCCAAATAGATCACTGAAATCAAATTCCTAGTCCTACAAAGTAGGTACCATCAATCAACAAATTACAAGCATCTGAAATTTCTGCCTCAAATTCACTATGACTTGACTGAAACAATCTGAAATTGTGGGGTTGTATAGTGGATGTTAGCCTGGAACGTAACTAGTAAATTTTGGAGGAGGAACAGAGCATAGTAAATGGTTTTGAATAGTCAGCTAAGGCCAGTTCCAATTATCAGTCTTAAAGACAGTGATTCTTGTTAAACTTTTCTTTCTTTTCCTTCTTTTTTTTTTTTTGTAGGGATAAGTTGTTGGTAGTAATTAAAATATTATGTGCGTATGAATATATAAAATATCTTCCAAACCTAGACATAGGTACTTACATATTCCTAATTCAGAATTATTCAGAATTCAGAAGTAGTAAATATGGAACAAATATACACTAACATTGACTATATAGAGTAATGATGTCTGTTTAATGTTAAAATGAGATAGAACATGACAACAATAACGTGATTTGGAAAATAGCATATGAGGTTACATTTTCAAAGCCCATTGCATAATCTTGAGAGGATGTTAAGTACTGATTAACTCTGGATAATGATTAAATATCTACCTGCAGTATATTACGGTCACTTCGAAAGGAGGAAAATAGAAGAGGTAACTTACAGTTGGTGTTACATCCCCCCAGAAATCAACATTTCTCTTCATACTAGTAGTTTCTTACTTCAAATCTCTGCCTGAAGTTTCTTTGACTAAAGAATCTGGTTCCCTTATCAATGACAAATGGAACAGTCAATAAATCAGTCAGTTTTCTCACTTTGGAGAGACAAAACTCAAGGGCACTTTCTACAGCACTTCCAAGTGGTCTCCACCAGAGCTGAGTCCCAGCTGCTCTCACAAATACCATGCTCAGTAGTAATTCACCTCCGTGAACTTTCTTCTCTTCCTGTGTCACTTCCCTAACCATTGGTTCTCCTGTATCACTGCTCATGTAAAATGTTAACACATCCTATTCTCAGGAAATGATTCTGAGAGAAACGAACCTATGACAACATTAATTAAGGAGAGGGAATAATGGAGTAAGAAACACTCAAACACCAAAAGGTAGAGTAAGGTATGAGGAAAAAAAAGTACAGAGGCCTGCTAGATAAAAAAAAATTGATAACACAGCAGATTCTACTCAAATATGTTAATCAAACATATTAGATGAAAACTGACTACAAAGTTCTATCTAAAGAAAAATGTTACCAAACAATCCGTAGATATATAGGAAGTCTAAAGAACACTATCAACCAATGTATGCTAATCAACATTTATAAAACACTATATCCCAAAACAGATGGTGGGCCATTTGGTGGGCCATAAAATACAGTTAAGTCCTGATTAACTTCAGAAGAATTAAATATTCCAGAGTATTTTCTGTGATCCAAATGTAATTAATTAGAAATTAGAAGCAATTAAGTTCTAGGAAAATCTCAGGTATGTGGGACGAAACAACACATATTTAAATAACATATAGGTCAAAAAAGAAATAGCAAAAGGAGTTAGAAAGTATTTTAAACAGGATAATAATGAAACTTATCAATTACTTTCGATGCTTACATGATAAAAGATAGATTTAAAAGGAATGATCAAAGTACCTTATTTAAGAAGTTAAGGGGGGAAAAAAAGGAAGTTAAACCAAAAACTAAAGCAAGGGGATAATAAAGAGGGAGAATCAATGAAACAATAAAATTAATCCATGGGAAAATGTAACAAAGCCAAGAGTTGATTAAAATTGATAAACAGCAGAAGAATGAGAGCAAGAGGGAGAGAAAGAACACCAAGTACACACAACACCACCGGATATTTCTACAAATTCTATAAACATTCCAAGTAAAATGAAGGAGTACTAGGAACAACTTAATGCTAATGATGATTTGGGTGAAAGAAGCAAACCCTTTAAACAACACAGTGTTTGGAAATACTAAGCAATCAACAACAAAAAAAAAGAAAAAGAATTGTCTGGTTGCTATGCCCAGAACTTTGGTACTCTCTATTTTATATAATTAGAATAACCTGAAATTCCAAATCTAAATATGTTCTCCCCTATGTATTGCAAGATATGTGAATGTGTAAAATTTTTAAATTTGACTCATGGGATTTTTTTAGTTTGTATTAAATCCTATGACTTGGTCTCATGCAGTTATGACTTTAATATTATGAACTTTTCTTTTCTGCTGAAGTTGTATTTTTGTTTTCAAGAGATCATGACAGTGGGCAATAAAAAGGTAATATTAGTAAATGCAAATGAGAACTTTTTTTGCATAAAGTATAAGAGTTCTAAGTTATTCTCTTCTTTGCATTTATCACTGACATTAAAAATTAATTAGAAACAAGGCAAAGTTTGGTAGCATATTCTTTGTCACATGATTTACTGTTTAGCAAACTCACAAAAATTGTTAAGTTGTATAGAATATCCTGTGGTTGTCCTATTTACTATTAATAAAGAGTTCAGTATTCATAAAGGTGCATCTTAACATATAGATTTTTCCCTAGTAGAAAAGTCTATCTCCAAGGTTATGATTATAATGTTCTTTAGGATATTAATCAGTTTTTGTCTCTAATTTAGCAAACTTATTTTAAAATTTCTTTCCTGATAAACTATAAATATCCTATTACACAAAATGATCTTTAAGAAGCTTTACCAATAAATACCTGAATGAACTTTTACCCTCATTAAGTTTACTAAACTCTCAGACTTTTGCTAATTCTGTATTTATATGAAAGTCATCTTTTAACTTGGTAAACAGTATGCTTTATTAACACAGATACAGAAAATACAAATTTTTCACTTTTTATTATAAATTTGAGTAATTTATTTTACTAAATTTTCCATTAAATTTCTGCAAAGTACTGATGATTACTTTCCACTTAAGAAGTAAAACAATCTCTGTGCCTTTTTAAATTTTCTGTGTGATGCTCATTGTTCCGCCTGAACACTGTTCGTGAAGTCTTCCTTCAAAACCTTCAAAAAAGAATTAGGATGTATGATTTCCTCATCTGTGGCACCACAGAAATCCAAGAGTGTTTTAATTAACATATCAATTTTACTAAATTAACATGTATAATCCAGAAGTCAGGAGGATGAATGCAGAAGGAAAAGGTATGGAGTCTAGAAGTAGATGATGGTTTACCTTGCAGTGTGGTTTTCCCTAAAATTTCAATGTTTAAACTTATTCAATACTTGAAATCATTGAAATTATGAGGAAACTAGTAAAAGGGCTGTATAGTAAGTTCAAATTCATGCAGAAAAAAACAATGTAACCATCATTTAGACTTGAGTGTGGGTTCCCTTGACACCAAAACTAGACAAAGACATTACCAAAAAAGAAAATTACAGGCCAATATTACTGATGAACATAGATGCAAAAATCCTCAACAAAATATTAGCAAACAGAATCCAATAACACATAAAAAAGATCATGCATTATGATCAAGGTGGACTAATCCCAGGGACCCAAGGAAGATTCAACATATGCAAATCAATGTGAAACACATCAACAACAAAAACAAAAAAAAAAAAAGGAAAAAAATCACATGATCATTTCAATAGATGCTGAAAAAAACGTTGTAAAATTCAACATCCATTTCTGATAAAAACTCTTATCAAAGTGGGTATAAAGGAACATATCTCAACATAACAAAATCTATTTATGACAAACCCACAGCCAGCATAATACTCAGTTGAAAGCCTTCCCACTAAAATCTGGAACAAGACAAAGATGCCCACTCTCACCACTTCTATTCAATATAGTATTGAAAATCCTAGCCACAGCAATCAGACAAGAAATAAAAGGGATCCAAATTGGAAGAGAAGAGGTAAAATCATCATATGCGGATGACATGATATTATATGTAGAAAACCCTCAAGGTTCCACACAAAAACTACTAGAGCTGATAAAAGAATTTGGCAAGGTAGAAGGATACAGATTAATATACATAAATCAGTAGTATTTCTTTACACTAACAATGAAATATCAGAAAAAGAGTAAAGAAACAATCTTTTTTAAATTGCATCCCCCCACCAAAAAAAAAAAAAAAACAAAAAACTTATGAATAAACCTGACCAAGGAGGTGAAAGACTTACATGCAGAGAACTACAAAACACTTATTAAGGAAATTAAAGAGGCCTTAAAGAAACGGAAAAGGTATCCCATGGTCTTGGCTTGAAAGAATAAATACTATTAAAATGGCCATATTATCCAAAGCAATTTACCCATTTAATGCAATCCCTATCAAATTACCCAGGACATTTTTCACAAAACTAGAAAAAATAATCCTAGAAATTATACAGAATCACAAAAGACCCAGAATTGCCAAAGCAATACCAAAGAAAAAGAATGAAGCTGGAGGAATAACCTTCCCAGACTTCAGACAGTACTACAGAGCTACATTATTCAAAATAGTGTGGTACTGGAACAATAACAGACATATGGATCAACAGAACACAATACAGAGCCAAGAAGTAAGTCTACAGACTTAGAGTCATTTAATCTTCAAAGAAGGCAAGAATATACAGTGGAGAAAAGACATTCTCTTCAGCAAGCAATGTTGGGAAAACTGGACAGCTGCAAGTAAACCAATGAAGTTAGAATACTCCTTCACACCATATACAAAAAAAGCTTAAAATGGCTTAAAAAATTAAACATAAGACACTGTAAGCCTCCCAGAATAAAACATAAGCAAACATTTTCTGACATAAATCTTACCAATGATCTCCTAGGGCAGTCTACCCAGGCAAAAGAGATAAAAGCAAAAATAAACAAATGGAACCTAATTAAAATGCATAAGCTTTTGCACAGCAAAGGAAACCATAAGCAAAACAAAATGACAGCCTATGGAATGGGAGAAAATATTTGCAAATGATGTAACTGCCGAGAGCTTAATTTCCAGAATATATAAACAGCTCATACAACTTAATAAAAAACCAAACAGCCCAACTAAAAAATTGGCAGAAGACAAGCAACTCTCCTAAAAGGCACATGAAAAAATGCTCACTATCACTAATTATCAGAGAAATGCAAATCAAAACTACAATGAGTTATTACCTCACACCAGTGAAAATGGCCATCATTCTAAAGTCCACGAATGATAAATGCTGGAGAGGATGTGGAGAAAAGGGAACCCTCCTACACTGTTGGTGGGAATGTAGTTCGGTGCAGCCATTATGGAAAACAGTATGGAGATTCCTCAAAAGACTAAAACTAGATTTACCATATGATCCAGGAATCCCACTCCTGGGCATATATCCAGAGGGAATTCTAATTCTAAAAGATACATGCACCCCAATGTTCATAGCAGCATTATTTACAATAGCCAAGACATGGAAACAACCAATCAACAGATGACTGGATAAAGAAATTGTGGTATACTTACATATAATGGAATACTACTCAGCCATTAAAAATGAATAAAACAATGCCATTTGCAGCAACATGGATGGACCTAGAGATCGTCATTCTAAGTGAAGTAAGCCAGAAAGAGAATGAAAAACACCTTATGATATCACTCATTTGTGGAATCAAAAAAAAAAAAAAAAGACACAAATGAAGTTACTTACAAAACAGAAATAGACTAACATAGAAACAAATTTACAACTACCAGAGAGAAGGAGGTGGGATGAGATAAATTGGGAGTTTGAGATTTACAGATACTACTTTATATAAAATAGATTAAAAAACAAGTTCATATTGTATACCACAGGGCTATTCAATATCTTGTAGTAACCCATAATGAAAGGAATATATGTACATATATGTATGACTGAAACATTATGCTATGCTCTAGAAATTGATACAGCATTGTAAACTGACCGACCCCTCCCTCTCCCATCTCCCTCCCACTGCTGAATTGAATTACTCATCCCCTTATTCTTAGGCTAAAATATAGGACCCTGGGAAACTTGCCAGTGACATCTTTGTGTTGCAATTCTTTTAGAAGATTACCTGTATTCCCTGTAGAGGGAAAGTGCTTTTGAATCTCCAGTTACCTTCATGTCCAAGCTTGTCTTGGCCTTGCCACCAACACCTCCCCAGCTCAAATACTGTTCTAATTATTAGCCCCTGAAGGCAAGAACAATGTTTTATTGATCTAGATCCAGATTATGAGCTAGTTAACATAATGGCTTAGTAACACCATCAGTAATTATTTTTCGGGTGAACACAGGGTGACTGAGAGGGATAAGTAATTTTCTCAGTATCATACTCTCAGTAGATTGTTGATCTGGTATTTGAACTCAGGTAATACGATTCCAGAGCTTGTTCTTGTGTTCTTTATGCATCTTTCCCCCAATTATTAACTGGTGAGTGAAGTTCTCCATCCCAGTAAGTACCTTTTCCTTTTCTCTCAGCCCATCCAAATCTTCTCTCTTGAAAGCTTCATTCTCAGGCATACTCTTCCAGCTCATTATCATTTCCTCCCTTTCTGATCTCCCATATTTACTGTCTTTCCTAACAATTGTGTCATTCTGTTGTTATCTATTTTATATTTATGAACCAGTAGAGGCAAAAAATAATGGTAAAATACATTTTACAGTACTTAGGAAAATTTCTAGTATCTACACAAAAAAATTAAACTGATATTCCCACTAAATTATAGTATTAAAATACATATCTTGTATATAATATTCCCACCACCATGTAGCACGATTGAGATACACAGAAATTACCAAATTTTTCTATAGTAAAATATGGAAAACTGTCAAAAATTACTTCAAATAATGATTTATTTGAACAAATTATGTACAGTATAAAATATGTAAATCTTTTACTTCCAACTTTACCTACACAACCAATACGTAATTGGGCATACTGCCACACTTACTACTTTAGAATTTAAAGCTATAATCAATCTAAGCACAAAACACTCTGGTTACAAGAGCAAGCACATCAAGTCTTGCTATTTTTCTTCATTCCATCTACGTGCTTTGCTGCATAAGCAGAAAATGTCCTATTTGGATGTCAGACAGAGAACAGGAATAAAAGGCCATTAGCTATAGCTGTTCCAAATGTATAGTAAATAGGCTGGGATTATGAAACCAACAAAACATCTGTTTTTCCTGTGCAGATCTGACAGCTTAAACTCTAGTTTGGTGGTCTGCTATTAGCCATCATTAAAGCCTCTACTGACTGCACTCCCCATCTGTCATCATGAAGCTGCATTAACTCATCATTTAATTCCATGCCCTTTTCAAACTGTGCACTTTAAGGTTAACTTCACAAAACCGTGTTAACACATTTTAAAATACTGTATACCGTCTATATGTATCACGCAACAACGAGATGTATTCATTTGAAGGGGAGGAAAAAAGCATTTTCTATATGTGGAATAAATGTAGAGTCTCTATTAACTCTCCCTTTCCCTCCTGTCCCCTCACCTTCACCAAAAGATAGGGAAATACTGATCTGTTCTGAGAATCTAATCACAGTAATTATGTACATGCCCACTTCTAAGAGAAATGCATTTGCCTCCCAATCTACCCAGCGTCTGTCTGATTATACCATGTGCACATTAATGTCCTCCTGTCCTTCTTCAATCACGTGACACTTCTCATGACCCATCCCATTTCCTCATCTCATGCAGTTACAACGCGATCTCTGAGTGTGGATGTTTGTGAAATTTCAAGCTTTGTTTCTATGTGGAAACATACGCCACTTGAAGTCA
The DNA here is from genome assembly GCF_048773025.1 of Camelus bactrianus. Classification (NCBI taxonomy): domain Eukaryota; kingdom Metazoa; phylum Chordata; class Mammalia; order Artiodactyla; family Camelidae; genus Camelus; species Camelus bactrianus. The sequence goes on along the minus strand of NC_133561.1, from coordinate 7,021,943 downwards.
GTGGCCATCTTTCCAAGAGTCAAGCAAACCACCTTGTTCTCAGGAAGCATATGGTGAATAACAGAGTGATTTATAGAGAAAATCAACTAATCCTTGGTGACTATAATAGGTTAATTATAAAGAAATAAGTGACTTGCCTGGATATAGATGTATCTCACAGAAACTGATAAACGAATGTACAGCCTAATAGCATAGCAAACAAATTTTCTGAGTAACATTTCACAGTGGAATGCTCCCTCTGAATTATTTTCATAAGTAAACTTTGCTCTAACAATACTGTGGGATTCTAGATTTATCTTTATGATATCTGAAAGTGCTCTAGAAAAGACAAAAATGTCAATAAATGACAAAATGGATGCCAGCTGATATTTGCATCTTCAATTTATGGAAAATCTCACTGTTTTAGTGACATATAGAATTAATACCTATATTTAACTTGCTATGTTATGTACTAAAAATAGTGGGAGGTGAATCTATGTTGTTTTCCTAGCATGCCTAATACAAATGTTTATGGCATTTTACTTACGAAATTATCTACCTGTCACTTAAAGAAATTTGACCAAAAAAAATGTGTGAAATAGGCAGTCCTGATCGCCAGTGATTTTACATGATTTAGCACAGGACACCTCACGAGCTAAACAATGGCATTCTAGCTTCTCTTAGGAGAACTTAGGTAGTTTATATTTTTAATAAATTTACCAACCTCATCTTTATTGTTAAAAAACTACATCAAGCTAGTATTTTAAATAATTATACATTTTAACTCTTAACTGTTTTCTGTTAAAACGGTTTTCTGCTTTCTCTTATTTCTATTGAATAACTGCTTTAACTAGTTAATCAAATCAATGAGGTATTGGACACCAAAATGTCAAAAATAATGCTTTCACAATTTTTTAAAAGATTATTAAAATTAGCACTTTTTTCTTCCTAATATCCCTTGCTATTAAATTAGCATATTAATTTGTTTGAAAACTTTTACATAGTTATAATGATCTTCAATCTGTTATTGCAAGTGGTTAGCCTTAAGGATTTTATTTGACGATACATTTCTCAAGATTTAAAAAATTAATGACATATACTTAAAATAAGGTAATTTAAATAGGTATTAGAATTGTTCATGGCTTCTAAATGTAAATACTGACTAAAAAAATTGCTCAGTTTATTTGGTTCTAAGACTCCTGGAAGTCTTGGTTTCCAAAAGTAAAATTGCATTAATGTAAGATAATAGGTAAAGAGAACCCAGTGAAGTGATGTGCACAGTATCTCCAACTTACACTAGAAATTACTTATAAAAATGACTTCTGATGATTTGGGATTGGATAAGAATTTTTCTTCCATAATTTACCAACTTCTTTACAACTCATCTTTCCTGTATGTGACGCTGATTTACTCTTCACTTATTTCATCTTTATTAGTTAATATTTAATTTTCACTCTCATTTACAGGCTAAGACATTTCTATGTCTCCTAGACTTTTGCCTCTAAATAAAAACAAAAGCAAACAATCCCCCCACAAAGCCCTAGCACCATGTATGTATAAAACAAAATGTGAAGATGACATTGTATGACAACTTCCAGAATATTGCATAATGCTATTTCAAATGTAAGACCTACACAAATTGAGAAATACATTCTTTAAAAACATCTGCTTTTTTCTATAGAACTTAATTCCACAATAAGGGAATTATTACTTAATCACCTTGCCTCATTACCATATAACTTGGGTAGATTTGGTTATTTGATTAAAATAAAAAGTTAAACAAGACTGTTTAGTAACTGAGTTGAAAAACAAACACCACCAATTAAAATAGGTAATGTAGTTTTCTTACCTAGCTATGCACATCGTTGTTTTCAAGAGCAATTTCTACGAACTGGTTTAATTATTAAACCCTGATTCACTTATTTTTCTTTTTGTTCTTCAAGAACCCATGTTTTTCATTGTGAAAATACATATTTGTATATGTGTATACATATACACACAATATTTAATTTTGTTGACATTTTCTCTTGTATTATTATATACACAAAATTTGGGTTTAAAAAGCTCTTATATATTAAAGAGAAAGTATTTATTCAAAATAGAATTATTTTTTAAGTTTGTTGTCAATTCTCCCATGAAAATAACTACATATTTATATATATATATATCTACATACAGAAACACAGTTTAATTTTATTGACTTTTCCCCTTGTATTATTATATACAAGTAATTCGGATTTAAAAAACATTATGTAATAAATGAAAAATACTTATTCAAGTAAAATTATATTTTAAGTTTATTGCCAACTCTATTATTACATGTAAGCTTTTAGCATTTAGGAATTTTAGGTTTATAGTTAATAAATACATAACTATAATGTAATGTGTATAAAATTTCACAAAACCTTTATAAATAGGAATAAATATTATCACAATAGTTTATGTTTTTATATGGTAAAAGAATATCAATAATATATACACCAATTACGTTTGCTAATACCTCTACTGGACCAAATGGCATCAGACACTGAATGCTGGAAAAACTGGATAAACTCAAGTCTTATGTTCATTCAATAAACTAAAAGGGAGTAGTACCTCAGATTATTTGCCACATGTCATTCAAAACAGTTTCAATGTATGTTATGCTAATACTAATACAGTTATCCTTGCAGAGTTATAAAATATGATTTATTTCCATCTTTCCAATTTAGAGAAAAAATTACTTTAGAATTTCTTATGCTATGAGACAAGTCAACATCAACTTTTTAAATGTGTAAACAAAATAGTACGTAAATGTATGATAAGGTTTAATTACCAGAGGTCAAAACTGAAATGGGGAAGTTAGTCATTTCCTATCCTCCTTCCTGTATGACATTTTATATTGCATCTACTTTCTGATTCAGTTCCAAAATAGTATTGTGGGAAGAAGTGATTTTCTATCATTATAAATTAAGATAGAAGTTATTTTATAACCAGATACTTTAATTTGAAACTCACTGTTGTATGACATTAAATTACAAACAAGTTCAACTTCAGTTCAACACCCAAACTTTGTGGGAAAAAATGACTTAAATCTTACCTCATAAAGAAAATTTCATTTGTGAACCATCTAACGTCATATCTGAAATATTGCTCCAATCATCTGATAACTAATATTAAATATTCATACCTCTGTAATTACTTTCAGCCTACCAATGGCAACAATATTCTCATAATACCAGAAGTAGAATTTGCCCTATGGGCATTTGGGAAAACGCCAAGTGACCAGACTGGTGTGTTACTTAATTATTCCTGAAACTGAAGATGAACAAGCTCTAAATATACATCTTATCATTGCTCCTGTATTTCCCAACAAACTTCCTCATCAGCATGTTAAGAGAAAACTTCACTCACCGTTCGGTTTCTAAGACAAACAACAAATTAGGTTCTTTAGGCACCTCTAGCCAGATTTGCTAACTTTCTGAAAGTAAGAATACACTAAAAAGATTCAAATTAAAAAAAAAAAAACTTAAGCCAATTTTGGTCAAAATAAAACACCTTTTAAATTATTTAGCATAAATTAAATAATACAACACATAGTAATTTTAGAAATAAGTGTATCTTATATTTGGTCACCAGATTTCAGTAAGAGCCCTGTGTGGTTTCCTTTGCCATCATTTTATACAAGATAATATGGTGAGTACACAGGACAAGACAGGTAATTTTCAACATTAAGTCTATTGTGCTTATTATAGTTCTCATTAGCCACGTGAATTCATCAGATATGACTCATTCAGTCAGCATTCTGGAGGCACACATAATACTAACGAGTCAAAGAGGAAGGAAAGCAAAAATTTTCCTAACATTTATTGAACATGCAACATGCAACATAATTCTATACACCTTACCTCATTTATTCTGCTGGGTAAATCAAGAGTCAAGAGTTAATAGGTACTTTTTGTAAAGGGACACAATTTCAACCATGAAACTATATAGCTAGATAGTAGCCAAACTGAAATTCACATTCAGGACATATTAGCTCGCTAGTGCTGTGTAACAATATCACCACAAACTGAGCATCTTAAAACAACATATATTTACTACTTTCCAGTTTTGCTGGGTGAGGAGTAGGTGCACAGAGCGGTAACCAAGGTGTTGACTAGAGTTTTGGTCTCACCTGAGGCTCCCCAGGGAAGAAATTTGCTTTCAGCCTCACCTGGATATAGTCAGAACTCAGTTCCTCATGGGCTGCTTGACTGACAGCCTCAGTTCCCTGGTAGCTGCCTCTCATGTGTGGCAACAACTCCACACAGCAACTTGCCTCTTCAAAGCCAAAAGGAGTCTTCAAACAAAAGAATTTTCTTGCCAGATGGTATGTAACATAATTATGTACAGGTAATCATCTTTGCCGAATTCTATTGACAAGAAACAAATCACAGGTCCTACCCACATTCAAAGGGAAGAGATCACACAAGCAGGAGGTGGAGATCATGGTGGCCATTCTGCCCACCATGCAGGTCTATCTAGCCGCAAATGTCAAGTTATTTGCACAGTATAAAGATACCTCACTTAACAGAGAACTCTGCACTCTAACAGCACAGAAGTCAGCGAGTCTCATTAAAAAGATAAGATTTGAAGTGATAGAAACAGTCTCTCCTTTTGGGATGTGACAAAAAGCAAAGGCAATTTTTTTTTTTAAACCAAACATAATACATTAAGTAGACGAAAAAGGAAATAAATTCACAATAAAATTAATATCCAGTGTTTGAAGAGAAAAGAAAAACAAAGTTAAGGTAATCAGAAAATCCAGTGAAAGAATTACTACAATACTTTTGGAAATGAGTAATGCTTTAACTTCAAGAAAAAAAATTCAAACTCTGATAGATAAAGACAACTGATTAAGAAATTTACAAAAAGGGAGTAATGGGTTTTGATGGGAGTTAATGGAAAAGCCAATCTTTTATTTTTTTTCTTTTAGGAAAAAGGAAATTCAGATTTACCAAAAAAAAGCTAGATTTTGTAACAGAGAAAAAAAGTATAATTGAAAGGTTGCTTGGATCTCTATGGGGGTGATAAGCTGTATCTTACCAAAGAAAGCATGTATTAAAAGAATCTAACCAAGTTGCATCACACATAAAAGCCCACCATTATATTAAGTAACTACATACAAGAAAATGGGAGTTAATTCCAGGTTTCACTATACTAGGAAGATGAAATTACTCAACAACTGCAAGAGGAAAAGTAATGAATTCAAAAGCATTCTAAACAGAGAATTTATTTTATTCAATTAGCTCTGTCTTAAGAAACTCAAAGCTCAAAAACAGTTTATTTTTGTCATTGTGGCAAATTCAAAGCCTACAGAGTGTTTGAAAAATCATATATACCCAACAGATGTTTTGTGAATCTATAGGAAGACTTGTCTCCTTCCAAGTGCCAGATTCTAGACCATTCTGGGAATAGGTCAATAGGCTTTAGAGCTCACAAGATAGTTATTTTCACAATTTCAAGACTGGGTTCATGCCTTCAAGGGCCCAAACCTTGCAAAACATATATGGTATATAGTGCCCATATATACTTAAGCATGTGAGTTTTGTAACATGGAAATAAATATGTGTTTTTAATGTGTGTGTATTAAGTAAAAAGTAAATCAGAAAATTTAATTTTCTAACCTGAATTTGCATTATTTTCCTTCAAATTTGACATACAAATAAGAGAGGGAAAGGAGAGGAAATGTGTTATCATTTCATTGCTTATTTCACTTTTTTGAGAGCCTTTTCTTTCATGCAATGACATGGCTGAGCTGATTTTTGGAGAATAGAAATAAAGTGTTATGGAAGCTAGAAAGATTCTTTCTCCATGCGTTCTGCTATGTTTTATTTTTGTTGCTGTTGTTGAGTATCTTTTATTTATTTATTTTTTTGTATTGATGTTCCTGAGTCTCTGAATAAAACTCAAAATTATCAACAACTGGGCCCCATTTGGTCCAGACTCAAGTAGAAAGGACCAGCTATAAGAGGAGATTAGCTCTGCTCTAGATTAGAAACTAGGAAGTTTTTAATGAGAAGAACGATGTGAAAGATATCATCTTATAATCTTGAGAAGAAATTCATAAATATAAGTTGGTTCAAAATGAATGCTTCAGAATTGCTTTAAACAATGTTTGCACTACAAGGATGTGGCAAATATTTATTCAGTGTTAACAGAGCTTTTGTGATGCAGAACTGTCGATTCCAGGAAAACAGAACCTAGATTTCACAAGGGATCTGAAAGTAAGCTATACAAACAGACTTTCCCCCACCCAGTCAGAAGGTCCAAAAATCAAAAAAATATATATAAACACACTACAAAAGTGCTTGCTTCCAAAATCCTTTGACTGTATACACTCTGAGAATTTAATATATGTTTTTATGTTGATACTAAATTAGAAGGAAATTACATGTCAGTAACTGGGTTCTAATCCAAGGATATACATTTTGACAGTTGTTAATATTACAAACATTATTATCCCAAAGCTCTTCAATTCAATAAGTAATTTGTCTGAAGAAATAAAGACAATCCAAAAGGAAAAGAAAAAATACCAATTATACTCTGGTAAAGAATATTTTTTTCAACAATACAGTATGATATAAAGAAAATCCATGAGCCCAACTTGTAACTTATCAAGTAGAATATTCACAGTGTTTTATCTGCCAAAGCGCACTGTATGGTACTTCTCTGTTACCTGATTTCCTTCCTGTGAAGCTGCTTGCCACTGTCTTATCTTCCATGCCTATCATTCTCTCACCTTTGGAAAATAGTTTTATTATTTATATACTTCTTAGTTTTGTTTGTAATTGTGTACTATTAATAAGAGGTCTGCAATGTATCTAATTTGGGGAAACTTGCCTTTTACACTCAGTATTATTCTGAGAGCCATTCATGCAACATCCAACTCTTTTTCATTTTTGCTGCTCTAAGATAGTCCCTTTTGTGACTCTACAAAAACAGTCTCCTGTTGATGGCTATCTCCTATTTTCAGTTCATTAACTACTACAGAAAATGTTATTGATAATATGCTTGAATCATTGACAATAGGTTTCCTCCATCGTAAGAAGATCCAATTTGTTGTCAGTAGACTACAGTTTCATAGATAGTCCCGAATTAATTTCAAAATTGGTTACACAAATATACACTCCAACAAGAAATCTCTAAGTTTCCACTGATCCATATCCTTGCCAAAAACTGGTAATGTAAGAATTCTTAATGTTTCTGAAATTGTGGTTGCAAAATATTTTCTCATATGTCTTATTTAGGCCTTATTTTCACATGTATCTTTTTTTGATATATTTATGATTATTAGGGATTTTTTTCACCTCTTTCATTTGATTTGATTCTTTTCTCCTTATTGATGTGTATTATTTTTGTGTATAGTTTCTATTCTAATCATTCATCAGCTATGTAGGTGATAAAATTATTGTTTTAATTGTAGTTTCTATTTTCATTATATTTTAATGCCCTCTAATGAAAACATATTCAACATTTTATGTCTGAATTTAATTTTCTCCTCTTTTGTGGTTGGTAATTTTTTCTGTCTTATTTAAAAATCCAACCCAATTCTAATTCACTTAGATATTCACCTGTATTATCATCTAAGAATTGTCTCTTTAAGTATTTAATCAATAGAGAATTGACTTTTGCATATAATACGGTATTTTTTGTATAGCTTGTGCCACTGTTTGAATATCTAGTTAAAGAGACAATTTCTTGAGTTATTTTGTTCCCCAATGATCTACAGTGCCACTTTGTGATCGAGTTTATGAAGATGTAGATCTGTTTGTAGGATTTCTACTTTGTTCCATTTATCAATCTACCTAGTAATATACTAATTTTGCCAATTTCTCTAATTCTATAATAAGAATTAATCTGGTAATATAACCATTCCTTTTACTTCTAGTTTCTTACAAATAATTTGGTTCTGTTTCTTGCTCTTCCGCATTAAAGTTAGACAAATTTACTGAAAAAGATTTTCAAGACAGCTAGGCAATATTATGGAAAAAATTTTCTTTAGATTCTGATTAAAATGGTATTGAACAAACAGAATAATTTAGGTATAAATGATATGTTCATGACAATGACTCTTCCTTTTAAGTGGTTTACTGCCATATAATAAAGTCTCTAATGTTTTAAATAAAGCTTCATAATATCTCTACAAGTACCTTAAACATGTTTTAAGACATCTATTTTAAAACATTTTTCTAGCTGTTGCTTACACCAAAACAAATGTAGAAAGAACAGTCTTTCAATAAACAGGACTGTATTCACATGCAAAAGAATAAAGCTGAACTTCTATTTCACTTTATATACAAAATTTAACTCAAAATTGATTAATGATCTAAATATAAGTGCTCAAGGTGTAAAACTGTAAACATAGGTACAAAATCAACTGTAGTTGACAGTAGTTTCTTAGCCACTGTACCAAAAGTATAAGCAACAAAAGAAAAACAGATAAACAGGACATCAAAATCAAAACTACTGTGTGTTAAAGACACCATGAGAATATTAAAAATATAATGTATAGAGCAGGAGAAAATTTTTGTATATCATGTATATGATAGAGACTTGCATCCAGGAAATACAAAGAACCATTACCACTCAATACTTTAAAAATTAAAATTGTTCAAAGGATCTAAATAGGTATTATACAAAAATATACAAATGGGAAGCACATGAAAACTTCAGTGACGTTGCTAAAGGGTGTGGAGATTTCTGAAATGGTTACATGGAGAGTTAGCCAGATGATCCAGCAATTTCACACCTAGGTATATATCCAAGAGAGGTAAAAACATTCACACAAAAATTTACATACAAATGTTCACATCAACATTATTCATAATAACCAAATCATAGAAACAACCCAAATATCCAACAGTTTAAGAATGGTTCAATTATGTGTCATAGCTATATAATGGATTATTACACAGCAGTAAAAAAAAAAAAAGGAATGAAGTATTGATACATGTTAGAATATAAATGAACTTTGCAATCAGTTTGCTAAATAAAAGAAGCCACTGAGTTGCAACCTTTATAAAAATGAATCTTTAAATTCTCTCAATAAAATCATTTAAAATATATATATTCATATATACTTTATATTTCTGTTGCTATTTTAAATAGCACTTTGTTTTGAATTATACTTGTGCTTGTTTATAAAATGCATGTGTGCCTTGTCTATTGATTATGTCCAGATTGTATCATGATTTGAATTTATACTGTAATGTGTAGTGAGTACTTTATCACTGAAAGAAGAAATAGGTTTTACAATAGGGAAGTACTTCTTAGGTTGTATCCTTTGTTTCACAATTTTGATCCATCTAAGAAACCTGTTAAATTCAAATTGCTTAGAGCAAAATTTCCACTTCCCAACAGACCACAGAGAAAAAGTGATCCTTCCTCCCTGCCCTCTAATAATATACCATCTTGCCATTTTGTGCCTCAAGATTCTCGAAACCCATCTCATAACTGCCTATCGTCCTGTTAATGTGGTCACTGCAAAAGGCCACTAACTCTGTGGCCACCCTTCCTCTTCAGCATGGGATTCTCTATATTTCTCTAATTGTGTCTCATTAGCTTCCAAGCCCAAAAAAATCACTGATAGTTATCCAGCAGCGAAATATCATTATAATCTCTACTCCACTCTGAACTTTGCCCTCATGTTCCTAGTCTGTCTTGGACTCCAATCTCCCTAGAATCCTTTTAGTTTATTTTCTCTCATAGTAGTGTATCTGGAGATGGGAGAGCACAGTTCCTCTACAGCACTGTTATTTACAGACCCACAAATTCCCCCTGCCAAACAGCTTGAAAGTTTTACCTCCTAAGTCACTGCCACTCTAATATCGACATGGTAAATTTTGGTCATTGAAATATTCTCTACATGATCCTTGCAATACTCTGGCCTCTCAGGCTTTTGAAATCCATTCTTCTAATCAGCTTGTCTTTCTGCCTCAACTACTCATGCTTTGGGTCATTCCCTAAGTTCTATCATTACTGTAAATGTAAACATTCCTTTAACACAACTGCAAACATCTCATGTTGAGTACCATCTCCCATCCTTCATGCCAAATCCCTCCAGTAGTCCATCTCCATCCCTCCTTCTTCTTTGACATAACCTTCAATCAGTTCAACTTAACTGTCCCTCACTCTCCTCTTGTTTTTATTTCCCTGTGGTCAACTGCCTTTTTGTGTATATTCTAACTCCCTGCCCTTCCCTTTATCTTACTTCCTTGACTTAGATTCTTTAAGCGTTAACACTTCTAACAGAAACAACATTTTCTTTACAGAGAAAGAATTTCCTGTGGCTATCTATGATACCCAGATTTCAAACAACTCCAGAGAAGCTTCAGAAAAGTATTTAATGTCTCCACCACCTGACTGCAAAGATAAGGGAATATGTAAGTCTCTTCCTTCCCCAGACCTTGACCTTTGCTTTAACAGCTCAGTTCTTGGCCCATTAAATTTCAGGTAAATCTCATAATGTCCCATTTCCATGCATTCAAAGAACACAGAGCAATGCCTTTCATTTAACCAGGCCCTCATGTAGGTGCTAGACATACAAGAATACACAAAAACCAGTAAGTTTCAATGTCTTTTGAAGTTTAAATCCTATTGCAAGGAGAAAATTAAAATTAAATAAGACAATTTAAGGAGGTGATAAATACTATGAAGAAGAAAAACATCAAAACAACATGAATGAGAGAAGTGGCTACTAACTGTAGCTGACAGAAGAATCAGAAAAACTTTTCTGAGCAGTTCAGATTTGAGTTGATACCCAAAAGATGAGAGGGAGCTAGACATGCAGGTGTTGCCAAAAGTATTCCTGGGTAAGGGGTCAGCCACAGCTGAAGTATCAGATCTGGAGAAAAACCCAAACACTCATGTGCCTTTGTTAGAGCAGGCAGATAGTTAGATCTGAGCAGAGAAAGGGGGACACAAGCCAAATGGTAGGAATTGGGCAGAAAGGAGGCGAACAGGCCAAACGCAGGAAACTATACATTATGTAAGCACCAGGGGTCCCTGGGCAAAGAAAAGCAGGAACCTCTGGGCTGATAAGTGATCACAACTTTTGGGGTGACAAGTGTCCTGGAGGCCGACAAAGAAAGATGGAAAGAGGCAGGAGTCTCCAGTGTCTGAATGTAACCTTTTGCTCATTATGCCCTCATCACAGTAAAATTAGCCTTGCAGATTGGAAGTACCCATCATGTACCGATACTATGACACTTCCCATCCAGACTAAATAAGGACAAAAACCCCTCCTCCCCTCAGGAAGATGGAACTGGGATGTAAATCAGGGAATACGAACCCAAAGCCTTCCCTCCGCAATAACTACTCTGCCCATTCATTTCTACCCTCTATGTAACCAACTTGCCAAAGAAACTTAGGGCAGCTACTCACCTGAGCCTGCCCACTCTCCCCCTGAGTGTGTCCTATCCATCCCTTAATAAATCCTCACTTGACTTTCTTAACCTCTGCATCTTGTCTCTCAATTCTTTCTGGGATGGGACACGAACCTGAACACTGGTTCCATCTACTGGCAACATCATCTGGCCAGCCTGACTACAGCAAGATGAAACCGGGGGAGAGTGACAATGGCCCAGAGCCTGTGGGTCACCATTATTACCATACGAACGGGATAAAGTCAGAGAGAAAGATGTTTCTCAAGATATACATATATATATATATATACACACACACACACACACACGCACACACACACACATATCATATACATGATTTTCTTTCTTTTCACATGAGACTTGTCTTTCTATTCAAACCTGAGCTGTAATTGTTTGCACTGGAAAAACTAATAAAATATCTGATTTCCTTCACTTTAAGTAATTTACCAAGCTCTCTGCCCAGTTTTCAAGTTCCTATATGAACTTTTATTACTCTCCTGAGATCACATATGGGTTATTCTCAGATATTGACAACATTCTTTCAACTTATTTTCTTTTGATTAAAGTTTCTCTTTACACTTCTAATTGAGTTCTACCACTTCAAATACTGAATCTTTCTAACGAGCTTAGTCTTTTATTACTTTTTCCTAGGAAATACCATATAATTCCTGTTACTTCACAGCACTTTATTTGGAAATCCTGGCTGAAATACGATAGAAGCTATCATTTCATCTGTCTCATAAACCCAGGAATTTATTTTCTCAATATTTTTTGTTGTTCAAAGTAATCTTTCTTCTTGATTGTACAAGTGGGCTATTATAATATAAAAAGAAATTCAAGCAATACAGGGAAATGCAACAAAGAAAGCAAACATCACCCTAAATCACACTACAATGTGGTAACACGATTCTCACTGTATGTGTATTTACAAGATGAGAACATACTACACAGGAAGTACTTTCATTCAACACATGTAACAGTCATCTTTCTAAGTCATTAAATATAGACTGCCATTGCCATTTTAACAGCTGCTTAATAATGCCTTATAAATACTTATAATGATTGATTTAACCAGCCATCTATGTAAAAATATTTAGATTTTCTAAAATTTTCTATAATACAAATAGACTTACTTGTGGTAATTCAACTCCATGTATATAATATATTGTGCACATCATTATGATCAGTCCCTAGAAGTTCTCTGGCCTAGTTAACAATAACTACTTATGGTATACATTCACCTACAATGACTACTAGAATACTTGGATTAATTTGTACCCTCAGTAACAGTACATAGAACGTATCTCAACTCTTTTTTCAAAATTTGACTACCTCTTAAGTATTTGTATCACTTGCCTAGCTATAACATACAAATTGCGTTAATTCTGTTAGGCACGCTTTTGATTACTAGTGAAGTTTAATAACTTTCCAAAAACTTATCATATACATATTTATTTAAATAAAATGTTTACTATGTTTTTACCTTTTTCTCACTTTTAGTGTCTTTTACCTTTGGGGGGGTGGTAATTAGGTTTATTTATTTTTTAAATGGAGGTACTGGGGATTGAACCAGGACCTCATGTATGCTAAGCATGGGTTCTACCACTGAGCTATACCTTCTCTCCTTTGTTTATTTTTATATATTCTTTTGTGTTTGGAATTTTTTTTCTCATATATGAAGCAATATTTTGCTAGTTTGCACACTAGTTTTTAGTGTGCCTTATAAATTTTTAATTTTTATATTATACAAATTTAATATTTGTATTTAATCAAAACTAAGTTCTATCACATATTGTTACATTTTGAAATTTACATATAATCAAAGTGTTTACTTGTGAACATTTTGTCTAAGTGTTTTATTTTTTGCATTCATATATTAAAATGAACTAAGACTTATTCTGACAAAGAAAGTAGAAATGTACAGTACAACCAGAAGTCAGGGGACCACAAATATAAAGTTCCTTAGAAAATCTGAGCCTTTATCTTGCTTTAATAATTAAAGTTTTGTTCTCTATTTCAAGCTGTTTTCATTCAATGTGAATGTGAGGAAGACAAAGGCATGCCTGTAATGAATTTTTAAAAAATCAGCTGTCTTAATGGTCCTTATAGACAGGATGATAGATCCCAATTGTCACAAATTTTAAGAAGCAGTCATCAGTTAAAACAGACGCTGGCCAGCCTAGAGGAAGAGTCCTGGAGACCCACTGCAGGGAGAGGTCAGCAGTCCTTACTGTTTGATGGGCAGAGAGGTCGTGAGCAGTACACAGGAAAAAGTACATTTCTAGGCTGGTCCAAAACGGGGAAGAGGGAAGCACTCAGGGTCAGTATGAGAGTACTTCCTTATTTTACCAAGCACTGCAGGTACCAGATACACTGAAACAGATCAGTGGAATAACGTATTTGTTTCTTCTCAATAATTTCACAAAGATATAAAACTAAAGTACTGTGTTTTATTTAACATCAGAAGTGAATCCTCCTTTTCTTATCGAATACATGATTCATGTATCCTATTTTGTAAGTGACCATGACCTGACATGTCTAGTTGATTTTTAAGGATATTAAGTAATCCACTCAAAGTGTTAACTTACCAGTATGAAAGTGAAGAATGTTATTAACATCCTTTTATTGCTCCCATATGTAAATATTACTAACTTCTTTTATAAAAGAAAATCAGATTATAATCCCTAATGAGCAAACCACTGAACTTGGGAACATAACAAATGATTTAATTTTTTAAATGCTCAGCAGCTAAGTAATAGTCAGAAATGTAAATCACAGTAATTTATTACAAAGACTATGTGACTTAGTAATATACAACTCTGACTTAGTATTCTGTGTGACTGATAGATTTGAATACAGTATAACAATTAAATTAATGATTGTTAAATATACTTATAGGTGTCACCTTTGTAACCAGGAACATATAGTCTTTGTCTCAAAAACCCAAGCACACAGAAATGTTTTCTTCCCACTGAATTATTTCTCATTATTGAGGGGAAACAAAAATTCATCTTTTTTAAAGTCAAAATTTTGTTAAAGTCAGTTAGAATTTTTAAAAAGATATTTGTGCTAACACCTAATCAAAAAGCAATAAATTCTTTAAAATAATTACAGTTCTATTTTTTCATCTAATATAAAATTTGATCTTCAAAACAACCCTCTGAAGTAAGGACAGTTTTATCACCAGTTTTGAAATCAAAAGCATTTCCTAAGGTAAAACCTGGAAAATGGCAGATAAAGAGTTCAATCAATATAGTCTACCTTTTTCCCCCCATGTTCTGTTAAATTCTCCATTTAAGATATGCCTAATCTAAACAGGAAAAGTGGAAGTCAGCTCAATTTTTAAGTGAAATTTATTTCTTAATATCTAATTCTGACATTTCTTTCATATTTTACATCATCTATAATTGAAACCAAATCAGATACATATAAATTATACTTTCAAGGAAAGCTAAATAATCTCTGTAAATCTCACCTTATTGATTTATAAGATCAGAATGATTATTATTACCTTCTATATCACTAAATGGTTATTAAACTGTGTCAGTCTACCTTATTAAATCTACACCAAGTTTTTCGATAAAGATGTAGTACAAATTAGTTTATTTAACTGCAAAAGGGATGGTTCCAGGAAGACTGGCTTCCCAAACAGTAAATATGTAACTTTAATGATCTTGTGATGACAGAGTTCAAATATTCTTACACTCGGCAGGTACCTGTAACGTTTCTCAGATATAACACCCACTCAAATTGCTATTACAAGACTACTTTAGATTCAGGATTTGAAAGTGCCAGGTCAGTTTTGAAACCTTTAAATCCTGAACTTTGATGGCCACTTTTCTTCAGGAAAAAAATTATAGGTTCATTTAATGTGAGGCAGCCTGTAAATGAGTTCGGGCTATTCCATCCAACTTTCTCCGATCTGATTTCACTTGTCAACTTCTCCCTTATCCTCCTTCCAGAGTTCCTGTTAATAGTACAAGGCCACTGATATCTATTCGTTAATCTTTGCCATCATCTGTTCAAATAGCAAATAGTTTTACTGTAATTTGGAAAATAAAAGAGAGAATTTTAGAGCCTCTAACAAGTATAACATCAAAAGGTGCTGGTCTGCTCTTTTTCAAAAACAGAGCAATTTATTTCACTAGCCTCAACAAAATTTATGTCCTAACATCCTAGCTGTGATCAAAGCATGATCATTGCCTACACTGCTTATGAATTTGTATTTAGCATAGTATTAGCTAAAATAAACTAACTCTGCCTGCACTCACGACATATTTCTACGATGATCTCACCCAACTGGCAAACAATCATCCCGGAGTAAGTGGAGTGTGACATCTATGACCTCTCTGATTGCCTGCAAGCCTGCCCAGCCCCAGCTGGGGGTGAGATAAGACATACTCACAGGTATCTCACACAACGACTAGGAACCGCAGCAATCTACCTCCTTCAAAAATGAAAAGTTTTAAACACAAAACTGGTACGGTGACAGCACAGTAAAACAAAGTGCCATGTGGCTCCAGCCATGGGAGATTGAGCAAAACCCCTTAAGGAAATGGACCACTGGTAATTCGGGGGGCCCAGATGGGTGACAACTCCAGCTATTTGCCCCTGTTCTCTCGGGACTCATTTCTGTTCCTCTGTCATCTGTTTTATTTTAGGGAGGCTGGTATCCCCAGACTCTCCTTCTGAAGCTCTCTTGCCAGCTCTCTGGGTTGTGCCCGGGAGGCACTAGTGGACTAGAGGGCAGAGGGCAGAGGGCAGAGGGCAGAGGGCAGTGGCTCTTCCGCTCCTTCTGCTGGCTGCTCCTCTGACTGGCTGCAGACTTGCAGAGTGCCAGGGCTTTCTCTCCATTTAACACATTAACGCGCCTTTCCCTTCACTTCTACCGAGACGTCATTCATTGTTCTTACCCTGTTCCACAGTATGCAGTGTGCCTATTTTTTCTCGCTATTTTAGTATGTTCTTTATCTTCGATTTCAGTTGTTTAAATATGATGTGTCCAGGAGTAAATTTTCTGTGTGTTTTTCTGCTTCAGGTTCACTAAAGTTTTCTTGGATGAGTAAGTTGAAGTTTTCACCAATTTTCAAAAATCCCCAGCCAGCATCACTTCAGGTATTTTTGCCCTCCAATTACAGGCTTATTAAGACTAGTTGATGTTGTTCTACAGATGCCAAATTCTCTTTTTCATTTCTCTGTTTTTTCCTATTTGTGATTCAATATGGATCATTTCTACTGAGTGTTTATCTGATTCATTGATTCTTTTCAGCCTACTTTTGGTGTATTCTTGTGAATTCTTCATTTAGTATATTGTAGTTTTTGCTTTCAGCATTTCCTTTTGTTTCTTTTATTTAGTAATTTCCATCCCTAATGAAATTTCCTGTGTGCTAATGGCCGTCCACTTTTTCAACTAGATCAGTTATTTTCAGGTCTCAGTTTCAGAGCAAAAAAAAAAAAGAAATGGCATCTGGACCTTCTCTTGGTCTCCTGATGCACTTCTATTCATCATTTCCCACCTTTATCCAGTGTCACTTTTGATACCCAGCATATCCTGTAATTTTTGTAAAATTTTATACAAGACATAACGTATTTAAGAAAACAGTATAGACCAGTGGTTGGAAAACTTTTTCCGCAAAGCATCAAACAGTAAATGCTACATGCTTCACAAGCCATCTAGTTCCTGGAACTACTCTATTCTGCTATTTTAGCACAGAAGCAGCTACAGCTAGTAAGCAAATCAATCAGAGGCTACAACCAAATAAGTATTTATAGACACTGAGATCTGAATTTTATAGAATTCTGTCTCATAAAACATTTTTCTTTTATTTGTTTAAGTATATAATTACATAAAAATCCTTCTTAGCCAACAGGCGATACCAAAACTTTGCCCACAAGACTTAGTTTGTTGATTTCTGGTGTCGATTAATAAAAATATTTACCCAGACAGAACGCATGTCCTTTCTTCTCTCAGGCTGCTTAAGTGAGAGCTGAATATCCAGTATTTTAACTGGATCTTGGCTTTGCTACAAATTTTCTAAGCTTATGAGGATAGTAAAGGCATCAAATATTTTGAGGTGGGATTCAGGACTTTTCCTTAAGGAATCTGGAATTTTAGTATCAGTAAGACTTAAGAAATTCCTTGTTTTTCAGCCTAACTATAAGCTTTCTAATCTAGGGCCTATTTTTTCTTCTTTATAGAGTGTTTGCAGGCCCTCAGGGCTTTGGGTAACTTCCAAATAAAAATAATGCCTTAAATGATGTCCAAATGTATCCCTCGTCTCCCTGTCCCACAGTCCTCCTCGCAGGTTAGGGAGGGGCCACCTCGGTGCACTTGCTGAAGGGCCCGAGTGCCCTGAAGGGATTCCTTTCGTTTTTCCTGAACTGACTCCACCTTCAGGTTTTACTGTCCCTCTCCACTCAGCGAAGGCCTGTGGCGAAGAGCTGGAAGGAAGCCCTGCAGACTGACTCTGAGGCTGGAGGTTGCTGGTGTTCTGATGCATCACACACGGCCATGCACAACTGTAAAAACTCGTTAAAATTAATGTTGGTTTCTTAACTCCTTCTTAGGGTGTTTGTCCCTATCCTCCCACTCTGCCGGGATGGAAGCAGTTACAGATCTCTCTTCTTCTGAGAAGACAGGTTCATTACCAGAATTTTGTCATTTTAAGTTTCCAAATCCAATGTATTTTTTTTTCAACTATGATTTTTTTCTCTTTCTTTTGTTTATCCCACTTCTTCTCTTGTATAGAGTGGGAGTAACCATCTTTTGCAGCTTTGTACATCTTAATAAGCAGAAGTCCACATTTAATGCTTTTAATCAGAGGAGTAGAAGAATCAGACTTTTTTTAATTGAAGTATAGTCAGTTTACAATGTTGTGTCAATTTCTGGTGTACAGCATAACAGTTCAGTCATACATATACATACAGACTTTCACTTCTGTCAGTATTGGTCCAAGTATAAGCAAATAAATGAGGCACTGGATTTAACTGAGAATATTAAGATATGGCCTAAAGTTGTAACAAGAGGGATGAAGAGACAGCACAAAGATCGATTTATAATTCCTCAGTTTCTATTACCCAATACATCATGTTCTTTTTTCAAAAGAAAAATTATAAAACATGGGTAGAAAGAAGAAAAAAAAACACTATCTTATGAGCCAAACAAGCATCAGATTAGATTCTCAAATGACAGATTTTAAAATTATGAGATACAGAATTTTATGTAACTATGGTTAAAATGTTTACGGTTCCAATAAAAAAAAAAAAGACATGGAAGAAGAGATAGTTAATTTAAGTGTAAAGATGAAAACTCTAAGAATCAAATGGGAACACCAGAAATCAAAAACACCGTAACATAATTGAAGACTGTCTTTGACTGGGCTTATAAGTAGACTAGACACGGCCAAAAAAAGATTCAGAACTTGTACATAACTGAGTAGAGATTTCCAAAGGGAAATGCAAAGGGAAAAAAGAATGAAAAAAAAGAGAACAGGATAAAGAACTATGGGACAACTATAAAAGGTGTAAGATTCATAGTACAAATATCAAAAGGAGAAAAAAGAAAGAAAAAAAATTTGAAGGAATGATGGTCAATAACTAAAAATAATAATGATGACACTAAACCACAGACCTAAGAAAGCTCACAGAACACCTAGCAGGAAAAAAAAAAAAAAGAACTACATATAGGTATATTGTATTTATACTGCACAAAACTGAAGACAAGAAAAAATTTCTAAAGAAGGCAGAGGGATGGGTTGGGGGAGGAGAGCATGTCACGGGGAAAACACCTTACTTACAGGGGAACCAAAGTAAGAATTACATCAGACTTCTTATCAGAAACCGAGCAAGCAGGAACAAAGTGGAGTGAAATAATGTGTTGAATGAAAACGATCTCACCAACCTAGAATTCTGTATCCAGTAAAATTAACCTTCAAAAATGAAGAAGAAATAAAGAATTTTTCAAACAAGAACTCTGGAAAATTGTCACTAGTAGCCCTGCCTTATGAGAAGCATTAAAACAAGTTCTTTGGAGAGAAGGAAACTGATGCAATTCAGAAACTCAGGTAACTTATTCCTAGGAAATTTGGGAAAAGGCAGTATTTTAGAAATAGAGAACAAATCAGTGGTTTCCAATAGCTGAATACCAAGGTTAGAAGGGGACTGACTACAAAGAGGCCTTAGGGAACTTTGTGGGAGATGGAAATGCCCTGGGTGTTGACTGTTGTCAGGGTTACATAACTGCATGCCTTTATCAGAATGTGTATAATGTGTAAAAACATTGAATACGGCATCTCTGTAAACACTATCTGAAACCTTATTTTAACATGAGTTTTTGACTCTGATATTCAACTTTAAGTGTTCTAATATTCTGAAATAACTAATCATCTAAATACTAGGTAAAAGAACAAGTAACTTCAAAGTAAAATTCATGTCTTAAATGTGTCCATATATATCCATATTCATAGTTAAAATTTATAGGTAACACTTGTACTGCTCAAGAATCAAACATAGGGAGTAAAAATTTCTTTTTCAAAAACCTACATACTTAAACATTTAAGAATCAGATGGATTTTAAACATGTTGTAAACTTACTTATAAAACTGATTTTTGACTTCCGGGAGAAAATGGCGGAGTAGAAGGACGCTCGCAGGTCACCCTCTCCCACAGATACACCAAGACCCACATCTACAGACCCACTCAGCCAACCAGAGCACCTGTGGAACTCCGACAGAACATCGCCCTCTTCAAAAGATAAAGACGCCAAAAATCTGGTAGGAGAAAAGGAAAAAAGAAAGAACAAAAGGCAAAGCAGCGCGGGACGGGTCCCGCGGGGAGGGAGCGGCGAAGGAGGACTGGCGCTCGCTCGCTGGGTCTCCCCTCTCCAACTGAGAGGCCAGCGGGACGGAGGGGGAGCCTCCGAGGCTCGGATCTGTACAGAGCAGCCCTTGACTAACAGAACTAAGTTAAACGGGCACAGAGCGTCCCCCCCGACACCCAGCCTGAGACGCGGGCCGGCAGCGGCGGGCAGGGCCAGGCTGCACAAGCCGGGCGGAGGACGGAAGTGGCTGCACAGAGGCAGCCCCGGGGGAACGCAAGGGGCTGCGCGCCGTGGCTGTGGGTGCACTGGGCAGAACAACCTGGGCCCTCCATAAAACAGCAAGGTTGATGTGCTCTCGGGGGAAGGGTGCACACCCCCATCTCTGAAAACCCGCGGAAAGTTTTCGGGGGAAGAGAGGCGGGGCTCAGGCACAGCCGCCATATCCTCCGCGCTGAGCACCCAGGCGGGGGCGGGGGCGAAACCTGCATCCGCACCGAAGGGCTTAGCAGCCTCAAAGGCCAGACTGAGACTGGCCTGCAGCCCGGGGCAGACAGGATCCTTCCATCCTGGTCCCTCAGACAACTTGCTCCACGAAGACAAACAAGGAGCTGGGTTCTGGCTCGGAGCAGGGACAGGGCTGTCCCTCGGTCTTCCCCGAGCCCACTTGCGGAGCGCGCAGCCGCACAGAGAGCGGAGCTACTGGCGGCGGCGCAGGTAGAGCGAGAGCGGCCCCCCGCCTTTCGGGCAGGAACACAGCCCCTGACCGAGGTGCTGGGAGTGGGCACGACCCGCCCTCCTACCCGGCCAGTCTGCAACATCTGACTGCGGCAGCCGGAGGGGCAGCGACCCGCCTGCCCACAGCAGAGGAGAGCTGCACCTGACCCAGTGTTAGGAGGAGGCGCGATCTGCTTGCCGACAGGTGCTGGGAGCAGCACAGAAGAGGGCGCCAATGGAGGGCCTCTGAAAACAGCAAGCTGAGCTTCCAAAACAGGACGAAGACAGAAAGACTTCACATTAAAAGCACACAGACTCCAGGAGAACACCGACAACCCCCCCCCCCTTTTTTTAAAATCTGTTTTTACCTGTTCTATTTTATATTACTCTCTTAATCTTTACTTCTTAATTCATTTCTATTTCTCTTGGGTTTTATGTCCTGCTATTGATTAGACACAGGTTTCAAATACATCTATTCATCTCCCCCCCCTTTTTTTGTAAAGGTTTTAAAAGGACGTCTCAACCCGATTAATACTCTGCTTCAACTCACTCTTCTATTATTCATTATACACTGTTTTCAAACCCTCTTTCTCCCTTCTTTTAAAATTCTTTCTCTCTCTCTCTTATTTTTTTTCTTTTTTTCCTAAGTTCTATTCCTAAATAGGCATCAGATAGATAAAATCCTTAAGGACCAAAATAAACAACTGATACTCCATAAACCACAGTGCCAAAGAGGTATGAGCAAGATGAAGAAGCAGAAAAACCTTTCCCAATTAAAAGAACAAGAGAAATCCCCTGAAAGAAAGATCAACGAAATAGACATCGATAGCCTACTAGATCAAGATTTCAAAAAAGGAGTGATCGAATTGCTGAAGGAATTAAAAGAGATAGTGTTTAGAGGTATAAAATATGTCAAAAATGAAATTGAAGCTATAAAGAAGAGCCAAGTAGAGTGGGTAAACTCATTGACAGAGATGAGGAATGATCTAATAGCTGTGCAAAGCCGACTAGATAATGCAGAGGAACGAATTAGTGATCTAGAAGACAGGGCAATAGAAAGCACCCATTCAGAAGAACTACAAGAGAAGCAAATAAAAAATAATGAAAATAGCATAAGGGACCTATGGGATAATATAAAGCGTCCCAATCTTCGCATAATAGGGGTCCCAGAAGGAGAAGAAAGATCAAAGGGGATTGAAAAGGTCTTTGAAGAAATCATGACTGAAAACTTCCCAAACTTAAAGAAGGAATCAGATATCCAAGTACAGGAAGCTCAGAGGGTCCCAAACAGGAAGAACCCAAATAGACCCACACCAAGACATATCATACTCAAGATGGCCAGAGTCAAGGATAAAGAAATGATTCTAAAGGCAGCAAGAGAAAAGCAAAGAGTAAGTTACAAGGGAACCCCCATAAGGCTCTCAGCTGATTTCTCTACACAAACACTACAGGCCAGAAGGGAGTGGCAAGATATATTCAAAGCCCTGAATGAAAAAAAGATGCAGCCTAGGATCCTTTATCCAGCAAGGCTATCCTTGAGGATAGAAGGAGAAATAAAGAGTTTCACAGACAAAAAAAAAAGCTGCAGGAGTTTAGCAACACTAAACCCATGCTAAAAGAAATATTCAAAGGGCTATTCTAAATAGAAGAGCAGCAGGATGCTACAGAAATGGGAAACACACAACTGGAAAGGTGATAACTCATGAATTACAAATAAAGTAAACATGAAATTATAAAAGAAGACATACAAATCACTGAGAGTGGGAGAGGGAGGCAGGGAAATATAGAATTTTTTTTTCTTTCTTTTTTAAATTTTTTTAACAGTAGGATGGGTTTGAGATCATGTTACTATCAGTTTAATAAAAACAGTTATAGTGATGGGTTGATAGATTTACAAAAAAGGGTAACCACAAGCCAAAAATTTACAAAGGAGTCACAAAAATTAAATAAAATCCATGATAATACAAAGGAAAATTACCAAACCACAAAAGGAAGAAGGAACAAAGAGGATATACCAATTCAACTGCAAAGATAAGTTCAAAATGGCAATAAACACACATCTATCATTAATTACTGTAAATGTTAATGGACTAAATGCTCCAGTCAAAAGACACAGAGTGGCAGACTGGATAATAAAGCAAGAACCTTCAATATGCTGCATACAAGAGACCCACTTTAGGGAGAAGGACACACATAGATTGAGAGTGAAAGGATGGAAAAGGATATTCCATGCAAATGGAAAAGCCAAAAAAGCAGGTGTTACAGTACTGATTTCAGACAAAATAGACTTTAAAACAAAGGCCATAAAGAAAGATAAAGAAGGACATTTTATAATGATTAAAGGAGTGATACATGATGAGGATATTACACTCATTAATATATATGCACCCAATATAGGAGCACCTAAGTACATACAAGAATTACTAACAGAGATAAAGGGGGATATTGATGGGAATACAATCATAGTTGGAGATTTTAACACTGCATTAACATCACTAGACAGATCTTCCAGACAGAAAATAAACAAGGCAACAGAGAAATTAAATACTACAATAGAAAAACTAGATTTGGTGGATATTTTCAGAGCATTACACCCCCCAAAAATAGGATATACATTCTTTTCAAGTGCACATGGAACGTTTTCCAGGATCGATCATGTACTTGGGCACAAAAGAAACCTCAACAATTTTAAGAAGATAGAAATTATCTCAAGCATCTTTACTGACCACAATGCCATGAAACTGGAAATCAACAACAGAGAAACAAAGGAGAAAAAAAGGAAAGCATGGAGATTAAACAATATGTTATTGAAAAAACAATGGATCAATGAGGAAATCAAAGCTGAAATTAAAAAATACCTTGAGACAAATGATAATGAAAGCACAACCACTCAAAACCTATGGGACACAGCAAAGGCAGTGCTAAGAGGGAAGTTTATAGCGATACAGGCCTTCCTCAAAAAAGAAGAACAATCTCAAATAAACAATTTAACCCACCACCTGAATGAATCAGAAAAAGAAGAACAAAAAGCCCCAAAAAGCAGCAGAAGGAAGGAAATAATAAAGATCAGAGAGGAATTAAATACAATAGAGATTAACAAGACCATAGAAAAAATCAACCAAACCAAAAGCTGGTTTTTTGAAAAAGTAAATAAAATCGACAAACCTCTGGCCAAACTCACAAAGAAGAAAAAAGAGAGAGCACAAATTAGCAAAATAAGAAAGGAAAATGGAGAAATTACAACAAACAAAATAGAAATACAGAATATCATACGAGAATATTATGAAAAACTATATGGAACCAAACTGGATAACCTAGAGGAGATGGACAAGTTTCTGGAAACATACTGTCCACCAAAACTGAATCAAGAAGAATCTGAACACTTGAACAATCCAATCACTAGAAAGGAAATAGAAATAGCAATTAAAAACCTCCCTACAAATAAAAGTCCAGGACCGGACGGCTTCACCGGGGAATTCTACCAAACATACAAAGAAGAACTCATACCAGTCCTTCTCAAACTCTTCCAGACGATTGAAAAGGAGGGATTACTCCCAAACTCATTCTATGAAGCCACCATCACCCTGATACCAAAACCAGGCAAAGACACTACAAAAAAAGAGAATTACAGGCCAATATCACTGATGAACATAGACGCCAAAATCCTCACCAAAATTTTAGCAAATAGAATCCAACAACACATAAAAAAGATTATACATCATGACCAAGTGGGGTTCATCCCAGGGACACAAGGCTGGTTCAACATATGCAAATCAATCAGTGTGATACATCACATCAACAAGAGAAAGGACAAAAACCACATGATCATCTCAATTGATGCAGAAAAGGCATTTGATAAAATTCAACACCCATTTATGATAAAAACTCTCGCCAAAGTGGGTATAGAGGGAACATATCTCAACATAATAAAAGCTATATATGACAAACCTACAGCCAGCATAGTACTCAACGGTGAAAAACTCAAAAGCTTCCCACTAAAATCTGGGACAAGACAAGGATGCCCACTATCACCACTCCTATTCAACATAGTCCTGGAAGTCCTAGCCACAGCAGTCAGGCAAGAGAAAGAAATAAAAGGGATCCAAATTGGAAAAGAAGAGGTAAAAGTGTCATTATATGCTGATGACATGTTACTATATATAGAAAACCCTAAAAGGTCCACACAAAAGCTACTAAAGCTGATTGAAGAATTCAGCAAGGTAGCAGGTTACAAAATTAACGTTCAAAAATCAGTTGCATTTCTTTACACTAACGATAAATCAACAGAAGAAGAAAGTAAAGAAACAATCCCCTTTAAAATAGCATCCAAAGTAATAAAATATCTGGGAATAAATCTAACCAAGGAGGTGAAATAATTATACACAGAAAACTATAAACCATTGAAGGAAATTAAAGAAGACTTTAAAAAATGGAAAGATATTCCATGCTCTTGGATTGGAAGAATCAATATTGTTAAAATGGTCACACTGCCCAAGGCAATCTACAGATTTAATGCAATCCCTATCCAATTACCCAGGACATATTTCACAGAACTAGAAAAAATCATAATAAAATTCATATGGAACCATCAAAGACCTAGAATTGCCAAAGCATTACTGAAGAGAAAGAAAGAGGCTGGAGGAATAACTCTCCCAGACTTCAGACAATACTATAGAGCTACAGTCATCAAGACAGCATGGTATTGGTACCAAAACAGACATATAGACCAATGGAACAGAATAGAGAGCCCAGAAATGAACCCACAAACTTTTGGTCAGCTCATCTTTGACAAAGAAGGCAAGAATATACATTGGAATAAAGACAGTCTCTTCAGCAAATGGTGTTGGGAAAACTGGACAGCAGCATGTAAAACAATGAAGCTAGAACACTCCCTTACACCATATACAAAAATCAACTCAAAATGGATCAAAGACTTAAACATAAGACAAGATACAATAAACCTCCTAGAGGAAAACATAGGCAAAACATTACCTGACATACATTTCAAAAATTTTCTCCTAGAAGAAATAAAAGCAAGAATAAACAAATGGGACCTAATGAAACTTACAAGCTTCTGCACAGCAAAGGAAACCAGAAGTAAAACAAGAAGAAAACCTACGGAATGGGAGAAAATTTTTGCAAGTGAAACCGACAAAGGCTTGATCTCCAGAATATATAAGCAGCTCATACGACTCAATAAGAAAAAAATAAACAACCCAATCCAAAAATGGGCAGAAGACCTAAACAAGCAATTCTCCAAGGAAGACATACAAATGATCAAAAAACACATGAAAAAATGCTCAATATCACTAATTATCAGAGAAATGCAAATCAAAACTACAATGAGGTATCACCTCACACCAGTCAGAATGGTCGTCATTCAAAAATCCACAAATGACAAATGCTGGAGGGGCTGTGGAGAAAGGGGAACCCTCCTACGCTGCTGGTGGGAATGCAGTTTGGTGCAGCCACTATGGAAAACAGTGTGGAGATTCCTCAAAAGACTAGGAATAGACTTACCATATGACCCAGGAATCCCACTCCTGGGCTTGTATCCAGAAGGAAATCTACTTCAGGATGACACCTGCACCCCAATGTTCATAGCAACA
The DNA here is from genome assembly GCF_048773025.1 of Camelus bactrianus. Classification (NCBI taxonomy): domain Eukaryota; kingdom Metazoa; phylum Chordata; class Mammalia; order Artiodactyla; family Camelidae; genus Camelus; species Camelus bactrianus. Next base: position 6,995,415 of record NC_133561.1, on the reverse strand, counting down.
CTATTTACAATAGCCAAAACATGGAAACAGCCTAAATGTCCATCAACAGGTGACTGGATAAAGAAGCAGTAGTATATTTATACAATGGAATACTACTCAGCCATAAAAACCGACAACATAATGCCATTTGCAGCAACATGGATGCTCCTGGGAATGTCATTCTAAGTGAAGTAAGCCAGAAAGAGAAAGAAAAATACCATATGAGATCGCTCATATGTGGAATCTAAAAAACAAAAACAAAAACAAACAAACACAAAGCGTAAATAAAGGACAGAAATAGACTCACAGACAGAGAATACAGACTTGTGGTTACCAGGGGGGTGGAGGGTGGGAAGGGATAGACTGGGATTTCAAAATTGTAGAATAGACTACACTGTATAGCACAGGGAAATATACAGAAAATGTTATGATAGCTCACAGAGAGGAAAATGTGACGGTGGGTGTGTATGTGTCCATGGGTGACTGGAGGATTGTGCTGAACACTGGAATTTGACACAACATTGTAAAATGATTATAAATTAATAAAAAATGTTTTAAAAAAAACTGATTTTTAAACCTATTTTAAGCTTATTTGGAAGTATTTTCAATCAAGTAGTAATATGTCATACCACATTTTCCCCTAAAAGGCATTGAATTATAATGCTCTATGTCTTAATGCTTCACAAATATTATTGATTTTTTTCTGAATCTTTGAATTTAGCTTGAGCCAGCTTAAGCATATTGATTAAATTGAAATGATTTTTGCAATGGGAGAGGGGGAATTTATATTTCTTACTTCAAAATATTAAATGTTTGGTCTAATATCTCAAGCCATTAATTCCAACCAAATAGCTCCATAAATTGATGATACGAAACACTAAAAAGAGAAAAGTATCTGTTATATTTTTCTCCTAAATACCAAGTGTTTACTTCATGGATTATTGAAGATTTCAGTTAATTTAGCTTCTAAACACCTTCCACTTGGTAGTCAACATTTTAATTTAAAATTGTTCTATGAACAGTTTTTTTTTTTAGCAGTTATTCAGAAAAACCCCAAGGCAAGTCAGACTTATTACTCCATTTTATGGATAAGGAAATTTACCAAAAGTGGAAAAAATGCCTCAGGTTGAGTATTGACCCAGTGGTAGAACAAACCACTAAGCCCTCAGGCGCTGCTTGCTCCTTTATGCAACAAAGTATCTGCTCACATCTCGCATGCAATAAATGTAGGTAATGTATCCTGCTGGGTATCTATCAGCTTAAGGAAGTATTTACTGTCAGAATAAACACTAATCACTGTTTAAATAATGAATAAGTAAATCACTGTACTGAAATAGTTTGTCAAGAGATAAACTGCTATAGAATTTGAGAAATTTTAGCATTTCTCTCTCATTTTTTAAGAGGGAGGAAAGCTATGTTACTTCAAAGTTAAAGACAAGAACACCAGTAAACAGCAATGCCCAGACTGAAACTCCAAAAGAATTTTTAATACAGTAGTTAACATAATCCATTTTAAGAATTACTATTTGGATTTTGTGGTAGATAAATATTTAGGATTCTAGAGAAAGATGTAATTAACACACCTGTAATTGTCACAAACTGTGTAAAAAATTTACAAATCCATTTTTCAAGTAAATATATGAATCAAAAATCAGTAAAGTTATAGGAAAGGAACTCAGATCCCAGTTCTTAAAGCTTATTTTTGTCCGCGTACTGTTACCTGCCTGAGTTAAAGAAAGACACGTAATTACGTGCACCGGGGCCAAAAGGAAGTCTCTATTTGTAACTTCTCCAGGCTCTCAAAATTCTTGGGTAATCTGGGTGCTTGCCTTTATCATCTTCCTTGTTGATTCTCCAGAGTCTTCTCAAAACTATTTCCCTTATTCCTTAAGCCAAACCCTCTCTCTCACCTCATCACACAGAAACTGAGAACATCCCCTGGGATCTTCTTCATTTCCCAGCCTGGAGAACCTAAGCGTCAGCCATCACAGCCTACAGTTCTCCCTCTAAAATGTCACTGCTACACATCCTTCTCCACTTGATTCTTCTGCCAACGCTCTCCACAGACCCCAGTGCATCACCATAGGGAGTACAGTTCTTCCGTATCCTCTCTCAGGCAAATCCAATTTCCATTCGTAACTAAAAACAACAAAAATAAAAATCCCACCACTCTGTATTCCCTGTATCTCCATTTCTCTTCTTTCCTTCCAACTTCCTGTAAGATTTGCTTCACAAAGTCAGAGGTTTTTTTATTGTAAGTAACAGAGATAAACTCCAGCTGTTTTATGCAAAATTAAGAAGTCCTGGAAAGAAATAGGGAGCCTTCCAGAACTGAGAAAAGGCGGAGGCTCTGTAAAATAAGGAGCAGAAATAATTTGTCTATAACATCAGCTCTGTTCCTTGGGAGCACCCTGAGTAGGCCCCTCTCTCGGCCACACCCTGAACATTTCCCTCTTATCTCCGAGATTCCATCAGCTCCATCCCTGCTCATCCTTTTCAGACTTTGACCAGGAAAGCCTCCTCTGACCATGCCTGACCCAGTCAGTGTCCCTCAATTGTCTTAATACGTCTGTCCATATACCTATCACCATGATGTACACTCTGCATTTTAGATAGTAACATTTGCCTATTTGAGGTCTCCCATAATCAGACCACAGGATGCGTCTCCATTTATTTTTCTACTCTCACATCCAAATCGATGACTCTCTTAGAGCCGATGCAGTGTTCGGTTAACTAACAATTAACATGAATTAACAACAGACATTTTTAGGGTGTCAAGTTCAAAATGCATATTTTCAATTGCCTTTAAGGAATATTTATCCATATAAATCCTCACCTCAAAGCCTGCGTGCTTACCATCACTACCTCATGGAATGTTTTTTCCCCGAGATACGCACAAAACCCCCATTTCCTTCCAAACTGCTCAAAATTTTCTTTAGCACAATGGCCTTCTTTGAATCTCTACATAAAATACCATTCTTCACCTCTCTCTACCCCTATATTCTTGATAATAATCACCAACACGAATTATTTTTTGTTAATTATCTCCTCTTCTCACTTGGGTATAAGCTCCATGTAAGTAGGAATTCCCTTTGGGGTGAGGGGGTTGTCATAGACTTAGTTTTGTTAACCATGTTTGTGAAAGTAATACTCATATATGAAAGGAAAGGAGCAGAAAGTGACAAGCCTTCCCTAATGCTCTTACGCTAGACTTCATCTCTTTCCACCAGAACCTTGACGCGAGACGTTGCATAGTAGCCCAACATCTAGCACTCCTAACACCCAACACCTGTGGAATGCATCCATCAGTGCACCAACGAGACCTTAAACACACGTCTATCTAAACATTAATTTATCTACATTTGCTCCCTTCTTCACTGCACAATGAACCTCCTCTCTTGCCATCCTTCTTTCTAATGTCAAAATTATGCTCCAAGGCACCCAGATGGAAACCGTGGAGAATGCCCACGTTAGTTGTTTCCAATCAGCCTGCATCCCACCTAGGGCTACCGCTGGTCAGACACTGAACTACCTCTAGTCAAGTAATATTTGATACTGAGTATGGGGCAAGTGTGCAACCCTGCCATTACATGTTCTGATAGAAAGTGAGATGGAACATGGCACCTGGAAGGAGATGTAAGATGAGCCTCTTGATTTTTACTTCCTTAAATTTGTGTTCATCTTCCCAGGCATGGCCATCAGAGATGGAACCAAGAGCAGCCAGTCTACCTCTCTGTCAGTTACAGGAGAAATGGAGAATATACCAGGGACAGTCCTTGCCTCTCAACAAAGCAATGCCATCCTCTGGTGATACGTGGCTCAAAGATGTTCTTCACGACCTTCTTATAAAGTAAGTCACTATCCTTTGATAAGTGTGAAAAGACAAAGTGCCTACCCCCCTTCATAAGTAAATACAGTTTTTAACTCTCTTTTAATCCAACAGCCTTAATAGTTAAACTTCAGGTCAATGAATACACAGATCCCTTCCGAGGAACAGGCTGGTAGGTAATCCAAGCAGTCACTATCTGCCCACTTTATAGGATGAACTTACAGTAACTACCATGGTTCCTTTATTTTCTTTTCTGGGAGCACTGAGCAGCACTATTCTGCTTTAGCTTTTATTAGTCTCGGAAAGAGAACAGGATATTAATAAACCTTAAGGCCACACTGCAACCTAGACCAAAAAAGAAAGTACCTTCTCTTCTCTGCCAGACTATCTAATAACACTCATCCAAATGTGTAGTGAGTTTAAACTAAAACAAGGATGACCCAGATTTAAACACAAACCCGTTCCCACTGTTATATTCCCTAACAGAATTAATGGTTTAAAATCCCAAGAAATATTTGCTCCTTTAAAGGGTTCTTACTCGATTCACTCACAGCTAAACGTTTCCCAGTTAGATGCCTAGCAAAAGTGAAACCCTTTTTCAGCAGATAAAAAGGGCTCAGAACAGTGGCCAGCACATGATATATGGTATTTAGTCATTATAGGGTCATATTGAGCATCATAGAAATAGTAGAAATTTTCTTTTTCTAAGTTCTACAAGTTGCTAGGGAACAAAATACAGTGCCATGATTGTATCCGTCAGAATGGAAGAGGTTAGACTGCACTGATAAACAATCCTGGAATCTCAGTGGCTGCTGCAAAGTATTATGTAATAGTCATTACATGTCAAACCCAGGCAGCTCTGCTCTATGTTGTCTCCATAGCCTTTGCACAGGAGTGAACTACTGTAAATAATAATACAGTCTCTCAGCTCCAGCATGAAAAGCAGAAAATTCAAAAATGTACATATTCATTTAAAAAAGACAGAAGAGGGGGAAAGGAACTTGTCACAGACCAGCATCAGCGCTAGGTATTTTTATTTTCATCTTAAATATTAGCTGCTCCACAGTGTAAACATTAATCTCCACCTACAGATGAGAAAATTAAGTCAAGTTATACTTTATAAACAGCTGTATACCTTACATAATGTAAGGCAGTTAAACTGAATCTTAGTTGGCAAAATGGTACCATCTAACTAAATACTGGTGCCACTGCAAACATGCCTATAAAAATGATAAACATCTACGGATTCATATTTAGATCTACCAATATCCTGAGATGCAATAAACACAATATTCAAGAATTCCAATGAGATTTCACATTTTTAAAAAAATCTGGTTATAACCAACTTCTTCCCTTTCTTCTCCTGTACCACTACCTCCTCCTTTTGTTTCTCCTCCTAACATGCTGAACTACATCAGAAGATTAGCAGAAACAAAGAATTTCCCTTTATTAGCTGATACGCAGCAGAGAAGACAGCTGGAGAAACTGTTAGGCAGGGAAGTGGTTTTTAGGGTTTCAGGGCACAGACTCCTCCGAGGATAGGGAGCAAAGAGTTCAGGAATGAAAACCACAAAGCTTCAGCCACTCTGGCCCACAGATCTCAGCAAAGCAGAATATGCACTGGCATCAGCCAGGAGAGAAAGGCTCGTGGCTGTCTCCTAGGAAAGATCAAAGTGGGAGTTTCTCTGAATGTTAGCTTTAAATTTATAGTCAGGTGGGATTTTCCAGCAAAGGTAAACAAGGTCTGCAAAAGCCTGCAATAAGAACAGGAGGCTTCTGCCCTGTCCTCTCACATCCAACCTTCTGGTCTTCAATTATTTTTAGTTTTTCCCCAATTCTGTCTGAAATATATATAGATACATATTTCAAAGTATTACTTTGATTTCTATACATTCTATATATACTACCAAAAATTGTTAATCCAATTTGTGTAAATAAGGGAAACTATCAAAGCCATAGTAATAGTGCAAGAAAATGTTTAGAAGTTTATCTGATGCCCAATTCAGTTCTCTTTCCCAAACATCCACTCAATCTTTTGCATTGGTTAAAAGTCAAAACCACCTAAATAGCTGATCATTATGTACAGTTAGATATGCTTGTATTTTTATAAAACTTTAAAAGATGATGATTATGACAACTCTGTGACTATTTACTGTTTTAATAAATGTCACTGTCAAAGCTCTGTATTTAGTCTGACATTTCTGAGAAAATGCATAGTTCTGTAGTATAATTTTTCATGATATTATATTTTGCTTTCTACAATGTAAGTGGGCATACAGAATCACGATTTTGATAGAATTTCAGTATCAGAGGACCAAAATCTGTTTATTGGTTGCTTGGTTTTACACAAGTGTGTTTCTTTTTTCATATTCCATTAAGGATTTCTTTTTATCTCCCTAAAAGAGCAACTTTTATGTGTTTGTTCTTTTTTTGTTGTTGTTGCTTTTATACCACAGTTTTTCTTTTTACCAGATTCCATAGAAGAATTCCTTTCATTTTATAAAGAGTTTGTTTTACTCTATAAACACGGTGGGGGTGCTTCTGTTGTCATCAATTCCATGGACTTTGAGTAGTACATCTGCTTTCAAGCCATAAATCCTAAGACTAAATCGCAGTTTCCTCCCAAGTGAGATGAAATGGATTTGAATTGGACACCGGAAAAGAAAACTGCTGTGCTATTTGTTACAGCTGGCCAACTTTGTTCAATTGAAGCAACAGGGATGCGCTGAAAGCCAGGCTGTTTCCATAAGGTCATTATGAAGCTCACTCATGGAATTGCCAGTGGAAAATTTCGAAGAATCCTCCCGTGGAACATGGATGCTTTAGTACAACTAAGATAGCAACCATCTACACATCCACAGCTAAGTAAAGCAAAATTTGTTATAGGAAAGAAATTCTCAGGATTTTGACATAAGGTATGTTGGTTATCAGTTTTCGATAATATTCTTTTAATTCTATTGTTAACTGTCAGAGGAACATAGAGAGAACTTCATTTTTTTAAAACAGTCCATTAAACAGAGGCAAATTTGTCTACAAGTAGGGTTTTGTTTGTGTGTTTTTTTTTTTTTTTTTTTTTTGACCATCACTGTGAGGGAGCAAGGGAAGAAGGAAGCAAGAGTCATTACAAAAAAAAGAAGCAGATATTCAGAAATTCTTCCTGAAAAGCTTTCATTATTGTGGCACCAAAGGGGGAAAGAAAAAAAAAACACTTTCTCCATATCCAATGACATGTATTTTGTCCCCAAGGCTAAAGCCATCAAAATGTAAGTTTGCAACATAAACAGAGTTTAGTAATTTATAGTAAAATTATAGGCTGCCAATTTGGGTGTGCCAACTCATGTTGTGTTTCATCGAAGAGACTTGAAAGTCTCTAACAGAACATCCATTTAAATGCCTTTACTACTGTTTTAGCTATATTCAAAACTGGACAGTGTGAAGTCCTAATCCATGATCAAAAGGCCACATTTGTAGGAAATAAAGTCAATAGGGGAACATTTAAGAAATTAATGACTAGCATTAAATGAGCAGTCCTTTCTAAAGCTCTAACTGCAAAACTACAGGCAAAGTTCTGTTTGTTGCAACGACTTGATTGCTTTTTTTCGTAAATCCCTCCCAGCACATCACTCTTCGCTGTTTCATTGCCTTTTAGGTCACTGTTGATAGGAACTAAGCAAGTAGGAAAAAAATGGCAAGTCGCGCAGTGAGCAGATGGCTGACACCATCCCCTCCACGCGCTCCTGCTAACACAGAAGTCTGCTCATGACTACATGGTAAATAGTGTTTATCATAGGTGGGATCATTAGCCCTTTAGCCCTTTCATTAGCTCTTTGACCCCTACGGTTCAGCATTAATGAAACTGTAACTTCCTATTCCTCGGGCCTCTGTACTATTCCAGCAGCTCCCTCCTAATGGTGTGTGTGTTTACCGCAGCTGCATCACACAGCTCCGGAGTGTGTGCTCCCAGCACCGGCCCCACACGGTGGCGGGTCTCTGACACACACTGGTAACGCTCGGCGATGAACTGTGCTTATTACAGCCCACTAGGAAGGCGAGCTTCTTAGGATAATTAGCTTCCCTGAGAACAATGGCTGCCTTCACAGCTGGGAAGCTCCAAGAAATTTATTCTCAAGTATGGGAAGCACTGAAAAGGCACCTGTAATTAAATTTCTTTTTTTTTTCTTTCATTTGTATTTATACTTTACTTTTTTTATTTTTTAACTTCTCATCTTCATCCTGATTAGGAAAGCTTAAGTATACAACTTGCTAATTACAAATACCTGCGGAAGTTCACATATTTAAGTGCTATGGGACTTCCACTTTGCTTTACTCTTCTAGAGTTGTGAACAAAAAATACTGTGAACCGTATCAGTAAACAGAGACTGCTGAAGCCATCAAGTCATCAGCCGCTGCTGCCCCATCCCCCGCTCCCCCAAGTGAAGACAAGCCTGCAGCCCAGCCCTGGCAGCCACTCTCAATGGTGCACTCTGAGGGGACTCAGAACAAGAAAGGACAGGATACTGGCCATAGATGGCAAGATGATTGTCAAAGGAATGAATTCAATGAGCCCAAACATTTGCTCCCTCCCATACCTAGAAAATTGCTAAGTTCTTTAACTTTAGATGTCTGATTTTCTTCAGTTAACAAGTAATCTTTTATTGTTCCAACTACCTGGCCTTTGTTATAAAACTCCTATATATCCTAGCTCCTCCCCTACCTCTTTGGAGCCGTCCCTCAGAGCCATCTGAGAGGCTGTCATCCCGGCTCGAGTCCTCCTGCCAAATAAAACATAACTCTCAACTTTTAGGCTGTGCATTTATTTCAGTCAACAGAGTAAAAGGTTCTTAAGATAAATATTATACACACACACACCCGACTTATGAAAAAGTGTAGTTATTTCAAACCTTCGCTATGTAGACAAAATGCCTGAATGGACTGATTTTTCCCAGGGCAACTTTCTGCAATTTCCACTGAAGAGTGGTCTTGATGTGGCCAAGAAGCCATTCTATCGTTTCTCATCTGCCCCCCATATTTTCCTTTTCTTCTGTTCTTTTTCCACTCTCCTATCCCACGACAGCCTTCCTGTTGATTGCTGACAGTCTGTTGACTTTCGTTATGAATATACCAATTACCCTGTTAATGGTTTCCGACTTCTCTCCCAGTGATGTGGGGAGCTGTGTAGGCAAAACAGCGATAGCATTATTGCAGACGTGAGTGACCACCACTCAGCTGACTTGATGGCCTCAGCTTACATTCCACATTCATCTGGGAGAATGAGATAGGGTCTTACGCCATCCACTCTAACACACAAGTGTTCATCCAGCAAATGGCCATCTCTTGGGGCGTAACACTGGTTTACGTGTGGAGCTGGGATTTGAATGACGATCTGAACGGTTCGTAGTTCATTTGTCCAGACTTGGGAAAAGCACATTCTGAAGGTCGCTGGGGAACAGAAATGCTAATAACTATGGTAATTAAAATTATCTTGCTGTTTCCAGAGTTCTTTTAGAAACATCTTACTGAGTCAACTAGGAAAACAATACAAGGCAGTCTGTTCAAAGAGCTGACACTGTAGCCTCAGAATCTCTGAATCTGGGATTTTTTTAAAAAGTCTACAATAAAATCAAGATTTTTTACTCCTTAATTTTCCTGCTCCGAGGCTATATTTGCACAACACAATCAACCCTGCTGTTTCAATCAAGTCAGCAAGAGAAAAAAACAGTCAGGAGAACCAGATGTTTGGCATTTTGTATATGAAACAGCTGGTTGATTGTCTGAGTTTTTCATTTTCGAACTAATCTTGCTGTCATGATATAGAAACATCCTGAAAACTGATTTCTTGGCTTGTGAAATGCAAATTGCTTCCTTTAGAGGCATGCTATGAGTTTAGCTACCTTAGAATTAATAGGAAAAGGTTTAGACTGGGTACCGTTGCAAGGACAGGTAGTGGGAAAGACAACACAAATGGTGTTCAAGGAAAATTAAGTTTCAATAGCACTGATATAAATTTTATCTTAAATTCTATTCAGCTACAGTATCATTACTGCAATACATAGGACAGTCAACTAATTGTTTTGATTTTCCAAAGAGTATAAAACATCTTTCCAGTTATGGAATTAATCATTATTTGAATCTGTAATTTTGCCATTATTAAAATTTGACTCTAATTTTTTAAGTACCTATCCCTTTTACAATTATAACTTTATATTATGATAGAATTTTGCATTTCTCAAGTTAAATAGTTTTTTAAAGCATTGTACATTTATCCCTTTAAACAAAGCAATTCCACCAGAGGAAGTCTTACATTAGCAAATTACAACACTATAAACACAAATAAATATGTAAAATACAAAGACACCATAAGGTTAAGTAAATGTTATCACTAGTTTTTCTAACAGACTTTTGATGGTCTATAAATACACAATGCATTCTAATTTCTGAGTCTTTAATTAGTAGTTTTGTAATTACCCATCTAGTATGTACCTGTGACAAGCGATACAATGAAGTGAAATGATTACCTGGGTATTTCAGTGAAGTAGTCTGCCTTCATCATTCAATGATTCATCAATGAAGTATTTCTTGAAAAACTTGTACAAAAGGTATTGTGCCAAGCACTTTTAGAATGCCAAAGTGTATGTGTAATAATGCCTGTTCAGTAATAACAGTGTAAGACATTAAATAAGTAAAATTAGCAATGCAAATAACACTTGTAACTTAGGGAGAATGATTATTTCATGTAGAGGCAACTAGGAAAAGCTAGGTATGAACAGTGAGTATGATTTTGAAAAGCAGTGATGAGGAGATGGCATCCCAGGTAGAGTGACCAAAAGAAACAAAGGCACACTGGAGGGAGAGCAGTGTCGGGGAGGAGAGTTAGATCTGCTTGCACGTAGCACGAGCAGCACCAACGACACAGTAGATATCGCACACAGGCTGTTAATGATTACTACGAAGTACATTTAGTAAGCAGATGGAATTTGGTGAACAATACATTTGATATGATGTCAAGAAAGAATATAGAGAAAGTAATACATTTTAATCCTTGAAAAATTCAGGGGTTGGGAGTGCCAACTTCTACATAATCGAAAACCCTTCCCTATTCTGTAAGTCTTTCCTCAGCTCATGTAGTACTTAAGTATGTATTTATTGAAAAACATTCACATATAAGTGGACCCATGAAGTTCAAATCTGTGTTGTTCAAGGATCAACTGCATAAAGGTCTAGTGTTTTCTCCTCATACTCTAATGGATCACCTTTAAAATGGATCATTTAAAAAAATCTTATCTACGAGGAAGACATACAGATGGCCAAAAGGCACATGACAAGATGCTCAACACCATTATTTACCAAAGAAATGCAAATTACAACCACAATGAGGTACCACCTCACATCTGTCAGAATGGCCACCATAAAAAAGAACACCAATAACAAATGTTGGTAAGAATGCAGAGAAAAGGGAACCCTTGCACATTGTTGGTAGAAATGTAAATTGGAATGGCCACTGTGGGAAAGAGAATGGAGGTTTCTCAAAACACTAAACTGAACCCCCAGTGAGCCAGCAATTCCACTCCTAGGTAGAGATGAAACACTCATTTGAAAAGACATTATGCACCCCAGTGTTCACTCCAGCAGTATTTATAATAACAAGTATGGAAACAACCTAAATGCCCATCAAAAGACAACTGGATAAACAAGATGTGGTACATATATGCAATGGAATACTACTCAGCCACAAAAAAGAATGAAATTTTGCCGTTTGCAACAACATGGATGGACTTGGAGGGCATTATGCTAAGTCAAATATGTCACAGAAAGACAAATATTGTATGAATCACTTATATGTGGAACCTAAAAGATATAACAAAATAGTGACTATACAAAAAAAGGAAGAGTCACAGATATAGAGAACAACCCAGCCATTGCCAGTGGGGAGAGGGAAGGGGGAGGGGCAAAATAGGGGTAAGGGATTAAGCGTTACAAACTACTATGTATAAAATAAATAAGCTACAAAGATATTGTACAGCACAAGAAACACAGCCAATATAGCCAATATTTTACAATAACTATAAATGGAGTATAACCTTTACAAACTGTGACTATGTTGTATACTGGAGACATATAAAATTGTGCATCAACTATACCTCGATTTTTTAAAAACTGCTTCTGTAAGCCAAGTGTTAGCAAATTTTTTAGGCTAAGGGCCAGTCAATGTTTTAAACTTTGTAGTCTACATACTATTCGTTACTTTCTTAATTTTTTCAACTCAGTTAAAAATGCAAGTCACTGCTAGGTCGTGGGCCCTGTGCAAACAGGCTGGGAACTGGGACTCTGGTTTAGAGTAGTCTGGCAACCCCTGCCCGAGACTATGGCTACCTTGAACTTGGGGACATTTTATCTTTTTTTTTTTTTTCACGTGGAACACCCACAGCACCTGGCATAGTGAATGGTATGTTTTAAGCCTCCAAGAAATTACTGTGTAACAAACACTGACTGACACAACTAATAAATAAAACGATGCCCCTAGGAAAGGCAACATTCCTTCCACTAAGTCAGAGTACTGACCTCAGTATCTTGGCAGGCATCTCTCACTTCAGACATCCAACCATAGTATGAATACCTAGAGAAAGATTATCCAATGTGGCAAAACTTGTAGCAGAATTAAAGAAATAAAATCTGAAAATCTTATTGGACAAGGCATTATTGTTAGGGTGTGAAGATCTGGTGAGGTCTTCTAAAGGAGATTTTTTTTTTTTAAAAGAGAAAATAGTTCTTCAAGCCTCTGTTCACAGATGCCTTTATTAGTCTGCTACTTTCAATTAATGACTCTTTACATTAATATTCATGGAACTGTGGTCAGTAAGGTAATTTTTATGTCTGTTTTGTAAATAAGTTCATTTGTGTCTTTTTAGGTTCAACATACAAGTGATATCTTATATTTTCCTCTTTCCAGCTTACTTCATATGACAATCTCCAGGTCCATCCATGTTGCTGCGAATGGCATTATTTAAAATAATGCTTTACCGAATAAAATAAACAACAAATGATCAGTGTATTTACCATGAAAATTACAAAGAGCTCAAGTTAAAAACAGAACTGTTTGATATTCAGGTTGAACATCCATTTACTTAGGTCCTACACTTAAAATCAGATCCAAATCAAGTTTTTCAAATTCCATGAAAGTATTTAAGGAGCACAGTTACATGTGTGCATACGTTTATTTAATTTTCATAATAGTTTTTGAAAACTCTCTAACTGCCTTTATGTGTTCCCTGTGTGTGACTCTCTGGCACAGGGGTTCCCAGACTGATCCCTGGACCAAAAGCCTCAGCACTCCCTGAGGACCCACTACAAATGCAAATTCTGGGGCCCTATACTAAATTTACTGCACCAGAAATCTGGGGATGGGGCCAACAATCTCTGCATTAGCAAGGCGTTCTTGTGATTCTGACGCATGCTCAAATTTGAGAGCAACTGCTCTAGCAGAGGTGTAAGAGACATGGCCTCTTAATTGCAGCTGCTACTGGTTTCCTTCTTGGCTAACTCTAAGATTAAAAGGAAGCACTGTCATGTGATAAATGACTTTTGCATTTCAGGATCCCTCCGCACTATCCTGTGACTGTTAGGGTACATTGTTCCCTTGCTGTCACTTTCAACAGGCTAAAATCCCAGTATTAAAAAAGGTTCTGGGATGCAAGATACATTTTTTAGCCACTGAATTATATGCCACATCGCCTGTTTGCTTAATGAGAAACAGGTGGCTCATTTTCAATTGCTACCATTTATCCCTTTTGACATAAGCTTGCTTCACTTACTTTTTCATGGCTCTTTAATTTGCTTGTTGTAATATTCCTCTCTCTGAAGGTAAAACTAGAAATTTCAAGAACGGTGGGTGTATACTGCCTTGTTGTACATCTGTAAAAAAGTGTTCTCAGTGCCACAGAGAGTTGCAGAAGGAAAAACGAAAATGGGCCGGTAAAGTGGGACAATGAAATTTCTAAGACAGATACCAAGGTAAAACTTGAGCAGAGGCAACTAATTTCTCATTTATTTCAATCTGAAAAGTAGAAAAATGTAATTCAGAATTTAATCTTCATTCGATTCATCACAAACAAATTGATATGAATGGTATTATGCTGCAATTTTTTACAAGCCCATCTAGGAAATTAAAGTGATAGAGAATGCCCATATAAAGTAACTATTTTGAAAGCTGAGTTTAACATAATCACTAGCAATTTCAGGGTAGAATTTAACATCTGGAATACACCCATAAATAAATCAATCATAAAGCCTTTCAAAAGAATAAGCAAGATAATTCACATTAATTGTGAAGTTGTCTGGCTGATCGTAGGATGACATGCAAATTCAGTCAAGGCCAGAAGTCACAAGATAGGCAAGCTAACTGCTTACACTGAAACAAGAGAGTGATTTTTCTTTTATTTTTATCAATAAGCTTTTATGTTGCTTGAGCATAAGGCCAGTATCTTACATATTTTTGCACTGTAAAATGCCTTTCATTCATCCAAGCAAAACTTTTTATGGAAACCTCTCCTAGGTGCTAGGTAGACAGACTGAAAAACAAACCAGCATTTGCCTACGAAGGAGTCTTATCACTCACACGAGAGTCACAATAGATTGTTAAAATATGTATTGTTGATTATGATGGCCTTAATTTCTTTGAAAATTCGTTAACAGATTTTAGACTAAATTTTACCTACTGGGAAAAAAGAATTTGATACTTGCTGCAGATTTTCCACAACTGCTTTAAAAATAGCTTTTTAACAATGAGAACAACTTTGGAGGAAGTTTTACCTTGCTTTTAACTCTAGCTTTTGTCTTTAACCTCTGTCATCTTGAACTGGCTGTACAATTTTGGGTCTCTGTTTTGTCTTCCAAAAATGAAGGGAGTAATATATCTAAGGGTGGTGGGAGGATCTAGATAAAATACAGGAGAACCGCATTGTGCGAAAGGTTACGTTCTATTGTTAGACTTAAACTTTTGAAAGTCTTTATGAAACCTACCTTTGGTGGGGGAAATACCATGTGAATTTCCCAGAGGAAAATATATAAAGTGTTGGGTGTACAATACTTATAAAGGAACACGATCCCATCTGTAACCTTGTAGAGCAAGATGGGTTTCAGAATTCTGAAGAGTTTGTACTTTAGAAAGCTCATCTGTGCGTATATGTTATGAAGAGATAACGCAAGTTGGTCTCCGCCGGCACCCTGTCATCAGGCATATCGACATTTCTGCAATGAAACTCTATGCAGGAGTCACAAAGAGCTATCAAGGCAGAGGGAAGAGCATGTGTGAAGACACTGAGTCGGGAACATTTCAGAGTTCAAGAGAACAACACACGGGCAGGGATGCCCATGCCAATGCGGTCAGGAGAGTGAGAGGAGAGGTGTTCACGGAGGTGGTGAGGGGCTGGATGGTCATGTCGGCCACTGAACAAAAGTGGCTGTGACTTGGAGTGCGACAGGGAATCAGTGAGAGCTTTGGGCATGGAAGTGACATCTTTGAGTTCAATTTCAAAGAGTAACTTTGGCTTCTGTACTGAGAACAGACTGGCATGTGGGTGACAATGATAATAGAAGCAGGGAGATTATTTATGAAAGTTCAGGTGAGAAATTATCATTGCTTGGATTAGGTTAGTGACCATGGAGTGTGGGGGAGGGGTAAAGATTAAAGATTAGATGTGGACAGTGAGGGACAAATCAGAGTTTTGCTAAGGATTTTTAGCCTGAACAACTCGAAAGGGTAAGACTGTCATTTACTGATACAGTAAATATTTTGAGAACAGTTAATTTCAGTGTAAGAAATACCAGGACTTGGGTTTTGGCTATGTTTAGTTCTTGCACCTACTGGATACGTAAGTGGAGATATCAAATAGGCTGCTGACAGGCTAAAACAGGGGTCAGGACTAGAGAGCAAGACTAAGTTCTAGGCTGGGATGTACATTTGGGAGTCTTAGTGAGTTGACTGTATATAGTCATGAGATTGAACAATGTTGAAGAGAGAACAGACGAACAATTTCATAGAGAGAACAGAGAAGATTACTAGGTTTGAACACTCAGTCTGGGTCTAAACTTTGGATATCTGTCAGAGTACTAGAATCCAGCAAATAGAACTGAGAAAGAATAAGGCAGAAAGCCAGATACAGGAGTGTCCCAGGATCAAGTGACAGTATTTCAAAGAGGAAATGAATATAACTGAGTAAGATGAGACTGAGATGTGACCACTGGACAATGAACATGGAAATCACGCAAGACCACCATAAAAGTTATTTCACGGGTAAAGGGGTAGACGTCAAAGCCAGACCAAGTTCAAAAAACACAAGACTATAAAAACTGAAAAATACAAATATAGATGAAACTTCAAAGGCCATCTGTTGTGAGATGGGCAGAGTAATGAGATGGTAGTTACAGAAAAATATAGGTTCAAAGGAGAAAATTTTTCCCATACAGAAGCTGAGACAGTCTATTGGCAAGTGTGATGGGGACAGGAATGACACAGCAAAGAGGGCAGCTTCTGATACAGGACAGAGATGGGAGAATGGCAGCATCAATTTCCCTGAGGAAGAGGGGGACGGTGTAGCATCTGGTGCACCAGCAGAGGGACTGGCCTTGCTAGGAATACAGACAGCTTGAATGGGTACCACTCGGGAGGGAGAGTGTGTGGTGACGGATGCAATATATGGAATATCACTACAACAATCTTCTTAGTGAATTGAGAAGGAAGGGGGTTATTTCGGAGAACTGGTGAGAGAATTTTGAAGACTGGTAGAGAGGGCAAGGTAACAGTCACCCAGCAGAGCAGGAGGGTGCATGACCTCGGAGTGTGAGCAGAGCTGAGACTGGCTGTCATCAATGAAAGTGACAACTGTGGGCATCTTAATGTATCTCCCCTGCAAGTTCAGGTGCCCAAGGCTATGCATAGCGTAGATTGAGAGTTTAATTTTTTGAATTTAGCATTTAATTTAAGGAGGAGAATTAAAGAGAAGACAAAGAGCTGAATGCGTATAAAGGGGGTGACTGTATGATGGACCTGACTCAAATACGTATAAAGAACATTCTAAAAGAGGGGGTAAGTCATGCTTAATGGAGTGTACGTATTGAAATGGATAGAAAATTATAGAGTCATCGTCTTAAGAGGAATGGTCCTGAGAGACAGGAGGTATTATTGTCAGCAAGCAAATGCTTCAAAGTGCATTTACGAAGGACAGCTATTACTGGAAATAAAAATGTCCAGTCCATGCTTTGTGTAGACCACTGAGTTAAAAGAGAGGAACTATTCTGAGGGGAGGAAAGTGAGTCCAGCGGTGGCACTTTTAACACCTCTTTCTCTATATAACGAAATTATTTTAAGTAACAACCATGAAATAATGGCCAGGCCAAAAAAAAACAAGTAACAGTCGCTCACACTTTTCTTACACTGAACCTTCATGCACCATCACTGACACTTCTAACGCTGGTGTACACAGCCCCAAGGAGACCACAGACGATTCCCAACGACTGCAAACCATGATGGATTTTCTCTTAACATGTGTACATGTAGGCAAGTCCTCATGTGTGGGGGCTGATGGTGTAGAGCTGTGAGTTCTCATCATTAGCTCCCACCGGGATTAAAGTGTTTATTAAAGAAAATTAATGAAATTGTGTGAATCTGAAGCTGAATATACATTGTATTTTAGAACTCATACAACTGATTAGCAGGTAGCCCAGTAAATGTTTTTTTCTGACATAGCAGATTACCACAGAAACTGTTCAGAAATGCTCCCACATGGTAATAACAGACCCAACTTACTCGGTTTTATTATTTCAAGATCCTCCACAGATAGATTCACCCCTTGTTACCTGTAGGTTAGGTAAAATGCTCTCATCACTCCCCTCTTAATAGGACCAAAAAAGCATTCTCCTCAAGAGTAAAATCATTCAGAAAGGGGATTACTGTTGCAGAAAGTCACAGTCAACCAGGTTTGAAACCCAAGAGAGAAGGGTGGTTACTCATGTGTCCACAGACACACTTGTGATGAGGACAACTGAGTGATGTAACATCACAGCATGAGCTTCCATGCTGTACGTTTTAAGGGAGAAAGAGAGGTCCTGTCTGGACATGGCAATGACAAGTAGGATAGACTCTGGCTCCATTATGAGCTCCGTGGACTGCGGACTAGTGAGTGATACGGGAGAGAAGGTCACTGTCCCTTGAGGAGGCAGCAGCATCAGCACACAGCCAGCACCTGGGCTTCCAGATGCACAGGACGGTGCCCCCTGTGTATCTAGGCTGAGCCGAAAAGGTGCAACACAGCACACAACAGGAGGGCAGTCTCTGACTTAACACTGTCACCTACATCTTACCCCATTTGCCATTTTTAAACACCTCCCACCACAAATAAGATGTGAAAGTGTGTGTGTGGATGTGGGTGGAGGCAGTCCACTTCTAAGATATGTATAGGAGCTGTGGATGTAGCAGCCAAAGGAGGAAAGTAATTCAAGTCATGAAGCTTGAAAACATTGTGCTGAGGGCAAGAAACCGGTCACAAAGGACCACATATTATATGATTCCATTTAGATAAAATGGCCAGAATAGACAAACATATCGAGAAAGAAAGCAGATTAGTGGTTGCCTAAAATTGCGGGTGGAGGGAATGGGGCATGCACTTGCAAGGGGTACAGAGTTTTTGGTGAAGGTAATTAAAATATTCTACAACTGCTTGAGTGGTGGTTTCACAACTCTGTACATGTACTGAAGCCAGCGACGGGTACAATTTAAATGAATGAATGTTGAGTGAATTCTATCTCAAAACTGTTAAAGGCCTTTTTTAATTAAAGAGTATCATACATCATCTTTGTTCCAGATTCATTTTTTCCATATATATGTACAGTCAATTACAATGCTGTGTCAATTTCTGGCATACAGCATAAAGCTTCAGTCATACATGAACATATATTCATTTTTGTATTCTTTTTCACCATAAGTTATTACAAGATATTGCACATAGTTCTCTGTGCTATACAGTATGAGCTTACTGTTTATTTTTATATATATTAGTATCTGCAAATCTGAAACTCCCAATTTATCCCTTCCCACCGTTTCCCCCTCTGGTAACCTTAAGTTTGTTTTCTATGTCTCTGAGTCAGTCAGAATGACCATGATTCAAAAGTCCATGAATGATAAATGCTGGAGAGGGTATGGAGAAAAGGGAACCCTCCTACACTGCTGGTGGGAATGTAGTTTGGTGCAGCCATTATGGAAAACAGTATGGAGATTCCTCAAAAGACTAAGAAGAGACTTACCATATGACCCAGCAATCCCACACCTGGGCATACATCCAGAGGGAACCTTAATTCAAAAAGACACATGCACCCTAATGTTTATAGCAGCACTATTTACAACAGTGAAGACATGGAAACAACCTAAATGTCCATCAACAGATGACTGGATAAAGAAGCTGTGGTATACTTGTATATAATGCAATACTACTCAGCCATTAAAAATGAATAAAATAATGCAATCTGCAGCAACATGGATGGAGCTAGAGATAGTCATTCTAAGTGAAGTAAGCCAGAAAGAGAAAGAAAAACTCTTATGATATCACTGTTTTGTGGAATAAAAAGAAAGAAAGACAAGCAAACTTATTTACAAAACAGAAACAGACTCATAGACATAGAAAATAAACATGATTACTGGTGGGGGGCAAGGAAGGGATAAACTGGGAATTTGAGATTTGCATATACTAACATATATAAAACAGATTAAAAACAAGTTCGTACTGTATAGCACAGGGAATGATACTCAATATTTTGCAGTAACTTATGGTGAAGAAGAATATGAAAATGAACATATGTATGTTCATGTACGGCTAAAGCATTGTGCTGTACACCAAAAACTGGTAGCATTGTAAACTAACTGTATTTTAATAAAAATACATATACACAAAAAAATAAAATGCTTGCATGAGTAGGAACACCCTTACACAACAGAAGCCGTATTTATTTCACACAGGAAATAAAAGAGAGAGTCTTCCCAAATATGTATGTATGTATTCACATATACATATATATATATACACACACACATATAAATTTACTGCAAGCATCGCATATGGGAGATCAGCCTGGGAATCCCAAGAGCAACAGAAGTAGTTTGTGAAGAAAATCCATGGAATCTATTAAGGTGCACTAAATAGCCACAAAATTTTTCTTAGGATATCTCAGTAATTTCCCAAAGAAGCCTGTTAAACATATCAAATTGCTGAAGACAGAGGACAGCTAGTTTATTCCTATAGGATGATTTAGGACAATACACACCACACCCACACACATATTTTAGAGTCAGATAAACCTAGATGAAAATTTGGGGGAAAAAATGAGTAATAGCTGCAAAATCTGTGTCAGTCAGGATTCTTAATCGCAAACAACAGAATCCACTGTCAACTGTATAGGCAGAAAATAACTCAAGAACATTAGGCAACTCTCAAAATCTTCAGAGAAAATCTAGCTAGAAGCTATGTACATAACTGCATTTTGAGACTGATTCACCCAGAGAAAACATCAATGGCTTGGATACGGCCTGGGAGTAGACCCAGGGCTTCCACTGTTGCTCTGTAAGAGCCTCCAAACGCACATTCCCAAAGACAGATTTCATTCTCATCTTCCCCACAAGGCGGCTCTGTAAACGAAGTCTCATGATGGTGTACCTCCTTAGAGAAGTATAGGATACAGTCCATCCTTGACAGCAGAAGATGATGGACAAGTTAATTCTGACTTCTATGCTGCAAATTTTGTAAAGATTTACTCATAAGGCAGAAGAATGTTCAAGAGATGACAGGTGAGCATAAATATGGCCAATGTCTACCACGTGGTTTAGTTATGTCCTTTTAGGTACAACGATTTAGCCTGGTAATGCTGTTTTATAAAGTAACATCTGGGAACCTCTTACCACAAGGCTAGAGTACGTTAAGTGTCTAAAATGTGGACATCTTCCTTACTCTGTAAAACTTTTATACTTGTAGACACTTTAAACACTTAGTGTATAAAGTCAGTCAAGTCCTTCTATCTCTGTCAATAAAATGATTATTGCTGGATACTGAGCCTAATGCTAATAAAAATTCAAATTATATAACTGGTATATTTTATTCCAGCTATAATTGCATATCCTATGAGGCTTACAAATAAGGATAAAAATCAGTGGTCGAAGAATACAACTGTCACGCTCATGTGACAGCTTCATAACATTAGAATCTCTCACTGGCATTCTAAGTTTTACAACAGTTCCTGTAGAGTTGGGTTTTATGGAGCCTGCCTGGAGAGACCAAGGCCACCTGCCAACACACCAACAACCCAGCTTTCTCTCAAGACAAGGCCGACAGCTGGGTCTCAACTGTGATCAGTCTCCAAAGTAAACGTCACTTTTTGAGACCCGTTGGGAATGTCATTTCCCTTAGGCAGATGCTTCTGCCGTAACTCATGGCATTTCTCACCACCTCATGGTGTCTCACGTCCTCAGACTTCTTCAGTCTACAGTGGAACTTCTAAAATATGAGAACAGAAAGCAATGGGAACCAGTTTCACCCCAACTATTACTCAAATTTACTGTTTGCTTTTCATCTCTAATGCACATTTCGGAGGCTTAAAAGAGTATCTTTGCAACTGTCAGTGACTATTTAAAGTAAGTAGCTTCCTAAATGAATGCCTTGTCAGCTTGTATTAGAATTGTTTGCCTGATTAAAAAAGGAGACAGTAATTACGTGTTTGCCTGTTAATCTGTTACTTAGAAGTCATTAATGAAAATGGTTAATGGGTTCAAGAGGCATTCCATATTTAAATTAATCCTGTTGCTAAAAGCTAGACTAGATTTACACCATACTCAAAACACGCTGGGAAGTGAAGTATTGAATCAGCAGAGGCAGTGAGTCAAGAGGGAATCTGTTCAAGTCATAGTTTGTATTTGTTTGCTGGCTGTTAATGTAATTCTATCTAAACATTATCGGTGGTTTTTGTTTTCTTTAAAAGTAAAATAAGAGATTATATTATTATAAAAAGCCAAGGAGTAATAAAACGTCCCCAAGTTTGCCTTTGAATTCTGTAACTGCAATAAACTGCCCTTATCCTCTCTGGATGGAGAGAATAATTTTAAAATACTGCAGTGAATGTTATGTCTTATCTGTAAAAGATCACATCTTTGAAGGCAGTTGAATGCACTGTTAAATGAAGAGAGGTTGGATACAAGCAGTGCCCAAAATGTCCCTCCTCATCTTTAGTAATTAAAAGTGCTTGAAAAAATAAGAATATTCTGTGAAATTAAAATCTAAGTATGAGATCCAAGTGAGGATTCAAGCAGGCGTTGTTACCTTAAATGGAACTTAGAATAGTTTCTCCTGACTTGAATCAGTATTAAATCCTATCCACATTATCTCTAGTAATTAGCTTCATTTTCTTTGTATATTATATGCAATTTGTCATTATGTGCTTATGTTTAAAAATTTATCTCATGTTCATCTTCCCATCCAGGGTAAATACTATACGAGGTTCTGGAATACATCTTGTTTGTCCATAGTTCCAATATTGTCTTTAGTACCATATTTAGGTCTAGTCTATACATGTTTTGGTTGGCTCTATAGATGTGATGTTTCAACTGATGGAAAATGGTAGTGAAAAGTAGACAGGAAAAGTGTCAAGATTTAGGATTAAATTGTTTGGAATGGAGGACCCCGTCTGCTGTCAATGACTGGTATTTTTTTCTTAAGGAAAAGAGGGAGGGAGGAGACAGGATCTTACTGGGCTATTAAGCTATAAAATGGGTTTAATGACATCTTTATCAAGGGGATTTAATGAAATCTAATGTCAATCACTAATGTGCACAGTATGAGCTTCATACTTATTAAGCAAATAAATATTTTTACCTTGAAAATAGTGAGACATCCATTGATCATATAATACAGTGACATCACTGGACTCTAATTCAACAAAACTAACACTATGACATTTTTCACCAAAGGGTTGCCATTCTGGTTGAGGAATCATTTCACCTGGCATGGCAACTTTTTTGCATTATCTCAGATATACTACAGATTGTGGAAAGAACTCTCATTCAGAAATAGACAATATTACATGGTAAGACTGTATTAATTTCTTAATTACTTCTACAAAAAAATGAGATGAAGTAAGTTGGCCATGGATTGCAGAAGTAGATGCTTCCTTATCTCATCACAGCTTCCTTCTGTCTTATCAAGAGTCACAAAGAAATTTATTACCAATATTTCCACTGAAGGCAGCATTACAGTCATTGGGACCTCCTGAACCAAAAGGACTGTCAGAATGGCATGTTCTACTAGGGAAAAAGTCAAACCATGCATTGCTCGTATTTTTTACCTGCCTGGAGAGAACTGATTTCATTTGGTTGGAACTGAATCCTGTTGTGAGGGTGGGGAAGTAACAATGAACATCATCTGTGACACCCCACTTCCACCCTAGTAAATCCTTGTATATTCCAAGACAATGAGAAGTAACATCAACAGATCTTGCTCGTCTGTGGAATTTCCTCTTTTAGCAATTGGCCTGTTGTGTGAACTCTTTGGGTTAGTTTTTATAGACATATCACTGAGTCTATTCTTGTATAAAGAAATGTGTTACAACTATATATATTCATGGGCAGTCCACAGTCTCCAAGTTCTGCAGACATAAGAACAAGAAACAGGCAATGATAAAACATTGTGACAGTTGCTTATAAAAAGTAGTTCACAGGGGAGTAAAGAGACCCCATGAAAGAAACATCAGATTTTCTATTGAGAAGCAAAGGCTCACCAGAAGTGATAATGTCTACAAGAAAATCTGAAAGATAAATAGGAGATAACCTGACCAAGTGGAGCTTGTAGCAGAATTTTAAGGCTGCAAAGTTAACCCTGCACAACTACGTGGATATAAGAACATGATAGTTCACAGAATAGGGCTCTAGGACTGTGTAGGAAAAGCTATTTACAAACTAATTACCTGGTTTCTGTGCTTCACATTATTTACTCATTTAATGTATCTCCTTATTTGTTAGGTGTACATCATTATCATCATCACCTCCCCCACATTTACTGTGAAGAATCTGGGACACAAAGATTAAGTAGATCTTCCATATCATACAACTAAGTGGATGATCTCCATTTAGAATCTAGGAAAGTGGAATCAGAAATCTCGGGCACTACTCTATACAGCTTATTTACTGCAAGATGAGGAATCTTAGTGATGGCTAAAGGCAATGAAGAAACAGGCAATTTAAAATACCTAAATCCTGCGCCATGTTAGAACACTTCGGATTTCATCCTGAGAACAATGCAGACCAATAAACTTGTTGTCGAGAGTTTCCATACATATTGGGGCAAATTAACACCTTTCAATTTGCAGTATGGAGAAGAGGTTGCAGAAAAGTTACACCAAAAGGCAAGGTCATAAAAAGCTGTTCATCACATTTAAGGAAAACACAATGGCAGCCTTAGCTACAGATACTGCAACGCATGAAGAGATGTGGAAGGAGCCACAGAGACTTAGAAGGCTGGATCTACATAAATTATTACTTTGGAGGTATGCCAGGATACAAAAAACAGACAAAATGAAAACTTGAGGAATCAAAGGATAGTAGTTTTATTTACTGAGATAATGGAAATGAGTTCACCTTTAGACATGTTACATTAAAGATATGTGAAATTACTGGATGTGTTAGGTAGTTAGATCAGTGGGGGTGCTGAGCAGATGGGTGGAGAGGGAGGAGGGTCCAGAAGGCGGCGCTGTGCCCACCTCCAGCTTAAGGGGACTTTCCTTCTAAATGAGTATCAGCAAAACCTGGTTAGAACTTGACAGCCAAGACTGCGTGACAGCGACAAGGACCTAACCAGACACGACCCGATGTTCATTATATTTGAGCTAACATTGCAGTTTAGCTCTCCTCCCCATGGGTTTTTCTGTGGACACCATGGGTAAGGACATGAGCAAAGGGACAAACATGACTAAGCACCCCAGGGACAAGAGCCGTCAATCAATCAAGAGACCACATCTAAGTGAGGGTCTAAGGCAAAGGGGAGACAAAGCACCACTTTTTCAGACCTCCTCCTGTTCTTGGAAGTGTATTTTTCCTTTCACAAATAAAATCTTCTAAAATCTTTTGCTACACAAGGCACCACCTCCTGACTGTAAACTTATCTTTCAGGTATGACAACACCTGGGGTCTTACCTTTTGGGGGAAACAGACCGAAATATACACAAGCAGCTGGTCATGTGGGATCTGAAAGTTATAAAAGTGATTCTGGGGTGAGTTAGCAGCAAACGGTCATTCATTTGTTCAACAATTATAGGGCACTTATTATGGACTGGAACTATTGTCCTGGCAATGCAGACACAGTGCAGAATGGATAGATGGGGTTGTGACTGACACCGAGAAGTAGAGATGGATAATGAACGATGAAATAAGTGAGCAAAGTCAAAACAGGCAGTGGTTAGTGCTATGAAGAACACACAAGGTTATGTAGAGAGGGACTCAGAGCAGCTGCACTCAGATTGAGCGGTCATTTCACAGAAGGCCTCTCTGTGAAGGAGCCACCAGAGGAAATGCGTGAGTAACAAGAAGCATGGTGAGGAAGAGTGTGGGAAGTGAAATTAAAGCACTGGATTGTGTCTCAGCCTGGCACCGTGGTAAGCACGTGGCCTTTCCCAGTCATTTAACCTTGGAATTAAGCACATTTTCCGTCGTAAGGAAAATATTCACTGTGTATTAGCAATAATAAAAAACACTAATATAAATTATACTTTTATTATTTTACCCAACTCACCAGGGCAGGCAAACATTTGTGGGTTTTCTTAGCTACTGACTGAGAGAAAGTATTTGTCTACAGTGTCCTATTTTCTTTGCAAATGTTCAACGGTGGTGAAAAACTGGCTAGATGTTGAATTTAGAAACAGCAACCAGCAGGTTCACCTTTACAGCACATAGAGGGCATAAAGGATTTGGGACTATGAGTCATACTGAATATAAACTGGAGTCCCTCATTATACATAAATCTACCCGTTATTGTATTTTGTTGTTAAGTAAGCCTGAGTAAACATTTTAATGTGTTTTCTAATGACTTCAGTGGCCATTAGACTTGTTATTCATTGTTTCTAAAGACCTTTGTGGTCCAGGATAATATGAATTGCTTCCTTATTCAGCAGGTTGATAATGACTTCATTTCTTTTAAAGTATTTCATCTTAAAAATTATTTACTGTTCTCTGCTTATAAACAAAAGCATAAGCTTGGCTCTTATCCAAAGAGAGGAACCCAAGGATCTTTGAGTGTCCAGGCATTGCTATGTTTCAAGCAGCAGGAAATAGGAGATAGTATTTTTAAAGTAAAATGTATTTAAATCTCACATCTTCTGGTAGTTGAGCGTCTATGCGCATGTGAGTGCAGTGTGTCTGTGTGTGTTCGTGTATAAACTCATGTCAAAATATATGTTTTCTGTTTTTTGCAAGTGAAATATATAAAGCAAAAATGGCTTCCCTCAAAGTAAAATCTCAGTTCACTGAAGCTGCAAAGTAGGGAAAATTCAATTATGATTATTCCTTTATGTAGATAATCCCATAGAAATCAGTCACCTTGAAGTGCATAAAAAACTTCTTTCAGTGTAGTAATTTCTCCAATACTATTTTTATGGTATTTAATCAATATGCATGATTTAAAGGGAAGCTTCAATTTTTCCCTGAACACAATATACACAAGTTCTGTATTCTAAGAAATATATTAGTATCTTTAAAGCCCTGGAGTCTCTTCTTAATCAAATTAATCTCTGACCCCCACCAAAGGTAACAGCTACCCTATTTCTAAATTATTTGCACTTCTTTATAGTTTTAAATATACTTATTTGTATATATAAATGTTTATATATACAAGTATGTTACATAAATTATTCAGGGTTTTTTTTCATTTATTTAAAAGTCCATACTATATCCTCTTTAACTTGCTTCTTTTTGATTGACTTCATTTTTACGATTCAACGTTGTTAATTTAAGTAGCGATAGTTCATTTTTGTTGCTGTATACCATGAATACTGCATACATATAGACAGTATACACACATATATAAAATATATGTGTGTACAGACCATTATTTACCTTTACAAGTTGATTCCAAGATTTGTTTGCTATTGCAAACAATCCTGCCAGAACATTCTTGTATATGTCTCCTGGCAAAGAATTCCAGGGGGTGGAATTTCTGTATCATACGTTCTGGGCAGCATTGACTTTACTAAATAAGCAACTTTTTTTGCTGCATAATTTTAACCATTTGCACTGCCATCATTAGGATATCATACTTGCCCCTGTATTTTATTATAATGCCTTAACATTGTTCCTGTCGGTGCTACTCTGGGAAAGCATTCCCTTCTCTTTGAGGAGGGTTTCCTTCTTTCTTACAAGGTAACAGCACATTTATTTATTATAAACATATGTATATTTATATATGCTAACAATGCATACATATTATAAATACATATAACCTATTTTCTATGTAAAACGGATGACATATAGCCATTTTATACATCCAATTTATATAGAAAATAGGCATTTGGGTGTTTTTATTTTTTAAATGTGATGTTTTGTAGTTTATCTGGTCTGCTGTAGTATCAAAAGTAGATCCACTAGATTTTTAATGCAATACAGTTTTTCACAATTTAAGGAAATGCTCTCGCAGCCTTATGTGTATCCCCTCTTAGCCACTGCCCTATTCTTTGCTTCTTTATCATAAGCCAATTTATAAAAGGAATCTCAACATTTTTACCTCAACTCTTTGACATTCTGAAACCAGACCTAATCCACCATTAATCCTCCCAAATAATTATGATGCTTATCAGTTTTCCTCCACATTATATTCAATAGCCATGCTCAGTCCTCATCTTTCTTAACCCTGATGATGATATACTGTTAAATGGATGATATGTTTAGTATTACTTCCTGTTTGAAACACTCTTAGCTTCTGTGAAACACTTCACATTTTCCCCCTACATCACAGCACAACTTTTCATTTGCTGGTTTATCTTAACCAAGTATTAAATATAAGGTTTCTTAAAGGCAGAGATCAGAACTCCTCTCTGCCTTCATGACCTCCTCCCAGTCATTCCATCGGTGCACATGGCCTCAATTTTTTAGCCGTAAGCAGAAGATAAACAAGTCTGGAGATAAAAACGTGTGTATCAACTGCTTCCACATCTCCTCGGAAATGATTCAACAGATTTTACTCAAGATTCAACATGTTTAAAATAAACCCATTCTTATATTTATATAAGAATATATATATATAATATATATATATATTTTAAAGACTTGTCTCTCCCAGTACACAGCAGCAGAGTCCACCCTGTCACATGAACCAGCTCCGGATGGCCACTTCCACCTCTTCATGTCATGCCAGTCTCTCCTCTCCATCTCCCACTGAATTAGTCCCCAGCTTCTACCTGCAGGCATCCTTTCACCCGCTCTTCTTTTTAATCACAGTAAAGCTGAAGCCAATTTAATATCCAAAAATCAAAATATGTTCCCTCATCCATACTCTGAATGATTTCAGTGACTTCCTATTGCTACCAGAAAATACACAAAACGTGTAAGGAAGTCTGTCAGCTCTGCAGGGTCTGGACCTTACCAACCTCATACCTCATCTATCATGTGCTTCGCTTTCTGGGATCTGGTCAGGGGGACAGTTTTCCAAACCCTCACCACTTCTGCCAACGCCAGGGCATTTAACATACTCTCACCTCTCCACAGACACACTTCTTTTGCATGTCTCCTACTTAATGCCTAATTCTGCAGGTATTTGCTAAATTCTCATTTTTTCAGGGATACCTTCCCTGGTTTCACTAACAAGGCATAATCAGCCTATTTTATACTCCAAGATAAACCAGTCATATGTATCACTGATTCTATTTTTAAATTCAAGTTTTTAATAATGCAACTTACAACGTACTACGCATGCCATGAAGTCAGAGTCAGTAAATGTCAACTGACAGAATTCACATCACGGTGGCCACTGATTTTTTCTTGCTCTCTGCTACCCACACTTTCTATTTCTATTCACTGTTGTGTTCTTCATTGATAAAGAAGACTAACCATCCAGTTAATTTTTCAGCAGAAGCTCCACAATCGCAGTCAAATTTTAACCCCAATGATATTAAAAGTCAGCATCTTCAACAATGAGTTTGGCACCTAGTCGGAATTTAGAAAAGCATTTTTCTTCCTTCTCTTGCTCTCACAGCGTCTGTTTCTGTTTGAGTTGTGTCTGAAGCAGACTACATCCAAATGATAACTAAAAATAAAACTTATGCAACACCCACAGAAACAACTGTATCTTAGTCCAGAAACTCACTGTTGTTTGACCTAGTTCAAGAGAAACATGCATAACAGTCGGGAGCTGAGTCTAGGAGCCTCTTGGCAGCCATACAGAACGAGACGCCTGGACTCTAGTTCTCTTATCCAGCTCACAATTCTAAGTGCTAGGACCACTGATGACACGCTCAGTCTCCTTCTGGTCATTAGAAGTGGTCAGTCACTGCAGTAAAAGCATGGAATCTGCAGCCAGAGCCCTGGATTTATGTCATGGCCACTTAGCAGCTACACAACCTGGGACAAGGAGCCTCGCCTGTCTGCGCCTTACCTGTGTGATCTACATAACAGGAATGACAGTCGCTATGGCTCCGCATTGTTTACACTTTTAAATGTAACACACTTCGAACAGTGCCTGGCACACCCTAAGCACCATGTAAGTTTGAGTCATGCTGATTCATCTGTAGCTGGGCTGCCTCTTTTTCCCTATTTAACATCATTTGTTTGTAACTACAGTATTTACAAAGTGGTTCTATCACAATGCTTTAAACTCCTTAAATATTTTCCACAAGATTAATTTGTCTTGAAAATTCAGTTCGAGAGTTACTTGTTTTCATTTCTTAACATGTTGACCAGTTACTTACCTAACTTATTAAATAGACTTGAAGTTACAGTAGGTTTTATATGTATTTTCCCATTTGGCATCTCCTTTCATGGTAAAAACTTTAACCTCAAGGAAGGAAATTTTTAATTTTCATCTCTGACTTCAACATGAGTTTGGACCAGCAGGTAATTAAATTAGGAGCATGGTCCAAGAGGACTATTAGAATTTTTTCTAGTTACTTCTCAAACTAAAATCTAGGATAGCCAAAAGAAATTTAAAACACATAAGACTGTTTTATAATCATGTAATATTAAGCAATTGTAGTTCTAACACTTTATTTCTCCATGTCCTAACCTTTCTGTCTCTTTAATAAAATCACCTATTTTGTTGATATCTTTTAAAATTGAATTTTCATCCAAAATGCAGGGGTATCCATATTTCATGAATAAACTGACAAGAAACTTGACATAATATTCCAGGTCAACCTGGCAGGATGAATATGTATCGAGTACACGTACGTGTGTGTGTTTTTAACCTTCCCATGAGTACTTCCGGTCTCCCCCCAGGCAGACATTACATCTGCTATATATGTAACACTATTTTGTTCAGCCCCTGGATGTACTACGTTGTATCACTTATACTGAAAATTGCATTTCAAGTTTCATTTTTTTATTCCTTTTCATCTGTATGAAAGTTTATTTCAGGAAACACCAAATGCAAAGATTTGTCTTTGGTGAATTCTATATTGCATTTCAAAAGTCCATGTTAGGTGTTACTTGCAAAATTGAAGTAATTAACATCAGCATTTTCATATTTAACGGTAATGATTTGGGAAGCCATATACTGGTATTACATGCTAAGCAATACACACTTAACCAAGAATCATCCACCTCCACCTGGGACAATCTGGTCTTTGCACTCTAGGACTCAAGGTGTTAGAGGAGGGCGTGGGAAATGGAGAAGTGTATGGCTGGAGAGCTCAACTGAGTTTCGAGTAGCACAGCCATCTTCCACTTAAATCCAGCTAATTATTTTATTTTTAATATAAAATGTGAGGGCTATAATAATCTGAGGTATTCATTTTTTCTTGGTATAACAGTGTAGAATATAGTAAAAGTAATTATACAATTTCCTAAGTGTTAAATCTTTTAAAAATAATTTAAAATTGAAAACCATTATGAAAGTTTTCTTCAGTCTAGAATAATCTGTGATCCTTAAAATACTGGTAGATTCCATTCAAACTATGTCCCAAGAGTATGAAATTTGGGGGTAGGTTTAAATATAAAAATGGGAATATGACCTCATACCAGCTACTGAAAATTATGCTGCTATTTCCCCTTTCCCAAAACCATTCTGCTAATAATCTGCTTAAGTTCAAAATTATTAAAATAATTAAAAGCCTCATTCATATTTTTCCATGGAAGAATACTAGCAAAATTTATTGACACACACTAATAGGAGAGTCATTCTGAGAAGAGCTCTGATCTCAAATTTCAGGATTTTAGTAAGCTTACTTCACAAATTCAACTCAATGGTTTAAAAAAGCCTAATTTGCCTTAAAATATGTGTTGGGTTCTAGTGAAATAGAGCCTCTGCCTTCAGACAGCGCATTCAAATGACATCACTCATAGGGAAACTACTTGTTCCAATCATGTAACAGATGATGCAGAAGTTGCTTCTGGAATACTGCCCAAGAGTCATCTCACAAAAGTAACTTAAGAGGAACGTTTAATAAGCAAAGCATGCACCCAAGCAGAGCCACAGCCTACACTCTGTGCTATTTATACTGAAGGTAACTAAACCCTCAAATGGAAAATAGATGGGTGATGAATCTAGGTTAAATCTCTATTCTTTATTTTTAAATTTCATTTTTGTATTAGTATAATGTGTTATAAAATGCGTAAAATACTCTGTGCTTTTCAAAAATGAACACACGTCTACTTTTTCAAGTAGCAGATGAGACAGCAAGCTTTCAAACACGTCAAATGGAGGCTGGACGGAGGCTATTATGTTTTACTGTCCCCTCAGCAGGGCTCTGAACTTCGCCTTCTCATTTATGTGCAAAGTAGGGGCACACAAAACTCACCTTCAAAGTGATCCAACAACACGAAGGTGGAGAGACTGAAAAGGGCAGCTCTCCCCTCACGTCAACACCTCAGCAAGGTGCACCTCAACTTGTGCGGACAAACTATCATCTGAGAACATCAACTAATGGAGACAATCTTCTGCAAGTACTTTTAAATCTGAATGTGCGTATTTTACAACACGTCCTCTCACGTTTAATTGCTGTGAGGGATTTTCACAGAAAAATAAACTCCAAAGGTTCCATTCAACAATTTATAAGTCAACTTTTAGCCAGATTTTTTTTGGAAATTGTAATTTAAAGCACACAAGTGCAAAACAGAGTCCCACGTTCCACCACCTACCCTGTAGGCAACAATGGAAATCCAATGCCCTGACAGAGACTTAACCAATTGTAAACTGCCGTTCTTCTACAGCTCTGTAAAAAATATGATACAGGGGTTAAATATATCCCTTAGTGGCAATACTAAAACATACTTTTATCAGCCTGATAATGAAGATGCTTGAAGAAAAAAAGGCCCAAAATATCCGTATCCCTCCAAAAACGTCCACCTCACTTACTATCTTTCCCAGAGTGTAGCTATATGGCCAAGTGCAGTAGGATAACTTGGAGGCACGTCTCTCCTTCAAACACATCTTGGACCTGCTGAGTCAAGTTACCTGGTGAAGGCATTCTGGACTCTACATTTTATGA
This sequence comes from Camelus bactrianus, assembly GCF_048773025.1. Classification (NCBI taxonomy): domain Eukaryota; kingdom Metazoa; phylum Chordata; class Mammalia; order Artiodactyla; family Camelidae; genus Camelus; species Camelus bactrianus. The sequence goes on along the minus strand of NC_133561.1, from coordinate 6,962,900 downwards.
ACATTTCCCCAATGATTTCTGTATACATTCCAATTTGATTAGCTCTAACTTTTTATTTTGCATTAAAGCATTCAATGTCCATGTACTCTTTCAGAAGAAATAGGCTGAAGCCGTAACTACATCTGAAACCTGCATGAACTTATCTAATTTTCTAGTCAGTCTCCTGAGTATACGGTTGCCTAGGTTGTGAGAAAGCTGCTATAAAAAGGGAGAAGAGACTATATTGACCTTAAGTTTCACGTAATTTGTGTTTTATCCGTATCAGCTCTCAAATAATCAGACAAATTTACAGCATCTCTCTTTGCCAAAACCACTGAACAAATACATTCACCTATGTCCAATAAAAGAGAAAACAAGAAATAAACATTTTATGAAGATGATTTTTTGCAGTTCAGTAACACAGTTTTCCATTAGTGCAGGATGAGTTCTCCTGTTAGTTTGGTCTGAAAACAGTAACTGCCAATTTTAAGTGGTAAGTATTTTACTATTCAGAAAAAGGCATCAGAGTACTTGGCACTGTACATCATAAAGTGCTTAAATGTGTTTGTATTACATTCATCGTGCAATCTGCATTGCATTTACAGAAGAAAATCAGACTAGGCAGTGACTCATGCAATGTCAATCATGGTTTTATTTGGTTCTCACCTTGGGACTTGTGGTCTGTGAGATACATTACACAATGTACATACTTCAAGGCTTAATTAGCATATTGGAACAATTTTACATGGAGACTGGCTTTTATTCTCCCTTTAGATATAGTTTTATTATTTTAATTTGGCTTGTTCATTTTTAACTCCCCAGATTTTTTTCCCCATTAGAATTTAAAGCTGACTTATTATCCTATAAATATTTTCTGCTTAAATTGAAGTTTTAAATGTTCACTACTAAATACCAACAGGAAGAGCCTTCCACTTCCCTGTTTTAAATGCAAACTTTACAGAGTCTTGACAGCAGCATTTCACAGTAGTGGCTTAGCCCTAAGACATACTACAACTAGTTTGTAGTATTTTCCAGGTTATTTCTCTTTACTCATAATTAAGATCCCAAATTTATTAAAATATAATTTGTAGAAGGAGGCTTATTATTTGCAATTTTCTTTTAACGCTAGATCCCACCTAAGTAAAAATAAAGGGCCATTTATTTCCAGAGTTTAGCAAGCTGCCAAGCCTGGTCTGACTTTAGGGCCAGTCTGACTCTGGCCAGACTTTAGGGCCAGAGACCCCTGCCCAGGTCCTGACTCTCCCACTTCCAGGCTGGCAGGGAGGAGATACTTGACCTGTATGCTCCTCACCTGTAAAAGTGGGCATACAGCTTTCCATAGGTATATCCAATAGTATCTAAATCCCACACAGGCTTGTTAAGAGCTAATACTTTAAAATAATAAAAAACAGTGCCCAGCGTACTCTAATCGCTACACAGCGTTTGTTAAGTGAATCAAAATATCAGCTTCTAAAAAAGTGGAATGTGCCCCCCCAACACACAAAAGAACCACATCTATAAGTACCTGTATGAAACACTATGTCCCCAAAGCCTAATCCTACACCTGGCATAGGTTCAATCTCACTGTTGGTTAATTCATATAAAGGAAAACACAATTCACATTTCCATGCAATGAAGACTGTTTCTCTACAAAAGGTCTTAGACAGTAGTACAAAAGTTTCTTCTAAAAAAGTGATATTTACACCAAGATAACAGAGTAAGTTAGCCAGACAATACAGTGCAGACAGAACAGCCTGGGCGACACTTAACTCAAATACACGTGCATATTCATTTTCACTGACATTTATCGAGTGTCACAGTCACAATACGGTGCAGAATTACTGTAGGATGGATTCTTGCGTCTGTAGAAGAAATTCAACAGGAGCACCACCATGAATTAAAAGTCACTGAAGGAGCAACCTAACTTGTATTTTCTCAACTCTTTTCCTAGCTTTATTGAGCTATAACTGACATACACCATTGCATAAGGTTCAAGTGTACCATGTCATGATTTGAGTTCCTTATGTTTTTGAATATTTACCCCTTATCAGATATATAGTTTACAAGTACTGTCTCCAGTTCCATAGATTGCCTCTGCATTTTGCTGTTTCCCTTGCTGTGCAGAATCTTTTTAGTTTGATTGTAGTCTTACTTGTTGATTTTTACTTTTATTGCTTGTGATTTTCGTATCATATCTAAACAGTTGTTGCCAAGACCAACGTTAAGGAGCTTTTCCCCTATGCTTCATTCTAGGAGTTTTATTGTTTCAAGTCTTGCAATGAAGACTTCAACGTATTTTGAGTTAATTTTTGTGAATGTAAGATACGAGTTCCATTTCATTCTTTTACATATGAATATCCAGTTTTCCCAACACCGTTTACTGAAGAGACTATCCCTTACCTGTCGAGTATTCCTGGCTCCCTTGCCAAGTGTAAGTTCACCATACAAGTAAAGGTTTATTTCTAGGCAATCAGTTCTGTCCCATTGGTCTATGTGTCTTTTTATGCCAGTGTATTTCTGTGATGTTAGATACAAGGTCTCCTCTTATGAAACCTTTCTACATTTTTCAAACCCTTCTCTGTATGTATTACAGAGCGGCCACTATGGGCACTTACTGAAGTAACACTATTCAGCACATCATGCATGTAGCACTCTAGCCAACTTCTTCACATGTGTTTTAAACACTTTCCAGTATGCCTTACAGAATGTCTATCACATCCATTCCCTGAAATATTTTCCATTTTTGAAAATTAGGAAAATGTGACTTTAGATTTTTTTAATGCCTAAATTGTTTTGATTATTGAAATACTTCAAGAATTTGAAGAATGAAGAAGCATTTTCTCATCTACTCACCTTGTGGTTTTTAAAAGAAGTAGCATTGCTTTTCCATACTAACACTTTTTTTTTTAATAAAGTGTCAAAGTGTCATCAATACAATTAAAAACTCATGTTCCTTTCCTTTTTCTTCCTTGCTGGAAATACCATTCTCTGAAGTTGGTATCATTCTAAATCGTATTTCTATTTTTAGAAGTTTAAAAATAATTTAAGTCTATAATGGCATTTATTCATTATTTTATATTTTTTATTGAAATATAACTGACAAAACATTGTGAAAGTTTAAGGTGTATAATGTGTTGATTTGACACATTTATACTGACATGATTACAACCATGACATGAGCATTTTGACTTGAGACAGAAAGGGGCAAGGGATTTATGGAGCTTTCGTGAGAGTTCAGATGATATTAATCTAGTTTTGGGGACAATTGGTCAGAAATGATTCTAGGGAAATGAAGGAATTATTCTAAGTATTAGCAACAGCTGGCTGGGCTTTTTTTTTTTTTTTAAAAGGTGTCGGAAAGTTAAGATTAAAGCCCTGTACAAGTGGGTAGGGAGGAATGAATGTTTGAACTGAATGCTTAAAATCATAAGCCTATCTGTAGTGTTAATACTTGCATGTTTAAGTAAATGTGTCCCAGAGAAATAATCTATGACTTAAGGGTTACTTGAGATGTTTGGATATCAGAAATAATGTACATGCAAGACCCACCGTGGAAGATGTTCCATTTTTAGTGATTCTTACGGACTTGCATGGAGGTGAATTATGTAAGCCATCTATGGTTTCCAAAAATAGTCTACACACTTATTATTCCAACCTTTTCAAACAAAAGACTTCGTAATTTGAAGACAGATAAACTAAATTCTTTTTTGAACTCTTTAGGAGAGAAACAATGACTTTGGGGGGGGGGAGCAGGAGGGAGATATTTAGGTTTTTTTTTTTTTTTAATGTATTTTTAATGGCGATACTGGGGAATAAACCCAGGACCTTGTTCATGCTAAGCACGCACTCTGCCACTGAGCCACACCCTGCCCCTGGAAATGTAATGACTTTTTAGGAGAGGATACCAATCCCTGCACATTCTACAGGAAGGGTAAGACTTCTGTTTTCCAAGAAAGAAGAGTAATACTTCCAGGCATCTTCTCTTACTTGATCCTGTCCATTGCCGAAGAGTGACTTATTTCACTGGTGATAAACACAGTGCTGAGTAGAGCCAAGCTCTCTACTGGCATTTACTGTCACAGAGGAATGGACCAAACGGATTAGTAAATCCACTCCAGCCTCATATGTGCAGTAAGCTTGCCACATCCTGTTCTCATAAGGGAGGCACCTGCCAACTGTGCAGCTGCTAAGGGTTCAAAGTATAAGAGGCATCACTCTGGCCTGGGGTCCAAGCCGTGCTCTCCAATCACTTTCACCAATTTTAAGGCAGATGTTTTGGTCCCTGTTTCACACCCATGTCTAGTTCACAATTGTTTCAAAACCCTTCAGGGAGGAAATATGATTAGTTGACTACCCACTCGCTTATCATTTGAATTTTTTTAAGATCTAAATTTTTAATGAATCAGCTTGGAGATGAGTGTTCCATAGAAACACGTTAAGAAATCATGGTTTAGTTGTCTGTGGAGGAATACTGCACTGACGAGTGAACTTCAGCATAGTTCATGGAATTCTGGTTTTCATTAGGAGGTTGGAAACCTACTGGACTAGACAACAGGAATTAAAATCACAAGTGCTTGATTAGTGGGAGGCAGTGTGAGCTCATGATATGCACGTGAGCTTGGAGAATGTAGACTGCATTCCAATTCTGGCTCCTACAGTTACTACCTGAGAAGCCACACCTTTTAAGTAAGTCGTGTATCAAATTCAGTAACAGGTTTGTAGAGGTGCTACCACAGTACGTACAGAAGTCACCTGGTAACATTTTTTGATGAACATGAACAGAAAGTGGACAAACAATATCTGACAGATTGGGAGCTGAACAAACAGTAGTCTTTATCATGTTATTAATAACATTAATATTAATTAATACAAGTCTGGTGGGTTGCCATTAGTTCTTTTTCTAACTATTAGGCAATGCTTCGCAGATGATTTTTAGGAGAACATTGCCAGAAAAGCCTCGGCAGTCAATGGGAAGTTGGCAGACGTTAAAGGGGAATGATGAATATGTTAATAACAGAACCAGGATTTCAAATGCAATCAGAAGCTGAAATAATGAACCAGAAATTACTAGATGAAACAAATTTGTAAAAAGCACTTGGTCTTCATAACGTAGCAGCAGTAAAAGTAAAATTACTGAATTGTTTCGTAAAATAGAAGCATGATACGAGTCCACGATGCCCTAGAACCACTCTGTGATGCTACACCCGGTTCCGTGAGCAGAAGCTGTCCACAGATACAGCCAAGCCAAGTGTCCAAGTGCTCTGCGCTACCCAGACCATGCCTGGGTGAAACATTAACAAGGAAAACAAAAACTGGGGGCTCGTGCAAAGGGGACAGGCCAGGAGGGTAACAGGATCAACGCAGTAAATGAGGATGGATTGAAATACATGGGTCCTGCTTGTCCAGCAGGATGCAGGGTTAGTGACTATGACAGGTATCCTCTAAACTCTAAACAACAGTTACGTCCAAGAGGGCACATTAACTGCATGCGGCTCCAGAAGCTGAAATAAGCACTATCGGGAATTATACGGGGAAGTTAAGATTTAGATCAGGTTTTTGTAGTTTGTTTTTTGTTTTTTTTGGGGGGGGTTGCTTCCTCATCTTTGGCTTTTTTTTTTTTTTTTTAATTTTTGTATATATTGTTTATGGAAGCAGAGTCAGTTTACAATGTTGTGTCAATTTCTGGTGTACAGCATCATGCTTCAGTCATGCATGAACATACATATATCCATTTTCATGTTCTTTTTCACCATAAGTTACTACAAGATATTGAATATAGTTCCCTGTGGTATGCAGCATAAAGTTGTTTATCTATTTTATATATAGTAGTTAGTCAGGTCAGTATTTTGAATACACAGAATTTTGAAAAAAAAAATAATTGAACAAGCTTCCTCCAGGGACTGTAGGGCACAAACCTAAAGGCTGAACACCAGGAAGCACCTACTGACTGGAATGCTACCGACAGGCCACCTCTCAGTCCCCTTTATAAGCCTGAGAGTGTCTTCCTGACTATGTTCATTATCTGAATATTAGAGAATGGCAACTGAAATCATAAGCATATCTGTAGTGTTAATACTTGCCAAGTTTAAGTAAATATTTTCTAGAGAAATAATCTATGACTTATGGGTTATTTGAGATGTTTGGATATCAGAAATATTTTAACATTTTGGGCATTTGGGGCATTACCTTCACTAGTTTAAAAATGTTTGAAATGCAAAGTCTAAAAAGGCTATTTAAAAATGTTAGTCCCCTGGCCACTTTTATAACCAAATTCAGTGTATATGATGGACACTGGTCTGTTGATTGTTATTAAAAGTTACTTGAATCTACTCTTTCTTGGACACTATTTCTGCCATTTGATTTCTCACCCCGTGTCACCGGTAAGAAACTGCTGGGTGAGATGTTATTGTTTAAATGTCCTAACTTTGGACGTTTGACAACAAAACTGTTGACATATATTCAAGTCTTGAATATGAATATGACTATGAATATCCAAATCTGATACAGTAACAGAAATTACTTTTATTTTTCCAGTTCAGGAAATGATATAAAGTTAGCATAGGACCGTTCTCCCCACCAGTAACAACTCTAAAACGAGGACAAAAATTGATTTAACGACTGTTCACAACACTGGAAAGAAACCCACCTAGGGCTGTGACCCTGGAGGAGGGAAGCACGAGACATGAGCCCCACTGCACTCAGGATTTACTCCCGTCACTTTATAGCACATTTCCCACAGGGTTAGAGAACAGAGCTTCCATCTCTAATGATCGAAGAAACAGAAACTCACCAAAGAGATGGAATTTGGTGGCAGGTTACAGAAGGAGGGAACCGCAGCATAGGAACCCAAATATCTGAGCAGAGACTTCAGAGAAGTTGAAATTCAAACACAGCCAGAGTGAAGACACACAGTGGACAACACAGTTCAATGGAGAGTCCGGAAAAGCCAAGTCCTAGGGACAGGAGTCATGTCTTTGGAGTGAAGGGCCTGCTCTCAGAGTGAAACAGACTGACCTTCAAAGCCCAGTAGAAAATACTGACAGGGACAAGGTGACGTGTGCTAAGGGAACTGCCTATCAGGACAAAACTTACCACTCTCCAGGAACACTAAGAAAAGGTACAACGGCAAAGCTACAACAGGAGGAGCGACCAACAGCAATAAAAGTAACTGGTTAATCCAAAAGAAAATTAAAAAGGAGCAGTAAAGAAACAGTAAGCAGAAGGGACCAATAGAAGACAGATAGCAAGAGGGTAGCCCAACTCTCAGTAATAACGTTAAGGATGACTCAATTAAATGCTTCAATTAAAAGACAAGCCTTGTCAGAATTAAAAAAATATATATGCTGTTCAGACATACACTATTCTGTTTAGATCTACCTTATAACCCTCCAACTCCACTCCTGGGTACACAACCAAAAAATCAAACAAAAGAACTCATATGTCCAAAGACTTGTACAAGTCTATTCAGCTTTCTTAAAAGTGTTGAACTTAAAAAAAGCTTAAATATAGTGTGATTTGTACAAATATTGTAGCAGTATTTATCTAAGGGAACGCTACCTATCAATAAGAAAGACTAGACCACTGACATGTGCAACAACATGGGTGAATCCCACAGACAATGCTGAGGGAAAAATCAGACAGAAAGGAGGACTTACTGCATAATTTCATTTGCTTGGAGACAAAAACACTGTAACTCATGTAGAGTGATGGAGGTCTGAAGAGGGACTACATTTGGGAATTCTAGGAGCATTCTCTATCTTCATCTACTGGGGGTCGCATGAGTGAGACAGACGCAAAGTTTCTGAAGTCAATTAAGATTTATGCACTTAACTGTCAGTTATACCTAATAAATACAAAGGTCGATGATTGTGCAGAAAAGAGCTCTACCCATCAGGCAGGCCTAACTGCTGTCTCTTAAAGGTCTGTGTGCTCCAGGGGCCCGTGGCTGGCACCTTAGAACTTAGCTTCCTGGAGTGTTCTCACCATTCCCAGAAGTGCTGTGTCTTCCTCTCTTTCAACTGTTTTGACGAGCAGTATGGTTTATGCTCAACACCTGCTTTTGTTCTGAGCATCTGGGACTTGTGCACGTGCCAGACAGAGGCTGCCTATGTGACCCGTCCCCAGTAGACACCCTGGGTGCTGAGTGTGTAACAAGCTTCCCTGGCAGACCATATTTCTCTATAAAAAGTCACAGCCATCAATTTAACTCCGTTGACTCTTATGAGTCCTTCTAGCAAATTACTGCATCTGAAAGTAGTTGCAGACTCCTTGCATAGGGACGATGACAAAAAACTTGTTTTTTTTTTTTTAATGTAGTTGGGGTTGGAGTCTATTTCTGTTTGAATTTCACTTCCTCCCCCTTAGAAAGTAAGAACTTAACTGGATGAGAGGATGCCTCTTAGGAGAGTATTCCAGGAAGGGGTCCAGTAGCATAAGCGAGCCCACGCAAGGTGCACAAAATGGTTCTAAATTTGAGTGATATGAAGATGTCCACATGAGGGGTTGGCAGAGGCCCCCAGCCTGAGAAGGGATTCTCTAGAGTAAACTATAGAAAAGCAGGAGTTGGGGGTAGAGGTTGATGTTCACGCCAATGGTGATAAATGAGTTGTTCAATACAGAGGTCTCATCACATAACTAGGTACAGGAAGGGAAATGGGCTACAGGTTTCTCATTATCAAAACATAACTGACACTTGCTATGAGAGTAGATGTTAAAAGTTCTCATCACACACCAAAAAACTGCAACTATGTATGGTGATATATATTAACTTATTCTTGTAATTATTTTGCAGTATATACATGTATAAAATCCTATTTCACACCTAGAACTAATACAAATTATGTGCCGATTATATCTCAATTTTTAAAGGTTTTAAAGGGCAGTGTAAAAATAAATGTTACAAATAGACAAAGAGGGAGAACCTGGATGTACCCTGTATTACTGGACTGGAATTGGAGGTGACAATGTGAATTCATTATCTTCAATATAGATACACAGCTATCCAGACAGATGCAGCTCCACACACACCCACCCTAAGGGTCTACTCAGTATCCAGGAAGCAGTGAGACCAATGTCTGCTGTTCCATTCACCCCTACAGTTCCTAACTCTACCACTTTTACTTCAATACCTTTGTCTGCAGTTTTTTGTCTGTCATTGCCCTATGATCTGCCCTCCTCCTGTCTTTCCCCGCTCCCTTCCTCCCACCTTCTCTAGATCATCTGGTTGCTCTCTAGAATATAAAGAGGTTTTGAACAACTGAAATAGGCTGTAACCTCTTAACCAACTTTGGGGATTCCAAATTTTAAAAAACATAACCTGATTTATCTAACATTCCTATCCATACTGCTTATTTAATAATGTTTTCTAAGGGGTCATGTTCTTGGTATAGAGAGTAGCTAACTTAAGTCACTGCAGCACAGGAAGCCTCATCATAAAGCTGGAGAGGTTAATAGAAGTTACCAGAGCATCAATTCTTGGTTATAATCTTAAAACAAATACACATACATACACAGAATACATACAACAAAATCAATATATGTATGCGTGTATATGTAAGTTTGGTATCTGTCATGCAACAGAGTAATTTTCTAACAGGGCATTTTTTTTTTTACTTTGATAGTAACCAAAATACCTCACAGAAAAACCATAGCTGACTTATCAATGCTTCCCAAGTACCTGATCAGATGTAATTCATTTGCTCAAAGAGCTGAAAATCTTCAGCTAAAACTTGGCAGACCCCAAATTTAGAAGCTCCACTTATAATATGGTAAGAAGTGTGTGTTCAATGTCAAAAATACACTGAACATACTGAATATAAATAAGTGGATTATGGAAGAGGTCACTTCCACATTCTAATCAAATTTCTTTCAGCCTAACAAGGTAATCCCTACACGATGGTCCCTATTTGCCTGCTTAGCATTGTCATGCCATCAGCAAAGTCATTTAGTAAAAGAGGGGCTTTAGAGACACTAGACCCTTACTACAACTATCAGAAAGATCGTTCTGAATACATTAAAGAGATGTGCTATTTATCAGGATTATACATAAGCTACTCCTAAGGTACGCACAGGACATCCCCCCGGCCAGTTTTACCAGGAACCTGATGGCAGTGGGTATCACAAAACTAATGCCAGTAAATGGGAAGCGACTTTGTCTAGTTACAGCATGTATAATGCGTGGATGGCTGGAAGTCTTTCCTTCAAGAATAACAATGTTTAGGCAGCAGTAAAGATTCTTAATGAATGTAATTCCCACTTTGGGGATACGAGAGCACACTGATTGGGAACAGAGTTAAGTCCTTTTATTTCTACTGTTGTTCTGGGAGTATGCAAATGTCTGCAGACTCCTACAAGCTGTCATACATCCTGCCATTCTCCGTCTGTCCCCTGGACAGGTACAGCAAGTTCATTAACCTCTTAAAAAAAGAAAAACTCATTGACTACGATTCAGCAATCTACCAGGCTAAAATGGCTTAGAGCCTTACCACTGTCTTGTTAAGAAAAAATAGAAGCACTACTAGAAACAAGCGTTAGATTCCTCCCTTTGAACTTGTGTCTGGTGGACCTATGAACTAGAGTTTAAGACAGCATCCTGTGATTCATTCAGTCGAATCCTTCCTGGCCATGTTTAATACTTACAAAGGTTTCTCTCAACCCTAGAAACATGGAAGTAAAGTCGTAATGACCTGGAAGGAGCCACTGGAAGAAGTCTTCCACCTCCGTTGCCAGGAGATTTGATCTGTAAAGCTGTTCTGCAGGAAAGACAATCACTATGCTGAGTTAAGCCCCTTTCAAGTGCTGCTCATCACCCCTAGGGCTGTGCAAGTCAGTCTAACAGCTGCATCCATCGTTCCTGATGTGGACTGGACTGCAGTTCCCACCAAAGACTTGAAATTTAAGTTTTTTGGAGATATCAGTGCTGAATTTAACTGGAAGGTGGTATTCTAGCAAATGTATTACTATTCTCATAGCCTGTCTTTTGTTCTATTCACAGTATGGTTATTTCCACTACTTTAAGAATCACATTTTGCTAGACAACAAACATGCTAGCTGTAACATTACTCTTTCTATACTCCAAGTACTGGTTCCCATAATCATATTTCTGATCAGGTCTAAATTCTACTCCTAGTATAACCAGATTTTAGACTTAGAAATCTAACAATCTGATTATTGATGGAGTAAAAAGCAGACTATAACATTTTATAACAAAGTAAAAGTAACTACTATGCACTGGGTACTTAAATCCTAATTTTAAGATGAAATGATTTATTTATTAGTTTGATTAAAAGGATGATGTAGATATGAAAAACATTTAAGTAACAGACACACAAATCTGACATCTACAGAGAGAGACTTCAGAAGACAGGTCTAAAGGCACTCAATGAACTCTGGGGTGCAAGTTCTTGACCAGTCCCAATATGGACAGATAAAGCCATGGAGACTTTGTTGATTATTATAATTATTTATTCAGACCTGAGACAAAAAAAAATAGGTCTACTGAATAGATCTAAGGTGTATTAGTACAATGTTTACGTTACATTGTATGTTACACACTGGAATTTCAATCTGTACCTTTCAATGTGTCTTACATTAAGACCTTGATAGCAGATGACGGCCATAGGTACCTTTGCATTTCACATCAGGGAAAAAATTTTGGTGAAGATAGAACAATTCTGAAAGAGCCTAAATTGTCATATAAATATGATGGTATTTATGTCATTCAATGAAAGCCAGGAGAAATTTATTGGGCCTTGCAAGGAAGAGCTCTTGATTAAAAATTTTGAGTATCTGACACCAGAGTTAAGCCACCCCATAGGCTTGCACCAGCTAAAACTTCATGAAGAACTAACCATAATGCTTAGATAGTGAATCATTTGAAAATGGGAGCAATAAAGACATCATACCAATTTGTAAAATTAATAGATCACCAAGCAAAATTTTTGTGCACTGCTAACCAAGAATCGGATTCCATCTTTCACCATTGGTATGATTCATTCGAAGGTCATTCCTCCAAGTAAATGACACACAGTTTTTTAAAAAATTCAGTAACTGCTTTGCTTTGTATTTTGCTGTGGACTTGCTGGATATCTAGAGGGTTGCAAGTGGCCCAGAGAGAGGTGACAACAGCAGTCAAGTTAATAGGAAATTTGTAACATTACTAACTTACAGTAACAAAGGGGAGACTGCACATGTAAATACGAATCTAAGGGAAAAAATTCTTGTTGAAAATTCGTGAAGACATTTCCCCCACCTCCCTTTTCTTAGAACATGTACTTGAGAAAAAAATGAAGTGTAATTCTGAGTTCTTCCTCTGTCTCTTTGAAATGTAAATCTTTCAAAGAGCTAAATAAGCTTCTTGCCAGCTGTACAGAGCCAGGAATAACTGTCTCAAGCCCTGAAATGTAACCATCAAGGAAGACAGCCCCCGATCTCCCAGCGTCCACGGAAGGGAAGCAACCTGACCTGTGGGCCAGGTTGGCTTCAAGTTGCAAAACCAACACCTGCCTGACACTTAAAAGTTTACTTTCCTTGGGATTAAACCTATTAGAGGCAGATGGACACCCCAAACCAGGGAACTTGGGATGAACTCTGTCATAAAGGGGGCTGCCAGGTCCTCTTGACGACTAGTTACTGTTTACCTTGAGAACATGTCATGTGATGGGTTCTGTCAGCTTGAGTGCATCAGAAGGTGAGGTTTCTTTCTGCCTTCGGTATCTTTCAGTGCTTTGCCTGTGCTACCCGCCTCGTTCTTATATAATGCTTACTGAATAAGCAAATGCAAACCCTTCTTCCTCTTCTAGCCTTGCACACAGGTTTTCTGGGTTGGGAGATTGTTTTTAATTATATTTCCCTAACACACTCCACAAGTAAGTGCCCTATAATCAAAGGTGTCAAGGTCATGAAAGTAAAGGAAAGGTGAAAAAATGATCTAAATTGAAGGAAAAAGATAACTCCTGTAAGTGCAGTGTCAGAGTCTAGACTGGATTCACTTCAACAGAAATATTAGGAATCGTTAGAATTTCAGTGGCATCTAAGAATTAGACAGCATTCATATGTTGATGCTTATTTCCTAATTCTGATGGTTATAATATACTGAAGTGTGTTTGGATGAAATACTAAAGTACTTTCAATAGACGCAGCATTATTTTAAAATCATTTAAGATAAACAAGGTTCTACTGTACAGCACAGGGAACTGTATTCAGTATCTTGTAGTGACCTAAAATGAAAATACAAAAACGAACATATGTATGTATATGTATGACTGAAGCACTGTGCTGTACACCAGAAACTGACACAACATTGTAAACTAACTATACTTCAATAAAAAAAATTCAATAAATAAAATAATTTGGAACAGAGAAATTTATCTTAACTGTATTTTTCTTTTGAGATTGTTCCAACGTTGATTGGCGGCAGGGAGAGAGATACAGAAACACCCACATACTCACCAAGAAAAATAAAGTTTGTTAAATTTCTGCTAGTTTGCTCTTTCTTTAAAGAAAAAAAATCAGACACTTTTCAACCTCCATTTTGCGCTCCTTGTTCTTCTCGCTCTGGAGCTGACTGCTCCATAACGCATCTTTCCGACACAAGCTTATATAACACATGCTGTTGTTCTGTATGTTAAACTACGTAAGTGGTATCATACATGCACGTACTTTTCTAACTTGCTTATTTTTAGCTTTTATTTCAAAATTTATATACTTTTACATCTTGCTAAATTTTATTTTTAACAGTAGTGTTGTATAAGCCCCAGTTCATCCATTCCCCTACCGAGAAACAGGTTGCTCTGACTTTTCTCACTATTTTAAATGTTACTGCAGCATTATATAAAGTTTAAAAATACCTTCTCCCAGGGTGTGGCTTGCATTCTTCCCTTATTAATTGATGTTTGACATACAGGAGGTTTCAATTTTGACACGGGCACATTTGTTGATTCATTTTTAATGGTTTCTCCTGTTGGCTTTTTTTTTTTTTTAATTTTTTATGCTCATTATAGATATTTTTAATAGGTACTTCAGAACAAAAATACAATGGGTTTTTTGAAAAAAGCTTATCTTGAAAAACAGAGAACATCTAAGTTAACTCACCAAAGGGTTTGTGTATGTGTGTTAGTATTCATTCATCCAAATTGACAGGTTTAACTTCTAAAATAAATACTAACATAACATTCACTGTTGTGTTAAGAGAACTTTGAAGTTATTCATTTTCTGAGTTTATGTTTGAAAAAACAACACTTAGGTGAGATAGTCAGGCTTCCATTATCTGCCTTTCAGCTAATTATGTGTGGAAATATTTGAGAATATTATTATCTGAATCTACTCAAAATCATTTATTCATTCATTTATCCAGGCATGCATTTATTCAACAAATATTTGGTCTGTAAATATTTATTTTAGCACCTAGCATCTGCAGTAGAGTATTAGAGACAAGACAAAACCTCTGGCCTCAGACTTCGCATTTTGGTGCGGCCAACAGGCAACAGACAAATTAACCAGTAACCACACAATGGTGGATGGTGGGAAGTGCTCCAGAGAACAAGGCAGCGGGGCTGGAGGGAAGCAGCCAGCTACTCTTTCAGATAAACTTTGTGATAAAGAGTCTTACCTTTGATGGGCATAAATATTAACGACTACAACACTTGTTAGCAAATTAAAGTAGGGGATGGAAAATGAATTGAGGAGGTGATGCCTAGGTGGCAGCCCATTCACGCTTTATATCCAGTGGCACAACACTGAGACTAACTACGAAGTAAGTCTTACAAATGCAGTATGAAGCAAAGAGATTCAGGAGTTCAAAGCACTGACTAAACGTATTAATACAGCAACATCAGAGGGAAGAGAGTGACAAGTTCCCTTCCTTCTCTGTCACTACCAGCACTGGTGAAAGACACGTTAAAAGAGAAAAAGGTAGCAAGAGAAAAACTGAAAAGGCACAGCTTTCATGTCACTTGAAGCCCTCCTTATCCATTCTACCTGAGAGCTACAGTAATCACCCATAAAGTACTGTAATTAAGGCTACTGATGACTCAAAGGCTACACAGACAGCTGTTACCCAATCGACTACTAACTATTCAACCGTTATGTGAAGGAAAGGAATTCAGTTATTTTAAAGAGTAATTTCAGGAGAGGAGAGGTAAATCATAATTGAAATAGAGTCTTAGACTTAATGATCAGGGCCTAAGACACGCACTTTTAGGTACCACAAAATGCAGTGGCTGTTTGCCTTGGCAACTACTCCTCCATCTGGCTTTAACTTCCTGGGAGCAGAATGCTTCAGGTAGTGTAGCAGTGAATTTGCGATCATGGGAAAAGTCAAGGGTTTGTCAAATCCATCCTGAGAAATCTACCCCACCCCTTCCTCACCCATAAATGGAAAGTGTATTCTGCAGTGAGAACGTGGTTGGAATATAAGTAACTTTAATCTGGCTTTATGAATATCGACAAAAAACACTGAATGTAATGTCATAGACAGAAAAAGTAGGTACCATGATGGGGGTGGTCATCCATCTTGGATGTCTTAACCCTGGTCTTGAGAAAACAAATACTGCATGATTCCATCTTATGAGGTATCTAAAAATCAAATTCATTAAATCAGAGTGGGGTGGTGGTTGCCAGGAGCTCAGGGGAGGGGACGGTCAGGAGTGTTCATCAACAGGCATAATGTTTCAGAGAAGCAAGATGAGTAATGTCCAGAGACCTGCTGCCCAACACTGTACCTACTGTCGAGACTACTGTGCACTTACAAGTTTGTTAAGGAGGCAGATCTCATGTTAAGTGTTGTAGATATAAAGTTTGTCTGGGGCTATCAGGACAAATATTCCTAAGAGTCCTGTCATAACAAAGCAAAATATGTATTAACACAAAAGGACACTAGAGGGCGTGATTTTTCGGAGATGAGCTGAAACTGGAAACCAGCCTAAGGAGAACACAACGCTCAAGTAACAGAGGAATGAATTAATGCCACTAAAGGAGAAGCATGCCCACCAGCAGGAGTACAAGCAGGCTAGTACCGTCACCCAGAAGAGATTATTGGATATTCATATGAAAGGAGTGTGTAGGAACACAACGGTCATCTTATACAATGGCAGGACGCTGTTGGACAGTATGGCCTCTGATATCGTCCTCTAATGACTCTGGTAGCACAGGCTTAAAAGAAAAAAGAAAAAAATTAAAATGTATCTTTCCTGTGGTGCAAATGGTTAGAACTGGACCGGAGAAAAACAACGCCATCCTACGGAGCAAAGGGGGACACGGATGGGTGGTGCTACATCATGGCACAGAAGCCAATGTCTCAACTTAGTGTGTAACATCTGGGATGTTACTGTGTCCACAAGGTAAATGAAATTCCAAGTTTCCTGAAAAATGATGTCGAGTTGCCACCTCAATCTTTGCAAGTACGTGGTATAAGGAGAAAGGTCATTTCTATTGGGAATGAAGAGTAAAGAAATGTAACTTCAGCAAAAGAATGTTATAACAAACAATCTTTCCATCCACAGTTACTTAGTATAACAAAGTATCTACAGGTCCATTGATACAACTAAATAAAAACCAGGACTGATATAAACAATGATCTCCAAGAAGAGAAAATAATTTAGGAATTTGGTTTTAGATCTCCAATTGTTAGGATGCCTATGGAAACTAAATTGTGCTGAAAAAGTAGATTTGACTGTAGAAAAATTATCCAATTAAATGCCTTCACCAACATATAGAAAAAAGTTCAAACAACTCATGATCAAGGAGACAGAGTAACTGAGCCAGTAAACGAGTGCTAAAAGACCTGCACCCTGTTGAACAGCAGTTATCAGTCTCATAGCCAGTAGAAAATGTTCAAAGTAAATAATGAACTTAATCCTGAGAAATATTTAAAGTTTTCATGTAAAAAAGGAAACAAGAATGAACTAAAGAAGAACACTGGGTTAAAGAAATGGAGATTAAAAAACACATAAATGTATCTTTTCAGTCATTAGAAAAACCTTAATTTTTTAAAAACTGAGTTCTATTATCAGTTTATCTTTTGACAATGAACAGGTACCTGCACTTATGTAATCTACTTTGTACCAAATACCACATTGAGCTCCTTAAATTTCATGGCATATCATCTTCTAAAAAACATGCAATAGAAGTGACATCCTTAGGTGGCAAATATTTATAGATCCTTTAAGATTTTTATAACATGAGCATAACTTTAAAATATCACCAATATTTTTAGTCTTTTCATAATGTTTAAAGCACTCACTATCTTTTCCATGTTGAACCTGATTATTTTCAATGAAAACATTGCCTTGCCAACAAAGCTAGTTCTCCACCCGTGATAAACCATCAAAAATAACAAGGGCAAATTTAATTAGAGAGACAAAAAAGTTAATTAAAATTATGAAGTAAATTTGGCAATGTAGCTCTTCAAATATCTGCTGCATTGGTGATAAAGTAATTACAAACTAGAAATCTGTTTACAATAATTATAAACCAGAAATCTGTTTACAATAATTTAATAATAGAATCTAAGTATATAATACTACTTCCAGAACCTCAATGATTCTAATTTTTTAATGGTAAAAGCTTATAATGCTCAATGACAGGTGAATCTGATTTTAGTTGAGGAATTTATATGAAGACAAATTAAATACAAGTTCACTTTTTCTGGGTAAGTGTATTTTCCATAGAGATATTTTATTTTGCTAACTTTTATTTTGAAACATATACAAAGTTCTGCTATTATAAGGAACACAATCTAGGCTTTTTCTTTTGAAAATTCAAATATATTCCATTAGAAGATGGTTATCAATAGTTATTCACGTCCTTTAAAATCAGTAACTCTAATCTAAAAAAACTTCCTTAAAAATTTGAGAAGTCCTTTTGAGGAAGTATTGCATGTCTTGAAGTAAAACATACTAAGAGCCCACCAACTGTTAATTGTATTGTTTAAGACAAATTATTTCCATTTTCTGAGCACCAGTTTCTTCATAGTTAACATGTCCTACTTGTTAGTTTTTTTGTTGATAAGGATTAGATACAGTATCAAACACATGAAATATAGTAGGCACTCAATCATTTTTAAGTTTAACATACTACATAAAATAATTAAATGAATTTAGATGTATGTGATTCTATACTTTCTAAAAAATTAACTATGCTTCCCGTCTTTTTTCTTGGAACCAGGGGTTGTGGGTGCCCAAATGGTAAGTGAGTCTATTATTATGTCCTAACGAAGCATGAGTTAAGGTAGAAAAGAACTAAGTAAAGCTTCTATATGGATACCAAATTGACAAGCTAGCTCTCTTTTCATGTATTTTCAAACGTATTTAATTCCCCAGAGTTAAATTACTATGACCAGATTTATTCATGGAAGTCACTGATGAACTAAAGCAAAACGGAGATCTAAGGGCTTTCACTGAGATGAGCAGCTGGAGGTCTATTTAGGCCGCAGAGTAAACTATGCTGAGCCCACCCCCTGCTCCTCCTCAGGGACCACGCTGAGGTGCCGTTTTCCCTCACACTGTGTGCATGTACACACTCGTGTGTACGTCGGGCTCCTCCTTTCTTACTGCTGCTGTAACCAACTACCACGAACTTGGCAGCTGAGGACAAGGCAAATTTACCTGGAAGCTCTGGAGGTCAAAGTCCAAAATCAATTTCAGGGCTAAAATCAAGGGGTCAGCAGGGCTCCTCTCCTTTCCAGAGGCTCGTTTTCTCGACCTTTTCAGCTTCAAAAGGCCGCCCACATTCCTTGGTTTGTAATCCCTTCCTCCATCTTTTAAGCCAGAGCAGTAGCATCTCCTCTTTTCTCTGACCTCTGCTTCCATCCTTAATCTCCTCTTTGTCTCTCTGCTCCCTGTTTCTATGACCCTCCTGTCCACCTCTTTATAAGAGCCCTTGTCAATATATTAAGCCCAAGGGGAAAATCCAGGACATTGTTTTCAAATCATAAAATCCTTACTGTAATCACTGCCAGGTCCATTTACCATATAATGTAACTTATTCACAGGTTCTAGGGATTCCAATGTGGACATCTTGGGGGGGGGGGATATATTTAGCCTACCATAGATCGTCTGTAAGCTAATAGCAAACATGGTCTTGTAACTTGTAATTTATGGTATCAGTAAAATAGTACATGTTCTCATACACTAAGAATAGTAGTCTAAAATTGTACATAATGTCTGGAGTTCAGATTTCCAATACAGTTTGGACACACTAAATTACCCACATTCTTTGGTCCAGTAATTCCCTTTCAAAGAAGTAAAATAAATATATTTCAGAAACTCACATGTGATTTTAAGTGAACTTTTTGACTTTTATTTCTTTTCCTCTGTATTTTTCATGTTTTATGTTTTAATCATTTATTTTGTAATTAACAAAAAGTAGATTTTTATTAAAGGAGCATATGATAAAGCACGATGGATATCAGATCCACTCTCCTGTAGTACATGTTCCAAAAGCCATCAAGATTAAAGAGGTAAGAGGGCTGAGATGTCACCGAAATTCAAACGTTTGGTTTGAACAATGAGGAAAGTAGAAAACGAAATTAGAAAAAGACATAAAGACATGGAAACCCTGTTTCACATTGTGGGCAGAAAGAAATGCTACAAATTCAATTCTCCAGGAACACACATCCTCAGTCAGCAAAACGTTTAAGGGGGCAGCTGGGCAGTGAGGTCAAAGCGACTGCACAGTGGAGGGACGGGCAGCAGATGTGGAGGGCAGGGGGGGGGGGAGCTGTGGGAACTTTTTGTTTGTGTTTGATCATTTCTAATGTTTTTTGGTTGATTCGTGGGATTTAACACCATGAGCACCAGTTTACCCTGAATGTTTAGCTTCTTAAATATCATGGGTTCTTACATTTTTTTTGAGAGAGATTTTTCTCAGCTCTACTTTTCCCCACTTGGACTGAGTATGCACTATCCTGCAGAAGCACCTCTGCCTCTGTAAGAACTAGTTTGACTGAGGCAGAGATATGGGGAAAAAAAAAAAGCAACAGATTTAGGACTTACTTATAGAATTAAAGAGAGTTAGAAGTTCTGATTTTGATCAATTCTGTTAATTAACAAATATGGGGAAAAAATTTTGGCCATAGCATCCTTTGAGCCATCCTACTAGGAAGCCTGAGCATTACAGAATTCATGTAGATGATAAATTCTATTTATCCACATAAATTGTTAAATATACAAGAAAATTCATTAATAAACTACACTTCCTTCTACTTTCCATTACTAAAAATGGTCCTCCTGTGGCGTATTGGGTTTTTTTTTTTTAAGTGTTAGCTGAAAAAAGATATTCCAGCTGAAGTGTAATTTCTTAATCATCTCTGGAGTGGTTGAAACACTAAAAAGTATTGTTAGTGATAAAACGCCTACCTTTTGCCAGCTGAACATTTGCATACTGCCTGAGACTAAGAGAGCTGGAGGCTGAAGAAACAGCTTTTTAGATCTGATTGATTATATCTCAGTCTGTTTTAAATGGTACTTTATATTATTTAGAAGAAAACATACCAAATGATGTCAAACTCAACTCAGGTCACTGCACTGACAAGAAGAAACTGACGGCATCCATTTAGAAAATGCTAACTACTGGCTAGATGAGCTCATTATATTGCTCCACAGATTTTATGTTATCAGTATAGATTGTATCAGGCTAACCCGAAATGGAATTTTATTTTAAATGCTTGGTGAAAGAAACAATTTGCAGAAAATATGTGCCTTGTTAAGCCAGTATCTAGCAAATGTTACACCCAATTTCTACCTCCGTATGTATGTAGTGACACGCTTAGTAGATATAATACATTTATGTATTTCTATTTTTCTGGGATTTAGAAGGTACAAACAAATGTAGTTTTCCAACGTTCACTTTTTACTTCTCCCAAATATTCTATTAACGATTTTGAACTTTGGTTATTTACCAACAAGATGAATAATGTTTCAATGACATCTATATTAACTATCCATCTATCATCATGTTAGTAGTTACAGGAAGTCAGAGAATCTTAACTATGTTTTAATTGGCAAAGACTTTTTTCCATTTTGTAAAAAAAATTATCAGGTGTGAAAATACAATTTGTTCATGATCCTTTTTGCACAATGTAGCATGCATTCCTAATTATAAAGGAAACTTGAAACTAATGTGATACTTTATTTTCCAAATTTGAAGTATTTTTAAACTTTTCCGAGTCAGTTGGAATATATCAGCACTGAGGAACACAGACAAAATAAAAATCTACCAATAGTTTATTAGTATAATTATATATATATCTTAAATAACATTATATAAAGCATTTTTATTTAGAAACACACCATTTGTTTTCTTTTCTTACCTTGTGTAAAACAGTATTACCTAGGCTCTTGACTTACATTATTGGCATCAACCACTATAGAGTCAATTTTTACACCATCTAAGTTTTTCAGAGGATACCCACTTCACTTTCATCCGCATTTAAAAATATACATAAAGCTCTGTTTCTATACGATGCTTTCATTTAAAAAATGAAATCCTAAACCACATGTATCAATTTGAGTAACATTAAGTTCCCCAACCTCCCCAGTATCTATGTTGATATATTTTTGGAACATACATTATCAGTTTGTTGCTTTTAAGGGTGAAATCTTAGAGGCTTGTTTACAATAAAATAGAGAGCTGCCATTGTAAATTTCATGTTAAATGTGTTTATCTAATTTAATAATGTTTCTATGAGCTGAGTCTTCTAATCAGCGGTGTATTGGGGAATGTTTCAAATTGGCTCTGGCAGCGAGGGGAGCTCAAATCTTGATTTGTACTGTTATCCAACTTCCATGGTGTAAATACTCCGGCTCTGGCTAATTTTAAGCTACTAACGTGAAATCAGCTTTCTCACAAACTTCCTTAATTTTTAATGAGAGGTCAGCACAAGCCAACCGCACAAGCCAAGCCCACATGCCCAAACACCAAACCACCTGCAGATTCAGCTCTTTGCAGCTCTGCACTCACACAGGTGCATGTCTTTAATCTCTTACTCCTATCTTCACTGGCTCCCTCCCTTCAACATCAACTCACTTCTCGTCAGTAAAATCTCTCACTCAAGCCCAGTCTAAGCTCATTTTAACAACAACAACAAAAAAACAGTTCTCATAATATTTACACTGACAATATTCAACCTCATACTAACTCCAAAGCTCAGTGAAAAGTTTGTTCCCATCACTTAAGACATCACTCTCCGGTCATTAACACGCCACTGCTAAGTTTGAAGGTTACTTTTCAAAGTTTTTTCTCCAAACTCATTTTACAAAGCCAGTATTATCCTAACACCAAAACCAAAGGCAGTACCGGAAAAAAAAAAAAAATTAAATCCACTATGCAAGGTTGATTTAACATGTGAAAATCAAATCATGCTGAAAGCATTCAAGAAAATCCAACACTCATGATAAAAACTCTCAGAAAGTTTGACATTGAGAGGAATTATCTCAACTTGATAACGAACATCTACAAAAAAGCAAAAACAAACAAATGCTGAGGCCAAAATCCTACTGAAGAGCAAAAGACGCCAAGCTCTCTCTCTAAAACGGGAAGCCAGGCGAGGACGCGCTCTCCCCGCGCTCGTTCTCAGCTGTCCTGGGAGTTTCGACTGCTGCATTAGGCAAGAAAAGGCCATGAAAGGCACAGAGACAGCAAATAAAAAAATACAACTCTCTTTGCAGCTGTCCATGATTATCTGTGGAGACCGAACCAAGCAATCAACACAAGAGAAAAACAAAAACCTCCTAGAACGAGGAAGTGAGGCCTGTGAACTCACAGAAGTCAAGAAAAACGCACAAAAATCAATGGCATTTCTATATATTAACATAAAACAATGAAGAAAAACGAGTTCTTACCTTTCCGAGGTAAGTCCTGATATACTGAAGAGCAAAACAGCGTAATTTCTGATACTCACTTCCTAATAATTTGGTGGGGGGGAGGGGGCAGGGGTACACAGAAAGCGGGACTGGTCACGGGTTGGCAGCACCGAATGTGGATAAAACACAGCTCTGCCTAAGCACTAACCTCGCCCGCTCCGCGGTTCTCCCGCCGTGGGCTCCGCCTTCCGTCTTCCTTCCCGAACTCGCGAGACGGGCGGACGCCCCGCCTCCACGCTTCCCTCGTGACGTCGGGGCTCTGCACATGGAGCCCGCGACGCTGCGGCTGAACAAGCCCTTCAGGTGATTCCCATCCCAGCCGACGCCTCCAAACCGCGGCTCGTCAACTGCTCTCACCTGAAAATCGGTAGTTTTTGTATGTTTTTAATTCCCCACAAGACAATGGGAGAAAAAACCAAAACACATGATGTTTCAACAGCAAATTAGAATAACGCTTGAAAACAGACTTCTAATCTGATACAAACACTTGTAGAAGACATAAGGGAATCTGTTCCCTAACTCAGTTTAAAAGACTAGAAAAATCTTAGCCCTGGAATTGAACAAAAAGTATGAGAAAATAAATATCAAAGGTGCTCTCACTCATGAACACAAGATTTAGTAAGTTTAAACAGGAATTAAGGAAACTCAATCTAGTAGCATATATAAAAACAAACAAAAAACCCCCACCATAGCTAAATTGCATTTATCCTAGGAAAGCAAAGTTGGTTGAACATTAGAACAACTATAAACGTAAAGGAGTGTGAGACGGGTTTGTTTCTTCCTAGTATACTGTTGTTTGCTCCAAATCTTGCCTACATGGGTATGCTTTTTTTTTTTTAATGTATGCTATGATTGTTTTACTCTTTTGATTGTAAAATAAATTTAAAGGTTTTGAAAAAACTTTAAAATTTTTATTTCCCAAAACTCTTGGCCATTATTAGGAAACACAAGAAACTCTATTATTGTAATACAATACCTTGAGAAAAGTAAAATATTATAGTCCCACAAAAATTAAATTACCCACATGTATGTTATATAATAGATATATAGAGATTGTCACAAGTAAAACTGCCATTTTTTATTTGCTTCCTTCTTTTCCTCTAAAACATCTGTGAGAGAAGTAATTTGTCTAAAAGTTGGATGCTGCATATATATTGGTGAATGTGCTTATCAACACGAATTTTTTGTTTCTATTTTCCAATCAATAGGAAATAAACTTCAAGTATCCCTTATGAATATATCAAATAAATGGACCACATAACAACAGTTCAGACCATACACTTTCTATACTCTTGAAACCTAATCATTAGTCATTAAAACATTATCAACAAAGTAATCATCTCTAAAATGGTTCTATCTCTGAAAGGGCAAAAATAACTTGATTGCCTTTTGGAATAAAGACTGGGAAACTAGAGGTTTCCCCTTTTTAATCCTTAACGATTTGTGAATTTTTTAAGATATATTTTTCCCAAAACTTACCCATTTATTTTGTAAGCAAGATTTTTTTCCTCACCTTTTTTTGGTAATAGGAAACCTATTTAAATTAGAGCAAAGGAGATTATTTAGAGGAGTCATAAGTAAGACTTACTAACTTATGAAAATTTTCAGGTATTAAATCAAAATTTTAATCTGATTTGGGAAAACTTTGATAAAAATTATCCTTGCTATAGGAGACCATACTATCACTATATTCTGTGGTGAGCATACATTTCTAATATTCCTAATTCCACTATTTATATGGCTAGAAATATGAAAAGAAAAATCCTTTACAAAGGACTTTTTCATTGCTTGCAAAACGAACAGGTTGCCAGTGGCTTTGAAAGTCTTCTAATACCACTATATCTTGTTACCCTCTAAAGCTTAGCTATCAGTCTTAGTTCTAAATTGTTGGTGACAAAGAAAGGTCTCATGCCATTCCTGTCTCAGGCACCATGAACATGTACCAACAATGCACCTTTCAGACATCAGTTAGAGTCCTTTACACACACAAATCCTGAGACTCTTGCAGTTAACTCACAGCAATATTTCTTTTATTTAATATCTTCAAGCCATTGGCTTATGTATTCATTCAATCATTTATTCATTTGCTAAAAAGCATAAATTAAGCACCAACCATGTGCTGGAAAGACTGCTTGGTGCTGAATATGTAGTCAAATGAAGCTGGATGTCTGCTATCATAAAACTGGAAATTAAGACAGTACACAAATAAACGTCACAAAACGTGAAAGGCTATGAAAAGACGCAAACAGGACTGCTAAGATGCAGACTAACAGGAGAGACCTCCTCTGAGTGCTAAGGGGGAAGTGCCATGGACAAAGTGGCATTTGTGCTGACCTGACGGCTGAGAAACCAGTCATGAGAGAAGCATGGGGCTCAAAGTACAGGCAAAGGAAAGGTGACATGCAAAGACCTGAAGTTCAGGAACAGTTTGGGATATTTCAGTATCTTAAAAAAGCCGAAAGTCAATGAGCCAAGGGCTGTATGGTACAAAATTAAACCAAAGGAGTAATCAGGGCCTGGCCATGCAGGACTGACCGGGTCAGGAGTTTGGCATGGATTTTGTACAGCGAGAAGGTTCAAGATGGCTTCCAGCAATGTAGAAATATGATCTGACTCTTTTTTTTTTTTAATTTGTGAAGTTGCTTTAGCTCCAGTGTAGAAATAAAGGTGAACAAAGAGGAAGTGGGGGATGAGAAGGTCATTGCTGTATTAAGTGAAAGATGATAGGCTTGAAATAAATACATTTTTACGATAGACTATAAAATCCATGGAGTAAAGAAAAAGGAATAATCAAGGACTAATCCCAGATTTGGGGCTTGAAAAGCTTCTTAGGATCATATTAAAATAATCTCATACTAGAACTTCGACTCACATCCCTCTTAAGTGCATGTCATACTTTTTCCTATGTAATCTTCTTGAAATAATTCTATATGCCTAGCAGCATTACTTCCTCATCTTTTACTCATTCATTAATTTCATACACACCTGCTTTTCCCCCTTCCTCTACTAAAATTGATTTCTGCATCATAACTAAGAATGTCCTCATTGCCATATCTGAAGAGAGCTTTTCTGCCTAATCTTCTAGAAATATTTCTCTCAGACACTTTTCACTCTGGACCATTTGATTTTTAAATTCTGCTAATATTTGACTTTTTGGAAATATTCCCTCCTCATTATGAAACTTCCCCCACTGTCCTAGTTTTCTGAATTCTACCACTGTTTCTGAAATGTGATCATGAGTATGATAAATTATGTGTATGTCACTGGTCCTACCATGAGACTGTGACATCCTGGACTCCTTTTTGGCTCAGCAGTTAAGATACACCCTCATCAGACTGTCCTAAGTTGAATCCAGATCAGCCAATTTGTATCTAGGTAACATCAGGAAAAAGTACTTAAAATTCTCTAAACCTCAATTTCCTCATATGTAAAATGGGGATAATGGAATTAAATACCTCATTGGATTATTCCACTATTAGAATGAGATTAATGTTACTTACAATTAGAATCTGCACTTGGTAAATATTATTTTTTCACTATCATTATCATTATGATAATCATCTTTACATTGGTAATGTGAGCAAATAAGCAAGGTCTTGCCATATTGTAGGTGTTTAATGAAAAGTGAATGAATATCCCTAGAAGATAAGACTTATGTTCCACGTTTAAATTCAACATCATAAGCATTCAGTCATTTTTATGGACTATATGAAGTAATCATATAGAATATTTATTAAAGCATAATATGGTTACAGGATATGTAGTTAGATGACTAGAACATAGTTGCCACTAAGAATATGTTTTCTAATAAATTATGAATTAATCGATGAGTGTACTAATATTTTTGGAGAGCCAATATCAATAATGCTGATGGTCAAATTAATTTTCTATCTTTCTGTGGAGATGTAAAAAGAATCCTTTGGGATCGTACTTGTCTTTATCAGTCACCTCTGAACCTTCCATAAAATAACGTTACAATTTTGGAAAGTTTTATGTCATGTAATTATAAATAGGTATTAGATAAATGTAAGCTCACTTTCATTATTATTTCACTTAAATTTGATTTTTAAGAAAAGGGTTTATAGATTGAACTTCCAGAAGAAATGTTTAGTGCTACCAATGTTAAAAATAATCTAACTACCAAGCCACCTTCTAGTCTATCATTTTCTATTACACATCATGTTAAATAGCAATTTTTTTCAGCCTATTTTAAAATTCAAATCATGGGAAATAAATAAAATAGAGATTAAAATTCAACTCATAGGTAAAGTTTTAATAACAATTGAATCGTTAAAACCATTTTGACTGCTTACCAATATATATGCATATGTATAATACTAAAATATAATACACTAAATATAAATATATATTTTTGTACCAACCCAATACAGTAAATATGCATTTATTGATCATTATATGTTAATAAATAAAATGAATGGCTTGAGCACAAGAAATGGTTAGTAATCAATTTTTCATCTCCTGATACTGATTTAATATGTGGTCAGTTGCCAGGGATGATGTCAATTTCTCATGCACTTCTGCTTAATGGAAAATACAATTATCTCAGACAGGATCTGTTAATATTTACAAAGTACTATTATCTATAACTATTTATAGTTATTAAATATTAAAAGAAATCTCATTAATAATTTTATACACCAAATAAAAGTGAACGGTGGCTTGAGAAAACATTTTTAAAATGCAGTGTTTCTCTGGTTAAAGGTGGTACTATGCTTCTGGTGTCCCTTTTGATGACATTCAACTAGATTGCTGACTTCAAAAACAAGAGTGACATACCGTGGCCTGTAGCTTAGTAATAGAACACTTGCCAAAATGCTGGATACTAGTTTAAATGCAAATATGGATGTGGATAGCATATGGGGAAAAAAAAATTCATTTTAAGCAAGTAAACTCAGCCCCGTTTTTGTTGAGGCTTTGATTAATAAATGGCATCTTTAAACATGTAACAAAACTGAATATGAACTTAGTACAACCATGAATGGCAACAGGGAAGTGAGGAAGAGATTTTGAAAATACTCATTCATCTATCCTGAAACAATTAATCTTCAGAGGAAGTCATTAACATCAATCTCTTTAGCTAAATTCACCTGAGAATTAGATGCCACTAACACACACTCATTATCTAATGTTGGAATTTTTCATCTCCAGATTAAAAAATAAGCAAGAACACAAAAGCAATTAAAATACAGTTCTTGTTTAATAGTTTCCTCTGTTAATTACCTTTACAAAGAATCAGTCTTTCAAAGTGACATACAGTGTGTAATCTTAAAGGAGTAAGAAAGTATAGAAGCCTAGTAAAGGTATTTTATTTTATTTTTCTCAAAAAGAGCATCAATCACAAATGAGAGTGCTAGCTTCAAGGCTAACGTTTTTCTTGGGTCCTATTTAGGAGCCAGAGGACGTGGATTTTTTTTTTTTTTCTTTTACTAAATACTAATCTTGTCATGTTTTATACACTTTTATACAAGTCACCCTTCTAGGTATAATTACCTCAATGAAATTAATATTTCCAAAGGTAAATTTTAGATGTTGGAAAGTGATATAAAATCTACTTGAATATGTGTTTATTGTTACTCTTATAATTTCTCTCTTATCCATTAAAATGTATTTTCTTTTTATTATTGCCATTTGAGCTTGCATGAACAATTTACCAAAACAGGAGACTCTGTAGGGGAGGCACACATTTTAGTTACTAAAAGTAAACCACCAGTTATATCAGGTAAGGTACTGTAACAAACAAGCTGCTGTAACAAATTCCAACTATAAGACTGTCCCCACCCAGTGGGAGTAGGCTTTTCCGGTAGTAATGTGCGTGTTCCTGATAAGCAGGTTTCTTTCCTCCAAGTCGTGTTTCGGGAACTCCAGTCCTCTTCAATCTCACGATGTGGGTCATTCAGACATGTAACATGAGTTGTACCCAGAAAATTTTAACTACTGAACAACTAGAGTAGAGGCCCTTTGGCTGGCTTACAATTAAGGCCCTGGCTCTTCTAAATAGATTTTCTAAGTGACAGTTAAGTCATGTATTTATTTTGTGGACCAGGCTAAGGCATGGAATTGGAGTGTGCAGAGATCTAAACCTCTTCAAGGTTAGCCTTTACACAAGTCTGAGTAACACAAATATTTCACGATGAAGTGCGCGTGGGGTAGGGATACAGACATTACTCTACAACCCTCTTGAATCAATTTTACTTTAGCTGCTTTTTCTTTCTGTCCTCTTTTTAAAATGCATACATTTAATATATAATTTTGAAACCTCTTATGGTGTGTCAAACACTGTGCTAAGGGAAATAAAACTGTAAAAATGACACATTTCCTTCCCTCAGAAATATCACAAACCAGTAGATGAAGCACATATTTAAACAATTATATTGGCATAACCTAAAATGCTATAGTAGATGAATGTCTACAACATTACAGGAACCAAAAAGAGAATAACAAAATCTGCCCTGGTGACAGTTAAAAGGTCTCCCCTGAGGAGTCAACTGCATCAAAATATAATTTACCCCAATTCGGTAAACATACACTGAATGCATGCCAATATTGAGCCCTAGAAAAAATGAGTAAGACTTGGCCCTTGTTCTCAAGGGATTCATAACCTAGCAGAGGGGAAAGAGACAATGAACAGGCACGTGGAATATATTTGTAAGAAAAGCATCTTTGGTTCTCTCTGAGTGACAGGAGACAAAGCCTGAGGCTGAGCTGGGGTTGGTGACCAGCACACAAAGCCAGGTCCCCCTAATCATCAATCAGACCCCCCGATCATTCAGTGGGGGAATTATCATCATTCTCTGCCCCCAAAGATACATGATGAGAGAAATTCAGTGTCCAACTCTGCCGCTAGGAGGAATAGAAAAGGAAAGCGTGTCTCCTCAGAGAACTCTTTACACACTCGCTCTAGTTTTGAATGGAAACAGAAATCAGCAGAAATGGGTCCAAGCGGCCCATGGCAACTCAAAGCCAATGCTTTATTTTAAAGCGATCTCAAGTTACAGGTTCTCTTAGGCACCTGACATAATAAAAGAAAATCCTCTTTGGATCTAAGTCTCAAAGACTTTTCACTGTAATATTTCAAGAAACAGAGGTTTACAATTTAAAATTACAATCAATAATTTTTGTTTGTTCAGTTTGTTGTACTAATTGGGAATTGGCCATGGGGAAATGGCTATGGATAAGCAAGGCAAGTTCTGTCCTATATCCTTGTTGTCAGGCTCAGAGAAGTCACACTCATCCCAATTCACTACCCGCAGTCCTTTTAAATATACTTTTCATCCCAAGGCTAGGAAACGTCTCTGCATTGAACTGTTAAGTGGGTTTTCCTGCTCTAGCGATAGAGAAAGGAAGGAGCAAGGGCTTGGGTGCCGCAGCCTGAATGTGAAGCAAAGGAGAGCAAACAAGTTAGTGTTTTAAAATCATCATTAAGACAGTATTTCTCACAATCTTCCCCTATTGATCTATTATGTGTAGAATCATTAATTTATCTTAGGCATTGCAACCAAAGTAACTATTTCACCTATCTTCTTGCTGGATAACAAGCCATTCCCAACTCTGTGGCTTAAATACCAATCTATCGTTTGTCATGATTTTATATTTGGCTGGGATTTTTTTTCTTTTCTGTTTGTTTCACCTGGGCTCACTTATGTGCTGCATTCAGCCAAAGGTTCTGCTGGGCTAGCAGTTCCTCATGGCCTCACCTGCACGTCCAGCAGCTGGTACCGGCCGTCAGGCTCCCCTGATTCTCTTCCATGGGGCTCTCCTCCTCCAGTGGCCTGGATCAGCTTCCTTACATGGCGGAGCCACACTGGAGACCACGAGAGCTCTTAAAACCTAGTCCCCCAATCAGCCATCATTTCTGCTGCCTTGTGTTGACCAAACCCAGTCACAAGGGCAGTCTAGGTTTAAGGAGAGAGAAATAGTCTCCACTTCTTGTTGGAAGAGGGACAGAGCCACATTGCAAAAGAGCATTCAAGTATTTGATGAGGCTGTCTTGGAAACAAGCGATCAAAGCACAAAGTGTAAGGAGGAGGTGAGAGAGGGATGGGTTTTCCTCGGTCCCCAGCACGAACTGTGCACAGCCAGCAGGCAGGCGGATGTTGTTTCACAGTCCAAGTTTTGGGAGTTTGACAGCAAAAGAAGAGATAAAAGTCATTTTGTGGAGTGTATATATCCTGTCTTCAGCCATTGCTCTCCTCAGAATCTCTCCACTTACCAGGTTGGCCTGACTATAAGGAACTTCATTTTTCCTGGCATTTTGCATTAATATCCTTAAAGGAGCTGAGTCTTTGGAACATAGAGGCTTTCTGTGACTGGTACAGTGTAAAGAGATACATTTTCTAAGCATTATAATAATTAGGGAGGGAAATGGAGGAAAACAAGAATAAGTCCCTGCTTTATTTTCTCCACATATAACATTTTTTTCCTTTTTCAATACTGTTAGTATTCTGAGGTTCTAAACTTTGAACTGTCAGCGTTTCCGAAGACTATGAGTTTTGGATCAAAATATACCTAGATCTGAATTTCATTCCTGCCACCTAGAGCTAAAGGTCTGCTACTTAAGTCATTTTAGGTTGAATTTGTTTTTCTTTCTGGCTTACAACATGAGGTATATCAACTGAGTGATGGTTGTTAAAAACTAAGCACTCAGTATAGATACTATACAGTTTCTACTCTGAAAAGGCCACTCATGCAGAGTGGGTTAACAGACAAGTCCACAGATAAATATATTTCATTACTATGTGGATAAAAATGTAAACCTAGTACAATGGGGCCACAAAGTGGAAAGTGGTTACTTTCACCTGGAAACTCTGCGGGATTAAAAAAATCTTGACAGATGTGGTTTCTGAACTAAACATTAAACTAAAATATTCATCTAGTGGTGGAGGGAAAAGCAGCTTCAGCAAAGGCACAGGAATACAGAAGAGTACCGCACATGTAGGGGATGGCTGTGGTTTAGCACGGGCGGAGGGCAGGGTGCAGGGAGAAAACATGAGGACTGGTGCCTGGAGAGGAAGGCGAGGTTGTATCATAAAGGATATCCTGAGAGTCATTAAAATGAGTTTCAAATGTATTCTCTAGGTTAAGGACACTCTTGAAGTGCTCATCAGAGGGAGTAAAATGATCATATTTCCATTTCTAAGATGATTCTGGAGCAATGTGAGGTAAGGAGTATAAAAGTGATTGACTAGAGGTGGGAAACCAGTTATAAGACTATTTCAGGAGGGCGTGTGAAAGATCCTTAGAGCTAGAAGTAAGACAAAAGTAGAGGAAGCAATACTACAGGTGAAAAAGCAGTAAAATATGATTATCTGCTAGTGATATAAATTAACAACTTTTCATATCCAAATATTACATATTAACATATGATGTTAAATGACTGTTCCAAAACCAATGGCTCCTCCTAGTGAATTTTTGCTCCTGAAAGACCTAGAGCTTGTTTTCTTTTTCCCCCTAGTTAACAATGAAACATCCACTATTTGATCATGAGAAGTGCATTCCAAGTCTGGTCTGTTTTACACAGTATTTTACAGCTTCATAGAACTAAAGCATCAAATGAAACCAAGATAAATTACTCTACACAATTCAAAACCTTCAAAATTGGCTGCCAAACATTCACAACTTTCTCACTCTTTTGGACACATGTAAAATCCGGCTGTGTGTGTGTTACTGGAAAATGACAGTATTCTCTACTTATTTTTACTGTCTAAACATAAATGAATTATCTCAATTGAATGGCCACAGCTATGTGAATGCATGTCTTCTCCACTTTTCTGAAGCTATTTTTCCACACAAAGGAATGAAAACTTGATACATCTAGAGCTCTAGATTGCATCCAGGTGACTCAGCAAAGAAGAAAAACATTTTCAGTATTTTATCTTTAAACAATTTCTATTTGAGTAAGTAGTACTATAAGTTTACATGTAATAGGACACATACACGTACACACAGCAAGACCTGTGAATACTTTTCAATGTTTTAGCTTACTTTGAGATAAAAAGCATGAAAAATTGATTCAAAGTTTATATAGTAATACAAGAAAATACCACTAAGAAGTAACTAAATAAATGTTACAGATTTCAGAGGACAGAGACGTTATGGTGACTTAGAATTATTACATTACTTTAATGATAATCATATCTATAATTATTATATACATCATATATTATATAATTATAATAATTATATTCTAATGTCATAATTATTAAATTAAATTTTTAAAGGAAGATAAGATCTATATTGATCTGTAAAAGATATACAGGAATTGATTAGAGAAAAAAGGGGAGAAATAATTCATAACAAAAAGAACAGCCTCAGCAAAAGGATGTTAAGTAGACTGGTGATAAATAACATGTTCATTATGTAAATGCTGCTGCATCTTTCCAGTGATACCAAAGCTAAAATCATTCTGAAAAAAAGTAGAAAAATATAATAAAACATGAAATATGACACAGTTAATTTTAACAATAAGACAACTGGTAATGGAAATAACATGGGTGGCTAGAGAGTAATAAATGTGATAAAAGGGTCTTGGCCTAAATGTTTGGTTACCTTTGCTGCTTCAGTAAGTTTGGGGGTCTCCGAGATATGTCTCTATACGGATGCTTCAAAATTGCATACATCTCTTATAATGGAAGAACTAAAGAAAATGTGATATCTAAAGCATGGTATTTCTGTTTACGTAAGTATGTCTAAAACATTACAATGCTATAATGACACTACTGCCACAAATTACCCTTTGTTTACTAACAGTAATGTATACATTGTTCTCAACAGATTGCAAAGCTCTTTTCAAGTATATTAATTCAAGTGACTGTTACAGTAACTCTCTGAAGCAGGTATGGTTTTTTTTCACAACCATCATCATCGTCGTTGTCGTCGTCGTCGTCGTCGTCGTCATCACTTTTTTACCACTGAGTAGTTGCCCAGAAAAGTAGAACACATTTTTCAAGTTCATATATTTCTTAAGTTGAAGAGATGAACTCCAGCCCAAGTTTTTGTGTAACAAATTTTATGCTTTATATCATGTCATGCATCTTAGCAATTTACTAAAATTTAACAGAAGAAAACATTAGTGAAATAAAATAAGCATACTGGCTATTTAGGGAATATATTTTTCCACATAATCATAAGCAAGTTCTACAGATAACCGTAGATAGCAGAAAGCACAAAGATTCAGAAGACAGGAAGCCAACTCAATTTTGAGAATAAAAGCATTCAGATTTTCTGAATGCAGGAAACTTTAAAAATATTTCAGCATTAATGATACATGTGTAAATAAGTCGTAAGCTTAAAACTAGTATGCACTGACCTCTACTGTGTTACTCACTTTCACTCCCAGTAGACATTTACTTACCATGCTGTCATCCGCACTCAATGAAGGGTAACTGGTAAATTATTTAACTGTACAATACAGTGATAGTTATGTAATAAGTATCCAATTTGATTAATGTATTTGATAATGTTTGATTAATAGAGTTAAAGATGATGAAATTAATTTTCAGATCTTTAGAATATTTGCCCAATATCTCACAGTTGGGCTTTAAAAAACTACAGCCTTGGAAGAGCCGCAGAGTCAGAGAATCCTGACCAGAGAAGCTGTGAAATAATAAATGTTTTAACTACCAAGTTGTGGGGTAAATTGTTAGAAAGCAATGTATAACTAATACATAGAACATAACACAAGATTCAATACATTTTGAAATCATAAAGAATATGGTCAACAGAGAGAGCTAAAAGTCACTAGAAGTTTGGAAAATAAACAACACACTTCTAAATAATCCTCAACTCAGAGGGAAAAAAACAATAAAAATTAGAAACACATTAAAAACATTAAAGGCTTGCAGGGTATCAATGTACCAGACGTGGATGCCAAATTTTGCTTGTGCAAGTAACAGAATTATTCTGCTCATTTATGCCTGAAAATACATACTAATAACATCTGGAAATTCTGTAAAAAATCTGATTTAAATGACCAGAAGCAGGGCCTGGTTCCAAGGGAAATCACGCATACACCCAGCCTGACCCCGTCTGCCCTTCTTTTGAGGCAACAAATCTTTAATACAATGTGAATTTCATCATCACTTACTGAATATGCCTCTTCTTTCTTGCCATTTACAAAGAGAGAGAGAGAGAAAAAAAAAAAGAAGGTATGTATAATTAACAAGAAGATTGAAAGAAAAGTCATTCCTACAGATACACAAAGATGTAAAAGCTATTATTAGGCTCCTATGCAAATAAAGCTCTGGTTAAAAAGGTTCCCACAAAGAAAACATCAGGCACAGATGGCTTTCGGGCTACGTCTACAAAACTTTCACAGAACAGATTGTTCCAATATTATATAAACTCTTCCAATCAATACGGAAAAAAAAGGAATATTCCTTAACTCATGCTGTGCTTATCTTAAAATCAGAGCTAACCAAAGACACCATAAGAATAAGAAATTAAAGGCCATTTTATTTATCAATATATTTACAAATATCTTAATAACTCACAAACTATAAGCTAAATACTATCTGTAGGTGTGTATGTATTTGGTATGTGTTTGTATACATACATATTTCCAATATTTGGCTTATATATGTATCCCCAACATCCTGGCTGAGGAACAGTATTTTACATCAAAACACAAATTGAAAATATTTATTTATAGATATCCACATTTGCCAACGTGCAGACTAAACATCTGTGGTCAAGTCATAAACACATGTTTCCTGATAGTTGGCGAAGTGGCTGGAATCACTAGAAAGAAAAGTATAACACTGAGATTTACATTGTGCTGTTATTACTGGTGGTATAAATAAATTTAATTTATTGTTTCTAAATACATCTAAATATGCTCAAAGTGACTACATTTCATGATATTTAAAAGGTATATTTAGACCAAAATTTTGAATACAGTGCCAAAATAATAATCTATTAACTACTTACAGAAAACAGATACTACTAACAATGAAATCTATCAAAGACAGGAAGTCCAAGATTGATTTTGCCCCATCTCTAGACTTTGTCTCATTTTTAAACTAAGAACAGCTTTTGATAAGAATAATGGAATACCAGGGGGAGGGTACAGCTCAGTGGTAAGAGTGTGTGCTTAGCTGAGGTCCTAGGTTCAATCCCCAGTACCTCCATTAAAATAAGTAAGTAAATAAACCTAATTACCTCCTTCTCCAAAAAAAATTTAGAAAAAGGATAACAGAATATCAATTTTCCAATACTAATAAAAAGTTCCTATTGGAACCAGTTGAAAGCGCAGACAGAAAACCTTGATAATAGTGTATATTTCTCTGTATTTCAAAAAAAAGAATATTATGTCATCTTCAAAGGAAATAATCATAATTAATGGACAAATTAATAATTTTAAAAATTTTTATCAGTTAAAAGTATGCACAGGCATATCTTAGAGATATTGCAGGTTCAGTTCCAGACCACAATAAAGCAAATACTGCAATAAAGCGAGTCACATGAAGTTCTGGTTTCCTGCTGCAGATAGAAGTCATGTTCAACTCTGCTACAGTCTACTGAGTGTGCAACAGCATGAAGTCTGAAAGAAAAAGCACCTACCTCAGAGAGCACTCACTGCTGCACGACGCCAGAGCAGTTACAACAGCGACATTGTCTCACACACGATAACAAAGATAACAATAACAAAAGTTTGACATACTGTGAGAGTTAACAAAATGTGACACCGAGATGCAAAATGAGCAAATGCTGTTGTAAAAATGGCACTGACAGACTTGCTGGACACAAGATGGCCACAGATCCTCAATTTGTTTAAAAAAAAAAAATGCAGTATCTGCAAAGCTCAATAAAGTAAAGAGTGAATAAACGAAGTATGCCTCAG
This sequence comes from Camelus bactrianus, assembly GCF_048773025.1. Classification (NCBI taxonomy): domain Eukaryota; kingdom Metazoa; phylum Chordata; class Mammalia; order Artiodactyla; family Camelidae; genus Camelus; species Camelus bactrianus. Next base: position 6,926,204 of record NC_133561.1, on the reverse strand, counting down.
ATGGTCATTAATTGGCTGAAATTACAGGTGGTGGAATAGGAAGTTCTGTTCTACTGGGGAAACAATGAGGATCTGGTCTCTGTTGTTGAGTTCTTCACGGTTCTCTGGTGGTACCCACTAGAGAGCACACAGCTCCTTTCCCTGCCATCACCCACCATCTCCAAGAAGGAAAGGAGTTTTGCTTTGGGCTTGGTAAGTTTAAGGACTCTAGCTAGACCTTATTTTAAGAACCTCATAGTTTTAAAAAAAGCCTACACAAGACAAAACTCTTGCTCTTGGCTGCCTTCTGTTTGTTTTCCCCTTGATGTGATTTTCTCAGACTCTCTTCTTTCCTAATCAGAATTGAAAGATATAGAGGCCAAGATATGGGTGAGAAATTAGAGGAAAAGCATAAAGAACAATGCTTGGTCTATTTTAGTCTCAGACCTTAGGCCCACTTTCTAACCCTGAGCTCAAATGAAAACCGCTTTGGGGTCTGTGGAGCCAAACAGTCACTAGTAATAACACACGCCTTTGGACAGCCTTGTCCTCTGATAGCCCTTTGGAGAAAGTCCCAAGTTGCAGGCAGACAACTATTTCAGGAGAGGATTCAAATATTAAGGGTCTTATGTCCCAGAAATATCCCAGTTAATCTTCCCATGAACTTTTGTAGCAAAAGGAAAGTGTGTGTAAATCAAAAGTGCCATTCAGAATAAGAGACAGTATATTAGTAGACCATGAAGTCAAGAGGAGCACAGGAGAGGTGACAGTCTACACAACCCATCAGAAGCACTGAATGTCGCTATGTGATAGCAACACCTAACAAGATTCACCTACTGGTAATTCATTTGTTCCTGGAGCTAAATGAAATATGACCTTATGGGATATTGTGGGGGCTGGCAGAGAAACCAACAGGAAGGCAATGGAGAGTGGGTGTGTGTGCACGTATCACCTTATGATATGTCAGTATGTGCGTTGTCCCTTAGCGCACTTCCTATACTATAAACTAATCTACTTGTTTCCAAAACAAGGAATGACTCTAATATGTCCCATGCCTGCCCCCAGAACTCCCTGGAAGAGCCCTGGGAAAGCAGCTGTTTGCACTGCTCCCCTTCCCATCACCCTTTGAACCTACCCCAACCAGAACATCATCCTTACCTCTTTACTGCATCTCCCGTGAGACTCACCAGCAATATTCAAGCTGCCAAATCTGACAGTCAATTTTCAGTTTCTGTTTTTCTCAATTCTTTAACAGGATTTGGCACAGTTACTCACTTCCTGAAAACACATTTAACCACTCTCCCTCCTAATTCTACTTGATGCTTTAGCAACTCCCTTTCAGTGTCTAGCTCCGGATCCACCACTTTCAGGTAAACTCTAAATCCTGGGGCACCCCAGTCTGCTAGGACCTCTTTTTCTTTATTTCTGCAGTCGCTCTGTTGGTACATTCATCCTAGTCTCGAGGCCTCAAACACCACCTGTAGAGTGACATTTCCCAAATTTATATTTTCCTCTGACCTCTCCCATAGGCCAATGTCATACTGGATATTTTTAATTGGATACTTAAATATAAACCTGAAATATGACACATCAAAACTGATCTTGATTTCTATGACATCACCTCCCCACAATAAAATACTATTTCTCCAGGGTTCCCCTTTTGAGAAATAACCCCAGTATCCACAGTAGCCCAGGCCTAGAGCCTTAATGTTCTTGACTGTTCTTATTACCCAGATCCCATATACATTCTGCATAAAAGCTCACTGACTCCACATTGAAAATATTGTAAATACAACATCCTGTTACAAAGTCCACCACTGTCCTCTACTCAAGCCTTCGTCTTCTTGCTCACTGATGACTTCAAAAGTCTCCAGAATGGTTTCTCTGCTTCTGTTCTTCCCATTCTATACACTTTCTCCACATGTTAACTACAGAACTCCTAAAAGTTACTGGGGAAAAAAAAAAGGATCTAGACAGACCTGACATTTTTCATAAAAATTAAGTGAAAATACAGCACAGTCCTATATGTAAAATGCAGCACTGTGTTTCATGATGAAATGCACATGGGGTAGGTGTGCAGACTCTGACTCTCTCTCTCTCTGTGGCCCTTCTTCCTTAGCTCCTTTTTCTTTCTATCCTCTTTTTTACATGCATAATTTAGTAGAGAATTTTGAAACCTCTTATAGTGTCTCAAACACTGTGCTAAGGGAGCACCGACTGGCACTATTCTAAGAAGTGGGGAAGGAACAGTGAACAAAACAGTCTTTTCTTTCATGAATCCCTTCCTTGGGAAATAGACAGTATATACATAAGTTAATACAAAATACAATATCATACAGAGGAGTATTAAAAAAACATACAGCAGATGGGGAATAAAATGATACTACATGCTCTTTTAAATCAAGGACACTGTAATGAGATGATATGGGGTGGAGGCATGAATGAAGTTATTAAGAAAGTCATGCAAATAAAAAGGCAAGAGAGCTCCAAGTAGACTGAGTGGCAGAGGCAAAGGCCCTGAGGCAGCACAAATTGACATGTTTAGAAAAGGCAAAAAGACCGGTGTAGCTCAAGGGGCATTAAAGCAAGGAGAGGAAGAAGACGAGAGGTGGAACATGGTATCCAAGACAGCCAGGAGGTGGGTCATGCAGACCCTTCTGCATTCTGGCAACGACTTCATAGTTCTCTAAAATCTGACAACATATTGGATATATTTAAGCAGGTGAGTACGTGATTTCAATAGCCTTTTACGTAAATTAATAGGCTTTCTCTTTCAGAGCACCTTAACTCTACAGAATAATAGACGGGATTATAGAGTTCCTATATGCCCCCTCAACACCCCCCCACTACTGTATCACATTAGTTGTGGTACATTTGTTATAACTGATGAGTCAATACTGAGACATTATTTTTAAGCCCATGGTTTACATTAGGATTCAGTCTTTGTCCTGTATATTCTATAGGCTTTGACAAACGTATAAAGGTATATGTCTACCGTAATAATATGATACAAAACAGTTTCACTGCCCTAAAAGTCTCCTGTGCTCCTCTGATTCATCCTTCACCCAAACGCCCTGGTGAACTGGTCATTTATCATCTCCATAGTTTTGCCTTTTCCAGAACGGCATATGTTAGTATTATACAGTATGTAACCTTTTTAGATTGGCTTCTTTCACTCCGTACTACACATTTAAGGTTCCTTCATGTCTTTTTGTTGATGGATAGCTCATTTCTCTTTATCATTGAAAATATTCCATTGTACAGGTATAGTACAGTTTGTTTACTCATTCATTTACTACAGGACATTCTAGTTGCTTCCAAGCTGAGGCAACTATGAATAAAGCTGCTATAATTTTGGTGTGCAGGTTTTCGTGTGGATGTAAGTTTTCAACTCATTTGAGTAAACATCAGGGGATGCAATTGCTAGAACATATGATAAAAGCTATGTTTACTTTTTAAAGAAATAGCCAAACTATCTCCCAAGTGGCTGAACCAAAATCATCTCATTGGAGTTTCTTTGATTTGAAGGAGCATCCAGTATCTTTCTACCCCCTGTCTGCTTCATCTTTTTTTCTTCAATACTCCTATGTATGATATTAGATTCCACATTAATTTGTGTATCTGTCATCTATTTCCCTAGGAAGGGATCGTGAAACAAGCCTGTTTTATTCATGGCTCTATCTCCACCCCATATATGAGTGCCAGTTGGTCATACAGCAGGTGCTCCCTAAATAGTTATAGAATAAGTGACTGAAAGGCTTGCAGGGAACCCTTTTTAAATATCTTGAAAACTTTCTATAAATACACAAATGTTAAAGGAAAACAAATCCTGATTCACCCATGACCAGGCTTGGAGAATTGCCAACATTCTGAAGACAGTCATTAAATACAGCACATCTATTATTTTAATGACAGTTCATTTTATCAACTGCTTTTAACATGAGCAAATGGTCTATAGGACAAAGAAAAAAAAATGCCATGTGGCAAAAAGGCCTACACTGCATTAACATGACAAATCTATATAAACAAAATAACCTGAGTCAGTACAAAGCCAGATGTAAGTATATTAAAGCTTTCTTACATACCCTCACGTCAACAACAAATAAAACAGCAGATTAAACACAGTTCACAAAATTTCTCCTGACTTGCTGTTCTTCATTTTACACATTTATTTATTCTGCTTCCTTCAGGGCAGTACTTTTATCTTCATCCTTTTCAATTTCTCGTATCTCTGTGGCATTCTGTTCAAAGGCCTCCCGGAACCTGCATCTTTGGGACTGTTTCTGCCTAAACAGTTTGACCTTTAGTTCCCAGCTTTTTTAGTTTATCTTATCAACTAAACTTGTGCTTCACTGAAACCCTTTAATAATTGGTCTAGAGACTATCAATTCTCTTCACTCATGCCATCTCATGTTTTAAAATATTTTCTCAGCTTTAAAATACAATGCACAGAAATAATATATAAATGGTACTCTCTACCTGTGTGGTCACAGAAGTGTTTTAAGAATGAACTTACCTAGTTTAGTGCCTTGTATTTGTTTACAAAATAACGTTGAAATAATGACTGGTCAGTTTTTAATTGAAGTATAGTCAGTTACAATGTGTCAATTTCTGGTGTACAGAATAACATCCCACAATTGTGTATTTTAGTCAGACATGCCTACCCGTTCCTTCTGAGTGATGTTAAACTTGGAGAACCTAAAAATACCTTGCTTTAGTCAACAAGTATTTACTAAATTCCATCCGTGTTAAGCATTATTCTAAGCAACAGATATACAATGGTACACAGGGCAAATGAGGTTCTTGCCTCATACCATCTTACATTTTAGCAGACTACTAGGCAATTTCACCAAAGTTAAGTAACCAGCCTCAACAGCCTGTCCTCTTACCTAAAAGACTAGCCATATATCTCTTAAAATACTTGATCTGGCCATTCAAGTGGGTGTGAAGAAAAAAAGGGCAAGTAGGGCTTTCCTCTTTATATATCAAATGGCTATCGTTTATTCCAGGCCATAAAGAGGCATTACTAGGAAGCCCACACCTGACCATTTTCTTTAGCATAAATAATCAATTAGTCTGGGATTCAAAAACTTAGGTTCGAGTTTAAAAAAAAAAAAGCACTATAGAGTTTCTAGTCATTGCAATAAGGCATGAAAAAGAAACATGAACTATACACATTGGAAAGGAAAGCAGAGTATTTCCATTTGTGTATGATACAACTGTGCTGATAGAGCATCCTAAGAAATCCATAAAAAGTTACTACAACTGATATGTGAATTTAAAGAGGTCAAAAATTATAAAGTAACCCAAAATAGCATTTTAATATAGCAATCAAAAACTGTTGAAAATCAAAATTTTAAATGCCAAAAGTGGATTAATTTCAAGTAGATTTAACCAAATATAGGTATAGGATCTATATAAAAAAACTACAAAATATTACTAGAAGAAAGAAATTTTAAAGTCCTTAATACATGGAGAAATACACTATGTTTATGAACTGGAAGACTAAATACTGTTTAGGTGTCAAGTCTCCCAGGACTGACCTATAGACTCAGTGCAATGTGGAGCAGAATTTCAATAGGGATTTTTTTGTTTTGTTTTGATGGGACAGAGTATAAAGTGACAATCTGATTCTAAAATGTATAGAGAAGTGCCAAGAACAAGAATAGCCAAAACAACTCTTAAAAGAAGAACAGATTTGGAAAATTTTTACCACCTGATTTGAACTCATTATAAAAGTACATTAATCAAGCCAGTGTAGACTGTTGTAAAGACAGACATATGTATCAATGGAATAAAACAGAGCTTCCAGAGGGAGATCCACACATAGACGGTCAGTTGTTTTTTGACAAATGCGCCAAGGCAAGCCTGTGGAAGCTTATAACTCTTGCTTTAACTGACCATGAATGTGGAGTACATGGCTTTTTCCTTGGAAACTTCGTGGGGTGGTCAATAGCAGAACGTGCTTAAAGCAGACACCCCAAAATAAATGAAAAAACTTAGTACTGACTGGCCTCAAGCCCTGGATTTACAGGGACCTTGTCGAAATCATACAGTTTGGAAGAAACACTTTATCACTAGTGAGGGTGAGGGAAGAAGCAGGGGAAGGAATCTCTGCAGAGGGTCGACCCCTTTAGGAAGCATATGCCTTCCAACACAGGCCACTGTACTCAGGGGCTGAAGTGGACTAATGGAGGGCAAATCTCTTTCAAATCTAACAGACAGACCAAACATAACCTCACAGATTCAATTCCAAGTAATTGCAGGGGACTGGTGATAACAATATGACTCTAATTTGATTTATCTAGTAGCACATATTTGTAATCTTATGAGCACTGAGTCATAAGTACTTACCATTTTATGACCATGGAGTCCTAAGAAATAATTTTGCTAGGATGGAATTAAATGTTATTTCTACCTAGAGAAAAGATTTTGATTATTTCATCACATTCATAAAAATTTTATTGTTAATCTATAGGTTCGACTTGCTAGCTTTCTGACATCATTGGCTGAGTGTTGATTTTAATTGAATTCAAAATCCATGTATAATTGCCCTATATAGCTCATTTCTATTGCTCGCTTTTTTCTATTTTGTTAGTTATAAAATATAAATTGATAATCTTTTCTAGTAATATATCTAATCACAGCAGGACCAATGAAAGCAGCCTATTAAATGTCATCAATCTTTATTATTGAAAAGCATAAATACCATTAAATATATGATACTGCTTGCACAGGAAACCAATTATAACATTTTCTGAACTACAGAACCATTTGAGTGTATAAAATTGAGTCATATTTTTCATAATACATAGTATTACATATTTCGCTGTGTGTCCATATGCATAGCAGGTCATTAAGAAATCACCTTACCAACAAGTCTTTATTTATTTAGATATTACCTTCTGTTCTTTATAGTAATGACGTGACAAAAAAAGAGGGAAAAAATTAGTAACATTTCTAAGAATAAAATAACATTTTTCTAGACTTGAATGCAAGTAGTATTTTAGACACAATTTAAATATACAAACCAAGTGATTTAAAAAAAGAGTTAGGGCTAGATTCTATGTTTTTTTAATTCCTAGTCCATTATTTCTCTATTAAATATTCCTGTGGAATTTATGTGTTTACTTATTCCCTGATTCACTTACTGTCAGTCGGTCACTTTTTTTTTTAAAGTAACATTTATTGAGTACCCTCTATTTTTTTCAAGAAACTGTGTTGGGAACTGAGTTGAAGGCCTACTGGACGTGCCAAATAAGTAAGTAGGCAAACACAACTGCTTCGGTGAACACAGGATTGCTGGGAGCAGTTAGGAGAATACCTGATCTACTCTGGACAGTGCCCAGGATGATGGCATGTTTCCCTCTGGAATAAAAGATGAAAACTGCATGGTATAGGTACGGAGAAGCTTGCACTGCGGGACAGGGAGAGGCAGGGAGAAGCTGGGAAGCTCAGCACTTTGAAGGCAAAGAAATACATGACAATTTTGAAACAAGCTCAGTATGGATGGAGTAGAGATGGACTTAAGGAGGGATAATGAGGGATATGTCTGAAAAAAGTAAATAAAGGATAGATCAGTTGTTATTAAACCTTTATGTTTAGGTACATCCTAAACTTTGAAAAGCTATGCACATCTCACATATTTTTAGATGGAGATCAAAAATTTTTACTCAAATTGAAAAAGATACAAATAAAAAAATTTCCAGTATATACAAACAATTATATTTTGAAATGAAATGGTTACATGACAGTAGTACCTAATGGAATCTAAATACCAGGGTAGGGAGATGGTACTCAGTGGGAGAGCATGTGCTTGGCATGTACAGGGTTCTGGGTTCAATCCCCAGTGTCTCCATTAAGGAGGGGAAAAATAAAACATTTTTTTAAGTTAAATGAAAAAGAAAATACCAGGTTGAATTATCCATCATCACCTATTTGGAAAATACATGGACAAGCTCTTCATATGTGAAGTTAAATATTATTCTATTTTTCTCCATAAAGTTACTTTTCAATTCTACTTTGTTCACATTTTCAATTTAATATAATACTATTTATGCTTCAAAGGCTTCTATTGATCATCGGTCACAGTTTCCTAAAATAAATATGAAATTAATTTAAAATTATTTCTGTGATTATAAGACTACTATATGAAATATACATTTGGATTCATGAATTATAATTATCATACAACTTATGAAATATTAGATATTTTATTAAGTTTTTTAAAACAAGTAAAATTTTACTTAAATTATTTTCATGTGATAGAGTTTAAATTTTTCCAATTAATTCATTTTTTATAAATGAATTTACTGAATGCTAGAATGAGATATAATAGCATCAATTCTATTAATTAATTAACAAAATTGCATACAGGGCACTTTGAATATTTCAATGTATTCAAAAAATATGAGAGAATTAAGATTTTGTTAAATTTTAATACATCTTTACCAACACTATAATTGTTGATAATATACTTTAATCTTACCAGTTGCCTTAAATATAATCTTCTCAACAACTTCGAAGCTGTACATTCAGTTCTTTCAACTTACATATAATGTCTGACAAATAAATTAATTAGCAAGAGCATTCCTCTTGTAAATAAACTGGCCAAATCAGATTTCTGTCAGAAGATGACTAACCTCATTTTTCAATTCAAATATCTGTTACATATTTTTAGGAATATTATAAAAGCCACTGAGAAAGAAATTATGAAACACCTTTTTAAGGATCTGTTGCAAAAATCTATCAGGTCAAGATTAAAACAATATGAATATACTATTACTAATTCACTTGTTTTTATAAGAAGCTATAATAATATTTATTTTATATGCTATTTCTTACTGCTTATTTGTAATAAAGCAATGTAATATATAGCTAAAATCATAAGTTATTTACAAAGTGAGAAGTCTGACAAAAGGTATAGTACTCTTTTAGTAATGTGAGTATTCTGAATTTTGTATATAATTTTTTAAGAAAAATTAAATAAAAATCATGTATAATATTCATGGCAGATTTCATCAATGCTATTGTGCATCATGACTAAATTTTCCTTGTACACTTAATATAGCAGAAATGTACATACTCTTAAAAGCAACCCATCCTACATGTAATGTATAATTTAATTTTTAATAATAAGCATAAGAAAATATTAATCTTTTAAGTCTAATATTAATCATTTATTAAGGCTAAAAATGGTTGACTAATATTAGAACAAGATTTCATGATATACTTGATAAAAGAGGCTTTTAGCTGACTTTATCAGTAAGAGTTCAAAAAGGAAACAGAGGTTCTAGAAGTAATATGAGAAGGAGGAAATTACTGTAGGAATGAAACCTGACATGAATGTGGGAGGAGTTGGGAAAGTGAAGGTCCACAAGAGAAGACTCACATCAAGATCAGAGAAACTGTCACTAACCACTCCTCCTGAAGCACTGAAGTGGGTGGACAGGTCCACGCTTGCTGGAAAATCCAAGAACCTGAGAAGTCTGAGCACCCCAGGCAGATATGAAGGGACAACAGATGGAGACATGGAAACTGTCCCCTCTGTGCAGCAGCACCTTTGGGCTGTCGGGTCCAGGCACCTTGAGGTGGACCAGACTGCTGGTGTCAGCAGAGCCACTGGCAGAGACGCAGTGCAGAGGTGAGCAAGGTGGGGCTCCGGGTATCCTTCTGTCACCCTGTCAGACCAACAACCTTCCAAGAGCAAAGTGTCTGCTCTACTTCAGCCCTCAAAATTATGCACAGGTCCCTCTTTCGGCCACTCTTACCTTGAAACATACCATGAAGGGATTTCCTGAAATTCAGCACTTTGACAAATTGTAAAATGCACACTGAGCTGACAAGAAACCATGTAACATTTTAGTCTGTGGACCTTTTACAGTGTAACTTGAAAATCCTGGTAGTCTCTGAAAACATTTCAGTTATTTTGAAATACATCAATGTCAATAGCCATGTACTTCTTTATCCATTTGAAAGTACCTTCCTTTACATCTTAGGGCATGAATATATCCAAAATTAACTGTATACATATGATAGGTGGGAGAAAAGCCATGTTTTTCATTTAATTTTTTAAAGTAAATATTCCTTTTGATTTGCTTCATCAAACTCTCCCATAAGATCTCTGCCTTTTCTGAAAGTCAGTGGATGAAAAATATGGGATCCTTAAAAGAATATTACCATCACCCTCCCACATTCTACAGGTACATGTGGTTTCAGAGCATCCAAATAATTGCCAAAGCAACTTATTTCCAAACTCATGCTGCATGTATAATACAGTATATATGAGATAAGAAGAGGCAGGAAGGGCTCTGATGGGAAAAAAACCTTAAATTTTTAGGTGTCCTAAAGTATTTTATACAACTAAAGAATGTACCATAATAAAATTCTACTTAAGTGAATTATAGGCATGTTTTATAAAGTAGGGAAAGAGAAATTATGACATGGAAGGTGAAAAAGAAAAATATACATGAAGTTAGGTAAGAATACACATGGAATCTGATAGTCAGGAAATTGATTCCTTTAAAACAGTAATACCCACATAGCTCTTTAAAAATCTCTTAAAGATTCACAAAGGAACTTCATTCTACTATTGAAAGCATTATAGCACTGAAGGTTTTATTTGAAAGATCACTTGAAAATTTTTGGATTGTATCTTGAGACAATGAGTTTGCATGGACCCATTAATTAAGGGGGCGACAATATTATACAGTACGGAGAATGAAGAGAAGTGTCTAAATGCACAAGAATGGAGATGATTTAATAAGACATTTATATAATCCAAAATGAGATAATGGCAAAGAGAAATAGTAGAGGAGAAAGAGTAGATTAATACATGTTAGTGATAGGGAAGTTAGAATAAGATATGGTAGCTGACTTAATGTGTAAATTAAGTGAAATGTCACAGACAATTCCGAATTTCTATCTTAGGCAACTGAATAACTAATGTCAACCACTATTAACTCACATAGAAAGACACAGAAAAATGAGTGAGAGAGTGCTAAGATAGAGACCACTGGGCTATGTGAAGTGACATATATGTTGGTCCCTGTCATCCAGATGAATGATATTTCACGAGATTTCAAGGGAAAATATATTTCCCAGGCACAATGTTGTAAAAATATGTTGAATAAAATGGTTGCCAAAGAAGTGCTGGAGGACAAGCATCACTGGAAATTCCAAAGGAGTCTTTTCTTTCTTAAGTGCAGATTTTTGTCTTCAGTAATTTTGCCACGGAAACCAGAAAGCTTATCAGTTATTTTCTAAATACACCTTGGTTTAGAAACTACGGCACTTAGATAACCATGCAAACCAATTAATGAGTTTCCTACCTGGTGCAGCTAAAGCCTGCTTTCTCAGCCTCTTTTTATTAAATGGGGATTCAGGGTGATCAATCTGAGAAGACCTCTGAACATCTGGTGGAAATCTAGGCAAGGTTTTGTCCAGTTCAATGTGTAGTTCTGTCTCTCTTTGGATGGTCCATGTTGGAATTCAAAGCATAATCAAGTCAGGCCAGGTTTCATCTCTTTTTTGGGAAGTATTTCATAAAAAAGTTGTCAAGATTCTACATATGAGGTCACATCCACAACTGCTTCAAGCTGGATACTTCTGTAACCTTGTCACTTGTGTTAGGATGGCTGCTGCTGTGAGACCTGTAAATTATTGGGTCAAGCACCATTGTCTCTTCTTACTGGTGAGTAGAGACACAATGAATTTTATTACTGTTAAGATTTTAGATAATTTGGAAATTAGATTGAGAACTAGTAAAAAATAGCAAAGGTAATATACAGGGCCTTCTTGTGCTCAGAGTATACTATGTCTCAATTATTTTCAGTTCTTCCACAAAGAAAGTTCCAAAGGTAGGTGAATATGTGGATCTGTTGCTCAAAGGAAAGGCTTAATATTTAGCTATAAATATGACTTCCCGAAATATGAAACCCTAGGATTGGAAGAGAGCTGCTGCAGACTGAGTGTCTGTGTTCCTCCCAAATTCGTATGTTGAAATCCTAACTCAAAAAGTGAAGATATGAGGAGTTGGAGCCTTTGGGAGGTGATTAGGTCCTGAGAGTAGAGGTTCATAAATAGGATTAGTGCCCTCAAAGACAAGACCCCAGAGAGATTCCTCGCCACTTCTGCTGTGTGAAGACACAGTGCAAACAAAGATGGCCAATTAGGACAAGGATTCTCACCAGACACTCAATCTGCCGGCACCTTGATCTTAGACTTCCCCAGGCATCAGACCTGTGAGAAATAAATGTGTGTTGTTTATAAGTCACTCAGCTTATGTTTTTATTACAGCAGTTCATACAAGCCGAGACGGGCAGCAAATGAAGCAGCAGAGGAGAAAGAGGTCCAGAATGAAACGCTAAGATACGTTCTTAAAGAATGGGTAGAGATGTACCCATGATATCCAGATGTGTTGGAGGAAGACAAGGAGAACATAATATTGTAAGAGGCAAAGAAGAAAGAGATTTAATAAGGTTTGCCTAATTTACAAAAATCACTATATGATTAGATGTACCAAGTAAATGTGATCGATGATCTTGACTGGAGTATGTCCAGTGAAATAGGGAAGGTATAAAGCAGACTTCAGGGTTTGTTTCTTTTTTTCTTTTTTTTTTTTTTTGGTGTTTTGTTTTTAAAAGTAGGAGCAGCAAGAGTAGATAACTGTGCCAAAATATTTGAGCAGAGCTGAGAAGACATATAAACATATGAGCTATGGACAGTTTGTTGTGGCAGCGTTGTTGTTTTCTGATACAGAAAGTGAGTTTTGAATTCATCTGATACATGCTGATGCAGAAGAGCCAGTGATGATAGAAATACTGCACGTTCAGGGGAGGAAGTGTAATTAATGGGATGGTTTCTGAGGAGGAATTTTAAAAGTTTCAAGACAATTTGATTTTGTATTTCATACATGCGGTAGAATCATCGCATATTTAACTAAACTTTATTCCCTCTCCTTCCCGTCTCCCGTGAGTGTCTCAGTGGCTACTTTCACCTCCTCCAGCCTGAAGCAGAATTAAACACTCAAAAAAGCTAACAGGCTTTGGAAGCATGCTCACACCATGAGGGTTTTTTTGTTTAGTTTTGCATTTTTTTTTTCTCACAGTTCTTAGGATTGAGCCTGGAGGAAAGGAAAGGTAACCCAGACCTGAGGACTTAGAGCCACTGAAGTGAGTAAAGGAAAAAAAAAAAACAAAAAACTTTTTCTTTCTCAAGTTCCTGGGAAAAGAGGATGAGGAACTCAGTGCTCTTGAGCTGGGATCAAACATGGAACACTCCTACCCACCACCTGTAGACCACCCACTACCCAGCACTCCGGGGTAGTTGAAACATCCTGACTAACAGAGTCAGGGGAAATTGTGGGAAAGCACAATTAAGGAAAAACTTTGCCCACGACCAAGGTAAAACTAGAAGATAAGGTCTCATTCCTTAAGCCACTTGGGTTTTTCATTTTCTTATAGCCGAAAACATCATGTAGATGTCATTTTTCCAACATTTTTTTTTTTTTTTTTTTACTGTGGTTTAAAAACACTGAGTAAAAACACTACTATGCAAGGAGACTAAAAAATTTCTTTGGATGATTTAAGCACTCAATGTCTTTAGAGAACTTTACTGTGAATTTATCAGTGACTCTTTCCAACAGAGGTGTATGATAATGTCAGTGTTCTCATAATTTTAACTGCTAAGAAGCCAAGATGAAGAGAGGTAAGTGGTTGATCTAAAGTGACCCAGCAAATCTGTGGAGTAATTTCCAACTCCCAGGCAAGAACGCCTAGAGCAGAGCTGCCCCGTCTCTCTTCCTTGCTCTGGTTCACCTCAGTGTTAATGGCTGTGCAGCAGACAGTGTGTCTCCTTTCACAATTAGTGTAATTGAGGCTAAAATCAAAGACGTGTTGAAATAACTTTTATAATTCACACTGTTTCTCTAGGCTGAACACCCCCAGGAATCAGCCCTGAGCTTAATACCTCTGTTTAACATTTATATAGGATTCTGATTACTGGAAAAAAAAAACACACTTCTGCTGACATTCTGACATGAGTTTAAGCAGTTCTGTGAGGGATTATTGCAGCTCTGATGAAACAACAAAAAATTCTGCTAATTGTACAGGAATCTTAACATACTTTTCACATTGTGCTTTCTTAATACTGTCAGTGCTTTCATTAAAAAAAATCCCAAAAGATTAGTTAATATTCATAAAAGCAAGTTAAAGAATTCTATCTTAGATTATAGCCTCATGAGGTTAGGTTATTTCTCTTTTTGGTTTCTCTCTAATATTTTGATAGTTCTTTCATTTATGACATTTTCAATCCTCAACTACTTTAAATGGATTCAACTAATTTAAATATTCATTTTAAATCCAAATTACAAAAACTCTACTAGAAGTACTGCTAGTTAATATTTCTTTTCATCAGTAAGCATTTAAAAGAAAAAGCAAACTGTAAACATTTTTATTTAACTCCAGCAAAAAATTAAACAAACCATTTATTTTTAATTGACTAAGAAATTGGGATTAAGATGGTTAATTCTAAGAGGGATTGGGTTAAATATGTCAATTTCATGCTGCAAAAATATAATTGCATCCAAAATATCTAAAAACATAAGTGTATAAACTGATGTCTAATAGAAAACAAACTTACGGTTACCGGCAGAGGGGAGGGGGTGGGAAGGGATAAATTAGGAGTTCAAGATTTGCAGATACTAAATACTAGTGATAAATAACAAGTTTATAGTGTGTCGCACAGGCAAATATATTCAGTATCTTGTAATAACTTAAGGTTAAAAAGAATATGAAAATGAATATATGTGTGTTCCTATATAACTGAGGTATTGTGCTGTACACCAGAAATTGACACATTGTATACTGACTATACTTCAATAAAAATATTTTATAAATAAATTTTTTAAAAAGCTGACATCTAGAGCCTAGACTTGTTATTAGAAAAAAAACAATGAAAGAATTCATTAAGTTGAGCCCACATCTATGTTTGAAAGCAAATTGAACCCAAACAACCCACTAGAAATTTTTCTTTCTGAAGTATTCCAGATGATGAGGAGATTCCACAAAATGTACTGTATGATAGTTTTATGAATAACAGTTTTTTGTACTGGTAGTAAAAACATCTAGAGCCAGTTTAATTATCTGAGTGCAGCATTTTGATTAGTCTTGTACCTAAATCTCTTATTCTTCCTGGGATTTTACATTTCAATAGAATATTATTATATATTTTTACTACACATTTTTCTATAAACAAGTTATTTTCTTTTTGAGAACAAAAAAACATAATCCATAAAGTATAGCTACAATTGAACATACAGATTGTATTTTTAATAAGAAATATCGTTGCATTGTAACTTCACTTTGAGGACAGTTATTGTGTGTTTTTGTGTAATTCTAAGTGTGATTTGAGGATAGCTGTATTAGTTTTTCTATTTTTATAAACTCAGATTACAGCTCAATGTCTTACATGAAGCTGGTGCTCAATAAATTCAAGAATAATAATTACAGGTCTTTTTGATTAAATGAAATGTGCACATTAGGAGAGTTGTTTTTTGACAGTAACACATTAGACATGGAATGTGTTTCGAATTCAGACAAGCCCGGCTAGTATCTCAGGTCAGCCAGTTGTTGTTTACGCCACCTTAGGCGAGTTACATCACCTCTGTGAACTCGGTGCCCTCATTTATAAAATGCGGATACAGAACCCACAGGGCTGTGAAAGCACTAATGGCAATGGACAAAAAGCACCCAACACACATCCAGTACACGGCATACACTCACTAAACGGTAGCAATTGTATTTATTGCTTATTATTCGTGCATTGTAACTTTCTACAAATACAGGATTTTATACTATTCAAGCTTGATATATGGCAGGCAAGTTTTCTTAACAGGTAAGGTTAATTTTCGGCTCCTTGTGCTACTCCTTCACACCTTTTACACCCTCTCTACTTTCTCCTGCCAGTAAGCAGCTCCCCGGTGGGAGCTTCCTGTTGGCAGTGTGGCTACTCTGACATGGACAGGGTCTCCCAGCCCTCACACCGGAAGCTGTCCCATGCAATCCATATTCACACTTCGTTTCCTCCCTCTATTTAGCTGGGTCCAAATTCAAGGGTTTTATGCATTTCTAAGGCATGCGGAAACTGGAAGATCTAATACTTTGGTACATTTATCCTTGCTGGCATCCATTGAAACACCTAGTTTCTTGTCTCATCTTTTGACACTCAAAACTAATAAAAGAATTCCCTTTTCATTGCTGTGACATCATTTTCGTAGAGTAATGGCCACCAGGAGCTTGACTGGGACGGAAATGTGTGTATGTGGAAAAAATTCAGAAAAGCAAAAAAGTTCAGAGTTCAAATATATTAAACTCCCGAAACTAAAAAACAGTAATGAAGAATCTGTTGCTACCAGCAGAAGGAGAATTTTAGAGGGAGAGGAGTCTCCCACTGGTAGAGGAACTAAAATCAGACTCTGATACATCAAAGTCAAATCAGGAAAGAACTCAGCAGTTTGAAGGGCTCGGCTCTGTCATTGCTGCGTGCTAACCAAGGGCAAGAATCAGGTCACACACGATGCCCTGACTAGGCAGCATCTGTTACAAGGTGAGGGACAGGTTTTCCCTAGCTCTGGAGCCAGAACAGGTAAGGGGGAAAAAAAAAAAGACATAAGAAAAGCTCTTCCTGGGTGGGGGTACAGAACCTGGAAGATGTCTAACTTTTACTTGCTGGATTGCTCACCTACCATTTGTACTGTTAAAAACCAAAATTCAACTGAGTAAATGTGAAGATCTAATTGGCTTTATTAAACGACTCATGAATTGGACAGCACCCCACCTGGCAACCTGAGGGGCTCTCTGAGGGGCTGTACAAAATGGGAGGTTTTATAGGCAGAAGGGTGGGGCAAGAAGGTGTTAACAAAAGAAAAAGGGTTATTTTGAGCCAGGACAACTTTTCTGGGGAGAAGGGAACCAAGGATTTTATCACGCAGACTGCCTCTTTATCCTCTAGGGTGATGGAGAAGGCCCACTTGACAGATTACCTCACTGGTGCCGGCCAAAAAATTCTATCCTGTTGATTAAAATTACATTTCTGGGAGAGGCAGAAACTGAAATTAGGTCAGGTATTAAATCTAGGTTTCGTACCACGAGCTTTAGCACGAGCGATGCCATTTTGGGGAGGCAGTTTTCTTTTTAACAGTGGCTTAGTGAAGGCACGCTGGATGATGAGTAAATATCATGTAGTTTATTCTACTGGGGATGTATATTATTCTTAAATCATACTTTTGCAGGTTTTTGTTTTTAAACAAAATTCCAAGATAAAGTAATTCTAGAACCTCAAAAGACACCCAGAGGCAAAAGCTAACACCAGAATTTAAACAAATTCTTTAATAAACAAACTACAGAGAAATCAGAATAGAATGCTGTTTATGCTATTTATTGCTATCCAGTTCTGATCAAAAAGGGACAATTTGTTACTGACTGCTCTGTTATCACATGTCATATGGGTCATCTGGAAGCTTAGGGATCTAGATGGAAAAAAAGGCAGAAGCAAGAAGAGGTGTGGAGAAGATGACTTAGGACTAACAGCAAACCTTGTCTCAGTCTCCCGGAATAACCTGATAAGAACTGTGTAAGAGTCTATCAGAGAAGCAAACACAAAAAAAGTGATCTGAATACTGATCTACTACAGGAGTTAGACATCAAGCCATTGTAAATCAATCTATGCAGGTTATTGTCTGTTGCTCTGGCTCCAGGTCAGCCAGACCAGCAGTCAGGAAATAAAGTGGAAAAGCTGAGACCTGCAGGGACAAATCAGAATCCAAGAGGAGCCCACAAGGACACAGTGGAATTTATGGCTGTCTGTGACCTCTTATAGCCGTGATGCCAAGACGGCTGCAGGAGAATGAGGCACTCTTTAATGTTGCTGCACTGTACTTGGCCTATAACTCAAAGAAACAGGAGATGTGGTGGGAGCTGAGGAAACTCAGGGTCCCCTGTTGCCCCACTCCATCAAAGTGAGCTAGGAGATCAGCAACAAGGTGAACGAGTTTCCACAATGTCTGGGGACCTACATCAAGCTTTAGAGCTTAAGGTCTGTCTTCCAGATCTAGCATAAAATGTCTTGTGGCCAGTGCCTACAGGGAAGGGAATTCTGCAAAATATAGTTCTAGTTTAGGTAAATAGACATGGGACAAGTTACCATAGACAATAAATAGTCATACTTTAATTATGAATGAGTATAATTTATAATTTGTCCTCAGTCATTTTGATTTATATTTGTCAGCTACTTAGTAAGCAGTCCATTTCATAATGTGAGTAACAGCAATGGTGGTTTGGTGACAGTAAGTACACACAGTACACTAGCAAAGTGGAGGGACCAAAATTAATTAATTTGAACAAATGTGAAATAATTCAATATTTCTAAAAATGTGATAAAATAAACATCTTAGATGTCATTACTTTAATAGGGAAGAAAAAACCTGACTATTCCTTTGGCCCTAACCCTGTGCTTAGTCATGTTGGTTTTGCACCTTTTGTGAAAGAATGTTGCCTAGAGACTGAAATATACAGGACAGCCCATTCTCAAGGCTCTGACCTTTAAATGTATATAATACTTTTCCATTCATATAGAGATTAAAAATTACAGAGCAGACAATAACATTTGTCTTGTTGGAGGATTACGGGAACATTGTGATCTGACCTAGGTAGACAGCTGCAAGAATAAAGGGTTCCGACACCAAGATGTTTGCAACAACTAACCACATTCCCTCTCCTTTTACTATAAAAGGATCCTGAATTGTGACTTGGGAAAGATGGTTCTCCAGGACTCAGTCTGACATCATCTCTATCTATTGGCCTTTTGAATAAAGTCGTTGTTCCTTGCCCCAACACCTCATCTCCCAATTTATTGGCCTGTCGTGCAGCGAGCAGAACAAGTTTGGATTCAGTAACATTACTGTTACTTTATAGTTTGGCTTTGTGTTACATTGAGTTGTGTATTATTGGATGGGCAATAGGTAAAGATGTACCATAATATTATCAGTTTGTAAGATCTCCAAAGGGTTTAAACTAGTCTTGAGTTGTACAACTGTCAAAGAATAACTGAGTTGTTTACATAAAATCCCAAATAAAACAAGCCCTTTTAGGATCTAAAAAGTAAATCTTTAACAGACTAAGCCCAATGAACTCTTGAAGTCACCTTACTGGTAGTTAATCTGGGAATATCAAGTTAACAACGCTCCCTGTAAAATGAAGTCTCAGTAGGGTCCATTCTCCAAGTCTGCTGAATTTTGTATATCGAACAGAACTCCTGATTTCCTTTCTGTTATCAGTCAGTAATTGGACATATCAAGACCAACCTTCATAGAAAATGCAAAGTCTACCGATACCTTTCAATTTCTGAATAAATGAAACTGAGTGGTAAAATGTCATCTCTCACAACTGCAGTCACGCCCCAAAATTGATTTGGGAAAATTTAAACAGATTCAATAGCCCTCGTATGTTCTCCTTCCTCTTACTTGCTGTGTGTCCTCACACAGATAGGTGGTAATTCTACATAAATAAACTGAAAGAGCATCCGGACCAAGGCTGTCGGACAAAACACTGCTGTGTCTTGTTCAGTTCAACAGCCAGTTCAGTTTGAAGTTCAGAGAACAATCGTTTTTTAATATAAGCATTATATGGAACATATTGATACTCAAAAAAAGTGTATCTTTTTTATGAAATTCAAATTGAACTGGATGCCCTGTATTTTTATTTGATTCATCTGACAATTCTAGCATATAATAGAATATTAAAATATTAAAATATTCTATTATATGCTAGAATTATATAATAATATAATATATTATATTTTAATTTTAAAATATATTTTAATTTTCTATTATATGCTATATATATATAATAGAAAATTAAAATAAAAAATGTTCACCTGAATTGTATGAATGATTCTTACATGGTGATGTCAGAACAGCTATCAGAAGGAGGCTAGGAAAAAAATCTTGGGAGTTCACGTGCCGGTTTTGATGGGAAGTCTCCTGCCTCCTTCTCCCCATCTCCACTCCATCCCAGAGAACATGTTCTCTTCTTGCCATTTTAGCCTGAGGGGCCTGCCTGACTCACCACAGATGAGTTAAACTGTCTGTGTATCGCCCCCATTCCCCAAAGAAGTGCTTCTCACTGCTGTCATCTTCCCCTTTTCTCTCCGTGCTTCTTGGTAACAATCTCAGCTGCTAATGTCAAAAAGGAACAAAAAATAAGACTCTGTTGTCATAAAAATGCTTCTAACATTTTTTTATTACACACCGTGCTGATGTAACTAGCTTAAAAAGTAATCTTTCAAACCGTCAAGAAAGGAAGGAAGGCTGCTGAAACCCCAAAAAGACAAAAATAGACAGAGTGTTAAAACTGCAACTGATCCTGTTCTGATGCCTTCAACAGTCTCTCTCTTCTTTCAGAGTTTTGAGGGCTTAACATTTAAAGAAGTATTGGGGGAGGAGTGGATAAAGGCTTACAAACAAAGTCTAAAACAACAAAACAAATGAATAAAAAGCAACAAACAAACATCAGGCAAACAAACGAGTTGCTTTTAAAAACTGTCCCCTCTCCATGACTCTTAAAAAAAAATCTTAAAATATATAAAGCAAAGGTTACCTGTATTATTGCAAAGGTTTATCATCAATTGTTTCTTAGTGATTTTTTTTCCAACTAACTTCTGTTGACGCCCATAGCTTTAATTATAGCGGGTAATACTAGAGATTTTAGGATAAAATAAGTATAGTCTAGCTCTTAAGAAAATAGCTTTTATAATTAAATAGATTGAAATCAAATATGGATTCTCTTCCTACTAGCTACAGGATGGGGATCAGATAACCCACTTAACCTTCTGAAGCCCTAGTTTGGTTTCCACTTGGAAACTCGTGTTATTACTGGTCCCTCTTTTACAGGGATCTGTGTAATGTGAGATAATGTCTATAAAGTTCTTAGAATAGGGCTCACCAAATAATTTGTTCCAAAATAATTATTGCTTATGATACAGCTCATTTTTCCCTAATAATTTCATTTCACAAATTGTCACACAGAAGCATGTCAAGTTTTGTTTTGAGTCTGGCAAGGGATGCTGAAGGAACACTGAAATTAAGGAGGGGATCACACAGCGGAAATGTGTTCACTGATTCATTTATTCAGCAAACTTATACTGAGTACCCACTATGCACCAAGCACTATGGGAGACTAAGATTACAAAGCTGAATAAAACATCCCCGTCCTCAAAGATCACACAATCTAATGAGGGAAACAGCCAGGGTGCAAGATAACTGTGGTGTGCTGAGTACAGTGATGCCAGCACTCTCAGTTTGAAAGGCACTCACCAACGCCAGGGATGAACAGAGGAGGAGGCACCCCTGAGTATGTCTTTGTTCAGTCTTGAAAGATGTACGTGAAGTAATCAGATAAAGAAAGGAGGATAACGTAAAAGTGGATTTTTACAACATACCCACCGCTTGGTGTTTCACTGTAGCACGGTACAGGATCTGCGACAGCCACCTGGAGCGACCACGTCAAGTTTCACGCAGGAGCGTCAGGACAGCACTGCACAGTGGAAGCCACAGCCAGACAGTGGAAGGTCTTACAGAGCATAGTTAGGTGTTTAGATTTTATCATGAAAGCAGCAAGGGACTACAGGAGACTTTTAATCAAGGAAGCAACATAATCAGACTTTTCCTATTTAAAAGATCACTCTAAAAGCATGAAGATTAAACCGGAGGGAAATGTGTACAGAAGCAAGAAGACCACATCTGTTGCATAATCAAGGTGAGATTTTGATTAAGAAAGTGGGAACTGCAGTAAAGACCGAGGGAGGAAAGGAATCAAGAAATATTTAGGAGTAGAATTAGAAGGGCTGGAGTGTAAGGACTACAGGAGAGAAATAATCATTGATGAGTCTCAAGAATCTGCTTTATGACACAGGTGAGGGTGGAGGAAGGCCAGGGCATGCAGTTTCTTGAAGTCAGTAAGTAACTGGCAACATTAGCCACAGCACCTAATTAGGAAGCATTTAACTGATACCAGAACAATACTATTTTAACATGTCCTCACCTGACAGGCTTTTGATTTTTTCAAACATCTAAAAGTAGTGTATTCTGATTTTAAAGTTCTTGGCAAATACATTGTTTATATTCAATCAGCCCTTTTTTATTTCTAAGGATAGTTTCAAGTGAAAACACTCTCCTTCCTGTAATAAAGAGAAGAAAAAGAGAAGACAGCAGTCAGCAGAAAGAGACCTTCATTAAATTCTGCCTTTTGTGGACAGTAAGGCATATGTCATACACCCACACATGGATGGACTTCCTCAAAGAGAGAAATACCTAGGTATTTCTAATGCATTTTACCTAACAATGAAATGCAAGCAAGAGTCCTAGTAAAACTAGACTGAAGTATGGAAATGGGGTCAAAACATACATGGGAAGAGAGAGCTGCATATGAGGAAAGACAACAGTAAAAAACAAAAATAGAACGTAATCTAATGAGTCTTCAAACGACCAGACTCAGGAGAGCCCTCTTCTCGGGGAAGTCGAGCACTTACCACACCACAGAAGTTTTGTAACAACATCATTACTTATTCGAATAAGGATTTTTAAGAAACAATGGTAGAGTACATTGAAATGGCAGATTAATGTGAAGTCCCAATTTTCAGTAGCTTATAACTTTGGCAGAACATTTAATTTCAAATGGAACTTGGCATGAGTTTACTCTGTCAGACTTCAGTCCTTGCCAAGTTTGACAAACATCCAGTTCAGCTGTTTGGGGCTAATGTGAATGCCAAAGTAGAGACTTCTTTTTTTTCACATTCAATTCAACGTTTTTCATTATAAAAAGCAAAAATGAGTAAATGAGTGTTTATTGTCAGGCTCCTTAATTAATGTAAAACAATTCTCACACAAAGCAGAAATGCGAAGTGATTCAGTGAGCAATGCAATGGACTGGGAACTCCACAGAAGTAATTCCAGTTTTGCTACTGATTCACTATATAAACTTGGAAAAGGAACTTCGCCTCTTTGTGTCTCAGCTTATTCAACAGTAAAATTAGGAGATTAATACAAACCTACAGAATCATAATGAAAATGACAGTAAAGTAGTTTTCAAATTTGAACATATATATAATAACCTCTCTTTTCAATATCCTTTCATTACAGGGATTTTTATGGAGATAAATAAATTTAAGGATGACCTATCTAAAGTTGTATAAAAAGCTAGTCTAGTAATATATAAACCATATCCTGGGAATTAGTTAAGATCTTTGGGAAGTTAAGTTTGTTCTTTTGAGTCATTGGATATCATTTAGTAAACTAATGATTTGGTTCACCATTTTGTAAATTACTGCTTCATTACATAAAACAACACCCAGGTGGCTTGAAAAGGTTAGTGCACTCTACTTCCAAAAACACTAATTTTCTATAAAGATAGTTTATGGATTAGGCAAAAAAAAACAAACAACTAGCTTAACAGGTCAGTGAAAAGGATGTAGGCGCTTTCTACACGTAATGAGTGAAATCACTATTTTCTTGGTCACATTAAGGATTAGTAAGCTCTTTTACATGGCACAGTTGATTGAACGACAGTTTGAATTGCCTCTTAGGACATTCCAAAACAGCTTCATTTTGCCTGCATCATCCCATCCTCCAAGTTGGCACTGCTCAGTGCTAAGAAGGAACAACTTGGCTAAACACAGATCTTCTCAAAGAGAAAGAAAGAGCTAGGTGAGTGACCAGCTGCCCCAGCCTTTTGGAGCACCATCAGAACGTCCCGCTTTGGTTTCACCCCAGCCCAGAGATTAGCAAAGCTGGGCTACATAGAGATGGCTGGGAACAAGGAAGAAAAGTGGGGACTACCAATATCAGCCATGGAGTGTGAGCAACCATGGTTCCCAGTGACCTCGTTTATGACCTCAGCATCTTTACCACTGAAGAAACTGAAGGCCAGCACAATTGCCATGAACCCCTGCAGCTTTTCCCAGCTTTTGCCCCACAGGTATTTGTGTTTCCTGACACCAGTCACTTGATTCCCTCCCTGCTTGCTCCCTCTCCCCTCCTCCTGCCAGAGCTCAGGAACTACACTGGCAGCTGTCCCAGGCCTCTGCAGCTGCACGAGTACAAGATGCCAGGCTAGATCCCCATGGCTGACCCCCTGCCACGCAGGCACACAGAACTAGCCCTTCCAGCTGTGCACTTGCACACTGCTGGACTTATGCCCATCACCAGCCTCCACTGTCATGCGCTCACAAGACCCAGCAGTGCCAGTAGTTTCTGCTGCCAGACAGGGCCCCTGCAGTTGTGAGTGTACCCACAGTTGGCTCCAGCCCTTGCTGCTTGCTTTGGCCCCCACCACACACGTGTATTTGCAACCAACCCCGACTTGCACTTGCAGTTGATCTTTGCAAAGCGTATGCACACCACTAGCTCCGGCCACTAACAGTGCTTTACTCTGGTCCCCAGAATCCCAACAGCCCTTGCAGTATCTTCAGATCCCCCTGTAGCACTCACCAAGGACCATGCAGTAGTTGATGTTGTGGACCCCAGTGCCCTGAGCCAGTGAGACACAACACCCCCTGCCCCAGTCCCAGTGCTGCCACAGGCTCCTGTACTTGATGCCCTGCACCACTAAGACCCAGGGGTAAAATTATTCTCCAGCATGATCCCAAACACCCATCAATAATTCCTCTAAACGTAAATGAATGATCCAGTCAGAAGGGATAGAGGGACAGGATGGATTAAAAGAACAAGACCTAAGTATATGCTGCCTACAAGTACTCACCATAGCTTCAAGGATATACAAAGGAGCAAAGTGAATGGGTAGAAAAAGGAATTCCATGCAAATGGAAACCAACAGAGAGCAGGAGTAGCTATATTTATATCAGACAAAACAGACTTTAATTAAAAACTGTAACAAGAGACAAAGAAGGTCATTCTATAATTACAGAGGGGTCAGTTCATTAAGAGGACACAAGTGTAAATACATATATATATACATACATACACACACACACTCAACATCAGAGCAACTAATATATTTATTAATAACAGATTTGAAGGAAGTAACAGGCAAAAATATAATAGTAGTAGGAGACTTCAACATCCACTTTTAACAATGCACAGATATCCAGACAGAAAACCCATAAAGAAGCACTGAACTTGCACTATACTTTGGATTAGACTGAACTAACAGACATATACAGAATATTTCATCCAACAGGAGCAGAAAGCACATTCTTCTCAAGCACACATGAAATACTGTCCAGGACAGAATACATCTTAGTTCACAAAACAAGCTTCAGCAAATTTTAAAAGACTGAAATTATACCAAGTATCTTTTCAAACCATAATAGTATGAAATTAGAAATAAATAACAAGTGGAAAACAGGAAAATTCACAAATATGTGAAGATTAAACACTGTACTCTTGGACAGTAAATGGTTCAAAGATGAAATCTAAAGAGAAATTTTAAAATATATTGAAACAAACAAAAATGGAAACAAAACATACCAAAACTTATAAGACTCAGCAAAAGCATTGCTAAGAGGGACGTTTATAGTGATAAATATCTACATTAACAAAAAAGAAGTATCCCAAATAAACTTTCACCTCAAGAAACAAGAAAAATAAGAAAAAAACTAAGCTCAAAGAAGAAGGAAGGAGATAACTAAGATCAGAGCAGAAATAAGTAAGAGATCAGAAAAAAAAAAACAATAAATGGAAGCAACCTAAATATCCATTGACAGATGACTGAATAAAAAAGAAGTGGTATATTTATACAATGGTATACTATTCAGTATTTTAAAAAAAAGAATAAAATAATGGCCATTTGCAGCAAACATGGATGGACTTGGTGATCGTTACTCTAGTGAAGTAAAGCCAGAGAGAGAAAGAAAAATACCATATGATATCACTAATATGTGGAATCTAAAAAAAAAAAGAGAAAAAAGAAAAAAGATGACACTAATGAACTCATCTACCAAACAGAAACATATTCACAGACACACTAAACAATTCTGTGGTTACCAGGAAAAAAGGGGTGGGAAGGGATAAATTTGGGAGTTTGAGATCTGCAAAGGTTAACAACTATATATATATAAATAGATAAAAAACAAATTTCTTCTGTATAGGACAAGAAACTATATTCAGTATCTTGTAATAACCTTTAATGAAAAAGAATATGAAAATGAATATATGTATATATATGCACAACTGGGACTTTATGCTATACACCGGAAACTGACACAGTGTAACCGACTATACTTCAATTAAAAATAATAATAACATAGGAGACATTACAATTGACACCAAAGAAATATAGAGAATCACATATGACTACCATGAACAATTAAATACTCCAAATCTGGACAACCTAGAAGAAATGGATAAACCTCAATGTTGCTGTTTCAACTTTAAATATTAGCCAGAGAGAAATTATTGGCCTTAAGGATAAATGTTAAATGAAGATAGTTTCTTTTCCAGCATTAAAGAAGTTGCCAATTGTCCCACAGAAAACATAATGAATTTGTAATATTTACATTATTAAAGTGAAGGAGGAAACTAAGCCAACAAAGCATAAATTAACTTAAAATATAACCATATAAATAAAAGTAAGTTAAACTTCTGGAGCTGGTAATCTAACAACAAAGCATTTTTGCATATTTTTATACTTCTTTCTATTCCAAGAACAGAGTCAGCACCCTAAAACAATTCAAAAGTCCTTAAACAAATCTTTTAGATTCTCAGCACTCAAATATTGGACTCAATGTATTGCTACAAGGCTTTGGTGTTTATCTCTTAATCCTTTATTGTTTAATAATCTTTCTTCACAGATGGTGACATGCAAATTATATTTTCCCAATGTAAATAGTGCTGGGAATGCAGATTTAAACCTGAATAAATCAGATTTGTTTTAGGTGGCAATGACAACGAAGAGAAGGACACATGGAGATGCCAAACAAACTTCTTGTTTCATTCTGCTCCTTATGGCCTTTTGGTTCCTAAGCAGGTGGGAAATCATCCAAACAGATTGTATCTCAGTATTAACTCAGTCTTATCAACTATTTACATTGAACTAAGAGTGAATACTTGTCAAGTCCCAAAATTACTTTAAGATGTCTATGCCTGCACTGCTGTGAGTGAAAGGAACACTGAACTTTGGCACAGTTATGTGCTGTATTCAACAAAATTCTTCCTTATGAACCACCAGCTCCTTTTCACTCCCAGGTGATATAGGGAACTCACTTCCCACCATAATTGAGCATTCCTCCTCCTGAGTTACAGTACCACCAAAGAAAGCTATTCTCAGTTAATTTGGTGATCATATCCAAATGATGCACATAATAGATGGCTAGGATGCTAAGCACTTATTTTAAAAACTGAGGCAAAAGGAGGGTTTGGCAAACTCTTACAACCAATGCTGCTATAAAACATATATAGCGCCTAAAAGCAGTTACTGTGTTCATATCCCAAACAGTATTAAAAAGAATAGACTTGGCACCTCAACCCACATTTGCACTCAACTGACTCTTTCTTGGCAGGTGATTTTAAGGCTGATTTGGATGCATGTTATGAGTTAGAAGCAAAAAACTATCTCCCCTTAACATTCCAAACATATTTTCAGCATAATGATTGTGGTACTTTTTTTCCACATTATTTTCGGTGTTCAAGGAACATAGGGCAAATATAATCAGAGAAAGATCCAGATAAAATATTTGATAGTGGTTTTTCAGACAGTTTTACAATCAAAGAGGTTGTTTTCTATAGAATCAGCAGGCGTCAAACCAGGAAAACACCAGCAATAGAGCTTCCGGTTAGATGGACATAATCAGGATAAGACCTGCAGAATGAAGCCTCGATAATTAGCCATGGAGAAGGAGGCAAGGACTGCTCAGGTCTCCGGGAGCTACAACCCAAGCCGATAATTACCATCAAACAGCAGAATGGCAGAAGTCAGAGAGGGAAAGTACAAATGAATACACAGAGAATAAAGGAAAAACAGATTTGATGTTTTATCAACATTCAAAGCCATGTTGCTAAACTCTGTCTCCAATTTAGTCCATTTGGCAGGAGAGGGTGGTCATTCGAAAGGTACCAATTCTCAGACTTTACCACTGTAGATTTTGATTAACTTGTCTAGGACAGTACTGAATTTCGGTATTTTTTAAAGTCTTCCTGAGTTATTTTAAATTGCAGCCAGGGTTAAGAAGCATTTGTCTCAAAGAAGATACATAACAAGCAAACCTGCATCAGAAAAACAGGCAAAACTGTTTACACTTTGATTACTGCTTTTTACAGAAAAAGACTTTGATAGATTTTTACTGAAAAGTATAAGATCTTTCATGGCAATCCAACTTGTTGGAGTCTGTGATATTATGATATACAACAAGAAATACATATTTGATCTCATCCCCATTACTGGCACAGAGCTCCTAAATCCTTTGGAATTTCCTAAATTTCCTAAGTGATAAGAGAGACAAAGATGTCTTTTGTCATTCAAAACACGCCCTTTCAACCACTCCTGAGTTAACTGTCAACTTTTGGAAACTCTTAGATAGAGGCCGGAGGCTGGCTGCCAGGGGAACACACCCTGTTATTAAGAGGGGGAGAATTTTCAGTCCCATTCCACCCCCACCAGATCTCTGGGAAAAGGAGGGACTGGAGGTCAAATCAATCATCAATGGCCAATAATTTAATCAGTCATGCCTATGTAATGGCACCTCCATAAAAACCCAATAGAGCTTTGGGGCTGGCGGTGTGAATGTAATCAGACAGAGCCCAAGAACAGGTCTCTCATGCTAAGACAGCATCAGCACATCAAAACTCAGCACTAAGTTTCTATGCAGGGCTCTCCCAGAAAAGGACGACTTTGGTCAACCAATAAGCACTTGCCTGCTCAGCACAAGTTACCTAAGACTTCTCTTTGCTCCTGTGAATGAAAATACTGCAGCCGTATCAGTAGACAATGCTGAAACCAAGTCATCAGCAGCTGCTGCCACCCCCCAGTGAGGACAGGCCTGCAGCCCAGTCTCTGCAGCCACTCACAGTGGTGCACTCTGAGCGGACTCAGAATAAGAAAGGAAAAGATACTGGCCCTAGATAGCTAGGTGCTTGTCAAAGGAATGAATTCAATGAGCCCAAATGTTTGCTTCCTCCCAAACACAGAAAAGCACTAAATTCTTTAACTTGAGATGCCTGGTTTTCTTTAGATAACAAGCAATCTTTTATTGTTTCAACTACCTGATCTTTGTTGTAAAGCTCCTATATATCCTAGCTCCTCCCCTACCTCTTGGGAGCAGTCCTTCAGAGCAATCTGAGGGGCTGTCATCCCGGCTTGAGTCCTCCCGCCAAATAAAACATAACTCTCAACTTTCAGGCTGCGCATTTATTTCAGTCGACCCTCCATATAAGAAAAGTAATCCTCAGACTCACAGACACAGAAAACAAACTTATGGTTACCAGAGGAAGAAGAGGGTGGGAAAGGATAAATCGGGAGTTTGAGATTGCATATACTAACTAATATATATAAAATAGATAAACATGTTCATACTGTATAGCACAGAGAACTACATTCAATATCTGGTAGTAACATATAGTGAAAACGAAAAGAAATATATGTATGCTCATCTATGACTGAAGCATTGTGCTATACACCAGAAATTTACACATTGTAAACTGACTATACTTCAATAAATATATATATATTTCAGTCGTATATATATATATATATATATATATATATATATATATATATATATATATATATATATATATATACACATATACATGTAAGCCTGACTTAACCAATCAGCAAATGCCCAGTACGACTTCCTTGCTCCTGCTCACTTTGGTCTTGTTTTGTGTAGCTCTCGGAGCGCCTTTCTCTCTGTTAGATTGGATGCTGCCCAATTCAGGAATTGCTCAATAAAAATCTACTAGATCAGCAAACTGTCTGGAAAATTTTCTTTTAACAGGGAACACGTGGAGGTGCAGGGACTGTGGTGAGCCTGGAGACGGCATGGAAGCTCTGTGCCCTTTCCCCCACACCTTGCCCTATGCATTTCCTCTGCCTGCTGTTTCTGAGTTATATCCTTTTATAATAAGCCAGTAATCTAATTAGTAAACTGTTTTCCTGGGTTCTGTGAGCTGCTCCAGCAAATTAATTAGCAACAAGGAGGGATTTGTGGGAACCTCCAATCTGTAGCCAGTCAGTAAGGAATACACGTAACAACGCGGACTTCTGATTGGCTTCTGAAGTGACAATGGGAGGGAGCAGGATAGCGGCGCTGAGCCTTTAACATGTGGTATGGGACACGATCTCCAGGTAGACGGTGTCAGGACTGAATTATAGGACCCCAGCTAGTGTCCAGAAAGTTGGACAATTTCTTGGTGCAGGTGAAAACCCACACACGTCTGGTCACAGGTGTCAGAAGTTAAGTGCTGAGAGTAGAGGAGAAACACGGTGGGTCTTTTCCTTTACAGAGTCCCTAAAATTAGACCCTTTCTTTTTTTTCTCTGGTTGTCGCATCTATTTCAGGCTCTCCCAGTGAGGCCTAGGGTGCACATGATCAAACTTGAAGTCCTTCAGGGGAGCTGTTGACCAGTAACTGTGACTTTTGAGTTCCTTATGGAGCCACTGAGTTTTTCTAGCACGTCAGCTATACCCGTACTCTAAAGTTACACCAAATAAATCTGATGTTTACTAGTGAGATTAAATTTACCTACAGTAAAGTCACAGATCTTAATTCCACAGTCCAGAGATTTGATAAATGCAAACACCAGTAATACCAAGAGAATCAATATACAGCACATTTCCATAATCTCAGACTTCATCACCTTATGTACCACCTTGCATTCAACCTGCTCCAAGGGCAACTCACTTATTTCTGTCACCACAGATTAACTGCTTGTTCTTGAACAAGGAACTGATGGTACATACTCTATGATGTCTGGAGTCTTTTATTAACCTCACGTTTTTAAAGGTCATCTTTTTTGCTGTGTGTATCAGCAGTTCACTCTCTCTGGAATTAAGTAGTACCCTACTGTATACATATACCACAATTTACCTATTCTCTTCTGGATGGACCTTTGACAGGTTTCCAATATTTGGCTGCTATAAAGAAAGCTGGTATAAACATTCTTCAATAAGTCATTTTGTGGGCTTATGCTCAAAATTCTCTTGAGCATGGGTAAAAGGAAAAGGAATGAAATTACTGAGCATAGGTAGGGGAATAGTTAACTAAGAAATCTCCAAATAGCTTTCCAAAGGTATTTACCATTTTCTACCCCAACAATGGCAGAGGAATGCCTCAGTTGCTCCACATCATTACCAACATTTGCTGCTATCAGTCTTTAATTTTAGCCACTCTAGTCAGTGAAAACAGTGTTTCACTATGGTCTTAATACGCTTTCCTTGATGACTAATGATGAAGAGTAGAGCTTCTAAAAATGGATTCCAGGACCAGCAGGATCAGTATCATTAAGAAACTCATTAGAAATGCAAAACTTATAGTCCATCTTAGGCTTAATAAAGTCAAAAACTCTGAAGTTGCAGCTCAGCAATCTGTTTTAACAAAACCTCCAGGTGATTCTGATCCACAATTAAATTAATTCACATGCTCAGGTGGCTTTTGGTCTCAAACTCTATAGCATAAAATGTAGGTAAAAGTTAAATATCCTAATTTGTATTTAATAGGAAAGATTTTATACAATAGAACACAGTTGTCCTTACACAAGTAATCTTCTAGTTTTTTCTTATAAACAAAACTAGAAATCAACCAATTTGAAGTTCTCCAAAATTCTAATGCCCATACAAGTGGACTTTCTAAACATAAAGCTCAAATAATTCCTTTGAATTCAAAGAATAAGTTAAGGATGAAATTTTAAGAATATTATAGCATCTCAGACATCTACAGCCCTAGAAATACTGTTATTTTCTCCAGTTTAATGTTATTATCCCCAATAAAGACTTATTTTTTTATTATACTATGACATACAATAGGCAGAAAATTTTCAATTAACACCTACACTTTCAAAGCATCTCTTGTACATGAGAATACAGCACAATAGTAGGCATATTACAACCTTGTCATTAATTTGAACCATTATAAATCAGTCATGCATTATGTTTCCTTTGTACCTTAAGATTTTAATAAAAGTTGGCAATAGCCCTTTAATTCATGTTCTGTAGAAAGTCAAATTTCATATTTTCTCTAAATTCACAAGGTCTTGGGTTTATTGTTCAATGGTGTTCCACATTATTTTACCCACCCTATTTTTGAATTCATTTTTGTTCCACACCCCTTCTCTCCCTTGAAACACATGCCAATCTATGCATGGAATTCAATCATTTAAAACTGAATTCCCTAAAAACCACTTGCAGTTGGAATTTATATGTATGACAAGTTTAGAGAAGCCCTGTGATAATGAACTGATCTTTCATCAAGATAACTAACTGTTCTATGCAACAGACATTTTCACTCTGGAATGTCTTTCACCCATGCCAAAACTGGAAATTTCTCAGCACTTACAATTCCCCACAAGAGCCAGCGTCCCATTTTGTTGCTAGGCCTTTGTTTCCCCTTGTCATCTTTTCCAGTAAACCTCCCACTCTAATTCTCTACTTTTCCTCCCCTACTCTCCAATTTCTCACTAT
Source organism: Camelus bactrianus (assembly GCF_048773025.1). Classification (NCBI taxonomy): domain Eukaryota; kingdom Metazoa; phylum Chordata; class Mammalia; order Artiodactyla; family Camelidae; genus Camelus; species Camelus bactrianus. The sequence continues at coordinate 6,893,541 of NC_133561.1, read as the reverse complement.
TCTTTACTATAACAATACAGGAGTCTTTTTATGCCACCATTCTGTTCAACTCACGCCTCTGAGGGTCACAGATGCCAACCCAAGGAGCATATAAAGCTATCAAACCACTTTAGAAATCACCTTCAGAAGAAACCTTATATTGGCTATCAAAATTATATATGTGCATCTATACAACATATAGTTGCATATATTATATATAAATATTTAGTGTGATGCACCAGCGGCTTATTCCTATTTGACAGGTGAAGAAACTAAGGATCAGAGGAGTAAAACAACTTGTCTAAAATTATCATACAGTGAGTAGCAAAGCCAGAACTTGATCCCAGGAGGCCATGTGCTCTCTCTGTTACAGCAAACTGCCCACTAGAAGACAGCTCTGGGCAGTTAACTATAGAAACTGACCCTCTATCACCACCACACATACTCACCCGAAGGACCAGCTACATAACTTGCAAGGCTCGGTGCTAAGAATGAAATGAGAGGCCCCTTGTTCAAAAATGAAGAATTACAGGAGGATATAGCTCAGGGGTAGATTGTGTGCTTAGCATGTACAAGGTTCTGGTTCAACCCCCATTGCCCCCCCCCCCCAAATAATACCTAATTACCTCCCCACCAAAAATAAAAATTAATTAATTAATTTTAAAAATGAAGAATTTCAAGACAGCATGAGAGCATTAAAGGAAGTGCAGGGACCTTCTAAGCATGGGGTGCTGGGTAACAGAAGCCGGCCCAGCTTCCACATCCTCCTCTGCGAATCCACTCTTTTTGTACTGTGGGATATCAATTTTCCATGCTTGTTGCAGAGACTCTCCATTTCTTTATGTTAGTTCTGGTATTTACTAACTTTCTACATGCTTCCTGTATTAGGTTTGGGGCACAGTTCTTCTAACCGTGACATAGCTTCCTATTTTGTTTGCCTCATGAATTCTCATTAAGTCTTCCTCTTTTTTCAAATAACCAACTCTCTGAAGGCCCCCAGCACTTCAAGAGAGTAACTGTATCACCTTTGCTGTATTTCATATAAAGTGAACTAGGCCTGTCCGACTCTGGAGTATTACACAAGCCTTGCTCCATGTACACAGATCCATAAAACTGTATTCTAATGCAAATACTGGTTTATTCCAAACTCTTGCTAACTCTGTGGAACACATCTGTTAATTACTTAACCATTAAATTTAGTAATAGCTTTTTTTGGGGGGGAGCACTTTAGTTTTTATTTTTGGTAACCAACAATTGCATACTTTTTAATCATATGATTACTACATTTCCCTTTTACCATCCCAATAAAGTTTAAACCTAAGACAGTTAAACATTTTAGAACCTAAGCATTCAGCTGAATCACTATGGGGCTCAGTGGTTTTGCACAGCATAATTTTGAAAAGCAACTTTTCATAAAATGCATGCGTGCTATTGGAATAGTTCAGCTACTTGAGAACTGACGACATAATCTTGAAGCATGAAAATAAAAACAGGGTTTTATCTTTACTTCCGACTTGGCTAAATTTATAGTTGCATGCTTTATTTCTTTAATTAATTTCCATTACTGCAATTTGTAAATCTATCAATAAATAGCATCCTTTTCTCTGCCTGAGTTCTGACCCAACTGAGATAACAACAAGAACTAATGCAACACAGAATAACCCTTTATAATGAAAAAGGCTAGGCTACAGAATATGACATGATTCTGAATACAAGATCCTTCTGAATCCTAGATTTGTGCAGACTGGCTGACACATATCTAGGGCAGGCCCGGACATGGGGTTTCCAGTTATCTAAGGCTCTCTAAGACTATTACCTCAAAACTTTGTAAAGTGAAACAATTAGTATGGCTGCAGGAGACAGGTTTTGGTTCTTTTAACCCAGTGAATCTATCTATATAGAGTTGTGGTCTACATTCCCATCACCTGGGAGGTGAGATAAACAGTTTCACTGCAAAGCCCTGGACTCAGATTATTACTCCTCCAATGCCAGTCACCTTTTCTCTGGGAATTCTGCTAGGATTACTGATAGCTGGATCAGCTTTACTACCAGAAGTTGCTGAAATAAGTCAGAATAGAATTTTTTAAAAAGACAAATCTCTAAGCGACTCTATTACTTATCCCACATTTTGGTATTCCCTGTAGTCCAATATAATCTAATATAAAATTTTTCAATATAAAATACCACCTTGATAGAGATGATTAATATTTACATATAGACCTCCTCCCATCACTAAATTCCACTCTAATACTTGTAGCCTCTCCCTAGCCCTTACTTTGTCCTGGAGGTGAAGAACGAAAAATCCACAGATCAAATCTTCTCATAAGTTAAGGGTCTAAGATAATTAGCAAAATCAAAATCTTTTTCCTCCATGAGTTAAATGTCCAAAGAAATAAATAAAATATTTTATTAGCCAAATAAATAAAATAAAAGCCAAAAATATCCTCTTCCATTTCACACTTTGCTCAATCTTAGCTGGAAGACTCTGTTTGTGTGGACTTTTTAGGCTATCTCTCACTGGAATAAGATTTATTATGAAATTTTTATGGCCTCACAAAGTGAATTAATTTCATGTCAAGTTTCTGATGTACCTCACTTTTAAAGAGCACTTAAAGATGATAGCATATGCAAAATTAATGTAGTATTAGCCCCATGCTCACCGAATTTAAAAGCAAGCAAACCGTTTCCCCAAAAGCAGCTCCTCAGGCAAAATTATGTTCCTATAATTTAGGACCTACTGTTGCCAAAGACCATGGTAGAAGCCTGGTAGTTTCTGAGGGAAAGAGGCTTAAGAAAATAAAGTATCAGATCAATCCTCTCCAGGGTGTTTACTGTGATGCTTGTGCTGTAATACTTGTGAACATAAATTCAACTAGGAGAAATATACTAGCAGAATTTTAATTGTGCCAATGTGCAGTAACTATTTCTGGGAGGAAAAATCTAAGTTTGCATAATATCTCCTCCCTAAGTGATTGAATACTGCTGACTTCTTGAAGAGCTTAAAAAATACAGAACCATGGCAGCCCTTGTCATCAAGTCTTAGGACAGCTTCCCTTCAAGAAGAGCCTGAGATGCGGATTCTTTTTCCAGGGATTCAATAAGAGGATGCTGCCTGGTAAAACTCACAAGGGGATGGGGAAGCAGAGTAAATCAGAAGAGGAAGCTAGGCAAAGCTGTGAGTTTAGCTGAAGGTTAGACTTAGCTTGGCCCGATCAGGTGCTCTGGAGGGACGGACACAGAGCACACCTGGGAGCTGCAGCAGCAGACTCTCAGCAGCAAGGGACTCTGATAAAAGAGATGTGGATGGGGCACCAGAGCACCCACCTCAAAGGGTAAGTGCAAGCCAGAAGTGTGAGAGAAGAGTTTCTACCATTTATTAAAGCCATGTTCCATAAACAATAATTATCCATGAAGCACGTGATCATTTTGATTTTGTAAATCTATGAAAAGCTATCACTGAATGCCTTAAAAAGTTGATAGCATATTTTGAATTTTATTTTCTGTCAAATGAAGATATATGAAGAGGAAATTAATGAATCCAGAATCCATTTCTTCTATCAGGAGATAATTTAAATATAACTATGACTTTACAGACTAAATCGTTGGATCTGCCTACTAGGAAAGGACTGGAGATGAATTTTAAAAGTATAGCCTTACTTGCTTCGTCTTGAATAAAATGAATATCCAAGCTTGCTGAAATTGCTTTAAAATCTTTTCTTCCATTCCTATTAACATACTTATGTGAAACTGGTTTCTGCACTATCAGAGTTGTAAGCAAGGAAGAAAAGGAAAAACAAAGCAAAACACAGAACCAGTTTAGATATCACTGTCCCCTGTATCACTCATTCAATCGATATTAGCTAAGCTAACAAGCAAACAGAAAACGAAGTTCGTTTGTCACTATAAAACTTTTACATACTGATATACATAGACTGGCTCCAAGAGTGATTTTAGGTGCTTAATATGGGAATCATTATTTCACATGTAAGTTTTGTTGATTCATAACTGAAGAACAACAAAGTTATGACTACAGGAGAGATTTTCTATATTAATCATGTACACAAATATTTTCAGTGAATGTCTTTAAATTTACAATTGTTTATTTTTCACTGTTTTACGTTTCTTCAGATTAGATATGCTGGAGTATATAAATATTTTTATCTGTTGAGGAGAATAATAAAACTATTGAGTCTTGTATTTTATATGAATTTTCTTTCGATTTTTAAAATAGTTTGTCTTATATTTTGCAAAGGCGTCAGTCCAAGATGACTTTGTAGTTAAAAAAACAAAAGCAAAAGGTTCTCTTTCACCAAAGCTAATGTGAGAATCAGCCGCCCTAAAGTTCAAAAGCACCTCTTTGTTTCAGCTGTGCCCATGAAGCTGAAGATCCAGCGGCAGGAGCTGGTAGCCTGAAGCTGTCCAGACCTAACACAAAACTGCTTTTGCTCAGGCCGGCATCAGGCACAGCACCTCCCACCCTTGTGGTGAGCAGGCAGCTAAGGCCCACCCAGCCCCACCACCAAGGTCTCTGCCTTTCCTGCCTCCCCACTGACCTTCAGTTTTAGCTGAAGCACAAGATCCCAGAGTCAGTACTGAGAACAGCATAACCTTTTCTGAGAAAGCCATTTTTTAATTTTTCCTCTCATCTCAAAAGCCCACTCTTCACCCTAAATTGGTTATCCTGCCTCTTTCTTTTTCTCTGGAGAAAACTGAAGGGATCAGGAGAGAACGTCCTTATCCTTCCACCACAAATCCACACACCCAACTTTCCTTCTCTTCAAAAAGGATGGACTTTTTCACAGGCCAACTCCCATTGTATGTTCAAAAATTCCATCCCCTCTCTCCTCTCAATCACATTTCACTATTTAATTATGCCTTTTTCTCTTCTCTATTCAGTTTTCCTCTCTTCCTCTTCCTCCAGCTCATGGTCCATTTTCCCTAAAATCAAATTAGATCAGCTTTGCTCCCCACCATTCCAAAGTCACTGTTTCTGTGAAGGTTACCAATGGCCTTTATCTAACCAAATTCAGTGCTTACTCTTGGCTCTCATCTTATCTTGACCTAAAAACCTACTGATTTCTTCTTTCTTGAAGTATTTTCTTTACTTGGAAGTTAGGACTTGCCAATCTCCCAGCTTTCCTTCTATCTCACTGACAGCTTCCCTTTAAACTTCTTTGCCAGATTCTCCAGGCTTCTCTCTGAATGCTGTAATGCCCCAGAGCAACTGCTCCAGAGCTACGCCTTTGGCCCTTTTCTCTTCCCTGGCTGTGTACAACACCTAAGTGGACTCATGTGGTCCTGTAACTTTAAATAACTTCCATTTCTTGATGGCTCCTAAATTTATATCATCAATACTGGCAAAACCCCTAAAATCCAGACTTGTACATTCAGCTACTTAATTAACATCTCCACTTGAATGTCTTTTAAGGATCTCACACTTGATATGTGCAAATTGAACACTTGGATCCTACTTTCCGAAATCACTTGATCTCAGCCAGTTTTTCTCATTTCATTAAATGATGCTGCAATTTGCCCAATGGTTCTGGCCAACAATTTTGGAGTATTGGACTGATCTCTATCACAACCTAGTGAAGTGGAGGTAGAAGTCATGAACATCATCTACAGGCCCATTAAAAAGAGAAGCAGGATTTTCTACTCTCTCTCTTTCCCTACTGAGCCACACTGAAGGTGATGTGTACTTGAAAGGACTTAGTGTGTTACAGACACATTTAAAGGTGCCTAGATCCCTGAATCACCAACTTGGGTGAAAACCTTTCATGGGGGTCATCCAATAAAACAAACATTAGGCTTTTATGTGAATGAGAAATGAACATTTGCTGGGTTAAACTACTGAAATTCTGGAGTTCTTTATTACAGCAGTGGTCTGTTCGTACTACCTCAGAAGTTCCAATTTACAAGGATGGTATTACTTATCAACAAAACCAAAACTGATGTGCTATTGCTTTAGTGGCTAGGAAGCAGGAGGCAACAGGAACTTAAAAAAGCAACCCTGAAGGCTGGTGAGCCATACATTTTGTGGCAAAACATTCAGTAAAAATTTACCTACAATAACTTGAAATGAAGAGCATATACTTACTGAGCCAATAATTTTAAGGCAGTGTCTGGAAGGAGTCAGAGTGACATTATCCATCAGCTATTCTGAGTTGTTTTTTCAGAAGTCAATACAAGAAAGAGAGCTGTCAATGAAAGAAGTAGCTGACGTGCAGGGCAAGAGCAAAGGGAATGGAGAAAGTCCAGCAAGTGCATTATAGGTTTAGTAAAGCTAACTTCTCTGGACCATAAATAGTAAGAGATTAAAAGAAAAGAAAAAAAGAAAGAAAGAAAAGAAAAAAAAAAAAAAGCCTTGAGAAACAAAAGTCCAACAAAGCTTTCAAGTTAAACTAAGTGACTGTTTTGCAGGAAAAAAATGAGATTAAGAATGTTACCCAAGACCCTTAGTGTCTGTAGCCTCAAGGTGGCCATAGTTAAACAGAGAGCATGTGGGTAGAGGTAATAAAGGAAAAAGTCAAGCTTGGGAAATAATTTTAGGTACAAATTTGTGTTTATTGCCACATGGAACTGTCTGGAAGGAAACAGATAAAAAGCTCCCTAAGTTTTTGAGGAAATTGTATTGCCAAAGAAATTGCAGGCCTGGTCTAAAACTAGTCTATGACTGCTTGTTGAGTCCTAAACCCTCTACTGAAATAACCCAAGGGTATCTGATGAGCCTCTGACAAGCAGCAGGTGCCACAGCTATGTTTCCCCGAAGAGGACACACTCCCTCCCATTCACATTAGCTCTGGTCACGGAGGACAGTGGTCAGAAAAGTACTTTCTAGAGAGCAGAGGAAGGAGCCATGAAAACTGTTGTTTAAGGGAGTGTTATTGAAGAACAAGAGCAGAGTCTACAGGGTCTTTTTCTCACCCCCATTTAGGAGGCTTTCATAATGCGTGCCCAGCAGATTCTAGTAACTTCTGTGGAGTAGAGATTGCACTGGACGGGCCATTCTCCCCTTTATGGGCAACTTTTATTGTAATTCTCATGTCCTCACTTCATCATGATGTATCGGGTATGGAGATGTATGTGATTTTTAATAACACGTATTTTCAGTTCACGCCACCAACAACATCTAGATCAGACAGAAGTAACTGCTCATCACCTGGAGAACACAGGGTTATCAGGTGGAATTTTCTTTTGTAAGTGAAGTATCCTCAGTCACGGTGTGTTAATTTCTGGTGTACAGCAGAATGTTTCAGTCATACATATGCACCCATGTATTTGTTTTCATATTCTTTTTCACTATTTTACTATAAGATATTGAATATAGTTCCCTGTGCTATAAGGAGATTTATTTTTTAATCTACTTTTATATATAGTAGTTAGTATTTGCAAATCATGGGATTTTTGAGTTCCCTCCCTGAGGAGGGAGGTGATGTGTTCCACGTGCACAGGAGGGGTGCAATGGATATTTGGTGGCCAAACTGGCACACAGAGGCAGAGCCTGGCTAGATACTAAAGGTTTTACCTCCTTCTCCTGGGCACCGAGCTTGACCGTGGGTCACAGTTGTGCTTGCTGGAGTGAAGACATTCAGTTCTGACCAATGGAAGGAAAGTGAAAGTAATACATACCCTTCGAGGCCTCACTCAACACACACCCCACGAGATCCCCTGTTCTCCTTCCCTGTTGAGGCTGCACACAAAGGGTTCCAAGGGTCTTTGACAGAATCAAAAGATGAATGGAACTTAAGGTTCTACCTGACAGACAGACGCTGGAGAGAACAAGCTCCCTGTGCCTGGAGACCTGCCTGACCAGGAGCTGGGCTCTTACTGGAATGAGAAGTAAAATTTGGTCTGTTTGCCGTTGGAATGCTGTATTCATCTGTTACAGCAGTTAGCTTTCTCTGCTAATAGGGCGGGTGTTGTTATTACTTCTGTTACTCCTATTTTATACTACATTTATTACATTTTCAACCAACACTTGACTAGTAGTTACTTGAGGGCAAGACAGAGGCTTAGTACTTACTCTGACCCCTCATTAAACTTCCTTCCAAAACACATTCACTGGACCTAGCCTCTTAAAGCAATAACATAATCTACACCCCATTACACTGGAGTAGTAAGTACAGAGGCATTAGAAGACTGAAATCTGAATTGAGAGCACATTTATAGCTCTGCTTTATAGATTTTAGAAAGGTGCTAAAGTCAGTACAGCTTGTCCAATATTTGGGCAAAATTTGTTAGCTTTTTGTGTGATGGTGGCTGCAAAAGAAAAAAATAAAAAACTCAAGATCAAGGTGGTGTCAGGTGAAACAGGGATAAAGCCACTCTGGAATTTATTTAATTGAAATCTTTAGCATAATTCTTACTCTACACAGAAACAAAAACATTAAATCTTACTGATAAATCCTGAACTTAGTTGTTAAAACCAAACATTAAGTTAAATTCCTCAATATTATATCTATCTGATTGATCTCTATTCTTATTAGTACTACCACACGCACGATAAATTCCTGTGTGTCATACTCATTCATACAATTCTTGTTAAATTATCTGATTCCTATAAAAGAAGCCAAATTGTAATTAACCTCTATGTTTTAAGAGCTTTCACATATCTTCCCAAACCTATGTACCCATTAAAGTTTTGAATAATTTCTTAAATTATCCTCTCCTCTACAAAATTGTCTTTTAAAAATTGACATGTTTGGAACACTCAAATATTTTATACAAGAAAAATACGAATTTATTTCAAGTGATTTGTTACTAATGAGATACACTTTCACCTAATTGAGAAACTCTGCCTAAAATAATGTTTTATTGTATTAGAAATAGAAGCATGAAAACACATGAGAACTCCTGAGTCCTTTATTATGAACTGTATACTTTCTTTTCAGTGGGTTATAATGCTCCATTCAAATCAGAAATGTAAGGTGAAATAATTTTTGAATTCTTTTGTATCATTAATTCCGTGAAGATAAGTTTTGGGGATAAAGAATACAAGTGATCTGTGGTTCTAAGTTTAGTGTGTAAGGGAAGTGTCTGGAAATGTAGTGGGCAGATTTTGAAGGGCAGCAGAGACGCAGTCATGTGGTCACTGGAACTGGGAACTACTGTGAAGAGGAGTCCACATGGGCTGCTTGAGACCATGGCATCTGGCCACAGGGAGTGTCTACTTCTCATCCAGTCAACGGGGAAGTGCTGAGCTTCATTTCTAGTACACTTCCTTTCACTTCTCTGAGACCCTCTGAAAATTATCTTGGAAGCTGATTAAACCATTATTCTAAAAAGTAAAAAATGGAAGGTCAAGTGGAATTGTGGATATAATCTTTCTCTTAACTTAAATATTATTGAATCAATAAAGTCAGCATCTACTCTTGACGTACCCAGTGACTATGAGGATTCTGTCCTACTCAACTGGTGGATATTGTCATCCAAACCTGCTGTTAAAAACTAAGAAACAAAAAATAAGTTGGATGTTGTTTAATCTATCCAGGCACAGGAGGTGGTTAATCTCCTCATTAGGACTGGATTCAGACCACAGACATGGTCGGTGATAAAGCTGATAATGCCAAATGATCAGAGGAGAAAGCTAGGCTGGGATTTGTTCAGATGACCAGGCACCCCGATGGAGGTAGGGAAGTGGGTGTTTGACATGTCCTTTAGATCAGAACAGTACCTGGAGTTGAACATGGCAATCAGCCTGGGGTAGAAACTAGATGCTGAGAAAAGATTAGCTGGGCATGATCAGAAATAACAGTACCCAAAAATCAACTCCTTGAGAGTAGGGCCCAGTCCTGCCTCATCTTTATGTCCCCAGAGCATTATAAATTATCAGTACGCCTCTGAATGAATTCAGAAAAAAGATTTGGTATCACAGGGGAGAGATGCACAAATGCAGCATGTGGGCTATGGTCTCAATGGCGATCTCACTCCAGTAGGAAGTCCATTTTGATCTTCAAAAGATCTGTCCTGAGAGCAGAATTTTGGTTTCAATGGAGTAAAATCTATATGCCATTCTCAGAAACCCAGTATTTCCTTATCATGCAAAAATATATTTATCAAGGGTCAGAAGAAATGTTCACCTTTCAAGAAAAATTAAATTAAACTATGTAATTCTTTAAACAAAGATGAGACAAGGCCTGGATAGTAATTACACATCAGATTTACAAGAACACAGGAAGCAGTATTTCCACAACCACCAGCCTTCTGTCTCTCTCTCTCCCCATCTCAGATTGTGCCTGTGTACAAATGTGTTTGTTTATTTTGTTGTACAAAGGGTTGGGTGAGAATACAAAGCAAATTATTAATGCAAATAAAAAAAAAGATGTGTTTGTTCAGGAGAACAAGTTTGGATTATTGTCTGGAGGTTAATTTTCTTATGAGAATCTACAAATAAATTATACTAACATTGGAGTTCATTAAATGCACTTTTGTGTTCTTCTTGGCTAGGATTCTTGAAGGATATATCAGGTAGAGAACAAGTAAGGGAGAAAAGTACTTTTTTAAAATTTTCATGATACTCACAAATTATCTGATGATATATTTTCTGATCTAGCTTATTAAAGATAATATTAAATACATTTAGTAAAATTTAAACTCATTCATAGATTAAAAAAATATATCAATAAAAGCAAACAAAATTCCTCCTATAATAAAATATGTGTTCTTTGAAGAATGAATTATGGGCACAGGATACATGTACAATTATATGTACATATATGTGTACACATCTATGTACATGTACATATGCACAGTTTGGATAAATGTAGACAAAATATCTGAGTGAAGAATAAAAAATAGGATGTCTAATCATCCATTTATTCTAGTTACTCACATAAATCATAATAGATGCTGAAGTTCAGATATTAAAAAAAAGCAAAGTAGATTTAAGAACATTCTAGGTGTTTTACACTAGCTTTGTCAAACATTTGATTTTTAGATACCTAGATTTGTAAATTTCCAGGTGGAATTTCTCAATTTTATCTAAATATCTAGATATTAGTCAAAACTTACTAGTCCTTACAGACAAGTAATCAATTAAGTCAGAAAAATTTCCTCCTGGGAGTGAAAACTGCCTTACTGTGTGAAAGACACCTATAATCTGTTACGTCTCTCTTTCAAAAACATTCTGAATTTTTCACTTGTTTGTTGTTTATTAAAGAAATTCCCTTGGCTTCCATGATATCATACTCTCTTTCCTCATCTACTATTTTCATTGTATATTCTCAGGCACCTGCATTGCCTGTTTTTTCTCTGCTTGCTTAGTTTATTTTTTCAGCATTTTTCCCTTGGCCACATTGATTTTTCTCACTCTATGTCATTCAGTCAGTCATTCTCAATAAACAGGGTACATTTTGAAAATCTGTTGGGGCATTACTGGTTGTCCCATAATGAGAAGCATGTTTAGTGGGCAGGGGCCAGCTATGCTAGACGTCCCGCTGCCTATGGGACAATCCTATGAAACAGGAAATGGCTCACAGCCTGGACAACTTTCAAAAGTTTCACTAGACCTTCACTGGTAGTAAACATGCTTAAATATTCTGAGGTGAGCACCTAACTCCAATTTACACAAAATCCAGCTGGTGTTTAACCTAGGATACACTTGTAATTTCTTTTGTTTGGAATTAAATGCCTTCCTTTTTCTCTTCTGCTCCCGCAATGCAATTCTGACACTAAATGCCTAGAGTTAGGTCAAACTTCACAAACTAAGAGCACAGTTCTCCATAAAACTATCCTCACTACAGACCCCAGTCTGGAGCCTGGGAGTCCCAGAGCCCCTGCCCTTCTGACAACCTGGCAACAACCTTGGGGGTTCCCACTGCCCCCTGAGTTTCAATAATCCACTAGAAAAAGTCACAGAACTCAGGAAGGTGCTATACTTACAACTAGTTTTTATTATAGCAGAAAAGGATACAAATCAGGACCAGCCCAAGAAGAGATGCACAGGGCAAGGTCTGGGTGAGTCACAAATGCTAATACATCACCCTCTTGTCACATGGATGTGTAACAATATGCACAGAGTGCTGTTAACTGGAAGCTCACCCGAGCCTCCATGTCTAGAGTTTTTATTGGGATTTCATTACACAGGCATGAATGATTGAATCCTGGCCTGGTAATTAACTCAGTCTCCTGCTCCCTAACCCTTCTTTCCAGAATTCAGTCAATTCCAAGGGACTCAAAGCCCCAACCCTCTAATTCTGTGGTTGGCTCTTTCTCATATGGTCAGCCCTCATCCTAAGTCCCTCATCTCATTAGCATAAACCACGTCCCCCACCTCGTAGCATAAACTCGGGACAGGTCAGAGGGTACCACGGGCAAAACAAACACGGTCCTGCCATTCCTGAAATTCCAAGGATTTGGAGGCTCCCTCCCAGAAACCAGGGGCAAAGGCCAGCCAAATTTTTTATTAATTCTTTATTACACAACACTCCCTATTACCTTTCCTTATGTCAGACTCTCATCATCTTTCCCAAGTGTTGTGTTTTCATCTGAATTATGTTTCTACTTCCAACTTGGTTCTGCTTCAGATCCGTGCTCTGTAATCCCGCCACAATAATCTAGCTAAAATGCAGTCTGGGTGATGTCAGTCCTCTGCTTAAAGTCCTTTAACAGTGTTCTGAATTTAACAAAGCAAATCTGGGTTCCTTAGTGTAGCATACAGCACTCTCTGAGAGTTTCACCGCTTGGTTCTCTAGTCTTCTGCACAATGCCAAATTACTTATCTTCCCATTTGAAAAACTCATCTACTGGTATCCCTACTAAAGGAACTGATACTTCTCTTTTGGGTGCTGTTGCTCATTCTATTTTTATTCTTACTCCTTTCCACTCCTAACTGCCTGCATAACTCATTATAAGATTCAGATTAGGTGAAATAAGTCTTGTTCTACCCACTTGGGTGAGGTTCCATTTTTCGTGTGATCTCCTGGCACTCTGTACATTTTCTGGTAAATCATTTATTTTCTATTAAAAATTATGCAAATATCTGCAATGCAAAGTTGCTCCTATGAGTTATTAGGGGAACCCACATATTCAGATGGCCATTATGGCTTCCAGCTTACATCACAGGTGGTCATGCCATGTGATTAAGTTCTGATCTAAGGGATAAAAGAAGTGTTAAATAACTTCCAGGAAGTGTCCTTAGGACGGATCCTGTCTTCTACTTTTTTTCTGCTTGCTAAAGTGATAACAAGCAGACTTGAGCCAAAAGGTACCAAAAGGTGGAAGCCATGTGTAGAGGAAGGTGACATGACCAAGAGAAGGAATAGTACCAGGATAATTATTGTATTTATCATCTTGGACTAACTACCTTGACATATTTTTTTTCCATAAGGGAGAAATCAATGTCTATCTTTTTAAAGAGCTATTATTTTGGTCACTCTGGCCAATTCCAATCCTGATTGCTATTCTTCTCACAAAGTATAAGCTCTTATTATCTTCTTAATTTCCAGAACAAGAACAATAGCTAGAACATTATTGAACTGAAGTAAAATATAGATGAAAAAGCAACTAATTTCTATTCATAAGGAGATAATGAAGTATTTGTCCAAAAGTTTTTAATAGATGAAGTCCACTGAAATAGGTGTTTGGATAATGACAATTTTAAGTTTCAAATATATAAAGTAAGTACATGAAATTGGGCAAATGAGTAAATATCTGTTAGATAAAAATTACACATTCTGGAAAGCTGACCAAGATACCCAACTGGCAAAATCTATTATAAAAATAGTAACATGTTGGCATATTCCAATATGATAAGTGGCTTATTTATTTTAGCATTGGAAAGTTTAAGGTAGAAACAATATTAATCAATATTCAAATTAATGGGAAAATATTTTTGTTTATTTATTTTGTTTGTATTCAGTGGGATATGTCTTTGTCATTATCAAATCCATGTTTACTTCTGTTGCCTTCTGTTCTATCACTTCCTCCTTGTTTTCCTCTACTTCACAGACTCTTCTCAGGCTCGCTTGCTAATTATTCTGTTTCTGCTCAACTCCCAAATGGTGGAGTACCCTAGGTCCTGTCTATAACCCCACACTCCTGGGAATCTCACATGGGCACACAGCTTTAGCTACCGTCGACCTGTAAGTCTGAATCTGCCAAATCAATGTTTCCACCTTGGACCGCTCCCTGAAATTCTAGATTTGTATATCCAAATTTCTACTTAAAATTTCTACTTTAATACCCAGTAGTCATCCCAGACTTACCACTTTCAAAACAGAATTATTGAAATCCCACATTAATTACCTTCACCAAACAAACCTGCTTTTATACTCATCTGTTTCTTCTCAGTAGACATCCATTCAGCAGCTCTTATCAAAAACTAGACCATGTTCCTGATGTCCTGTACTCATCATATCCATTTATATCTCACGTCAAATTTAACTCTAAAGAACATCTACAACTCTTGAATAAATCCAATTCTTTCCATCTAATCGACAGCTATCCTAAATCAAACTACCATCTCACACACCTGGACCAGTACAATAAGACCTTCCACTCATCTTTTAATTTTGTTCTAGGGCTCCTGGTCTCCCTTACAGACTGTTCTCCACATATTAGCCAACATTATGGTTTTTAAGTGTATAAAAGAACATATCATTTCTCTACTTAAAACTAGACAGTTAATAAATATTGCAAAAGAATAAATCTGAATGGGAAAATTCTAAATGAATATAACTTAAGTGCAGCAGGTTTGGATTGGGTCAGATTTAGGCAAAACGATCTTCTGATTTCACACAACTGCTCATTTTATGAAGTACAATCATAGAAAAAGCATATTATCTCTTTGAAATTTTGATCCCTATTGGATGCACATGGTAGATATTCAATAGATGGTATTGAATAAATTAATCAACATCACACTTTCCAGAGCAAGAAACCATTTACAGATCCCATAAAGTGTAAAAGATTAAGTTGGCTGTAAAAATCAAATATATTATAATGTCTATTTGTTAATAATGTGGAACACATTCTTATAAATGGAGTGATTATTCTAGTCTTGATAAAAGGAAGTTGAGAACTATAATACAGTTGAATTAAAAATCCCTTATAAATCAAAATATATTTATAAAATATTATTTCAATACTAGCAGTAAAGTCATGTATCTTTTAAATTAGTGGAGTAAAGTTGGTAAATTGTGGTACATTATCACAAACAATCCATCAATAGGCTGTATCAACAGGACAATAACACTTTGAATCACATGCTAACAATAAATGAAACTGGGGACTTGGTTTCTCATTTACTGCTTCCTTATTAGGTTAATCTATTTCTCATTCAAAGCTAGTAATAAAGATTGTTCTACTTGGATTTTTTTCTAATGAAAAATTGCAATAAATAAAAAGTTTCTTAAATATAGAAGAGTGGGCATTCTACTTTCATTTTATTTCATACCAGAGATTGACTTCTCTAGTATGTTTCCTCTTCCCGATTATCAGGTTATCCCTTGACTAATCAAAGAATCTCAATAAACAAAGTTATCTAGCCCTCTATTTCTAGGTCAACTTCTTACTCTTGAAAATTCTTTTGGTTCCCCACTACATTAGTTTCCACTTGCTACTATAACATCTTACCACAAACTTACTGGCTTAGAACAAATTTCTCATCTTACCATTCTATAGCTCAGAAGTTTAAAACGGTCTTCCTGAGCTAAAAACAAGGTGTCAACAGGGCTGGGTTCCTTCTGGAAACAATAGGAGACAGTCTGTTTCCTTGCCTTTTCCTGCTCCGAGGACACCTGCTTCCCTTGGCTTACGCCCTCTCTCCTCCATCATCACAGCCAGGGCCATTGGGCCAAGTGCTTCTCAGCCTGCCACCTCCCTGTTCTCTTTTCTGTCTCCCTCTTTCACCTTTAAGGTCCTTTGTAATTATACTGAGCCTGCCTCAGTCTGTCTGGGCGACTAGAACAAAATGCTACAGACTGGGTGGCTTATAAACAATAGTGATTTTTTTCCTCCTAGTTCTGGATGCTGGGGTCCACGAGCAAGGCCCTGGCAGTTGGCAGTCTTTTCACTGTAGCTTCACATGGCAGAAGGTGCAAGGGAGTGCTCTTGACCTCTCTGACAAGGGCACCAGTCCCCATCATGGGGCCTCTGCCCTCGTGCCATCATCACCTCCCAAAGGCCCCCCTTCAACACCACCACACTGAGTATTGTCATTCAACATATGAATCTGGGGGTGAGGGGCACAAACATTCAGTCCATCGCAGGGCCCAACAGGATAATCCAAGATAATGTCCTTAATTTAAGAAAGAATGAGTAGCAACCTTAATTTCATCTGTTACCTTAATTACCCTTTGCCACATAACCTAACATATTCACAGGTTCATGGAATTGGAACTTGGACATCTTTGAGGAGCTATTATTTCTATGCACCATGATCACCAACTGGTGAACTTATCCCACTGAGTCGTCAGGGGATGGAGAGAGGTATTTTAGATCTTAATAAACCTTAAAAAGTATAAAAAAGGAGTTTCTTCTGTATAGCACAGGGAACTATGTTCAATATCTTGTAATAACCTTTATCAGAAAAAAATATGAAAAAGAATATATGTATGTATATGCATGACTGGGACATCGTGCTATACACCAGAAATTGATACACTGTAATTGACTATACTTCAATAAAAAGAAGTATAAATGGCATGTTGAAAATTAACTTCCTCACTCCCAGATTAAACACTTTTTTGTTCATCTAACTATTCATTCGTAGAAACATTTATTAGGTACCTACTGTACCCACAACACTGAGGATTCCTTAAAAAACAAGACAGACAAACCACTCACTTTGCTGAAGTTCATAATTCTTAGGGGAAAAGATACACTGGAATTGGTGTGAATGTTACAAAGGGTTGTGCTCAGCATTATGGGGTTTACTAGGCGTCCCCAAATAGTCAGAAGTGGTTGGTTCATTAAGAGGTGGAAAATGATTTCAGCTAAAATAATCCTTCCCACTGGTGAAATACTAGACATTGAGCTGAACGGAGAAATTATCGGGAGACTTCCAGTACAGTTCAAATCACACCATATAAAAACTCAGTCTGGTTTTAACACTTTTTGAGGTAAAACTCAGTTTCTTGAAAAATAACTGGCATGTTTGTTTTAACCACATCAGGTAAACACTTAGATTGTTACACTAGTGATCAGACTGTTATAAGACACATCAGAGACAAGAAGGAAAGAGTAATGGTGGTTTTTACCACAATAACAAAGCAGTATAGTGTACAGCCAATCTAGAGAGAACATTAAGCTCTGTGGGAGCAGTGCTGGGGTATGAAGCCATTTTCTTTGTTACTATAGAAACAGCAAAATGTCAACTATTTTTAGAGCTTTGTTCCAAGATTCAAGCAGCCATGCTAGTTATCAGTATGTTTAAAGATGCCAGAAACATATGCCAAGTAATACCGCGAGAAATTTAAGTTTATAAGGTAATTTATTTCTTCTAGAACATTTTAATAATATGCATGGCTCCTATATTTAATGCTATTTATGCAATTAAATATCCACATTTTACATAAGAAATTACATAAATAAGTATTATTTTATACATAGTTAATAAAATAAGTTACTTCCATGTAAGGGTTTTCAAGGGTGAGTATAGCATTACAGCTCTGAACACTGTAATTAACTCGGTACACAGACATTCAATTAGTTGGCCTGTTATCACTTAGCTAATTTCTTTTACCTTCAATAAACAGCTACTGAAAGCCAGGCACCCCACTAGGTTCTGGGATATAAGGATGACAAAAGTGCCACATTTTTCCCCAAGTACGTATTTCTAAACATGTGCTTGACCTTAAGATGCATTATATTATACAACCTGACAAAAAAAAATTTAGGACAAACAAATGTTAATTAAAGAGGCTTTCTCCAAAAATAAAATGTTGGTTTTTAAATTTTGCCAAGAAGCAAAAATGAAGAATGGATTCCTGTTTAACCATGCTATTTCCTTTGTCTGATGCTTAACGAAGCTTGTCTGGCAAACAGGAATCTAAAATCCATCTGTGCTGTACACGTGACATATTTGTATATAACAAAGTTAGTAACTTTTATGTTTCTAGGGGCAAGATATAAACCATGCAATTAGCAAAAATGATGCATTTATCGAAATTTTGAATTACCAAAAGTAGTGTTCACGCATTACTATCTATATATGTTTTTAATTCATGACCTTCAACTCCTGTAAGCATATTTTGGGGTTTTACAGACAAATGTAATTACTGAAAGCAATTTGAGAAGAAAGTGACCTGGCAAATTATTCTCACACAGATCTACTTTCTTCGACTACCACTGATGCCTCCTGAGTCTGTAGACAGAGACAACAAACTGAGAGTAACACAATCAAAAGATATTTTGTAGAAAAAATACCCTCTAATTTGGACTTAGACACTGTTGTTACACAATTCAAACTAGCAAGTTAAAAGTCAAGTTATTAGGCAAATTTATCTAATTTAAATGGATTAAAAATCAGTACAGATGACCTTCGAACAACTGTGAGATTAATCTCCATATAATTTATAGTTGGCTCTCCCTATCCAGGGTTCCTGTGCATCCTCGGATTCAACCAAAAACAGACCGTCCTGTATTGTAGTATTTATTACTGAAAAATATTCATGTGTAAGTGGACTTGCACAGTTCAAACCCATGATAGTCAAGGGTCAGCTATATTTTGAAATCAGGATAAAAAATTATTGTATTGATTAGTTCATTAGGATTGGTGTTCATTGGTTAAGAGCTGATAGGCAAACCTTGATAGCAAAAAAGAAAAAAAGTGGGGCAGGGGATGAAATGAACTAAAGTTGCTGTCTCCCTGAAACATTTAAAATGTGCAGAAAACATTTTATAGTATTTCAAAAATACTCTTCAGATATCCGCATATTTTAAGATGGTATTTGCTGGTACTTTAATAAGAGAGTCCTATTACTTAACTGAAATTACAAGTTAATACAATTATCCAGATAACTGTTCTTCAAATTATTTAGATATCCCCAGCAGAAAATAAAGATTTTACTTTAATTCCCCTTTCTTCATTTCCCCTTGTGTTAGAGAACGTGGCTCTGCATAGTCAGCTCCTTCCTCATCTCCCACACTGCTAGAAGCGCTGACGGTGTCCTGTCTGGGAACTGCCCTCTGTAGGAGGCTGCTGCCCCAACCCCGTTACCCCCATTCACTGGGGTAGCGTTCTTCCAGGAGTGCAGGATGTGCAAAGGCCTGGTCCCCGTGAGTCTCTCAGTCAATACCCTCCCTATCTCCTGTAGTACATAATAATGATTTACAGGACCATCCAGGTTCGAAGTTCCCTGTGGGACCAACTGATGCCTCTGTTAAAATGAACTGCTATTCAGCTTCTCCCTCTGCTGAATGTTGTCCCTGTGCCCCTACAGGGATTTCTTCCAGAACTCTCCCCAGTAAACCTCTTATGCTCAAATCTCCCTCTAAGTGTCTGCTTCCAGGGAACCCTAATAAATCCCTTAAAGGTGTTTGGAGGACTAGAGACAGGCTATGTAATAAAATAAGCAAAGGGTTGAAAAAGGTAGGTTTTCAGCCCCTATTTATTTTCTTATTAGTGTTTAACACTTGTAGATCTCACATACTGCCTATCTGCTTTATTAAGGACTATCCACAAAAATGAATATATTTTTTGCACACTTGTTGCTACTACAATAGGGAATGTGAGCAAACTTCACACTCTTAGAGCTTGTTTTTCTGTGCTGATAATCTGTGTAGGTGACACCATGGTAATACCTTACTTGGTAGTCTTTATTTTTTTTTAGTAATATATAAAGTATATATAATATAATCTGTGCATTGTAGAGCCAAGGATGTAATTCACATTTTTCCTTTAATAATCAAAAATCTGTTTACAAAGTATGTGTTAAAAATGTACATCCTATCCTTACTGTGTAATTGCTGTCATCTTCACTATAACATATCTTATATTTGTATCCGCTCCCATACTTCCTCAGCACCTAGCACAAAGTACATGTACAATAAACGAGTGAACTGATGAATAAAAGATGATCTTTATATCGAGCAAGCACATTTATCAATAACAGGCAAACAGTGTAAGTTAAGGTCAACTAACATTCATGTGCTACCTTCCATGTGCTGTGTCTTACGGGAAAGAGTAGAGAAGGTTAGTGTATAAGAAAGAATCTATTTGGAAGCTCAGATTAAGCTGAATTTAAACCTCAACTTGGCCATTTGTTGATGTGACTTTTCCAAGTTAATGAACTACTTCATTTATTTTCGTCTTACTCGTTTTTGTTTTGTCTTCTTTCTTTCCTACTCTCTTCCCTTCCTTAACCAATATTAATTACGGTCTGTCCACTATGGACCAAGCCCTATGTGGGTGTTACAAACATGACTGTGCACAACGTAAGTTTTTATCCTCTGATTTACCATTTGTCTATTTGGGATAATAAACAGCAACAAAAAAGGGAGCATGACAGATATTTAACTCAATCTAGAGTGTTTGGGGAGGACTTTCCAGGACAGACATACTCAGAGGTAAGTTCAGAAACAGGATTAAGGGGTTATTTTGGTAAGACATGGAGACAGTGCGTGAAGAGGAGGGAGAGAATGCCAAGCAGAGTTGTAAGGAAAGGACTGCGCAGGGGTGTGGGGCAGGAGAACATGGAGTGCAGTGGGAACTCTGTGTGTTTCAATTCTGGGGGGATTATTTATTATGAGTAAAAGAAACCCACTTAAGTCTAACGAAGGAAGAGGGATACGCGGTAAGTATCCAGAAGTGTCTAACAAATCCAAGAAGGGGAGGGGAGGCTAGCCAAGTCCTATCAGTGGCTGGAATCTGTCACAGGCAAGCCAGCATGAGCTGACTCTCCGTTTCTTTGGGAGCACATAGTGTTTTATCTCTGCTTCATTCAGTGTCTCTGCTTCAGGATTCCCTGCAGTTTCTATTTCATTCTAACTTTTTTTTTTAAACATATAGTGGAAACATTGCCTTCCCAGCCCCACATCTACACCACTACTAATTTCAGAGACCCAGAAGAATCTAACAAGAGTCTCTTTTACCCAAATCCAGGCTACTGCAAGTGAAAATTCCCATGGGGTCAGATGCCTATCCTCAATCCATCCTACTCTATGTGAGTTGGAAAGAGGGTAAAGTTTGGATAATGTGGCCACCCTGAAGGCTTGTTTCTGTAGAAAGTGGTTATTAAATGTGGATCCATCGCCTCTGTGATTGGAGCACAGAGAATGATGGTTGGGTGGAGGAGGGAGTGGGACTGAACAGGGGAGAGAGTTATGGTGAGGACTTTGGACTTTGTGCTAAGGGAATGGAAAACAGAGATCTGAAAGTAATATGACAAGGTTTTTTTTTCCCCAAAGCATACCCTGTGTGTGTAGCCCAGTGTAGGGAGACCTATGTAGCCCAGGTGAGATACAATTCACTAATGGCAGAAGTTAAATAGTGCACAGACACTGGAAATGAAACCAGGTCACAACGAAAACTGCAAGGAGCCTAAAGGATTGACATTATCCCCAGGGTTACTAACAGGGTTTCTGCTGGAGTGGATCCAGGATTTGAGGACCTAAAGAGAATCCCTAAAAATTTGGGGATTCTCTTTAATAACAAAATACATTATAAAAATAAAATCAAGACTAATTAGATATTTATTTAGGTCAAAAAGAGATTTACAGTGAACTTACACATATCCCTAAATCAGTTTCTCCTTAGCTGGACTGCACAAATGCTTGAGACATTCCCATGTCACCCAGCAGGTGGGAAAGAACGGCAGAGAAGTTTAAATCAAGATACACAGTAGTCCTGACTGAATGCAGTAAAATATCTTACACCTTCAAAATTTAGCACCCATATGACCACAAGAACACGATGCTGGAGTCCCTTCTAATGACACTTAAGGGTGAAGGATGTTGAAGCTGAAGCTTCATTAGGTTCACCATACACCAACCTCCACTTACTAAATATGACAGATCAAAGCCTCCCAGGAAAGCTGAAAATTCCAGCATCCTTACAAAGCCATAAATATGTATGTACGAGTCAATCTAATATATCAGGAAGAAAGTAATGTTATTCCACAAGAGCTTGGATGTAGACTTAAAATTCATTTAAGGCTATACTCAACGACTTAACTATTTTTCTATGTACAGTTAATATAACAACATTTTAAATACCTGTATGTCTAGCGGCCAATGCACTGAAATTAAATATATTGTTTCCTGGAACTATCTGTTGTTTGAAAAACCAGAGAGTTCAGGTTTACTTAGAGTAATCTATTTAGTTCCGAGTTACTTTTAATGATTTTAATGTTTAATATCCTGAGTACAGGTTGAGAAATGAGTTCAAAGTTTATTTTCACTGAGTGGACAACAAGGTCTTTGAGGTCAAATGAGGAATTTCTTGGAGTTTAAAATATTAGGCTATAATTGATATTAGAAAGAAAACTTCAAACTTAAAAATAGATTTATATCATACTTGACTTTTTATCCATCCAGATACTGACAAGTTCCTTTGCTACACATTTTTAAGCAATGCAACATCATTATTTGGTATTTATATAATATCTCCATGTGGAGTTTTTTTTGTTTTGTTTTGTTTTTTTTTTTTTTGTAATTTGTGAGTGTTTGATGCTTATGAAAAGTGTCAGACTGACATCCCTGGATACCAAAGTCCTCAATCTGTGGCTTGGATAAGCCTTGGGGAAGCAAAGCCTTCTCAGTGATCCTAGCCAACACAGTTACAACAGAGCAGTTTAAGCAATAACTGGATGGCTCAGGGCTTGGCCTCTCTGCTGAATCTGCCAGCCAATGCACCAATTAACTCAGCTACAATTTTTATTATGTGTACCAATTTCACTGAAAAGTGAATATGTGGCTGTAGGTTTTACAGTTGCCTCAAGAAACGAAGAGCCTAAACTAATTGCAAAAGCTGTCACTATTGTCATTGAACCACTGAGTTGAAAAGTTTACTGAGCAATCTTTTATAGTTTGTACCTAAGGTCATGATTTTACCTAAATTAGACTATTTGCCTTGAAGCCAAACATAAAACAAGGAGAAATTCATTAAATAATTATATAAACACAGACCTTAAATGTTTTTTTATTTATATGGCCATAAATTCTACTGTAGCTACTGAACAATCTCATTCTTCTCAGTTATAATTTTAATAAGTTTACTGCTAAAACTCTTTCTTAAACATTGAGCCTTCATGAAAATGTAATTTTCTAAATGTATACACATATTCTGTGGAAGATCTGTTTTTGTGACTCTCTGATGATTCCTGGAAAGACTGGTTGCACAGGTGCCTGCCCTCCTTTGGTTATGAAAATCAGATAGTCCTGTGGATGTGTGAAAGTAATTTAAAAATGAGAAACCACTAAGAAAACAGAAGAGCTGGTCTGAGGTCAATGCTGGGGTAGAAGAGGGTTGGGAGATGGTTCAGAGCAGAGGAGAGTCTGATTCCCTGCCCAGAGTTGAGGCTGAGGAAAAATAAGCATGCTCTCTTCTCACCTCCATACACCACTGGGTGTGTCACTGCCCACAAAATGGCTACTGGAGTCAGAACAGCAAGTGTCAACTCTGATCTGGCTGGGACCAGAAACCAAGCTGTCTAGAATGAGAACTGATAAAATATGCCTAGAAAGACAAGACAAAGCTTTTCCCACCCCATCCCCTCACAGGATGGGCTAGAAGATTATAATTTCAGAATTAAAGACTTCAAGAAAAGAACAATGCCCAAGTATGAAGCCTAGAGAACGTTCTGAAGGACAAGTTCACCTACATGGTCATGTTCAATAGACGTCTCTTTGCCATGAAGCTTATTTTCCAAACTCTTCCCTTGAATTCTAGCAACAGCTGCTAAACCCAAACTTTTAGCCTCTCTCTCCTCCATGGCGATGTAAAATAGCTGAAATGGAGCTCATGGGGAAAAATAATAATAAATTCAAGGAATAAAAATGTATATAAAAGTAAAACTACAAACTGTATAGTTTATACCACATGAAACAAAATCACTGTAACTGAGAAAAAAAAATAATGAACAGATCTAAAATATCCTAAAAGCATTAAAGGCAAATAATGGTAATAACAAGCAAAAACAGAAACTTCTGTAAAACAGATGATATTTGAACTTTAAAAATTAGTAGCTTGGAGAAAGAGCAGAATATATATATATATATATAGCAGAAAACTGGCTTAAGAAACTCCTCAAAACAAAATAAAATGGATAAAATAATTGACAATGCAAAAGAAAAATTAAAACATGTGGTGTTTAGTAGTAGGTTTATCAGTATCTTCACACCTGAAGTTCCAGACACGAAAAATGTAGAGAAGAGAAAAAACCATTGAAAAAATAATGACTAAGAAAATAACCCAACAACAACATAATCTCAAAACCATTCTAAAATTTTAAAAAGTTAAATAATTACATATAAAACTCTAAAAGTTTCCTAAGAAAGATTATATATTTTATAAACAAAACAAACAAAACCACCACCACTATAGTTAAAATGACAATGAACATTCCAATACTGGATGAAAGAAGAGTCTTTTTAAAGTGTTAATGGTGTGAACCAAAAATACGGCAAACCGTATCAGTAAACAAAGAATGCTGAAGCCATCAAGTCCTCAGCTGCTGCCTCCACCCTCCAAGTGAAGACAAGCCTGAAGCCCACCCTCTGCAGCCACTCTCAATGGTGCACTCAGAGGGGACTCAGAATACTAAAGGACAAGATACTGGCCCTGCATAGCTAGGTGCTTGTCAAAGGAATGAATTCAATGAGCCCAAATGTTTGCTTCCTCCCATACATAGAAAAGCACTAAATTCTTTAACTTGAGATGCCTGTTTTTCTTTAGATAACAAGTAATCTTTCATGTTTCCAACTACCTAGTCTTTGTTTAAAGCTCCTATATATCCTAGCTCCTCCCCTACCTCTTCAGAGCAGTCCCTCAGAGCCATCTGAGAGGCTGCCATCCTGGCTCGAGTCCTGCCAAATAAAACATAACTCTGAACTTGTAGGCTGTACATTTATTTCAGTCGACAATGGCAAAGTTCAAACTTAGTATAATTTTATACTTAGCCCAAATTATTACTGAAATGGAAGGGCGAAATGTCTATAGAACTGTTTGCTCAATAATCATATGTGGATATTGATTACTATATTGGAAAGAGCAGTCCTATAATTCTGTTGCACAGAAAGACCATCTTCAAATTTATCCTCGGAAAAACAACTCACGCAACAAAATAAATTAATCAAGGGGGATTCTATGAGATATGTTACAAGTAAATTAATAGTTTAATGTAGTTTATTGTCCTATAGAAAACTAAACCAAAACCCAACAAATGAAAGGAACATCTATTACAATCAGAACTAAACTGCAAATAACATAACTGGGTGAAGAAAGAAAATGAGGTATAAGGAGGTGAGAACACTGTATCCAGGAAAAAGATAATGGATATTTATGAGCTTATTAAAGTGAGAAAGATAAAGTATGTCTGTATATAAATGTAAAGTGTGTAACTTTTAAAATAGCATAAAATGTTGATTCAACTAATGGTAGCCAAGAAAAAGGAAAAAGAAAAGAAACAAAAGTGTGATAAATAGAAAATGTAAAGTAATTTCAAAACTGAATCCTAATATAGTACTTTCAATATAGAAAGTAGAGTTAAACTCATAAACTCTGAGATCACATTATAAAAGATAATCCAGGAATGCTTTCTCTTAGAAGAAATAAATAAAGAGAATATATGAGTTAAAAATAAGAAATAAAAAATAGGAAAAGAAAGCTTCAGAGAGAAGGGAATTAAATATGTGTAAAACAAACAAAAAAAAAGAGATGGCATCAAATAGGTAAAAGGAAGAATAAATAAAATAGATAAAATAAACATATTAAATAAATATAAATTAGCAGAACTATAGGAAAAATAGACATGTTAATAAATTGTACTTTGAGATACTCATATTCATTTGAGAAATGTATCAAACTGGAAGAAAAAAATAACTGAGGGTATAGAAAATTTGAAGACCATCACCAATTACCTTAAAATATATCTGTATGTGTGTGTGTAGGTATACACATATACCTTATATCTCAAAAAAATACATATTCATTTGACCACATTTGGTAAACAAAATTGTGCATGTTATATCCAAAAGGAAATGGCAACAACTTTGACAAAATCAACAACCTGAAAGTTATATTTGGTGATGATGAGATAAAAACTGCAATCATTAAATACGAGTGCATATTTAAATTATATGTAAGTTATGTAAATCATATATAAATTACATATGAAAATATATTTATATGCATATGTATATACTGCTATTAAGTAAGTATTGTTTCATAAATAAAATTATAAAATTAGTCAAAATATGTAAAATATTACACATTTAACATATGAAAACACTACATTTCAAAAGTATAGGGCACAGATGTGATAAAGTAGGGCTGAAAAGGAGTAAGTTTACATATACTTAGACAAAAACAGGAGAAATGATACAATTTATCAAAATATTCAATTTAAAAAGTTGATGAAAGATCAAGAGCAAACCCAAGGGACACAGAGGGAAGAAAGTAACAACTGTCAGAGTAGAGGTCAGGAACATGAACAGTAACAACCAGCAGAAAAATCAATAGACAAGATTAACAAAATTAAAACACCAACAACTGTGTTTTAGGAAAGAACAGTAATTCAGCCAAATCTCTGCAAAGAGGGATAAAATAAATGAGAGCATACAAATAAAACTCTGAACATAAAAGAGAAATAACTACAAACTCAACAGAAGATTAACAGCTTAATAAAAGAACATAATGAACAAATACACACTAATAAATTTGGAAACTTACAGAACTTAAGAGGAAACAAATAGCCTCTTGTAGCCTTATATTTTCTATCTTTTCATTTACTTCAACTGACTTCGTTTACCTCGTGGTGCATAATTTTAAGATCTATTTTAAAATCTTTTACCTGATAATTTTAATAGCTGGGATATCTTGTAGCTGACATCTTTTTTATTGCCTTTCTTTTAGAAAATAAATTACATTTTCCTCGTTCTTTCAAACTTGAGTAATTCTGATTTTGATCTTGTACAAATATAATATTATATATACTCTGGGTTCAGCTGTAAACCTCTGCAAAACACTGCACTTTTGTTTCAGGAAGAAACTAGCCCTGTTAGTCTTACAACTGGAAGTTCTGGGTTGCTTTTTTTTCTTTTTTTTAATATTTTATTTTATTTATTTATTTTGTCTTTCTTAGGGGGAGGTAATTAGGTTTATTTTTTAATTTATTTTAATGGAGGTACTGGGGATTGAACCCAGGACCTTGTGTATGCTAAGCATGTGCTCTACCACTGAGCTATGTCCTCCTCCTCCAGTTGCCTTTTATGTGGATTGGAAACAATCCCAGTTCAGTTCTCCAAGCCTCTGCTACACTGGTTTGGGTCTGACTCGCTCATGTGTAGATCAGAGGTTAACCTGGAACTTATGAGGGTTCATATACAGAATTATGGGATCTCCTTGTCTGCTCCTTTCCCTCTACCATGATTTTTCAGCCTACAGGGGCTCCCTTTCCTGGTTCCTCTGGCCCAAAGAATGGCATGATTTTTGTCAGCATTTTGCCTGTGGCTGGGCGTGGCTTCCTAACTGGGACCTATTTTTAGAACATGACCTTGAGAAACATACCCCCCCCAAATTATTATTTTTTTTTACTTTCCTCCACAATCCACCTGCTTTTGTTCTCGTTTTCAAGCCCTCAGGTAACTGTGTTTGTGTTTTACAGAGCTGATGACTGTAATCAGTGGGAGGATGGGCTGAAGCCCATCACCATAATCAGGTTTTGTACTCAGATTCCTGGATACTAAATACTTGAGTACTATGCTGCTCTCACTCCCAACTCCTTTAAGATCTTGGACATATTCATTGCATTTTCATTTTAAAACAATGTATTTTTGTTGAGAAATTACCATGTGCTAATAAGTAATCACTGATCTGAGGACAGTGAAAATCAAGAATGAAGACAGTTTAGTAAATAGCAAATGCAGTGGGACAAGGACAACAGTAGAGATATATACATGGTCATTCCATGAGAATTCAGAAGAGCCCTTAATATAGCCTAACTCTCCATAGAAGAGGCTATTTCTGAGCTGAACCTGTAAGAATGCGTAGGAATCGCCCAGGTGAAGTGAGGGATAGAGGAGGAAGTCCTAGGCACAGAACCAACCAACCAACCAAGGCCATGTTGACTGGTGGAGGGAGGCTGCTGAAAAATTTAATGAAATCATAGGGATCAATATCATGTAACATAGGAAGTACGCGGACTACTGGTGGAGACATTAATGAAGATTCTATAAATGCTAGAGGAGAGGCCCGCTCTTAGTGACACGGTGGAAACAGGCAGGAAGACACGGCATATGGAAAACTAGATGGACTGGGAGGCTCTAGTGGTAAATTTGGTCAGGAAAGAGGAAAATATTTCCTGAATTGACACAGAGAAAGTGAGAATGGAAAGAAGTGAATGGAGTAGATTTGAGGGAGAGTTTGGTACTGATTTGAGAGGGTCTGATAATGGACTTCATGCTCCAAGTAAGGGAGAAAAAGTCTCAGGATATTTCCAATTCTTACTTGTTTTATAAGGCAAGTGGCTCTATCAAGGATCAATTTAGTAATTGTAGGTTGGATCTTGAACAAAAGAAGCTCTGTTTGGTTTAGATCTTGTTGCAGCTTGAAATGCCTATGAGTTTCTGAAGTGAAGACATCAAATAGGCGCTTGGATAAATGCAACTGGAATACGGAAATTGTGTTAGGGCTGGATGTACATCTCTGGGAGGTCATGGCATTATAGATGTTAGCAGCAGAAGAGACACTGGAAATCATTTACTCGAATCGTATTATTTCTCAGAGAAACCTCTTCAAATTGAGAGTTAAGCAACTTGTTTAGCTGATAATCTCAAGCAAGCTGGGAGTCACATGTGGATATAATGTGTTTATATCCAGAGACGTTCACACCATGCTGCCTTGTACTCTGTCCATGTGAAGCAGCAATACTGTTCTAGAAACTAAAAAGCACACGTTCAGATGCCAGATATGTGAGTGACAAGGTTGATTTGTGAAGTTTCAAAAGAGTGGCTTTCATTCTTGCTCACAATTTACATTTAAATTTCCAATGGTAAAGGCAATGGACAGAATAGAAAATGGGAAAACTAGTAGAAATGATAAAGGAACAGAATTTGAGTTTGACTAAACGGAGTTTGAAAAATAAGTACCTGACCTAGCTAACAATCTGTAAAGGAAGCAGTATGTATAAAAGTGCCTCGCAGAGAAACTGGCACAATAATAAGCTCCCACTCAACCAATTGTAGTTTTATTAGTTGAAAAACACAGCCACTGAGGTTATTCCTACGGTGTTCATTAGAATGTGAAAGACTGTTCTGGAACTAATGGTCTAGAAGCTCTAAAGCACTGAGCACTCCAAGGGAGACAAGAGTTACCCAGGTGTGTAGTTACCACCTAAGGATATCGTTCTTGTTCAACAAGTTTCTTTTTGCAAATGAAACAAAATATTACCATCAAGAAATATGCTATTTCCTTCAAAAGCCATGTGTGTACTGCTTGAAAGAGACAGAATTTTCCCAATGTCGGGGAGCAAAATTTACCACCCCAAAATGTCTCTTTGGCAGAAGGATTAATTTAGGCTGATAATTTTTAAGCAGCAGAAGACTCAGGAAGTTTTTCTTATTAAATCCCCTTTAACTGCCTAAAAGAATTTAGGCAGAAGGGCTGTTCCTGGAATAGAGCTATCACCAGAGCTATCTGCAAAGAATATGGGTCAGGTGTGGTGGAGGAAACTCATCAGGGCCTAGAGGTCAGAGTCCACTGAGTCTCATGGCCTCTGTGGGCTCCAGTGAATGTCTGCTCACCAAGCATTTGTTTTTCCTTCTCTATGTGAACTGCCTTCCTTTCCTTTCAGTTCCCAAAGCCTATCCCCAACATCCTGCTTTGTCTGAGTTGAAGACGGCACTTAAAAGAAAGGTTTTGGCCATTCTGGTGAGTTACTCAGTTCTCCTAGGTTTCTCCCAGGTATATACGTCATCAAACTTTTCTTAGATTCCCTCCTGTTCATCTCATGTCAATGTAATTTTTGGACCAGCCAGAAGAACTTAGAAGGGGAGAGGAAAATGTCTTCCTCCCTGACACTCATAACTGCTAGAAAACTAGCTTATGGATCAAAATCAGGTATATTTTCGCTATAATCGCCCAAAGGTAATGCAGAAATTTTGAAGATTAAGAAAAGAGATTCATTCTCACCTGTCGATATAGCTGAATCTGTCTTCATACTCTAACCTTTAACTAATATAAATGCTATGACTATTCAAGAGAATCTTGACCCTGTTTATTATGTCAGCTGGGAGATGAAGACGAGTGGTTTAGTTGAACTTCCTTTTATTACGATTTCAATAAATGTACACTTACAGTGATCAAAACCACAGACATATGAAAACAGCAATGAAGCATGAAAGTGCAGCTAAGCTACTGCAGTTGCTCCGTTACACAGACGTCTGTCCAGTGAAGTGCTGCCCTGATGCCACGCTGGCCTGACAGGCCCGCCTAGAACATTTCTATAACTGTGATATATGGAGGAAAGTCTGTGCTGATAGTAAAAACCAACCAACCAAACAAACAGTAAGAGGCCTCAATCCTGGTATCACCAGCCTGCAACAATTTGAGCATGAAAATGTTTTCTTAAGTTCCATGACTCAAGTAGGAGTTTGGATCAGATGGCCTCTTGGGGGCCACTTCCCCTCCAAGAATCAATGATGCTGTACTGTGTTCAATGATATACAGAAACTCCTCTCGGGTCCTTCAGAAAACCCTCATCTTCAAAATCCTGTTAAAATCTCTTGATCTAGTTAAGTAGAAATATTTTTTTTCTCACCAGACATTATAAATGTATACTCAACAAATTACATCATTTCTATATACTGACTAAGAATAAGGACACTGACTAATGAACTTTCCTCGAGGGAATCTTTGGATATTAACCCTTTATGCTCACGACTCTTTTATTTCTTTAGCAGCTAACAAAGCATTTGGCATATATGATCCATAATATCACATATTAATCACAGTACTAAATTACAAACAACAAGAACAAGCCCTGGCAAGAATGAAAAATACTGACTGAGTTTTTAGTAGTTATAGAATTTCTAAGCAAGCTTGGAAGCTAGGGTACCAAGAAGGTGAAGCTATGCAGCCAGAACCAGAACCAAAATCATGCCCAAAAAAATCAATCCTGGGTTGGCACTGCTGCCTGCTGCCACCACTGTGCACCTGAAGCTGGTGTCACTGGCAAGGTTGGCATCAGCCCCAGGATGCTTCCCCTGTCACTGCTGGCCCTGCCACCCAGGGAGATGGACACTGCTGCCTCTCCAGTCATTTCCAGGAGCAATTCTTCACTCTCTTCATTTGAATCAATGTCTTCAGATTCAAAATCTCAGGAGATGCATCTAATCAGCCACTCTTAGGGCATGTGCATGTGCCTCAGGTTCCAGGATACAGGAAGGCAACTGTGCGGCTTTCTTCCTAGACACGTAAGTTACAGACTGTCTCAGAAGCAGACAGCCAAGAGAATTACAAATACCTTAATAAAAGGGTCCAATGAACAGCTGCTGAAAGGAAGAGAGGAATGAATGAGTGACCACAGCCAACCTGCACCAAAAAATGCACTTCAAATAGGCAAAGATGTATACTGAAAGTAGAGATGTGAAATCGTCGATCATGAATAGTAGGCTATTCTAGAGATAAGGGTTGCAGTATTAAGAAAACTCTATCATATCTACACCCCGCTCTGTTTCATATGCTTTAGAAATTTAGACCAAATTGAGACATAAAACTGCAGTCAATAGCTGGCTTAGTGACAAAGCCAGGTTAGGTGATGCCACTTAGAGCAGGAGTTGGATGGATCTAACAGCTCCCTATAGTCTCTATGTCCAGAAGGAAGAGAAAGAAGAAAGAGAAGCAAATATCCAACGTCAAGGACATCTGAGTGATTAAAACACAACTCACTGTACTTCTACAGAACGGAGTAGGGTAAGAAGTTACGATTATTTAAGGGAACATCTTACAGCCCCAGGATAAATTCATAAATAGGATTAACATTTATTAATCTCAACCTTTCACTATCAATCCTAAGGACTGACCATGGTATAACCATTCCACTAGGGGTTGAATTGTGTCCCCGTCCCCAAAATTAGAAGTCCTAACCCACCAATACCTCAGAATATGACCTTACTTGAAAACAGGGTCATTGCAGATGTAATCAGTTAAGACAGAGGTCACTGAAATAGGTTAGGCCCCTAATTTAATATGACAAGTGTCCCTATAAAAAGCAGAAATTGGGACACAGAAGCACACATAGAGAGAATGCCATGAGGAGGAGGAGGGAGAAATCTGAGTGATTCTTCTACACACCAAGGAAAGCAAAGATTGTCAGCAAACCACCAGAATTTAGGGGACAGGCCTGGAACAGATTCCTTCTCACAGCCCTCAAAAGGAACCAACCCTGCCAACACCTTGATCTTAGCATTTGCAGCTTCCAGAACTGTGAGATAAGAAGTTTCTGTTGTTTAAGCCACTTGTTTGCGGTACGTTGTTATGGCAGACCTAGCAAATTCATACAAAGCTCCAGGGAGGTCAGCAGACATTTCCTATTGACCAAAGACATGCCAATTATAATCCCTGCTCCTTTGAGGCTTCTCTTCAGTCTAAGATGTCCTTCCTTCTACTTTTCTATTTCTCCAACTCTTCAGGGCCAACCTACTTCAAAGAAATATGCACTTGTTTTATTGCATGCCAATTCCTCCAAACAGAGCAATCTAACTGGTCACTCACGACTTCACTGAAATTGCCTCCTTGAAGGTCATGAATGACTCCTAGCTTTAAATCCATTATGTGATGCTCAGAACTTTTTGAGTGTTTCTCCTCTAGTTTTATGGATTTTTAAAATCTTTGTTGGCCATTATGACATACTCTCCAACAATCTCACCTAGCTTTCATGGATCTGAAGACTCACAGTTATTCTCTTCTTCTTCTGGGAATCTATCTGAAAGTGCTCTTACAGATACTACCTTCATACTGACTACCTGAGAACCTACATCTTCAGTTTGTGGCATCTTTCATGAGTTCCAGATACGTATTTTCAAAGTTTTGGTGGACATCTTCACCTGATCGTTTATCTGCATCTCATTTAAGACTGAACTTATCATCTTTGCTGCTGTTGTCACCTGTTCCTCACAAACTCCGCCACAGGTAATTCTACCAAAACCCACCCCCAAGCCTAAGACTCATCCTAGACTCTTCCTTCTCATCCCACATCCATCAAGGCTGATAGACAATTTTTCTTTACAAATAAAATTTCAAATGTAACACACTTAAAACTCATTATCAAACATATGATATCCTTCAGCATACACAGCAATATCTGACACTCTCCTAAATGCTTCAAACTATGGCAGACCACATTCTTCAACAGACTCAATTTAAGTAAGCTTTGTCTACCTCAACCCCAAGTGTATATGCATCCTTTATGATCCCTTAATATCTAGTCCATTAATGACAGTACTGAATTTTTAAACTCTGCTCATTTTCCTATGTATTCCCTCAGTTGTGATCTCAAGAGTAAAAAGTCTTAATTCTATGGCTCAACAACCAGGACAGTGATTGTAAGGTTGACTGACTACATGTGTTGAATAACAGAAAACCACTAGAGTGTTTGGAAGCACTTGTTACTTTCAATGATATCAGAACTCTAAAGAGAGAGGGTAAGAGAAAGAGAAAAAGAGAGAGAATAAATGAGCTTTTACATCAATTGACTGAACTTGAATTACTTCATCAGAATGTTAGAATTCCCCAAAGAGTAAAACATCACTAACATAGGTAAAAAGTGTACTACTTTATCCCTGGGGTTTCTTTTAAGATATGAAGCAGCAATACCCTGAATTGCAGCATATTTCCCTTTATAAAGAACCATATTCTAGATTTCTCTTTCTCCATCTGTGTACATGACTGGGCAAATGAAGTCCCCAAATGGAAGTGTACGCGTTGCTTATGGTTGAAGTGAAATTATGTTGGAAAAAAAGACAAACAGAAATCCTCCACATTCACTTCTCAAATTTTGCTTTTACAAATGATTCTACTTCAACAAAGGTTTCTACCATTAAAAAAAAATTACCAGAATGGACAAATGTAAATTGTTGTCAAACCTGTTTGTGTGTCCAGTGCACAGTGAGGCCAACAAACTAAACTCTGTCATTTGGAGCAGAATATGGTTTATTTAAGCACCAAGCAAGAAGAACAATGGCTTGTGCTCAAAATACTCAAACTCCCCAATGATTTTTAGGGAAGAGTTTATCTAGGCAAAATTTGGGGTGAGGGCTGTAGGCTGTGTGACGCTCTTCTGATTGGCTGGTGGTGAGGTGATGTGGTGTTCCAGGATTCTTGTGCTCAGCCTGAAGTTACCATCCTCTACTTAGGTGGGGGCCTAGTTGCTGCAGAAGAACTTAAAGATACACTGCCATGGGTGCGGCCTGAGGAGGAACCAGGACCCTGACCCATCGCTACACTATTGTTTCTTGACCGTCTTTCCTGTGTTTCTGCATTCCCTCACTCTGCTAGTGAGCAATTGTTGGATTCTGCCCTTTGGAACTCAAGGAGAGTCTAGGAGGCTGAAACCTTTTTCCTACCAACAAGAAATGGGGGCACAGAAGGGCATCTGTGCCCAGAAGGGTCCCACAGGGTCCTGTTCAATTTCAAAATGATGAATGCAATAAATGGATGATGAAATCCAGAATGCTGACGAGTTCTGCGTGACTGTGGAGAGGAAGCTGATAAGGCCAGTATAAAAAAATTATTCCCCAAAATTCAATATAAAGAAATACTATTTTTTTCCCTCACAGCAAATTTTCTATAAACTAATGAAATGATAAACTGCTAAAACTGAAGTAACAAGTCACAAAGTGCAAAACATTAGATTACTGATAGTTCTGGTTCTGGCTCAGGTTCCTTCTTGAATATATTTAGAAAACACTGGCGAACAATGCCTCGTCTACTTTTAAAAATCTACTTTCCTAAAAACCTCATTGTTCTAGTTGTCCTGAAATAAGAGATCCTAGACATCCCCGTCTTTTGTATCAAAAAGATCAAAGGAAATACTGGAGTCTGGAGACACGTTTTGTATGTAAGCACTGTCGGGGAGAAAAATCAATGTCCCCTGCCCTTCTAAGTTCTTCGGGCTGGTCTAAGTATTAAATTGATACAAGGCAGGTTAACAGGAGGAAATCACACTAAAGTTTAATAACATGTATACATGGGAGAGACCCAACAAAACAGGTAACTCGCAAAAACGGCCTAAACCCTCACTTTCAAAACCATCTTCAGCTAAAGACAACAGAGGATGCTGGAGGTAGTGGTTTGGGATTGCAAAGGGGAGGAAAGCAATTCACATGGAGCAAATGTTTGTTGAACAAATGTTTGCTGGACCACAGAGAGACAATGGCTCAGAGTGGACTCTAATCTCTAGGCCCTGTTGAGTTTCCCCCACCCCCCCCATCCATGTTTCTTGCAGATAATCTCTGGTGTTTGCCCTGTTTCAGGAACAGGCCCTTTGTCTGAATTCTTCTGTTTTATAAAAAATAATCAGCCTAAAATAATCCTTATACCAAAGAGACACATTCTTATGTGGCAAAATTTGCTCCTCTACAGCATCAGAGTAGTAAAATCAGATGCTTTCAAGGAAAGTAACAAAAATGAATAAAAATGTGAAAGCATCAGTACCTCTAAAAATGACAGCCACTGGTCATTTCAGGGTGGGGGGAGGCTGATCCAATGATGCCAAGTTTTCTGAAATTATTTTCCAAGAGAAGCAATAAAAATATTTTTAATCTAAAATCTTCAACATTTAGATGCAGATTCATTCTTTTATAACATCATGCAGGCAAAAGCAAGTCTGCAGCTCTGCCTGCAGGCAGCCAGTCTGCCACCTCTGGTTTACAAAAGTCCTTGCTACTCTCCTTGATAACGAGAAACAATTTGTGTTGGATTTTTTACAGAGGGATTTTAATTCATTAAATAGGTTAGCTTTTCACATTGAACTATTCTGTAATGTTTTGTGGTCCCTCATGCGTAGATCACTTCTCTCCAACTGCTGCCTCCTTAAGGGTAGAGATAAGCTTATATTTCTGTGTTTTCTTTCTCAGAAATAAATGCATAGTCGGTACTCAGTAGCTCCTTGTTGGTGGAGCAATGTAGTAAGTGTCCTGAGAAGCCCAGTTTAGCTTGGCTCTTCTAAGCCCTCTGAACACATAACACAACTAGCAAAGATATTTCAGAAAATATCCTGCTGGAGGCATGACTTAGTCTATCATTTGATTTTTAAATCAAAAGCAAAAACAGTAAATAAATACCTCTCAGCTCTACCTCTGTGTTTCATATTAGAAAGTCTCAATTGTGCGAAATGCTGGCTTAGCTTTTTGATTAAATTCAATTTCACTGATTCATTGAATTGAATTCTATGTATTGAATTCCTACTAAGTGTCAGACATCTTCTAGGTACTGCAGATGAAGCAGTTAACAAAGCAAAGTTCCTGCCTTTATGTCGAGTATATTTTTGCAAGAGGTTTTGCAAATAATATGTTTACAACAAGATCTGTTTTTACTGGCCTTTATTCTAATCTTAGAAAATATTCAATGTTAGAGATAATTTTTTTTGACTTACAGTCTCTCTTTAAATGAATACAAGAACTCCACTTACAAACTTTTAAGTAACTATACTCAATAATTAAAGGATCCAGAAAGATCCATTCTATTTTGCTTAAATGATTCAAAGGGAATTGAAAGTAACAGTCTATCTGGCAGAGTTGTATGTAATTATTTTCCATTAATATTTGCAATAGACCAGAACTTAAGCTTGGAAATATACAGTGCTATGGGGAATATTATGGAAGAGCCTAGAAACTAAGCAGGCTTGTATAATGTTGTACTAAGTAGCATTTTATTGTTGTTATATAAAATAACATATTGCTATCACCATTAGTGCAGCTAGCCTGCAGATTCAGACCTTCAGGAATAAACCCTGATGGGGTGATCACTGACTGATGTTAACATTTTGCTCTCAGCAACACATACTTGCAAACAAAACAGCATATATTTGCTGTGACCTTGGGGAAACATCAGTTTCCTAAAGATAAATTGACCAACACATATAAAAGGCATATAATCCCAAACTAATCAAACATAAAACAACTTAAATAACTGGCATTCGGGAAATGAGCATAATAAAAAGGAGTGCAGAATCATGTCCTTATCTTGAATTCCTTTTACAAAAGCAGCAAATGTGAGGATGGCTATTGCTTGCACAAATACTTTACATTGTGTTTTTGTTTTTGGTTTTTTTGGTTTTTGTTTTGTTGTTGTTGTTGTTGTTGTTTTCATTCCTCAAGCTACCCTGAGGCTCCAGGCCTCTCAGAAAGCAAGAAGTTCTACTGTCGTTCCTTCTGACACTCCATGTTTGTGTCTAGGTGAGCGTGGGAGAAGGTCTATGCTGGAGCCAGGGCTTCTTGGCAAGCCTGATAAATGAAAAGCAATTAGTAGAGTTTCCTGCAAGACAAGACTCAAGCAGCAGAGGGTGACTTTTTGATCTCGGGTTCAGTGCTGTTTCCCCCCCACTCAAGCTCAGCCACTGGCACAGTCCTCTTGCTTCTAAAGTGCCTTCCTGCTTTCCAGATCACCAGACGACACCTTTGCAAACATGCAAACATGGTCAAACTTAGTGAAACAACTTACTATTTTTTCCTTAATACTGATACAGTTAAACAACAAAGTAGATGTTCTTTAGTTCATATAGAATTAGAAAGCATAAGAAATAAATTTGTTTAGGGTATGACTTTTTGCTCTTTAATCTCCAAAATTACAATGAAAAATAATGCATATGCTGAGAAATTTGGTGATCACTTCTCGTCTCTGGCACTTTACAATCATCTGAAGGAGTATTTTCCCTCTCAGGGTGAGAAAACGCATTTTGTGTTTAACATGGTTTAATGTGGGAGACTGCAAAACAGAAACCAAGACAA
The DNA here is from genome assembly GCF_048773025.1 of Camelus bactrianus. NCBI lineage: Eukaryota > Metazoa > Chordata > Mammalia > Artiodactyla > Camelidae > Camelus > Camelus bactrianus. The sequence goes on along the minus strand of NC_133561.1, from coordinate 6,855,456 downwards.
TTAGCTCCAGCTTCTCATCCCGTGTGGAGAATGGGCAAAAGATTCAAAAGAAATCCTATTTGGAAAAGCTTTGAAAGCCATCTAAGTCAACGTCCTTAAATTTCTGAGAGACAGGACCTTTCAGTCTTCCTGTGAAAACTGTGGGAGGCTCATTACGTACTACTGCATATTGCAGTCAGCTTTATCTATCAGAAAATTCTGTGCAAAACCTGCCTTTGCTAATCCACCCATTGGTTAGAGTTCTGCCTTTTAATGTCACAATGAGAAGCAGGTTATGTCTCCATATATGGATAAATTAACATATATTCCATATAGGATATATTTAGTAAAACAGAGTAAAAAAGTAAATGAGAAATTAATACGTGGGGACCTTAAGTTTGGAATTACTGTGGGAGACATTTCAGTCACACAGTATTTATTAAGCTATGAACTACACTGGGCACTGAAAAAATGTTAAAATCAATCATGTGAACAATATAACTTCTAAACATACATATTTGGTGGCAGTGCGTAAAATTCTTTGAAAATTCACCAAGTCTTTATAAAAGGTATATGCCAATTTGTATTTCTTTATATTTGGTAATTGTATGATTGAGGTCAATAACCCTCTTCTCAAAAGCACATTTCCAGACAGCCTCTAGCTACTCTCACACACACACTGTTTGCTCCAGGTGATCCGAGCTACTCCTCCTTTTCCTAAACATCATTTTGGTTTTATTCATCTATGGTTCCAATTTCTTCCTTCTCATAGTTTCTTCTATCCCTTGGAGAGATCTGTTGCGATTCTACTCACATAACTCCTTGTGAAGTTTTCCCTGACTGTAGTCAGAGAAGAAATGTTAGAGCAAATTTATCAACAAGTGATTTTCCATATTGGATACTAAAAATGCCATGTCTAATTAATGTTATCTTCTTATGTGGAAGTATATACACTGATAGTGTCTGGGCTATGCCTGGAGAAATGGATGCTTCTCAACCTAAATGTCCTCCTGAAAAAAAGCTCTGAGTTCAGCAGACCTACTGCTTGACAAAGAAGACTCATGAAGAAAAGGGTCAGAATTCATTTCACAACAGAGGCAGCTGGAGTGGAGCTGTGAAGGAGAGACACCTCAGAATGACAGTATGGATAGAAGTCTTAGCTCTGATTGTGTTATTAACATGGAAATATGTCAAGAAATTTTAAGTCAGGATTCAAGATTGGGATAGTCACAAAAACAATGGACACTTTGTAACTTTCACATGTGTATCTTTTTTTTTAAAGCTTTTAAAAAATTTTTAAAAAGCAACTGTTTTAGTTAAGTGAGGTGCATTTACCAACAATAAGCTGTCCGTGATGTGATGTTCAGCTCTCACTCTCCTCTCATCCTTCCCTTTCGTTCCTAATGCCCATCAAAAATGTTCTATTAACGAAGAATTTTGATTTAATTTGATCAATGGAAAATTCTACTCTGATCTTGGCCCTGATGACTGTCTCAGAACCTTATTCAATTGGTTACTTAAGACACCTTGCTGAACACGCAAGTCTCGATCAGACACGCCCATGTGGAGAAGTTCAGTATCTGAGAAATCCACAATCAGCCACGTACAGAAAGGGGAAGATGAGAGGCCAGGAGCACGGACAGCCTACTTAATGCTGTTGTTTAGGACCATGTAACTTGATGTGGAAGATCACAGCTTCCCAATATCATATAAGCTGCACCAATTCAATATTGTTGGAAATGCCTTGTTAAACACTTAACTAAGATAGCAAAAAAAAAAAAAACAAAAAACAAAACAAAAAAAAAAACACCTAGGAGAAAAGGAATAGGTGTAGGGGTTTTGAGGATTCAACAGTAGATCAAGGAAAGAAAAAGATGACCACAAGATGCAGTTACCACACACAATGCTGACTAGGTGGCACTTAAACGGGTTCAATGAGAGGCGAAGTCTCTCACAGCATGAGAAGGTCCAGGAGCTAACTGTGAGGGAGTCACCATTTAGAAGGGTATGAGGGCAAGGGGACTCCCAGGAGAGGCGGCTCAGAGAGGAAATTTGTTTAGGTGATGTCACTCAGCAGCGTGGCCGGGTCTCTGAGTCAGACAGGTCCAGAGGGGAGCAGCAGTGGTTTGGGGTCCCTGTGCCCTAAGGCTATCTTATCTATTGCAAGCAGATGGGGAGTGAGATTCTGCAAGGTATGCAAACCAGGCAGGTCCTAACTGGCTAAAAATATGCTTATTTGGGCTATTTTTAAATAACTGGATATATAAACATTTGAGTTTGGCACTAGCAGTAGTTTTGAGCTAACGGGTCTCAGCTTGCAGCAAAGAAATAAACAACACAGGGGCCAATACCCAGAGGCCATCCCTGGCTTATTTATATAACAATAGGAAAAAGGGATGATTGCACCTCATTTCTGGAGACCATTTTAATAGGACGCAGACACAGCATGAGACTTAGGACTGTATATTCTAATATAAGACAAGAATAAGAATAAAAGGAGTTCGGGGGCCCTGAGAAGCTCGCTAAATGTTTAGTGGTGGAAAAACCTTAAAGGTTCCAATAAAGATCTGTGGTCTGTAGCAGCCACCAGGAGCCAGTCTTTCTCTCCTGAATAGTAAATGCTGTTGTGTTTCCAAAGCTCTTCCCTATTTCTTCTTCAATCTCACAGTTCTTTTCCAACAAAAATGAATCAGTTTCTTATTAGTTGAAAGAACTGTTATTTCTTGTCTTCTTTAAGATGCTTTAAGCATTTCTGCAGACGTTAACCTTTATAACCAGTTCACACGATGTGCAAAATATAAGTTTAAGCATTATATTCTATCTAAAACAAGGGCTATAATACTTCATATTTAATCGTAGCCTTTATAAGTATTTATTTAAAGTATACCGTGTGCCAATCTTCAGCAAGCCAGACCTCGGGAGCACGGCTTGAGATGAAAGCGCCAGCCCCGGCCTCACAGAGCTTGTGTTGCTGGGCCCGCTAGGACTCAGGTATGTAAGCAGACGGTTTTTCTATACAGCTTCAGTGGGTGAAACCGGGCAGCTCTAATCCATCCCAAGGATGTGTTAGTCAAGCCTAGAATAAGTCAGCTATGGTAGGAAGTACAGTTGCCCAGTGGCAATAACTGCCTCCATCATCCATTTTGGGCTTCTCCTAGGGCTTCATGTCTCTGCAGGAAATGCAGCCTGGTCCAGGTCACTTCTACATCGGTGAGTTGACTATAAGAAAGAGGAAACTAAATGCTGAGTCATATTCTGAAAGGAGAGAATCTGGCAAAGCTCCCTGCTCCTACAAAGTCCATATGTGCGAAAACAGATTCACTCCTTATGCTAAAAACTAGAAACTGTAGGGACAAGTTATGTATTCTCCAATATAACCTTTCTGGAAGGATTCACATTAAATTAGGATCTTTGAGTTAAAGATCTTTCAAATTTCTGTTGCTTTGAGGGTATGAGGTTGAAGAGATTCAAGCTGTACGTTATCAGGGCCATCATTAAGTGTGAGGTACCTCAGAAAAGGAGGAGAGGGCTGTGGCATCTTTCTAGGCAGGCAGCTGCCGCCTACGCCAGCAAAGCCCTATACCACATGCTGGCTGGCATAAACAGCAGAAATTTATTATCTCCCTGTTCTGGAGGATAGAAGTCCAAGGTCAAGGTGTCAGTAGGGCTGGTTTCCTCTGAGGCCCCTCTCCTTAGTTTGTGGATGACCTTTTCCTCCCTTCTGTCTTTACGTGGTCTTGTCTGTGATGTCTGTGTCCTAAACTCTTTTTATAAAGAATCCCATCCTGTTGCATTAGGACCCACCCATGTAACCACATTTAACCTTATTTTCTGCATATGAATTTAGGGGCATACAACTCTGTCTATATCCAGGGTAGTGACTGAATCCTTCAATTTACTGATGCTACGTTTCCTTAATGAGAAAGTTGTAGATAATCTGCCTGAATCAAGCTCAACAAAGACATCCCTTCACCTTGAACAAAATCATCTATTTCAGTTCATTTATATACAACCACTATATGAAAGATAAGAAAGCCTCAGTAGTACTAAGTTATGGTTAGTTAGGGTGTCTGCTCTTTACAAAACCAATAACCCCATTTTGAGTCAGACTGATCTATTCTTCTAGAACAACTGGCACCCCTTACCCTGTGGCCAGAGATTCTATATTCTCTAATGCCAAAGGGAACAATTCTCAAAAAAACGATCTCCCATAATCATAAGGTGATTTCCTATGGCTATTTATTCTGTGACACATTTATCAACGACTCTCATTAAAGGAAAGAAAATCACATATTTAATCTGTGTTGGGGCCAACCCCCTGTATGCACACAATTCCTATGCAGCTGAGGACAGCACATTCTATGCAGGGGACAGCAGCTACAGGAGTACAAGCAGAGAGAGGAGGCGGCTGACAAAGGCCAGTATTTGGTATAAAAGCAACTTAGGGAAGGTGTGTCTGTTAGCAGAAGGTGAGATGGAAAGAAGAGAAGTAAGTTACAAAGGACCTGGGACATAAAGCTAAAGAATTTCAAGTTTATTTTGAAAGCTTTTCCTCTGTTTTTTTTTTTTTTTAAAGGAAATTTTATTTTTGTTCTTTCATAAACAGCCCATTCCTCAAGAGTATCTGCCTCTTGGGAGTTATACGGAACAACAAAAGTCACAGGAACTCACTGTTATCATAATATTCTTATAGCTTTAAGTTTATGAAAATGTATTATGTAGGTGTTCTCAATATATGACGGATTACAATGCATATAAAAATTATTCAGCAAGGCAACATGTGCACTAGAGGGATCTGAGTTAAATGATTAAATTTTCACAACAAGAAGACTCAGAAAATAGATACGATACTGAAAATATGTTACATAATTCTTAGTTTTAAAGGTGAAGTTAAGACATAATTAATTGAGGGAAATTCTTAAATGCTTTATTAGATTTCTTTTAAAAGAAAATAGTCTCTGAATCCATTTGAAAGATACTACCATACCACCTGGTAAGTGATAAACTCAAATTCAGACACCGAACCACACTACGGAAGTTAATATCAATGCCTTTAAAATATTTATAGCACTACTTTATTCCTCATGAGTGAAACGCTGCTAGTTGAGTCTTTACTTCTGGATTTAACTAGGAGTTTCACAGAGAACACACTCCACAGCAGGTGGATGTTCTGGTGCTTCCTTTTTTACATCCTCATCACTGGGCTTCATCCTCACTTCATTTATTTCAACAGAATGCTGACATTTGTCTAATATTATTTCTAGGTTATCCCTCTCAGGCTTTTGACCTTTATCCTCCAAACTGAAATGTCCTTTTCATAGGTCGTCCTGTATAATATAGAAAATCTCTCTTCAGTAAAATACTCCTTTCCCCATAGATTCTCCATATAAGCAGTGAAACTTCAAAGTTTCCTATCTGTCAGCTTAACTTACTTCATCATCTGTCTTCTCCACTTTAAAAAGTACTCTATAGTAAATGAGTTGTATATAATATCAAAGAAAAAGGTATTCTGACGCTTGTTAAAATGGTAAGGAAGATTTTATTCAGAACTATTGCAATGGGTGTCAGTGCTAATTCAACAGAGGAGAAAGATGAGGCTCAATTCCAAACACAACAAGGACAAGAAGGGGGTACTGATAGTCAACGAGCAGAATAAAGAGGACCAGTGAATGGAAAATTACTAAGAGATGTCAAGTGTAGGGGGATTCTTGCTAAACCAACTTAACAGAATTCTTGCTGAAGGCTGGCCAGAGTGATCAAGGGTGGGGGATGAAAAATTTGATCAAATATCAAGGGTGATCAGATATCAAAGGTCAGGATGATTCTCACTAAACTGACCTAGAATCTTTGCTAAAACTGGATTAGGCAGGCTGAAGAGATGGCCCAAGACACTGCCCAGCAGGAAAGAGGGCTCAGTGGAGACTGACCACAGTCTCATCAAGGATAAAGTCTTTGTCACTAATCTATAGCTAATCTTCCTTTTTATAGGGAAGATGAGCTATCTCACATTTTCCTTTTTTTGCCCCCCAGTCCATATGCTAATCAAAGGGATTTGTTAGCTAAATAATCAATGCCTTCTCTGGAAACTACTTTTCAACTGTTGCAAAATGAACTTAGGAACACTAAATGTATGAGATCCAGATTTCTGATGAAACTCCCCAACCCAGCCTTTGCATGTGCATCTTGCAGTGTTTATTCCCCACTTTAAAAAGCACATTATTATTTGCCAAAATGTGTGTAAAAGTTTTTGTGGCTCAAAACACTATGCTTACCCCCTCCATGTTCCTGAATCTTAATTTTTCTCCCATTTAAACATTCTTTTTTTTAAACTTTCTGTCCAGATTGTCTGACACATACATATACATCTGAAATATTCAAATGTGTCTGAAATTCACTGCTGACCCATTTTTATCAACTAATACCACATACACAGGGCTGTATCTCTCTGAGGCGAGGCTTTTGGCACTAGATACTGTAAAGAATTAAGCTGACATTCCATCTTTATCTATCTCCCTATTTTAAGTTCTTTCCTCATTCCTCTTCTAAACCTGTGAATAGTACTTTAAGCACAATATGTTTTGCTTTTTTCCTAGCAGTTTATTTTGGAAATGCATACGTTTACATAATTATCAGAAAAATAATCTTGACTTACTTGACCAATGGTACATGCTTTCTGCAAAAATCAGAAAAATTATTCTGAACTTTCTTCATATTTTTCTTCTTTCCCCAAAGTTCAACGAAGAGTCTGCCTTTTTCTGGCTCTTTATGATATGCCACTGTGCTTAGTGAATCTTGATCTCTGACATTCTTGTCAACCTGTGTAGCAGTATTTTTGTAAAAATTTCCTAAATCAATGCTGAATAATGTCAGAAGCTACAGTCTGGATGGCCTGCCTCTCCTCCTGTAAATGCCACCGTTAACACGCTTTGTATCACTGTGCTGGTCATTTCATCTCACACATCACTAAAATCAGCAGGGAAAATTTTTTTCCAAAAGCCCTAAAAGTCTTTGTTAATAAACAAGGCCATTAGATGAAGTTGTATTTTTACTCTTTAAGAGCTTGAGTTAAGTTTCAATTCTTCTCTGTCTACTAATAAATGTGTTTCTTTATTCCTTGTTGCCTAACATTCACCTACATAATTCCCCCTTCAGCTATTATGACATGACCATCCTTCACAGTCAAAATTATGAAAAAGTTACCTTCTCTTCCGTTTCCATTACTACTGAGACTACGTACTGGACCGGAGGGAGGGAAAGGAAAGAAAAGAAAAGGAGAGAAAACTGCTCACAATGTTTAGATTTCTCAGAACCTATTTGAATACTTCCAGCCACCCTGTACCTCAGATTTAGAATCTAAGAGGGAATGAGAGAATTGTGTCTCAAAACTTCTTTCTTGTTCTCTCTCTTCTGATGTTGTCTACCTTGCTCTTACCTTCATGCATTCTCTTAAACACACCTCAGCCCAACACTGAGTTTCTTTCTGCCATGAGCCTCTCTGAAACTTTCCCTGTTCTCTGATTGGATGTAGCCAATCCTACAAGCCATCATTCACTCATTTATCAAAAATATATTAAGCATCTACCATCAGCCAGGACCATTCCAGACCCCAAGGACTGAATGATAAATGAGATAGACAAGATCCTTGTTCTAATATAGCTTACATTTAGAGGATGCAGTCAGATAATATACAACTTTAAAATAATATAAATTAAGAAAATATCACAGATTACTAAGTGCTCTGCTAAACCAGGGTAAATATATAGAGAGTAACTGAGTGGTAAATACCTATACAGTAATTACATTATATTGAGGAATCAGGGAAGACTTCTTATAATGGTGACATTAATCTGAGATTTTAATCATAGGAAGGAGCTAACCATGTAAAGATAATGAAGACCATTCCAGGTAGAAAAGAAAAGCAGGGAGGCTGAAGTGTAACCAGCCAAGGGGAGAGTTTACTGAAATGTTGCAGCAGTCACAACATACGAAGACTGTTAAGGAGACGTGTCTAATCTTACTCTAAGTGTAATGGGAAACCACTGGAGGGACTGGCATCTTAAAGTATCAGTCTGGCTAGTGCCTAGAGGAATGATTCTTAAACATTTTGATCTCAATATACTTTTAAATTAAGTTTTAAGGACCTCAAAGAGCTTTTGTTTACACAGTGTGTATCCACTGATATTGATGGTACTAGAAACTGAAACTAAGAAATGTGGTAACATTTTTATTAATTCACTTAAAACAAATAAAATCATTACATGTTAACAAAAATAACAGATTTTTACTAAAAGTAACTTTTTCAGAATATAAAAAGAATGAGAATATTGGCAGTGCTTTATGTTACTGCAAATCACTTAAATGTCTGTCTTAACACAAGAGAGCTATAATCTCACATCTGCCTCTGCATTAAATCTACTGCAATGTGCTTTGAGGTTGAACTATATGAAAATATCTGGCATCCCACAGATACATAGTTGGAAAAAGAAGGGGCATTTTAATAACCCTATTCGATAACTGTGGATATTCTATGATACTACACCAAAACTTTACAAGTGATAGTTTCTTAAAAATTAGTTGCAATTTGGAATTTGAAACTCTTAGTGAACATTTTATACTTTATTATTATAAAATCTCTTATTGAATCTCCTATATTTGAATAGATACTTTACCCATACATGAGCTGGTAAAACAAATATTATTCATTAGAAAAATATTACTTACATGAGTTACGCCTCTCTTTCTCATACTAACAAATTTTATGAAACTATTTTTTAAAAATCCCATTTGTTATTATCACCACTGACATCACTGGACAAGTGCTGAAGTATTGGAAACTTGTCAATCTCGTGGTAGTGGGTCCAGTTTTCCAAACTTCTAATTTGTCTCTCAGTAGCTCAAATTTTATCATTGGCAATCAACACTGTCAGCTGTTCCCCTTGAAGTGACAGTATTGCTTCAGTCATTTTAGAAAATGTCTGAATACCTTCCCATGTCTGAATAACTTCAGTTTTCCTATCTGTAATTCTTTCAAGTAAAAAATGGTGTTCCATGAATAAGATGCTAATTCATCCCACACCACAAAAAACTGAACAAGTGTTTTGCCTTAACACAACTGTCATACCTTTGTATGTAGAAGTGCTTTGTGTCTACCTCCCATTTAGTCACATAGAATATTTAAAAGATGTACAACTATTAGTTGGAGTTTAATACATTTAATTTTTTTTTCAGTTTATCATGGACATTTGTACATTAAACTGACTTCATTTCAACTGCAAGTGTGTGGAGGCAATTAGCAGTAGTTGTGTATCACTGATTCATTTGTACTAAGGCACAAGCTGTTTACACACTGTTACTTTTACATCATTTGTGCAAATGTTCACAGTGAAAAAGGCAAGTAATATATTAGTACTATTATACAAATAGCTTTGATCTAAAAGACCCCCTGAAGTCTGTGGACCTGACTTTAAGGATCACTGGCCTGGAGAACAACTGGGGAGGAGGGTAAAAATAGAAGCAGCTGGGAAATTTTTTGTAGTTTTGGAAGAAAAATATGAAATTTACATTCAATATGGAAGTAACGAAATTATAAAGAAGTAAACAAATTCAGGATATATTTTGGTAATACAATCAACAGAACTTGCTGTTGGATGTGTTGTGAAAAACGAAGGAAAGAGAGGAATCAAGGATAATTACAAAACGTGGCCCTCAGGAACCAGACAATGTCCAGGTGATGCTTACTAAAATGAAAAAGACAAGCAGGGGCAGATCTGTAGTGACAAGCTGAAAAGCTTAACTATTGGAGTACCAAAGAACCCCTCTCCATCCTTGAAAACTTGGATTTTTCTCTCTAGATCTAAGAAGTCCAGTGTCTAATTTAAAATCTGAAACTGAACAAAGTCACTGTTCTAGGCATTTTCTTTGACCTCCTTCACCTTTCCTGTTTGCTTAGTTGTTATAGTGAAATAACCAAGTAAATAAACACCTCTTTATTTCCTGATCTCCCCTAGAAAAACCTTAGTAACAGTCCTCAAATCACCCTCACTTCTGACATCAGTTGCAAATTCAGGAATTTCCAATATCACCCTCACTTCTGAGACCAATTGCAAATTCAGTAGGTCCCAAGACTTTTGACACCAAGTGCAAGTTTGGGGTTCCTTAAGACCACTCTCAGGTTTGACAACCCATCAGAAAGTCTCACAGAACTTACTAAAAGCTGTTATATGTATACTCACAGTTACAGTTCATTATAGTGAAGGGATACAGATTAAAATCAACCCAGAGAAGAAACATATGGAACAGAGTCCAGGAAAGTTCCAAGCACGAAGTTTCCAGTTGTCCTCTCCCACTAGAGTCACAGACAGTGCTAATTTTTCCAGCAATAATGTGTGATGATACACACTGCCAACCAGGAAAATTCACCCAAGCCTTGATGTTCAGAGTCTTTACTGGGGTTTGGTCATACAAACTAGTCAACGGCTCACAGAGCTGACCATACTTTTTAGGCAACTCTGGACTTTGGGCTGATCACAGAAGACCCAAGGTCCCCACCACATATCACATTTTATAATCTTTGGCATGACTCAAGATCCCCTGGTAAATAAAAATATCTTTATCAGATAAGATGTCTCAAGGGCTTAGATAATCTTCGATGATCCAAGGGCAAAGGCCATACCTCTCACTGAACAAAAGTAAACTCTTTACCACATTGACAAAGGGCTCTTTGTTCTAGGTAGATTTTTCTATTCTCCGTCATCCTTCCTTGGTTTAGCCATTATGGTTAAATCCCTACCTCTCTAATCCTTTCTCGCTTAAAAAATAAATTAAAAAAAAAAACTTAGCAGGGGAACACACTGTGTGATACTTCAAAAATTTATACATAAATATGTATAAATTTTGCTATAGTACCTGACTAACCTATTTTGAAATTTTTTCTGTGCTAGGTACTGCAACTTTAAGTTTCATGATCTTATAAGTAGTATTTACAACCGAATTGTATAGGTGAGGAAACCGAGGCCCAGGGAGCAATTTAATCCTTAAGCAATTTGACAAATCATAATCAGAGAGTATGTGGCAGAGCCAAGGTACATATCCTAGTGTGACTCTAGATCGCATTCTCCTGACTGCTAAGCCATTCATCTCAATAAATGGGAGGTATGTATCTGTCTTATAAGTATTACCATTATAATCATTCTCAGCCCTTTCTCTAATACTCCTACATTTATTCTCATTCATCTAGGTAAAATTTACTTTTAACAATTTTTATTTTATTTTATTCTGGGCATCTGACTTTCTTAGCAGTAGCATTTTTTGTGGCAATGTCTTCAATAATTTGCATGGATGTGAGAACATCCTTCTCACAAAAATACAAGTTTAAACACCTTTACTCCTCCTTTAAGTGCAAAACCTAAATACTCTTAACTTTCATTCTCCTTGCTTAGTATACTCTACCCACTGCATGTTATACCCAGTATGTGGAGATTGCCATATTACATCTTTGGCTATTTCCCACATCACCAATAGTCTCTCTTCCTACATGTAAAGCATCTTTTAGGTGGTTTTCCCAATTTTCCCTTGTCACAACTTATATCATCATATTTCCTTATTCAAATATGTCTTTCACTTGAAAGACTTCCACTGAAATCACAAAAATAATCACCTTTCCCCCTCCCCACAGTTTATTTTCAATGAGAATCATTATTTAGCATCAACTTTCAGAGACAAAACACCTTGAAATGCTTTTAATAGTCATGTTCTCCTTCTCACTTTAATTTATATAGTCTCCAAAACAAATCCATTCTTTCAGTAGATCTTAAGTGCTAACAGACCTCCTTACTTCCTGTGATTTCAAACACAACCTACTGTCACTGGCTCTACACTTAAGGAAATAAAAAGTCGAACAAACAATCTGGCAGCATGAGTATTCACAATAAATTACCCCACAACAGGGCTCTAAAGTCACTGTCTAGGTCCTTCCCTGCTCCTGCTCACCTGCACTCTCTTCCTTGCCCTTTCCCTGGCTTATTTTTGCCTTTATCATTTCCATTCTGTTATCCCCACCTGACTTCTCCATTATATTTACTATAAAGTGTGGGAGGTTTTGCTTTTAATCCTCTCTAGTATCTCTCCACTTAGAGGTTTCCAAACATACCTGTTCCTGGTGTTTTTATCTGCAGCTATAGGTATGGTTAGAGTTCAGAATCTGAGTCTCCCAGTTCTGGTGGATTCGCTTCTGTTACTGTCACTTTACACTTATTTCTTCACCAGGTTCTGCATCACTTGTACAATCAGTCATTATTCTCTATTGTAAATTCGCTTTTTTTGAACTAATGTAACATCTGGTTCTTCTTTTTTTTTTTTTTTTTAAGCAAATACTACCTACACAACTAGGTAAAAACTGTTTTAATTTATAACACTCAGTAAGTTACTACCCCATTTACAAAGGTTTAAAGAAGAAGAAGAGGTTAAATTAACTTCTTAAGGTCACTAAGCCAGAAAATGACAGACAGGCCTTGCAAATAAAGTGTCTTATTTAGAGAACCACATTATTTCTAAGTTGCAATATAATAAATGTTACATTAATTTAATATTCTATTAATATAACAATTATTATAGCATTAACTATAACAAAATCAATATATAATATACAGTAGATGTTAATGTAATATATGTACTAATATATTAATATAATTATATTATAAACATTATGTAGTTTTAAAATATACTACACTTATTTAAAAGTAAAATCACCAAAACATGATTTTTATAAGGATTTAACTAAGGAAGATGCTATTTTTGCAAAATGCTTTATTTCAACTCAACTATCATGATCTTTCCTTTACATAAAGTTTCTAAAAATTATTTTTGCCTTAGAACTTCTTGATGAGACAAACAGGTTTTTTCTCTGGTGATGAATAAAATGATGCTATGTTGGTTCTTCATCACAATCATATTATCATGAGAGTGTTGGCACAATTAAGGTTTTTAGTAGAAGTAAACTTACAATGAATATTCATGCGATTTTTGATAAATTGCTAAAACATTTCCTATGAGTAGTAGACTTAATTCACAGGTAAATTCATTCAAAACATGTAATTTGAACTTTCAGCACTTCAACTTACATTGGAATATTTAAGCTAATCTTTCTTAACATTATAAATAGAATCACTTACATCAACAAGCAGTTGCTATGTTAATTCCAGCACTACCAACTTCCCCTTCATTTAAATTTAATAATATATAAGAAGTATTTCACTGTGGAACTTTTAACAGGATGATAATATTTTCTTGTGAAAACAAATTTAAAATTAAATATCAAAATTTCATCTGAATTTTGAAAGATTCTAACTAATAGGTAGAGTCTCTGACATCTTTCCCTATAAGATGTATTTGAAGAAGTAATTGAGGCTTCCTTTTTGTGTCATTAAGGATGGGTTACATTATGCTGTGGTAACAAGTAACTTCCAAATCTCAGTGACTAAAGCCTAAAACGGTACACTTTTCATCTTGCATTACATGTTAATCGAGGGGCACAATATGGGACTCAGCTCATGAGTCTCTCTAGGTCCCATACCAACAGAGCCACCCTCATTACAATTGGTCCTAGCAGCTGGGAATACTGCCTGACCACTGCCCACCTGTCCTCTCCCACTCCAAGTGAATTCAGTATTTTCTGTTTCATTTCCTTTGTTCTTTCTCACTCCCAATCTCTCCCCCATCTCTAACTTCATAGTTACATCATCTCCACTTTAGAATTTTTTGATTTATTTGTGGTCTTTCCTTTCTGAAGTTCCCAACTGCTACTGAGAAGTACACCATCATTATGTCTGAATCTGGATAGGATAGAAAGTTCTGAAGTTTGTTGCACTATCAATTAAATGCTCAGCCCTAGAATTACGTCACTTCTGCCCATAGCTCACTGGCCGTAACTAGTTACTTGGCAGCACTCAACAACAGTGACCTAGGAAATACACTACTACTGTAAACCTGGAATGCAGCGAGACAGAAATACTTAGTGAATGGAATTAATAATAGACAGTCTGCTTTCTGTTCATCTACTTGGTTCATTTTCATTTCCAAGTCAACAGACATCTCCAGCCCTGCCAAAAGGAAATAACTTCTAAGTCCTATAAAGTCAAGACCCAAACTTCAAATCCATGACCTCTAAGTGATGAGCAGTAGGCACTACAGCAGATCAAGACAGGACCCTCCTTTGATCCGTAGATAAATCAGAAAACTGTGTGCTCCACCTCCAAAAAGTCTACAATGATTCTACAAAAACAGGACAATCAAAAAAAGCACTGCCATTCAAAAATGGAAAGAAAGGAAGGTATACAGATGTTACTGGTCCACAGCAATTCTGAAATCTGGTGGGCAATCCAGTTTCAAGACCCTATACTGTTTGTGATAAAAGTATCTCAAATAGACCCTGCTTCCATGCTCGGGAAGTATTGGTTTTTGACCTCTTTGATTCTTAGTTCTGCCTCCAAAGATTTCTTCTCTGTTATCCTGGCACACCTCAAATGGACATGGAGGATTCTTTTGTCCTCAGGGGCTGATCAACTCTTTCAATCTGCTTCCTGTCTGTAGGAAGTTGCAGACCCAAGAGGAAAATTTCCAATAATCACAGATGATTTTAGCCCAGGTTAGTGGTTCCTTTGTCAGCGTAACTCTCAAAAGCTAGTTTCAAATCTATTCAATTCCAGCCAGTCCCATGTGCCATGAGCTTCAGTCAGCATTAATTTTGAAATGTGCCCCTCTTTTGACATAACCATAGGTACCTTATTCCTCTTCGGCCCCATGGGACAGTCACACTTTAGATTTTTTTTTCCCTGAGCCACTTTGCCCAGTCAGATAGATATACATCCTATCACCTTAATCCATCAAGAGGTTTTAACAATGGATGCAGCAGCCAAACCCTTGACTGCATTCTTGCTGCATGGCATGTGGGACCTCTGAGGTTACAGAACTTGCCTTTGGTCATATGAGACATTAGTAACAGAGCTAGCATTTAACCTAGTTTGTCTATGCTCTGTCCACGCATCAAACTATATTCTGTGTATGTGCATTGTATAGAAACACTATAATGTGAATTGCCAGAATGCTGGAAATTTGAAGTAGAGATTTTTTTTTATGCTTGATAAGTAATAATCATCTAGTTATTTTTTTCATTGATTCCTTTGTTTACCTAACAGGTACCATGTCATCTACCACATTTCAGTCATTAGCTCTGAAGAAGAGAGAAATCTATATCAAGACAGGAACCAGTACTTTTCTTTCATGAAGCCTAAAGATAAACGTGTAGAAGACTCTTCTGAAGTTTCATATTTAATAGTAAAGACCATGAGACAAGGGCTTAATACCTCCCAAACACTGTTCTCTCCTTCCCTCTTAGCACAGAGACTCCTTCCTTATGTAGCGCAGCAACAGGACCACGCTCTGCCTGTGAGATGTAAGGAGAAGCCTTGGGATCTCTGGTTTACCAGTCAGATACAATTCTGACACATCTCCCTACCAATGCCCTTGTCACCATTCTTACAGAAGATAGTACCCATGAAGATTTTCTGCCCAATATCCTGGCTTCTCAATTTCTTAGCCTTATCAACCCCAAAGATCTGTTTTCTACTTGACCTCACTCTGTCATCCACATCCCTATTTTGATGCACAGCATGAGCTTATTTCTTAAGCTTTTTTTCACTTATTGTTAAAAAGTCACATTACTTCCCCCCTGTACCTTACTCCCAGCGAATGACCCGTCGTGCTCACTGGACCTTTACACTTGTTGTACCCTCTGCCTGGGTGCTTTCCTCCAGGCATGTGCATGGCTGGTTTTTTCTCAGCTTAAACATCACTTTTTAAGAGAGGCATTTCCTGCCCTATTTGAGATCAAGTGCCCCATCTCCCTGATTAAATTTCTTAATAGTTTTTGTTATCTAAAATTATTTACATGTTTACTTCCCATTTCTCTTCTTTCAGATAAGGAGGGGTTTTCTAATCCGTCATTTTTTTTCACTGATCTATACCAAGGATAGAGAATACAGACCACGTAGTCTACACGTGACTTATGCCAGGGGTTACCGAGGGCCCTGCAAAGAGACAATCCAGAGCAGCTGACTTGCAGCCACAAAGAGAAACATCTGTAACTGCTGATTGAAACAGATAAACTGAAAAAGTGCAGAAGCTGTGGACAAAAAAAAGAAACACTGGTTTCAAGAAGAAACTCCAAATCTGAAAGCATGGGGCCAATTCTCCTCATAGCAGGCAGCAATGTTCACTGAATTCATTCTACACTGACAATCTATATACAAGTCTGCAGGGCTAGGAGCAGCAGGGACGTACGAAAGGATGGCTCATGATGGCCCAGAGCATGACAGAATAGGTAACACTAAATAAAAAATGATTGTATATTTAGATTTTCATAAAAATACTACTTTTATGTGCAGCAATGTGACCCCTTAGGTAACAAGACCCCCTTTATGATTGGAACCACGCCCACAGGAACAGTGAAGAGGAGCAGGAGTCTGGGCAGGACGGAGTCATAGTTGAGTAAAGCATGCCCAAGAGCCAAGAGGGAGAAACGGCATTCTATCCAAAAAGAAAATGAAGTTAAAAAGCAATGCAACAGCTTTCTTATAAACTAAATTATGGTTGAAAAGGCAGCGCTGGAGCTGAAAGATAAAACGAGCGCCTTGGTCAGAAAAATTGAGAAAAAGACTTGGAAAAGGTTCTTACGCTCCAGTAAAGAGGTGAGCTATATGGATCCCACTATAATTATATAATGGGCTACAACACAAATATTAAAATGATATCAAACCATACTTACTGACCTAGAAAGATGTCTCTAGTACATTGTTAATAGAAAACATTTACAGAAATATATACAGTATAATCTCCCTTTTTAAATGCTAGAGAAAAAAACACAAAGGAACACAGTCAAATATTAAAACTTGGTAAATCAACTATACTTCAATAAAAAAAGAAAACAAAACTAAAAAAAACCTTGGTAACTTGAAGTGGAAAAAATATGGGTAACTTATTCACTTTTCATGTCTGAATTTTCTATTTTGCTGTAGACTAAATATATTAACTATGTAATAAGAAGTAATCACATATGAAGAGCCACTAGTTTGAAATAAATCATTCAAACGATCTATTCATATTATTCATGCACATGAAAAATATACATTGAGACACACCTGATAAGAGGGGCAAATCGAGATACAGAGTAATTACCCTCATTGCAGGCATCAGGCATACTATGATAAAAAAAGAATACCCATGTGGCCAGCCAGAGCTATAAGAAAATGATATATTCATTTTGCAGAGAATCCTGGAAAGATTCACCAGTATAATGTAAAGTAAATAAATATATTATTGCTTAAGATTTGTGTACAGCCAACTATCAAAGCTGTACATACGTTTATGATTAACTTTGTTTTGAAATTAGTTTCAGTTAATTCCTCATATAAGAGAATGATTTTATGAAGGGTTTAAATTAACAAAATCAGAAAATACAGAAGAATTTCTGGAACTGCATGGGTGATTTGAGCATGACTTTTCCTACATGAAGACTTGAGACCATCAGAAGACAGCAATTAGAAGTCCTTGGATCTTGTGAGAGCGCTAAGAAGCAACTGAACAAGTTGACACTTATACATTACACATAGTATTGTTCTTGCTTTTTCCTCAGCATTTTTTTTTTACAACAGAAAGGCAGGACATAAGCTGACAATGGGAGTCTTTAAGAAGGCTTTTTTTTTTTTTAATGTGAGAAGAAGGTTAAGAGGGAAGAGATTTTGTTTTCCTAAAACAGCACAGCTTGGTGAATGTGATACCTTCTCACAAATCCATAAAGTACTGAAAGTTTATGCAATTTTAAAATACCTCAGGAAATGTTCATGAATATCTTTTAATTCCAAGTCATTTAACTTGCATTTAAACCTGCTAGTCTAGCAAAAACATATTGGTAATTTCATTGGTACAAATGAAACAGATCTGAAAGGAGTGGGATTTGGGGAAAAGAAAGAAAATTAAAATTATTGCCTTCAGGAAAATAACACCTTTATAACATAAGAACATTTTAATAACTTTAAGTTTATCTACCAAAAAAATTATTTCTAAGAGTTTGAATCCGAGCAATCAGTTGAGCTAGAGAGACTGGTGTGGGAATTCTCACTCCTTCACTGAGGCGTCCACAGAGGGAACACTAGGAAACCTCTCTCAGCACACTGCTCATCTGCAAACTGGAGCTGATTGTGCTGCATTTCTTTCAAATTTGTTTCAAGATTACATGTGAAAATATATGCAAAATGACTGACATATCACCGATGCACAACAGATGCAACATCTTCTTGATCTTTATTTTTATTTAATAAAAAATAGACACATATGTCACACGTATAAATGTCTGACTATCAGTTTTTAATCTGTCTTTTCAACTGACATAAAAGGGAACCCAGTACATCTCTCTCTCTGTCTCTCCCCCACTCCACTTCACTCAGGATACCCTAAGTCTCTTAACTCCTCTGTCCTTCCCCCAGGATCTGACTTATTCTTTTCTTCAGCTTCTGGCCCAGGTCAGTTAGTTCCATCAGGTTCTGGAAGGGTACAAAGAGCTTTAGGAATTCCAGGTGCGAGAGGAAGGAACAAAGATGATCTCTTCTCCAGCAGCCTTGAAATGCGACAACTGCAAGGTAAAACATCTCCCCACAGCTAAGGCTGTCTGCCACTGAGTGTTAACCCTGGTACGTGAATACGTTAATGGGATCCCCTTTTCCAACCATCCTAGCATCCTGGATGCTCCCTTCTGCTCTCCCAGATAGCCTGGGCCATGGCTATAAGGTAACATGGTGGTGCTCCACTATGCGAAAAAGACAATCCTAGGGTCAGGAATTACAGAAAAACAAGTACACAGATAAAGGTGAATATATAAATATACAGTACATTTCATATATCCAATTAGTTAATAGGTGAGATACATCTTGAACATTTAATGGATAAATGGACTTTTCTGAAGAATTTGGATGGTTTTATGGCAGGAAGATGAACAAAGCAAAGCAAGTTCTATAAATACTGACTTGAGTCAAAGGAGACACAGACTCCACACAAGTGAAGTCTTCATTGACTCCTAACTTCCCACTAAAAGTACAAATTACTTACATTAGAATATCAGGCTAAAAGCAGTAAGGCCTCTTACAAAAATGATTAAGAAAGTCTACATGCATTAGAGAACATGGAGTGGAAAAGAGCCGTTGGTTGCACAGTAGTCTTTCTCTTTGAATCTAAGCATGTAAATAAACACTAAGCATGTAAAGACAACTTCTGTTTCATGTGAAGTTTTAATTCGTCCAACAATGACAAAGAAAAGACAAGCAATCGTATTGTTTAAAAAAATTACTTCAACAATTTAAGGTAGGTCAAGATGCTTTTGTTTGTCATCAGCAGAGCCCAGGTCAGATCATAAATTATACGCCTGGGAAATGAGCTTACTGAGGTTCCCTTTTTTTAATGTCACGAAATCCACAGCCACTGTAATCTGTACTTGTGTCTGTGTGCTGTTTGTGTAACAGGCCCTTTACATTACCTTATATGTACTTTAGAAAGAAACTATACTTGAACTTTGCCTATGTGGTTAATTGCCCTGAAATTCCTGAAAGAAGAATCTTTATAAGGAAGCTCCATTTCCTTCTTGTAAAAACTCCATCAGGGACTGTGCCCAGCTACCTGGGTCCTGACACTCTGGCAGCTCTCCAGCCTACATCTTAGCAACATGGAGTGTCTCTAGGTTGGCAGACTCAGATAGCAGCTTCCTCCTCCACATGATGAGAATTTAGAAAATGTATGCCATTCCTGGTCAAAGTCTAGGATTTAGTTGGCTCTCAACAACTGATCAGTGAAAATAGTATCTCCTTAGTTTTTTAAAACTGTGAGAAATACCCAAAAACTGAAGTATCTTTCAAAGTAGTAATAGTGTGTATCTCTCTGTAGATGCACACATTAACAAGCATTCCAAGACACATATGTATACACACACCACACATGCACATGAAAGTAAAATAACACTTTTTCTAGGAAGTCAACAGCAGCTATTTTAGATATTAAACATAATAAAATCAAATATATGTAACTAGTCTGATAAAACTAAGTATATTTTAGCAAACATGTTCAGCCTTACTCCAATTGATTTACGTATGAATTTCCTATGTAAATTACCTCCACCCTAAGAAATTATTTAATGTGATTAAAGAACATGTTTAAAAATGCTGATGGGAAATACAGAGAGAGTAATCTCTGTCAAAGGATTTGCATTTAAGATCACAAAGCAATAAACAGAACTTACATGAAACAGTCACAATATAATGTCGTTAAAGGGACTGTCAACAGAAGTTCAAAACTCAGTAAGTACTGTTCTCAAGTCCTTGTTCCCAGGTTAGTTTAACTTAACTTAAAAGGAATGGTAAGCACTGTGCTGATCTGCTGAATCTATAACCAACATAAAAACATCTGACTTCTTTCGAACAAACCAAGGCAAGGGGAGAGGGTCATGTAGCGGTGTAGGTGATTAAGCTCTCTGATACTGAATTACTACAAGCTCCCTGCATACCTCATTTTATTTCATCCTTCTGTGTCTGCTTTCATGCTATTTTCTAAACCAAATGCCCTTGCCAGCTTCTTCACTTGGACAACTTCGAACCTACAAGCAGCAGCTCAGGTATTTTCTTTGAGAAATCCACAAACTTCTGCCATAGCAACAGGCATGGATTTCACATATAACCCTGAACACATTACACGGAGATGACCTATGGCAGGTCACTTCTCCCTCACTGCAGGGTAAGCCCTCTGAGAACAGGGCCCATGACTCACTCCCATTTGAAACTCCAGCAAAGTGCCTGGTGTGTACAGGCACTTGTAAAAAGAAATGAGTCAATACGTTTTTTCCAAAAGCACTTAGAAGATGCAGGCAATGTTTTATCCATTTATTATCCTGTATTAATCCATTTAATCCTCAAGACAACCTCTTGAGATATGTACTATTATTATCATCATTCATAAAATGAGCAAACTGAAGCAGAGTGAGGCTAAGAGACCTGCAGGTGACACAGCTAACAAGACTGAGACTAGAACCTACCCACCCATCACTGCTTCTCTTGAATTAAACATCAATCATTAACATCTAACCAATGGAAAACATGATCTGTTTTCATTTTGTCAGAGATCTTAATATCTGATTTAGGCTAACCTATGTTCTACCTAGTTTTCAAAGGAAGAAGTGAAAAGTCCCTCTCAAGTCAAACAATATCATTTACAAAAGACACAGTAAGAAAATATTTCCATCACAGCATCCTTAAATATCTTATGATTTCTAATTTACCAAGGCAGATTTTCTTATGTGCCAGAAATTCACTTCAGAAATTTATTTAACTCCCCATGAAAAATAATATGCTCTGCCTAGATATAATTGACTTTTAGAGATTAACATTTTTTGAGAGAAGATTCAATAATTATAAAAAGTGAGTGATACGTGATAAATTCTTAACACATTGTTTAGCTATGTAAATAAAGCCAAAATATTTTGTGTAGGCCCCTACTGCCCAGGCTGTTAACGGCAGTGGACTTGGTAAATTTCAGAGAGCAAGCCTCAACTGACTCTGCAAGTCATGTTTCACACTGTGCACATCCTGTTTCCTGTCAACAGTGGCTATAATAGGCACATAAACTAAAATTTACGCCCTATTTAATCTGTAAATGTTCTGTGTCCTTAGCCCTTAGCAATGGAAATATGCCGGTATCTTTTTCTTATATAATCCCTCTTCTCCGTCAGATTTGAGGAAACTTTAACCATCATGGAACTATAAACTGATAATATCATTTCTGCATTGTTAGGCTCTGATGATCTTAAATCCAGATCAGAGTTGTTTTGAAGTAAATTCACAACACAGTCATCTGAACAGAAAAGCATATAGTGAATTATTCAATACATATTCCATTAAAAACAACTTTAAATGTATCATTGAAGTAAACTTGGGGAACTAATTAAAATTTTAGGAGTCCTTGGCCAAATCTTAACTGAGAGATAAAAATTCTAAGAGCATTATCTAATAAAATGAGTGGAACAAGGTGAATAGATTTATTTTTTTAGCCAAATCATATAATACTGACCTTTTCAGATTACCAACCTAAATTTCCCACAGTCTCATTTTAGCCATTATTTTAGGTACATGATTTATTCTCCACATTATTTGGTTTTAATAATTCTCAATAAGCAAACAGGAAGTTTTTTTAAATGTTATGATTGTTTAAATTTTTTATTTCTCTTATTTTTTCTAATAAATATTCTAGTATTAATATTATATTCTAGTATTTTTCTAGTAAATATTCCAGCTACTATTTAGTAGCTATACCAAAAATTCAAAGAAGAAACAGAAAAATTAAATGAAAGGCTATGACAATAGACGAAGTACAGTATTTATCTGTTATAACTGAATTTTATATATCTCACCAAATGCATTCATTCTATTTTTCTAAAAGTTATCACAGTGGTCTCTCCAGCATAGACAACTACTCAATGAAATAATGTACTTCAGGCTTTAGGTAGAGAGTTTAATGTTATCATAAATGTCTACAAAATATTCTTCACTTGTATGGAACTGCAGTTTATCTTAAGTAGGCATCCTATTTCTTCCAAGCCTAAATCAGAAGTAAAATTTGAATATGCATTTGGCTCAAGAGCTTTTAGAATTTGTTCTGAGAGACTGTGGGTTAAATTATCAATTATGTAATGAGCATATCTGAATTCTGTGAATTAAATGATTTCAAATTACATGTCTTATACTAGACAACTACTAGAGACAGGGATGAAAAATCAATTTATTTGCACATTTCTGTTTCAGAATTTTCAATAATTTTTTCTTGTAGATTCTAGATTCTTGTTTTTTTTTTAATGTCAAAATGTTTGGTAACTGTATTTTGCAGTGCTCTGAAATATTTTAACTAAAAATTGTGTTGTTAATGGAAATTGAGAAGATAAATTTGGGAGGTTTTTGACTTTTTAGGAAGTAGTTTGTAATCTGGGTTTACCATAGATTTCTGAAGTGCCAAGTTACTACAACGGGGACTGTGAACCTGATTATCTATGTGTTACAAAGCCATGTATATAAAATAAACATGTAGAATATCATACACTTGTATGTTCCACTGTCAGAAACATGTGTGTCATAATGAATAATGTTCATACATATTAAAGCATTAGTAGAGTCACAGTAGTTTCTGTTATGATATATTTCTCGATCAATGAATGCTCAAAGTATCACAATTCGCTTGGTGTAAAATTATATTGATATAAAAAAAAACTGTTCAAAATACTTTGAAAACACTGTCTGGAAGGCTTGCTACTGATGGGAAAATTAGTTATATTTTCAGAGTGTTTACCATGCACTCTGTGACTTAGAGAATAACTTTAATATGTCATTATATTGAAAGAATCACTTTTTTTTTTAACCAGGAGTGAAGAGGTGAAGGACATGAATGGATTGTAGAGACCAAAAAGTCCTCTTCTTTCCACATTTACATTTTTATTAGAGATCTGAACTCTAAAATTTAGGCATCAGAGAGACCACAGAAGACAACTGTAACAACGAAATATATGTGGACTCAAACCACATTTACCTTCAAAATTATATACTGTCACTGAACCTTTTCCCAGCATAAATGCTGACGCATAATGACTTTTGTTGTGGAACTAAACATGATATAATGGCAAGAGATCTCTGCTTTTCCTCAGAAAAGGACATCTGAGCCAGGAAGGAGGCGGCAGAAATCTGCATGGGTGCATCAGGCTGATGGTGATGAACAAAGTACCGAGGCCCATGGAGTTCAATTCAGGACACTTCAGGACCACCTGGCCCCTGACTTGCTCATCACAGCACTGATTCTGCACAGAGGTGGTCAGAACGCCTCATGAGACCACATGATTCATGGCAAGTGTGAGTAATTCAGAGGAGATTTTAGGACTTGGAGGAGAAGTCCCTAGGGGTGGGGTAGTTAGAAGATAAAGAATTTATTCTGGGGAAGACAGTAGAGGCTGTAAGTAACTATAACTTTGTTACTAAAAAGGTCCACACACTCAAGGTTAGAAAGGGCTAGTCATTTGATTTACATTTGAATTTGTTTTTCTTATTGATTTATGAGGGAGAAAAAAAACACAAAAGCAGCCAGCCCTAGTTTGGAAAGAAGAGACAACTCAGAGGGAGGTTAGCTGGTAACCGACACAGCCTTCAGCCCCAGGTTGGATGCCCATTTTGTCAGGAGCCCAGTTTTGACAGTACAGTCCAGGTGGCTGGGCCTTGAAGATGGACTTCTACAGTCACACTAAAGCTCATGTGCTCAAAACCAGGGCACTTCCTTCCTGTGTCTTCTGTCAAAAACACTTCTTTCTCAATGTCAAGGCAACTGAGGTACTCGAAAGACCAAGTTTGCTTGATGGGCACAAAAAAAGAGCAGGAGAATTAAAGGGCCTGAAAGAATATTTCATCCCATCATGAAAAAAACGCCCTGAACCATCCCTGCTCAAAAATCTAACTTCCCAGTGAACCAAGTGCTAATGTGACTTGAAATATTCTTTCTCTTAGGTTCTTAGACAAAGGTGGAAAGAAAATGTCAATTTCTCATAATTAAATCATTTTTATGAACTTCAGGTGAGCCACGTTTAAACATGAAACGAAAAAGCAGTTTAAAATACAAAGTATATAATTTATGTATTATATATATATATTACTTTTAGTTTTATTTCTGTGAATTCCTAGAATTTGAGAGTCTCCTGTCTTCATTAGAAATCTAATAAGCAATACTTTAAGTGGGTTTCTGAAGACAGTCTGTCTACCTGTCTGTCTCTCTCCTAGATACACAGGTTATTTGGATTAAGGGTTTCCTTTCAATGGAAACTCTTTCCATGTTTACATCAGCACCATATCCCAGACACAACTCATTTTAGCCATCTATACTCTAGTATTCAACAAAATAAAGCAAACCAACCAACCTTTTCTGACAAATGCTTAGGCAAGGTGGGTATGAGCGTTGCCAGGTTCAAAGAGCAAAGTAAAACTGACCAAAGAAGCTTTGCATTAGGTCTGTTTCCCAAAGGTCGTTTCTGTCACCCGCTTCCTAAGAATGACTACATAGAGACCCATCATGGAAGGAAACTTGGAGTCACAGGTAACTGCTGATAAATATCAGCACGGACAGTCATGACCACAGAGGAAATGTAAAAACATCACCAAAGCAACAGCTGTCTTTACCTTTTCAAAAAGAGTGGCGCGTGTGCTGAGACTCACTCAGGGCGGTGGGCCGAGGACGTGCCAGCCGCTGGGACCAACGCTCCAGCTTCCTCGAAGCTCCGGCTCCCGCTCCAGCCTCCAAGCACCTGCTGACCCCGACGTCGACCCAAACGCAGACGTCGACTCCTGCGCAGACTCCAACCCCTATGCAGGCCCCGACGCTGACGCAGACAGCGACCCTGACATCGACCCCGACTCTGACGTCGACCCGACGCAGACCCCGACCCCGACGTCGACCCGACGCAGACCCTGACCCCGACGTCGACCCAAACGCAAACGTCGACTCCTGCGCCGACTTTAACCCCTATGCAGACCCCGACCACGACGCATATAGCGACCCCGACGCAGACCCTGACCCCGACGTCGACCCGACGCAGGCGTCCACGCCGCCCTGCCGCTGAAGCGCCGTGGCCCAGGTGTCACGTTGCGGAAAGAGACCCTGGGCTGCAGGAGAAGCGCCGGCGTGGCCCTCAGGCAGGATTACTCTTTGGGAACTGTGGGAACGGGAGCATTGGTCCAGGCTGTTTCTATTTATGACGGCAACGTGGAAAAACCCCTGCTGGATGCCCAGTTTGAATCTGGAGGGAGTCACTCGGAGGATTCGCGCTTTGACCACGCGCCTCGCACACAGACCCACCAGATGCTTACAGCGCTTCTGAAAGAGACTCACGTAGTATTGGAGGAGAAAACAGCTCAGTCCAAGGAAGTTCATGTGGAGAGAAGGAAAGACATGCAAAGCATCTTGAAGAAATCAGACCAGATATGCAGTTGGTCAAATCGCCCAGAAAAGATCCCTGCCCCACCCAAGGAGTTCCTCTTCAAACACCTGAGGTGCCCCAGCACACTCAGCATGAGGAACACGAGTATTACGAAGATGGGGACATTTTCTCTGCAGTTTCTAGCAGTTCTTTTTTTCTGTCTCTTCTGCTCTCTCATCTGCTGTCCATTGGATTGGGGATCTATATCAGAAGGCGTCTGACAACATTCACCAGCACCTTTTGATGAAGAATTGAAGTTGGGCTTTTACATTTGGTGGGGATTTATACTGGAGTTTGCAACACAGCTTAGGGGAGAAGCTACTGTCTTGGTCCTGGGGTGGCTGCACCACTTGTGTCATTTCTTCTGTAAATGCACATTCCTAATTAAGTTAAAATAAAAATGCGACACTAAAAAAAAAAAGTGATGTGAGTGAATATGGAGCATGTGGAGTTAGGAGGGAGTCTCATTACAGAAACACTCCAGGACTCCGTGTGAAATGTTCATGAAATTAAAAATAACAAAATTACTGGATATTTCCAACAGAGATGCCTACAACTGTAATATGTACTTAATCATCGCTGGCCACCTCTGATTTAGCCACTCATCTATAGTAAATGTGAACTATGTACACTGGAAGAAATATTAACATTTGTAAGTGGGTATTTTCAAGGAAATAATAAATATGTTTAAATTAAGATTTTAAGCCCCTGGATTTCTTGTTGTTCCTTTATAAATTCTCATAATATGATAACGTGCTTATTTTCTTTACCTGTGCCTTCACTCAAAAAACTTTGCTGACATCTTATTGATTTGCCGAGCAGAAGGAGCCAAGATTAAACAATATGGTCTTTCTCCATGAAGAGCTTTTATTCTGTAGAGGGGAAACTCACATTCAACTTCTCATACAATGAGACAGTGGGAGAGTCTAAATTTGTTTTTCCAGTGTCCTTGTTTGGATCTCCACGCTTGACTTTGTGCTTTGCTAAGTATCCCTGCTCATAGAATTTGTATGTCACAATTCTTTCAGCTATTATCTACTTTTATTATACCAAAGCTTTGTGGTGTGGTGGTAAGGTAGGGGCAAAGAGGAACATTCTATGATCCTCTGATTAAATCTCAATCATTTGATGGGCCTGTGTCTTGGAGTTATGACCTTCACAAGTGTTTCTGCAGCCTTTCTGCCTTCAGTCCCCCAACTCCTTTATCTGTATATAACATTCTCAAGTCAATTTCCTTGAAGCCCCGATTCTAGATGCTTGTGGTTTTCCCACCACTTTTAAGATAGGAAAGCTTAAGTGGGTTCCCTTCCTTCAGCCAGATGAAGTTTCAGAATTGGGATCTGGCAAACCCTTTCCCTGAGAAAGTATACCTTTGTTATGAAGAAGGCTCTGAGCATGTTTCATAATGGTTACTCTATCCTTCTCTCTGCCAGAGCCAGGAGGGGAATCTTTCTTGGACTTTGACCATAAAAACCTGGTGGGTTCCTGGAAGGAAAGCCCATAAAAATGTGGGGTTCTCCTAAAGCTGTGGCTCCCAAGAGTTTTTCACCCTCCCACTAGCCTCCACTCAACTTCAGGAATTTGCCAAAGTTACTACTTAAATGTCCTATAAGTTTATGGTTCCAGCAGCTTCTCCACATCTTGGTTGCTGTATCTCTCTGGGTGCACTTACCTCTCTAGTATCCATGTATACATGTATCAAAACATCAAATTGTACACCTTAAATGTATATAATTTTTTATGTATCAAAGCTGTCTCACTGAAGTTGTTAAAAATACAATATTGTATCATTATTCCTTGTATTGGTAAGTTTACTATCATGTAAAATATTAACCTTAAGAGTAGCAAAGTGAAGGGTATCTGTAACTGACTTTATTATGTTACAACTTTTCTGTGTTTAGTTATTTCAAAATAAAAAGTTAATTAAAAATTAACCTACACACACTAAAACAAAAATTTTAGAAAAGTAATGAGGGACCAGTTTAAACCTCTCAGTAAAAATCCAAAAGCTTGAAAGTGCAATTTGTTGGTAAGGCTGCAAGGTAACAAGCATTCATCTTCATTGTTGGTGAAAATGCAGAATACTATACCCTTAAGAGGGAAATTTTCAACACAGTGTTTACCATTAATTTCAGCAAACCCATGTGTGATACTGTGATTTATAAGAAATATGCATTTGGTTCTTCAGATGACCATTTCTCTTATTACTGGGTCTTTGTCCAGGGTTCCTCCCTCACAGCTCCCAAAACCCTTGGAATTGCCTAAGTGCAGGAAGCAGGGCTGAAGGTTGAATCAATTGCCAATGGTCAAGCTTTAACTGGCCAGGCCTATGTAAGGAAGGCTTCACAAAAGCCCAAAAGGAAGGGGTGTAGAGAGAACACGTGGAGATCTGGGGAGAGTGACACACCTGGAGACGGTGTGGAAGGCCTGCACCCTATCCCCACGCCTTACGCTAGGCATCTTTTCCCATCTGGCTCTTCCTGAGTTACATCCTTTCATAATTCACTAGTCATCTAGTAAGTAAAATGTTTCTCAGAGTTCTGTGAGCTGCTCTATCAACTTAATTGAGCCCAAGGAGAGGGTCATGGAAGCCTGTGCTATATAGCTAGTCGATCAGAAGTCTAGTGTCTGAAGTCAAGGAAGGGGTTGTTGGAACCTCCAAACTATAGCCAGTCCATCAGAAGTACCTGGGCTTGTAACTGACATCTGAAGGGGGTTGGGGCCAGTCTTGTAGGATTAAGCCCTCAACCTTTGGAATCTGATGCTCTCTCTGGGTAGATACTGTCAGAACTGAGTTGAATTATGGAACAATCAGCTGAAGCCCTAACAATTGTTTGTTGGTGTGGGGAGCACAGAATACCGTATCTATCCCCAAAATACACTAGTACGAAAAGGAAATGATATAACAACAGGGCTATTGACTACAGCCCTATTTATGTTAGCAAGTGATTGGATCACTGACTCTGAGATACACAATAGAATGGGAAAATAAATAAGGGAAATCTGTATTTTCTGGGGTGGAGTGATCTGTATATATTTGTTAAGTAAATGTAAGGTGAAGAGTA
Organism: Camelus bactrianus; assembly: GCF_048773025.1. Taxonomy (NCBI): domain Eukaryota; kingdom Metazoa; phylum Chordata; class Mammalia; order Artiodactyla; family Camelidae; genus Camelus; species Camelus bactrianus. Next base: position 6,826,326 of record NC_133561.1, on the reverse strand, counting down.
AGGTTTATAGAATGTTTTAATACACATGGAACATTTTGAATTGTAAGATGTGGCATACAGACAGAATGTGTTACTTTGTATTGTAAAATGGGGGAACTTTATGAACATACATGTTTATATTTACAAAAAGAAACACTGGAAAAAATTATGTGTGTGTGTGTGTATATACATTTGTCTGGACAGATTTTATATATATATATACAGAAAGGAAAGGGAAGGATGGCAGGAAAAGAATCAATATTTCCCTCATTTACATCTTAATATATAATTTTAACTCATAGTAACTTAGTCACATAAGAACAAGAGAAAAAAAAATTAAGAACCCTTTATTTTGCATATAACTCCTCAGTATGATATACTGTAAGGACAAAAAGAACAGCAAGAAAAAAATGTAGATGTTATCCAGCAGCTTTGTTTTAGATGTAATATTGTTACTGCTATTTAGGAATTATTTTGTGTACCTTGTAGGATATAGCAAATAGGAAAATATTTAGGAGATACTTTTCAGTGTGAAAAATACATAAAATTAAAGAAGTATGAACTTTCTTTCTTTTCAAAATGTGTATTTTACTCTAAAAGCAATGACAACTCTGCAGCAAAGAGCACCATAATGCTTTCATTTTGGATTCTAAATACCGTTTCTAATTAAAATGAGTTAAGGCTCCTTGGAGATACAACTGAGTCTAGAGCTGAGGCAAGAAATATGCTCTAGTAGGTGGGCATGTACTAGAAAGCCAGGAAGCAATAAAAGGACTAATGGGTTAGCCCTAAATGGCACAGGAGCCACTTGGAAGTTGATCTCACAGGACAAAGATAAGACAATTCGGGCATCAAGAAGAAAAATAACTGTAAATGATAATTAAAATATTGAATATATAAAACCCCATGAGTTTACAATGATACTCAAAAAGAGAACAAGTAAGTTCACAAACTATCACGGGTGCTAGGGGAACCACTCATTACTATCAAGTAAATCACAGTAATTACAAAAGGGACACATTTAAGTACCAGTCAGGTTCTTCAAACGAATTGTATTTCAGAATAACCAAAAAGTTCTGGTCAATAAGGACATAACTATTCTTTACAGAAAAACCCATGGAATTTGAAAGGAAGGAATTATAGAATGAGAAAATATCACTGTGCCCTGCTACTTACATGACAGATTTGGACAATGATAATGAAGATATGCTTTAGATATGTGAATAGTTGATGAGGAACTGAATATTTACATGGTATGAGTACATCCCAAGCTCATCACTGGGGGAAAAACACAATGATACAATGCAGGAGTCATTTTGTTACCATCTCTACCCACTGAACTCTCTTAGGCTCTCCAATCAGTCACCATTCTCTTCCTGATGTGGTGCACTGCAAGAGAGAGGAACACCACCACTGGTGAAGCATTCATACCAAAAAAGTTGACACTGAAAGGTTTTAGTTCTGACTTTCAATTTAAAAGAATACAGCTAATAGACACAAATCCGTATGTGACCCATTTCTTTTGAGTGGTAGATAAAATGAAAAGTTGGAGGAGGGGGACATAAGAGATGTTTTATACTAAAAGTGGTTTAAGAGGCATAACTAATAATTGTAAAGTGTGGACATATTTTTGGATGCTGATTAAGACAAACTATATGAAGAGATTTTTGAGCAATAAAAGAAATTTGAATATGGACTGAGTTTAGTAGATACTAAGGTATTTTTTTAGTTATGATAATGGCACTGTGGTTATCTAGAAAACATTCTTTATAAAGACATACTGAAATATTTAAAAAGAAATATTAATGTCTGCAATTTGATTTCAAATATTTAATCAAATTTCCAAAATAAGGACAAAAAAGATAAGAAAGTGTGGCAAAACATTGCTAATTTTAAAATTGAGTGTTAAAGTGCATGGGGACTGTGTGATATTTTCCAAAGATTTTTGGGTGGGTAGGGAGGTAACTAGGTTGGTTGGTTTGTTTATTCATTCATTTAACAGAGGTACTGGGGATTGAACCCAGGACCTTGTGCTAAGCATATGCTCTACCATGAGCTATATACCCTCCCTGTCTCCAAAGATTTTTTTTTTTTCACTAGCAAAATCCATCACAGTAATTTAAATTTTTCTTTTTGGAATTTATCAATACCCAACAATTCTTTTCCTTCCCATAGTGATAGTTGAGAAGAGCCTTTTATCTCTTAAAAAGTTTGCAACAAGGATCTGATTTCAATGATAAAAGCTGGAGCAACTGAATATCAAAATAAATACTGTGATGATAGTTTTAACTCAAAATATAAATATACTCAAGCTTACACTGATAAAATAAATTACTGAATAAATAAATAGAAGAAAAGAGATAAATCTTCCTTACAAAAGAGCTAAAAACAACTTAATTCTGCCCTCCTCCCCCTTAGGTTTGGACTGAACTTAGTGAGTTGCTTCCCAAGAATAGCACATGAAAAGGTCAGAAAAATAACTTTTCAGTGGAGAAGACTGGGAAGCTCCACCTCAGCCAGGAGCTCAGGTCAGCACCACCAACAGTAAGTCACGTTGCTGGTGTGTTCCCACTGACGTGATGTGATGAAAGGCCCTGCACTTATTTGCTTATCATCTCCCAAACCCATGACCTCAGTGGAGTCGTGGTTGAAACATCAGAAAAATACAAATTGAGAGATATTCTACAAAATACCTGACCAGTACCCCTTAAAACTGCCAAGGTCATGAAAAACAGGGAAAGACTGAGACAGTGTCACAGACAAAGGGCACTAATGAGACATGACTAGTAACTGCCATGTGGGATCCTCTAGAGGATCCTGGAATAGAAATATGTCATTAGTGGAAAAAAGTGAAATTGAAGTAAAGTCTTGTTTAGTTCATAGTGACAAACCAATGTTGATATTTTAGTTTTGACAAATGCACCATGAATACATAAGATGTTAACAATGGCAGAAACTAGAGAGAGATTATATGACAACTCCTGTATTACCTCTGTAACATTTCTATAAATCTATACTCCTTCTAAAATAAAAAGTTTACTAAAAATACATTCCTGATCAAATTAAAAAACTTACAATGTATTATTTGAGTCCTAGCAAAAGTAGCAATTAAACATTAGAAAAGAAGCCTTTACAGGACTGCAGGTGAGCAACACCACCATTGAACCACATAATAATAGAGCAGAGAGAGGAGACTTATCTAGGGACTAGATCCTGGAAGAGAGGCAGGTTAATGGTAGATTTTATCCGCTTGCAGGTTAAAGCTCCTGCGGGAAAGGAAAAGGAACCTTGTAGGAGTCAAGTCACAACCAAAGAGACGGATGCTATACATAGAACATGAGCCCAGAGAACATTGTCCCAGCCCAAAGCTTTCAGTCACTTACAGATGAGCGTAGGGAAGGCTGGGAGTTATAAAAACCAGATTCCAGTTGCAACGCTGCCGGGAACATGCTGACAGTGAACAAGCTACGTGATTTTTCTCATTCCTGATTCCCTCAACTGCAGGTTGAAATTTATCCACAGCTTTGATTCCATGAATTTACAAAAGCAAGTTTTTCAATCCCTTTCGATATACTGAATTAAGTTTTATATTTGACAATGACATAAAAATTAAAATATATTACTGTATGAAAAGGAAAGAAAAATAGTTTTGCTCAGCATGTAAAGCTCCTTTTGGCAAGTCCTTCGACATGGTAAGAGGTAATTTATCACACAATTACAATGTATCTAGGTTTGACCATAGATAGTTATGCCTTTAATTCCTGAAGTACTCATCATACTTGCTTTAATATTACCTGCAAGTATTATTCAGAAGCCGAGGAACATGGTGAACTGCACCATGAATGTGTAATCAGCAAGGTCTAGATGATGAGAAAAACTACAGCCTAGTTTGTCAATAGATAAATTGCAAGGAGAGAAAAGGACTGATGAGGGACCTATTAAAAGAGACTTAAAAGTCATACTAAGTTTAAAAAGGGGAAAAAATAAAAGCATGCATATCTGGGTTATAAAACTAAAAATGAAGTGATCATTATGAAATTCAGCATAATAGTTACTCATGGGGAGACAGAGGGTTTATAATTGTGGTGGGACACATGGATGGAGCTTCTGGGTGGCTGGCAAAGCACAATTTTTCGATCTGAGTCATGGTTACAAGGGTGTTAGCATTTTAGTAATTCTTTATGGCATACATTTGTTTTGTTTCGTTTTCATGCTTTTTAAAAATTATAATCTGTGTTGCTGGCAGAATGCTGTGTGCTACATTTACAAAAATGAGTAAGAAACTTTTTCTGTAGTCAGAGGCTAGAGTCAAGGAGGAAAAAAAAACCAGGTGACAAAATGAGCAACAGAACCTTGAATTATTTTTTATGAAATTACATATTGGTTATAGCAGAGCCCAGGGGATGAGATATTCAGTTCTGCCTAGTTAAGTTGTAAATGGTTTTGAAGGAGAGAGTGCAATGCTTAAGCTTAATATTTAAAGATCAATTATTGTTTTCAAATGGACAGGAGAATGGAGGTGTCTAGAAAGAAGGGGCCAATTATTTTGTTAAAAAAGGTACATATTTTCTAAATGCCTTCATTTGCTACCGTTTTTCAAGTGTATATTCACTGATCACAGAATTCAGAGTTAACACTTTTTGGAGGTAGTGTGGAGGTAATTAGGTTTGTTTGGTTTTGTTTGTTTGCTTGTTTATAATGGAGGTACTGGGGATTGAATCCAGGATCTCGTGCATGCTAAGCATGCATTCTATTACTGAGCTACATCCTCTCCCCAGAAAGATAGAACATGAGTGTTTCTGAGATCAAATCAAGCATTCAGACTCTCAAGTAGAAATAATTGGTCAGTTAGTCCTTTAATTAAGAAGACATATTTGGCTTACAAATTTACATTTTTCATTCAATCCCCAGAGACAGTTCTATTCCCACTTACTTCAATCTCCTTCTCTTCCTTTCAGTTAAGCAGTTGAAGAATTGGGCTGTAATTGTCCCCCACGTCTGGACCTTCATGGTGCAGTTCAACATGTTTCTCTGTCTTCTGTCATTCCTGCAAAATGGCAGCTGGGTCCAGAGACTAGATCAAACTCAGATTTGATCTCTTTGGAAAATTGTAAGTAGAATATGGCAAGGCTCTAGGAAACACGCAATTTCTGCTATCTCTTTTTGTGATCTTAGCAACCACTGAAGCTTAACACCTGTATCTAACCATTTTTCGTTGGTTTAAAAAGCTGAGATTTGAATTCTGTTACTTCACTTGTGTTTGTTAGTTAGAATACTTTAGTATATAAATACTTCCACTCATTCACTGGTTACCTGTGGTTGAGTTAATAATATAGGATAACTGCTTAATTTTTCCCTTTATAACCAGTTTTCATGATAATGGGTTAACTTCCATAATCCTCTGAAGGTAGATAACTCTTTTCAATATCACAACACACCCACAGATGTAAATAAGTTCGATCCATCCAACCTGCTCTGATTATTACAATTACTGAAATTCAAGTGGTCTCATTTCGGTTAGCGGTCAACTGGCCAAGCTGGCCCTTGGACAATCCTGAATTGACTCCACTGGTCTTTGATAGCTTACTTTCTTACTGACATGATAAGATTCGCCATTCTCAGCTTGTACGTTTCCTGTCTCAGACCTCAGCAATATCACCGCTAAACCTAAGTAGCTTTCAGTGAGGGCATGACATTTCAGGATCATAATCTGGGTCTCATTACTAAAGCATCAGTCACTGTATTCAGGTCTTCAGAGTGGAAAGAGGTAGGGAATATGTATAGGTAGGAAAAATACATACCCAAGCTCCTTCCAACATAAAACACCAGAACAATAGCCAACCCAGTGACAACTTCCTAGGTTTTCACTAATATTTTCAATCAAACCTCAAGATTAGAGATTTTACTAAACTCCTCCTTTTTCATCTCTATGACCCTTATTCCACACTAAGAATTCTGTTTCTTAAGGACACAGGGAATGATAAATAAAAACATCCATTAATTATTCATTTTTAGAATTAGTCTCAGAATAATAATCCTAAAACTGTCACCAATGTAATCATGAAATTAAGTAAACTAAAGCTACTAGCAAAGTTTTCTTGAATCCTGGCTCATTCAAAATAGACAAGAAAACTAATTTTACATGAACATAAACAACAGAAATGTATCGAATCCAAATTCCATACAAAGGGTTGTACTAACAAAAGAAGAGAATAAGGAACATATCATATAAATGCACACATTTACAAAAGAAAGTCTGAAACTGAGCCTCATTTTAGTGGGCTAATGCCAAGGAAAAGAGGACAAAGATTCCAGCCATCAACTCTCTGTACTGAAGTTATAAACCAATAATATTACACTGGAAAATAAATGAGAGTGTAACAACTGGAAAGGGGTTGTTGAAACACAATGTCTGTAAAGAATCTATTGAGAAATTTAAGAAACTAACTGAAAAACTATGAGTAATCCTGTGAATAATAATAGCCATAATAGAATTCAATAAGGTAACTGTATATATATATATACACACACACACACACATATAATAATATATATATAAAATACACATTCATAATTTATAGATGTTATTTATATATAATATATATTTATACATATTATATATATATATATATATATATATATATATATATATATATATATATATACACACACATACACACACACACACACACACACATATATATATATGTATCAGGTAAAAGATGACCATGATCATGATGGATTAACTGATACAACACATTTTTTGCCATAAACAACTTGAAAACTGGAAAAATATATAATACAACTGTTTTCAGACACTGAAAAGCGGCAACATGGACCTGTGATCCTCAACAGAAGAGAGACATTTGAAGGGAGTCATACAACTTCAACAGCCTTCTTCAAAGATGTCATTGCAGGGGAGAAAGGTAAATCTCATTTGGAGACTGAGAAGATTATGGAGTATTCCTTAAATAGAGCCAAAATTACTGTTTTGAGGAAATAGTGATCTGCAGTCAGTGAGAGCAAGAGGGCTGAAATTTGCAAGACAAAGTACTTAGAAAGAGCTCAGGAAATCTGAGGGTACCTTTGAGTCTGGCTGAATACCAAGCAGCTCACAGGCCACATAAAACTCTATGAGTATTGGCAAAGGACACCTACCATGAGCTGTAAGTTAACAATTTCTAGATCTCCCACAGGGCTAAGAGACATTCAAGTACCTAACATCCAGAATAGAAAAGCTTTAATGAACACCCTGAGATTTCATTAGAAATTTAAGAATCTTTTTATCTTAGTAATTAAGGCTATTCTAGACCCACCATAACAAAGTTTAAATGGAAGTCTTTAAAGACAAACCTGATACTCAGATGACTGTTAGCCAAGACCAACTACATCATCATTAAAAGACTACAAAAGTCCTGATGTTTAACATCATTAAATTCGAAATGTTCAGCATCAATAAATAATTATTAAATATGTAAGAGTAGAAAAATGTGCCATCATCAGGAGAAAAATCGGTATAAAACAGACCCAGAATCACAGAGATGAATTTTCAGAAGAGAACTTCAATACAGGTACTTTAAATATGTTCAAGTACTTTCAAAAAAGAACATAGTGGTGAGAAAAATGAAAACTATTAAAAAGTGCAATTTCTGGTGCTGATTTTTTTTTTAATTGCTAAATAAACCTAACAAGAGATTAGGCCCTAAGGAAAAAAAGATCAGTGAAAATGTCTATGGAGACAGAGCAATGAAAAATGTTTCAGGAACAGAGAGAAAAGAGGCTGAAAACTTCAATAGTTCCTAACTGACTAGTGCAACAATGTCAAGGGGTCAAACATACCTGTAATTGGAGTCTCTGAAAATGAGAGAAAGAAAAAAAAAAAAGTAGAGTCAGTGCCCAAAAGTTTCCAACTTGAATGAAAAATTTAAACCCACAAATCCAAGCTCAACAAGTCCCACACAGAATGAATGACTACCGTTCATATCTTAATCAAATTTTTAAAAATCAGAGATTAAAAAAAAATCTGGAAAGTAGCTACAGAAAAAAGACACATTAGAGCATAAGAACTGTGATGCAAATTACCACTGACTTTTCATCAGGGGTAATGGACACCAGAAGACAAAAAGGCAACATCTTAAACGTGCTGAAAGGAAAAACACACACACACACACACACACACACAAAAAAAAAAAAAAAAAAAAAAAAACAGAAAAAAGCAACTGCCACCGCAGAATTCTATCTTGTGAAAATATCCTGAAAGCTGAAGGCTAATTGTGCTCCGAAGGATGATAATCAGCTGAAGTCATCGTGCAGCGCCCACCCTTTCCTCTCCTGCTTCCACTGTCTGCACAGGCAGAGTATGTCCACGTCTCCCCATTCTCCTCCAGACCTTCATACAGGTCTTTCATGGACTTTATGTGCGTCCATATTTTCACAGTCTCTCTCTCCATAGTTTGATCAGCTTGTCAATAGCATATCTCGCATACAGTTTCAGCAAATCTTATTAAAAATCGTAAATTCCTGTTTCTCACTCCTCTGGATATAGTAATTCAAATACAGTCTTAGGGACCAGATGATGTCCATGCTCTTCTGTCCTTGCCCTCATTCACCTTTACAAAATTAAACCTTATATGCACATATCGTGAGTGCTAATAAATACTAGGGGACTTCATGGAGGAAGCGTAATCTGCATTGTCAACATCTGGTTCCAGCTAGACTTGCCATTAAATGCCCTCACCTGTAATTTTTTAACAGTTAAGGTGAACTTAAAAATATGTTCAAAGTAAACGTTAAAGAATCAGGGGGTGAAAAAAAAGGAATCAGGGTGTGTGTGTGTGTGTGTGTGTGTGTGTGTATAAACATATACTAAATACTCTTTAATTTCAATTCAGCAAATATTTTGAGCTCCTTTCTAGTATCCCTAGGAAGGATCCTGAAAAATCCCTAAGAATGACTGTTTTCTTAAAGTCAAGGATTCAAAAAGATGGAAAATAAAATAAATTTTCTTTTAGATTTGTTAACTTTTTTTTTAATATATACAATTTTAGAGGAATTAAACATTCACTACTGGAGATCAAAGCTCTGATAATTTCAGGCTTTCCTTCTACTGACCTCTGGGACTTTGTAAGAATAAATCACTAAAGATCTATCATGCCTGATTGGTTTTTTTTGTTTGTTTGTTTTTTTAATGTGAGTTATGGCTTAGATCAGTATTTCTTAGATATGTGGGTTGCAAGAAACAGTAAAATAAGTGAAGGTTGAAGTTGCCATTTGTTTTTTAATAAGAACATAAACACACAAGCTGCCATCTCTAGTTAAAATATTCCATTAAAAACAACATATTAACAATAAAAAAGGCAGAAGGGCAAATTCAAAATAAGGAAGTCCTTCATATTAAAGAAAATTAAAATATAGTTCAAGAAAAAAATTACATATTATCTTTTTTTCCCATTTTCATTATGGACTGGTAGAAGTTTCATAAATGCCTAAAATCAGTCCATGGGCCTGTGCTTAGTAATTATTGAATTAAATGCTTCTTATGGTCCCTTTCCACTAGGAAACTCTATGATCTATCTTCTTATTTTGATATGGTGTGTTAAGCAAATGTGATTAACATTACATAGCATTACATCAACTAGATATAATTTACCTCATTCAATGTAATTAAAATAAGGAAAAGTACTTTTTTTAAGAACCAGGGGAAATATCTCCTAGTGATTGATGTAGCACTTTGCCACAACACATCTTAACACACACTACACACGTTAAAGTCCTTTCCAAAAAGTTCCTGTGGGAAATGACAGAGTCATTTGAGCCTATTAAAGTATCACTCTGGTTGCACAAACTAGAAAGAGAAGTTGCATTGTGGTAACACCAGTCTTTATCTTAGAGACCAAGAGTCATTTTGCAAATTTGTAGTATCATTTCCCCAAACAACTCAGGACCGAATTATACTTTAGTTCCTCAGTTCTAAATTTTTGCCGAGGCAGAAACACAGCTCTCGATTTTTTTTTTTTAAAGTGTTGCTGACGGAACTGAGATAACTTTTTACTCCACCATGTATATCCTTGGAATAGCCTTAACAAGTGAAAGATGTAATAAATTAGACATCTCTTCATTTTAGAAAGAGAAGATGGAAACATCACTGGTTTTCTTTTCTCAATTAAATATGTGCGAACCAAAAGAAAAAACTTTTTTCAAGTTAATACATGGTTCAGGAAAAGGAGATACAAGCAAAGAAGCCAAAATCAGGTAAAATCATAATTTTAAAAATCAGCCTTATACTTTAAAAGTGTGATTGACATTGAGTATTTGTTAGCACTTGTTTGTAAAATATCTGTTTGAAAATATATTGGTTGTACTGTTACATGTTTTAAAAAAAAAGTCTACTTACTAGGAGTAAATAACTGTTAAACCTTAAGTGTATTAATTTTTTTTAAAGTATCACAATTTTAACCACACAGAAGAACTAGTAATAATATTTACTGAAATATAATCTCAAATACTTTATAGACACTAGGGTAAAAACAAGTATGCTTCACATATGCTATCTTAATTCTTCCACAAACATAGTACTTAAATGAAATTCTTAAGAAAACCATCGTGTGTTGAGAGTGGAGGGTGAGTGAGAAGGCTGTCCAGGTGATCACCAACCCCGGCCTGTTTGATGGTCAGAAGGATTTTAATTGTCATCCAAGTTGTCCTGAAGCTAATGCTTTTTCATTACAGGGATAAGGAAAAAAGAAATAGGCTAAGTCTTCTTGTGCAGAAACTTGAGTTTCAACAAGATATCCTCTCTAATAGTTCTGGGCACTTGGCCAAAGAAACAAGGTGAATAACTTTTAATTATTCGGGGGTAGATTTTGCTGATCCTATCATTAAAGATTTAAGAAAGAGGAAATTAGAGATTTCCATTTTATTGTAAATTACACAGTAATATAAGGAAGGTTAGAGATCTTGTTTCAAAAAAACTAGAAATATTCTATAAAATGAAACCAATTTAATAGCCTGAATTAAATAATCTCATAAAAATTTAAAGATGCCCTTTCAAAATTATATACCTGTCAATTTAAAATAATATATTTTACTCCTTATAAACTGATGAAATACTCATTAATTTAAGAGTTTTCACAATGTAATATTGTCATTCAGAAGTGCTGTTCATCTCTTTCCTCGGTAGTTTGGGAAAAAATGCCCTAGACAGAATATCAAATAAAGCACAAAAAGAGATATTTCGTATGTTTTAGCCATTTCTTTAATTTAAACAGAAAATGGAATAGCCTTATATACTAGTATATTACAGATTCTTCCAAATTTGAAATATGACCAATAAAAGATCCAAGACAAATATATACAACTCTAAATTATCATGTCTAAAATATTTGTTGTATTAAAAATGTTTTATATTTCTTACCCCTTTAAAACTTCATTAGTCAAACTTCCTCTATCTGTTTAAAAAAAAATTGTTGCATATTGTGGTAAGAGTTTCAAGGAAACTGCAGTTAAAAAAAAGTTTGGCTGAAAGATATTGTCGGTTTAGGTTCTTCTATTTGCTGAAGTAAGAAAGATAATTGATTTCTTTTTCTTTGTTTTTAAGCACATGATTAATTTTTCCTTAGAAAATAAAATAATTCATACACTCACGAGAAAATATTTAATGTTATTTTAATACATTGTTTGATAGGGAAAATCCAGAAGAAAGCTGACCAATGTTTTTGAAGTTTCCAATGTAAATACAATTTTGATTATATAATAATCAAAAGAGAAACCCTGTGAAATATGACTGAAAAGAGCAGTATGATAGCATATATTAGAGCAGATTCCTAAATAGATTTTTTTGCACACTATGTAATAAAACATTTTCTTTCTTGAACAGAATCTCCCCTGAAGAAGCAGTGATATGGGGTGAATCATTTGACAAACTGCTTTCCCATAAAGGTTAGTGCTACTTTTCCCAAATACTTTATTCCTTAATGGAAAATTATATGAAGTATGCATTTAACTACCTGAAGACAGGCTGTCATCAAACTTTAGTCTGATTGGTAATTTACAGCAATCTGAGTTTCTTATCAACAGAAAAAACTACATAATAATAGAATGGTCAACTAATAAAAGTATTTTTTAAATTATTGTTATTTTATTAAGAATTACTTATTGTGGATGAAATATTTCTTTGTGCTGGGTTAATAGTTTCCAATTTTCAGCAATTTTTAGTTTTTGAATGAGACCCTTGGTTTTATTAAATCCCAGATTATCCATGTTATTTTTATTAAGAGATCTAAAATCTAAAGTAGTTCTTTTGATGGACATTTAGGAAACCTTCATGAAAATATACATATTTTTAATTTTACAAATGCTTCACTCTTCCTATCAGTCATCAGAATTTTGCAGAAGAGTTGAGAATTAGGTGGGTATTTGAGGTGGAGCTTTGTAGATGAGATGGATGGTGAAGACAAATACTGAGTTCCTGTTTGTCCAACACTCCAGTAAAGCGTGGGTTAGAGGACAGGCTCTTTATAGTCAATTTATAAGGCAGCAGGTGAGTAAGTTTTTTGTTTGTTTGTTTGTTTGTTTTTTGTCTTTATTCAGTTCACAATCTCCTGCTGGTAGCAAAACTGACAAGTTGAACTGAATAAGCGATGAGGCTAGGTCAACCACAGGGTTCATTGTTTTCCAAACGAAGCCAGGCAGAGTCTGCTTAAGAAGCAAGACTTCATTACTACCAAATAGCCGCAAGCTTCCTCAAGCCCACAGCTTTCATTTGTGTCTCCAGGTTTTCTGTCCTTACCTCCTTCTCTGAGTTCATCAATGCTACTGACTGGTTTTTCTCACACTGAGGTGTCTGCGGGAAGCAGGGGCTCCCATCACTGGGGCAGCTGGGAGTACAGGGCTTGTAATTCAGTCTCACGTACTGTGCACCATATGATGCAACACCAGCTTTTCTTGTCTGTCTTCACGTCCTGTATTTTTCTCTTCGCTAATTGTCTATCCATCTCTAAGGCTCTGGTGACCAGTTCATGTTCCCCTGACTTTACTGACAGAAGATTCCTATCTGTGCAGACTACCCCTGAAAATCTCCCCTCTTCCAATGAACATAGATTGGCCTCTGAACTGTAATCCTGATGCAGAGAAAGAAAAATATGGGTAGAGAAATCAAGGCTTAAATTTAGGAAAGGATGTAATCAACAGAGGATAGTGGTAAGGAAGGAAGTTTATGCTGAAAAAATACAAAGTGTTACTCCATCCGCATTTCACCATAATACTCCATCTCTCCCTATTTTGGAGAATAACAGCGTTCTTTAACTCCTCACTTAGCTTCATTCTCAATATTCAGTCATTTCTCAACTATTAAAATTCTTACCAAATACATGTCAAACCTGCTCCATTCTCATTATCTCTGCTGCCACTGTCTTGGTTCAGGCATTTGTCAGTTCTTATGACTAACTACAATAACCTGTGTAAAAGTCCTCCCTAATTCATGCCTCCCCCAAACATTTTTTTTTAAAATCTCCTATCATTTCCAACATTTGGTCACAAGTCAGCCCTTCAGCCTCAGAGCAAGGGAAAAAAAGAAGTAGAATTCATTTTTTTTCCCTAAGGAAACATGTCTTTTCGTCTCTGGATCCCCAAACCTGACACATCACCTGGTAAGTATTAAGTGCTTGAATAATACAACGCCATGTGTTGCTCGGAAAAAGTTAGTCCTGGGTGCCTTTTGAGATTTAAGTTCTGGTTCTCTTCTGTAACAGAGTGGTTGTATCATCTCAGTTAAGCTTCCTAATCACTTTCACATTCAGTTTCCTCAACTGTAAATGGAGATAACGATGTCTCTAGCTCCACTAGAAATAAATTTCTGTCAGGATTAGATGAGATGATGATTAAGAAACCAATAACTACACAAATGTAAACAGTTTCCACTATTACAAAAAATATTAATTATCAACAATAAGTTTCATAATCTTTTTTCTGTTTTCTAGCCTACTCCCAACTGTGTAACCATCACTTACAGGGTTAAATTTCAATAGAAAGAAATATACAAGCTGGATTTCTTTCTCCAATTTCATAAATTGATACATAATAATTTCATCATACTCTCACGACCCATTCAGAGAGAAAGATTTAGGAAGGTCATCAGTCCTACAAGAAAAGCTCCCCTGACATTCTAAAACCATGTTGCTTTAAAAGCAGTCAAGACTAAACAAAAAAAATTGAGTCAGCTGCTGTCTCTTGGCTGTCCACTGGTGGAAATATTAAAGATGGGAAAAGCAGCAGCAATCTGAATCAAAAGTGGGTAATATGAATCCCCCAAAATCAGCACCAACCCACTTGGACATCATTGTTACTGTGTATGATCAAAGTGCTAATTAAACTATACTGAATTAAAAAAAATATGTTAATAGCATTATTTTAATCAATCCCCCAAATCCAATCATTTTTAAAATTATAAATCTTAGTAACAGTAAATTATAAAGCTTAAAAATAGTCACCTAAAAAAGTCTTATGGTTGCAATGGTTAAATTCAGCTCATTTCTAATGACTTGACTCTAGGCCAAGAAGAAAAAAAAGAAAAGTTACTATATTCATGCACACATACACACCCACATACACACAAACACACACACACTTCAAGAAAGACCTTTGCTGTATGAAATTTTATAGAATTTCCCTTTAGTTAAATGTGTAAGTTTCTCAAATTCTGTATGCTTTGTCTATACAAAGGAAATGGATATTGTATTAAATTTAGTCAAATGGGAAATGAGGTGGTAAGTCAAATGAAATACAATGGAAATTTGAGTATTTGACAAAAATGGCTGATACTAAAATCACTGTAGAATAATTAGTAGCATCTTTAGGAATGGAGTCATAGAGGAGGTGGTTCTTATGCTAGATTTTAGGGGATTAATCAACAATTCACTAGCTGGACAAAGAGAGAAAGAGATCATCCAAGCAGAAAGCCAACGTACGCATGGGGCTTTAAACAGTGCGATTGATTTAGTGAACTAAGAAGAAAGTAATTCTTTATTGAAAAACATAATTTAAAAAAGAAAGGGTGGCTTAGGGTGACAGACAATAGACAGATGAGACTGAAACAAAAAGAACACTATTTTTGCTGTGTTCCAGAGAAACCACACAGCATCCCTGGAGTGTTTTGATAATTCCACTATTATATTCAAATTTCATTCCTAAAATGTAACTGAAGTCTTTTAAAATTATAAAAAAGCACAGAAGAATATAAAATCTAAAGGAATATAATCAAAGTATGGATTTCCGTTAGTAATAATGTGTCGGTATTTGTTTATTAATTGTAACATATGTACCTTACTAACGTAAGATATTAGCAATAGGAGGGCACTGGGGGTGAGGTGTACGGAAGCTCTGTACTGTTGTCATAGTTTTTCTGTAACTCTAAATCTATTCTAAAATTAAATGTTTATTTTAAAAAACTCAAATATGTTATGAAGTAAATTTGACACAATGCAGTCCATCAATAATTTAGCTTCTGTTCCTTATTTGTTTCTATGCAGATATTAGGATAATTTTCCCTGCTGCCCCTGTTTATTGACAGATTTGTCTGAAATTGCAAAATGAACCATTCAAATCTATCATTTAAAGCTGTATATCGGTAATTTCTAAGTGTTGTTGAATAAAAACAATAAGCAAGAATACAACAAAAACCAGTATCAGACCATAGCTGTAATTTATAATCATCAATTTCAGATTTAGTCAGTCTTTTTACTAATTGACTTTATAAAAATAAATTTTGTCAATATCAACCTAGCAAATCAATTTCAATAAAATCTTATATATGTATATTATACTCACACATTTGTGTTTGTATACATATATGTATATGGTTCTGTGTAAGATAGTTCTGAAAGTAAAACAATGCTGCTGAAAAGGTATAATTTTGAAAACAATTGGATAAATCATTTTTAAAATGTCTATAGAACTTGCAATGTTTCACATAGGCTTTAGAAAATCATTAAACGAGACTGTATAGATGTGTGCAAGGTTTCAGCAGGCAGAGGAAAAGGCTGTTCCTGAGTGTAGAAAAAGGCAAGAAAAGGGCTAGAGAAATAAGTGATTTGGGTGCACGAGGAACGCAAGCAGTTCCCTTTTGCTGAGGCAGAGCAGTGAACAAACACATTGGAAAATCAAACTGGGGACAAACTTTGGAAGAGTTTTTTGGAAAGCTGGCTCTGATGGCTAGAAAGGCAGAATTCTATGCATATAATAAGGACTACTTGCAAGGCTGTTAAAAATATAAAGCTAACCTCAAGGTAAGGGCTACTTTGGAAAGAAAATGGATGAACTTGGTGACTGACTGAATGTGTACATACATTGTAAACTGAGATGATGAAGAAATGGGAGAGGAAGAAAAAGGATAAAGCAAATATCCCTAGATTTTATTCCATATTAATAGGAAGATAACAGTTCCTTGTAGAGATCAGAAATAGAGGCGGAAGATTTGGAGAAGATAACAGGTGAGAGTTTGGACATATTTAGTTGCTATTAAACTGTATCAAAAGTTCTGTAGGATTTTCTAGGCACACACCTAGAATTTGGAAGGGCGACTGACCACAGTAAGAGATTTTCTAACCATCTCACAGAGCTGGTAATTGAAGATTTGAAAGAGAATGTTATTTCTTATGGAGTCTCTGCCAATAAGAAAATCTTCCAACTACTATATAACTGTTTATTTTCCTGTACATCCTTTATTCCAGTCATTGCAAATGATTTCAATATTTGTAGTTTTTATTAATGACTGTTTGCTTGGATTTTTTTGCACCCTAAATTGTGACTATACTAAGCTTAACTTTGAGAATAATTCATAATAGGTTAAGATAGAAGTAGAATGTGTAAGGCATTGCACCCACTTGACTTAAAAACACGATCTGATTATACTGTGGAAAATACTTATTACTGACTGAGTAAAGGCTGCAAGGAAATGCGTACTTTTCTTTTGGGGAAGGAAATGAGCACTTCTCCTTACACTTTTTCAAGTTGCCCTTCCCAATTTTCAGTTACCAATTTTCTGCAAGATCAGGGATTCCAGGGTTCTGCAAAGTTAAATTTCTGAATCAAGCTGACCTATGTCGAACACCCAATTTCCTAACCTGTCTGAAGAATAAAAATAAGTAAAACCCAGTCTTAATAAATGGACCACATAAAGAACTCATTACTGCAATAGTAACCACAACATTCTGTGGCAAGTCAAAAACAATGATGCCAAATATCAAAGGCGAAGCAGTGAAACCTAGTACTTAGGATATTACTATGTACTTGGGTTTCCAACTTCAGAGTTTCTTGACTTTTTGTTTCATTTGGTTTCTTGGCATCAGAAAAATACTCCAACAGATGCCAGAGTTTCAATTTAGAAACATGCAATTACAAGTATCTCATATTTGTATGACACATGGAGCCAGCTCCTTCCAGTGTGAATTCTAATCCCAGGTTCCATCAAGCACTTTTGGCAGCTGCCTTCACGACTGCTGCCTCTAAAGGGCTGTTTAGTAAGTTGCTGCCTCTACATGAGAAATGGTTCCATTGTGACCTGACTTAACGCAGCTGCCCAAAGTAAGAGAAACAGGAAGTAACTGATGTGCTGAGATAATCCTGCACAACACTGCAGATTATTTTTTCAAAAGTAATTTACCTAAACTTTTAAATACATGAATTGCCTTCTCATTCATCATTAATTTGTTTCTTGAATCAGTATTTATTCTTTCCTATTATATTCATATTGTGTTAACAAAAATCTGTTTCCTTTGATCAACTCATCAGAGCGTTTTTAGCGCACGCAGTGCCCTTCCTGATGCTCGTGCTGTAACTTCACTGTGACTGTATCAGGCTCAAGACTGAGCGCGGGAACAAAGGGCTATAGCATGAAATTCCAAAGTGCAACAGCTGGTACACAGTCAACACTCACTCGTGCTTTGTGAATTAGGCAAGGACTATTTAAGTAGTGTTTATAATAATTTCGGGAAGATTTTTATCATGATAAAGTGATTATAGTAAAATGATATTCCTCTGCTGCTCCCAAAAGAATTAGTCACCTCTGCAATCGTCCTTCCTATGTCCTTGGTATGTACATGCCTGTCTGGTCCGCTAACCTCCATATTCCTCACCAGTAAGCACTTGTTTTGTGGCAGTTTAATGATAAAGGTTCTAGAACTGCAAACAAAATAAACCTGGACTCAAACCTCTGTGCTGTCTTTTACCAGCTGTAAGATTCAGGGCAAATTAAGTCTCTGAACCTCAGCTTCTTCATCTGTATAAATGGGTTGAAAAGGACTTACTCCTTAGGGCTGATGTGAAAATTAAGTGGAACTGCTCCAATAAAAGACATATGGTGATGTGCCAAGACTTCAGCAAACACTCGAAACTTCTAACTATTGTAATTAATATTATTGCATTTTTAGTATATAGCACAGACCTCAGGTGCACACTAGGTGTTTCATACATAATTAAAAATAGAGGAAGGAAGTTATTTTTATAAGTAACAATTTCAGATGCCAAGAAACTGAATGATCCCTTTTAGGTGTCAATACAAAAATTTTGTATTATAATTCAGGTTTATTAATAGGAAAAGTCATAGCCAAATCCTCCTAAAACTGTCACAGTAATTTATCACTTTGCTTTAGAAATAATTTGGTATTTAAAACCTGATCAATCCATGCTTATACATGACATATGGATAGAATCAAATGAAATCAAAAAAGCATTTCCCTTCACTGGGGTCCAAGTAACTGTTCATAAACCCAATAAAACGTATTCTTAATTTCCTCTTTCCAATCTAGATCTGACCTGGAACAGACTGTTCTGTGGTTAAGATTGCAGGCATTTTATTTGCTATCTTTGCTGTAATTTCCATTTACATAGTAACAGAGAAGCAAGCGAGAACAATGTCTCTTATTGTGGGAGCGTTTAAGAGGCAGGACCTACATCAGGAACACACAGAGCAATAACACCCAGTGATGGGCCTTTAATATCAGCAAAGCGCACATTTCCAGATGAATGCTTTTGCTTTTTTTTTAAATTAAGGTTGCCATTTTTATACTCTTAACTGACAGAAATAGATTTAAAGAAGTATCAAGCGTTACGCATTGAAATCCACAATCATTTTGTTGTCTTGCTTCCAATTGTTTCTTAATATCTAGTCAAAGAATTCTCTTCAGAAATCTATTTTATAGCAGCTATCAAGGCAAATAAAAAATCAGAATTCTATTAAAAATACAAAAATCTATCAGTTCTAAAAATTGTTACTAGGGATACATTAAGAGAAACATCTATATTAATATGTGTATAATATATGTAAGTTAAAATTCAGTCCAGTGAATAGTGGATGTTAATTGGGGGGAAAAAGGACAAACATCTTAGAAATTTGAAAGGGGAAGTAAGTAAGGGTGCTAAGCAGTGGTTTTCTGTTACACTAAAAATTCATCAAGGGGAAATTCTCAATGTTTGTTTTAAAGTTCTGGCCAGAGGCTGGGGCATGACGTTGTAACTGCCTAAAGTTTGGTTCAAGTCAATTGGTCTACGGATGGTTGTTTTTGTTGTGGTTTCACTTTCACACATCTAAACATTGCCCACATTTCAAATTCGACTTCAATTTCAATCTAGGGATTGAAAGGCACATTTTGCCTTAGTTTCCTTGTTTCCTTCCAGGATCATTATAGAAGGGGAAAAAAAGGGGCCAAAAAGTAAAACCAGAGATGATGCAGTAACAACATCTTTCTAGTTGCGTAAATAGGAAAAGAAGTTTTCAAGCTGTTGCCAATCAGGAGCCAAACGACGCTTGTTCAGCCTATTTGCTAAAGTCATCAGCCTGAGGCTCCAGTTTTACCTGAAGTCTCGAGGGGATGCTGCTGCAGTAGAGTTTTCAAAAATTAAAGGACTGTAATCTTGGGCAACAGCAATGACTTGAGCTGCTTTTTCACAAGTTCAGGTACTGAGCCACGCAGGCAAAAGGAGTTGTGAGAAGTAAAATCAAATCAGAACACACTAAGGAACGGTAACTCCTAGGAGTCCTGGTGGGTTAACAAGCCGGGGTAAAACCGGCATGTCTGGCTCCCCGCCATTCACTTTGGCAGCTATTTTGGTTCAAAATTAATAAAAGCAGAGACAGATCATTAACTTTACTCTGAAATATATACATTTTTAATTATTTAGGGAAAATCTTCTATCTATCAAAATGCTTCCAAGAATCATCCATGTATATTTCTCTGCTACATTCTGAGCAAATCACACTACACAACATGAGAAATACATCTTGAAAAATCACTCACTGTGCTATAGAAATAAGAGTGGTTAAATATCACCCACAGTGATCATTCTTCCTTCTTCTCAGTGACTGGAATTTGTTGACTTATTCAGGAACCAGTTAACACCTAGTCCTCCTTAAGATGGTTGTTTGACTAGGAATTATTTTACCAGCATCTAATCACTGCAGACAAGTTCTGGGTTGCACGTCAGGCCTACCATACCTTCTCAGACTCTTGCTGAGGTTAACCTTTGCTTGTTCTCCTAGTTTCTCACTAACCTTTAACCGCTAACACCTGGTGCTCAGGATCAAACTACCGATCCTACCGAGGAAAAGAAATGGCAGAATCTCCCCTTACCCACATGAAAATGCCCATGGAAGGGGCAGTGGCGTAGAGGAGGTCCACATGGCTCTTCCTTCGTCGTGGTGGTGGTGGTGGTGGTGGTGGTGGTGGTTGGAGAGATCCTACCCTCCAACCCCTAGGGATTGTCTGTAGGTTGTTACATCATTTATGACTACTAATTCTTTATGTTAAGTTAAGCAAAGAAAGCTATCATTTATTTCAGAATTTAAAAAAATTTTAACCACAATGCTAGAATCTGCTTCTCCTTCTTCAAATTTTTGGATTTAAGTCTTTAATATTTTGTTCAGAATCTTTACATCTGTCTGTGATCACTGGGTCTAGAATTTTCTTTCCTTTTTTCGTTCCTTCTTAACCTGTATTTCGGGGAGGGGGGTGTTGCTGCTCTATTTGTCAGGTTTTGGTATTAGAGTTATCTGAGCCTCTTAAAATGAGAAGAAAAGTATTCATCCCTCCACTACTTTCTGGAAAAAAAAGTTGTATAAGATTAGAATACTTTTTTCTTAAATTTTTGATGAAATGCAACAAATCTGGGCCCAAAGATTTTTTTTGGAGGGTGGAGGGTATGTTTAATATAAACTATATTTGTTAATTAAATTAGAGTTACAGATTTTCCTCTTCAGTGTCAGTTTGGGTAGGCTTTTGTTTTTAAACAATTTCCCCCCATTTTATTTAAATTATATTTACTGGCACAAATTCGTTCATAATATTTACTTACTATCTGTATAATATCTCCTAGATCTATGGTAATATCATTGACTCGCTTCCTATTATGAAACAGCCTTACTAGGGGTTCTATTTTATTAATATTTTCAAAGAACCAACTTTTGACTTTGTTAATTTTCTTCATGGTTTGCTTTCTTTTATATAGACTTCAGCTATTTTTTTGTAATTTTTTTTTCCTTCTTCTTACTGTGGCTTTAATTTGCTCTTGTTTTTCAAACTTGAGGTGGAAACATAGGCTTTTCTACTAATATAACACTTTGTGTGATAAATTTCCCTCTAAATACGATTTAAACTGCATCCCACAAATTTTGCTGTGCTGTATTTTTATTATAATTTGATTGTAAATATTTTCTAATTTCTCTTGTGATTTCTTCTTTGACCTATATTTATGTCTGTTGTTTTATTTCCAAATTATTTATGTGTGTTGTTTCTTTTATAGCTATGTTACTAGTATTTATTTTTTATTAAAACCCTTAGGGGCAAAGGACAACTCTGCAAGAAATCAATCTTTTGAAATTTATTTAGATTAACTTTACATCCTAGCATGTGGTCTATTTTGAATAATCTTCCATGTGCACTTGAAAAGACATGTTTAGTAGAATGTTGTATAATTGTCAATTAGTTCAATTTGGTTAATAATGTTCAAGTTTTATATATTCTCACTTATTTATATATTCTCACTGATTTTATATAGTCTCCTTGTTCTATAAATTTATGAGTGAACAGAATTAAAATTACAACTACAACTATAATTGTGAATTTTTCCCCCTCCTTTCCTGCTATCCTTAGATTAAAATAATTTCTATCCAACTGTCTTCTAATCTATTCATCTCTTCTTCGGCAGTCTTGAATCAGTTGTCATGCCTACCCAATGAATTTTTTACTTCAGGTATTTTCCATTTTAGTTTTAGAAATTCCATTTGATTGTTTTTTATAGTTTCAATTTCTCTGCTGAGTTTTTCCATCTATTCACTCAGTATATCTTTTTTTAACCTTTACATTTTTCAACATATTAATAATAGCTTTTACAATGTCCTGTGTGTTGTTTCTAACATTTTGGATACCTTGTGGTCAGTTTCTATTGACTGCTTTTATTATTGATAATGAGTCACTTTAAGAATTTCTTGCATGCCTAATACATTTTTATTGCATGTGAGCATGGAAGAAGACATAGGAGTCTGGATTATGTTGTCTTCCTTTAAAGAGTGTTAGATTATTTTTCTGGCAGTCAGTTAAATCACTAGTAGATCCTCTTGATTCTTTCTGATCAGTTTGAGCTTTAAAATCAATCTCTTTCCAATTTATCCTAGTATGAGGACAAAAACCTTGCCTTTAGGCATAGTATTTATACCAAAAACATAGTCTTTGTTGGTTATCTCCACTATGGCTGGGCCAGAACTCCAAAGTCTCCCAGACCTATGCAAACTCTCTTTTCTCCATTTACATTTCATACCCAGAGCAGCTCTACCCTTCCAGGCTTCACAGGGTTTGCCCTACCCGTGTACAGCCTGCCCCTCAGCCAAAGATCTGCGGGGAACCTGCATGCAGACTTCTGGGCACCCTCTGCATCTTTCTTTTCTTTTTTCTTTCTTTCTTTTCTTTTCAGTACCCTAACCTACAAACTCCAAACAAATTATGATCCCCAAGCTCATCTCTGTCTCCTCAACTTAAGATTTTCCACTTTGCGTTGGCTCCATGTGCATGCATTCCAGTCTTATCTGTGTCCTCAGGTAAAAAGCCAGAGCAGACCCTAGGGCTCTCGTCATTGCTTCTCTTCTCACACTGCTTCCCGTCTCTGTTGCCAGTTGTGCTCTGCGAAAACTACTGTCTTGATATTTTGTCCAGCTTTATAGTTATTTGTAGCCAGAGGGCCGATTTACTTCCTATTACTGTCATGGCTCTCCTCTCCTTTATAGTTTAATTGCAATATTTCTTTCCATTTAAGGCAGGACTCTGAAAACATCAAAGATTTTGTCTTCCGTGTACTACTGGACCACCAGTACTTAGAAGACTGTCCAGGAGGTAGTCAGGACTCAATAAATATATTTTCCAATAAACTAATGAGTTGCTCAGTGGGTAGTACAGGATGAAAACAAACTTATTTAATAAAATAGTTGGCCAAAGAATTACAAATATGCTTGATACCCACAGTGATACCCAACAGAGAGCAGTGTACTTCTAGGAGTTTGTCAGCTTATCTGAAGCCACATAGGCTGGCACTTCCCCCAAACTCTAACCTTGCAGGTTATGATACTGACGTTGTCATTCGTTAGCATGCCAAGAAGGACACAACTCTCAGGAGAAGGCTTGTGTTGGCAAAAAATGAGGCTGAGTTCCAGCTTAATAATAAAGACACAGAAATAAAACTGTCACTGGCCGTTTCTCTCTCTGTGTGCTCAAAGAAGCAGCCAAATCATAATAAAATTTGTGCTAGACAAGCTTGAAATTAGAACATTAATTAAATGTTTAATAGCATCAGGCTAAGATAAGGATTGACTTCTTAAATGAACTAGTATATTATTAATTTTATATCCTTGGTGTCCATAGTAAAATAGGACAAGATTTTTTACGGGGTTTTTGTTTGTTTATTGCCTTTTTATGCTTACTGGCTCTGATGATTTCTTTTAAAAATATTATAGAACTAATATTCCATTAAACACAAAAAAGTTTCCTAGAACTTTTGTATTTTTAATGAAATTTTGTATTTTTTCTCATGTATTCAATTATTGATTATTTCTTTCAGTAAGTAAATATTGATTGATTTCTTCATGCTGGGATTTTTTGAGTACAACTAGCCAAGGGTTTCCATCTCATGAATCTCCCAGTATAACATGAGAAGCAAAAATGAGCAACGTAGCAAAATATTGTAAGTGTTACCCAGGGTACTAGGAAGTCATGTATGAAGGGCACCCAGCTTAGTCCTGGGAGGTTGATGAAATCTTTCCCAATAAAATAATTTTTAATTTTAAACCTGAATGTATGACACAGATTGGACTATAGAAAGTAGACTGATACAACTGGAGTAGGAAGATAAAATGTTTCCAACAGGAGCTAATGTGAAGCGATGTGGGAACATGGTGCATGCATGCTTGGGGCTTAGAGTGTGAAAAAGATAGTGGAGAGAGATTAAGGACATTATTGGAAATTTTTAAACAGTGAAGAAACATAATTAAATTTGTACTCTAGAGAGATAGTACTGTCTGAAATATGAATAATAAGCTAGGAGAGTGGAGGGTGGGCAGAAAGCAAGGGAAGCCTGGTGTCAGAGTCACCAGTCAGAAGGTTGTTATAATAGTCTACGTAAAAGATAATTCTGGTTTGAATAAAAGTAATTCCAGATTGTACGAAAAAGACAGATGTATGGTACATGAAACAGACAGTGTAGACAAAATTTGATTATCAACTGGGTGTGGGCTGAGAAGAAAATTGGGGAGCCCCAAGGATGCCAGAGTTGTGGGTTAAGTTGTTGAGTGGATGGCTTCATTGAATGGTAGGCATTCTAGAAGCTTCTGGGTAAAGATAATGAGAGATCCTCAAGCTGGAATGACTTTCTGGTTCTGTGGAATAGCCCCACCACATACACCCAGGGGAGAGGCGTGGCTGAGAGAGACCTAAAGCAGGGTCCAGATTACAGGTCCCTGTTAGTCAGGTCTAAGTATGACACCAGCCTCACTTCAGCAGGAATGATACTCAACCTCCATAACCATGGAGATTTCAGCTAATTTATATTCAGTCCTTCGTGTGTACTATACAAGCTGTGCAGATTCCAGCGTATTAGAGGGAAGTTATGCCTGTTCTGCTGACACTCGTGGTTATACTTGAATATCAAGTGACACATTTTCTCAGCATTCATATTTTATAGTTAAAATACATCACTTCTTTTCTCGGTAGATGGACTGAAGACTTTTACCAGATTTCTTAAAACCGAATTCAGTGAGGAAAACATTGAATTTTGGATAGCCTGTGAAGATTTCAAGAAAAGCCAAGACCCTCAACAAATAATTCGTAAAGCAAAATCAATATATGAGAAGTTTATACAGAATGACGCTCCACAGGAGGTAAAGATGGTTGTAAAAATTTACATCGGTTTGAAAACTTTTTGAGAGAATATGTCTTCATCAAATTGGTATGCCCGTACACTCTACTGGGAAGGTCAGAATTCTGTTGAAGCAACAATGGTGCTTATTTACGAGCAGACCACGTTTCATTGTCCTTCACTTTACTGCATTTCGCATCGTGTTTTTAACAAATTGAGGGTTTGTGACAGCCCTGCCTTGAGCAAGTCTGTTGGTGCCATTTTCCCAACAGCATTGGCTCACTTCCTGTCTCTGTATCATGTTTTCGTGATTCTCACAATATGCCTTACTTTTTCATTATTATATTTGCTATGGATAATCTGTGATCAGTAATCTTTGATGTTACTGCTATGGCTCACCGCAGGCTCAGATGATGGCTAGCATTTTTTGGCAATAAAGTGTTATTGAATTAAGGTATGTACATTTTTTTCAGTCATAATGCTATTGCACACTTACTATGCTAGAACACAGTGTAAACATAACTCTTCTATGCACTGGGAAACCAAACATGTTGTGTGATTCTCTTCATGGCAATATTCCCTTTATTGCGGGGGTCTGGAACTGAACTCGCGCTGTCTCTGAGGTCTGCTTGTGCACTCACTTCTATACACAAACAGGATGCATCACAAGATACTGCCATGGAAGGAAAGGGATAACTGAAGTCACTCCTCAGGGTGTTTTTATTCTAGATGAAGAGTAAATACAATGAATTGCAATATTCAGATTCATTCACTGATCATATTAATCACTTTAGCACAAGTAACCTCCCATAGAAACTAAAGATTTTTAAACTTGATGAAAGTAAGAGAAATAAAAAAGTTTGTATTATACACCATTTTAATGTTGGCTCATCTACCTGAACAAAGTTTTGCTTGCCCAGAAATAATTATCTCTACATCTTACGAGAGACTAAAATGAAAATTTCATAATAGAAAGACAAAGTAAACCTAATCAGGCGATGCTTCAAGTGAAAAAACAAAAGTGATTTTCTTTGACTGCAAGCTCAGTATGAAGTAACTGTGTGAAACAATTGTTAAAATGGCTGTCAAACTAGCAAATATTACATGACTATCATTGAAGACAAATCAGATAGTTTTTATGTCTTCATCTTGTGTTCAATAAATAACGTCCTTTCATTGAGGCAGTAGGACGGCAGTCCGTCACTGCTCAGAGTTCTGTCTCACCATAAATTGGTGTTATCCTTGAGGCAGCATTGCCTATGTAGATATCATCCCCCATGAAATGACAGTTATTTTCCTTGTTTCAGTATGTTTCAGTCTGTTTTCGGTTTTAATGTACTATTCTGTCTTCCCCAAGGCCACCCTCATACACAGGTAAACAAAGGCTGTTCGTGTGGTGTCACCTACCAGGGAGAAGGAAGAAACTTACCTGAACACTGAAAACTTATCACCATCAAAACTAAATACATCATCAGTGCTGTGATAAAAGGCACTAAAGAATTTTGTATCTTTAAAACATAAGCATTTTCAGCACAGGTTTGCTTGTAGGAAAGACACAGTATAATGAAAAGAGTACTGGATAAAGCAGAACGCTCACACTGAAATCCCCCAAGCATGCCCCCAACATGCTGTTTGCTCTCACTCAATATAATTTGATGCAGTTGAGTTTCCACTTTGAAAATGAGTTGGTCTAATGATCTCTGTGATACTTACCATTACAATGTTCTATGGTCCTAAATTAGCAGAGAGTGAGAGAGATCAGTAGCCTAGGGAGAGAAGAACCACATGAGATGTCAGCCCCGAGTAGATGACTGGATCGCCAGACCCGCAACAGGAAAAGCACCAGGCACCCAGGTGCAGTGTGCCCCCTCCAACACTGAGTCAGTCCTGAACTTCTGTTTCTCAAAGGTGTTTACTTAAGAAGATTGACCACAATTACACTTTTTAAATTATTCTTCTTCTTCAGGTTAACCTTGATTTTCACACCAAAGAAATCATCGCCAGGAGCATCACCCAACCCACCCTCCACAGTTTTGATGTGGCACAGAGCAGAGTGTACCAGCTCATGGAACAAGACAGTTACACGCGGTTTCTGAAATCTGACATCTATTTAGACTTGATAGAAGGAAGACCTCAGAGGCCAACAAATCTTAGAAGACGATCACGTTCATTTACCTACAATGAATTCCAGGATGTAAATTCAGATGTGTCCATTTGGTTATAAAGAAAAATCAATTTTGCTCATTTTGCTGGCATACTTACACATCTGCTTCTGAGATACAGCATCTTTATGCTAACAAATGGGTATGCCTTTTAAAATAAAGTATGTCATTTGAAATGATTTTAAAAATGTAAACCAAAACTTTTATTCTAGCACTGTATACTGTATCTGCCAATATAGTCTGTAAAAGTTTCCATTTGACTTTATTTCATTCATAGTCAAAAAAACTTACTGCTTAATTAAAAGGCAGTAAAGAAATAACAGCAATGTTGTATAAGCTTGTAAAGTTAAGTAAAGGTTAGGCTTTTGCAAAATTGTCAACAGTAAAGCCAAATATCTAGTTTGTTTTTTTTTTTCTAGATGTAAACATTATAATGCTCAGACATTGATACATTTGGATATTTTCTGTAATGATGAAACTTCTCTCCAGCTCAGTTACAGAGACTGGAGAAGTGATCCACTTCTTATAAAGGGAGTGGATGATCATTTGTTCTTGGATTACTAACCCTGGCTCATGAATAGCAATGTATCACTTCCAGATATAAGCCAGTAACAGCAACCTTTGAGAGGACACATTCATCTCTACAGAACTTCCAAGTTAGACATAACCTGGGCTGATCACGGAGGGTGGATCCACACTTGGGCTCATTCTTCAGTGAGCATGGACTTACCTGGATACACAGAACCATGTCTGCGGGCCACAGAAACATGAGCAGATGGTGCAACAGCTCCAGGTGAGGACTGAGGCGAGCATCTTCTCATCCGTCAGGAGAACCTGCTGCTAAAATAGTGGGCAGTCAGTCACTGGGATGATGACCAGAGGAGGTACATCCCCAAAGTAACGAGCCTTCATTTTTGGAATGAGATGAAGAAAAGAAATCGGGAATCCAAGGCCGTGGACACTCAGGGATCGGCCGCACTGGCTCGCATTCAGGAAGTGTTCCTCCACGGATGACTTCCTATTCCACGTCTCACGGAATCATTTACTACGATCTTATTCAAAGATGATGATGCTAATAAGTATGTATGTCTCCACTTTTAGGGAAATACTTACTTTCAGATGTGTGTTGCATGGTCTGTAAATGTCTGTATTTAAAGATGCCATACGTTTTGCTTTGGTAAATGTTATCTTCGTTGAAATGTAAAGTATAAAAACTGTAGATGACCAGTAGTAATAAATATTATAAATTTTTTCACCTGTACAGTTAGTGTTTATTTGACCACTAAGTGCTCTCACTGGTGATTGATTATCCTTCCTGTCCTCCAATTAGACAAAGACATACTTTCTTCTTTTAGAATGATTTTGGAGGAGAAAGTATTCATCGAGGTCTTTTGTCACTAATCTTAATGCTAAATCAAATCCTGATACCTGTTGTGAATATGAATACAACACAGCATGCATTTCAAAGATCAATTAAGAAAGTATTTTTTATTTCTAATTTGGCTGATTCATATTTTCCCTTTTTTGTGGCAGTCTCTTTTCAAAGAGTTTGACTGCTTTATACACAGAGTTAAGACCTGATCCAAGCTTTCTGATCTCATTGGAGAAAAAAAAAATCACAGGCTGATTTTAACAGCATCTTCCTAGGACCACAAAGAGCTAGTACGTAGCTTTTTCATTTGTAATACTCTTCAAAAGCATCCAATATCATGTTTAAATTTTGAAATATTCAATGAGACCCTTCAAAAACATACCTGGACTTTTTTTGATGAAGTTAATCCCTGAATTCAAGGAGCTTGTGTCAGTGAGGGAGATAAGTAGCCGGATACAGAAAACAAAGTCAACAACTGGAAAAGAGAAAGAAGTCAAGTAAAAACATGCAGACAGTAATGCACACTTGCTGAAGGAATGGGCCGAAATATATAACAAAAGCCTGAGCATCTCAGCGCCCGGCTCCCTGATCAGATGCCTGATCCTCAGAAATCCATTTCCCCTCAAAGCACCCTTACCATACATATTTATTTTCCAAGATAAGGACTCCGGATTTCTAATTTTCTTTATAGGGCTCACATTTATGGATTCCGTTGATTTATTGACTTGATGTTTTCCAAAGCACCTCTTGGTTGATGCCCAAACAAAAAAGAGAGGCAAATAATTACAGTTAATGAAGGACATTTTTAGACTAAAAGTTAATACGGGATATTGGTCTAGGAATAGTGAACGATTTTACAAAAATCTTGGAAGTACACAGTACTTTCTCAAAGGAGAAAAAAATTACAGGAAATATCTTACTTTTTTTGGCCAGTCACATGTATAAGAACAGAATGTCTTTAAAGAGAGACTTGGGTTGAATTAGATAATTTGAGGTGTCGTGAAGCCCACAGACAAAAGTAAACACCTTATTTTATATATAATAGAAGCTCAACGAAGGACCTTGGAATCAAATGGAAGCAACAGAAAGCAACATGGGCAAGGTAGGACAGCATTTCAGCGAAAAGTAAAGGCTTTCAAATGTGGCGTATTTTTATTTGAATCCTGACTCTGCCACTTATCAAATGCAGTATGTTGGGAAAGTTACTTAAATATTCTGAACTTCAATTTTTCATTTGTAATCTTGGAATAAAACATTTGCAGTGTTCTTAAGATGATTAAATTTTAAAATATTTGTAAAGTACCAAGTTAGATTAATTGACTTTAGTACATGGACAGGATTATGAAAAGTATTCCCTGTATTTAAGTATCACATTTTAATTATAATATAAATTTTCTAGTAATGTCTGGGTTACAAACCAAACAAATGTCCCTTGAGAATAACGAGATTTCTTGAATAAAATATGGCGGCAGCTACAGCTCTCACCAAATCTTTTGTATTTTTGCACTGCATACAAAATTTTGTAAATAATGACATTTAGCTAAAGGAAAAATATTGGCACATTAAATGCTTAAATTATTTTCCAAAGACAAAGCTGAAAAAAGGTTAACTTCTTAGTTATGTGTAGTGTAGCCCTTCTTCAGGAGAAAAAAAGAGGACAAAGAATATTGAAAATAGACAACCCCCGAAATACACACAGACTTAACTACAGCATTAACTAAATTTAAACGCGTTAAATTTATTTTCACTGTGTCGTATTAACTGGCCTTATATTTACTTGCCTTGCTCTTTAGTTATCAGCTGTCTGAAAATGAAAACAAAAACCAAAACCCTTGGTAATTTGACAAATTGGTTCATCTACATCACCTGAAGCCTTTTCAATAACGAAAGTAGAAGGTAAGATAGCATATCCAAATCCGTTCTCTGTAACACGCTGATTGAGTGAACAAATATTTATCGAACGTGGTGTGTTTGATTTGCACTGTTAGCTATTGGACATTCAGAAGTGAGTCAAACAGGAGTGAAAGGGAGGAAGAGGAAGAGGAAGAGGAAGAAACTTTCTTCCTGGGACATTCTCTGATAAAGTATGCCGTCTACGACATGCAACTGAAAGCCATGCTTTAAACAAGACAATTCTTCATATTTATCCCAAACGGCAAACCCCTCTATGACTGATGACGCAAAGATCACTTATCTTTTGCAGCTAGGACTTGAGTAGCTAATCTCATTTAAGACAAAAGTAATAGACCCACTCACTTAAACTTTGCCTGTATTTTATAAAATGAAAGCAAAACTAACTAAAAGCATACACACGTATACAAACACATTTTAATTAAGGTTTTTTTGTTGCTGTTAATTTCATTTCATTGTTTTTGCCTTATAAATCAACGCATTGTAGATAGATCCTTCAAGGAGTTAAAAAAAAAACCCACATAACTATTAGGAATGTTCAAAAAATCATATCACTTGAGAAACAGAGAAATTAACAGCATCAGTGGTAAAATATTTCATTTTTATAAAATTAAAAGGCAGTATCAATTAAAAGGCATTATCAAGAAGATAAGATAATCATTTTACAGAAAATTCACACATTTATGTGGAACTTTGTTTTCTAATTAAATTTTCGATAGTAGAAATGTCACTTTAGAAGTAATAACCAAAGGAAATACTTCATTATAGATTTACTATAAACAACAGCATTGACTTTCAGATAGTCTGTTTACAGTCTCACCTCCAATATCTTTACCTGCTGGCAGGAAATAAATAATAATTGTGGGGAAAATGAAGATTAAAACGTTATTAAATTGGAGCTACCACAAATAACAAAATTGTGATTAATAGACTCTATTTACTAGAGCAAGGAAGTGAATAAAAAACATTTGGAAAGATTGCCACGGATAAGTGAAACCCCTCAGTTATTTTCTGAACATTACACTATTGTTACATGCAGAGAAGTTGGAATATTTAAACATGAACTCAAATGAGGTCAAATGAATATTAATGATACGAGTATTTAGTAACCCATAGCTTGGAATATCTTATGCCTAATTCATGCTTATGGAATCCTACAGAACCCCAGCGGCTCAATCAACATTTGCTGTAGCTTCACGTGGGCTCCAGTCACCGTACTGGGTGGAAGGAGTGCAAAGATGAGTAACACAGCATAAAGTCTGTCCCTGAGGTTATTACACCCATGGTGTTCCCACTGGAGGCAAGCACATAAGCCAGTCATTTCAACATAACGTGCAAAACACTCACATGTATCTATCTTGTGTCACCTACCTCTAAAAAATGGCAAGACGGTCTCACACGATGGAGTGCGATACCAGAGTCACACCTTTTGTCTTCACAGTATGTCTGAGTGCATTTTATAATACGAGATTAGGTACTGAATTGCTTCCTTTCCATTGAAACCTACCTTAAAATGCCAATCCCTGGAAACCTGAACCGATCACATAGACTATATAAATGGGTGTCATTCCTATTATACTGTGATTCATTACAGGTTCCCTTTAAGTACGAGCTCCCAGAAATGTATTTAGGCTTTATTCACAGAAAATTACTTAACAGAGAGCCTCTGGAAGTAAGTTTTTGACAGGAAAGTCAAAAGCAGAGCATCAAAAGACAGATGAGTATTAACCAAAAAGCCAGATAGACGATACCTGAAACTATGAAGTAAATTTACTGAAAAGTCATGATTCAATCTATAAAATTTATTTATCTGTATTTTTCATAAGCATTTCTATTGTGAAATACAATAAATACATTCTCTAAAAAACTCACATGATCATGAAGGAAACAGTAACCTTGCAATTTCATCCATTAATTTACTTTTTGCTAGCCAATTTTAGGTGTATTTTCTTCTATTCTGATTTTTGTTTGTTTTTTTTTCTCTAGGCGGCTTTTTTCCCAAGAATTTATAAATAAAAGAAGATTTCAGGGTAATATATATATATACACATACATACATACATAGATTGAGTTTAAAGATAATAAATAATAATTATAATTATTCTTCAGTCTATTGGGTTAAGTGCATTTTCTGTCACATAATTTCACTGTTTCTCCCTCACTGAAGAACATCCTTAGGTAAATGTTTGGGGTGATATGACTGTTTATTCTTCCCAAAGGATTTTGATTAGAAAATTTAGGTTATAAATAATGGATAAAAAGTAATTAGAGAAAAATCAATAAAACAGAAATTCTGTGCTTTAAAAAGTATGTGAAAAGAATTTTTTTATTCCTGAATATTGCAAATATTGATTGTTTATTCTAGCAACTGTCAGTATCTGAGGAAAGAAATCATTTAATCTTCATCTTCTCATTTTTTGTACCAAATCTCTGAAGGCTTTAGAAACTTCAGAGTAATTTAGGGGCCTCCGTTTTCTTAAGTGGCTGAGTCAGAAAATGCACCTCTCAAGGCAGAGTTGAGTAATTATCACAGCACATATAATATTTCTCAGCTAGTTTCCCAGCAAATGTTTGAGACATGTCCAAGTGATAGTAAAGTTAACAGTAAAGGTTACCTGGCGGAAATCCCTTCATTTCAAGGACATATACATCGGCAACAAAAACAATGTACACATTCTGGACAAAAAAGAATGCATTACAGAAAAATGAAAACCATGATCATCTGAACCACAATCTCTAATATCATACCATATTTTTTAAAAGCACTGTATCATAGTCATATCAAAAAGAACCCATATTTTATTCTACATATGACTTAATGACAAATAAATATATGAAGAGAATAAACTGGAAAAAAAACCCTCCAATCTTTCAATCCAGAAATAAGTATTTTAGCATACATGTGTATTTCCTTCTCATCTTTTAAAAATCTACTTTAAATTCTCATCATTTGAATAACGGGTTATGAACATGAATACTAATTGTCAGAAAATTCTATCTATTGATT
Organism: Camelus bactrianus; assembly: GCF_048773025.1. Lineage (NCBI taxonomy): Eukaryota > Metazoa > Chordata > Mammalia > Artiodactyla > Camelidae > Camelus > Camelus bactrianus. Next base: position 6,792,509 of record NC_133561.1, on the reverse strand, counting down.
ACAAAAAGTTGTATTTTAAAAGTAGTATTAATATTTGAAAAAAGTCTGTTAATTTTACTGATATCAGTAATGAACTAGAGCAATGAAGCCATGAGTAGAATACAGCCAGATCTCAAAAATGACAGGTGATGATATACTTGAGGTAAGTCCAAAATAATTATTGGATTATGAAGGTATGAAGATAAAGTTGAGGAACCAAAGGAAGTCCAAAAAAAAAAAAAAAAAAAACAAAGATGAGATCGATGTAACAGTGGCTCCCAAAAGGTAGTATTTTATTACAAATAACGCATTGTGGGATGCTCTTGAACAAGAAAAGATCAGCAAGATTTGAAATTTTCTATTCAAAGGCATGACATTGTTCTGAGAAGGGAAGCCCACTTCATTACTAGGAATCTGCCTTACACAATTAGCAGATTTCTTAAATTTTATTTCATCACTGAACACTAGTGCTGGAAGGAAATTTAGAGATCATGTTTCATCAACCTTTCACATTTCGTAAGTCAGAAATAATGAAGTCATCTGCAGAATAATTTAGAGCAAAATAAAGAATTTGAGTAAAAACATGACTCACACATCAACCAGCACCATTTACCTGTTCATCTCATCGATAATAATTCCTTACTGCCTGCTAAGTATCAGGAGCCTCCTGTAATAAAACACACCACCTGGTGAGTATACCAAGCACAGTGCTCTGCCAAAAAGGCGTCTGTTTGTTTTACTGGAAATGAAACCTTAATCAGACCTCAACATGAAACTAGACTCTTTCCTTCAAATTTCTTTTTGCTGATATTATAAATATGTGTGTTAGTGTATATATATATACACACACACAGTCATAATTATTCAAAAAATGCAAACTATTTTACATTTAATTGTTTTTAATTTAATTTTACTTATAAAATGCTACAGATACTACCATTTAATTGAATGGTAATTTTTGAAGCAGAGAAAATTCAGAGAATTTTATTTTATGAAAAAATGAAGTAAATTATGTTTATTGGCATAGTATTTGAATTTGTTAGTCATAATCCTTTTTTTAATATAATTTTATTAGCAGTTATTACATCAAAATTCACACTTACAGGATCCAAAGGACTGTCTTAGAAAATTCTGAAGTCTATGTAATTAGATTTTAATAGTAAGTAGAACATATTATAACAAAACCCTTAAAAAGTCAAAAATAATACTAAGAATTGATAGTCATAATTCTTAAGAGTATTAAAATTTTACTCATTTCTTGATTTCCTGATTTTTGGAAGTATTGAGATAATATTTTTCATATTAAAATTGCATATTTCATCTAATAACTATTCAATTATAAAAATGCTAAGTTCAGGTACTTCTGTCTTTGGCTTTAACTCTTAGGATACATGTCATATAGTAGACGAGTTAATCTCTTAATTCATTCTTAAATAGAACTACCTCAATTTTTAGATATTTGGTTGAATAATTTTTATAAGACCTAATTGGAGCTGCTGATTTATTCTTGTGTTTCATTTAAAAGGCCTACTGTTTCTCTTTATTATTTTACATATGCTATACAGATTTGCTTCCAAGATTTCAATACATCTATAGAATAAATGCTAGAATGACTACTAGTGGTTAAAATTGTACAAATTGAAGATTTTCAGATGTCTACAGGATCGAATGTCTTTGTCCCAATATGTATTTCACTGATTTCAAGCAGCCAAGAAAAGTGTCAAATGTGCCCGTATACCATATGAAAAGCACCCTCAAATCCTGACAACATGAAGAGCTAACTGTTACAGGCACTTCTTTCTTTTCTGCTATACACCAATATTTGGAAAGTTGCTATTTCATCTTCATCCTCAGAAAAACAAACTATTTTAATATTTTACCAATGATCTAGATTTTTATTTCATTATATAATAAGATTGATGACTTGGCATACTAAAGGCTTCTCTTAAACTTCAACAATGTAGAGGAAAAAAATGTTTTCTGAGAATGATTCGCCAAAGCAGATTCATTCTACAATTTAATTTCCTTCAATGAGGTAAAGGTCAGGGCAAGGCTATAAGATAGTTAATTTGCATGAGGTATGCACGTGGAATAAGAAAAAACTATAATAGGAAATATTTATAATTCAAGCTTTTAAATCCAACGTCAAGGCCAAAAAAGTAATTATTATAGGAAATAGCTCAACCATTACAACAAACTTTTTTGATGACGTCAACCAATATACTCTCATCCTGACAGACATAAAGAAACAATCCTGCAGGATAGTAAAATCCTTAGAGTTCGCAATACTCTGTATTGCCTCCGTAACACATTCACTGCTTTTAGAAGATGTTTATCAGTGCTAAGTTGTCAACTATTAACACGATTCTCTATGCAGTTCTACTAATCAAGTAATTCTAAGTTAGTTTTATATTTATGTTGATTATCTCTTTGCATCTCACCAGACTTACACTAGTATTTTTTTTTAACCATGGCAACCAACACATGTTTCTTCATTGGCTATGTCCCGTGTTTATTTGAACAGGATTCTTTTTCAGATTGCATTTTTTATTCACAAGAGTGTGGCAAACATCTGTTGATCTGTTGCTTTTTTATCTTCAAATCAAATTATTTTAATAAAAGTGCCGTGGAATTAAAGTCTCTCTCAGGGTCATGCAACTGATCTCTACTCTGTTCCCTTTCAATGGAAATAACTAATAATTCTCTACATTTCTTGACAAAGAAGTCTGATTTTCTTGAACCCTATCGAGCATGTAGTAGAGTCTTGAAATTTTACGAAAGATTCTACAAAATATTAATTTAGAGCCATGATCCTGTTTCTCTGCTGATCTGAGTGGCTATACTGCCTTTAAACCACACGTTGCATGGCAAGTCCTGCTCCCACATGTCTTCTGGTAGCATTTGGATCCTGAGTGTGAAACCTCTTACAATGCCCCTGTGCCTCCCGCAGCTTCCCCTCTCTTTCCACGCCACCTCCACCTGCTGGAGCAACTCTGCCATGCAGTCCAGGTTCCGAGTGCTTTGTTGGGCTTTGTAGTCTCTGCCCACATGAATCAAGTCTGTTCGGAGGGGACAATCAGTACTGGGGGCAGGGGACCTGGCGATAAGAGATGGAGAAAAGACATGGTCCTGTAGCTACTTCACAGTCAGCCCTTGAGAGCCGGAGTGGGCATCGCCCAGATGGCCGGTGGGAGAGACAAAATCCAGCTTTGAGAGAAACGAAGCATTTTCTTGTAGGATTTGCATTAGCTTCTTTTCCATGAGGTCAAAGTTCGGTTATGTTGTTAAATAAAACCTGGGACACATGCTTTTCATTCACTATCTGCTTTCTCAAATACAATGCAGATTTTATCCAGTTGTGGTTTGCTTCTGTTTTAGCTTTTATGGTCATTTTAAGATTTTGAGTGTTCCCCCCGCACCGCCCCCGCCAACCCTGGGTTTTCTTAGTCACTATGCTGAGAAGCCGGGCAGCACTACAATAAGCACTGCTACACAGAAATGACTTTGAATTAGAAGTTCTTTCTGAATTCGATTTTGTACTCCTCTGGGATGGGTGCTACTCCAGACGAGTTCTAACATAAAGCAGTAAAAATACTAGTTAAGTAAATGTATTTATTCATGTCCTTTTGGCTTTTCTATAGTATTTTTCTTTTCTAATAATCTTGAATAATAATCAAATTAATAACTGCATTTACTGAGGGCATATGTGTGAAGCACAGTGTCCTATCATCGCCACATACCACCTTCTATGGCATTTATACAGTCATCTGATACTAAATCAGGTGTTAAATATTTATTGAACAACTATTATATATGATGAACATATAAGAAGATACACGAACTGATACATTAGACATGATCGACTACTTATTCTTAAAATGTTACACCCCAAATTGACCAAATACATCAGATGATTTCACACCAGTGCAAAGTTCAATGGGACATTGATCTGACTGTACACTCTCAGGCAGACAAAGGAAGCAATAGATTTTTGGGGGCTATTTATTCAATGTTAGGTCATTTATTCCCAGAGAGAAAATTCTTTTTGCAATGACATTTTTAGAGAGGAGATCCGCCTCATTTTACACAGAGCTACTGTGAAGCAGTAGACGGATATTAAAAAGCACTTTTTAAGCCTCTTGAAGGAAGCAGACTTGGCAAATGCTAAAGAAGATTACCATTAACAAAAGGCATTTACATGATCTTATTTATAGAATCACCCTTATCCAAATATATTGCCATAGTGTCCTATTTATTTAAGAATGGACTTAATTTTTAGTTACTTCATTAGTTCAAATATCTTCCTCCATTTAAAAAAAATACATTAGGCAATACTTAGTGCTAGAAATAAAGAATAGACGCAGACCTCTTCAAAAAGTCCAATGGAACCTGACAATAATTTGATTTGAAAACGAGCACTGAGAAAACACTTGCTTTTCATATCACACACCCGTCTGTCTTTAGCTTGAAACAGAAAAGTAAAATGTCAATTAGAAACTATTATTGGTGCTATGGAGTGAATCTAGACCAGAAAGCAGTTGACATTTCTAGAAACATCTACTGTCATTGTCACTTGGAGTTTTGTTAAAACACAGTCAAAACTGTTTTATAAGCAGCTTTCAAGACACTAGGCGTCTGAACTTTTGAACAACTTCCTTAATGGACACTAAAATTACTAACTTTTTAAATAATTCTAGGACCTCTGAAAACACATACACAAAAACAAACAAGCAAACATGAATTTAGGGAGCAAATTTCTCATGTAAAGTTGCATTTTTTTTTACTGTTTTTTTTTTTTTTTTTTACATTTTCTTTCTCTATCCTGCGACCAAAAGTTTGTCTCATCCACTATGAGACGCACATTACAGGAGGATGAGGAGGGGGTTAAAAGGTGGTAGAAAAGGCAAAGGACTTCTCCTAAGGTTAATCCTTCAAACTCCAGGAGCCAGTACAGAAGAATCACACATGAGAAAAAAACGTGTATGTGAAACTCTGCTGACAGTAATCACAGTCGTAACATCCTGCCCGCCTGTCTCTCCACGACACCTGACTTCCTGAAGGGCATGAACACAGTTTGGCCAAACAGCAGCACACACTAGCGTTGCGAGCCGCTCATGTTTTGTGCTAGCCCTTCACTGTGTTCTCTGTGTGTGATGGTATTATTTGTCAAAAATTAACAGTGGCTAAACCAGCTTCATTTCTCTCTCTTGATCAGCAGGCTACTCGGGAGGCTGAAGAGGACATCTGTGGGCAAGGCTCCTTCGGTCTTTTTAATGCTCTGTTTTCTTCGTGTATGCCTTCGTCCCCGTGACTGCAGTGTGCCGCAGCAGCTGCTGGCTTGATGTCTGCTTGCCTGATCGAAAGAACAGAAGGACAGATGGAAGACTGCAAAGGGCCTCTTCCCAGGGAAGGGAGACACCCTCCTAAAGGACTTCGGCCCGACTGCGCCCGCCGTGCTCCCTGGCCGCAGCTAGCGTACAGACACTGCCATTTCGACTGTATCATTTTAGCATGAATCACATTTAAATGATACAACATATGTGAAAAGCTTGTCACAGTGCCTGACATGCTGACACTCAATGAATATCAACTGCATGAACACAGAATTCATTTATTTAGAAATAAAAAACTTTACGGAAGCACTGGGGTTCTTTTCATGGGTGAAGGTGGACGTGTTGGGTAAGGTATGTTGGTCTGCATTTCAGTATTTCATTTGTAAGCCGAGTGCTTAGACCTAACAAGAGATTTTCCCGAGTCACATAGTTCATTGAGTAGCCTATTTAATACAAAATACGCACACTTCTATTTAACATAAAATATACTTGAACTATGTCAGCAGACATCCCTCTCTGCACTCATAACCAGTTCTCTATATTTGTGAGTCTGTTTCCATTTTGTTATACACACTTTTTGTGCTTTTTTTTTAAGATTCCACATATAATTGATAGCAGAGTGTCTGTCCTTCTCTGACTTATTTCATCAAGCAAAAAACATCCATGTCCATTCACGTTGTTGCAAAATTTCATTCTTTTTTACGGCTAATATTCCATCGCATATGTATTTACCACATCTTCATCTATTCGTCTGTTGATGGGACACAGGTTGCTTCCATTTCTTGGCAATTGTAAACAATGCTGCTATGAACACTGGGGTGCACTATCTTTTTGAATTAGTGTTTTTTTAACTTCTGATATATACCCAAGAGTGGAGCTGCTGGATCACATGGTGGTTCTATTTTTGGTTGTTTGAGAAATATTCTTACTTCATTTAATTGCTTGGGGAACAAAATGAGATAAGACCTTTATACCAGCAACGTTTGCTTAATATCCACTATGTTCGAGGTTCATAGTACTTAGAACAGGGAAGCTCTTTTATTTTATTGTCAAGAAAATTTTTTGCCTAGCCTACTCGACATCTCTTGATTTTTGTTTCTCTGTGTGTTGGTGGAGCCCTTAAATTCTTTTCCAGCCGTATCTCAACATTGCTCTCTGCTAAATACTCCCTGACTCTGAGCTGAAAATTATGTGGTCCTCTGCACATACTCAGTACTTCTTATTCTCCAAAGTTTTTCTCATATCATTCCTTGAGTCTCCTCATCTCTTTTCTTTTGTAGTAACAGTAGACATTTGTCAAGATCAATACAGTGACCTCTCCCTTCTTCATATTTCCAAGTCCTGACAGACATCCTCTAAATTCTGAAAACACAGAGATAACATTCTGATGCAATTATCCTCTCTCTCTCTATATCCATGATTATTTATATTATTCTGTCATCCTCCCATATAAAAGCCTCATTGAAGATTCCAAGTATGGTTTATTCTCTTTTGTATCCAGGATAGGGTCTCACACAGTAGAAACTGAAAAAAGTTTCAATGAATGAGTAAATGAATGAATGTCTGGGCTGAAAAGCAGAAATTGACTTTTTCAAGACTTTATCTTCAAAATTATTTTAAATATCCACTCCTATTTTAACTATGTTAAGGTGATAGTGGTTGAAATTGGATTAGAAGTCAGATCCAGACTAAGATTCAGAGTTTTTCCAACTACAATGTCCCCTTCTCATTACTTTCCTAACCAAACTGACAAATGAGAAATACGAAGTTTAAAACATTTAAAGCTACAATCCTACCATTGATGAAAGCGTTTATTTAGGTAAAATTTAAATTGTTAATTTTACCTAAAATACATTGTCTTAAATTAAAACTACAGAAGAAATGTAACCAACACTTAAAAAAAAAAAAGCAGAAAGAAAAAAAAAAAAGGACAGGTAATTTCATATGCACTGTCATCTATCAGACCCAACATGTTTTGTTTTTGAAACTTTTATAATGTGGAGGTGTCTGTATTCTCATCCGTATTCTGCCCAAACAGCTGCCATTCACCACCTGCTGTGCAAAACCCACTCGTACTTTTAAAAGCCGCTAGAATTATGTAAAAGAAGGCTTCTTCCAAATCAGCCACCCGTACTTCAAATGTCACCCACACCTTTCCTTGGCAGTCAAAAAAAAGTATCACAGCGAGAAGGTAAATAACACTAAGATTTACTTCTTACTCCCATCCAAACCCACAAAATCTTTCACACGCTAGCGTAATATATTTTGAGTTATGCTGAAGAGTTAGAGAGTGAAATGGGCACAGGAGGAGAACGTGTACAAGAAGTTATCTGTATTTTTATAGCCCTGTCTATCTGCAAGCCAAGTTGTTAATCCACAGAAGACATGAAAAAGATCAGAATTTGGGGACTGCCGCCAGCTCTGAGGAGGAGACCCGGTGCTCACAGCTTCACGCTGCCTGCACTGCTGGAGCCGGCTTTATACTTACATTCCTACACAAGCAGACCTTGGAGATACTGTGGGTCAGGTCCAGACACCACAGTGAAGTGAGTATCACCATAAAGCAAGTCACAATTTTCTGGTTTCCTGGTGTGTATAAAAGTTATGTTTACTCTATATTGTAGTCGATAAAGTGTGCAGTAGCATTATGTCTAAGAAAACAATGTACACACCTTAGTTAAAATGTGAGATGGCTGAGAAAACAGCGCTGGTGGATTGCTGTTGGTGACAAACCTTCAATTGGTAAAAAATGCAGTATCTGCAACGTGGATGGACCTAGAGATGATCACAGTGAGTGAAGTCAGAGAAAGATAAATATCACATGATATCACTTACATGTGGAATCTAAAAAAAAAATGATACAAATTCTATTTACAAACCCAAAACAGACTCACAGACATGGAAAACAAACTGTGGCTACCAAAGGGGAAATGCCAGGGAGGGATAAATTAGGGGTTTGGGATTCACAGACACACGTTACTACATATAAAGCAAACAAGGACCTACTCTATAGCATAGGGAACTATAATTTCTTGTAATAATATATAATGGAAAATAATCTGAGAAGAAAAAATACATACATGTGTGCATATGTGTGACTGAATCAGTTTGCTGGACACCTGAAACCAACATTGTAAATCAACTACACTTCAACAAAAAATTAAAAAACAAAACAAAAGTCTGCGAAATGCAGTAAAGCAAAGCGCAGCAAAAGCAGGCGTGCCTGCGAGCACCTGGACACTTCTGCAGCGCCAGCTGCTCGGGGACAAGCCGGGGGCCTCCGTCAGCCGGCGCAGGGCTGGGGCGAGGCAGGGCCGTGCGGGCGCCGGGCCCAGCGTGGCTGCTCGGTCCCAGGACGAAGAGCGAGCGTTTTCAGGAGCACAGAGGGACTCGTTGCTCTTTCATGGTTACGACACTGGCAGCTCTTCAAGGGACTTCACGTGTCTGGGAGATAAAAAGGACAAAAGGTGGTCAGGTCAAGAAGGCTCCGTGTGGAAGACACAGAGGCAATTTATTTTCACAGCCACACGTACACACACAAAGCCTACATAAGTTTCAGATTTCTGTAAGAATATACTTTATACTCACAATTTCCCCCGAGGGCAAGTAGCAGCAGGGAAGAGCTAGGTGGCCCAGCACACAGGCTGCCCTGATTCAGCTTTACCGCTGACAAAGAGACACATCAGTACTGCGCTGTCACTGTCCCCATACCCGTGGCATCCCACCTGCAGTTTAGGCAGCTCACAGAACTCCACTTCCTGTCGCACTGCAGAATGAAACTGTAGCACTATAGGAAGAACAAAGGTAATTTAAGAGGAAGCTTTGTTCCCCTAGACTTCCAATCTTCTGACATTCATCTATCTGTCTATAATTCTGAAAGTTCTCCTCGTGCAAACATTGACTCATCCCACCATGGAATTTCTATATGGTTGCCAAAGGTAGTGGGAAGCACATTAAATCAGTTAAGTCCCGTCAAAGGGAAAAATAATAACCACGAAGAGAGCTAATTCTGAAAAGTAATTTCTTAGCAAATAATCTAATTACCATTTATGAGAGCAAAGGAAGGAACACACTGTTTTCTTTCATTTTCAATGTGCCAGTAAGTACAAACTGCTGAAAAATAAAGATTTAATAGTTTTTCAATCAAAGAAGATTTACTTTTAATCTAAGGGGAAGTAATTTTAGCCATAAAATATGATAAGAATGACTAAACCAGGAATATTTAAAGCATAGGCACTGTGCACTTATGAGACTGCTGTCGTAAAAAAATTCACAGAGCATTCTCAACATGCTGGGTCCCAAACAGAACAGAGGTTGGGCTGTATCGGCCTTCAGGATGTAGGAGGTGGCAATTTTTGTTTTGTTTCTGTCTTCTTTTATCCGTGGACTCTTTTGCATCAGTCTCTATTCTTACTGTTTACTACGTGCACTGAGAGTAATTGTATTTCTGTCATAAAAGTTTCAATATTTCAAAACCCAGGTGATAGCAGAAAACCATTATAAATTAAAACTACCAAGAGGGTAACAGGATGCATAACAGAGCAGAGTCAAGGAAAAGCGATGAGAACAGGCGACCACCTTCCGTTTTTAGATCATCATCATGGATAAAGGGCTTTGTAACGACAGCAAAAAGTAAAGGCGCAAATTATCGCTGGGATGGATTACAGATCACTGCTAAGCTGCCCGCCTTCCTTGTTCGTGGTTCACAGTATCTGCTCTTGCCATCTCTCTTTACTATGGTAATCACAACTAATCCCTTGACACAGTAACATGAAAATTCTCTATAAGACACTTGTACAAAGTGACATTTTAAAATTCGTCTTGAACAGCGTCTGGATATTCAAGCATCATCATTGCTTGAATACGAGAAGTCTAAGAAACTTTCAAGACTGCTTCAAAAGCAAGGTGGCACCGACACCCCTCTTGTACAACAAGCAGAATATGTAGATGAGAGTGAGGAAAAGACAGCCAGTCTCAATGTATGAAAGTCCTGGTCCCATTCTGAAAACGGCTACTACCTTGGATCACAATGGTCCACGAATCAGAGGATGGAGGTGGGAACTTGCGAGGGGAGCTTTGTAGACGGTGTCACTAGAAAGAGACTTAGGCCCTGATTGTAAAAGGATTCAGTGGTTTCATCTATGAAGCTGACGTGCTGTGTAAACATCAGAACAACATTCACCTGGTGATTAAGTGGATCACCAATGACATCTCATCCACGAAGTTTCGGCGAGCCCTCAGAGGGGACCAGAGCATCTGCTGCTTGGTACCAGATCTTGTCCAACAATACTGAAAAGCATAATTTGTACAGCTCCAAGAGTGAAGAAAGGACAGTTGGGGTTATCTTGGCTCTTTTGCTGAAAAAAACACTGCAGAAGCTAATGCATAAGAATGCTCTATGGAATGTTTAGAACTTCCCTTTAAGGAATTCGAAACAATGTAGGTATTAGTAACTGACGGGAGGAATTGTGATCCTCTTTAATAAACTGATGTTTAAAAGTTTGGTTACAGAAGTTTTTTTTTTGAAAAATAGATTTTAGAGTCAGATTTTTATTCCATCAATCATTTAGCAAATATTTGGGGCATTGATTAGATATTAGGTATTTTTCAAGATGCTCAGATTCAGTAGCAAAAAAAAAAAGTCCTAGTGCCTCACAAAGGCTAGAATGTGACTGGTATGACATCTGATTGGACTAACTGTTATAATAAATGTTGGTAATATATGATGTCATGCCAACCGGCAATTTAAGACACCTAATATTTGAGCATGTCAGGGACAAATTTCTGAGGAAGTAACATTCACACTAAGAATTAAGGGATGAAGTACAGCCCTCTGGAAAAGAGACAAGGAGGCTAGCACAAAAGAAGACGTTTTCCAGGAAAAAAAAGAAACTACTGCAAAGACAAAAAATAATCAGTATCGACAAGGATGTGGAAGACCTGGAATCCTTCACTTCTGGTGGAAATGTAAAATGATGCAGCAGCTTTGGAAAAGTGCCTGGCAGTTTTTTGAAAAGAGGAAGGAGAGTTATCGTATGACTCAGCAGTTTCACTGAAAATGGTATGTTCAAGAGAACTGAAAATACACATCCACACAAAAACATACTTCATGAGAGCTAAAAAGTGGAAACAATCCGAAAGTCCACCAATTGATAAAGATAAATAAAAGTGCTATGATATCCATACAATGGAATATTATTTGGCAACAAAAAGAAATGAAGTACTTATTCATTGCAACAACGCAGATGAGCACAGAAACTACTATGTTAAGTGAAAGAACACAGACACAAAGCATAAACATTTGAGTCCATCTATGACATGTCCACAGTTGGCAAATCTAAATAGAAAGTTGATTAGTGGCTGCAGGGGGGTGTGGAGAGGAGGGGACTAGTAGGGGAGAGGGAGCGACCACTAATGGATGTGGGGGTTCTTTTAAGAGTGATGAAGATGTTCTTAAATTGATTGTGTTGATGACTGCACAATTCTATGAATACACTAGAAGCCACTGAACTGTACAATTTCAATGGGTGAATTGTTTGACCATCTCAATAAAGCTGTTGAAACGACTGTAAAGCCTGGGACGCAGGAAAAAGCATAAGACCTTCAAGAAACAGAGAAATCCGGTATAGTTAAAACTAGAGTATGTGGAGAAGAATGCTAAGTGATCCTACTAGAGATATAAACAACGCTCAGATAGTTCTGGACTTACAAGACATATTAAGAAGTTTGGATTTTATTTTAGCACTCAGAATAATTAAGTTTTATGAACTAGGAACATGACATGATCATTTTTTTTTTCTAGAAAGGTCATTAAGGCTGGCATTAAAGAAAATAGATTAGAGAAAACTAAGACAAGAGGCAAAGAGATTACCAAAATGTAGCAGTAATCTAGGAAAAATGATGCTGAATTGGCCTCATGTATTGGCCATGGAGACAGAAAGAAATTGATGGGTTAGGGAACAATGCAGAATCAAGTACAGTGAGACTTGGTGACTCCTTAGAAGGCACCGTGAGGAACACAAAACAGGTACAGATTCTGCTTTGGCTGCTGGCTTGGCTAGTTGGTAGACAATAATATAATTCATGGAAATTAAAAATTGAGAAGATTAAGGTTTTGTGAGGCCAGAAAAAAGGAAGCTACAACATCACACATATTATTTTTCAAACACCCATTAAAAAGCCAAGCATATAGGTGGGAAATGTGTGCTCTGTCTGGATCCAGAGTGTATTGATTCAAAGTGCATTAAACTTATAAAATACTTATAAAAAGTCATCCCTTTACAATTTTACTCTTCATAGGAACAAATGTATTAAAGTTTTCTTTTCCATTTCTCATGAATATCTTGTATGATTCTTTACAAATCAATCGTAGAATCAGTAAGATTTTTTCTTCCAGTTTGAAAGCATATTGTAAAAGCAACTTTTACAACTATTGTTGTTGAGTATGCAACTCTGTAAATCACATCACAAGTAAACATCAACATGTGCAAACAAGGCAATGAAGCAAATATTCAATATTTGATATCCATATGCATTTCTAATACCATCTGTTTTTCTATAAATCTAATATATGTCCCTTAAGCTTTTTCATAACCTGAGATAATATAAAAACCTTGTTTACTTCCACTTATTCAAGTAAATATTGAGTGTAGAATTTTACTGAGGCATAGTGGTAAAATTCTGTTACACTGCAATCTTAGCCAGTTCTATAAATAACAGAATCATAGTGGGAAATTTTTTCCCCAAGTTTAGATATAAATCAGTGAGTTGTAAGTGATCTCTGAGCCAGCGCATTTGATATTAGAAGTATTGATTCTACTCTCCTGATAGGTATGGATAATCATTATGTAATATGGGATTTTAGAAAAGAAAGAGTCTTTGAATAAAAATAAAGTTTTAAGAATGAGGCTTCTCTATCTTGTGATAGCTTATAATGAAAAAGAATATGAAAAGGAACATATGTATGTCTACACTGTGCTGCACACTAGAAACTAACACAACATTGTAAACTGAATACATTTCAATAAAAAAAAATTTTTAAAGAATGAGGCTTTTCTATTAGATTGACATTCAAATAAAACTATAAAACGATATTTTTAAAAACAAAATTAATTGTATTAAATGATAGTGATTTGCTAAAATTAAGACAACATAAGTTTATTTGCCAAATATGTACTAAAAATTATAGCAATAATGAGAGTAGTAACACCATCATTTGAGCATCTATTATGTACCAGGAATTAAACTAGATAATTTATGTATATATTCCTGATCCTCACAAGAACCCTGAACGACATGTACATTTGTAGCTGAGAAAACTGAGTCGGAGGAAAACAGAAGAATCAGGAGGAACCTGATTCGATCACAACAGCAGCATTTACTCACTTCCTCCTCTTACGGAGTTCCAGAGGCCCAAGGCCCCTAGTGCTGCACGAAAATGTTCCTAAGAAATTGTGGAGCGGATTCTTTTTTATTTAATGCAAAATAATGAGCACTATTATATCTCCATTGTTGAATATACTTAACTATGAACTTAAAATCGTGTACTTTCTTCCATTCAAAGTCTTTGAAAGTTTAAATTATAATTTTAGTATCTTCAGGGATGTTTAGCATTCATACTTGAAGTGCAAACTTTTACCAAACCTGATGTACATTTTCCCCATCTTTTAATTGTCAAAACTTCTTTGTATTTTGTTTTCAGTAGGTGTGTGTAACGTAAGCACAAGAGCAAAGATCTCTACTTAAAGCAATCTTGAGAATAGTTGTTTTATAATAGCAAAGTATTAAAAAAATTGTTTTTATCCTGCTTACTGTTTGGATTAGTCACAGTTTCAGTTCTTTCTGTTTGTTCTTCACCTGTAACGTAGGCCTTCTAGAACATGGAACTGAATCTATTTCCTGTACAAAAATAGTCTGAGAAGTATGTCATTTAATTTCTTATTTTCTCTTTGAAAGGAATTGTCTTTTAACTTTTGTCATTTTTAACTTTTAAGCTTTTAAAAAGTTTATTTTTAAATTGTGTAAGCATATTTACACGTATTTAGTCTTATATTTCAGTCTGTGGAGATGTTGCCAGTTTGCTGGATTTTAATCTTGTCAAAGAGAAAGCTGAGGCCAATTCTATTTCGATTTTTTGGAATATTTTTTCTTTTTACTTCCGGAGGTTTTTTTTTTAATTCTTAGAAAAATATGTCCATTAAACAATAATGGTGGAGTAGGTAATTCAGAGAACCTCCAAGAACATTTAGAAAAGATAGAAATAGTATAAAAATCACCAGCCTGATGTCATGGAAAAGCCTAACAAGACAGTAAAATATTATGTGACTAAGATCCATTAAAAAAAAGAAATCCTATAGAGGGAAATTCGACAGTCTGGGGTCTTTTCCTGTATGAACTTCAAGCCTGATGTGATGCTCAAACACTAAGCAGCATTTTTCATATTTTTAAGAAGCTGTAGGGACAGAAATGGAATCTAAGACACTACTAGACGAGATGCTTGATACACCAGCCTCCCAGTTTGCAGCCTGCCGGCATATACCCAGTAGTAAAGGGTAAGGGTGAGCTAGAAATGAAGTGAACCCTGGCTTCTAGATGCCTCAGTCCCAGAAACCAAACCAAGAACATCAGAAATGACCAGTCCTTTAACCTCAGATTAGAAGCAAAAAATAAATCCTCTCTGGGACAGAAAACAGCATCTTAACTCTCAAATTATCTTGACAATTTTTGATACAAACTTTTCATACCTCGATTAAAAATAACCAGACACCTGAAAAGTTAAGATAATAACATAGTCAATAGATAGCAGGAAAAAAGTCAATAGAAATAAACTAACAAATGACACAGAAAATTAATCTACTGGACACAAACTTTAATAATTATTTTCAACATGCTTCAAAAGATAAAAAACTCGATGGGCAGAAAATTGAAAATTACAAATATCAAATGGAAATTCAAGGACTGAAAAAAAATAAATGGAAAAATGTGAGCATTCATGGGTCGGTTTAGCAGCAGATTAAACATGGATGAAGACAAAGTCGTTAACCTGAAAGGTGATTCAGAAGAAAAGATTCAGATTAAAATTTGAAGAGACAACAATAATGGAAATTTAAAAAAAAAAGTAGAGAGTAAGGAGTGTAGTAACAGGTTCTAATGCTTATGTTAATTGAAATACCAAAAGAAGGAGACAGATGAAAAAGAAGAAACAAAACATTTGAAGAGATAACAACTGAGAATTTTCCAAAGTAATGAAAAGTTGACAGTCTTTTATATCGCAAGCCAGAATCATTAAATAATCAACCTAATTGTGTCACAGTAGAACTGCTGAAAATGAAAGACAAAGAAAACAATCTAAAAACACTGAAGTGAAAAAAAAAAAATTAACAGCCCACAATTCCTTCAATAAACCATCAGACTGGCAGCTAACCACTGAACAGAAATAAAAGAAGCCAGAAGTTAAAAAGGAGCAATATTCTCAAAGTCTTAAAGTAAAATAATTGCATATAGAAACCTATCTTCAGTAAAAAAGATCCATCAAGAATAAAAGTGAGATACATACCTGGGCAAACAAAACCTGAGACAAACCAACAATGGCAAATTCACTGTAATACAAAAACAAAAGGATCTTCTTCAGGGAGAAGAAAAATGATCTCAAACACACTTTTCACAAAAGTAACTCAAAATGGATCACAGAACTAAATGGAGAATGCAAAACTATTAAAGCCTAAATGATAACACAGGTGAAAATCTAGGTGATCTTAAGATTGGCTATGACTTTCAGATAGAACCCCAAAGGTATAATCCATGAAAGAAATAATTAAGTTGGACTTCATTAAATTTTAAACTTTCTGCTCTTCAAGGCACGGTCAAAAGAATGCAAAGACGAGGCACTGCCTCAGAGGAAATGTTTGCAAAGAACATATCTGATAAAGAATTGTTACTCAAAACATGCAAATAGCTCCTAAAACTCAGCAATAAAAAAACAAATCAACCGCCCAATTTAAAAATGAGCAAAAAGTTCTTCACATACAACTCACCAAATATATAGAGATGACAATTAAGCACACGAAAAGATGTTCAACATCATACGTCATTAAGGAACTACTGCAAAGGAAATAATGAGATACCACCACACACCTAAAATCTGAAACAAGAATGACACCAACTGCTGGCAAGGATGTGGAGCAAGAGAAACCATCATTCACTGTTGGTGGGAACAGGAAATAATGGTACTTGCACTTCGGAAGACAGAGTGGATTATCTCACAAACTAAACCTGCTCTCACCTACTATTAGCAGTCACACTCCTGGATATTCACCCAAAGGAATTAAAAACTCATGACCACACAAAAACCTGTACACAGATGTTTTTAAGATAGTAGGCAAATAGATAAATAAGCCATGGTACGTCCAGACAATGGAATTTTATTTTGTACTGAAAAGAAATGAGCCATCAAACTATAAACAGACGTGGAGGCATCTTAAGTTCATATTGCCAAGTGAAAGAAGCCAATGGGAAAAGGCTATATACCGTATGATTCCAATTATATGACATTCTGGAAAAGGCAAAACTATGGAGACAGTGAAAAGATCAGTGGTTACCATGGATTTGGGAGAAGGCAAGAATAAAGAGGTGGGACCCAGGGAATTTTTAGGACAGGTAAACTATTCTGTATGATTCTATAGAGTTGGACACACATCATCATGTATTTGTCAAAACCCACAGAACAGACATCAAGAGCAGACCCTAATATGAACTATCGACTTCAGGTGGTAACAATGTGTCACTGTAGGCTCATCCTTTGTAAGGGATGTCCTGGTGTGGGAGGTTAATGTGGAATGTGAGAGGGGCAGTACACGGAACTCTCTGCACTTAATGCTCAGTCTTACTGTGAACCTAAAACTGCTCAAAAAACCCAAAACTCTCTTATTTTTAAAGTATTTTAAAAAATGATCACAGGTAGAAAGTTGGTTATCAATCAATTCTGAGACACAGAAACTACACAGTAATCTGAATGGAGAACACTTAATGTAAGTAATAACTAACCGCAATAAGGACTGGGGTAACGAGAAGTTGGCTAAGAAGAAGCGAAGAGTATTTTTAACACGACAGAAAGAGCAGACATAAGGGACAGCCACTAGAGAGTGCTCAAGTAAGAGACCCTCTGCCCCAAATTGAGATCCAGGCCTCACTGGAGAGTGTGCAGCTTTGGCTCACTGGGTACTAAAGTTGTTGTAGAACTGGCTTGAAATCTACCGTCAGAAATGCGGGGGGTGGTGCGGGGGGTGGTGTCACTGCTAAGCCACCAGGGGCGGGGGGAGGGGTGGGTTATTAGAGGAGAGGTAGCCAGCTAGCCCCACTCCACCATCATGATGTCACCCAGTGGGGTGTGGGGGACCTGCTGGGTGCTGGGTGCTGCCGTTGCTACGGAAGATGCTCCTGGAGAAGCTGTGCCTGTGCGGGAGCCACGCCCTGCAGAAGATCCGTACAAGGCAAACGCTGGTGATGAGGGCGCCTTGGAGACTGGAAGAAAACACTCTCTGTGCCTCATTGTCTGCCCTGCGCCCTCTGCTGACAAAGTTTAGCATCACATCAGCCCGCAAAGTCAGGTTCACCAAGTCCATCTCCGTGACCACAGAACAGGCAATGATGAGTGGATCTGGAACCAAGAGGCAATGACTTGATTACTGGCACCATCAGAGATGTTTGCAGGAATGAAAAGCAAAGAAAGTGGTAAATGAGCGAGGAAATAAAATCAATCCTGACTGTACAAACTATAATAATCATTAATTTTGAACTTTAAAAATAGAAAATAGAATGAAAATAACAAGACTGTAGTAGTGTACCTGCTACTGGATATGAAATATGCTTCAAGCAGTCTACTCCCTCTTAAAACGGTAAAGGAAGATGTAATAACGCCGGCAGCGAGAGGAGGAAATAAAACCGTTAAATGTATATTTCAACCAAAAAGCTGTAAAGAAATAAATGTAAAATAAAAAAGGCAATACAAATAGAAAGCAAACAGTAATATGGTCAATTTAAGCCCAAATATACCAATAATGATATTGAATGCAAATAAATGAAAACAAATTAAATATTGCAATTAGGAGGGGTAGATTGGAATTAAAAAAAAAAAATCAAACATATGCTGCCTGTGAAAGAAACACCTTAAATATAAAGCACAGAAAGGAAAATGTAAAAGCATGAGAAAGAACAATGGACCAAAAATTATCAAAAGAAAGATGCAGTAGCTGTATTACTATTTCATGAAACAAACTTTAAAGAAAAAAGAGAATACAGAGATATTTTATAATGGTGAGAGTTTTAATTCACCATTGCATTATAGAAATTCTAACTTCTTATGCTGTCAATAACACAGCTTCTGAAAATATAAAGCAACAATGACTGAATAAAAGAGCTACAGACAAAACAGCAATCTCAGTGCAATATTGTAATGCGCCCCCCAGATAAGGATTATTATTTATAAGTGCATTCAGGAATGTTTCTGGTACAACTGCAATATACAAAAATAAGTTTTTCTATATACTAGGATCAATCATTAGGAACATAAACATTCCAAAGGTGCAATTTAATAACACATCAATATATCAAATATCTAGATACAAATCAACTGAACCAAGTTCAGGACCTACACTGTGAACACTACAAAACACTGCAGTGGGAAACTGAAAAACTCTAAATAAATACAGATGCATCATGTTTACAGACTGTAAAACTCACTATTCTGAAAATATAATTTCTTCCAAAATTAATTCAAAGGTTAAAAAAAATGCACAATTTAAGACCTAGAGAAATACGTTTGTGATAATTAACAAGCAGCTTCTAAACTTCTTCTGGAAATATAAAGAGCCAGGAGCAAAGACCTCTTAAAGAAAGTAAGTTAAGTGAACAGCCTCTACCGGATACTAACTTATTAAAGAGCTGTAATAAGTAAAGCACCAGGGTACTGGCGGAGAGACAAGTTGTCCAATGTTACAGACTAAAAAGACCGTAAAAGGCCTTTTCATTGACTACCCACTTTAAAAAAAAAAGCTAAGTCCAACGTTCAACTATAAACAAGAATTCAATTCCAGGTTCAGTGTAGATCTAAACGTGGCAGGTAAAACAATAAAGCTTCTAGATTTGCTACAGGAGAATGTCCTCACGGCCTGGGGACAGGGAAACATACTTGAAGCTTCTCAGAAAGAAGAGTAATCAAAATAACTACTGATATATTGGTGAATATGAAAGTTAAGATTCTGTTCATCATAAGAACTTATAAGAGAACGAAAAAGCAAGCAAAGTATCGAGAAAAGTCTTTTGATACATGAAGGCTAATGCACTAACATCCAGAATATACTTTATTTATTTTTAAAGAAAAGAACTCTATAGCTCAATACGACTAAAAACCCAATACAAAAAACAAAAAAACCCCCAAAACAAACAAACAAACAAAACAAGCATCACGAACATAGTGCCATGGTAGTAGGTACTCAAATGACCAGTAAACATATAAAAACAAAAGTTCAGAGTTGTCTCCCATCAGTAAAATGCAAATTAAACATACAGTGGTCTATACACGCGTGCCTACGTGTGTGCGCGCCCACACAAGTGCGCATCCCAAAAATAATGACTCAACAAACCACGCAGGTAAAGAGCAATGGAGAATCTCACACAGGGCTGGCAAAAATATAAACTTGTATCTGTAGTCTTTTAACAAACACTGAAATAGAGGTGCCAAAAGAACAGAGAATCACCATTTCAGAAAGAAATGCCCATGGAGAAATCTATCTGGCTTATCGAACGTTGCTTAGTGCAGCCTTCATCTCAGCCAGGCCAGACCGCCCAGGAAAGGGAGCGGGCCTCCAGCGGCGGACCTCTCAGTAGGGTGTTTTATTTCAGGTTGGCGGAGAATAGAATGACAACCATTTGTGCTCCCCATTACCGTGCCAAAGGGCTCTGATGCAGGAATAGTTGCCCCTGGTTTCTGTTTCATAGATACTTCTTATTTTTTGTTTTCAGTGTATTTGAATGTCTTCTTTTCTTCATCCTTTCTTCTTTGTTTCCTTTTCTCTCATTTTAAATAAACTTTTGTGCATTATATAGTATTTGGAAAAAGTCATCAGACTGTCTTGTTATCTTAAAACATAAGTTACCTATCTACATTTCAAAAAGATGCATCTTATTATGTTTAATAACCCCCTGAAACTCATGAAACCATTAAGTGGACAGACAACATTTCTGGTTTCTAATTTCCTCCAGTAAGGAAGGCTAAAGATTCTTCAAATATTACATGTATTGTCTTTTCCCAACTGTTAAGAAAGTGCTTAGATCTTTTTTTAAAAAAAAGCTCTAACCCCTCAAAATAATGGCTATGCACACTAATCACTCTATTAGATAAGCATAATTAGCTAGTTATATTTCATTCTAGATTATTTCTCTTTAGCTCAAGAAATTGATAGAGTGGTATCTAACAGCATATGTTTCTTTTCATAGGTTAAAATAATTATTCCTCTGGGAACGTTTTGTTAACTTCATTTACAGAGATCTAAGTTCCATTCAAGCAAAAGAAAAATATGTGGTAAGTGAAAAAGCTCAGATGGAAAAATTGGTAGGTAGATGTCTTTACATCTAGTGGAAACAGACTTTAAAATAAAAGTGCCATTCCATAACTGTATTGACCCTGACATTTGGTAGGATACATGTGGAACAAAACTCAGGTGTCAGATAAAAGTGAAAAAGAATATGATGTATAGAAATAGTGGAGTCTTTGTCTCATCCTCAAGGGACTCAAGCAAAGAGGAGAAAAATGTTCACAATGTCAAACACTGCAGATTCACTGAGCAGCATTTAACACAGACTCGAGTCAGGGTGTGTTTCAAGAAAGTGAACAGCAGTGCTGTGGCATAAAAACACATGTTACGGTACAGCACAGGGAACTATATTCAGTTGTAGTAACTTGTAGTAACTTACGGTGAAACAGAATATGAAAACGAATACATGTATGTTCCTATAAGACTGAAGCATTATGCTGTACACCAGAAATTGACACAACATTGTAAACTGACTATACTTCCAAAACACAAACCAAAAAAAAAAAAAACCCCCAAACCACACATGTTATGAAAAAGGCTAACCTGTTTACAGGATCTTTTCAATTGGTTCAGAAAACTCCCCAAACCACCTGGGCTGAGCAAAAATTGCTTTTTCCTCATTCAGATGTACTTACACATTTTTCTTTTCATTATGGTACATTTGTTTTTAGTCTAATTTAGAGTTACATAAATCATCTCTTGCGGTGTAATACTTTTTTCTGAAGACAACTTTCCCAGATACAGCTATTAACCTCTCCCTGTGGAGGGTTATAGGTCAGTTGTCTGGTTGATTTCACCCTCCTTTTTCAGTTTCAAAAACAGTGATCATATTTACTGCGAGTGGGAATTCATTGGAAGCAGACTGTCAGATGATGTAGTGGAAAAAAATTAAAGCCAAGCATAATAACATTCATTCCAATTGTTCTGACATTTTATTGATTTTTATCTATATTTGACTTGTATTGATGATTTACCAAAACTTATATATTATTCTAAATTTTGCTCAATAAAAAAATTTCATTTACTTATCTACTTGTTATTGTTACTAAAAAAGATAGCAGAAATATAAAAATGCATGAAAAATTGTTCAGTTATTTTTATGAGAGGAATTTTGTGATTAAGTAAAGCAGATGACATTATGATAAAAACAAATGTGGATTTCCTTCATTCAAGGGGCAGAAGAGTATGCACTGTTCTTTTCCAGGAAGTAACTTTTAAACAAATTTTTTGAGAGCAAGGCCTCTAACTTTTTGCCTATACTTGACAAATCACATGACTATTTTAGATTCCATATGATAAGCTTATCATCTTGAAAACAGAAATTTAACAAGTGAAGTAGAATAATGAGGATGTTAATTCTTTTTCTTTTTTTTTTTTTACTTCACCTCTTTTTCTTCCCTCCTTTAATTCCCAGCAAGTCTCTCCATCCTCTTTTTGTTTTGAGATTATTTAACTCATATCATTTTAGTTTTGGTTGCTCTAGAGACATAGCAGGTGAATGAGAAAGCAGTGAAGATCCATAACTTGGCAAAATGTTTATCAGTATGACTTCTGGTTTCCAACTTGACATAAAGAGAGGCTGGAAGCCATCACTTCCATCCTCAAAACAATAACAAAAAATCCCTGAACAAACTGGAAATCAACAACAATTCTCAGACCCATCAGAATTGAGATCACAGGGCGAAGTGCTACCCTGAAAACTGGACAGACAGATGGATACAGAAAATCACAGCATACCTGGAGTGGAAGGCCAGCAGCAGAAGCCCACAGCTGGAGCCAAAAGCAATAAGAACATTTAAAACTATAACTGACTGATTGCTGGAGGCTCAGTGTAGACCAGCTCGAGAGTTAGAAACTGCAAAGGAGCCTAGACTGAGAGGAGCCCCCACATTTTGCCTTACAAGGTTCTGACTGTGAAGATCACAGAATAAATTCCTAGTGCTTCCAGCAGGGAGCAGGGAAATGTAACCATTTTGAAATATGACCAGAACTTTCTGTTCTCCTTCATAAGACCGGTTGTGAAAGGAAACTATTTTACCAGAGCCTAACCCACTGACCTGGGAGTTGAAAAACTCCTAACCCCAGCTCCCTCCAGCCTTCCACATGGCGGAAGAGAAATAAGCAATTCAAACTCACTCTAAGACACAGACCTAACCATAGACTTGAGAATACTTTTCCTCCTCACGCACCTACCATGACATCAATGGAATTCCTGTAAAATAGAAGAAAATTACAGCTAAAACCCTGCAAACCTCAGATCTGCCTTAAAAAGTTGCTAAGGATACCCCCAAACAACAGGAGACAAAGATGCAAGAGAAAATTTTAGCCTCTGACACTAAGGCTACAGCAAATCACATAGATAGCCAAACTCCTAGTCAAAGGAAAATGAAGATCTCACACTAAAAGCCCATCTCCAGCAGTTCCTTTTACCTGATACATCATGCCTGGTTTCCACAAAATGTTAGAAGACACGTTAAAAGGCAAAAAAAAAAAAAAAAAAAAATTCTGATGTTTATGAGTGGCAGAGAATTTAGAATGATCAGACCAGAAATATAAAATAACTATGATTAACATGCTAAGGGCTCTAATGGAAACAGTAGATGAAATGCAGAAACAGATAGGTAATAGAAACAGAACAGTGGAAGCTACAAGGAAAGAATTAGAAGGAAATGTTAGATATAAAAAATATTGTAACAGAAATGAAAAACACAGTAGATGGGCTCCTCAGGAGACTGGATAAAGCCAAGAATCAATGAGCTTGAAGCTATGTCAGCAGAAACTTCCAAAGTCAAAATGCAAAGAGAAAGAAAAATGGAAGAGATGGAACAGAATATCCAAACACTGTAGTGGGACTACCAGGAGAAGAAAGTAAAAAAGGAACAGAAGAAATATTTGAAGAAATAATGACTGAGAATTTCTCAAAATTAACGACAGCCACTAAACCACAGATCCAGGAGGCTCGGAGAACACCAAATACAGTAAACACTAAAAAACCTACACCTAGGCATATCAGATTCAAACTGCAAAAAATCAAAGGCTAAGAGAAAACCTCGAAGAAGAGTTGTGTCTCTGAGACTTCTCAGATATAAACTATCTTGGACAGGGCCCTGGAGAGAATGCCCAAATACCAAACTTATAAAATATTTGACATATGAAATATGAAGCAGGAAACAAGGTATCATATGATCAGGTACCTAAAGAAAAAAGTATACTAGGAGAACACAGAAAGGGGGACAATGAATAAATGCCTCACCGTCCCCATTCTCTGGTGGGACAAGTGTGCCCTGTGCTTCTCAGGAAGTCCCCAGTGGAACTGAACCCCAGCCCCCACAATGGAAACTGCTCTATAACACACACCATCACTGGCTTTTCACTTTTAACTCACTGACCCTACTTTTCCACGTGTGTTTCCTGGAATCATCTCCCGTATGAAATATTTACCATCATGTCTTTTTCTCAGGTCTGCTTTTGAGGGAACAAATCTAAGAAAGCTGGCTCTTGAAGTGGCCCCTGAAGAAAGTATTCTGGAATTAGTCCTCGTGCTGGTCAGGTGACAATGGAGACCACATCACTGGGGACATAGCAAGGCCCCACTTATATTTTTATTTGCCCTTTATGTTTCTTTTATGACTATCTCATTTATGCCCCAAAGTTTTTTTTGGGGGGGTCTTCAAAATTTTGATTGATAAGAATCAAGAATCATATTAAAAATATTAACACTGTAAGTCATGTGTTATAAATGTTTTCCCATTTTTTCATGTTTTGTTATGATATTTTGTTTTTATTTTATGTGCTTTCTTTTTGCCATATAAGGTTAGCGCTTTTACGAAGTTAAATCTGTCATCATCCTCATGACTTCTGGTTTCGGTGTCTCTCTGTACATTGACTTTTTTTTTTTAAACTGTTTATTATGGACAGTTTCAAACAGAGTATTTGGCAGAATAATATAATGAACCCCCATGCACTTCAATCTGGCTTCAATAATTAAGCTGATCTTATTTTATTTATACCTCCTATATTATTTTGAAGCAAATTCAGTCATTAAATCATTAAATATTTCAGTATTCAAACTGACTTTAAAGGTATTTTTAATTAACCTGCATTTTACATCTGCCGTAGTTTGTCTTGCTGGAATCACTAACTTTCACTGCAACATACTTATAAGGATACATCAAACATCAACATTAGTTAAGATTGTTGTTATATAATTTGTGATTTTAAACTAGTCTCTATAAGAATTTAATTATACTAAATACTTTGTTACTCATCTCTCATGATTAAACATACATATCTTATACATATACATATCAGATTTAAAACATATCCCATTTAATACTTTTTTTGGTAACTAAAGTTTTATCTTAATAAAAAGCCTCAGTTTCCTTTTTTAAAAAAAGGGGGCATGCTGTGGCAGCACACTTATTTAAACTCTCATTTCTTCTGGATCAGGGTGAGGCAGGGGCGGAAGGCAGCAGCTAACGACGTGGACGTGAGGGCACAGGTAACCGTAAGAAACGCGGGGTCACTGCCCTCGAAGCCTTTAAACAGAACAATGACTGACTCAAGGCAGCCAATTACCGAGGAGCAGCATTTGAAGATATTTTTTCTTAAGCAGCTTGAGGACACAGTGGACTGATTAACTTTGTCTAGAATTGGGTCATAAAGATCTCAGAGAACAAAGGAGACTGGGTACACCACTTTGGCAGGTCACCGGCGCTACCGTGAGGGCCCTGACAGAGGAGGAGTAAAAGACCACGAGACCACGGCTGGGAGCCTTTAGTCGAATGCTTGAGAAGCTTGAAACCTGTTTGCCCTGAGCCCCTCGCTGCCTGAGTGGTCCCCATCCCCTGATCTTGCTGCATGGAAGCCTGCCATTCCGCCAATGCCTAGAAATTAAGCAAAGCTTTCCCTGAGGCTCACACCTCATGACAGTATTTGTCCCCATCAGTGTTTGCCCTTCCTCCCTTCATTGTCTCCCGTCTATTGGAGGAATCAGCTTATTCACCAAGAGAGCTGTGAGATCTGGTTAATACATGTTAGCAGGAAGAAGGGAGCCTACATGGGGGAGAATCTTGAGGGTATCAGGCCAGCAGGGTGAGGGGGTAAAAGACAGCATACAGAAATACTGATCGACATGGAGGTACTCTACTAAGTCTCCAGTGACTCAGGATTTAATTTCCTGGCAAAGACATCTGCAGACGGTTTTATCAGTTTGTTGAGATGGTTCTCAGAATCTTGGACATGATGGCTGCCGATGGTAAATGTGTTGGAGATGATGGAACAGCCTTGAGAGATTACTGAGGTAGAGATCAGAGGCTCAGAGAGATGAGAATGTTTTAATGGATTTATTATCTGATGATAGAGATTCCACTAGCTGGATGTGTTGCCTGAGATGGCCCAGGAACTCCCTGCATTAAAGCAGCAAAGAATGTGCTAATTAGGTAGACGGTGACACAATTGCGAAAACTGAGAAAATGGTGGTTGTTCTGTGTAGGAAGGCTCAATGCTGTGAGACGCCGTCATGGAACTGGGCTCCACAGTATTTCTATGGCTGGCAGTGTTCTAGACTAGCAGGGACAAGGTGGTGCCAGAGGGAAGGTGGGCTTTACCACCACAATAAGCAAGTGTCTACGTGGCAACCAGGATCCTAACCTTGAGGGTCCACATTAATGGCTGATAGATTACGATGCTCCCAAGGGTGAAATAATTGAGGAGTCATTCAATAAGGATAGTGTTTGGCTTCTGACAACAGCAAAAATAAATCAGGAATGGATGAGCAGAAGGTTGAAGTCAGATCCCAACACAGAAAAGCACAAACCCTCCACCAGTTTCCAGAATTGAGTCAAATCTCAGACCCAGAGTCCACAACTACATCAGAAACTGAGTTCTGCTGAGGAAGGTCCATGAAATTCCACTACAAGTATATACAGTAAATGTAGCCACAATCCTGATTATTTGTCAGAGAAACAGAACAGTGGGAAAGGGAATTACCTTGTGTTTTGAGAGTCTCTGGACATAGACTCTCAGCTGAGTCATCTGTCAACACAGATGTCATCACACCTCCTCTTAGTGTGGGGACTTAGGGATGCAAGTGAGAAATGAAGTCCTGGTTTCTGTCCATCTGGCAGGTTTACTATGAGTCTGTGGGTCCTTGCTGTCTTTGCTTCCCTGTCCTCACAGCATATAACTGAAATAGACATACTGATCAGTTTGCTAAACCACTCTGGCCAGTGGAAAATGAGTCATTATCGTACAAAAGGTGAAGCCAAAGTTCCTAGAACTGTCCCCTCCAAAACCATGAGAGTAAATCAGAGACAATAGTGCATCATGGGTGGAGTTATAAATATTAGCCTTGAAAGTAGTAGGAGTGATGGTCCCCACCATATACCCATTCATCACATCAATATGGTTTCAAAAAATGGATCATGGGGATGATAACAAGATATCATTAACTCAAGCCAACAGCGGACCAGCTGTTGTGCTGCATATGGCGGTACCTCCAGCCAGAGAGCAGCGCTGCTTCTGGCCCTTGTGATGCCGTCTTTGATCCAGAGCTGGTGTCAGCAATGTTTTTTCGTAAAGGACTGCTTGGTAAATATTTTAGACTTTCAGGCCACATAGTCTATATCCCAATTATTCATCTCTCTCATTGCAGCACACAAGCAGGCACAGGCAACACAAAAATGAATGAATGCAACTGTGTGCCAATAAAACTTTATTTATAAAAATGGATTATGGGTCCAGTTTGGCCCATGAGCTGTAGTTTGCCAAACCCTGTTCTAGAGAACGCGATTTCCTCATCAGGAAAGATGTTCCTATTCACTTGTGAAAGAAATTAAACCATATTTTCTGTCTTTCCCAGGGCTATTTTAACTTCCCTACTCTTCATGAGAAAAATCAATCACCTTGACACTTTGTAGAATATCTCACTGGTCCACCATGTTGGTGACTTTATGATAATTGAACCTAGTGAGGAGGGAGTATCAAGAACATAATGGATCCCCTGGTAAGACACACACATGCCAGAGGGTGGGAGAGAAACTCTACGATAATCAGAGTCCTGCTCCATCAGTAAAATTTTTGGAGGTCCAATGATCTCAGGGAGGAATGGGACATCTATTTGTAAAGACATGTTACTACTTTCGCAGCACTATGAAAAAGCAATGCGGTGGTCCTTTCTGAGTTCTGGAGGCACACACACAGCTCCACTCAGGGTGGCCCTAAGGACATGGTCATCCCAGTGGTAAGAATTTAAGCAATACACCTGATGATCGCCTTTTAGGGAAGAAGAAGTGGTGGAGATAAAAACCGTATGGGTTGTAGTGCAATGGCAAATGGCTTGGTTAGTTGGTTAGAAACTAGAAACAATACTGAAGGTTTGATAAAGGAGTTATGGTGAAGAGCAATATGGGTGGGTCTATGTGAATGGACCTGAAATATGAAGACTTTCACATGTCATGTCACTGTCCACAAGGGGACGTCTACTGCAGAGGAGATCCTGAACCACTAGGTGGATTAGATGACTTTGTCCAGTAGATGTCAGTCGGCCTCTGTCTTTGACCATTCCATTTCTGGCACAATTAACCAAGGAGCAGAGGATCTATAGTGGCAGGGATGAAGGCTATGCATGAGCCCAAAGGCAAGAACTCAGTTTTACAAGGCTTTGATAGTCACAGACATTGCTGAGTATCTGAACTTTCAAAAGCAGAGAACCATTTACTAGCATGTTGTTTACATCAAACCTCTTCTTTCATGAAGGGAGCAATGATCCATCCTTATTGCAACTGCAACTTATGCTGGAATGATTTTTTCCCCTTGCCCCAGTACTACCAGCCTAGCACTGACAGAATTACTGATGTGGTATACTAAGTGGTATCGCCACAGACCAAGGAGGTCATTTTGTAGCAAAGGAAATGTAATAATGAATATGCACCCATGAGATTCCCTAGTCCTGTCATACACTATATCACCCAGAAGTTCATGCCCTGAATTTTAGAGTGAATACTCAAAGTTTTATCTAAGCTAACAACAAGGAGACACATAACTGAGTTGGAGCAATCTCCTTCAGGATGTGGCATAAACATTGAGTCAGTGACAATGAGATGGTGTCGTGTGTCCAGCAGCCAGAACACACAGAACCAAGAATTTTGGAACAAAAGTGGAATGGCTCTTACCAGTACTCTCAGTGAACTTTTGGGGGAATTTTTGTTTCCTTCCGACGCAACTTGAGGCTCTAAAGGTAAGTGACCCTAGTGCCCTACACCAGTGCAGCAGGGCATGCTTCTCCGGCCAGACGGCACTGGAAGTGTTTCATTAAACCCAAAGCTACAACTGATACCAAGTCATCTCGGACAATTCATGCAGGTAGACTAGACTACAAACAAAGGAATTACTATCATCAGTATCTAGAGTTGATGATTCCTATTGAGAACAAGGAGAAATATGTCTCTGAACTTGAATAATACGCTGGGGCATCTCTTGACATTCTCATACCCATTAATAATACAAAGGAAACAATGATAGCCACCGTAGCCTAACAAAGGCAAGGTAATCAGAAATTCAGTCCCTTCAGGGATGAAGGTGTAGGTGACTCCACCAGGCAAGCAACTTACAGCAGTAGAAACGTGCCTGAAGAAGAAGGCAGGCTAGAATAGGTAGTAGCAGACCTGTGACGCCTTATCTCATGTCCCCTTGATGGACCTGAGTTCACCCGAAGTTGTGGTTTCAGGCAGGGATGTGTGAGGGATGGAGATGAGCCCAGAGCAATCTTCTGCCAAGGGTGAGAGTCTGTACATCAATGTCCTAGGCTCCCATTGCCTGGTAAGATACTTCAGAGTCAAGTTTCTCAGAAATTCCCCCAATGGGATTGAGTCCCCACTGACCACAGTGGGAAACCATTAATAAATGCATATTTATTTAGCTTTTCTCTTGCCCTTATTTCTGTTTTCCCTCTTTTTCTTTCAGACTTCCTATGATCATCTCCTAGATGAATTATCTGTATTCAAACCACTGTTTCAAGGTCTGCTTTGGGGAAAACCCAATATAAGTCATACACTATTTTAAAACACACAGACATACACATGTATATACATATAACAAAACCAGCTACATCACTTCCTATGGATACTGAGTACACCACTTCCTCTCAGACGCAGGTCTTGACCAGCAGTCATCTTGGTTAAAGGAATATGTGAGTCATCCTCTGATCCTAGCAATAGGGGACACACTAAAACCTTTCCAACCCATAATGAATACAGACATAATATAATTAGATCAGCAAATCAAGCAGAGAAGTTAAGGTCTAAATGGAAGACAATTCAAATGGTCTCCATTATTCACGCTGAGAAACTGATCCTGGATAGCACATGCATTGCACGGATGGTTATTGAGAGAAAAGAGCAAATAGCCTGCACAGTCTGACCAATATCACATCTTCAACATGTTCCTGGAAGAGCTTTTGAGAGAGAATTAAACCTACAGAATTAAACAGTGGAAAACCGGTTCCTTCTGCTAAAGCAAGAGAACATTTGTTAATAAATTTTAAAACCTGTATAGAGAGAGGATTTATTAGGTACCAGGAATAATTTAATGCCTTTAAATATGCAAATGAACTGAAATAATGTGTGAAAGGCTAAGTGATCCCTCACTTTGTGGAAATACAAAACAGCAACAGTTTAAATTTCCATTTTCTATCCATATACACATCAAGGGTCACGGTCAAAGCCTAGAATTTCTTCAGTTACCAAACTCTCAACATTTGAAATTACAAATAATTCTCAAGAAATCAAATGCTAAACAATGCACTCTGTATTAAAAAAGAGATGAAATAAATGATGGCAGAAATGAATCACTTAGAAAAGCCAAATCAAAAGATTTAAATATATGACATTTTCAAGTTGTTTTAGCCCAATTTAATTTAGAGTTTACTTAACTATTTTGTTTTACTTCACTTTACTTTTCTCCTTCCAGAGTTTTTCTCTCTTCCAATTCCATTTGCTAAAACCATGATATTAACTAATTTACTCTACAAAAAGAAAACTTAAGTTTCTTTTAAAAATATTGTTGTCACTTGACCCTAAGAACTTTCATTTGGTGGCAGGTATTGAGTGGCTGAAGGTAGAAGTGGAAAGGCATTTGGATGAATAGTTTTTTTGGGTGCAAAAACCATGATAAAAAAGACAAAGGGAGGAAAACGAAAGAAATACTAAGAATTGTATTTTTTTGACCTATTTTTCAATTTAATATATATTTTATAAGAATAAAGAAAATCAGACTAAATTATTTATAGTAAAAATACAAACTTGCAATCACTCATTATGCTTGTAATTTCTCAGTAATTTAAAGTACAATGCCTATTTTTATTGAAACTCAATAGTCTGAACTATACTTAGTTCAAATAAATTTTATAGGAAAGCTTTATCATTCTTGTTACTTAGAGAATAAAATGTTAAAAAAAATATTATCTGGATTGGATTTTAGGCTACTGTCCAGAGTTCAATTTTAAGCTGATATCCATCTCCATAAATAGATTTCATAATTCATATTATTTTGTTTAATATTGAAGATGGATTAGACAATCTCAGAAGTACAGGATTATTGCTGAATATTAACTTTTATAAAGATTTGAAACTTTTTACTACTAATAAAGAGCAAAATGCCTATAAATGAGACAATCCTTACTCATAAGAACTACGATGTCATAAGTGAAGTATCCCACTCCTTGTTTTGCAAATGAAGAAATCTGTGTTTAGAGACATTTAATGACAATTCTAACTAAGTGATAGAACACTGAACATTAGATAAAACATCTCCTGATTTCTTTCTACCATACTGCCTTAAATGTAAAAAATGATCACAATCTTTGTATCAGACAATAAAAATTTCTGACCCCAAACCAACAGGGGGCAACACTAGTGGTGGAAAGGAAAACCTCAGTTTTAAGGTGTGGGAGATACCCCTCTATTTTTTTGTAAAAGTGGTTAAAAGTTTCAGACCATCCCCATTTGATAAACAATCATGAAGTATTATCCTGTTTTCCTCAATGCAATTTTTCAATGATCCTAAGAAAAAAATTAAAGGTGATGCAAACAGACCAACCATGAAGTTATGAAGCAACATTACCAATTTTACAGAACACTGCTTATTAAGAACGTAGGGGTCAAAAAGTGTGAACGAATAGATTCTGAAAGAAAGAGTCATATCTATATTAGGTACTATTAATCACCCACATGGATGTGCTTCCTTTTGGCTTCAAACTTTCAACTACTTTATCTTAACTTGTTTCACTTTTTGCTTCTCACAAAAGGTGGTGTTTAACTGAGGAACATAACCTGGTTCTATATATAATACAACCTAGAAAAAGTAGGGCGGTTGATGTCATAGGCAACACAAAAACTGCTGTGGTCAGCAAATCCTAAATTTCTCAAAGGAATAAAAGCAATTTTCTTGTAAGAGTCTCATTCTGAACCTAAACTTAGGTGAGTTTTCAAAGGGACAAATTGGCTTAGCCCACTCCCAACTGTCATTTTCCCCTGGTTCCAGTGAAGATGGCTCCAAAGTCAGGGTTATTTAAACAGCTTTTTCTAGGGCAGATGTGGACCTTCTCTCCTGGCGAGACTTTCTTACTTCAGGGCCTATCTGATGCTGCTTCCCTCGCGCTGTCTCTACTGCAGCTGGCAGAGAAGACAACCCTCATACTCTACTCTTCAAACAATTCAGATATCGCCTCAACTGGAAATGGCAGGTAAGCAAAAATTGAAAAGAACCTTCACTTGACATCCCACAGATGGAAGAAAAGCAGTCTTCTGTTTTGTTTTGTTTTTAAGCCACAACCAAAAATAAATGAGGAAAGGCACTCCTTTTGTTGGGGAGGAAGAAACTTTCCTCTGCTCTTCTAGATTCTTCTGGCTGGTCTCAGAATTAAATTGATATGAGACAGACTGAGAGGAGAAAATCAAACAAAAGCTCAGTAACGTGTGCACATGGGAGACAGCCAGGAAAAGTGAGTAACTCGCCAACATGGCTGAGACTCTGACCTTAAATAACATCTTCAGCTAAAGACAAAAGAGGTTGTTGGAGGTAGTGGCTTGGACTTCAAAAGGGAGGAAGGCAATTCACGTGGAGATGGAAAAGCAAACATCTGCCAAATAAATGTTTGCTGAGCCTTGGAGAGACAAGGGGACACAGTAAACTCTGATCTCCAAGTTTCCATCTCCACACCCAGTTTGTATTCATTACAGATGTCCCTGGTGATGGCTCTGTTCCTGTAACAGGCCCTCTAGATAAATTCTTTTAGGCAGTTGGGGGATGGTCAAAGTTTCTTCCTGAGTCTTTTGGGGTTTGATTGTTTTCAGCTCGAAATAATCCACATGCCAAAGAGACATTTTGGGGTGGCAAATTTTGTTCCCTTACACTTTTGTTTTCCTTTTTATATGTTCAGAAAAAAGGATACAGCAGGTAACAGAGCAGAACCGACGGCTCATTGAACAATAAAGAGCAAAGAATCAAAAAAGTGGCTATATACACTTATGTATGTATATATGTGTGTATACCTATGTTTACATTTGTATTTGTGTCTGTATATGTATAAAATATTAAAGTGGGAAGAAACTTTAGAAAGAGATACATAATAACATTTTCTCTATTTCGTCTTTGTAACTAATGCCAAGTCATGGTGAATTTAATCCAATTATGCTTGTACATACAATGTAAATATAACATTTTTCAAACTGTTCTGAGGCAAACTTGGGAGCAAACAAAGTGCTAGCCTGATCAATCAGGTTTACTGATAGTTCAGATTTCAATGATTTATTTGGAGTTGAGATTGTAAAGCTATAGCAGTGGTCTTAGACTTTCCAGAGCAAATTTTAAAAAAGATGCATAAAACAATTGCAATGAAAGATATAAAACGGTCTTTCTTAGAGGCTTATGAAATTTGTTTATGGCCCAGTTAAGAAGAAAAAAGTTATTAGCAATATCAAATAAATTAGTCTCTTTTGATTTTTTTAGGAATTTGTGTTGTTTCCTCTGGATCTTTCTCAAAATCACAATACACACACATTTTATCAGATTGTCATAATGAAATGACTTGATGATGTAAAGTATTTGATACACAATTAGAAACATTAAACTATTTGTGGCTTAAATTAAATATATAGTAGAGAGATACTGAGTTAAGAATAAAAACCAGTAATTAGCTTTATAAGGCTTGTAATCTACATAGTTTTCATTCACATCTACAAATGTTAGCATGATCATGAGACCTATGCATCCACCCCAAAATACGATAGGACTTAAATATCTTGGCTTTTAAAAGATTTCGTGTAAGTGTTTGATCTAACACTTCATCATTTTTTATAAAGCAACATCTGCATGCTACCTGTGAAATGTTTTAAAGGTTTGAACACCTTTACAGAAGTTGCACATAGTACAACATAAATGTCTTGTTAAATCTTATAGAGAGTGTGGTCCCTGGAGTTGGCGGGGGCTGGAGGAGGAATATATTTCATGATGTCCGTCATTCGTGAGCTCTCCAGTAACGTCTGCCCCGAGCTAAAAACCCCCACGTGGAAGTAATGGTAATAGATGAAGGGGAGGGAGTCGTAGAAAGGTCCATTGACTGCCATTCAATTTCCTGAAATTGCCCACTTAGAATACTTATTTAGACATTACAAGCTTCACTTTCTCAAGTGTGAAGCCTGAGTGTGCTGAGCTGACAGAAGGTGCTATCTCCCTGCACGCTGCATTTTCAGGAAAAAGAAGACACTATCTACCTTGAACAAACAGAGCAGCCCCAGTTAGGCAGGTGCCTGTGATCCCCACCGGCCACTCACAGGTCTGCACCTTTATCACGAGGACCAAGGAGGAGACACTGGCTGCGGGAGCGTCGTAAAGGCAGACTAGCTGCGTCATTTGTGTGGGCATCTGCCCCGTCCACAAGTCAGAAGTCTGGCTAAAGGAATTATATTCCTCACTGAACATTTTCAAAATGGCCACACTTATTTCTCCTTACAAACCTCTTTTTAAAAAATAATGTTTAATTCATTTGTTTATGAGAGTAATTTGGAAAATTAAATATCTTGATGTTCTCAAAAAAGACCTCCTTTAAATTTCATGTAATGTTTTTAAAAAACAGAAGGATTAAAGTCCCCCATGTGTGAAAACGTGCAGCTGAGGGATCTTGGTTTCTTACAGAGCAGGATGTTCCAGGCTGATCGCAGCTTTTTCTCAGCAACTCAGATGACTGTGAATTTAAAGGCTTGTATCAAAAAATAAAGGGCATTTGAAGCTAAAAGGATCCAGTGTCCTCTCATGCAAAGTACAGGTAGACCATAAATAACACGTACCGTTAACTCTGGGTGTGGAGCAAAACTAGTCTGGAAAAACAGAAGTGTTTAAAACATGCTTTAAAATTTTCCTCTCCTATAACTGTCACGCTTCCTTTGTTATGAATATAGAAAATCTATGCAGTTTCTCTTGGTTATTAAGTATTCTATAAAGGGTCTTGGTCACATTTACTTTGGTTCTAGGTAACAGGCATATACTTTGGGCTAGGACAAACAAAGAGATCAATGTATTGGAATATTATTCTGAATATTATTCAGATTCCAGCTGAAGTTACTCAGGGCTTTGGGTTTTGTTTTTCTTTTGTTTTGCTTTTTTTTGTTTGTTTTGGTTTGGTTTTCTTAATGGAGGTATTGAGGATTGAACCCAGGACCTCAAGTCTGCTAAGCACACACTCTACCACTGAGCTGTACCCTCCTGCCCCAGGGCTTTGAGGTTTAAAGAAACGGTTCTGGGGACTCTACCCCGTATTCTGTGGTCAACTTAGCACCCTCGTCATTATGGGAAGTTCCCAGGAGTCCCGCTGGCTGCATGTCCTTGGACCTATTTAATTCTCAACTTAACCTAAGGTTCCTCTCTCTCTCCCTCTATTTCTCTCTCTTCCTCTCTTCCCAGACAGATGTTTAACTCTCCCCCTTTAATTTTCTCAAAACAAACATCACCAAACCCTTCTATTAGGGCTGTGTGGTGTGACAGACTTTATCAAGTGGGGGCTACCTTGGGGATCCACACCCAGCAGCACCCGCAGTGAGAGATCTTAGATGCCCCTCTCTGTCTGTCGTTGTCATTTAGTCACACGAGCAGGAGGCCCAGCTTGTCTTCCTCAAGACGGGTTCACCCTTGTGTCTCCTTTACTTCATTAGGCAGAATAACTGAGCTCAGTCCTTTCCACTCGGCTCCGGGGCCCACCTTTGTATCAGTGCACCCTGATAAAGCACATTTGTCTGTGACTTCCTTCCACCTCAGTTTCTTAAATGGAAAGGAGCAACGGGACAGTTTATTTCCCCTCCCTCAGCGGGACGCACTCCAGGCATCGGTGCTGCCCCTGAAATATTTATGGCTCTCTTCCCTTCCACGCAAAGGGCAGGGCTGTCCTTTCTGGCCCCTCGGGATTGATGAAGCAATATGACAAGTTCTGAACGACGTGTCGTGAGCGGTGAACGTCACTTCTGGGCAGAAGCAGTTAATTTCCAGTGTGAAGCCTTCTGTCCTCCCCCAGCCAGGTGACCAGCCATGCTTGTGAGGCACTCGGTGCCCCTGGGTGACGACGAGACAGAAACACTGCTGCTGACCCGTGGTAGACGCGTTACGTAAGTTAGACATGAGCCATTCGCCTGCACTGCTTGTTATAATAGCAAAAAATACCCTCCTCTGACTGAACTCACCATTACTACGCAGATGTACAAAGAAGGCCTAGCTCCTCGGGTGTCTATAAGGGATCTGACCTTCCTCAAAGCCCCCACCGTGCTAGGTAGCAAAATTAAAAAAAAAAAATTAAAATATCTCAACTCAAAATATCTGTTTCTTCAAATTTAAACGTTTTTCCCCCGTTTAAACTCTTCCAGGTAGATTCACAGACTGGGGAGTCTCCTGTAGCATCATGCTGATGAGAGGCTGCAAGCCCCAAGTCCACTTCCGACAGCTCGCGCTGCTTCTGGGCTCCCCACCGGGCTGCGGGGACCATATTCCAGGCCCACTGCTCAGTGCCCCCGGCTGGCAGAGACCGCACCAAGAACAAGCTCCTGGGAGCAGCAAACTCCGCAGAGCTCTCCCCCTGCTCACAGGCCCTCTCTGTGTATTCTCCTAAGGTCTGGGTGTGGTTC
This sequence comes from Camelus bactrianus, assembly GCF_048773025.1. Classification (NCBI taxonomy): domain Eukaryota; kingdom Metazoa; phylum Chordata; class Mammalia; order Artiodactyla; family Camelidae; genus Camelus; species Camelus bactrianus. Next base: position 6,755,441 of record NC_133561.1, on the reverse strand, counting down.
TGATTAGTCCTCGCTCCCTGCAACCTCCAGTTTCAGGATCATTTTGCCTTAGTAAGAGCAACCTCACTCCTCTCCCAAAGTTGGCAGCATCACTGATTTGCTATCCATCAAATCAGTCGGGAGACAGAAGAGCCTCTGAGCAATCCCTCTAGGTAAGCACCCACACCACCGCTTCTCCCTGACGGAACAGAAGGCTCATTCTGCAAGGGGGTCTCCTCTCAGAGACTGAAATGTGGTGGGGCCAAAGGCCCCGTGGTTTTGGCTTTTATTTCAACATAATGTAACACATGGCCGATTTCTGGGACTTAAGTCTAGGGAGACATACATAGTTGTACCACGATGCTTTCTCCAGTTTCAGAGGCTTCCTCCCACGGTCAGCCAAGTCTGGGAAGTGTGGTCACTGCACCTCCACTTCTCGTCTGACTCTCCTCATGGACAGCATTGCTCCTCCTCTTCAGGGCTGACTTGGTAAAAAGCTTGTTCATTTCTGAACATGTTTGTAAAGATGGAGAGCATACTGTAATAATATATGCACAGTATTAGCCCCATTATACTAATCAGATAATTATATTTCTGAAGCCAAAGAAAAAGGGTTGATTGCTCTTCTAAATAACAGATCTGAGTATTTCACAGAAACCAGGAGCAGAGACCACAGCCAGGCTTCCTGAGGACTGGACCCCAACCTGCAAAACCATTAGAAACCCCCTTTGTCCTTCCTTTCTCTCTGACTCTCATATTGGTCCCCTATCTCTGTTTCTCCGCAAATATACTCCATTTTAAATTTATTTTGTTTTCTTTCTGCAAGCTTGATTTTAAGTCTGTGTCATGCACATTGTCTTACAAAGCACCTCCCCAAAGTGACAACCTTAACCCCCAAGTTGATATCAGTGCAAGTCACATAATCCAGACGGAGCAGAATCTTAGAACCATCGCTTCGAATTCCAGGAGCAGAATTCTCCTTGGTCTTGTCTGGGTCTTTCGCTTATTTGAAAACATCAAATGCATCCAGGAACAGAAAGTTATTGAGGATAATCATGACTGATACAATTCAGTCTTATAAACAAGGAGAGAACTCTCAGATTAAGACATGTACCAGTGAGAGACCTAATCGGAACCAAAAAAAAAAAAAAAAAAATTTACTAAAATCCTGGCAGCAGCTACCTTCCGAATTCCTTTGTTCCTCTCCTAAATGCAAACAGGATGCCTTGATCTGTTGGTTTGGTTGTTGAAGACACTGTATGAATGTGTCATTACCACAAACTTTGGGGAGAAATGATCTGGAAAACTGCTGAACAGGTAACACAAGGCAACCATGATCAATTAAAGTCATTGCTCAAGGACAAAGACACCGGAGGACACCGGCTCAGTGGGCCATCCGGCTCTTCTCCCTCCTTCCATCACTTTAATGATTTGTCATCCTCATCTGCACAAAACTCCTTTAAGCTGCCAAAGGAGAAATAACCCACAGGCTTCTAGTTATTGACCAACACACACACATAATACACAACCTCAGTTCCATTTCTGGGTTATCAGTCAAAATGTAATCATCCTCTTCACATCTTTAATGAGTTAATGAGATAGCTGATTTATTCATGGAACTGTTCTATTTTTCACACGACTCTAATTCATTTTATTTGTTATTTTTCTTCTCTTTCGTTTCTATGTCAGATAAAAATAATTGGGGAGAGAGAAACATTTTCAGCTCAGATTATGTTTTTGTTACTTTTTCAAAAATTCAATGGGCATCTACTAAGTGGCAGGTCATTTTCTAGGCCCTGTAGATACTGTCATGAAGGAATCAGAAAGCATCTTTCCTTTGTGGACCTTATAGTCTGGGAAGAGGAAGATGGTGAAAAACAAACAAGGAGAAATTAATTTCAGATAGTGATCGCTTTGAGGAGGAAAATAAAGTGATATAATCAATGGTGCCTAGATGCTGGGTGCGCTTTTGGTTTGTGATGTCCAGAGAGAGGCCTCTACAAGGTGGCTTTTGAGATGAGATGAGAAAGAAAGGAATAAATCTTCATATGGTAATTGGAAGAGCAGAACACGCCAACCAGTAAAAACACCAAAAAGTAAAAATACAAGTGGTGTGTCAAAGGCCAGAATTACTACAGTGTGGAGAAAGGGAAGAAAATTACGATTTCAAAAGAATTCCACAGTGAGAAAAGGTTAGAAAGAAGAGAGAGAGAGACAGAGACAGAGAGAGAGACAGAGAGACAGGAAATGAAGGAGCTTTAAAAGGAGGCTACCCAGCACAAGTGACAGAAAATGCAGAGTTGTTTTTTGTTGAGAAGACCATCCCAACCCCTACGGAAACTGGGGAAGAAAAAAATCAGTCTGAATAAGTCAAGTATCATGAGTTACTCAACTGGATGGTCAAGTAGACAGACAAATACAAAAGCCTAGAAAACATAAAAAAAGAGATTTGGATTTGGTATTTTCTCCCTCACGTTATATCTTAATTTTACAATTTCCATAATTTCTTTTCTCTCCAGATCTCTATATACACCTGCAACTCCAACTATACTGAGTGACGGTACTTAAAGTTCCTTAACAAATGTTGTTCCTCCTTTATCTTCCAAGTTGCTGTTCTTTTTGTTTCTAAGAACTTCTCTCTCTGTCCTCAATTGTTAGCACCAACATATCTTTTAAGAATGAGCCTAAACATCGCTTCTTTTATCAGTTAACTTGCATTGCATTCAAGTCACAGAAAACCCTACTTCACTAGCTTAAAGAATGACAGAATTTATTAGCTCATGGAGCTGGAAATCCCGAGGAAGGAGATCTTTCTAAATGAGCCTAAGCCAGTGGTTCCAGCTCAATCCATTTCTCCTCATTTCTCCTGGCCGCAGACATCTCTGTGTGTTGCTTTAATCCCCAGTCTACAGAGATACAAAATGGCTATAGCGTTTCCTGGATTCTGTTAAAGGAAGAGATCAGCATTCAATATCTGAAACTAAAGCTTACTATTTAAGTAAGCAAGGAAGAACTGTCTTTTTTTCAGGCAGACTCTCCTTGAGGAAAGCTGACCCTATATGAGATTTTAGGAAGCACAGAATTCAGAGACTGGTGTGCTTTTCAAGGTGGAACTGTTCAGTCACTAGTGGAGTGTGACAGTTGCTGACTTTCTGACGCTCAGGAGCAAGGTGTCCCTGATTTGGATAAGTTTGAAAAGTACGGCCAGTGAGGAGTATTGTCTTTGACTAACTTAATGGATTAAAATGGATTCTGATGGATACTTGTTACAATGGCTACAGAATAATCTGCCTTTCCTAAGAGTGTGGGAATGGAGACTTTTTCATTTTATTCCTACCAACCCATGCCCAAAGAAAGAGAACAGAGGCACTTCTGGAGACTCTCTCATGAGATAAAAGAATCACCTTTCCTAGAGCTCCCTACCTAGACTGTCTTTACATCTCATTGGTCAAAGTCAGACTGCGTGCTTCTTCTTGAATAAATCTCTGCAGCCTTGGTAATGCTATATTCCAATTAGCTAAGAACTGCCTGGTTCAGAAGAAATCAGCAAGTGAAAGGGAGCGGTATCATTTGATCGGCTCAGACAGATCCCGTCCCTCCCCTGCAACTGGGGTGAAACTCGTAAACTACAGTACGGACATCATGATCCGGAGGTATCTCTGGATCTTGAGAGATGATGATATTGTTCGCCATCTCTCTCCAGAAGCATTCCTTGCAGCATCTTTTGTCACTCTCACCTAAGGACATTTATACTGTCCTGGCTGCCCCTCTCAACTTTTCTGACCAACAGGAGAGTGTAACAGGCAACATTCCCAAAATGTCCAAGAATACGTACTCTGAGACAGAATGAAGCAAAGCTCAATTCCTTAGGGGTATTCATTATCAGGGTGGTCGAGCGTTAGTCCTAGAGCATTAAATGCTAATTTTTAGTTCAGTTGTTTTGTATTTAAAAAGTGATGCAGGCACATGACTACAATCTCATCTGAAGGAGGAGTAAGTAGAGATTCTTGTGGACGATCACACTCACAGTGAGTCATTGTGGACGACTAAGTCTCAGCCAAGCGGACAAGGGAGCTCTCACTCTCGCACGTAAACTTGCAGGGGGAGGGCTACAGACACGTGACGCTGCAGAGAAGAGCTGCACCTGCGAGGCTTCTTTCAGGCAGATGCTCAGGCGCATTCCTTTCACCTCTGTCTTTATTCATGAAATCTCTCATACAATGGTGCACAGACAAACCCACCACTATGAACTGAATTGTGTCCCCCCACCCCAAATTCCTGTGTTGAAGCCCTAACCCCCAATGTGACTGTGTTTGGACGTAGGACCTATAAGGAGGTAATTAAGGGGGGAAAATGAGGTTGTAAGGGTGGGGCCCCGATCTGGTAGGATTAGCATCCTTAGAAGAAGAGACAGCAGAGCTCACCCTGTCCTTCTCTCCCCGTGTGCACACGGGCATACAGCAAGCCCCACTGTGAAATCTACCTTGCCGGCACCTTGACCTTGGACCGCTAGTCTCCATAACTGTGGAGCAACACATTTCTGTTGTTTAAACAACTCAACCTGTGGTGTTATATTATGACAGCCCAAGCAGACAAATATACCCACAAACTAAATGATATGAAAAGCTCTAAGATGTGTATAAAACCCAGAGCGAGGAAGAGCTCTGCAGCAGACCCAGACTGTGTACAAGCAGACCTGGGGCTGAAGCCACATGACCTGCCAGACCGTTGGTTTAGAGGTATCTGTGATGGGGAAGGTGCTACACAGGGCTCATAAAACACCAACTGGAGAACCATGATGCAGCTCCCTAGTGTCCTGGAGAAATCCTCCAACTAAAATGGAGAACTACATACCTCTCTAAAACCAACTCCTAAGTTCCTGGGTCCTGGTACAGATGGAGTGTTTGAACACGGAACACCCAGTAACCGTGAAGCCAGGACAGCCAACCATGAGGTGAGTTTTATCAGACGCACCGAGTCAAAAGTTCGGGCAGGCCCAGTAATAGCCCACCAGAACCCGACGGTAGTATTACAACTGGGCTTGAGCGTAAACAGAACCGAAGGGCACAAGCCACCTGCAAGGGCAGTTACCCCAGACTCCGCCTCATCCCCACGGATGCGCTGCCCCGACTCAGCTCATTCCTATGGCCATTTGCGAGGAACCCTCACAACCCACTGTCAGAGAGGAAAATGGTGGAGTTTGGTTTGCTGACAGGGCAGCTTGGCAGGTGCATGAAAGCCAAAAACGGACTGCTACCGGGCTACAAGCCAACCCAGAGTCGGCTCTAAAAGACCATGGTAAGGAGATGCCTGTGTGAGGAGAAGTATGAAGAGGTAAAAAATATAAATAGATTTTTAGGCAGTGATGAAAGGTTTGACTTTGGTCAAGGGCTACAATAGGAATATGGGAAGGTTAGAGACAAGGAGTTTTGAGGTCGAGGCATGAGGCATGTGAATGGACACGGGATGACCACCCTGGAAAGACTGCATATTAATGCTCATCAGAGATCATGCACATGAGAAAGGCCTTAAACAACCCAGGGAGGCACAACGGCTTGGCCAGGTGATGTCGGCTGGCCGCTGTCTGTAGCCGCCCCGTCATGGGCACAACAGGTGCGCCAATCACACAGCCACGTCACCGCGACGGGAGCCGCACGTGAGCTCGGCAGCACGGGCTCCCGAGCACCAAGGCCGATCTAGCTTCTGCTGCTGCTGGATGTACCAGCTGAAAACTGCAGGGCCCCCAGTACGCACCGCCTTTGGAGAAGACTCATTGGCCACTTGGTAGCAAATTGACTGCGCTGGCCCTCTTTCAACGAAGGGGTAGCTATTTATTTTAACAGAAATAAATATGTAGGCCAGGCATGGGTTTCTCTCTCCTGCCCACAGCCTCACCCAGAACCACTGAGGGCTTAGAGAATGTCTGATTCGCTGGCAGTTTCCCACATACTAGCGCATCAGACCAAAAACGACTTGCTTTATAGCAAAGAGCGAGTGAGAATGGGTACATGAGCTTGAGATTCACCACTCACATCGCAAACTATAGCATCCAGAAGCCATCAGCCTGGATAAAGCGCTGGAACAGCCCATTAAAGGTACAGCTGAGGCATCTGCTCAGAGGTGCCACTTTACATGGATGCACACCATCCTCTGGGGCACGATATGCATTTTAAATAAAAGATCTTTATATGCTGCTATGTCCCCAGTAGGTGGGACACATGAGCCAGGGACCCAAGAAGTAGCAACAGGAGTGGCCAAATTTATCATCAATCCCTGTGAGCCATTTGGGTAATCTGTGTCCTCTGTACCTACACCCCTGCCAACTCCAACTGCACTGTTTGCTTTGCTGGGAAACCCCATCCTCCACCCACTCAGACTGTCCCTGCCCTCAGCATCCTCACCATGTTCCAAAGAGGAGAATAACTCCTGCTGGAGGAGTTTGGGGGAAGGGACTAGCGCCCCCATCACAGGCTGTGGGCAGTCAGGCTGGTCAAATAGAGAGAGGAATGCCCTGAGGCTCTTCTTCAGGGGAAAGACCTGAGGAGCAGTTAGAGGTGGTCTCCTGGGACAAACTGGAGACACCTTGCAGCTGCCAGGAAGAAATACTGGTCTCACGGATATGCAACGGAATGGTATGCTCAGAAGGGAAGGTTACACTGGTGGTGGGGGTGTGATTTGTCCTATCTACGTTCCTCTGCTATTTTCCCCAGGGAGAGACAAGCGCTAGAATCTTGAAAGAGCTGCTGCCATAAGATAATCTACAAGGGAAACTGTGCTGGAGAATACTGTACACTCCTCAAGATCCTTCTTCAGAATGATGTAAATATCCCCCAGTTTGCTGAGAGTCCTGCCAACAAAATAGCTCTCAGTGTCCAGCCTCCTTGGGGTTGCACTGCTTTGGATGTAGAAACTTGCCTCTTTAATGTCACATCTCCATCCAGAGGCATTCCACATTCAATGGCCAGCTACACTGGGAAGACAAGGTCTGGATCCCTCGCCCCGACTTGAGACAATTTTCAAGCCCAGTTCCATGGTCCCTGTTTGGGGGGGGGTGCTCCCAAGCCTTTATAAGGATGACTTCACAGCCAAACATCTGTCTATTTCTGCTTTCTTTTCTCCCTTCCACAGCATTGATCCAAAAGCACTCCTCAGTAAACATCTTACAAACTAACCTCCACCTCAGAATTTGCTTCCCAGGGAATTCAACCTATAACCAGATGCACGGTCAATTAAAATGCTTTTACAAGCTACATTTGCTATTGTGTCACCAGAGGTTCATGCCATACCCAGTTTTATCTCTGGAAAGTCAAAGATTTAAGTTTTGCACGTAGGTGCATTTCAGTGATAGAAGAACCACCATTTAAGTGCTTATTATCTGTGAAATTGACTTTTAAAGTAGTCTGACAATTTTAAACTTCAAACAATATTACAATTAAGATGCTTTTTACTTTCCTTTTAGTCACTGTGGGAGCAAATTTATTAATAAATATATTTTGATTTGCAAAAAGGTTGCAATAATAATCATTTGAATGACTGCAACTAAGATCCTAAAAAGGATTATTTTCCTTGAAAGTTAGAAAACAGAAGAGCAAATATTAACCCAAGATGGATTTTTTTTCGTGATGTCGTCCTCACTTTTCTTAGCACCTGGCAGTGAAAATGCAAAACTCACAGATTCACGTATATCACTATCGGAAGTATTTTGAAAGGTCTTTGGAAAGACTGTGTCTTTTTAGAGGCTCAGATACAAAGTAAATATTTAAAGCACTAAAATAAATAAATCAACAAATTAGCAAACAAATACACAAATACATGTCTGAATTGAATAATGTTTCTTAAATTTAACTTAAATGTAACATTCAACACACGAACCCGGAATATGAAAGCTTTTGCAGGCACTGATGTTGTTAGCGAAGTTGACTTTTGCACTTACCTCTCACAGATACCTGCATGCCAAATTCAGAAATTCTATTTGCATATTCCACTGAAGATTAACTAGCCTGTCACAGATCTGAAAAGCAGAAGAGAGAACAGATCATTAGTATCATTAGCTTAATACATTGTTTATGAAAACCCTAATGAAGGGAAATATTAAAAACCTGGAAAGCTCAGCACAGAAATTAGAAAGAAGAGTTTGTTTCTGAATAGAAGAAAATTTCTTTAATAGCTTGCTAGTCAAAACAGCCAAGGGAAACAGCCAAGGTAATTCAAAGAGCGAGGAGACGTTATTTGGGAAGAACCAGAATATTAAAAGAAATGAGTCTTGATGGTCACATTACTCCCACGCTTCCTAAGTGGTACTGTATCCTCATATATTTTATATACTTGTTGGGAAGGACTTTTAAACATTAATTTGTGCTGTAGTAAAATTATATTATGTAAAGTGCTTTAAATGCTAAGGCTTAGCATGATTAAGCAATGCTGAAACTATTGTGATGTGATAGAAAACCAGCGAACTTATCTTCGGTAAGAGGAACCAAGAGCTCCAATTATCTGCCCACAGACTGTAGTTTGAGTCTGTGTATTTAGGCTTATAAAAAGAATTTTAAAAGAAAATAAATCCCATAAATTTGTTTAGGAATTTTCAGTAGTATTCATGACCATTTAACTTCCACCTCGGTTTCCCAGGACTTATTTATTATAAATCGTGTACAATCTCAGTTATACGCGCACACACACACACACACACACACACACCCCTTTCCTTCACATCTCTATTCATGCTGTGCCTCACAGATTTTAGACTCTTAAGGAGGAAAGAACTAAATTCACCACCTGACTGTTCAAATCATTACTTCTTCATATCATCCAAGGAGTGTGTTCCATCATTCTTTTCATGTCTCCAAATCTTATCTGATCTTCAAAATCCAGTTCTATCCCTCTTGCAAGAAGTGTTCTAACTTGTCTTTAACAAAAATTTCTTCTTGAAATTTTCATAACATTAATATCTGCACCATACATATTAGCTTTTAATGATAACCTATTTGTCATTATCTGATTATCCCATTTGTGTCTAATTTGTCTCCTTGTAAACAATGGAAGTAATTTCAAGACAAATGTCATGCCTTCTATCTCTGTACCCTTGGATGCTCCCAGGGCACAGGGTAAAAGAACCAAAATATATTTGTTGAAATACTGGAAAATCAAAGATCCTTCTTTCATTTACATAAAGCTTAAGATATCTTTAAACTAAACAACCACCCAAAACTCTTTACGCTTAAGCATGAATTCATGACCTCTTTTTAATGGCTTTCATTATTCTTAGGAATTCCAGGGTTAAACTCAGAGATTATTTTTAAAACAACGCAAATTTTCTTGTAGGCACATCTAACAACATTAAGAAAGCACAAGTGTCATCCATGCTCTGTGTCAAAAAGTTATGTGCGGAGTGAAATGTACCTGTATTTATTTAAGTTGCCTGGTAGAGGTGTGTTGTATCATTTTTGGTGACTGTATCATCTCTTGAGAATACTTGCATCCCATTATTTGGGTCAACGAATAATAGTACTCCTGTGTCCATATCCTCAGGCCTAACTAACTGAGCTCAGCTGGAGCAGCTGGAGCAGCTGGAGCAGCTGGAGAAGGGGTTTGCTCAGGGCCCTGTTGGAATACGAAGGCTTCATCTCTATTCCACTTTCCCCCAGATCATCTTAGGTTCAGTGGGGTGGTGTGTACAGTGGCAAATTTGTTAAGATGGTAGTATGTTTCTCAAAACTTACAAAAATAAACTGTAAAGATTTTGGAGAGGGAAGGAAGGCAGATGCCACTACCACCTGAAGGCCATCATGGCTGGATACGTGACATCACGTGACAAATAGCCACAACGTTGCTCCCCACATCCCCGCTCGTCCTCACTCCCGCTGCTCTGTGTCCAGCCCCCTGCCCCCAGCCATGGACTGTCTGTCCTGCTGAGCAAAAACGGCAAAGGCTCATCACTCAATGCTAGACGGTGTTCCCAAAGACTGCTCCAAATTGGCAAACACACACACTTGGCTTCTCTGATTGACTGATCAGTGGCAACTCTGATCATCCAGATCATCCAGTCCTCAGGTTCAGAACTTCATTACCTGAATTCTTCCCACAGTGATGGAAGTTTTCACTTCTCTACTACACCCCTGCAACAGACTGTATTTTCCAAAGATGACCACACGTTAGCTCCCATCTGCACGATCTCACAATGTGACTCTGATCTAGATGCTCCTCACATCAGTGCTGGAATTTATTCCTCACCCCTGCACCTGGGATCTGGGAAGACTCTGGTGACAACCTCAAGCAGCAGAATGTGGCAGTGATGACGCCGTATTCTTTCTGAGGCAGATCATCAGATCTTTCGTCAGGTTCTTTCATTTTGCTTTCATGGGATGCTCGCTCTTAGAACACATCCACCACGCTGTCATGAGCCCTGAAGCCCCAGAGAGGCCCACCAGTTCTTCAGCTATTAAAGAATTTATAATGTCTTTTGAACATGTCATCAACCTTTTTGAGGAGGGGTGCAGCTCAGTGGTAGAGTATTGCTTAGCATGCATGAAGTACTGATTCAAGTCCCAGTACTCCCATTAAAAAATAAATTAATTAAATAAATAAACCTAATTACCTCCCCACCCAAAAAAAAACATTAAAAAGAGCTTTAAAAATAAACTTAAGATACATGCACCCCAGTGTTCACAACAGCACTATTTACAGTAGCCAAGACATGGAAACAATCTAAATGTTCACGGACAGATGACTGGGTAAAGAACTTGTGGTATATTTATACAATGGAATACTACTCAGTGATAAAAAAAAAAGAATAAAGTGATGCCATTTGCAGCAATATGGATGGACCTGGAGATTGTTACACTGAGTGAAGTAAGCCAGAAAGAGAAAGAAAAATACCATATGATATCACTTATATGTGGAATCTAAAATAATGACACAAATGAACTTATTTACAAAACAGAAACAGATTCATATGCATAGAAAACAAAGTTATGGTTACCAGTGGGGAAAGGGGTTTGGAAGGGATAAATTGAGAGATCGAGACTTGCAGATGCTAACTAACATATATAAAATAGATAAGTAACAAGTTTCTACTGGATAGCACAGGGATCTATATTCAGTATCTTGTAATAACCTATAATGAAGCAGAATATGAAAAGGAATAATATATGTAAGTATATGTAAGACTGAAACATTATGCTGTACACCAGAAATTGATGTAACATTATAAACTGACTATACTTCAATTAAAAAAAAGTTTTCAAACTCTAAAATAGCTTTTAAAAATATTTCTTTATAAGCAAATGAATTTTATCATTGCAAAGCATTTACCAAGTTTATCTAACTTGAAATTACCTTCTAAATACTCCACTTTCAGCACAATCCCTGCACCACTAGTACAAAGAATTCTACTTTGCATTCCTCAGACAGCTTTCATTCATTTCATACATACAACAGCTTCAACCAACAGATGATCATTCAGACTAGTTGTGGAAAAAAATAAAAATGCAAAGTTCTCATGTTCACATGCTAAAATCCTTGAAATGTCTTTTATTCTCAGGATCCATAACATAATCTAGTGGGTTGTTTAATGAGGAATGCGTGTATAGAAATAAAAAGAAACTTTAAAATAAATAATCTTAACATTGGAAATTGCAATGTATAGAAATTCTTCACTTGACTGAGTAAATTATCCTTATGAACATTAGCTAGAGTGAAGGCATGAAAAGATGTTTGTGTATTTTTTGTGGTGCTTTTTAATCTCAAATTCTTTGAAACAAGTTTTTTTTTTCACATTTTCTATGCAATGATTCACAAATTCCTATAACCACCATAGAACTTACTTTGGCTTTTTGTGTTTCAGAATTCTTAATGCATTAGTAAAGCATTTTCTGCCCTGAGATGTATTTGATTTTGAGTTGACCTAATAAAAGTCAGATTTCATGATGAGGCAGATACTTTATAGCCAAATATGTCAGTATTAGGTTTCTTCAGAGAAATTGAGCCAATAGTATATTGGGGGAGAGAGAGTGAGAGGGAGAGAAAATATTAATTTCAAGAAGCTGGCTTATGTGACCGTGGGGCTAGCTCCCACATTTAGGTCTTCAATACATTTTGAGTTAAGTTTTATATAAGAAGTGAGGTAGTTGCCCAATTTCATTCTTTTTTAGGTGGACCACCAGTTGTCTCAGCACTCTTTGTTGAAAAGAAGTCTATCCTTTCCCCACTGAACTGTCTTCATACACTCGTTGAAAAGCAATTGGCTGTAAATGTGAGGATTTACTTCTGGACTCTCAGTTCTATTCTATTGATCTACATTTCTACGCTTATGCCAGCACAGCACTATCTTGATTGCTGTATTGGGAAATGTGAGCTTTACAACTTAATTATTTTTCAAGATTGCTTTGACTCTTCTGGGTCCCTTGAATTTTCATAGCAATTTTAGTATCACCTTATCAATTTATGCAAAGAAATCAGCTGAGATTTGATGGAGATTGTATTCAATCTACAGTTCACTTTGGAGAGTATTGCCATCTTACATCTTCTGATCCATGAATATGGTATGTCTTTCTGTTTATATAGGTCTTTTAAAATTTCTTTCAGAAATATTTCCTAGTTTGAGACTGTAAGTTTTGCATCTCTTTTGTTAAGTTTATTCCTAAGTATTTTATACTTTTTCATGCTGTGGTAAATAAAACTGTTATCCTAATTTGGGAGAGGGGTTCACATTGATGCTGCATAGAAATATAATTGATTTTTGTATATCAATCTTGTATCTTCCAATCTTGCTGAACTCAATTTTTAGTTCTAATTGTTTTTTGGTGAATTCTTTAGGAATTCATAAATATAAGATTATATCATCTTTAAATAGAGATAGTTTTACTTTGTCCTTTCCATGTTGGATTTCTTTTGTTTGGTTTGGGTTCTTTGCCTAATTGCCCTGTCTAAAACTCTAGAAAAAGTCTGAATAGAAGAGGTGAAATTCCACATCATTATCTTGTCCTGATTTTAGGTGGGAAACATCTAGATTTTTCATCATTAAGTACAATATTAGCCATAGGTTTTTTTTTTTTAATAGGTGCTCATATGGGTTGAAAGTTCCCTTCTATTTGTAGTTTATTAATCATTTTTATTAAAAAGGAGTATTTTGCCAAATGCTTTTTCTTTGTCTATTAAATTGATCATGTGGTTTTCAGTTCTTGATTATAGTGATACAGTGTATCATAATCACATTAATGGTTTTTCAGATATTAAACTAAACTTGTGTTCTGAGATAAATCCCATTTAGTCATGGTGAACAATGTAGAAAAGATGTAGGAACTTTGTGTTTCATAACTTCCTAAGTTCACTTGCCTAGTGAATAACAACTGGGATATGAATCTAGGCATTCTACACTGCATTACTACATTATGCTGAGTGGACCACCATGACAAAGACTGTGCGCATGTATGTACATGTGTAAGTTACTTTAATAAAGATTAACATGGCTCCATTTTCTTAGCATCCATTTATCCTGCAAGACATGGTTTAGTACCATCTATGTGCCAGTCCAGGTGCTGGAAATCCTAACCAGGAGGGTGAATACTATCTCCACGTAGCTTACAATGCAGTTAAGATTCACTATTGAAGTAGTAACTCTTCATCTTTTTCTGATGAAGATTTTACTGTGAACATATCCAATGACTGTGCCAGAACCTTACTCAAATGTCTAGTAGACAGTTCAAATTTATTCTTCCCCAAACCTAATTATTGAACTCTTTCCTCCAATCTGCTTATATGCCAGGTTCTTCATATTAATAAGTGCAATCATTGACTTCCCAGGTTCTCAAACCACAGAAAAGGGGTCATTTTGATTCATCCCTGTCCCTTACCCACTGCATTTTAATTCTTAGCAAGACAAACAGAACTTCTAACTGCAAAATACATCTCCAATCCACTCACTCCTCTCCTTCTTCACCAGAAGTTCTCTACTCAAACATCCCTCAATCTTACTGCACAGCAGTAGTCTCCTAACTGGTCTATTCATTCTACTTTTTTGAACCTACAACCCACTCTTCACACAGCAGCAACAGAGTTATCTTTTAAAAAATTAAATCGGGTGCTATAATTCTCTTCCAATGACTTTCTACTACATTTACAGAAAATTCAAATACCCTTTCTTATCTTCTAAGGCCCTTCATTATCTAGTCTTTACATACCTTTTTAGTTTTCAGCTTCATATCAACTTCTGCTTTGTTTGCATGCTGATCCTCTTTTGTTTTCTCAAGTACGTCATGTTTATAATGCCCACAGGGCTGCATTACATACGTTCCTTTTCCTGGAACACTCTTGACTAGGTATCTACTTGACTGACTTTCTCAATCTCCAGTTTTTATTACAATTCTCACAGAGGTTTTATGAGATCAGCAATTATAATGTATCTCCTAATACTATTTATATTTTAAAAATTACTGTATTAGATATTCTTGATATTCTCTTTCAATATCTTTAAATCTATATGAAATAATCATATTTACTTGTTTAATTTTATATCATTACCTCATCCCCCTGGAAAGTAATAGGCACCTAATAATACAAATTTTAGAAATAAGTAAATGAATGAATAATGTTTATGTTATTTGGAAGTAATGTTCTATGGACTGCATGTTGAGAAATGTTGTCTTCAAAAAGGTGTGTTAATTAGGATAACATTACTTTATAATGTATAATTGTACGAACTTAACTTTTGCTTTTCTCATTATATATATAAATGGAAAGAAAATATTGATACGTAAAGCAAGAAAAAGAGGAAAGAGTCATTCAGAGTTCAGTCATAAATTTTACTCCATTATCTATATCTTAGCTTTTCTGGTCCGAATCACCATTTGTCCATATTTAATGATTTCCAGTGAATGGGAAGATACAGCTTTCATCAGTAATCCACTTTCATGTCTAACTTCTCTTTGAACCAGAAAGACTTTTCTTATGCTTGATCCAAATTACTCTTGCTCAAATGTAAATGAATTTTCTTTGTTCTGTTTTTAGCAGTCAGATCAAGCACTACATTAGAGAAGGAAGGTAACACAAAGCATTACTACTAACCATTTCTCAAAAACGTCAAGGCCACTTTAAGTTCTAATTCCTTTCCCCCAGATTTTAGCCATTCCTCTCACCATGGGATCATAGCAAATCTAATAAGAAATACAGAATGCAGAAAAAACCTCTCAAAACTATTCTAAAATACACTCTTAAACAAAACTACATAAAAATGAGTTGCCTGGACGGTATTTTTTTTTTTAAGTTGCTCACTGCATATAATAGAAAAACTGTCTCCATCCCTTGTAAAAGGACATGGAAACAAGTAGAGGGTTAAATCTTTTGCATCTTCAGTTTCTAAATTTTAGAAATGTTATGATCATGTTGCTAAGCAATGTGCAAATCAATGGCTTCTTGGGATCTTGTATCCTTTGGAAGAAGCTATATTTAACAGTTTGTTTGTAATGTATTTTCCTAAATGCAAAATATCTGCAGCTCTGTGAGAACACCTGGCTTTAGGGTCATCTAATTAGACTCACTGGAAACATACCTTAGGGATGTTTATTTTCTAACTATACCATGTGAAATATAATGTCAGCACGTTTATGCGTCCATAGGTAGATAGATGGATCATACTATTTTCACTTGTACATTTATACTAGAGGTAACATTTCTCAAAGGTCTAGACGTGAAATTGCAAGTGACTTACAGGAAGAATGGCTGATACTTGTTACCTAACATAGGAGTTCTACTTAACCACTGCTGTGACAAAGAACTTTTCCACCAACTCTTTGCTAAAGCCTTTCTTCTATGCAGTCTGGGCAACTTGTCCATCATGGCAGTCTAACTTAGGTGGATAAACCTCTCAATGTGTCCTAAAATTTCAGAGGGGTTCAAAAAATCAAAATAACTCTTGTTAAATCCCAGAACTGAATCTTACAGAGATTCTAATTGAATATCACTAATATATTTTACCTGCCTACTCTTATACACTAGTGAATTCAAAAAAAGATCAGTGAATGCTAACTACATGTTGGACAGAGTAATATGAAGACAAATCTCATGTAATAAGCTTCTTTAAGATATTTACATTAGGCTTGAGTGGATTTACAAGCCAATAAGGGCAAATGGTGCTGTAATCGCTTTGATAAAAACATGACTGAGGTATTAGAATAGGAAGAGAACCCTAAAATTTAAGAGGCGGCAAATGAGAGGGGCACAGACGGAGAGAAACCCGCTGCACGTAGATATGGAGGCATAAAGCGCTTTCGGTAAACACGGAAATTCCATCGTGGCTGGAGAGCAATCTAAGAAAGAGCAGAGCAAGCAGAGGAAAGGCCTTGAACACCATGCCAAATGGCAACGAGAGAAAGTGATAAACTTCGAGCTGGTTATTGAAAATACCAGGACTGAATCTGGAACAGTTACATTTGCAGGAGTGAAAATGATGAACTGGAACTGGAGACAGAGGTGGTTAAAGGTAGAACTGTTAAGCAGGGAAGGCAAATTGGAGATACTCAGAGATATTAAGTGAATCTAATAAATGATTAAAAAAAACCTGGACTAGCCCTGTGTTTGGAGGGGAGAGAATAAAGAGGAGGCATACGAAGGATGTGTAAATAAGAGAGTATGACAATCAGAAATTACTGCCAACTTGTATCAGTCATCAGAGATGTTCGCTATTTCTAGATGCCACTTGCTGGACCCTCGTTTTGGATGATAAATTGTAAGCCAAAGTTATGTAGGTCACTCTGGGACCGGAGTATTTAATTATCAACATGAAAACCTCTAGTCTGTCCTCTCCTCTGACCCGTGAGTGGCAATGCCCAAGCTGCAGGCTGCTGTCAAAGCCGGGTTCCTGAGAAACTAACAGCTGGAGCACCGTGCTGACCTGCAGTGGATCTGCAGCGTGAGTGAGAAAGAAACTTCTCTTGTTCTGAACCACTGATGTTTTCGAGCTGCTTATTACCTAAGCATAATATGGGCTGCTCTGACCAATTCAAAAGCCATTGGTGCAGGGAAAAAAAAAAGGACCAATAGACCAAAATGGAGAGCTCACAGACAGATATATTTACAGACACCCTATGAGTAGGGTACCCTGCAAATCAGGAAAGAAAGGAAGGATCGTTTGGTGTGGGAAAATGGGCTGACTATATGGACGAATACAAAACTGGATCCCTACATAAGATCATACAAAAAAAAAAAGGGGGGAACTCTAGATAGATGCGAGATCAGATCCAAAAGCCCAATAAATGTTCAGTAAAAGAAATGTTAGAAAATGACTAAATTACTATGACCAAGAACAAAAAAAGAACTTAAATAAAATTGCCAAAGCATAACCCAAGAAGCAAAAAGTATACAAACACATCTGACCATCAACCCAAAACAAATAAAACCCCAAAACAAAAATGAAGGTTGTGTCAGGCCTTCTCTATCAGAGAAAACCAAACAAGTTGACAAACAGAAGATGAAGGCCTCAAAATCACTGTCACCATGGAAATGCAAATTAAAGCACTAATAACTTCCCATTTTACTTCCATTAGAAAGCTGTGGAGCGCCAAGTGTCAGGCATTGCAAGCCCTCACGCTCTCCTGTGGGAAGGCACACCGCTGACGCCACGCTGGAGAGCAGCCTTGAATTACTTAGCTAAAGAAAATATACACAATCTGCTCCTGATTACACGTCCAGGGAAATTTTCGTAAGATTGTTTAGAGGATGATGTAAACAGATGTTCACTGGAGGACTGTTTACAGAGATGGACACTAGATGTGAAAACCTGGTGGATGCACACCGTGGGGGATTGTGGGGAAGCTGGAAGCAACATGTTAGAGTTAAATCTAGGAACGTGAATAATCTTGGAAATGGACTGACTACTTTTAAAAGGAAAACTGGGTTATGTTCTCTCATCCTACTTATGCATACTTAATGTCTGCGGACCAAAGAGTCATTTGAAAAAGAAACACAATATAGTAAACCCAATAGTAATAAAACACACCATGACAATAAACACAATAATCATCATAATAAGTGCAATAGGTACATGAAGATGGGTGCCCATGTTGAGTGGGGAGTGTACAATGGACTTCAGGTGTAAGGACAAAAAGAATAAGCAAGTCAGTTATAAGGATGAGGAAAAGAAAGGAAAATAAATAGTTCTACATTTCAAACGCTGATGATCTGTCAGTTGTACACTCTAGGAAACAGTAAGAGATGTCCTTCATTTGAGTTAATATTTTGAGAGTAGTTTTTTTTCTTAATTGAAGTAGAGTCAGTTTACAATGTGTCAGTTTCTGGTGTACAGCATAATGCTTCAGTCATACATACACACACATATATTCATTATCATACTCTTTTTCATTATAGGTTACTACAACATATTGACTAGTTTTAATGATGTATACACATCATCTGACATACAGAAATAAAAACAGGTAGTGCTGCAATTGTTACAGGCAAACCAGTTTGATTCAAGTGTTATCTGAATAATTTGCAGGCATGGATTCCAAAGTGCTTCTGCGATTGAGTATGTACTTTCACAAGACGTTGTAGAATTTTTTTTTTTCATATTTAAAGCTAATACTTTGCTATGCCTACTCTCAGATTTTATTTCATTTCCCTTTTTCCACTACGCATCTACCTCTTCTGCTCACCTCTCAAACTTTGGGTCACCCATTCTAATGGACGATAGACCCCTAGGCTTGGTGTCAAGGATGACAGGTATTTGCAATACAAATGAGAAAAATATGAAAAATATCATAAGCTATGACTTTTCAATCTTACTATATGGTTGTAAAGTACATAGACAGATGTTAACATCGATATCATTTACTAATAATTCAATGAACAAAGAGAGAAAGAAAAATGACTTATGTGAACCTCCAGGATACACCTTTGCAGGTTGCCTGGATAGAAGGGAATCTGCATGTGGTAGAGTGTGTGTGTGTTAATGATCCATTTCTCTGGGGAACAGACCATTAGATTAAGTTAGACATGCAGAACCAACTGCATTCAGAAAAATGTGAATTGAATGGACATCATGAAAACAAATAGATCCCAGGAGAGGGTATAGCTCAGTGGCAGAGTGCATGCCTAGCATGCATAAGGTCCTGGGTTCAATCCCCAGTACGTCCACCAAAAACAAACAAACAAGCCTAATTCCCCCCCCCCAAAAGAAAACAAAAAAGATGTGTGTGGGACTGATTAAGGTTTCATGTGATCAGCACTTGTGAGGGTAATGGACTCGAGGAAAAGCCACCAGTTCTGGAGAAAAACTATGATCTTTTTTTTGTGCAGGAGTTCTAAAAAAAAATGAATGTAAGCCACAGTGACTTAGAAATGCCATTTGGATAAATGTTCATGGAGTGATTGTATTTCACAGGACATTGCTAGTCAATTTTGTGTGGTAGAAGAAAAATTGAAGAATCCAGTCAAGAGAAACCAAAGTTTAACATGTAACAGAAAACACTTCAAATCAAAATAAAAACATAATATTCACCATATGGAATAAGAGAAGAGAGCGACTAGTAATAACACAATGAAAGGTTTAAACTTGGGAAGCAAGAGCCCTTCCTGGTGTCACAGATATTTTTAATTGTTCTGAAGACATAAAATGATTCTATACCTAAAGTACCACAGATCATGTAGAAATTTGACTTGAAATACAAACTCTGCAATTATGATGTCACATCTTGAATTGCTTACTGTTTAATAACACATTAGTAATCTGCTTTTCTCTCTTCTGCCACTTACTTTTTTCCTATAAGCTACACTACAGAAGAAACATCATATTCATTTCTCTCTTCCTACCAAAGCACTTCCTCACGTGTGTCTTGTTCAACAATAAATTTAAATATACACATTTTTAACTTAGTGTCAGAATTCTGGAATAAGACCATCCATACCTGATATATTCCCATTTGATGTCAAGTTCTTCTTTGTCTTCATTTCAAACATTATTTTTCTTATCCTATGTCTAAATAATAACCCCTAGTTATTTGTATGTTATCATTAAACATCTTTTTCTATGTTTATCTCTCTGAAAAGAAACTGATCTGCAACAACGATAGTAAACAATAAAATTAATTGGGGACTTGAGCATAAAACAGTTTTTTGGTGGATTAGAAAAAAACCTTGGCTCAGAATATTCTGAATACACTCAGACCATTAGCAGTTTTCCACTTTTTCTCATATGGAAGATTAATAATAGAATTATTAAAAATTCTAGGGCTTCTGTAATACTTCATAAAATAATACATATTTATAATTATATCATATGAAGTACATGTATAATTATGTAAGATATACATAAGTACATCTGTATACATAGATTTCTCCAATTACCCTAATCTGAAGTGGAGGCCTGGAGGTTTTGCTCACTCTTGTTTGTACAACAGCCCTAAATACAGTAGCAAACTTTTAAAAGAGTAACAGCTTTTGCATTAATATAATTCATTTCTGCAAGTGTATTTCTTAGAGATAATTGCTGAGCATAGCTGTGAACATGACAATTTAGCTCCATGGGAAAAAAAATTTAAGCCAATGTCAAGATAAAACCAAAGCAGGAAGCAGCACATTTGTCAATAAGCAAGGGTGATGTCATTATTTGGCGAGTGGCGCCTACTTACAGAGAAACGTTTTCCTCTTTCAAATGAAAGCAGATGCTTCTGCTGTAGCACGAGACAGATTTTTGAGTCTTTAATCTCACCTAATTTTTAGCACTGACATTCATATTCACCTTAAATGTCTTGTAAACTAGCTAGCATTTTTGAGCTGTATCTCTTCCAGGAGCACAAATTAAAAATGAGTAAAATATATATTCAATATATTGTAGTAACTTACGATGAAAAGAATATGAGGACAAATATATATATGTTCATGTATGACTGAAGCACTGTGCTGGACACCAGAAATTGACACAACATTGTAAACTGACTGTACTTCAATAAAAATATATATATATATACACACATACATATAGGATAAAATACAATAAATTCATTCCTCAGAAATAACACACCTAAATCCATTAAAGCCTATACTACACAATGCATATATTTTAAAAAAATGTAAAACAGTGCAATTAAAAATAACTGAAGATTCACTTCCTTCTCACCAATATGGAGATAATGAGAAGAAAAGTCTCAGATTTGAGGTCTTAATACTCTTTCCTTAAAAGAATATGCCTAGAACTTAATGTACAATCCAGAAAATATTTTGATCAAGAAATTAATTTTCTGAAAGTTTTATCTATTATTTCAGGGCTGTATATAAAGGAAGTTCATGACCCAATTTCAAAGAAAGTACAAAATGCAAGTAAAGAAGCCAAATTACCATAAAGCGTGTTCTGTGTCTAAGTGTCATCGATACAGATGGTGAGTTATCTGAGCTGCTGCATTTTGGTAACACAGGAGGAAACGCAGAATTACATCTCACCATAAATGGACTGTCCTCTTTACTGCTTTACACCTAAAAATGTGGCCTTCTGTTTTCATATCCCTATGTAGAGATAAAGTTTTCTTTTCTATAAAATCCGTCACTTAAAAGCTTAGTGGTTAGGAAAGTTTCTGTTGTCAGACTTCTTGGGTTTAGAAATCTGCTTAGTAAATTGCTAGACTGACCTCGAGAAAGTCCCTTCTGTGTCTCAGTTTTTTTTCTAATCTGTAAAAAGGGGTTAATAATAGTATTTATCTTGCAAGAGTCTTTTGAGGACTAAATGAAATAAGGCATCTGGTGAAAGCTGGGTATGTGTAAACTATTGCTAAAGTCATTTAGTCTAGATTGGGAAAGAGACACGCAAAGATCTCGTTAGAAGAGAAGAAGAATAAAAGTAAGTGGCGTAACAAAGTCACTAGCGATGTATTTTGGTACATTCAGTCCTTCCTGGAGAAGGGGTCTTGGGGACGGCCAAACGGGTGACCAGCCACTTCAGTGGAGCACTAATGAGTAAGTTTCCAAACAATAGATAAAAGGCAAGAGGCTGAAAGAATGGAATAAAAAGGTATGGAGTCAAAAAAAGAAAAAGATGTGGAGTTATAAAAGTACATGCCACACCCAGAAACATCACATAGTCTTGTATAATACGCAAGTTAAAAATAAACATCTTAATTGATGGATTCATTTTCTTCGAAATAGTGGTACTAAAATAAATGAGAAAGTCATTGAAAATCATTATGCCTCACTTTTCTTTGCTCAATGTTCATATTTTTCTCTATTGAAATCCCACCACCAGTGAGAAATGAATAACCTCTTGGAGTCAAGCAGTCAAAATTCTGACCAAATCACAGAGACTTTTTGCTAGTGAAGAGTTCCTAAAACACCAGGTTTCTGGTGGGTGTGCTGACTTCACCTGAACTTCAGCATCCACTAGGAAGTCTGACTGAAGCCCTCTCTTGGCAGAACTGGGCTTCATCAGCCTGGATAATGATTTCAGGGCTGCTATTTGCAGTATTCTGGGCTGTGACCTGCTTCCCTGCTCTTCAAGAGCTGCGTCAGGGAGCATGCAGTCGGCAGAGTGCAGAGAGAACCCAAAGCAGAAAGCTTGTGAATTAAGGAAAGGCGTGTGGAGCTTCCTTGTGAGAACTTCCCCATCTAGATGTGCTAAGTCCCCTAGGACGGGTCGGTCTAATGTACACAGCCGTCCGCAGGATTTGATGTGAGGGGTCTGAAGTCCTCTCTACCACTTTAACCATCCTACTTCTCCTCCTGCCTCGAGACTGGGGAGACTCTTAAAAATAATCTTGGTGCTGCACTGGATCTGGCATCGGCACCCTCCATAAACCGGCTGCACAGGCAGTGGTCCAGGTGGCTCCCTAGACCATCACTCAGGCTCTTCCTTCTGTTTCATTTTGTACCCACAGTCCCAGGTAGGGGTCTTGGTCGGCAGCCACATTTTTGTAATAGAGACAGCCCAGTAATATCACAGTTTCCATATCAAGCATGATTCTGGTTCTCTCTCTTCTCATATCACACCCAGCACAGACGCTCTCTACCCCAATCATACCCTTGTATTAGTCACCGTTTTTGACTCTTGATCGTTTACAGTTCAGCGCAAGTTTCCTTCTAGATTCACGGCAACAAGGTCTGTGTTTTGAAATAGGAGCATTATTCTCTCTTTTCTCTAGTTTCCTCTTCGGCAGAAGTTATCACTGCATGTTGTTGTTGTTGTTGTTGTTGTTGTTGTTGTTGTTGTTGTTGTTGTTGTTGTTGTTATTTACCTAGCGTTTTCTTCACTAGTATACGGCCTCCGGGAGGTGAAGGATCTTCTTTCACGTATCTTGTAATGATAACCCCCAAATCAGAAAATGCCTGGCATGAAATACATGTTCAATAAATGTTTCTTGAATTAATGGATTACTTGTTTTCTCCAAAATGATGGGTGTATACTTAAAATGCTAATATTAAGATTCATTTATTTATAAATAAACATTATCATTTTATTATAATCTTTTTAAAACTATGAGTATTTTTTAAAAATAGCATAAGAAGTCTTTAATATATAGCTGTAAATCCCTTTACTGTAACTTTTTTCTAAGTAACCAGGACTGAAAGATGGCAAATGAATGAGAACTAAATAGGACCCTGAAGACAAATATTTTCTACTTCCCAATTTCCCCAAAAATAAAAGTACCCTTGGATCCAAGGTAAAGGAGCCTCCAACAGCACCATGCCAGCCAACAATATTTGCTACTTATACGGGAGAACCAACTGACGCTTCCACTACTTAGTGTCTGGGGTAGATGCCATGGATGTTAATACAAATGTTTAAATTCACTTAAGCATTTTACACAGTGAAGGTTAAGTGAGCATTAAAATGGGAAGGTTCCATATGTTATTTTAATACATACACCAAAAAAAAAAACCTGCGTCTACTACAAAATATAATCCACTAGATTAATGATCTATGCTGAGGTGGCCAAAATTTATTAGGGAAGCGAATCATTGATTCCGTCAACCTTTCCTACATCAACTTCCATTTTCAGAGAGATGCCATGTTCATTTTTTCAGATCATTCTGTGATAATGACTTAATTTCTTTGTTAAAATAGCATTCTCAAAGGTAAGCCCATACAAATTATACCAAACAGCATCTCTGCACAATGTACCCTAGTCCAAGGACATTTCAGCTCTTTCTCAGGCGCATTTTTTTTAAGCGATGAAAGCTCCTTTATGACAGTATTTCTGTATCTGGTAAGTAACCCAAACAACAAAAAGGGCAACTAAACTGCATTTCTGAACGGTTGCCATGGATGCAGTGTTAGGAAATATTTTTTAATCTTCTTTTAAAAACCTTCTCCAAACAAGTCACACTTGATCTTGGAGATTAATAGTTTGTACAAGGTAGTATGTTCTAACCTTAGAGGTTCCCTAATCTACCCCCAGAACACACACGTAGGCAGGTGAATCAGATCAACTTAATTCTAGTGCCTCTGCTCTTAACCACTCAACTGCCCTTCATGCCACTACACAGAGTGCATAGGATGAGAACTCTGTGGCAAGACCAGTATGTACCAGAACAAAAAGTGCAGCTAATAAATGAGACAGAAAAAAAGCCGGGGGGCGGGGGGGATGAAGAATATTAAGAGGTGTGCAGTCAGAATAGGCAGGAATGAGAGCTTTACCAAAAACAAAAAAGAGTAACCCACGGTAACCCCAACTGCTGGAAATTTGGGTAACAGGACTGAAAAGCGCCCGTAGGGCACAGGAGCAGGGAGGTATTTGGTAACTTTGGCAAGACCATCATCGGTGGAGTCTGGTCTCTCTGTTTCTATCTTGACCTCTTTATTCAACAGAGCAGCCTTTTAAAACATTAAATCAGAGTCTTAGAATGGTTCCTCAATTTCCTCAGCAGAAAAGTCAAGTCCTTATAATGGTTTACCAGTCTGGGCAATCTAGCCTCCACTACCTCTCTTTTACCCCTACTATTCCTCCTTCCTTCATTCAGTTCCAGTCCCACTGGCCTCCGTGTGCTCTGAACCCCCCCAGGCATACTTCCACCTGCTTCCACATTAGGACCAGTACCTGGCTCTTCCTGTACCTGGATCATCATTTCTCCAGGTGTCATCACTGCTTATTTCAGCATCTTCTCGTGTCCCTACATAAATATCATCGACTCAGTGAGAACCACCTTGAACACCGCAACCTACTCCCATCACGCCACCCCAGCAGCACTGATTCCCTTTCCTAGAACAATGCTTGCTGCAGAGCAGGCACTTCACACGTATTTGTTGAATGGATACAGAATTAAATAAGTGGTGAGGGAAAAATCTAGTTCATTTTATGATGAAACATAAATAATGTAGTAGTTACAAAGGAAGCATTTACTTAGACACCCCTTTGTGCCAGACGTTGTTATAAGCACTTAGCATGTGTTAAATTATTAAATATTCATGGCAGTACCACCAGATATGTACAAAGATCATCACCATTAGAAGAGAACAGGCACAGAAAGTTGTTCAAGGACGCACAGCTACTGAGTAGCGGAGCTGACATTTGAACCCAGATAAACTTCAGAACTCAGATTTTCACTGTTTTTACCTCAGGAAAATTTCTGTGTAACAGGTTAATTCCAATGAAAAAGAAGTACTCCCAAAGTCACTTATACAACACACACAGTTAAGCATTATGAAATGGATTTCAGTCGGATATGCTCTGCCCAAGTCATATGGAAAAGGCACAGGCATAGGTCTGAAATGACTGAATGGTTGCAGCCTACTAAGATCAAAGGAAATAGCCAGTTTTTTTAAAAAATAAAAATATGAGGAATTTAACATGAGTGAACAACATGGAAATCACATCACAGATTTCCCCCGACTTACACAGGGTTACACATTATAATAAATTATAATATAATAGGTTACCCAGCCTAATAAACCCATTATAAGCTGAAAATGCATTTACTACGCCTAACCCACTGAGCATCATGGCTTAGCCTCGCGGACCTTAAATATGCTCAGAACAATTACTCTGGCCTGCAGTTGGGCCGTATCATCTAACACAAAGCCCACTCTACAAGAAAGTATTGATTATCTCATGTAGTTTATTGAATACCGCACTGAAAGTGAAAAACAGAAAGGCTGTCTGGGTGCAGAATCGATGTAAGTGTACTTGTTATTTATCCTCGTGGTTCCTGGGCTGACCGGGAGCCGTGGCCCCGTGATGTCGCTGTCCAGAATCACAAGTATCGTATCACATGGCGCTAGCTCGGAGGAAGATGAAAATTCAGAATTCCGAGTATGGTTTCCACTGAATGTATCACTTTTGCCCCATCATGAAGTAAAAAAAACCCAAAGTCAAATCATCGAAAGTCAGACACTGTATTTAAAGCTTAACGTGATGCTAGAATGCATTTAAATATGATATTCAAACACCAAGATGTAATTATTTCTGTGTACTTGATAATAGTTTTTATTCAGGTTTGGATAAATACTTTTCTATTTTAACTCAAATGCCAAAAAATGGAAATTATCCTTTTTTTGATCAATAAAAACAACCAAGAAGTTGGAAAAGGAAAATTAAATAATTTTTGAAGACTTAACATAGCTAAAACAAGTAAACCAGCTGCACTGATTTCAAAAAAGAATTATTATAAAGTGCTAGTTTATCAGATTTTTTTTACCCCATCAGAAGGTTTAAGTAGTAAAAAAAAAAAAAAAAAAAAAAGACACATCCTAAGATAATTTAATTAAAAATGTCGTATTTTTATATCTTAAACTTAAATTTTTACAGCATAAGGACCTTGTGAGGTCAGCATGGGTGGTATTGTTGATGACAAAATGAAACTTCTAGAAGTTAGGTAACTGAGGAATAACAAGTAAGTATTGCAGAGCTCAGTCTCTGGCCCAGGGTTCGGAACCCGAGCCCACTGCTCTTGCCTCCCACTTCGGTTTGTCTGTGCCATTTCTACGGTACATATTTCTTCTACCACCTCTCTTCTATCCCTTGCACCCCTTACAGGAAGACCACGAAACACTGACTTGCTCAGAGTGGCGATCTCTGTAGTAATGGCTTCAAGCAAGTTGGGCCTCCTGCTTTCCACGCCCCGCTTGTGCTCCTCTCACACTGAAGTAGGACTGGGCTTTGAAACCTGCTTTGGCCGATGGGACAGGAGCCCAGGTGAGGGAAGCACAGGTTTGATACAGTGCTTGAGCACTGAGGTATATGGGCCTACAACTGAGACCACTCACCATGCTGTGAAGATGTCTGGCTGGATCAAAGACCATGTCGTTGGAGAGGCCCAGATACCTCTCTGGCTGAAGAGAGCTGTGCACAGAAGCCCAGAGAAAACCAGGAGAAGGGCTGGCCAGCTTCATGAGAAACAATTAACCACTGTGGCTTTCAGCCACCAAGGCTTGGGTTGGATTCATGGCAACCTCCTTGACCCAGTTTACTCCAGACTATCTCTCTTTTAAAACTGAACATTTCCTGTCCCACAGAGCCCCTCAGTCCCAGGCAATCTGAACACTGGTCACCCTGGGGGTGGTTTACTTTGCAACAATAAATGATTGCTACCTTCCCTACTCAACTGAAATGTCCTCAAGGGCGGGAACCATGTCTTGTTCAGCTTTGTATATCTGGCAGCTCTTTATTTATTGCTTTTTAGGTAAGAGTTGCTCTTTTTTTTTTTTGGAATAAATATAACAAGAAGCTTTTGTACTATCAGTAAGAGTCTCTGGAAATGTGTGTGTTAAAGTTAACCATACACATGAATTCAGTGAATCCTCATGTAATCTTGTGATGCATATAGTATTAGCCTCATCTTACAGATGAGTAAAATGAGGCTCAGAAGGGTTTTAGTGATAGAGATATGAAGACCAAGATAAGTGTGTGTGTGTTTATACTCGAGGCAGGTGTATTATGTTAGGAAACAGAGAGATGAACGCATTCAACAGAGAGTCATTAAGTATGTACAAAGAGAACTAGAAATGGCTAAAACTGGCATTGCTTAAATTAAATAATGTACAGTCTTGGAGAGTAAGTTTGGTCCTGCCAAATGCAGTTACTGAAGTGCACGACCAATTGAAGTCATTAAAAGTCAATTATGTACTGGAATATATTAGTGCATCACATAATACAATTACATTGGAAGACATGTTGTGATGACTCAGTAAGAGTTGCCTGATGATGGCTCAAGGAGGAAGAAATACACAGTTCAATGGAAGAGAAATTCAGTGTGACTTAATCAGGGCAAGAGGGGAAGGAGGGGGGTGGCCAGGAAGTTATGATGTCTTTGATTCCGTCATTGCCCTACAATTCTTGCGGAGTATCAGTATCTTTCTAGGAGTAAGCCGCACTTTTGGATAATCACTTCATATTTTTAGATAATGCCTCTTTCCAACCCTCTAGGTAAAACATGCATGAAATATGAATTATCTAAAAGGCAAAGACTGTCTGAAAATAATAATCTTGCAAATTATCCTTTTAGAATATATAAATATGCTGGTATATTTTTTGCCTTAAAATTTTTCTTGCTCAGTTGCTACTTAATATATTGAAGATAATTCAGAGTGAATTCCATAGATACATGAATTAAAAATACTTACATAATTAAATTTATCTATCAACGTCATATCTGTATTAAAGCTTAAAATAAATTTCAAATCTTTTTATATAAAGCATGACTTATTTTGCTCCTTTTTGCATCTTTGGGTGGCTTTTCCATTTCTGAAAGATTTACATGAGGCAATATTTTAAAACAGAGGAGAAAAATCATAGTTCACACTGAATATTTTAAACTGGTTACATTTGGGGAAAATGGTTATAAACCTTGTTATTTCACCATGAAATTAAAACAACAAACATAGGAAAAAAATGGTGTTTATCCTCTGATATTGGAAACTTGAGCTCTGCTTCTTTACTGTAAACAGAAATTTGATGTAAGTCACATATGTTTAGAAAATATACTGTTTTATTTATATCAGTTAAAATCTGGACACAAAATTCAAAGCGTATTTGTAACATAAAAATTCTTTCCTTCAGGTTTTTAAAACTAGCATGGTGTTCAAAAGTTTGTCGTTACCAAATATCTTATTGATATTTGGAGAAAAATAAACACTTAGTTACAGCTACCTTTAAGGTATTTATTTTTATGCAGTGTTATCACAAGGCCAGCTGATTAATAATATATTATATGTAATGCTCACCAAAAATTTTACCATAAGCCCAAGTACCAACATGTATAACACTAGTATTTTTAAAATTTTCCTTTTTCTACAGTTTATAAACTCTAAAATCTAAGAAATGAAATTTTTGTAATGGCCTTTAAACAGTTACATTATAATAAAACATTTTAACTTGCAATCCTGAAATCATACACCTGGATATAAAATCTCTGTTAAATGTATTTGCCTTCTTTTCTGGTTTTTCTGTCAGATAATCTCTCCATGCATCCCAAACTACCACTGATTGGAATACTTTCATGTTAATTTTTTTTTTTTTTCATAAATAGCATGTTCTACTTCAACAAAATGTAGTACAAGAGATTTGTAAGGACTTAATGAAGGTTGACCCTTTTTAAAAGATGTTTTTAAACAGTGGACCTCTTTATCTTTTGACAAATAAGATATTTATTCAACATCATTATATTCTAGACACTGCACTGGGGCTGGCATTGAAACATTTTATATATATATAAAAATATATATATACACATACACATATATACATACATACGTATATACACACACACACACACACATACATAATACACACACACCCTACTCTCAAAGATAGCTGCCGGCTTGTTAGGCAAATCTCTTGAGGGTATTCTGAGATATTAGCCTGTTGGGTTCATGTTCTTTTTCCTCCTCTCAACGCTCACTGTGTTAAAGGCGAAACGTGTCAGCGCTACAAAAAGAGATCAGACCACCCTGGCCGGAGGCAGGGGAAAGAGCACTTCTTCCGTTCCAGGCACACGTGCCCCCGCCCCCAGCGTGCCCCTCCTCCTCCACTCCCATCGCCTCCACCCCCACGGACTGCAAAGAGACAGACAGACAAGACCAGGGGTCTTGAGAGCAGAAAGGCTGCACCCTCGCCTCCCAGCAGCGGGCCAGAGCGGCATAAAGGGCCCAACCGGAGACGGCCGTGCCGTGGGCGGGTGACGCCACGGGCGTCCTTACGAACACTGCAGGCCCTCAAGGGAGCAGAGCGCCTCCTGGCTTGAAGGGCAAACGCTACCTGCCAGTAGCTATCTGAGGGGTAACCTAGAGGGGCACAGGACCAGTGCCCAGAGGGACTGCAACCCCGTCATGCTTTGTCTGAAGGGTTCGGGGCCGCTCACAGGGAGAGATTAGCTTTGCCAAGCCTGCCGTGTTTCAGGCTTCCCTTCGTTTGTGCCCATGCAACATATCTGTAGTGCAAATCATAGCTAAAAAAGCTCAGCTCCTCTATGTTGGTAAGTTTTATGATGGATATTTACAAAAGTGAAATGCAGATTTCTGAGAAAGGAATCTTCCCCAGAATGGGGTAATTAATACTTCAGCACTGAATTCATATAAACATCAACCAAGCAATCCGGCTTGAGAGCTGCACACTTCCCTCTCTGTCACAAGTCTAAGAGAGGATTTTTGTTGTTGTTGTAAATTCCCAGAACAAATATGAAGCTGTATGGATCTACGTGTTATCAGTAAGACCATGCTCTACAAATATTTCTTTACTCATGTAGGTTTGTCTCAAGAAAGGACAGGAAAAAATACCACTAACCCAGATTGGGCAACTGATATTTTCCAGGCAATCTGCACACTATTTTATATATATATTATCTCATTTAAACCTTTCCAAGACATTGAGATATGTAACTCCCTATCTCCATTTAACAGATAGAGATATCACAGTCCCAAGGGTTTAATTTTTTGTCCAAGATGACAAGAAGACACTCAATAACACGATTAATCCTACTCCACATGAAGTAATATTTATCTTAATAAAGCTGTCAGAGATATCATGCAAGGTCTTCGGGCTAGGTTTTTAAAAACTCATTAACATGTTTTACCTCTATTTGTCAATTTCCTCTTTTGTTTAATTGACTTGGTTACATTTACAATTCAAGCAGATGAACTAGTATTTGAGTTCTGGTGGTTTAAGTTCAGCAGGACGTGCTTGGGAACTGGGAGCTATTATTATTTTTTTAAACAGCACGAGAGTGCACTAAAGGAATTCTTGAAGAGCTCATCCCTAACATCAACACAACGTTTTTCTCTTTCCTTATTTAAGGTCTGCCTTTGCCCACACGTACACACACTTTCAATAACTGGCCCACAATTTTTAACTTCTATTTTTGAGTTGGCTTGCTATAAAAATGCCCCACATTTTAACTTAGCACTTGTAATTATAAATACCTGACAGTCTGTTAAAATAATGTAGCTCAATTTATCACACCGACTCGGTTCTCATATCCAAATACCACCACGCCCTCTGCGGTCTCTCTCCTCAGCATCTCCAGAACCTAGCCTCCCCTCTCAGCTCCTGCCACCTCAGCTCCCGCCCCTAGAACCTTTCTCCTACACGAGTGTGATTGTGTTTAACCTAGCTGTCCTGTTTTAGTCTCTTCTAGAAATGAGCCAGCCTCTGGCAAAGTTGCCAACCTTAAACAATCTCTTCAGCTGTATCAAAACCTATAAAAATTCCCCTAACACATTAGATCCCTGCACTGGGGCTTTATCTGGCCCGAGTGTACCTGCTGATCCTCATTACTGACCTCTTCACTTACCCTCCCCACCCACCTGGAATTACATCTGGCCGCTTTATTTGCGTTTTATCAAATAGGCCATCCAATCTGATACTGTGACTGGACGTAAAAATGAATCTTTGCCTATATTCCCCAAATACTAAGGTTATTTACAAAATATGCATCACTTGACTTTATTTTTCCACGGGGAAATCAAAATGGTCAGTTTAAACAGATCCTAAGTAACACCCAGAACCTGAACTATAAAGCAGAACTATCATATATGAAAGTAAATTAGATGTAAAGGGAAAAACTGAAGGAACCCAGCAGAAGTTGAGCGATTTGAGCCCTTAGTCATGTTCACGAATTAGAGATGACTTCCTCAAAAAAGGCAACAAGTCTCCTAGCAGAAGGATAGATATAAATGCCATATTATCTTACTAAAAGGCATGTACATTCTTAATACTGCTTAAGTAAGATTGCAATTAGAAAACATTATGTTAGGAAAGAAATGCCCGCCCTTCACAAGAGCTTCCTGTGGAGAAGCTGGTTTCCAGCACTTTCCACCACCTCTCTTCACATCCAAAGCCCTTCCCTAACGTTATCTTCTTAATATATCCTCACTAATCCTTTGAGATTTTTCTGAGCCATTCCCCGATGTGGAAATAAAGGTCATTTCCAGTCATCAGACACTCTCTGCAGAATTCTAACCAACTTGAACTCAACTATTATTTCCTTGAATTGTAAAAATAGCTATTTTCCCCACAAAGAATCGGTTCTTGGTTATCTGGTTCAAGTTGGAATCATACATATTTTCTTCAGCAGAAAAGAAAAGGATGTGCTACATTTCACAATGCAAACTGAGGCCAACTGTATTTATTAAGCAGGAAAATTCTACTCTCTAGACAATGACATCGTCTTTGGAACAACCTGAGAAGTTTTACCTGTCACTTGGCTGAAGATGGTGACCAGTGAAAGAAGTTGTGTGAACACACACTTCCAGGCAATTCCAAAAACCAGAACCCTGGGGACTCAGTGTTTCTTACAGGTCCCCCACTCACCAAGACGCGCCTGACCCTTAGAGCACCTGCACCACATTCTGCATGCACACGCACGTGTTTGTTCAGTAAATGCTCAGTCAATTAATGAATATAACCGGCGGGGAGTCTAGGCCTGGGCAGTGCACGGCTGCCCTGACTCCTATACAAAGTTCGCTTTCGCTCTCCTGACAGTCCCGGAGTTTGCCTGTGGGTATTTCTGACTCAGTGGAGTTGCTGTTTGTCTGGGACCTGGTTATTCTCCCCCCAAATCCTCCTCTTCTCAGCTGAGAACCTTCTCTCTCATTTAAGCCGAGATAGCACTTTAAAGGAAAACGATTCCTTCGGACAATTACTGAGGGTACAATGTAAAAGGAAAGAAGTCAGCAAGTATCTAAATGCACCCTCGCTTCCTCCCCCTCCACCCGCCGTTCCTGTCCGTCAACAATGGAGAAGGGCTGGTCGTGGTCCTTTATCTTAAAAACCTGGAACATAACTGACTAGAAAATCCTTTTATACTTGCATCTGTTAAATTTCATGATAGAAGAGATTACGGAGAGAAAATAACAAAGCTCTAGTTTCCTCTCTTGTCTTTATGGGGACCAGTGCACTGATTCGAACTAATTTTATTTAAATTCTGAGCAGTGCCAGTAAGGAAAAAAAAACTTTCCAATTGACTTGGAAAACTTTATGGGAAAAATATCACGATCTTTTTCCTCAAATGGTTAAACTGGCATTAAGAGACATTTAGAACGAAGTTATAATTTTCACACTGCGCTTCCTCAAAACTACAGTTGTGTTTTAATGTGGCACTTTCTCTCTAAGTAGTACCACATGTTTTATAGACTGTAAGTTACTAATCAAAAGGGTAACTATGATTTAAATTTGAATATATTTCACTTATCTTAAAGGTAAGAGCTATTTTTAATTCTGTGCACTTTCAGATTTTTTTCACCTCTGAAAAGTAAGTCAAGTTTCCTTCTGGATATATATAATAAAGTGCCAACAACCTAAACACATTTTTAAAGTTAGGAGCTGAAAGGAAAAGATAGCAAGAAGGAGACTGCTCTATGAGATCACAACTTTGGTCTTTCTGTCTCAAAATCTGACGTCTGCGGAAAAAATCTAACCTCCGGCACTGGTCATTATCTGATAACTTACAACGTGAATGGAATGTATTTTTTCTTTGCATTTTCATGACTTTGGGGTATTCTTCGGGGAAATACATTTTGCAATAAATGTGTGTGGAAATATGCTAATAGAAAACCATGTAAGCATGACAGCAATTAATCACAGAAATACAAAAACTTTTCATTAGAACATGGATTTAAAAATATGTATGTAACAAAACTGATTTTGGCACCATAAGAAGAAAGAAGCCAAATAGCGCCTGAATTTTTCTTTTCAACCAGTTTTTCAGTAGATGTAAGACACGCCAGAGACCCAGCCACCTCTTTCAAAGGACAGCAAATACAGAAAAGCCTCTAAAGGGCAGCCTCAGTGAAGAACGGTATTCAGCATAATTAATCAAATCATCTTTGCAACCGAGCCGCCTTGTTTCCCGGGACTTGGACAGTGTTTTTCTATTCCTCATGTTTATGTCGTAGTTGGAGCCTCTCCCTGATGGAGTCTCAGCCCTTCCCATGACTCCCCACCAGTGAGGCTGGTAGCCTCATCTGTAAGTCCTGGATTTTTAGGCAGAAGTTGCCCTCCAATGACCTGGACCTCTTTTTTCCTTTCTTCTGAATAGGTATCACCCTGAGAGGATTAAGAAAAAAAAGGAGGTATTTCTTCCTTCCCTACTACTACTTTCCTTCTTTTAAAAAATTGTTCCAGTTAGAGTGTGTGTGTGTGTGTGTGTTTGTGTGTGTGTGTAAACGTATTAAACTCAGTCACTTTTAGTTCATTAGCCTTGTCTTAATTCATACTTCTTCTCTGTGAACCTTTTAAACCACAAATTAAACAATAAAATGTAAAGACCAACCTCTCCTTGGTAAAATCTGTTTGCAACACTTACTTTGAAAAATACAAATTTCTCAGGAGGCAAACTGCGAAAACACCTCTCAGAAGAAGAGGGAGCAGAAAATGAGAGGTTTTGGCACCCCCCACCCCAGCCTCTCACAGTATTCGCTGCAGGGACCTAAGGGGGTTGAGTTCAACACATCTGTGTGAATTACTGTTATCTACTAATGCGGAGATGACTTGATGAGGGGGAGAGAATCAACGGGAGGAGTTTAAGACCAGCCTTCACAGGAGGTGAAGAGAAATTAGTTCAACTAGGGCCTCCTCGGATGGATGGACGGATACCACGGGGACCTGTTCCGGTGACCGCAGGTCTGTGCTATGTTTGTCTCACTGCCTGAGGGATTTGCCAGTTAAGTGCTCCCGGACTAGGAGCTGGTCTCCAACTAGAGAAGAAGACGAAAGAGCATCATAAAAACACGTCTCAAACTTAAGAGATAATGAGGCATTCCTGAGAAGGTTGTCAGGAATACTCTAGCCAGGAAGTCAACAGGAGAGAAACTATGATTTTGAAACAATAGAGGAGAATAGAACCAGAGGCTAAAGGGTGATGAGTTACAGAAATGTTGCAGAGAAGGAAGAAGAAGTGAAATTCGAATTCTCAGAGCTGCATAATTACGATCTCTTCATTTTTCTTCTTAAACCACCTCTTTTTGGAGGTTGTTGCCAGTCATGTGAATCCTGATTCAGGGAAAGAGAAAAAAATTAATTGAGCATGCACCCTTAGTATATGTAGAATTATTTACTTAAAAATATACTCACACACTAATGTGCTAACATATGACATAAAAATTTACATAAAATATGATTCTTCAAAAATGAAACAAATACTTTAATATATTAAAAATTTACATAAAATATGATTCTTCAAAAGTGAAACAAATACTTTAATAAATCATTTATTGGCTAAGTGTACAAAAACTTACTTAATGTAAATGTTTTAGTATTTCTGTTGGAGCATCCAAATTTCCTTTCTATGGGAAGCGTATTTTGGTAATTGGGTTTAAGACGTGACATTAACATTTTAGCAAAATAAATTACTTTGAAAACACTTAAATACAAGTGGAAGGAACGTATCATCAACTATATTAATAATTATGGCATGTGTTTTTCAATCCACATGGAATTAGACTAAAATTTTGTTGAATTTTAGCTTTACATTAAATTTCTGTGTTCTTTGAGCCAGCTGTTCTTATGAACTGGTTAGAAAAATGGTTCCCAGATCTTTTTAATGTAACAAGCAATGAGAGTTTTTATGGGCGACATGTTTGTAACAAAACATTTCCAAATATCTATCTTCAAAATGCTCTCTTCTTGGCACAAGTTTCCTTCTCACTCACTGTGCAAAAGGTCATGTTTACCAAAAAGGGATTATAATTAAAAACAGAGTTCAGACAGCATGCAAGAGTGTGACTGTTTGAGAGCGCTTTAGTTTCCTTGATCCACCCAACATACACCAGATGAGAAGCTGAGATGAAAACTGTCAGTACCCTCAACCTGAGGTTTCCTCCCCAGAATCTTCCCAAGCAACATGAACATTTTGCAAAAGTTAGTTTTGCTGAGATTAAACAGTAAAAATAATAAATCAGATAACTTTAAATTTTACTTACTAGAAACTGAGGCTACCAGAATCCATTTGTATTGTATACAAAATAAACCTTTGTGCATGTCTTTATTGTTAAATACAAATAACTATAAACTGAAGTTCTAATATATTCTTCCTAGACTTTTGAGGATTACCTTTAGGACTCTTTGTATGTGTGCATTTCATTGTGAAGATCACTGGTTCAGAAAATTATACATTATTTTAACATGTGTGAGCAGGCTGAAAACCGTTAGGTTAGAGGTGGCGGGAGGCAGGTGGACAGAGAGAGGAGAAAGAAATGAACATCTTTATGCATGAGGCATTTCATCTATAACCAGTGAGGTAGCTGTTTCACTGAGTAGAGACAGAGCCTCAAAGGCATTAAATAACTTTCAAAGAGTCACAGGGTCATTAAGAACCTTACGCTACACTCTTTTGGAGGCGCCATCCCCATTAGTGACTTTCTGCTAAAAGAAGACAGAGATTTCTGAATGCAAAAGCGACATAAATAATGAAGTATCTTCCCTGAGGCAAGAGAGAACAGATCCAATAGTCACAATTGAAAGTTCCTGAACCTTAAACTCCTGATTAGATTCCTTTGATCAGAGAGAACAATGCTGTTACCTTTAACGCGTTAACCAGCCAAACAGCATCCACTCCCATTTATGACTCCAGCAACCACAACAAAGCAAAGTACTCCAGGTATGAACTACTTGCCAGAAATGATAGTAAGGATTCATTCAGTCAATACGTTTGTATTTGAAACATTTCTAGGTGTCAGGCACTAAAGTTACAATGGAGCAAAAACAGACATAGTCACCGATATTCTGTTATTGTCCTTTGAAAGATGAAGTAGTGAATTAAGTACTAAAGCCAATGTGTTCAATTATAAACAAGAGTAATTGTTATGAAGAAAAGGAGCATGGCATTATGTAGGTTAAAAATCAGGAAAACTGGCCAAAGGCATAGGTCATGGGGGCTTCTCTAAGATCTGAAGGGTGGTGTGGTGTTCTCAAGGGGAGAGTGAGGGGAGGGAGTGTCAGGCAGAGGGCACCACCTGTCAGGGCCTGACGATAGAGAGGGAATAGCATGATCCAGGAACAGACTGGAGGAAAGTGTGACAGGAGGTCAGAGGGTGAAGAGGACAGCGGTATTCTGTGTGTAATATGATGGAGATGCACGCAGGGTCCAACCAGGTAGGACTCTTAGAACATTAACGTAATGTTCTTTATACAAATAGCAAGACGTCGTCAAGGATTTCTGAGTAGAGAATGACATAGTCAAATCCATCTGGAACACACCGTGGCGGCTGAAACGTGTAGAACTGCAGGAGGCCGGGTTGAGCTGAGAATGGTGACTTAAGGAACTACAGAAGTGGAGTGAGAGCGTAATGCTGTGGTGTTTAACAGCTGAGATGAAGAGGGTTAGCATACCATGAAGAAAACAGGTAACCATGTAGTCATCCAGTAGAAAGAGAAAAAAACCTCTATGTTCCTGAGAAAGTAAGGGG
The DNA here is from genome assembly GCF_048773025.1 of Camelus bactrianus. NCBI lineage: Eukaryota > Metazoa > Chordata > Mammalia > Artiodactyla > Camelidae > Camelus > Camelus bactrianus. Next base: position 6,717,655 of record NC_133561.1, on the reverse strand, counting down.
GAGGGGTATGGGTAAGAGTCAACGATGAACTAGAAAGAGACCACAGGAGTATCAAGAAATAATTAAGATCTTAAATCTCAAGCTTTAAGCAAGGTTGCAATATCCCCAAATCAGCTGTATTTCTATATACTGGCAACGAACATACCAAAAATAAAATTATGAAAATGATTCTATTTAAATAGCATCAAAAAGAATAAAATACTTAGATAAAAAGTTGGCGGAGTATTATAAGACTTGTACACTTAAAACTATAAACATTGTTGAAAGGAATTAAGGTATAAATGAAAAGATACCCAAGTTTACGGATCTATAGAGATATTACTGTCGAGATAACAACACTCCTTAAACTGATTTATAGATTCAATGTAATTCCTATCAAAATGTCAGCTGGAGTTTTCAGGAAATTGACAAGCTGATTCCGAAATTTATATGGAAATGCAAGGAACTCAGAATAGCCTGAACATTCTTAAAAAATAAAAACACATATCTGAAAGATTCACAATTCCTGATTTCAAAACTTACTACAAAACTAGAATAATCAGACATTGTGGCATTTGCACAAGGACAGACATAGGGAGCAAAGGAATAGAACTGAGAGTCCAGAAATAAATCTTTCCACTTGTGGTCAGTTGATTTTTAACAAAGGTGCCAAGATAATTTGATAGGGAGAAAACAGTATTTTCATCAAATTGTGCTAAGAACTGGATATCTACATGTAAAAGAATTAAACTGGACTTAGCCCACATCATACACAAAAAATTACCTAAAAATAGATCATAGACGTAAGTCGAAGAACTAAAATTACAAAACTCATAGAAGACAACATAGGAATAAATATTTGTGAGTCATGTTAGCAGTGGTTTCTTAGATATTACACCAAAACATAAGTGACAGAATAAAAATAAATAAATCTGACTCCAACAAAATTAAAAAGTTTGTGCTGCAAATGATGCCATCAAGAATGTAAAAAGACATCCCCCAGACAGGGAAGAAATCTTGGTCAATCATTTATGGTAAAATTAGATACAGGATGATAAATAGTATGAATACATATCATCCAGCCAGACACTTGGGAAACAGAACATTTTCAGTTATGATCTCTCTACAATTATTGTTTTATTTTCTTTGATTCCATTTTTTTTTTTAATTGAAGTACAGTCAATTACAATGTGCCAGTTTCTGGTGTACAGCACAATGTCCCACCCATGCATTTACATACATATATTCATTTTCATACTCTTCTTCGGTTAAAGAGTACTATAAGATACCGAGTGTAGTTCCTTGTGCCATACAGAAGAAATTTGGTTTTTTTAATCTATTTTTATACATAGTGGCTAACATTTGTGAATCTCAAACTACCAAATTTATCCCTTCAAGCTCAGGCTGATTATATGACTTGTTGGCCAGACAGAAGTAAGAACTGTAAGAGCCACAGCTTATAAAGCTAGAGACAGGTCCGTCAATGACAAGGCTTCCACTGCCCAGTCGCCCACTAGCCATTACGTGACATCAACTTAAATTTACTTTTTGATAAGCCACAGAATGTCGAGGCAAAGGAAAAGAACATTTTAAAGGTTAGAGCTGTATCACGCCAAAGGACACGTTGGAGGACTTCTGGGTTTTATTTGGAAAAATATAACCAGAGGTTATGACAATGCTATTGTTTCTTTTGTCATTTATTCTACTTTGATATTTGATCTGATTAGGAAAAAGGAAAAGAAGGAAGTAGGTCACGTCTGTTGTCATTTTGCTCTAGAGATAAATCAGAGTAGGAAGAAATCAGACATAGTGTAACAGCAAAGGCCACCTAGAACAAGAAATAATCCTGCAATTTCTACATTTTCTTGATAAGTCTTGTGAGTAAAATCTTGGTATAACTCAGCAAACAAAGCAAAGTTAAATTTATATAAACTAGTAGTGTAAAAATCTATTTAGCGTGCTAAGGAACAAATGTTGATTTATTTATTTGTCCATATACCATTTGCATGAGTTTATTGTGAAATTATGTGTCAAGACTTTTACCAGACACTATCTCAAAGTATTTACCTTTAAAGAGTTCATAATTCAGCTGGTAAAATAAGTGATGAGAAATCCTTAAATAGTTCTCTAGACTTTTCTGTCATTAGTAAATATCATTTCTTGTTCCTAACATAAGGGGTAACACCAGAGAGAAGGGTTTCTTGAATTAATTCCTGACATCGTCCAATTGACAGCTTCAAGGGGAACAAAGAATGCTTCTATTTATGTCTGTGATATAAAAAAAAAGGATAGAAAAATTAATAAAACCCTCCTGACCATCATACCCTGAAGGCAGCAGTCAGGAGGCCTTCTGCCGTACATAGCAGAACACATCAATGCAAGCCGACTTACACTACAGCAAATGCTGGAATGTTACCTCATGTCATATTATTCAAGTAATAAGAGGTCGAGAGGCAGCATGCGCTCCAGGGTCAGGCCCTCGGTTCTCTGTCTCTGACATTCTCCAGCTCTGCTCTCCCCCAGCAGCTGCTAGGGAACAGCTGGTAGCAAGACTGACAGACTGCAGTAGCCTCAGGTATGAGAACCCAAGCAGCAAGTCTGGGAGAAAACAGCAGCTATCGAGTCTCTTTCTTACAATGAAGGACACGTCTCCTCACTGTTGGGTTAAATATTTCACTCTTAACCCAATCACTGGCAAGAAGAATGAGATGACCATAACTAGTTCAAAATTTAAAGAAATTTAAACCACTTAAGGTCTAATCCTGAAACTAAGGATGCAGTCGCCTTGGTCATGAAAAAAGTGGAATGTTTTTTTAAAAAGTCAGTGTTCTGTTAGGAAGACTGAAGGGTTGGGTAGGTAACCAACAGTATTCACTACTGTTGACCCTGTGCCAATTTATTTCAAGCTTCTCTCTCTCACCATAGCTCCATGGTTCTAGAATCTTCGTTTCAGAATTTTTGCTTCTGTTACTATTTTCTTTTCTTCACACTCTTCTCTGTCCTGCAAAACTGTTTCTCTTACCCACTGAATCAGCTTCTATACGTAAATGTACAGAGCTGCACTGTCCAATATGGCAGCCACCAGTCACATACCACTACTGAAGTGGAAATTAATTAAAATTTAAAATTCAGGCATATTAGCCACATTTCAAATGCTCGAGTCACACGTGCCAAATGGCTAAGATACTGGAAAACACAGATTTATAAACCCTACCTATTATTGTAAAAAACACTATTGGACACGAGTGGACTAGAATGTCACAAACTGTTTCTAAGTGCACAGTTAAGTAAAGCACGCTAAAATCTACTGCTTACATATGAAAGTGGAATCCTTCCAGAATAGATTCAGTTGCAGGAAGAAGAGCTATTCACCCTCTCTTTTATAAAGAGGTTGATTTTTCAATTTCAAAAATATGGAGGACAAGATATTCTGAAAGACAAAAAAAAAAATGACAAAACTTCTTTTTTCAAAACAAATAAATTCTGGCCAAATATAATAAATATTCTTTCAATGAATAACTGAGCTTATAAGAAAGAGTTGAGCATGGGAGTCTCCAAGGTACCTGCAGATTTCCCAGTCTTAGAAACCTGGAGACTAGGTTTTTAAGCGCATTTTAATATTAGGCAACAACAATTTTGGTGGTAATCGAACATTGGGATCTCTACATAAACTTGGAACAACTGAATTGAGCTTTTTTATTATTATTGTTTAGGATTTAAAGATTCTCTCAATGATCACTTATGAACTATTGACTGCAACATATCTGAATATTCATTACCTTTATTTTAATAATTCATTAAAAGTCCAATTAGCATCTGTAGGATTTTTAGTTTGATGGCAACTGTAAAGTATGCCACATGGAATTTTTGGTCTTTTAAAAAAATTTCTATACTTTTTGTTTTATGATAACACAAATACCTCATCAAATAGCAAGTCTGCAGGATGGAATCTGGGAATTTATATCGTTCAGCTGTATCCTCAGTAGTCACCAGGGGACATGGAGCTAGACTCTGTGAAATAAACATACTCAAAGTCTTACAAGGGAAACCAAGCAGAGTCTTTATATAAAACTATATGCTGAGTGTATTTAATCACAAACAATACCATGCATTTTATAGCACTCTATGGTTTGCAAATTACACTTTTTTTCATCCAAATTATATGACAACTTTAGAATGCAAGTTGTGCAGGTATATTATCATTACTTTGCTTATCAGGAAGCTGGCATGAAGCCCCTTAAGTGTCACATGAGAGACACATCATATTATATTCTTTGCAAAATGTGATTCAACATTTTTATCAGATGCACGTAATGCCAAATTTATAGATTTTGTGAGTTCTGTAGGTTCAATTTTTTAATCCAAGAACAGCCAACCATTGGGTAAAACAGAGATAGACATAGTCAGAATCCGAGGATTGAGATGTTCCAGAAACAACCATCCGACGTCCCTCCCTTGTCTCTGTGTTTTATCAGTTCTGAAACTGCCATCACGTGGACCCTGCGATGAATTAACAATCAAGGCACAATTACAGCATAAACTTGTCTCTGGGTAAATGAAATCTTCCCTGAAAGGAGGAGAGCAAGCCCTGGCCCAATCTCTTAGTAATGTCAACACAAGTTGGCTCTTGTGATCTAATTTCACCTTGAGATACTGAGACAAGAGACCTCGAGGAACTGAGACCACCGAAGACTTTCGGTAGCAAGCAGGCAAGAGAACGGAGGACACACAGGACAGAGGCAACCTCTGCAGGCCTGCCCAGGATGAAGTCCCAACTAACCGCTGGGTCCAAGAGAGCGCAGGACATGGTTGCAAGACAATCGATCAATCAATCGCTCGGTCAATCAATAAAAAGGCATCATCTGCCAATTTCGCAGTTTTATCACAGAATAATGCTGTTCTCATATTTGGACAGTTAAATCTGCTAAGATAGCTTCTATATTCACTGAAAATGATAACTTATTTCCTTGTAAAGACTTCTTAAGTCTAAAAATGCACTTATCCTTCCTTTGTGTCCTCAAGAAAGACACATGGCTACTTCTCTCTTTAAAATTTCATTCTTCATAACCTGTACTGGATTAAATTTTATCCTGGAGAATTGTGTTCTTCTATAAATTACATACTTTTCCAAGACAAAACATCATGAAACGTCAGACTCATCCATGCCTCTCCTTTTTCCTGCCCACAAATACGATGCTAAGTCCTCTGCATTATATTTCTGTGTATACCCTGTCCTACCTTGATCCCCTCATAGGCTACTCTGCTGGGCATCTTTACTTGCCTTTTGCTGTATCTGTCTCATCCCTGATTTATTTTATTGTGCAGCTGCCACACTGCCTTTATGACACATAATTTTACTCATGTCATTTCTTCATTCAAAAATCTTGAAAATTTTCCACTGCTCCCTGCCCCAAACTGTGTAATTGCAGGCTTGCATTTGACGAGTTTTACAATTAGACAGCCTTACTTTCCCGTTATGTTTACCAGTGTTTCCCCAATCACTATGCTCAGGCTAAACAGAATGGTTTTTTTAAGTGTTTTAAATCTCACACAGTTTTTCATAGGATTCAGTACTCCTGGAATGTCTCCTGTGACCTTCTTCTCTTAGTTAGTTACTCTCCATGTTTTAAGACCCATCTCAAGTGTCATCTGAAAATGATGTCTTCCCTGGTACCAGGAGATTCTTCCTCTGAACTCCTGCAGAGTCTTGTTTATAGAACACATTACTTTCAGCTTTATCATGTAGCCATTTATTTTTCCCGCATACATTAGACAATTCTTCAAGAAGGGGGTTTTACCGATACAACTTTTAAATCCTCCACAATGCCCAAAAGGGAATGATGTGCTACACAGAAATCGGGTAGAGCTTGGCTAAATTTCTAAAACAGCCACCTGTTACATCATAAATAAGTTAATGTTATCAAAGGGATTTCCTTGCAAATCCTCATGACAACAAATGACCTAGATACGTTTTGTTTCATTCATCCATTTGCTAATTCTACATGTTTTGAGGATGGAGTACTGAACAATACAGATGCTATCCTTAAGAAGGCCAGTCTAGAAGGAAAGACAGAAGGAAAATAAGTCTAATGAGTTGAAATTTATATTATGATACTGAAAGAAATGTAATCAAATTCTATCAGAAGGCAAAGCACTTATCTTTCCAGACTGCTCACAAATACAACAGTGTCTAATCTCTGACACCTTTTAAATCAGAACATACACAATATCTCCTTTTTGGAAAAGAATTAATCATAATATTCTAAGTCAGTACATAAATAGAGACATTGTTCTTTCTTATCTTTGTCACCCTCTGTGAGATTAACATATTAACCCATTACTAATCTTTTCAAAATGTACGTATGCAAAAATATTATGTCATTTTCCCAAGTGTTTGTATTCTGTTGATTGATTACATTTTCATTGTTCTTACCTTAACTAGATTCAGTAACCCTTTGGGAAGAGCTGCAAGCAATGTCAAGAAGTTTCGGTATGTTGATTTTCTTAGTATGCAAAAGTGGCTTGGTGTATTGTTTTATTCGTTGAAATCACTTTTTTTTTCCTTCCAAAAAGAAATCTAAGGGGTCCTGCAACATATATTTCAGTGGTGTACCCTCAGTTGTCTTTCAATGAGTTGTGCTTAACTAATTTAGAGGGAGGCTAAAAAACTAAAAATGAATCTAAAGATGGAAAAATATCAAGAGTAGGGGCACCTGTGGCACTTTATAAATCATCTAGAACAATATGCAATATAATTTCAGTTTTATACAGTGCACTGCTCAGTCGATAGGCTAAGCTACTCCAAGGAAGATGAATGCAATGGCTCAACCAGTTGAGAACTTCACTTATCTCCCACATACCAATCCAGTGATGGGCAGTCAGTCTAGAATCCTGTTCCACAACATCATCCAGTGATCCTAATAGCTTTTCCCTTGCTTCTTAGCCTTGTCACACCCACAGTCAAGCCAGTAACAAGACAAGAGGAAATCGGAGGACAAGTAATGTTTTCATAAAATTATGATGTAGCAAACTCATTACTTCCAGCTGTAGACCCTTGACCAGTTCCTAGTCACATGGCTGCATCCAGCTGCAAAGATACCTGGGAAATGTGCTTAGCAAAAACTCAGGGAGCCCATTAATCAAAGAGAAAAGGAAGGACTGGTTGCTGTGAGGCAACACAATTAGCAGATTCTGCCACACAATTGACATCTCAAAAAAAAAAACAAAAAACAAAAAACCAACTTAGCTATAGGAAGATAAAGCAAAGCTCTATAGAGTAAAGTAAATATATTGGGAATTTGAGAGAAAAACAATCCTAATCATAGTTATGTGATGATGGACTCTGAAGCTATCGATTTTTACCGGGGAGAAAGAAGTCGAAGTCACCGATGCATGCTCTCTGAATCTATCAGTGCAGCAGGGGACTCTGGATAAAAAGATTTATAATGCCATGAGCAATGAGAAGCAGAAGTTAATTTTATCCTTAAAGGAAAACATTTTAAAGTACCGGAAATAGTGATGTACCTTACAATCTTGAAAGGGAGAGAGAGAAAATACACTACGCACATGAAGGAGAGAGCACTGATAGTACATGTTACTCCAAAACTGAAAAAAATTAGATTCTGTAATAATCTTTACACAGCAATGGATGATATGCTGGCAACAGTTTGTATCAAAGGAAAATTAAGGTGAGAAAACTATAGTTAGCATTTTGAGCCGATCATGGGTGACTTCCTCAGAAAGTGTACTTTCAAAATTATTTCCTTAGTGTCAGAGTCTGAGACAAACAGTGTAAGACACAAATATTGGGTTTAATGAACCCAAAATCTGAGTTTATTTTTTAAAGACTTGCTAAAGATGACAAGTGTGTAAATCACAGTGCCCTTGGGTAATTACTGGTGTCATTAATACTGTTACAGTCAGTATTTTGAAGACAAAATGAGTGTAAGCTAAAGAATGTAGTTAGAAATTCAAATCTTATGTTTTCCATTTTTTCTTAATCTAATTTACTCTTAACGTTCGATTAGAAATATATTATGTCTCTAAATATTAGGTAATGATATTAAGGCAATTAAAGCAATATTATCTAGAAATTTCTAAAAACCCATCCTTAAATGGAAAGGAGAAAGTGTACATAAAGAGTAATCATTATGCATTTCAACTGAAGCAATAAAGGTCTCCACTGAAGTTCAAGGACAAAACTTTTGTATCTTGAAGTCGTTATTTTTGTTGTTGTTAACTGATGTTCCACCTCCTTAAAACAAAATACAGGATCACCATCCTTTTGAGATCATACAATTCATTTGGCCCACTGTCCATCAGTGTTCCTCAGACTTTACCAGGAGTTAGAAGTTTCCTCTGAGTTCTTAAACATAAGTTCCTTTGTGAACAGTGGCATCCTTCCAGATAAGCATGAGCAATTGGGACCAACACCCATAAATATAGAACAATTTTCCTTCCACAAAGGTGAGGATCTTGCATTATTGTCCTTACCTCCCAATAATCTTGTATTATTATCTTTGACCTCTTCATTATCATTTTCTCATAAACTAACCATAATTTGTTCAAAATAATAAGGTTGGATAAGGCAGGGAACTAGCCATTTTGAGCACTTATGAAGTACAGACACGGTGTCAAGGGCTTTGCACATGCTACAGATCTTTTTTCATCTCACTAAATCTTGCCAAGGTAGATATATTAGCATTCCCTCTTTAACAGCTGAGAGAACCAAGGCTCAGCTTGCTTGAGTTTACACAGGAATTAAATGATGGAGCTGCAATTCTTGATATAAGTCCATGCAAGTGAAAGAAAAGCAGGAAAGATAACCATATAAACTCAAGCTTTATTTTAAAATTTACATTATTTCTTGCTGGGTTTCTTTTTCTTTTTTATATATATATATATATATATATATATATATATATATATATATATATATATATATTTTAATTTTTTTGAAGTGTAGTCAATTTACAATGCTAGTTTCAGGTGTACAGCAAAGTGATTCAGGTATACAGATTATATACATTCTTTTCAGATTCTTTTCCATTATATATTATTACAGGAAGTTGACTATAGTTCCCTATGCTACACAGGAGGTCCCTGTTGTTTATCTATTTTATGTATAGTAACGTGTGTCTGTTAATCCCCAACCCCTAATTTATCCCTTCCTACCCTTTCCTCTTTGGTAACCATAGTTTGTTCTCTATGTCCATGAATCTGGTTTTGGTTTATAAATAGAATTCGTATCATTTTTTTAGATTCCACATATAAGTGATATTATATGATATTTGTCTTTCTCTGACTTACTTCACTTAATATGATAATCTTTAGATGCATCCATGTTGCTGCAAATGGCATTAGTTCATTCTTTTTTATGGCTGCGTAGTATTCCATTGTATAAATATACCACATCTTCCTTATCCAGTCATCCATGTCTTGGCTATTGTAAACAGTGCTGCTATGAACACTGGGGTGCATGTATCTTTTCAAATTAGAGTTCGCTCCAGATACATGCCCAGGAGTGGGACTGCTGGATCACATGGTAAGTCTATTTTTATTTTCTTAAGGAACCTTCATACTGTCCTCCATAGTGGCTGCACTAATGTACATTCCCACCAACAGTGTAGGAGGGTTCCTTTTTTTCCACATCCTCTCCAGCATTTATAGTTTGTGGACTTTTGAATGATGGCCATTCTGAGTGGTGTAAGGTGATACTTCATTGTAGTTTTGATTCTCATTTCTCTAATAAATAGCAATATTGAGCACCTTTTCATGTGCCTGTTGGCCATCTGGCTGTCTTCTTCAGAGAAATGTTTCTTTAGGTATTCTGCTCATTTATGGATTGGGTTGTTTGGTTTTTGATATTAATTGCTGGATTTATTAAATTCTGCCTCTACAGACTATGAGCCCTTCATGAGCAGACTATTTTTTGTGAGTTTTTTGATTACTGTTTTTGCTTTGTTTTGTTTTCCAGCAGCAACAATTAGAACACTCAATAGAACACAGTCAGTGTTTGTGAATTTATTTTAAACTGCTGATATTTGAATGTGTTGGAATTTGTACCATTACTTGGAGCCATAAAAGACTGTCCAAATCCCTAACTCTTCCAATGGGTAATCTGAGGTCCAGAAATGACTGTTCTCTTCAACACTGTTCAACTAGAAATGGCAGAGACAGGATTTGAACTTATGTCTTCTAAAACCAGTGAAATTCCCACCACGTTGTTCTCCTACAGAACATGGCCTCCATAAAGGCAGAAGTTTTAAACAGTATATTGTTTTATAGTTTCTGCCTGCACTGGTTTAAGAGCATCTCTTCTACTTGGTCTCTGGACTGCCTTTTGCCAGAGAGAAGTTCACCAACTCAAATTTCAGAGAGCTCCAAGAAGAACATATTTTCTTTGACAGGGTCTTGACCATTAAATTACCTTCACTTTTCTTCTGACAAAATTCAAGTTTATTAAGTTTCAGGATGTTGCCCAAGGACTATGGCTAAATATAAGAGAAAGATTTATGCTTATAAACAGTTATTTTTCCTTTATTGTGGAAGAAATCTCAAGAGAAATATCAAATAAACCAAGAGAACAAAAAAATGAAAATTTAAAATAAAGTGTGAGTTCTCCTCATAACCCTTCTTAGCTCCATTTTTCATGTATATGTGTATATTATACATAAAGCTTATTTATAAAGATAAATTACACATATATATTTATATAGACTACATATACATGTAACTTGTATAAAGTATATACATACATAAGCCCCTTTCTTGCATTTATATCATGATGTATCATCATGAACAAAACCTAGTGCTTTATAATTGTGTGTTCAGCTTTTGAGTGGAGAAAAGTAAGAAAATGAACATGAGTTCAGTCTCTGGACCCAATCACAGTAACATCTACAGTCTGAAAAGGTTTTTTATATTCCACTTTCTGCCTCTATGTATTTACCAACTCAGAACATTCCTCTAAATAATGTTTTCAGACCGTAATATTGAAAAAGTTGAAAGGGACACCCATTAAGCCATCCGGTCCCAATAGTACATTATACACGAAATTAGCTACAGCATTACCTACAGATGAGAAAGCTTTAGTCAGCAATATTAAAGCCATATTATAGTTCAGACGGACCAGCCTGAAGCTGACTTCCTTAAGCCCTCTGAACTCCAGGTGAAAAATGATCTATGTTCAATTTTAAAAAATAAACAAATGAAAAAGAGGTGATTTTTGGCTAAGACTAAACCATATAGTTATTTTCCTCTCATTGTTTTTTCCTCCAGTGTTTTTTATATATATATTCATATATATATATATTTTTAATTGAAGTAGAGTCAGTTTACAATGTTGTGTCAACTTCTGGTGTACAGCATAATGCTTCAATCACACATGGACATACATGTATTTGTTTTCATATTCTTTTTCACCATATTTTTTCCTCCAGTTTTATAGAGACATAATTGACATACAGCACTGTATAAAATTAAATGTACAGCATAATGATTTGACTTGCATAGATCATGAAATGATTATCAGGATAAATTTAGTGAACATTCATCATCTCATATAGACATAAAATTAAAGAAATTAAAAAAAAACTTTCCTGTGATAACTCTTAAGATTTATTCTCTTAACAAGCTCCATTGTACATTACCTCTCTAGTACTTCTTTAATTATAACTGGAAATTCATACACTTTGTCTATCTTCATCAGTTCTCCTCCCCCTCACCCCTACATCTGGTAACCACAAATCTGATCTCTTTTTCTCTGAATTTGTTCATCTTTTTCTGAGTGTCATTGACCTAGAACACTGTGACAGTTCCTGGTATACAAGGCATACAACCCAGTGATTCGATACTTCTATACGTTTCAAAACGATCACCATGTTAAGCCTAGACACCACCTGCCACTACACACAGATACCACATCATTACTGACTGTATGCCCCCTGCTGTACGTCTCAGACTCATGACTCATTTATTTTGTAACCAGAAGTAGGTACCTCTTAAAAGTCCCTCATCTGATCCCTGCCCCCCACCCCCCGACTCCCTCCTCCCTGGCAACCGTCTGCTTGTTCTGTGCCTAGGACTCTGTTTCTCTTTTGTTAGGTTTGTTCATTTATTTTGTTTTTTAGATTCCACATATAAGTGAAATCACACAGAATTTCTCTTTCTTTGTCTGACTCATTTCACTTATTTCCTTCTGTTATTTTAAATATAGAACTTAAGAAAATGATACACTAAACAAACAAACAAACAAAAAAAAACAAAAAACACCTGACAGATGAACTGAACCTAAGTGGTGTGTGTGCTACCGAGAGTCAGGCTGGAACAGAATGAACATGGAAAAAAGGACTGTCACAATCGCATCTTTAAACGTTTTTCTCATAGAAAAGCCTCTGTTTTTCATTATTATTTTATGTACCTATTACACAAAGTGTAAGCAATGTGTAAATATTTGTGGAATTAAGTAATAAATGTCCAAAATATTGTTGAAAAGAAAGAAAGGAGTGGCATCTTTCACAGAATCCTTGGCGAAACAAGGAAGTTGGCTGTTTCAGTTGTGTCTCGTGATAGGATTCAAGTACCCACTGGGAATTAAATGTCAACTCTTATTGCCAGGAAACAGTAGCAGGTAAGATAATTTCTAATTTGAATTTTTCTCATTGTATATGTATCTTGTACAAACAGCCATAAACTACAGGTATTATGTTGTTTAATGACTTTTATTTAAAAAGGAAAAGAAAAAAACCCCATAAAACATGATTTCCTCAACATTAAGACGTGGCAAAAAAAAAAAAAAAGTTTGTTTCTTTTGATAGTCTTTATTTTATCAGGCAAAAACAAAACAAAAAAAATTCCATATTCCATTATGTTTCTCTCTTGATGGGATCTCCAAAAGATTTCAGAACTAAGTTTGTGCTTTAAATGACTCTCCTTGGGGCAGGAGCGCCATTGTGTTATTTCACTTCTCCCTGTCCGCCACCAGAGTCCTGTCCTTTCACCAACAGATTATGGTAAAAATATTAACGAGTGAATAAGGAAACTCATCTGCATATCTTATGAAGAGTTTCAAAAAATCCTTTATCTGGAATGGAGTGCTTAATGAAGTGACAGACAATGTAACAGTATTACTCAGTGAACTATTACAAAGCATAATCACAGTTCAATTTTCGAGCACTGTGCTGGGGCACAGCACTTGAACAGAAAAGTGGAGGAACCACAATTATGTCACAGTGCACATCCTGTGTAAAGCCACTCAAATCCAGAAAGGTTACTGTCTCTTGGGAAGCCTCCATCAAGAGCCCTTTTAGTCATTACCTTCCTCAAGGCATTGCTGTTTCTGCCTCTATAGTTTTGACGGCTTTTGAACTAATTTATAAAAATGGAATTAAATTGTAGACTTTTTCGACTAGTTTCTTTCACCTAATATGTTTGTGAGATGCCTCTGCGTTGCTGCATGTAGTGACAGTTCCTTCTTTCCATTGCTGTAGAGTATTCCTTGTGTGAATTCCACTATTAATTTATCCCTCCTATTGTAAGTGGACATGAGGGTTATTTCTAGCGTGTGGTTTGTACAAACAAGTCTGCCAACATCATTCTGATGCGTATCTTTAAGGACACGTGTGTGTGCCACTCTCTTGGAATTACCAGGTCACGTTTTTTTGCGCATGTTCAGCTTTAAAGATAATTTGCACACAGCTTTCCAAAATGGTTCTAACAATTTACACTCCCATCCGAGCTGTGTGAGGGACCTTGCTGCTCCACAGCTTTGCCTACAATTGATACTGCTATTTCTTTTAAAATTTTTAGTTATTGTGTTAAGGGGTTAAGTTTTAATTTTTATTTCTCTAATGACTCAAATTTGTAGGTATCTTTTAATAGTTTATCAGCCATTAAGATAACTTCTGCTATGAAAGATAACTATCACTTATATGTGGAATCTTAAAAAGTGACACAAATAAACTTATTTACAAAACAGAAAGAAACTCAAGGACACATAAAACAAACTTGTGGTTACCAGGGGAGTAAAAGGAGTGGGAATAAACTGGGAGTTTGAGACTTGCAGACCCTAACTACTGTACATCAAACAGATAAACAACAAGGGCCTACTCTATAGCGCAGGGAACCATACTCAGTATCCTGTAATAGCCTACAATGGAAAAGATGAGAAAGAATATATATGTGTGTGTGTCTAGCTGAATCACCCTGCTGTACACCAGAGACTAACACAACATTGTAAATCGACAACAATTTTAAAAAAAAGCACAGAGACAATTAATATTTTCACAGTCTTATGTAAAAAGTGAGCAAAGACATCTGTAAAAGAAACTAAAGATGACCTCTGTTATGAAGTGTGCTTCTTAACCTTGTTGCTTGTTTTTTTTTTCAGTTGGGCTGTCTTTTTCTTGATTTATTTATGAGTTCCTTCTATGTTCCGCACGCACATCTTATGTCAGATTCTATATTGCCCATATTGCCTCCCACTCTGTGGCTGGTATTTTCATTCACTCAAGGAGTTTATTGAAAACACACACACAGTGATCTTACACATTGGAAAAAGAGAGCAAAGATCTCTACAGGGTATCAGATAACCACAGGTAAGAAAGAAATCATCTTAAGACCGTGGTATAGAGTGGGAGCTCAGTATGTATGTGTTGAATTAATAAATGACAGCATACATTTCAATTCTGTTCAATAAAGTCCTTACCAAAATATCACCTCAATATTTTATTCAATCTAGTAACGGCAGTTTTCTAGGAGAAAAAAATCTCGAATGAGGAAAGTTTTGAAATATCTCAGAGGTTTGAGCGTTTCCCATTGACCAAAGGAGAGATGTGTGGATTACTATTCCTGAAAATTCTGAAGAACTAATAATTTTTTCAAATTTTTTCAAATTATTAGTCCAAGTAAACATGCCATACACTGTTTTACTTTAACATTACATCTAACTGAAGACAATATATTAAAGGAAAAAAAAAAAACACTGAGAGGATAAAAACACTAAATAGACAAGGGAATGGAACAACACTGTATCTCATTGGAAGACTTTAGAACGAGACGATTTCATGTCGAATGCAATGTTCACAATTACATCTAACAGGAAGACCATGATGACTACTCAACTACCATACAGTCATGTATTAAAAAAAAAAGCTTTATTTTCAAACTGCCTTGGACGATGTTCCTGGTTTCGTTTTTGAATAAGTTGCAAGAAACCTCAATAAAAACCTCCATTGCAGATATGAATGTGAATAAAACCCTGTGCGTGTGAACAGCTGCTCCTGCACTTTGAAAATTGCTTGGTTGGAGGAATAGACATAAATCTATGTAAACAAAACAAGCGTTTTAAAAAGTCATTTTAATTTTGTGAATACTTCCTATAGCTCTTAAATATTTCAATAGTTGCAATCAATTAGGGAATCTATTAAAATTTCCTATTGTCAACTTTATCATGTCATAAATATGTTACTTCTCAAGGTGAAATAATAAAAAGGACCATTTAAGGAATGAGACATTCCTTTAAAGTCAAGCCTTTTAACAGCGGCATAAAACACGTACATCTGCAGTGACTTCACTAACATGGTCACCACTGACATCTATTGGCAAAAGTAAGCAGACAAATTTTGGTTCACTTACAAACTGGGTAGCATTTTTTAAGGGCTCTAGTTTGAATATTAAAAGTTTATTTAGAAATTAATGTTCAGTTATAGCTTTGGTTAAGTTATATAACAACAGGACTATTTAAAATCTGTAACCCCAAATACTGAAGTTATGTTAGAAGTGGCTTAAATAGCTGTCATCTTATGAGGAAAAAAAATTAAAAAGCACCAATTTTGTTGTTGTAAAAAAGATTAAACGTGTAGCTGGAGAACAAGTTTCAAATTTGGAAAACTTTATTTGTTAATTTTCCCAAAGATTAGTTAAGCTCATCAAATACATGGTACTCTTAATTCTTAAAAATAGAAAAGCCAAGGTGTCTTCTGAAATTAGCAAGCTAGTCTGATTATATTTCATTTCTTTTGCACACTTTTGTGGGCTTTTCACTGTCTTTATTCCATCCTCTTCTCTAACTCCCCCCTCCCACTGCGTACCATTTCCTTGACTCTATCCAGCAACCTCTTCCAGTATTTTACAACTTTAAGACAATGAGGTTTTATCAAAGAGTCTTTACACTAACAAGCGTCTGGGTGTAACATCATTGATTTGTATGTTAGGAAAAAACTTTTACATGTCTCTACATACTAAAAATGTTTTAGCTTCCGTGATTCAAAAGTTAACAAAGACAAAAACCCCAGTTTACCTGGAGTTCTCCACTCAAGTAGCGAGAGAGAAAAAAGTCAAAAAAACAGGCTAGTTTGCCAGATGGTATAAATGCTATTGTGTGTATGGATTAAGTGACACAGGCAGGGGGCCCCAATCATAAGGGCAGCAGACAGGCTGCACCGTATTAATGTGTTAGACGTCACTTTCAGGTGAGGTCTCACATGTGAGCAAATCAGGTGAGGTGGTAAGTCACCAAGATGGTCAGGGGAGAAATGTCCAGAAAGAAGGACACGTAGCTGAGGAAGAATGAGGGCTGGAAAAACAGAAGGTGGCAACGAGACCCATGTCACTGGAGGGAGAGAGCCAAAGGTCGTGTGAAGGAGACAATGTCAGAGAGGTGACGGGGGACAAATCCTGGGGGACTCAGCTCACTCCAGCGCGCAGCTGTAGCACCAAGTGGGATGGAAATGGGAAGGTCTGAGTGGAAGAGAAATACGATCTGACTTACATGCAGATATTTTAGCAAATATTATATACATATAAACAAAATAAACAGTGAAAATCGATGTGAATCAGTCTTACCAAATTTTTTTGAGGCGGGTTTCTTAAGAAAGTACTTAGTGAGAAAAAGATATTTCAGAAATATGTGTAAATGTTTTAGTGTTCAAGTTATAAAGAATTCTAACTCAGATAAAGAGCAGGTCAACTATAAAAAGACAAAATGCATTTTTTTCAATTAATAAAATCAGTGCCTTTAAGTAACCCAGTTAAGCTGTTTATATGAAAATTCCATCAGTAAAATTAGGGATTAGTTTAATCTACTTAATTTAGGATCTGCAAAACAAACAAAGAAAAACTCCTTTGTTTTACTCATACGCGTCTAATTTTTTGGTAAAATTTCACCGCATGTCAAAGTCTTCAGTAAATCTGATCACTCCTCACTACTTCCATTGCTGTTACCTTCATTGAAGCTACCATATATTCTCACCCGAATTATTTCAGTAGATTTTTACCACTTCCAGCTTTTCATTCTATATACAATACCTATAGGGATCTTATTATAATATAGCTTTGATTTTGTCCCTCCTATGTCTTCCCAGCTTACCAGAGAAATGGTAGGAAAAAGGAGAAAAAAAAGAAAAGGGTCACCCTGGTCACCAGGGTGAGAAAAGACTGCAGGGGTGAAGACAAGGACGGGGCACAGAGACAAGAGCTGTCATCCAGGGGAGAGAGAACTGACGCTTGATCAGTGTGGTGGTGATGGATGTGAATGAGCAAAAGTCAGGTGGTGGATGCATTTTGAAAGTAGAAGCAAAAGAACTTGGTAACTAAATGGAAGAGGAGTGTGAAAGAAAAAAAAGAGTTAAAGGAAAAGTCTACAAAGTCAAAATTATTTCCTCTCTGCAAGTCCCTGAGAAAATTCTAATGAGATAGCTAGAGATTATTCTTTCCTTATTTGCACTTAAATATGTGACAGATTGGTATAATAAAAGACTCTGATAACATTCTGAAATCAAGGACATTGAATTACTTCTTTCATAAGATTTACGGTAGTTGCAAATGAAAAATCTATTATCATCTTTCCAAGTGTATATTAGACACAAAACAAAACACATGATTTCAATTTATGATAATACTAGAGTACTGAATTGTTCCCTGTGAGCATTTGCTAAATCTGTCTTCCAAATGTCCCTTCCTTAAGTCTTCAGACATTTACCATTAGAATCCCAATTCTATTTAACTATGAAATTTCAATTAACAATGTTTCAGTAAAAACATAAGAAGGTTGCCTAATTATTCAGAGTCAACATTATATCCAGATTCAAATCACGAAGGAAGTATGGGTGTTTCATGGCAACACATTTCAAGTCAACAGTGTCTGTAACTCGGACAGTTCATTTGTTTCAAAGGCATCCTGTTGGCCAAGTTACCTGATAGCCACCTCTGCATCAGTTCTGATATCCAGATATGCAATCAGCTGCTCCACAAGAGATGCCCTGGTGGCACGCTCTCATTTCCTTGTATTTCCTCCAACTCATTTTGTCTTTCTAAAAGTGGCCATAAATCCTCTTGCAAGCTTTTGCTCTCTCTACCCACTACGTGCAGACCTTTTTAGGGAAGTTCTAAAAAAAAAAAAAAAAAAAAAAAAAAAAAAAAAAAAAATTCATCCTACAAAACATTCTCCTGAAGTTTTTGGCAAAATAATTTTTCTTGAAGAAACTTCTTTCCTGTTTCTATTATACTTTTTTCTTTGACAACATTGCTTCCTTCAACATTTATCCCAAGTTCACTCTGTTCTTTTTGATCACTGTATTCATTTTAACTTCATGCACTTAAATTATTCAATTCTAAGTGCAGTGATCTTGGAAATAAAAATCCTTTAAAAATACAGCCTATTATTTATTGTACAGAGTAACTCAAAATGAAGACAGCTCTCTTTAAAACTGCTCTTTGTGCGTGCATGAGTGTGTGTGTGTGTGTATTCTTATAAGGAGCTTTAAAAGGTCCTTCTCTTGATTCTGACCTTCCATTTTCAATATCCTTTGCTTCTCGCTGGATTGTGAATGCCCTTTTCCTGTGTCTGAAAATCTTTCAACCTTCACCATTCATTCTAAGAATCAGCAATATGTTATGTTTTTATAGAACCTTTCTTCCAGGGAACAGAGAGTGTTTCATATATATTACCACATTCATCCTTAAAATTTCTCTCACAACACCCATAGCCCCGGCGAAACTATGCCTCGGTTGAAACCTCAATCCGTATCTTTAGTTCTTCCTTCCTTGACTGCCTTTCCTGTAAACTCTGTAAATCACATTTTCAGAATCCTGCATCTGGAGAAATAAGCATAATTCTATCACTCAAATGACGTTTCTTTCTAACCTGGTTCTCAGGATTCACCGTTTTTATTTTAAAACTTTACCACCATCGACCTGGTGGGCCTTTGGTACTGAAGTCTTGCCACTCCTCTCTGGAACTTCTCCTTCAGGAAAATGAAATAATTTGACTTGATACCATGTGGTACCTGCTTTCTCAACTGTGTCACTCACATTGCTCTAAATTATAGCTGTGTCCCATTTCAATTTATTTTCTTTTTCTACTAATGATGAAAAATTAAAAGTCTAAGTTTTATTTGATTTTTATGTACATGCCAAATATGTGTTTTGAAATGCTGATTCCTTGCTAGTAACAGACAGCATTTGTAAATGTTTACCACGAAGTAGTTGCCTGTATAAATGCTCAGGTCAACTGACTGATGTAATTTTCACTATAGGCATAAAAGCTCAGTCCTACTTCCTATACATTAGAGATAGAAAAACTAAGGTTTTCAAAGGTTAAATAACTTGCCCCAGAGGATTAACATAGAAAGGAGTTGAACATGGACTTGGACCGAAGTAGCCAGAAGATATCACTATTTGCCACTCTACGTCATCTCTACACAACGATCTCAGGTTGAATTTTTTAAAGCAATATTACTTTTCCTCAGAATTCATCAATTATCTATAAAACACTGCATTTCATGGCTAACTCCTGGAATTCAGAAAGTCGCTCTGAAATCTGACCATTTACTTAGACAAGATTGCCAGTACTCAAATGTCAAAGTTTTTTCAGGCTTAAAATAAGCCATTTAATTCTTTAACCAGAATTAAACTAATTAATTACCTTCAATATGTATTTTAAAGTAAAGTAAAGCCACTAGGGAGCTCTTAAGAGGAGTGAGACATTCTACAGAGGATACGTTTCCTGTTTCTCTGTCCTGAGCTGTCCGGTCCCGCTTTGTTCTTCTTGATGAAATGGCCCGCTTGTGTCAGCTGAAGCTCCTCTGTTACAGACGGCCTGCCTCATTATCTGGCATTGACTTTCCCCTTTGATTTTTCAGTTCTGAGGACTTAGCATTTCCACATGAACTGGCTTCTTCTCATGAAGCTCACTTCTCGAGTCACTGTATGTAGCCCCCTAGGGGCCGAGAACCACGTTAAATGCTCAGACACTGAGACAGAAGCCAAAATTAAGAGTCAAATTTCAAGGATTGTTTGGGTAAAGCTAACAATTGTGCTCAGCATTTTCCTTTACAGGTGTATCACGTTGCTAATCCTTCACTCACAGGGCAAAATGAAATGCCAAGTGCACTACCAAATAAAAGAATACGAATCTCCCTCCCCACGCAACGTGATACTGAAGTAACATTACTCAGTTTGAGGGTATGTGAGAGAGAGAAGAGTTAATTATTTGAACTAAATCCGGAGAGGTCGGTCAAGAGCAAAAAACAAAGTGTGATAAGCTAATCTATTTAGCTTTTTATGTAACATCAGTGTTACACAGAAGATAAACCATATTCCATAAATTAATCTTTAGTGCCTTTAAATGCTTGAATAGGATGGGCATTAAAAATGATACGACAGCTATACCACTGCCAGATTGGGTATTTTATTCCTACAAGGAAGATTCAAAGATCTAGGCAGATGCAGTGCCTATTTCTTCCTCTTTCACCACTTCAAGTAAGTCTCTCCAATTTTAGGCTCAGTCCTTTTAAAAAAATACTCTTGTGTGACAATTTCCCTCCAAGTCTATTTAACTTGATGAAGATGGTGTTTATGCATTAAAAATTATTTCCTAATTAGCTGAAACCATAAAAATGGTATGTAGCTTTTAAGTATTTTCTATGTCCTTCAGATAAGCTTTGAATCATTGAAACTAAAGACTATAAGCCATGCAGATGTAAAATAAAAGATAAATTTCCTATGCAAACATTTATACCATATGTTAGTCATGCAAATGCTCCTTTCAGAAGCAGGAAAAAAAAGCTTGTTTTTTTTTTTCTCAAATGAAGCTCGTTCCTCAGAGCACAATTGCAAAGTTGAGATTTACATATTTTTGACTGAAAAAATCATTTACATATCACAAGGTAAGTGACTTCACAATGTGAAGATTTCAGGACCCACTGACACTATACGTACCAGACAATTAAAAAACGACACTCAGATAGTTAAGATTATTGTTGAACTTGATTTATTATACACTTAGAAGAAACACCACCCAAATCTAAAATCTAAACATCTTGAGTATGGAATGGATTCAGTGGTGTTTAGATATTAAACTTGACCTCAAAAATAACGCAGTTAGATGAAGATTGTGTACGAAAAAATACGATAGGCAATATGTCAATATAGAAAAGCTTCCACTTGGAAAAAAAATTCATCTAAAAGCAACACAGATTCTTCCATCCATCTGGTCAACAAAGAAGAAATCAAGGGAGCAAGAAGGAAAGCAATTTTCCCTGCACTGCATTGGTGTGAGTACAGAGATTTAACGTTTGTTATATAAATGAACTTGCTACCAAGACTAAAATGATGACATGCAAAGATAAAAATGCCAAATATTAGATCCTACTCATCAAACTCAGCAAGTTTAGAATCATAAAATGGAAAACTTTTAGTAGCTATTCATTTGGTAACATTTGCACAAAATAATATATTGTCACAGATTGTCAGAGAACTGATAGTCTGCCAAGAAGTCTTTGATTCAAATTTGTAAAAGAGTAAGGTCCACAAAGGACATCAGACTTCACAGGGAGGAAGAAAAGAGGCAAGACGTAGGCTCACAGAACCCACAGAATTTTGGAACTAGAGAAAACGTAAGAAACTACCGCATCCTTTTCCTAGATCTTTTTAGAAAAGCAACTAGAACGATACTAAGTAGACCTTACTCAAGGGAACGGTGAGCAGGTGGCTGATTACCATCGTCTCAAGTAATGTATTATATAAATAAAGGAAGTGTGATGTTATTTAGAGTATACAAGGCAAGTTAAATATAAAATTATTTTTCCTCTATCTGTATTCATGTATCATTAAATAACTTAAGCAGAACTTAAAAGGATTAAAAGTACTACTTTTACAATGTTTAAAATTTTAAAGATACATTTATCTTAGTATTTTCACTATTCTTCAACTTTTTCTTTTTAAAATAATTTTGAAAAACACAGCCTCATACCATCATAAATAAAAGTGTAAGTCTTTTAAAATAATGCATTCCTTATAAATAGTTTATATATTTTAACTGGTAATTTAGTAAGATTTTGGTAGTCAGCATGCACATTCTAACTCAAGAAGTGGTGTCACCATATTTGTACATTTACTATTACATGTACTGTACTAGCATATATGTGCATACAGTCACATATTAGTGATTGGTAACATGCTCTAAAATGTATAGCATCAAATGCTGACACCTCTTTCCCTTTGTTTCTAATATATATCATATTATAAAATATTCATAATTAATTTCCTCATTTATTTGTATTTTAAAGAAACCCATGCCTTGCTATTTCCAGACACTCAAAATATTGCATTATCCAAAAAACATAGTCATTAAACTTAGAAATGTCAAGTATGCTTTTGGGTCTGTGAAGGGGACACTACAATTTTCCATTTGACTTGAAAATAAATCAAGCAGCTACAACATCCTCGAAGTAACATTATTAATTACGTCTGCTAATTACCTCTGAGCCAAGTGCACACTGTGGGGCAGAAGCAGAGTGGTCTCCTATGCGGTTTGCTTTGAGGGACGTCACAGGATCTCACTCTATCAGCCTGTCTCCAACTTCCCCCTGCCCTGGGGCTGGACTCTGACCTTCCTATATTAGCAAGATCTGCCAAACTTTGTGTTGAGTTCAGCTCTTGGTTCTGGCCCTTTTGCAACATTGTTCTCTCCTGGGATTGGTCTACGTAGCAGAAAAAAAGGGGAAAGATATTTCTCATGGAAGAGAAACTCCTGTGCCAAACTGAATTTACTTCCCAGTCTTGGCTACACTACGTCAGTTCCGTCTTTATTGGTGGGATTTGTCATCTGGGAGACATTCTGATACCTGCACTGTTACTGACTCACCATCACGTTCATCACTGCTCAAGCATAGGAGAAAAACTATCTATGGAGAGAACAAGAGAGTTTCTGTTCAACAATATTCAGGAATTCTCAAAATGGTCCTTCCAAGAACTAATAGAGACCCTTAGTAACTCCCTGTCACAATCACCATGAAGACCTGCAGGTCGTTTTCACTGAGAGGTAAATGGGAGACAGAAACAATGTTCTAACTTCATCTGGGTGTCCATCTGTACACCAACAAACACAGGAGGGCCAGGTCCAAACCTTCCGCGTGCAACAGGCTTGGTGATACGAGATCCCGTTTCCAACTGATTTATCAATTTAGTTTTGATGTTTGTTTTCTAGGAAAATGAATCTCCAATTCATTTTTAAAACATGTATTTTCTACTCTTGATACCTCCCAGAGGTTATTTAACAATAAGAAAACACAGACGTATAGAATTTGGCATTTGAAAAGAATTTCACACAAATCTTTGCTAAGGCTGACGGTGCCTGTAGTTTGCGAGGAGTTAAACACCTGGCTCATCCAGCCAACTTGCCACAGTCTTTTTATTTATTTATTTAATTTTAAGTAGATTCATTAAAATGAGATACTGTGGTTTATTAAGAAAAACATGAGCTTTGGGGGCCGACCAATATTGGTTGAACTTCAGACTCTGTTGATGAGGAGTGATGAGAATTCAGGCTGCTTTTCTAATTTGTTAGAAGAGAGTGATTTTAGCTACTTCAAAGGGCACCTAAGTGGGCAGAGTTAATTACTGAACATAAAATTTCTGCTACCGTGCCTGACACGTGGTGGACACTTAACAACTGCCGGTTCCCTTGCCACTTCAGTCTTGACTAGATGCATACAACATGGTATTTTCAGCTCTTTCATTGCACACTATGCACCTTATTATAATGCTAATAGTTTAGACTGTTGTATCAACCACTGAGTTATTCTGTTTAAGCTAAGTATTAAAGGCTAGTGTAGTCCTTCCAGAAAGAGCCATTTGGACTGGATTGCACAAGATGGCTTTGAAATCAGAACAGTGCACCAGAGATGCTGGGAGCACTGGGGGAGTCTGGGGGTGGAGTACCCACATTCTAATCCCAGCCATGCAATCCTGATGAGACTGTGCAATTCTCCAAGCCTCGGTCTCCTCATCTGAAAACCAGTGATGGAGGGGAGTCAAAGGAGGATGCTCAGTTGAGCTGTACCTGTGGCTGCTGGGAGCTGGAAGCATTTGATTATAGGGCAGATGGGGGAGGGGTGAAGTGTATTACAGAGCAACATGTTTGGGTCTTTTAAAAAAGCATAAAACTGAAGAGAGACATTAAGAAACAGGATGAAATACAGCACAAACATCATTTAGTTATTTAAATTGAAGTATATGCATACACATAGCAATGCACGTTTTGCAAGAGTATATGCCCACGCAATGTTTCACATTTCAATGATCGCATGAGAGGTGGAGAATCAGAGGACAATATACAGTAGAAGCTCACTAAATGCTAATTCTGTAGCATAAAAAATGTAAAGGAAAGAATGTGTGAGAATGTGTAGTCATGCTTCAAGTTTTTCTGGTAAAAAAAAACACTGGTAATCTAAAACAGGGCTACAAACGATGGATTTTTAAAACATCAGAACAAGGTATTTATAATTTACTATACTGTTATTTTAATTTCCTTCTGTGATATTAGCAGTTTCAGGAAAAAGTGAGAATAAGGAAATAGCACGAGAGCAAACAAAGCCAATTTAGAATTAACTAACTAAAAATATTGAAAAATTCTTTTTCAGCTTGGCTGATCTCAAATTAATCATTTATATGCTTTTAAATCTGGCTAGCAAAAAAAAAAATCAGAAAGGCTAATTACAAAGCTTAAGGATTTACAAAGGTTTTAATCTCCACGTCTTTTTGTAAAGCTTGCAATTAGCATATTTTCAAAGAACAGACCATACAACAGGTAATATTATCATGACTTGGTCTTGAATTCATCTAATTATCTTTTAAAAATGAAATCTAATATAATGCAGAAAAATTCTAATATTTAAATTCCAAGCTAAGGCTTTACATCTTTAAAATAAGTATATTAAAGTTTATTAATAAAATCAAGTCAATATTTATAACATTATTTTATTGTTAAATTGAGATTTCTATTAAACCCATTTTTCTACTAAGCACTTACTTAGAAGAGGAAAGAACAATACACCTGGATTTTCCAGAAGAAATTAACTCTTTTAAACTGTCCATCAACTAATGAAACCACCAATTTAATTACTTTCCTCATTCTCAAGAATATAAAATGCTCTAATTTATCATTAGTGTTGTTATGACAAATGCCTGATAAACTTATGATTTGACATTATGGCTGAATTATCACTGGAACTAGTGGAAAGGTTTATGATGTGAGACTTTTCTAATCCCAAAGCATATTGATAAAACCCAGCTCCAATAAACAAAAATCATCCTTGGCCTTGCTGTTTTCTAGCTACAACTTTAGGTATTAAACATTAAAAATATAAATAAGAAAGTTATTGACACCTTATAAGAAGGAGTAAATCCTAATTGATTTTCTTTTTATGCCTCACTATTGCTTTTTTATGAATTATTTATATATTCAAATATAAACATGATGATAAATTAAAATATGTACTATATGACTGCACAATTAGTATAAATCAAAATATTTTCTCCATAATACTACCTACACACACTGATATAAAAATAAGAGCCCTCAGCTGAGGATAATGTGCTTTCTGAGTATGTTTTTCATTTTTAGTACTTGAACAAACCCCTCATTTTCAGCAGCACATTATATTATCTTGGAATGGAAAATTTAACTCCATAAAACAACAAAAACACAAATCCACACCCAGAAACTCTTTACCTCCTCCACACAGAGATTATAGCATGCAAATCTTTTGTTAACATCTCATTTTTAAAAAGGAATTTAATGCAGGTTTTTCTTATGATGTCCTTGGAACCACACAATATGTTCCCAGGAAATTAAAAGTGGAACAGCTAATCCAATATCCTGCCCTTGCAGGGGTCTACATCTGATGCTTCCAGGGAGGTTGACAACACACAGACAGTCCCCCAGCTTCCTATGTAGATGAGCCAGCCAGAGAGTTCAGTTTGTCCCTTTAGATTCATTTGAATCTAGAAACCTGACATTCAGATACTTAAGGTCAATCATCAGTTTTGTGGCAGCTGAAGAAAAGCCTATCATGACAAGACAGTAATCAGACTAGTTACTCTGAGTGTCTCTTCCCATCCTCACACGGGTATCTCCTTCAAATGCACAAAGCGTCTCTTAAGAAGACATTTGTAGAATTGCAGTCCTAGTCAATGGTACATATACTTTTATTTTTTCTTCAAATATCTTCCCACTTTGGACTTGGAACAATCTGATCATTATCTATGAATCAATAAATATTATTCACAAACTAGGGATTGAAATGTTGGCTTGCAATGATTCATTTTGCTCCTTTATTCATTGCCACCTTCACATTATATCTGCTGAATCAATTGTCCTCAAGGTGTTTCCTGGTTTCCCAGGGCCTCCCACCAATGCCATACCCAGCCTGGCCTGGATCCCACACTAGAGCCGACACTCCAACACCCCAACATGCTCTACCTAAATTTTGCTGCCTACTGTCCTATTCTGCATTCATTTCTGCAGAGTATAAACAGTGATTGGCTCATTCATCTAATAAACTGTCTTAAGTTTTCAATAACTACATTTAATTTTCTTTATCAATGTAAGTGTTGTCTAAAGGCACTGTAGCATTCTGACATGGGTCCTGGAAGAGAAGAAGGAAATCAATGGGAAACCAGATGAAATCTGAATACATTTTGGAGTTTAGTTAACAGTAATATGACAATGCTGGTTTCTTAGTTTTGATAAACATACCATGAAATGTAGTGTGTTAAGGGTGGGGAGGGCAGAATAGATGAGGGGTCTAGAATGGACTCTGTATTAGCTTTGCAACTTCTCTGTAGAACTAAAACTAGTGCAAAGTAAAGAGTTTATTTTAAAAAACAAGTACTGCATTTTAAAACAAGACTTCAATTAATTAACACAAAGAATGAGGAAGATGGAAATTTCAGATACAGTGATGGTTCTGCAAAGAGAGATATTTGAGAAGGAGAAACTCCAGTCACTCCTTGCTTTACCTTTTAGAGGCAGCTGCCTGTCTCTGCCTTTGCATAAAGGTTGGCTGTGAAGGAAATTGCACTGATTTGCATGACATCTGGTCAGGCACCGACATCATCTCAGATTTACTTTTCAGAAAGATTAACCGTATTGCTTCATGGAGCGTGGCCTTTAGAAGTCAAGAGGACACCAGGTGAACAGTGTACAAATATCAGACAAAAGCTGTCCTGAACTACTGAAAACAAAGAGAACGTAAAATGATGAATCAAGAGACAGCACGAGACTACTGTATATAAAATAGATAAATAACAAGGTCCTACTGTATAGCTCAGGGAACTATATTCAGTATCTTGCAATTAACTATAAGGAAAAAGAAAATACATACACGTATAACTGAGTCACTAAGCTGCACATCAGAAACTAACACAACACTGTAAATCAACTAAACTTCAATAAAAAAGAAATTTGAAAAAAAACTACAGAGGAAGTGAGAGAGGACTCCCAGACTGCTTTTGCTCAGGCCACCGAGTAAATAACAGGACAACTGACCGACGAAGAAATTACAAAAAAGAGAGCCACTTAGACAGAGGACCAAGATGATAAACACACACAGACTTCAAAGGCTACGGAAATTTTATTAGAGAAGCAGCTCAGGAGAAAAGGCCAAGCTACAAATGAAGGTTTGAAAATCATCAGCCTTAATGTGGTGTGGAGGAATTTTTTGAAGATTATTCAAATAGTTACTGGGATGATGCAATTAGAATGCCCATTCAGAACAGAAGAAAGTCAACTGTCAAGTCAGAGAAACGCACAGCCTATGATCAGACACCAAGTTCTTTATTAGAGAAGATTCATAGCCTTAGGCTATGGAATTTATACAAAAAAGTGTAGCTTGTAGGGAAAGACTGATTGTTAAAAGCCAATTCTGCCTCATGTAAATGATTATATTATGTTTCATTATTCACTCCTAATAAATACCACAAATGATAAAGAAAGGCAAATACATAAATACAAACTGAAAGGAACCACATGCAATAGGTATTGTTTCCACAGACACATGTATATTTCTCTATAAGTCATAGTGTCAAAAATTAGCACACAGAGTTTTCTTTAATAGTAAAAGTACCATGAGTCTTGTGACCAACTCTATATAGTTTCATTTTGGTTAAAATGAAGTTGGTAAAACCCTAGCATGATGATGAATTCTATGAGAATAATTTTACAATTATTCTACTTAAGTCATTTTCTCCCTAGGAGAGTTTTCACCTCACTTTGATTATTAGTCTACATTTGGTATAATTTTCCCCTTACTTAGGTTTCTTTGTGAAAGAGATCTATTTCACAGAAGGATAAGACATTAGTAGTTGCACTTAGTAGTGATTTCATGTTGTACTGGTTGTGAAATCGAACTAAAAGTCAAAAACATGATACGGTGTTCCCTTTGGAATAGTATTTCACCTTGATGTGAATTTCACACTGGGAAAATAGAAATAATGAGTATGTCGCACTTGGAAATCTACACATAAAAAACCAAAAGTATTCACAGAGGGATATATATTTATAAAATTTTTAACCTATATAAGAATCTCTATCCACACAAAAAAAATATACTGGCTCCATCTATATTAGTTAAAAACTACTTATCTCTTTTAACTTGAATGTTGAAAAATAAGTTATATCAAATCTCACCAAAGGTAAGCCTACAAAATCTATCCCATGCCAACAAATGTCTTAGTCACAAGGTAATCATTCAGTAACTGCCCTGAAATAATAGGAAACTAATGTTTCTAAGAACAGACTGAGAAAGTGAGACTTCTTAAGCTATGAAAAATCACTTCCCAAGAGAACAAGAAGACAAGTAACAAGTCACAAACTGCGAAAAAAAACTTGGAGAAGACACATCTGATAAAAGGCTGTTATCCAAAATACACGAAGAACTCTTAAAAATTAATAAGAAAACAACCTGACTAATAACTAGACAAAGATCTTAACAGACACCCCACCAAAGAAGATAAACAGATGGCAAATACATATAAGAAAGATGTTCCACACCATATGTCATCCAGGAAACGCAAATAACACAATGAGATACCACTACACACCTACTAGAATGGCTAAAATCCAGAATGGCCAAAATCCAGAACACCGACAACAAATGCTGGCAAGGACGCGAAGCAGCAGAACACCCATTCTTTGCCGGTGGGAATGCAAAATGGTGCAACACTTTGGAAGACAGTTTGGTGGTTCTTACAAAACTGATCCGCTTAGCATACAATCCAGCCCTTGGGCTCCTTGGTATTTAGCCAAAGGGGTTAAAAACATACCCACACCAAAATCTGTGTACGAATATTTATATCAGCTTTCTTTATAATTGCCAAAACTTGGAAGCAGCCATGATGTCCTTCGGTAGGTGAATATGTAAATCAACTGTGATACATTCAAACAGTGAAGTGTTATTCAGTACTGAAAAGCCATGAAAAGACATGGAGGAAACTTAAACACATATTACTAATTGGAAGAAGCCAGTTTGAAAAGATTATCTACTACATGAATTCAAATATATAACATTCCACAAAAGACAAAACTAAGAAGGTAGAAAAAAAGATTGGTGGCTGCTAGGAGTTGGGGTTGGGGGGAGGGTGTGGGAGAGAACAGGCAGAGCACAGGAAACTTTCAGGGCAGTGAAAATACTCTATATGATGTCATGATAATGGATACATGTCATTTTACATTTGCCCAAACCCATACATAGAATGTTCAACACCAGTAGGGAACCCTAAGATAAATCATGGATTTTGGGTGGTTTTGTTTTATCAGTGTAGATTTTTCAGATATCATTTGTACCAAATGTCCCACTCTGGTGGGTGATGTTGACAATGGGGAAAGCCATGCATATGTGGGGCAGAGGGTATATGGGAAATCTCAGTACCTTCCTCTCAGTTTTGCTGTGAACCTAAAACTACTCTTAAAAAATAATGTCTTTCAAAAAAAACATTTGTGATAGCAGGGATAAAATTTCCCTCTTCTCTCTGTCTTTAACTTGCACTATTCCTGTGAATAAAGACATTCTAGCTTGTATATCTTACTATTATACTTTAAAAATGTCTTGTGATGCCAAAAAGAATTTTGCTTTGATTAACTGGAGACAGATCCTGAAGGAAGAATATGGATTTTTTTAGGTTATTTTGTGAAAAAGAAAGAATATCCTATGGAAGATTGTAACTTTATTTATTACATTGTAGAAATAAAATATGGCTAGTCTGCAGCTAATAATTAATACTAAAAGGTATGTATCCTATAACTATTACAACTCTAGCATAAAAAAATTTAGAATGACTTGTCTAAATGGACTGACAAATCTGTGTAAGCTCTGTGGGACTGGATTAGAAAAATGCTAGGCATGACCTTAAAGTGATGGTATTCCTCTTTATGTTGTATCATTTGATGAGACAAACCTTATCTTAAAATACAGTTATAAGATAAACAATGGTGGTGTACCCAGGCTACTGGACTGGATAGGGAAAGGAAGAAGCCAAGTTAGTCTCCCCCAAATCTTTTAGACAAACCGGGGTTCCAATTTTAACTCTGTTTGCTAGTTTTATGAACTAAGTGAGTCAATTTCCATACTTAAAAAAAAAGAAGCCAGTTATCTATCTCAGTGTTAACTTTGAGATGATTAATGGAAATAATTTTCTAAGTACTCAAATATATGTGTGTGCTTATTATTTTTAAGTTGTACTGGCTAATCAAACAAAATCAACCAAGAAGGTTGTTATTTACTTTGATGAGTAAAACCCAAATAATTGGCAGTGTGAATAATCCATATGCAAAAATGAAATACAATTTTCTCAATTTTAGAAAGTGAAAGCATACACAATGATACAGTTCTGTTAAAATTAACACTAATTTCACATGCAGGATGTACTAACTCCATTTATAACATGCATACAACTGCTTTTTCAAATACAGCATTCCTCCTAAGCTTTGAAAGTTGCATTTAGATGTACCTACCCATCATTCAGGTCAATAAGGACATCAAATGTACCAGCCACTTGCTCAGAGCAGGTGAGTAACACCAATAAATAGATGTACATATGTGCATAATACCAACACAGTAGAAAGTGAAGTCAACAAAGCTTTCCAAAAAGTTCTAGCAGACAGAAGGCTCTAGTCCCCATTGGTCTGTTTTAGAGTATTATCAAGGATGGCAGGAGAACCAAAATATGCTTTGTCTTCTGATGAAATGTTTACTACAACGGCTCCTTTAGCAATGTCAACAATTTCTTTCAAAAATAGAATCTCTGGAAACACATTAACTCTTTCAATATGCACTAAATAATAGGGGTATTATTAAACTTCTTAGGAAGCTGTTAAGAATCAGACAAATAGCCTTAATAAGCAGGTAGATATGTGTGTTACCAAATGGTAAAGGGCACTGTGTGAAAAGAAACAAGGTGGGAAAAAAAAAAAAAAAAGAGCAGAGCCCAGGAAAGTGCCTACAGCCTTGCAGAAGACATCAGGAGGAGCAGGGACGTCACAACACTCGAACCACAAGCAGACTATACAATGTACAGATTGTATAAAGCAGATCTAGAAAGCAGGAAATTAAAAAGTAAAGAATACTGAATCTCAAAAATACATGAAATAAGGACTATTGTATTTTTGAAAGGAAAGTGAAAGTATCTTACAAGAATTTGCTATCCGGAAATCAGTTTTATTAAATAGTTAACTGAGTACTTAGTGCATATGGAAAATCAGTTATAACCTCAAAATGACGACATGAGGAAAAATCATCATGACAAAAAATTGAAATTCTGGCTTCATCATTTGTAGCAATAGAGTATTTAAAATTCCTTATGAGATGTGTATTATTTTTAAGTCACATTGCCTAATCAAGTGAAAACCAAGAAGGCTGTCTTTACTTTGATGAGCAAAATGCAAGTAATTGCCAATATGACTATATCCCATATGCAAAATAAAATACAATATTCTCAAAGTAAAAAAAAAATGAACACATACACAATGATGCAGACCTACTGAAATTAACACTAATTTCATATTATGATTATATACATATTATGTAATTTTATATTATGAACTCAACTTATAAAATTGGAGGTAAAAGAACTGGAGACAAAAGTTAAACACAGATGGTTATCACTCACCTGAAATTAGTTGGTTTTATTATTTGTAATTTAAGTGCTTAGTAAGTTCCGTGAATAATTTGTCTCTATGTTTTTCTCTTGAATCAGACATATTTACAAGTTGCAAATAAGAGTTTCAACCAAATAAGCCATTCCTTATGCTGTGACGCTTTATCACTTCCTTCAATCAGAATGGCAAATATGTAAAAAAATAATAAAAACTCATGGTACAAAAAGTTTGGGGAAATGCTACTGATGTAAATGCAAATTGGTAAAAAGTTTCAAATGGGCAGTTTGACAGTAAGTATCAAAATATATAAATTATGCATAAAATTTGATGCAGCAATCTCATTTCTAGGAAGTTACACTGATATAGCGACACATGTGTAAAACATGTACACACAAAAATACTCACCACAGTATTACCTTCAATAGTGAAAAAGGGAAAACAGGCCACAATTTATAGAGGATTGATTAAATAAATCATGAAATAATTTGCAGACACTAGCTACTATGCTCAAGAAGTATGTTTATTGATATGGAAAGATTAAAATTTGATACTAATAGGCTGTCATACTTCATAATATACACATGATTAAATTTAATTGATTTGTGAAGCATTATATGATTTTAGATGAATTCAAATAGATCAACTCTTACAATAATTCCATGAGCCACTTTTGTCTCCTTTTAAACAGAGATTCAGAGAAGTTAATGGCAATCAGAGTCATGCAGATAAAAGTTATCTCATCTAATAAATCACAAATTAAATATTAACAAATGGACATTTAGTGACTTAATATCACCAGGTCTAATCGGAAATAAATGATTAGCCCCTCGCTAAATTCAGTGAAAAAAAGTAGATATCGGGCACCCAAATTATATAGGACTGACCCATTAGCATGAGCACAAAATCCAATTCCTTATTCTCTTTTTCCCCTTGGATGTATGTTAGCTTTGTGATGAACACAAACTGTACATCATTCCATTGTTAATTTTGCCTCTCAAGGCCATTACCCTGAGATTAACCAGGTCTCCTGCAAGCATCAAAGCAATATTGTGACTGCTTCTGATTCTGAGTGTCCATTTCTGAAAAGAATAAAACACGGAAATGTCTTTTAATTTATCTGCTGACTACTGTTAGGAGGAAAAAGAGGTATCTATGCAAACTGCAACTTACATAAGAAAAACATCCCTGCTACCCTGACTTGAAGCAAATATTTCTGAGGAATTAAAGTTTTAAGGCAACGTCATGGACTATCTAAAGGAGAGGGATGTTTCTCAAATGAGGTGTGTTGTGCAATTAGTGTAAAACTGTAGTCAAATCTTTGTGCTATAATCTTTCTGCCTGAGGCCGTAATACAAATGAGGAAAGGTGGTCAGCAGAGACAGGAGAGAGCACAAAACTGAATCTTTCCCAAACTCCCCAAATCTACACATACAGGATAAGACATTCCTCGCCTTTTCCACATGATGAACAGGACTAGGAGAGGAGTTTATTTTATTAACAGAGATATTTTAATTCAATGATAGATTCCACCTTGCAGATAGGTTCATGGCAAGTTAAAGCCATGTTGCCTTGAAAATCTCCCTAGCAGTTGAGGGAAGAAGGAAAACATTAGTTATTTTTTATTCTGTTCTAT
The DNA here is from genome assembly GCF_048773025.1 of Camelus bactrianus. Classification (NCBI taxonomy): domain Eukaryota; kingdom Metazoa; phylum Chordata; class Mammalia; order Artiodactyla; family Camelidae; genus Camelus; species Camelus bactrianus. The sequence goes on along the minus strand of NC_133561.1, from coordinate 6,683,606 downwards.
TGAATTCTATTCTTACATCCAATGTTAGTAATATTACATGTCAACCAGTTTTGTTGTTAGGTATCAAGTAGAATGCTAGGTACAGAGAAGAACTTCAAAGCTGAAATGAAAACCAAACTTATCCTCATGGATAAAAATCTAGGAGAGACAGTAGAAGCACCCCAGGTAGAACGCGATTATGTGTTCTGCAGCGGCTGCGGACGCTCAGTGGAACGAGATCACTTGCAGTTCTGCAGATCCCAGACAGGAAAGGACGCAAACCAAACTTGAGTCATGGACGGAATTTAGAAAATTAAAGATGGTGAGATTTAAGCAATTTCAGAGGGAGGTTAAAGTATGGACAAAGGTACACAGTGAATAAATTAAAGTGGAGAAAAAGAGTTTTCCTAAAGCACAATCTACTTTGAGACACTAAAATGGAGAGAATCAGACTGAAACCAGGTTGTGGAAGATGTTGAAAGTCATCCTAAAAGGATTATACATAATTTACGAATAGAGAGACATCTAAGGTCTTAGGACAGAAAATAATGAGATTCTAACTTTTCTGTAAGACTCTTTCTTCTAAGATGTGTAGGATGGGTTGGAGAGAAAATAATCTGGAGACAGTGCAATCAGTTCAGACAGACGTGTTGGTTTAGTTGGTTACTTGAGTAATGTCGAAAGACTTGGGAGCTACACATAAACGTGAGAGATGTTTAAATGAGATCTGATAATATATTACCTTTGTGTGATGTAACATTGATGATGACTATTGAGTTTACATCTGAGACACTGAGAGCACAGCTGAGTCATAAGCAAACACTGAAGAATGAATGATGGAAGATGGAAAATGAAGAATTCATTTTTTTGACATATTGAATTGATGAGCTGAGGGATAACCAGGATGGAGGTGTGTAACGATTGGCAATGGGGCACCGAGACTTATTTTGGTAATTAATTGAGTGGTTATAACATAGCAGAGTGTACTGATTCCTATATATATAGTTTTAGCTAATAGTTATGGTGGATGTACACAGTTTGGCAGTGCCACCTAGAACACTTACAGTGGAGCACATGTAGCCCTGGGTAGACAGGATTTTCTGCATTCCTGTTTAATCTAGCTGCATGGAGCCGTGCAAACTTTGCACAATTTACTTTCTCCCTTCTTCCTGGACCAAAAAGGTATAGGTGATCTGATAAAAATTTTACTACTTTAAATAAAAGTGGGTGTGTATAATTTAAACTGTTTTTTTCAGCTTTATTGAGATATAATAGACAGGAAGGAATTGCGTACATTTCAAGTATACAACTTGGTGTTTTGATACAGGTCTACATTGTGAAATAATCACCACAGTCAAGCTAATTAACATAACCACCATGGCATACAGTTTCCAATTTCTTCCTTTGTGGGTCTGTGTGGTGAGAACATTTAGAGTCTATGCTCCAGCAGACTGTAAGCACACAATTCTGACCGTAGTCACCATGCTGTGCATTAGCTCTCCAGAACAAAGTCATCTTACATAACTGAAACTTTGTAACTTTTGACCAACATCCCCCATTTCCACCTTGTGTCCACCCCTGGCAACCACCATTCTATCCACTGCTTCTACAAGTCTGACTATTTCAAACGCCACATATAAATGAGACCATACAGTATTTGCCTTTCTGTGTCTGGCTTATGTCACTTAGCACAATGCCATCAAGGTTCATCCATAGTCACAAATAGTAGGATTTTCTTCTTTTTTAAAGAAATATATTGGAATATCATTCAGTCTTAATATATATGCATATATATGTATCACATTCTCTGTTCATTCATCCATCAACAGACATTTAGATTGTTTCCATAGCTTGGCTACTATGAATAATGATGCAATGAATATGGAAGTGCAGATACTTCTTTGAAATCAAGATTTAATGCCCTGTGGATATATATCTGGATCATACGACAGTTCTATTTTTAATTTTGAGGAATCTTCCTACTGTTTTCCATAGTGGCTGTACCAATTTACATACCTGTCAACAGTGTACAAGGGTTCCCTTTTCTCCACATCCTCATCAACACCTGTTATCTCTTGCATTTTGGGAATAGCCATCCTAACAGGTGTGAGATGATAGTTCACTGCGGTTTTGATTTTCATTTCCCTCATGATTATAGTGATGTTTAGCACCTTTCATATACCTGTTGGCCATTTATAGGGCAAGCACAGGGGAAGACGGAGTGAAGGGTATCTGGGACCTCTCTGTTCTATCTTTATCATTTCCTGTGAATCCATCATTATGTCAAAATACAAAGCTATAAAAAGTAAAATTAAACATATTGTATGACTTAAAATATAACTCAAAATTGTATCACTCATCTTATGGAAAGAGTGAACTACTTTAACATATGGCTCCCTAAACATGCTGTGGTTACAAAAAGACAGATTTCCTGTATATAGAGCATCGCCTCCGAGTCTGCATGTCCTTTGCTAATCTAGGCACTTCTATGGGAAAACTTCCCATCAGAAGTGTAGTAGAAAACACACTTATATTTAGTGAGCTCTGAGCTTCAATCCAAGATCCAGCAGTTATTCATTTACAAAGTTCACTACTTGTGTAACCGTATGTAAAACTATTAATGCATTTCCTGAGCTTCCATTTATAATCTTTAAAAAGTAGATAATAATAGTGATTGTGTGGCTTTGTGGTCCAGATAAAACACAATTTATGAAATGACTTCGACTAACATTCTTCCATTTTAGTGTTAGAACTGAATCTATGTTGGGAAGAACTTACATCCCTTCACAGAACAATGAGTATAACCTACATTTATGACTGTCATAAAAGGCCACCTAACATGTGCTTTTTTTTTTTTCTAATTTAGAAACTTTATCAAATAAAGAGAACAAGTAATGTTTAAATTATGCTGGAATATAAGCAGGAGAACTAGGACTCCCCCCACATCCCTCACTCCCCACCCGCAAAAAAAAAAGAAAAAATCAGGGAAAGACAAATGCTGAAGAGGGAAAAGATGTTTGAATAAAGAATGAGTTAAATTCTGAACAGACACAAGGAGATAATACATGGTGATTACCAGTGTGTGTATTTAGCTAACCAAGTAATAAAGGCATGAAGTGTGTGAAATCACACTGTTACAACTGCAAAAGAAGATGTGCTCTGTACCTACCCCTTCACTTTCTTTCCCTTCTCCCACCAAGACTGGGTTGACACCAGAGTAGCACTTTCAAAATAAATCATAAATCATTATGTCAGTGCAAAACTTAAAAGTTTGCTAATGAGATTGCCTAAATCCTATTTAAGTTGTATTTCATAAACTCTTCCAATTAAATATTTATGACCATATCTGGACTTTCAAATAATAGTATTCAGATATGATCTTGAACAGACGTGTTCATTATATTATTCTCACACATGTCTTCCATAAAATAACAATGTCACAGTCATCAGAATAACACCTGATACTTTTGTTCTTTTAAATTTACGACAAATACCTTCACAGCAAAGGATGCATATAATTTGAGATTTTAAATCACGCGCAAGGAGAGAATATAGGTTTCGGAATCAGTTAAGCCTGTATTTGAATCCTTGCTCTGTCACCTAAACCAAGTGACATTTGGAAAGAAAGAACTGATTTTTTTAGCTTGTTTCCTCATATACAATGAGAATCTTAGAACTTGTATGGGAGTGAACTTGAACACTCTGTGTAAAGCTATACATCCTATCTGGCATACAGCAGAGGCTTACTAATGGCAATCACTTTCATAATTACTTTATATATTAGCCTCCTCCTCATTGCTACCTGTGGGTTCATTAGCACTTTCAGTGTGCCCCTTAGTTTTACGTATTAGTTCCTACCATATCCACCTCACCTTATTCTGTTCACAAACATTCAGTGGGCATTCTTGGAGCACAAGTTACTAAGCCATGTGCTGTGAAATGCCCACGACTACAACTCTGCCTCACACAAGAAAGGACAACTGGGACACAGGATCACACGTAGGAAACAGGTGGTTAGTATACTGCGGTGCTACCGGCTGAAGGTGACTGACAGGATGATTTTTTTTTGGAGAACACCAAAGGCTTCTAAGTAAAGGCAATTTTTTAAGCTACACTCTAGACATATTTCAGAAGACAAAAAATGGATAGAGAATTCCAAGTAGAATCAATTCCATAAAGAACAGTGGTTAGATTGCGGGGGGAATACAGGAAGTCAGTTTGTCTAAAGGAAAAAAAAATCTGTGATTTAGAGAAATGGTTTACACACTGCTAAGCTAAGAACTGTGGACTTACTGGATAAGCAATGGGAAACCAGTGCTCAGGAAAGTGTACTCGCTGTAATAGCATTTAGGTTAACAGCTCCATATAACATCCTTCTGTGTAAAGCATACTGTCTAAAAATCAATTGATTGAAAATTAATGTACGAATGACATTTCTGAATTTCCTGTAGCCAGTCTATAAGTCAAGCCTAAGCACCACTGATCAGAAGATTAAAAGGCTCAAGTAGTCAAAGAATGATAAATTCAATGGAAGACGTTGCTCCTGTCTGATTCCCAGCAGTGCACATACTTGATGACTTCCTGCCTACTTTATAATGTTGAAAAGAGAGTTCTTCCAGCAATAATCTGCAAATTAAGAGGAAACCCATTCAACCTGTCAAAAAAATTAAATGGTTGGATATCTCTAAGTACGCAGTCAGATATTTTACTAACACTTGCTACAAAGAGTGAATAGTTTTTCATTGCCTTTGTTCCTTCCCCATTCTAGCAAAGTAAATTTCACAAGTTTAAAAGTTAAAATATATACATATATATGTATATACTCACATATATACTATATATGAAAGCAAATTATTATGCAAAGGGAAATACATGGTTATGAAGACAACAAATAAAAATAATCTTGCTATGGGTTGAGGGAGAAAGTTGACTGGTTTGGTGAGAATTTTTTTTGCCATTTTCCTTTTTTATTTTGGCTAACTGATAAGTAAGGTGGATCAAGTTATCCCGAAGCAGGAATTTGAATCTGGCTGTAATAACAGAATTAAATAAACTTTAATTTATATCACTGTTTGGATAATTGATTCTAGTAATACACAATGAAAGAAATGGAACCAGTGCCTTATAAAATCGTATGAGATATTGTATGCTATTTTTAAAATACACTTGGATATAACAGAGTTTCAATTTAGACATTCATAGTGTGAATTTGTGTTTCACCCTTTCTTTTTGGGGATTAATGCCGTCAAATACAAGGAGAACTTTAGCATCTTCTTTCTATTGTGTATTTTAAAATTAAAATGTACAGAGAATCATTCTTCTCATCACATCAAAATTCTGTTACTCAGACTGGTACTCCCTACTAAAATGTCTTAAATATTCTGTTGGGTCATAAAAAGTGACCAAAATATTTTTAGCCAAAAGATGTACACAGATTTCAGTTGAAATATTCTTTTAAAAGTTACAGTACTTAGCTTTATTAACATCTCCCATGACTTACGTATGTTTGCATTGATTACTGAAATCTCAGGCAGTAAGGAAAGGGAAGTTCAGCTCAGGGGAAAAGTCAGAGAGATGCTGCGTGTACAAGATGGCAACACACAAAATGGTTATTTTTCTCTACGTTGTTAAAATACACAGCTAGAGTAAAGAAAAAGCACAAGGAGCCAATTAATAACAAATATTATAAAGACTGTGCAATTATAATGTAGTGGTAAACATTCTTTACCAAAGGAAAAAATAGCTGATGTTTTGATTTGGGTAATACATGTAGCTTTACTCATTTCTATCATCTAGTCAAGTTTAATCCTAATTAATTAACTTAGGTATATGAATCATTACAATGTGAAATGGTATTTAAACTTTAAAATGTGAGAGACATTTCTGCTTGGATCAGAAGCTTGGTAAACTAAAGACTTCACTTCATGGAGGCAGATGTTTGACTCTATCAGTGACTTGGTATTCTGAGATAACAACAAAAAAAGTACATGTAGGACCTACAATCATGAGATGTGACGATGGCTGATTTGTCAGCCATCACTGACTTGGCCACCCAAATGAGCATGCTATTTCTAAGCAGCTACTATGGGAGATCAGACGTATCTCAGTGGTGATAACAGTGCTCAATATGTTGCAAACTTCTCCTTTAGAATGCTCTCAGGAATGACGGATGAAGCATGCAAGACTCGGGCTCATTGCTTTATAAATTGCGCCTCATACAGCAGCAAAATGGGGCAAAGCAGAGCTGAAATATACAATTTTCTCCTCTCTCGTTTACAAAAAGAAACTCAATTATCTCTCAGTGCTCAATTATTCAGTTCCCAAATAAACTGCATTTATAAGCCTATTATTTAAAGCCAGAAAGACAATTGTAAAAATAATACAAAAATCATCATCCTTCCTTTCCCCTTATAATTTGAACAAGAACATAGTATAAACTAGTAAGCCCACTTTTTTGTAAGCTGCCTCTCTCACCTGATCTCACTCTTCATGCTTCTATTTGCTCTTCTCGTGACCACCTCAGCCAATTCCAGTATTTCATTTCTCCTCAGTCTTAACTTCTCTTAGTCACCCGATGTTCTTGATCACCCTTTCCCCTCTAAAATCCCATGAACAGTGTTCTTGAAGGAAACTCCGTACCAGTCTACATCCTTAGTCTTTCTCTGACTTACTGTGCTATGTCTTCTTCCCTAGTTTAGGTGTTTCTTTACATTCAGAATTACTAAATTGTTTAAACAATGAATGAATGAATGAATGAATGAATGAATGAATGAATGAATGAATAAATAAATAAATAAATAAATAAATAAATAGTTAAGCTCTTGGTTCTCTGCTCTCTTCTTCTGTGCTGTTTCCCTTATTAAAGTAAATTTTACAGGTTTAACTGCCACCACTACTCAAATATTATGTCCCACTTCTCAGCCTCACTCCACCCCGTCACCTTCTAGCTATGTAACTGTGACCACGTTATTTAACTTCTGAGTCTTGGTTTTCTCATATGTAAAGTGACGACAAAAATATTGTTTATCTCATGGAGTAATGACTAGAGAAATCACGGTTAGGAAGCTTCTGATAGATTTTAAATGTTGAATTATTTTTAAATATTGTTTTTTTTTCCCAGATCCTTCAGGACATCCTCACTTGGATGTCACAAAAATCAATTTAGCGTATTTTTTAATGTAAACATTTTCTAGAACTTGCACCAAATTAAAATGTTATGCTTTCACTAAGATTAAATTATGCAAGTACCCAGTGTTAAATTATTTAATTATTTTTCTCCTACCTTGAGTAGTGAAGTGTAGACAGCAATAGTTTTCCTAGGTTAACAGAGAGGCTTCAGATAGACACAAAAGCTCTGCATTTTCTTGGGGCATGTTGTCAAAACGCTGTGACCTTTGACTGTAAAGTTCATCAAACCATGTCAACATTCTGCATTATCTCTAAGCTTTCTTTTACCTAGTGACTTCCCCAAACGTGCTTTTCTTATTTTATTGCCATGATCACCATTGGGAACACCATTCTTTCGGGCTATCAGGTTTGAAATCTGGTCCTTTGACCCTCTCTATCCCACCCCTTCTACCCAGGCACCACACGACTGATGCTCACTTTTCCATCCCTCTCTGATCGCCCTTGTCCAAACCCTTGTCATCCCATACATGGACCACTATACTCTACTTCTAACTCTCCCACCGGCCTTCTTCCTCACACTTTCAAATCATTCCACACACAGCCTCATCATTTTCCAAAATCATCAATTTCATACTGCCTGATTAAAATTTCATATTCCTATCATGTCCATCATATTGTACACCTGTAATTTATTACACAATGTAAACTGTCAAAAATTTGTATCCTTACACAGACACCTGCATTGATTGACAGTAGTGTTGTCTGCAAGAGTCCCATGCTACATGTTAACTATGGTTCTGCGAATGTCAAATAAGGGGAAAGGATATGAAACAAACATGTACAAGTAGCACTACGTAAGATGCTTTGTCTTAGTATATTTCCATTTAGTCTCACACAATAACCTGCGAAAAAAGTACTGTCTCCATTTCAGCAGTAAAGAGGCCCAGAGAGGTCAAGATTACTGTTCAGCAGGAAGCAGCCACCCTTCTATATGGACTCACCGCTCTGCCTATTTTATTCCACTCCTACCTTCTTTTAAGCCGTGTTTTAAAGACTCAGGTTCCTTGGATTAATTAGTTGCCCATTGCTACCACCTATTCAGTGGTTTAGAACAATACAAATTTGTTATCTTCGAGTCCAGGAGGTCAGAAGTCCAAAATCAGTTTTACTGGACTACAATCAAAGTGTCGGCAGGGCTGGTTGCTTCTGGAGGCTCTGAGAGGAAAATCTGTTTTTCTGCCCTTTTCAGCCTCCAGAAGCTTCCTGAATTTCTTGGCTCTTTCCCCTTCCTCACGTCACTCCAATCTCTTGCTTCTGCGCTCACGTATTTTACTATGTGCTTTAACACCCCTGTCCCCTCTTACACTGGGCCCATCTGACTAATCTAGAACACCAACATCCCTTTGTGTGTAGGGTGATACATTCACAGGTTCTGGACATTAGGACCCGGTCACCTTTGGGGGCATCATTCAGCCCCCACCAGGCATGAGCTCTGATAAGGGAGCCTGAATCCCCTGAAAATAAGAGCTGGTGATAATGAGATATCCCAACAATACCTACACACGGCCATCCTTCCTCAAGATGTACTGAATGCAACGAAGAACCACATAGTCTACGAAGACAGTTTATTTACTCACCTGCTTGTTTATTATGAACTTCCACTCTGGTAAATAAAATTCAATTCTATTCTTCCTGAACAATTAAAAGAAGCTTGGAAGAAACAGGAAGCACACATCAAACAAATAACAACTGTGTGTGTCCAAGGAGGTACGAGAAAGAGTGTATTAGCATCTTCACTGAACTCAACATAGAGTTATCAATTTTTGTTTTAAACTTTTAACGTAAAATAAGTCTATGCCTGGCTAATATTTTTTTTTTTTACTGACTTAACATGGTTTTTACAATGAGGGTCTTTAAAATTGGACAGTTTATTTTTCTAAAATGCACCATGTTCAAGCATCTATCATAAAGTGAGCACTTCATTATCCTCCTTCAGCAAAACAAGGCGAAACATGTCTAATGACTCCATTTTTGCATATCATAAGCACATGACTTAATGGTGCTTGAATTAACCAAATGAACTGATCTAACTGATAGCCTCCCTTTCTAACGATACACTGACTTTTTAGGTCATCTTTTCAATTTCTAAGAGTCTCATTAGCCCAGGACCACTTGCAGAGGAAGTGTCCTCTGGCATTTCTGTAGATCAGTGAAATGGGGATGTTACAATGCTAACTCAAGGAGATGCAGATTTTCTGCTGTCTTCCAACTCCTTTCTTTCTTCCACCCAGAAAATTGTCAGTCTTTCAGGGGGGTTTAATTGACACCAAGGGTCATGAATATATACCAGTAGGATTTTACTGCTGAAGAACTCTGTTGTGTTGACATGAGAGCTTGACGAAGCGTCGGGGGTACATGCACAAAACTTTTGACTACAAATAAAAATACCAATATAAGGCCTTTATGGTGATAAATATATTCAAGTATTATTTTCTCAAACATTAGCATTGCATAAAGAAATATTGGCACAAAATGCCTTTGGCTGCATGGTTAAATAGAGAAATGTGTGTTATTAGGCTGCAATAAATGCACACTTTTTTTAAAAGAAGTATGATGCCTTGTGCTAGAATATTTCAGTCCATGAATAAAACTGTAAAAATCCTTAAACATATGCAGTAAAACTGAGTATGAAAAAGTCCTCCTCAGACTTCCCGAAAATCAAAGAACAAAGGAAAAACAATGATCTTTGAGACAAAGACCTAAAGGTGAATAGTGAATTTCACCTAATGTTTTTTCCTGAGTTGATCTACCCCATGTGAACAACAGTTACCCTGTAAGCAGATACATATGAACTTTAGAAACCAAACTTTCAAATGGAATTCTTTTCGGTTATGCCACAGACACAAGGAAATGTCGCACTTTACTCAAAGAGTTATTCGTTACTTAGAAGTTTAAGTGATCTGACCACTGAAAAGTTAACAAAATGAAACAAGCCAAGAATTGCATGATTAAAGAATGCCAATTTGTAACCCAGGGGATAGGTATTTGCATACTAATTGTAATGTTCGTGCTGTTACATTCCCTTCAGCCTGAAGATCAGTCAGAAGGAGAAACTCGGCGTCATCCGTGACAGTCAGACAGTGGAACGAAAAATGCCAGTAAAGTGAGTTGCTGTTTAAAGCTATTTTTATCTCAGAAGATGTACAAATGAAACACTTGAGTCTTTGTTAGTCTCGATGTTTTGTTTCCTTCATTTATGATAAATATGCTAATTGTCTTTCCCCCTGATTTATTTTTTTCTCCTTTCTCCATTGCACTCTTCTTTTCTAAAATATGTTAACGATGCATGGCTTGCTTTTACAGTCAGTTCTTTCTACTTAAGATCCAGGAAGGTGACAAAGTGGAGAAAAACCTCTGAGCTCTCTTTATCTGAAGATTTTCCAAAGTATTAAAATTCGAGTTAAAGGCATATGATATATACGATCCTTGCAAAAAGTGTTTGTTGTTGCAACATTGACTGAGAAATGTGAAAATAGGTATTAAGTGCCGGGTAAGGCAGCAGCGTCACTTCCCCGAGCGCTCGGGCTCCTCGCGCGCATCCCCCGTTCTCCGGCACGCCGCTAATTGAGTGTGGCGAGCTCACTTGTGGGAGCGCACATTTTCTCATGCAGTACAACTGGTCCTAGCTGGCGCAATTAGCAAGATAACTGGTAGCTTTCACGCAGTTCCCATCTGGCCTGGTTCTTCGGACACAGAATGTGGGGACTGCTGGTCTTGATGGCACTCGCTTAATGAGGGAAACAGGAAGGAAGTCAGCCAAAACCCCATTCAATACTAAGTGCGATTTTGGCTCGAGATACATCGTGAATTTTCACGACAAATCAAAAGGACAAAAAAAGTAACTCTGATGGTGCATCACAACTTGAACTGGAAAGATACGCGCTCGCACAAAGGGGAAGAGCTCTGTAAAGTTACAACTAAAATCTGAATAAAAGGGAAAAAGAGAGAGAGAGAGAAGTGAGGGAGGGAGTGACATATTTTCCATTTATTTAAGGTAACATGTGTCAAGTAAAATTCAAATCTGTTTGTTTTTCAATCAAGCTACCCTTTTATCTCCCAACTTTAATTCTATAGATTTTTCTTAACATTCATACAGTTGCATTTCCAAAAACGTACAACATATTTCTCAGTCACATCTAATACCATGTCCTATTTTCATTTGATAATGTACAAAATCTAAGAATCGCTGTCTTCTGAAAACTTTCTGTTGAGTAGAAATTACAATGTAACTGTTATGTAGAGGAAATATTTGTGTGAAGTGTAGTAATCCTATTACAGAAAAAGCACTCTAAAAGTTACGTGAAACATTTATTACAGATGTTCCAAAATATGAACAAAGTGCAAGCGTATGTATGTTGACTCAACCGTTCTAAGAAGAATTGCGGGGTCTGGTTTACAAGCAGACAAACCTGTGTTTGAATTCTAACTGCCCATTAATACGTGTGTGATATTAACCAGTTACTAGCATGTCTGTGCCTCCTTACCCCTGGGTAACGTGGGATTAAAACGACTGTCATTTTCAGGATTCAGTGAGGTAAGTATATGACATGTTTAGCACAGTGTGGTATAGATTGTAAACATTCAATACATTGTTGTGCATTTTAATGCTATTATAAAAATTAGCTTTCAGTTTATTCATATATAGCAGTAAGTTACTCTTCCACAGAATTATATACAATCAACCCCAAATTAAAACATTTAAACAGTAAATTCACATTGTTTCTCAATAGTTGCATTTCACCTAATTTCTGAAAAGTTATGTACTGTGTTACCACCAATCCTTCCATCATATCAGATAGTCAAGATTGAAGCTTTCGAGTCAGATTTGAAATCTATTAGAAAACAGTGAGCTGTGGGCATTCCAGGCACTACTACATGTCAGCAGGGGTATGCAGGCACTTTTCCCAGAGGCTTGAAGGGCAACTTTCCCCTTTAAAACAATGTTACCATTTGGCGGACCTTAAATAATGCTAGAATACCCTGGTATCTCTAATTCCATTACCTCTAATATTCTGTATCTAAGGAATATCTGGAATACTTCAGTATATCTAATTCAAAACAGTAGGACTGTTCTTTTGCCCTTGGTTCTACACCATCTCTCAGACTTTGCTCTCATCTTTCTGTTTTTTTTTTTTTTTCCACTGTTTTCCTACCTTATCGAAGATGGTAAGAATAGCTTCCATTTACTTAAACACTTGCATTCCAAAGACACTCCTCTGTATCCAGTAAGTTCTTCACTGAATATTCCTTTTGCTTTTGGCTTATGCCAGCTCTGGCTCTCCCTAAGCACGTGGCTGCCCTGATGCCTTCAGAATGGATGTTGTCCGTTTCCTCCAATTTCACATGCTCAGGGGCAAGAGTGAGCTCCCTGGTCTGTCACTGCTCAGGGATGTTTCCATGCCATTTCTCTTCTTTCCTCACCCAGAACACACTTTGAAGCTAACGCAGTTCAGCTATATCTTGAATAACCTTATCAGCATCATCTCCCAGCTGCCTGAAAGCCACAATACCCTGTTGCATGAAGGCTTTCGTGCCTGCTTCTATTTGGGGTTTGGCCATTCATTCAAAATTTATTTATATGTTCAACAAATATTTCTTGAACCAGACACACTGTTCTTGGTGCTGGAAGACAATGTTTTTTTCCCTGTCATCAGAGAACTCACATACTAATGGAGGAGCCTATGTTCATTCTTGAATGAATTTTGCCTAGATTCTGTTTCTCAGGGTTTTGGGTTTTGTTTTTTTTGTTTGTTTGTTTTGTTTTTTGTTTTTTTTTTTTTCTGATGGCTGTTCCTCATTCAGAAGGGGTTTACTATACGGCCAGACTTGGAGTCCAACTCTTCTCTGCCTTATTCATTAACATATATCCCACATGAACTGAGTAGAAATTTGAATACCATGCCAACTTTAGTCTACAAATAGAGACAGCACTTTAAACATGTGCATTTTAAGAGATTCTATGATAATCTTTGCACTGTTTGATAGAATTTTTAATATTTGATGGAAGACCTAGTATTTGAGTCATATATGAAGTAGAACATAACTGTAATAGAGGAACAGGCTTTATAGCACACACAAGCTCTTCAATGCAAAATGAAGTCTAGGATTGGGTCCTGTTCTCCATTTATGAAAAATCGAAACTGAACACTCAATATATTTTTAAATGTTCACTTGAGTGAAAAACCACCATTTCAAAATGGCTTTACAGGAAACCTTGTGTCCCCAGGATTTAGTCGATCAAGGGAGAAGGGAAAATCATCTGCCCACCATTGGGGAAGGAAATAAAAGACATGGGAGATAGGAAGTAAAACTAATGGGAGATGGTAAAATAATTTCTCAATCACATACCCCACCCCCGTACCCCATGTAGCCTCTATGAGAACAGACTTCACTGTCTGAAAATACAACCACAACTGCAACAGCAGAAGGGAGCACAGGCAATGTCAACACAAGTAACAAAAACTGCGGAAAAGGTACAGGAAGTAATACAATACAAAAGCATAGAGATTGCTTCACACCAGCATCGCTCACACTAGCCTATTTCAGATTAGTCGCCTTGATATGCAAATATAAAATTTTCTAAGAATGATAGGATGTGAGACTATTTCATTATCAACCATTTTAACAGAAACCTACAATTAGACCATTCCTTTCCGTGACTAAGTCCTCTGCACAGCACAGAGCCGTCATCCGCGATTTTTTTTCTGGGCAGCAGAGGCTTTCCATGGATGGGGGCTGATTTCTGCAGGATCTTTGTTTATTAAGGGGAATAATGCATGATATATTTACATCTCAAAAAGTTTCTATCTTAAACCTGATTTATTATTTCTACATCACATCCCCCAAAGTATACCTTCTTCAGAAGACTTAAGTCAATAAATCTTTTGACTGCTTCGGAAAAGATGTTACTCTGTCCTGACAGATTCCTAGATTTAAATAAATCAACCCAGAGCTGGAAACATACTAGTCTAAAGAGAAATAAAGGCTGTCTCAGAATGGGGAAAGGAATTCTCAAAATACTATAAATAAGCTTTTTCAAGATCATCCCATGTTAGAGATCCTTAACCAAGACTTTTAAAAACTTTCTTGAGATGCATAATTATGAAATGGACAATTCTGTATAATGTGGAAACACAGAAAAATAGTTCTTCCACCACTACTGCTGAAAATAGTTCATCATCACTACTGCTATCATGGTGACTTTTCAGGAATAGACTGGAGTAATGCCACAGAAACTAACAGAATCGGGAAGAAATTCACTCTACTCCATAGAACGATGAGTAATCTCTCTCTCGTGCCTTTATGAGAGCCCAGGAATTTGCAAACATTGTTCACAATGTTGGCTAGAATAATAAATAATTTGCTCATGTCAAATTGCATCTCGCTTTGCTTTGCTACTGCTGTACACTGTGGAAAAATATATAATTCTTGTTGACCTTTTGCAGTTTAATTAACAATGCAAAGCTCACTTACATGACGTAATTCAACAAGTACACGTAACTCAGATATTACTACAGGTTACGGAAGAAAAAGATCACAATGCTATTGTCAAGGGCAGATGTTGTTTCCACAGGTCACCAACGGCAGAGGCAGTGGCGTGGTCTGAAAATATGGACACGCTTTTAACCAGCCAAGGTAAGACCCCACTAAAAATAGGTTTAAAAATACAATGATTAAAAGTGAATCATTAAATTCTGAAAGTTGTAGACATGTTACAAAGTATGAGTTTGATCAATATTGGAAGTATAAGATTCCCAAAAGCCACACAAAGTTACACATGTTTAAATGGACTTAGGCTGGACCTAAAATAAGGTATGATTATAGGAACTCCAAACAGTAAAACATAAAGAAAACCCCCAATGTAAGTGATAAACTTGTCATTTCCTTAGACTCATTATTATTTGATATGTATCATGACTACCTTTGCTACAAATGAAAAGAAATGCACAAACTATTGAAAAGTTGAAAATTTAAATAAATCACTTGTTTCCCATGTCCTGTAGGCTAAAATATAGTTTAAGTATTTATTTCAACTGAGTTGTTCTTATTTTAGTGAATATAAAAACATACCTAAATGTATGTGTATTTATTAATATGTACATTGTGGCTATATATTTATTGTTGATATCACGGTTTAAAAAGATAATCTTGGTCAGTTATAAATAAAATAGCCCAGAATTTAATTCAAAATAGTCACTTACAAAGATATCTAGAACTTCAGTTTTCATCATAAATAATCCTGCTTTGCAACATGTCTCACACGAAACAGACATGACATTATACACATGTAGAAAATGTTGAAAATGCAGTACTATTTGTTCTAATCAAATGGCATTTCCACTTTAAATGTATAAAGTATGAGAATATTAGAAAAGTTTATTTTAGAACATGATAAAGCTGAATAAATTCTTCACAACTGTTTATTTGTATGATATGAAGTTATACTGAATTAGATGAAATTACACTCCGATTCTATGATTCTGAAATAACTAATTCCTAAAGCACAGACATAAAATAATCCGCAATACCCCTAGAAGCCAACTAAGAACACATGTTAAAGATGCCAAGAATGTGGAATTGTGTTTTGTAAGTTCTGGATGGAGTGTTTCTTTTTTCCTTAAATATGTACGTGGCAGGACAGGCGAGGTTTGCTAAGGGCTTCAGGAGAGCATCTCTGCAGGAGGTAACTTGGCTGGCTCCCTGGGGGCCAGGGGCTCTGGGGACAGCATCACAGAAAAGGGCGCGGGAGGTGTTGTGAGGAAGGCAAGTGCTTCCATCTGCAAACCTCCTGGGCTTTTATACCTCATGCCCACATAAAGTAGAAACGTCCTAGGTTCATTTGCAAAGCTGATTGGTGTTTGCTTTTTGTAATACCAGAGAAATAGCTCCCATGTTTTTTAATGTTTTAAAGACCATATTCACCATATTATCTACTCGTTTTGTGACCTGAGCATATGCCTGGCGGGTACTGGGCACAGGTCCAAGTGTTGGTTCCACCACCTACTGTGACTTGCTCCACCTGTCACCCCTGCAGCACCCAACCGGTAGCCACGCCCCACTACGGAGAGCACCCTCGGATAATATCATCGTGACTATCTGCAGCATATTATTCCAAAGTCCCCTGACATCTTTTGAACATTCAGATTGCATGTACAGAAATAGAAAGTAGTTCAACAACAGTGTGTCCAAGACACAGACAACTGCCCCAGCTTCTGTTGTTTATTCTGTTCCCTTGTATCCTACACAGAACAATGGGAGGAGAAAAGACCCTGATAGTGGTTAGTTCAATGTGGCCCTTCATTAACAAGGCAGGATGGGAGAAAACATAACAGTTCCTTGATGTCTAACTTCCCAGCTCTCTGGAATGCATGCAGCTAATCCTCACTGGGAAAAAGCTTCCTATGCCTTAGTGACACATATGAAATAGTGCCCAATGTGACTCTACAATATTCTTTCAGTATTACTAAAGCATACTTTAACTTTTACATAAAATAGGTTTTAGTATAAATTCTATTTGGACCTCTCGAATCCACCATTGTTTGGACCAAATTCATGGAAAATTTTAATTGTGCTATTAACAGAATTTTTATAACCCGAATTTGTATCACAGAAGCTTCTCAGATATATTTTTAAATGTAAGAAACATGCAGTTAATTGAATTTTTATAGTGCTCACAAATTAACCACATCTGCACTCTCCAGTATGTCTACTGAGAATTTTAATTGGTACCTGATAACCTTTCACAACGACTTATTTCAACTCTATTTCAAATAATTAAAAAAATGGTTAAATCTATTTTTAATCCAGTGTTTTTAGACACTTTCATCTTGTTGCATAAAGCCCATTTCTCTTTTCTTTCACTAACCTTCACTTTGCTTCCTTCCTGCAGCAACAGCTACAGACTAACTCAGGCCCCTTTTCCGTATACTTTCCTCGGATCATTCCTTTTTTTTTTTTCCTAGTCCATGTTTCCTTTCCCCTGATTCCCCATAAATTTATTTCTCCCTGCTTGGCAACTTGAAGAGTCCGCTCCCAGCACACAGCCAGGGAAGAGCTGCTTTGAGCGCAGGCAGTGGGGCCCTCACGGCAGGTGGAGGAGGAAACTGGGAGCAAAGCCCTCCCAGTACCAAGCCTGCCGACGGTGTCTCCTCCTCTGAGATACACTCGCTTAGGAACACATACTGTGGTCAGCAGGTGCCAAGTGTCAAACATCAACTTAAAGTCCTGGCTTAGTTCAGTCAGGTGCAGGAATTTGATGATGATGATTCTAACCTACCTAAGTAGAGGCGCACTCTTAACCATCCTTAGCCCTGAAAGATTTAGAAAAATTACCCTCTCAAAGGAGCTCTAGGTATATTCCAAAGAAGAGTATATCAGGGCACACTGTGATGAGGAAAGTAGAGAAAGGAAGAGTCTAAACAGATGGTCACAAACTTAAATATTTATGGGAGCAAGGAATAATAAATGGGTAAATTTGGTTGAAAATAAGATAACAGGAAGAGGTGGGAGCAATGGGAATCCCAGGCTTCAAAGGTTACCTGTTGCTATTCAATTTAAAAAATGCTAATTGCAGAAGTATAGATATAAATATTTAATGTTTATGACTACTGATCCAAAATACAGTTCTCTAAAGCTAAAAAATAAAGTACATAAGTGTTTTATTTAGAGGGATGACAAATATTTGCTACTGAATACTCAAATGCTCACACTACCCAAGGTACTAGTTTTGGCCTTATTACTGCACTGTGTGATATACAAAAGTTTTTCTCACATATTTTATAGCCGGTCTAGATGCTTTTCGAACATTCCTAAAATCAGAGTTTAGTGAAGAAAATGTTGAGTTCTGGCTTGCCTGTGAAGACTTTAAGAAAACGGAATGTGCAGAAAAAATTGCTTCCAAAGCCAGGATGATTTATTCTGAATTCATTGAAGCTGATGCCCCGAAAGAGGTGAGTGAAATATTCCACGACAGTGAATCTTTTTCCATTAACAAATCTGCTCCCAGGTGAAAGACGCTAAGTCCATCTCAAGGGAAATTAAATTGTCACTAGGTTCTCAAACAGAAAATGTCTGTAAATACCAACAGAATTTCCTTAAGATGACCCTCTAGTACTGATTCAGCAAATATTTTAAGCACTTCTATGTGCTTAAACGTTTCTGTTTTCTGCGCACAACAGGCAGTCTCTTAAAAACAGTGTCTAATTATCTCAAATTAAACAGCTCTACAGCTAACCCTACAGAAATCTCACTTAAATGTGCTGCTGGATTTAAAATTCACTTTCTTTTTTCCTTTTGTAAACCAGGAGGTCAGTTTGTAATAGTCTTCTTGAGTAAATTTTTTAAATTAAAATATCTATGTGAGGGAAAAAACTACTAACCACAGTATAAATTCTTTACATTTAATATTTTGGAGGCCCACATAACAGCATATAATGATGTCTTAGCTTCCAAAAGAGGGGTTCGCCTACCGTCATTTGTTGGCGGGTTGCTGGGCGGCACTCCGCAGGCCTGCAAGGCCTGTGCCCGCCCAGCCTGGAGACGCAGGAAGGAGCCCCGAGTCAGCGACAGAGACGTCAGTCGTTTAGTGGACGGGGAGCTTACCTGTCGGCAGCAAGGTCCTGCAGCGACTCCCCAGCGTGTGTGGTGGACCGCAGCGGAGGACGTAGTGCCGGGCTTCGCTCCCCGGGGTCAGGGGGAGGTTAGCGGTTATATCGGAAGTGACGTCAGGGTGCCTCGTTGGTTACCAGGGAAACCCGCAGAGGGACACGCCCTTCACGCCTGTTTGATGAGAACAAGCACCAGCTGGGGCCTGGGGCTGGCACATAGGACGGCCAGGCAGGTGAGAGCTGTAGGTGAAGCAGGCACTGGTCCAGCAGGGGATGTGCAGGGGATGTGCAGAGGGCAAGAGCACAGCCGTCTTGAGCGGCCTGACCCTACAACGGTGAAAATGAGCCAAAGATGTGAGGCATTGTCTCCAGTGGTCAGGACCCACCAATGCTGCTTTAAGATCAGGAAAATAGAAAACCTGAAATGACACAGAGAATAGTCCCCCAAAAAGTGTTCTACGTGTGTAACATATCATTTATTTTTGACTTTATATCCAGAACCACACCACGATCATCTCTGCATATCCCTTTAATGCTTAACTTCAAAGTTTAAGCTATTTATATTTAAAAACTGTTTTGGTTCCTCATTGAACATAACATACAAGCAAAGAGTTTTAATGATAAGCAGCAAAGGGGAAGCTACATTAAACTTCTGGCACCAAACATAAACTACTAGTACAAGACGTCATCTTTCCCTACAGAGTTGAAATACTGATATCCTCATAAGTGACAGTTACTGTATTTTCTAATCCGAAATTAAAATTCATGGTATGAGAAGTTATTGTGCTTATGAAGACAGAGGACAGAATAGATGAAAGGCAAACACTTTCCGAAAACCTAGGGCATAAAGTTGCCGGATCAACAGTACAAGTTTTAGATGAACATTAATTACTGCTGTATGTATTGGCAGAGCACAACATTGCAGACATATGAAGCACTGAAACTTAGCCTGGAATTCAAAGGGGGAAAGAGAAAATGACTTAACTCCTATGGACCTATTTCAGCACTCATTTATCAGTCACTATCTAAGAATCAATAAATAATTCTGGAAAACTGAAACTGTAGTATATAAGATTTGTCATGTTGATTAATGTGTCATTCCCTAAAAGGCTCTGAAATCAACTCTAAAAGTATCCTATTTTCTGTAATATTAGTTTGAAAGCCAGATTTTTTTTCTTCTTTATGAATTTGTCTACTTAATAATGATTATTTTAGGATAACCTTCTCAAACATTATGTATGAAAAAATCTTCTAATAAGAAAGGTAATCTCTTAATTATAGCTGAATTCAAAGTTATGATATATAATAAATTATCAATATTGACAAAAGAGGTTTGCTTATTTTCCTCTTTCCTTCCAAAATAATTTTATGTGGTAATAATTTTAAATAATACAATTACTATTTTAGGATATAAAACTTTCATAGTTTTTAATAATTTGTCCATCTAATTAATCTTTACTACATAAAACATAATTAAATTTATGGCTGATTTTCAAATAGTAGATTATATTGCCTCCTTAAAGTATCTAAAAATGTTGTTTTTGGATATGACAAAATTCTCATTGAAAGCAAAGTGTATTTCTACATTTGAAATAGTCATTATCTTTCCTATTATTTGCCATTAGTTATTTCCAATTTAAATTACTAATGGGCATTTGTCTCTTATTTACCAATTGCAGTCTTCAAGGTATTTATAATTCCTCAGTTATATATTAAATATAATCCAACTCTTAGTATGTTACTTCATTAAATTAATTTTTTGAGTGCTTGTTTCCATAATGAAGTTGGAGTAAAAGGAGAGAGTGACATGTGAAAAAACCAGTCAAATACATAATAAGCAATATAATAATTTAATAATTTGAAGTTGTTATTAGCACAGTGGGAAAGAGCGAATTAAGTCTATTTGGAGAGTTGAAGGGATGGTTTTTCAGGCTAGTTCACATGAAAAAGGTATGTCATGAAAAAATAAGTAATATTTATCAAGAGAGCAAATGAAGAAAGAATATCTCAGACTGAGGGCACAGGTGTAGTAGGGATGAACAAAGCCCCCTAGTGTTCTCCAGAAATCACAAGCATGTTGATATTGCTAATGAGGAGGAGGCGGTTACAGAGGGATAGGCAGCAGGAGAGATAAAGAAAGACTGGGAAGAGGTCTGGATTTATTTGGTAGGCAGACTTAACAAGACAAGGTGATATATTTCATGTGGAGGTTGGAAAATATGATTGTCATAAGCAGAAAATTAATTCAAGAATGAGATTTCATGAGAGTATTCTCCATGTTTTATACTCCTAGTTATATACCTGATTCTTACAAAGAAGCAAAATTATAACCAATTTCCTTGACAGAAAACCTCAAAAGTAGAGTACAATGACAAAGTCACATTATCCAGATGTCTATTAAATTCCATTTACTTTCTTTTCAACTTTTCATGTCTTTATTTCCTATCTATAAAATTGCTAACATGACAATATGTTTAATTGATGCAATCACACAATTTACAATTAGACTATACTAAATTTACCAAATGACCGCTGTCGATAGACTGACGTTACTAATGGTTCTCAGTTTCCTATTCTAATAGGCAAAACTGCCCACAGCATTGGAACTTCCAGGTCTCTATGAGAGATGGTAATAACCCCAATGGACCTCAAACCCTCTACTTTACAGTGTTACATTCTCTGGTTTCTACACTAATAGAGTTTGTGTGACGTAGTGGAAAACCTAAAGGTTAGAGTTAACAGATTCAAATCCTGTGACCTCTTTCATCCCTCTGGGCCTCAGTTTCCTCATCTGTAAAAAATCATATAACAACCACACAGGACAGATGACAATGATAAACAAGACCATGTGTCTAGGGTTTACATCATGCTGAATAGTTTTTAAAAAGTTTAATCCTTTTCTTTCTTTACACAAGTCACTGTAAGTACCACTAAATCACCCTGAAAACAACCATTAGCTTCTAAGAACATTTGAGGACAAGCAACTTTAAAGGACTTGACAAATATATATACGTGAACACATATTAGAAAAACATGTTAACAAATCACTAGTTTCAGACAGAAAGAGCTACTCATTCAATGGATTGTACCTAGATATTTTCAGGAGAAGATACTGCAGAAAAAAAATTAGTTATGACTAAGTGATTTGAAAATAAGAAAATTATTAGATAAGCAATATATATTTTAAAGTGTCCTTACTTTGCACACAGTAAGAACCAGTGAGTGGCAAAGAAAACAATTCTTGTATTTGTTCTTCCTTTAATTTGGACTACTAGTTTCATAATATTTGGAAATTTTGAGGAGATAATATTATTACTTGGTTTTAAAAGAATGTAAATCTTCCAAAAATTAAAATAATATTTTCATAGTCAGCTAAGACATTGTTTTAAATATTTACATTTCTATCATTTATATATATTGTATTTATATCATTGCTTCTTTATATTAAAAAGAAAATTGGTCAGGATGGAAAATATGTGATTAAAGAGAAAACATTTATCTTGATTGTCATTCTGTGAGATGAGAAATCATTCCAAGTTATAATACAGTGAAATATTTTAAAATTATATAAATTCAACTTAATATTATGACCAATCCAGGAATAAATACAATGGCAATTTTTTAAATTAAAAAAAATGTTAATACAAAATATTTGATTCTTAAATGTATTTATTCAATGTGAGGACATCATAACTCATAAAACAGGAAATTATTGTCAGAAAGCAAAAGATATCTTAATGGGACTTTGCAGGACACTGTTTAAATATCTGTGTCTGGGTTTTTTGCATTTATTTTTAATGCAGTATAATATTATTTATTGACTCATATTTGATTTCACTTCAACAAATGCTTATTCTGTGCCTACTATTCACTTTCCCAAGATAAGTTCCCCCCATGAAAGGGAAGCCCAGTCTAAGCAAGAGAACAGGTAGTAAACACATACATATAATGCACTATGTTGTGTGAACTCAGCAGCTTGATAAGAAAATGCAAGAAAATACAATAGGTTGAAACTATGGTTTGGCTCAAAGGAAACTTTCCTTCTCAGGTTAAAAAATGAAATTTATAGAACTAAGAAAAAACAGCAAAGCAATAAATGATTAAGTGCAAAAATTTTTTAAAAAGTAGCAGATGAAATGGTTTGCATTATACCTAAAATGATATAATGATTGAGAAGTATTGAGGCAGGACATTGAGAGAAGGCCTGTATTTTAAATAAGGTTAGTTTTAAGCTGAGTCTTGAGGGAAGAAATAGATTGACGTTTTATTGGTAGTGGGAAGCCCATGGGCATCTGCAGGCATTTCCTGATATTACTATAAAGCCAATTTTGTATTCTCCACTTCATATCCGTATTTTCTTTGCATTTTTCAGTGCCACTTCCCCAATGTGCTGATGTTATTTTCAGTCTTAGTCCTGCCCCACAACTTGCTGCTGGCCCACAGTGTCCCCTCAACGATAGAATCACCTCCAGATACAATGTTTGCTGATTATTAATTTCCTAAGTTTTTACACACTGATCAATAGTTAGGTGTCTATTATATACCAAGCACCATGTTGGTGCAGCTAACAAAAAAAGACAGTCAGAGTCCCTGAATAAATGAAGCTAACCCTCTTGGTGGGAAGATTCTAGTATAGGAAATAGAGAATTATAATAAACTTTCATGAGTGTCGTGATCGGGAAGGAAATACAGGTGATATGGTAGCATCAACAGGAAAATCCAAGTTGAAGGCATCAGGAAATGTAGCTCAAAAGAATCAGTAAGCTTTGATCAGAAGTTTGAGCGTGGGGGGAGGGTAGAGCTCAGCGGTAGAGTGTGTGCTGAGCATGCACAAGGTCCTGGGTTCAATCCCCAGTGCCTCCATTAATACATAAACCTAATTACCTCCCCTGAGAATTTTTTAAAAATTAAAAAAAGAATTAAAAAATAAAAAGAAATTTGAGTATAGAAGGAACTATGACAAAACGGGAGGAGGGAAGGACAACAGGGGAGGAAGACGACAGATGAGTCAACCAGAGGACCAGCCAGTGCCCAGAAGGTTAGTCCGGGAGTGAAAGAAGCCTAGCACTGTGAGTCTCAGCGTGTCGGTCTCCTGCACCCCTGTGATGTTTGCATTCTTGTTTATTTCATCTTAAAGGGATCGCTTATAAAGGAAGAGAAAGAGAGAGAAGGTAGGAGTGAGGGAGAGGAGGAGGAGGAAGAAGAGAGGGAAAGACAAGGGAGCAGAGCTGAAGAAACTAGAAGCAACAACTGCCCAGTGCCCTCGCATGGACGACCTGATCTGATCACCACATTCGCTCCTAGGGAGGCATGACGCTCATCCACGTTGTACAGGTGAAAAATGAACTGAGACTTAGAGGTAAAATGATGAGGCCTGCAGTCATTAAGAGACACAGATCACAAGGAGAGAGGTCTTCCATCCAAGCTTTTACATTTCAAATTCTTTTTTCTAGATCTAAGACTAGTTTCAAGGTTCATGACACAGCCTGGGAACCTTGATGTTTATGCTAAAGGCAAAAGCATACAATTACCTTCTCACAAAGATTCTATCTTCCTTTCTATCAAAAGCTTTCTTTCTTTTCTCATATTCTCTCTAATTTGTATAACTTTTTAAAATATAAAGCAAAAAAAAAAAAAAGTGGCAGGAATATTTCCTCTAATAACCTGCAGTATCACCGTGGCCCTCTGAAAAAACGACGGCTGCATTTTCTACTCGAGAACAAAATGCTCAGGGGTTTTTTGAATTTCCACAGGTCCCTGCGCCACTGAAATTAATCTTGGATTAGCATATTGGGGTGGGTGAAGGAAACTGTGAGTCTAACTCCTTTTCAGCTGCCCCCATAGCATTTGCTACCTATATCTATTTTTAGCAATCCGTGTACATTATGCTTTTATGCATTATGATGGCATACATTTGATTTTTTTTTTCCCTTTTCTCTTGACCAGTTTAACGTGTTAGTTCCATGTTCTTTATTTCTGCCTTTAAAACCAATCCCAACAAAAGAATCCTGTCCTGTGCAGGGTAATTCCATCTCCATGTTACAAACTTGGCTCTTTTCAACTGTAATAGCCACCCTTGAGAATGTATTTCAGGACGTTCGTCCACCTTTAATGATGCCAAAAACGCAGTAAGACTGGAGGTGCTAGTGGTGATTAAATAGACTCATGTAACCAAAAACATGATTATAGGCAGCTTTCG
Source organism: Camelus bactrianus (assembly GCF_048773025.1). Lineage (NCBI taxonomy): Eukaryota > Metazoa > Chordata > Mammalia > Artiodactyla > Camelidae > Camelus > Camelus bactrianus. The sequence goes on along the minus strand of NC_133561.1, from coordinate 6,658,634 downwards.
TTTGAATAGTAATTTTTAAGCTTGGTTGTGAATGAGGTCTAGGAAGCTGCCTGCCCCATTTGAGTAAGGCGTTTTACATATGCATGTGCACACTTTTTGCATAATGACAGTTTCCAGCTTCGCTATACATTCTAAATGAGGAAAAGGCCACCTAATTTGAATGTGAGAACTCAACTGAAAACTTTCATTCAAATTATGTAAAAATACATAAAGCACTGTTTAGGGTCACAGGAAAGCCAAAAGGTATAGTTAAAAATGTATTCTTCCTGCTAAAATAATTTGTTGGAAGCCAAAAGAATTTAAAACTGCTGGTGTAGAAAAGAATTGGCATGCATAACTTGCACATATCAAAATCACCTGAGTATTATTAAAATACCCCTGGCTCGTTATAATAAAACCGTTTTTAAACAGCTACCACGAACATCATTCAGAAGGCAGTCATATTAATGCAATGGATTGTCGTCAATGTCAGCTGTGTCAAGGCCTTTTCAAAACTGACAGGATTTAAAAGCCGCTAAACAGTCGCGATGACATCTCAGCTGTCATTCAGTAAGAATCACAATCCTGAGTCTTGTTTTCTGAGATTGGCAGTGCTGTGGTCTCAGAAATCTAAGATAATTTGTGACCTTTTGAAAAATAAGCAGATTAAATGTATTTCTCAGCACCTTTGAAACTTGAGTGTATCCATAGAAACAAAATGCAAGTGGCTATTCGTGTCAGTAAATAATATAGATATAACTCTGTTTATTTCATCAACTGATATGCCACTCAGCCCATTCTCTGGACCCACGAGTTTGAGATACGGAGCCAAACTTTGTAATTCCCAAGTGCTCAGGAGGGCCTTGAGACCATGTAGCTGGAAGGTCTGCCTCGGTAGAGGGTTACCTCCTCACAGCGGCCCCGCCTTCAATCCACTCCAAGATCATCACCTCCTCTGCTGTACTTTTTGAGATAGAAACTTAGCAATGAATGGATATGAATGAATCTTCCAGCAGAACCCAACCAAAAATCAAGTTTGAGATGAGTGCAAAGTTGGGGCTGCAGTTCGCAAACACGTGCTTAAAAGTGATTATATTAAAGGAATATGTGTCTCAAAATATATAATGAGGCCTGATATTTTCACTTTTTTCTTGACACTGAAAGTTCAGGGGAGTCAAGAAGACAAGACAAGGCACTTTGGGCAGACAGTTCTCAAAGCTCACCAGGACAGACTCCTGAGGAGCACTTCACAACATGATCACCTCTCCTAACTGACACGCTATGTTCAGTTGGCTTCCAGAACTGGGTTTCCTCCTCTTAGTGACTACTCTGTGCTGTTTCCACTCATGACCCAGCACACACCATCCTGAGGGGAGGCGGTCCTCACCTATTTGCTGCTCGGTGGTCTCTTCCAGTCTTATGGCTTTAAAAGGGCATCTCAAACTTAAACACAAATCTGAGTCCTGATTCTCTGCTCAGAACTTTCTTCTCCCTGAGCCTCTGCAGCCGAGTTCCTGGCCACTCCACTCTTCTATTCTCTCTGGCTAAATAATCAATAGTCACCCTTGATTCTTTTCTTCTGTTTATACACCATATCCAATCCATCAATACTTGCTATCATCTCATTCTTCAGAATATTTCTAAACACCATTTTTAAAGGTATTGTTCCTTGATAAATATTCAATCGTAAGCTCCACCCATTCTACTTTCTAAATATCTTTGAAATCTATGCATTTCCCCCCATTCTCTGTGACATGACCCAGCCTGATCCACCATCACTGACCACCTGAGTTTCTGGTATGACTTCCTAATTTTTCTTCCCTTTATCCACACCTAGTTATTATACCACACAGCAGCCAGTGATATGTTTTTTTCAAACACGTGTTTACATCAGTCCCTTACTTAAAATTCTCCTTTTGCTCTCAGGTTAAGTAAAAATTATTTACCAAGACCTATAGAAGTTTGTGTGATTGGACCTTCATGCCTCTCCAGGCTGTGGCCCTTCTTTCCCTGAAAACCCACTGGGCTTCCTTCCGTTTTCCCTCCCTGAACAAGTCCCTTTCTTCACCTTCTCTACTCATAATAATACTTTGAGGCTCAGCTTAAAATCTCACTTCTTTCAGAAAGTGGTTTTTATTTTTCAGAAGGTATATTTTTCCCTTTGAATTATTTTCTCAAAATCTGTCTTCTTGATTGACTTTCAACTTAACCATCTTTATATCATCAAACCTGAGCACAATTCAATGAAATACTTCAAATGAATAAATTCTAGAAATGACTACCAAAAACCAACTACTTCTTCAGATGAGTTTTTGTTTTGTTTTTTCAGAAAAAAGGGGTAATAATACTATCTCATAGTCGTCTGCGTGACACCAAGTAGCTGTATGAAGACTGAGACTTAGCACAACTTAGCAGTAATAGTTGATAAACATTAGTTATTATTATCTACTATCATTACTATTATTATTATTATAAAATAATCATATTTAAGTATCCTTATGATTATTTCTGAGTTAATGCCATTGCTCAAATATTTTGAAATGGGAGAGACAAAGTCAACAAGGAAAAAAATCCAGGGAGAGAAGAAGACTTGGGACAGACATTAGATGATGCTTATCTGCTTTGCTCATGCTTGGAGGGACATGTAGGAAAAAAAAAAGAATTCATGAAAAAAATAAGGAAAAGATAGCAGATAAAAGACAGATTAACTAATTCCTTGTCACAAACTACTGAATTTCCTTGGTAGTGACAAATCTTCTTTCTCTGATTATCAAACTGAATACTTAACAGTAACAGAAACAACTGTATCCAAATCTGTTTAAGCAAGAAGTCAAACTTCTTAAGATTTTTAAATCAAAATAATGTATGATGATAAGGAAATTATAGTGACTTTCCTTCTGTGATCAGGGAAGGCTTCTTGGAGGCTATTCAATTTAAGGTAAATCATCAGGGATTGAGGATACTCTGCACAGAGTAAAATTTTGGAGGCAAGAGGGATTTCAGATGGTGAAACAGTATAAACAGGGCTTTAAATGCAAGATTCATTTTGGGAACAGAAAGTAGGACAGCTTTATGGACAGCACTGAAGATACGTAGGAGATGATTTCAAAACAACACACGGAGTCCAGGTGTGAGGAAGCTCTAATGATGGCGTAAGATGTTTAAACTTCATGTTATAGTAAGTAATGCATTGTCAGCTGAATATTCAAACAATGAAAGTGATGTTTTGGTGAAACTGATCTAGTAATGGTGTCCACAGTGTTTAGAAAGGAAAGACATTGTAAGAAGAGGCATCAGGTAAGAGGTAAATTCCATGGTTTAGGGGAAGTGTTAGGTTATGGGAGATTAAACTGGAGACACAGGAGTGAGAATGAAAAAGAGCATGTGAAACTACAAAATAAAAGGTGAATAAGGAAAGCATATAGAGAGAGAGAGAGAGAGAGAGAGAGAGAGACAGAGACAGAGAGATCAGAGGGAAAAAGAGGTGTCAGAGATGATTCTTACATTTTGAGCTTGAACAACTTGGAGAAAAATAATGACATTTATACAAATAATGTGGGTGTGATATTTTGTCACTTACATTAAACTGAACTGCCAAGTCACATCATAATACTACTGATTATCTCCTGGGTACGGTATCTCTGCTCATCACTTAGCAATCAAAAGCTGATGTTGGCAGCTCCTTGGTAGGGAAACAGGCAAATCGGAAAAAATGGGATGGATAAGTCAGAAGTACAATCTCAATATATTGAACAAATAATATTAATTATCAGTATCAGACTAAAATGGAATTGTTCTGTTTAAAATCTTAACATGACTTGTAACAAATGTAGAAACTTTTTTCACTTTATTTATACAACATATATTTATTGAGTCCTTAAGGCTGCACAAAACATGGTGAGGGACGGGTGAAATGTAAATATTGTGGAAGTAACACAAAGTCTTTTGAGAAGTCAGACAAGGGGAAAAAAAATCTACAAGTAAACTTCACAAGGCAGATGGTATTTGAATGTAGCCTTAAGGACACAAAAGACTGTGAAAGACTTAGCTGAGCAGGAGTGGCTTTCAGCTCAGTGGGGATAGCGTGGGAAAACGTCCATTGCTGAGAGAGTACAAGGAAGTTGAGGGGAGGAGAGGACATGTATCCATTTGGATCATATTGCGAAGGCCGTGAATGCCAAGGTGATGGCTTTGGGCTTTTTAAATAGGGAATGAGGAGTTACTGCAGAGGTTCAGCTGTGACCGAAATAACAGAATAGTAATAGAAGCCAGCACTCAGAGGCCCCGATATCAGTGAATGAATGCCTGAGGGAGTGAACTTGCTATATTCATCATTACAGGGGATATAAAGTTAAACAAATTGCAGACGAGGCCATGACAGCATGAACCACACAGTTAAAGGAGAGAGCAAGCAACGCATATTCCCATATCCTCATATCCCCACAACACAAGGCAGGATGCATGAAACAGACTAGACTCCCCGCTTACCAGCCACTCCCCGATCTCGGCAACACCCGCCACTCACTGGTTCCCGCCACGAGGGAGGCACTGTCCTAGGTTCACGATGTGTTGTTATGCCGCTTCCCTGCTCAAAGCTCTCCAGTGTCTTCCCATTGCTTTCAGTAGAAAAGCGAGAAGCCCTCGCCACAGGAGACAGGCCTACGGGACTCGGCCTGAGTCTCCTCTTCCAGCCTGACCACAGGAACTTTCTTGCTCGCACCGTCCAAGCTCAGGGGTTCTGCAGAACATAACCAATTCTTTCCTGCATCAGGGACTCTGCCTTTGTCGTATTTTGCCGGAAATGTTCTTCCTCAGATTCTCAGAGAGCTGGCTTCTTCTCATCCTTCAAGTGCACATTTAAAATAATACTATTTATTTAGTGCTGGGTGGTCTCTCCCCAAATACAGAAAGAATCTGGCACATAACAGACGCATAAATATTTGTGGAATCAGTGAATGTACTGGTCATCTCACTTTAATCCTTTTAACAACCCAGTCGAGAACTGCCTAGCTTAGAGATGAAAAAAGCTGAGCTTGGAAGCATGAAAGTAACTCACCTCTGGTCACAAGCTCAGAAGTTTTAGAGCGCAGACTTGAAAAGTATCCTAAAATGTTCCCACTACTCCACACCATCTTCCTGTACAAAGAAGCAGAAACTGATCCCAGATTTTGAGGCCTTCAAGGAAGTTGCAGCATTTGATCTGGAACTTTGCTGGAGGACCTGAGAGGATGATCAGAAAAACAAAAGGGCAGGTGTATCCTGGGATCCCTGAGGAGCTGAAATCCCTAAAGAAAGAAAACATCAGTGAGCAAATAGTGGCCTTTGATGATTCTTTTCAAAATGAATTTTTTCTTCTGTTCTTCTTCCTAGAATAACAATATTAAAATAGTTTGACGTGACTTATCTCATTTAGTCCTTAGGACACTTTAAGATCGATGCTATTACCATTCCCTTTTACACCACGGAAATTGAAGATTGAAGCAAATTACAGAACTTGCTTTACTCATCTGAATAGCAAGTAGGCGGCTGAGGAGAGATTTGATTGAAGGTCTGCCTGCCTGTATTTTAGCTTCAATTCAATAAGCATAAGTGGTCACTTACAGTCTTTTACCAGACCCCCAAATTCTGGCATTTTTAAAGTCTCCCCCATTTTGCCAAAAGACATTTTAATTCTACTCAACAAATACTTATTGATGGCTTACTGTGGGGTAGACAGTCTGCTAAGTGCCAAAAAATAAACTGATGAATAAGACGAATCTAGCACCTGCCTTTGGTGAGATTTGAATTTTAAGATTCAGATCTCTTTTGCACTTCATGAATATCTTCAGTTGAAGTGAAACAACTTGGATATGAAATTTTCTGCTTCTCAGAATATAGCCTGGAATCAGGGAGGAACTGAAGAAGTATCTCCACAAAGTTTGGGCATTTGCAGATGAATGGTGTGTTCCAGCATAACAGATCTCTATGAGACCTTGCTGAGAGCACTCTGTGGGAGTGTTATGGGGACAAGGATGTATGCACACACATATATATGTATATTATGTGGGAGGCATGGGGGTCTGTGAACTGGGGGGGGGGGCGCTGTTATTTGGTCCATTTTGGCAAACAAGAAGAACAAATTAGAATGAAAAGCAACATTCTGGGAAACAACACGAGGAGGTATGGAGGGTGGGGATGGGTGATGGGAGCAACCTAGTCAATTCTAATTACTATCCTGTCTGTGGAAATCACATATTAGATACTAAGGTCAAAGTACTAGAAAGAAATAAAGGATGGGTGGGAAAAGAGATTCACAATCATAAAATACCTTGTTTGCCTTTTCACTTTGCCATTTTTCATAATCTGAAAATAAGGTTTGACCTCTCTTCTCTGTCAATGCCAACTTTCTCGACCTAGGAAAAGTAATTAAACCAAGCACGTGTTCTGCATTTCAGAAAATGAACACTGACTTTCTGTTGCTTTGCATCGGATTAACTTTGTGTTTAGAAAAAAATTCAAATCATTTGTGCATCTATCATCTGTACAAAACACGCACTCTTTGATTAAACTAAACTAATGCTGTGCAATTTATTTCCACAGATTAACATTGACTTCAGTACCAGGGACCTCATCTCAAAGAACATTTCAGAACCAACTCTCAAATGCTTTGATGAGGCTCAGAAGTTAATCTACAGTCTCATGGCCAAGGATTCTTTCCCTCGATTTCTAAAGTCAGAGATTTATAAGCAACTGGTAAATAGCAAACAGGTTGGCAATCATAAAAAATGGCTCCCTTTCCTGTAAAGAAGGTAAATGACAATCGGTTATAATTGGGGGAAAACAAGTGATAGCATAGATTAACTCTTCATGACTATACTTCAAGGCTAGAATGTTTTAAATATTCAACCACAACATAAGTTTTTTTTAGGATTTAGAGAACATGTCATACTCCAATAGGCAAATAATATTTTATATATGAAGTCTGAATGTCTAAGTTATTTGTTTGGAATGCATTTATTTTACCAGGTACTTAAAAATCTCCTACTGGGAGAACACAAAGGAAGTTTATCGAAATATAATACACTCTTAACCATAAGTGAATACTCCTACGACATTACAAATTCAAGAAACTATATATCTTCATGTTGCTGAGTGGGAGTCTGTTTAGCATCATATACATGATTTTAAATACCACTTGCGTTATTCAATACCTCACTTCTGTAAAAAGAGAAATTCTGAACCAAAACATAACCCTTCATTTAGCATATTCAACTACTTCTTTTCAGCCAGGATCTGCTACATAATAATGTGGTGGTTATCAAAACTACTATGGCCTTCAGGTTAATGAAAAAGAAAAATGGCAAATATATATATAATTGATCAAACTGTCAAAATATATCAATTAGTTTAATTCAATGGCATCACATAGGCATGTATGGAAAAGGCCCTGAGGGTGGGGACGATTGATTTTCTTAGAGCAATAAAAATACAAAGGAAAGAGGAGAAGCAAGGAGTATGGCTAAGTCCTTACACGGTGAACTGCACAGCAGTAACTGTCCCATAAAATGAAAAACTGCTGCAACATCGCCTCCTCAAGTGAGTGCGGAGCTGAGTATCCACTCGGTCCTTCAGCATAGGGACTTGTTTATAGAACTCAAAGAAATTTTAAAATGCATTTATTTTTAGATGTTCCTAAAATTGCTTCTTTTTACATGTAAATGTCCCACAATCAGTAAGAATAACTTCATGTCGATATGAGAAACTATTAAGATTCAATAGATCTTTCATGCTTCCATTTCATTTTCTGAGATTTATTTAACTTTGTTGATATCTCTATTTTGCAGGTTATTTAAACATTAAAAATGGAGGAAAAATAGCATGATTTATTTTGTTTCCACAGACTACCTATTTGATAGACAAAATTTTGCCTCCTTTTTGTCTTGAAAAATAAAGATTTAAACACATGCAAATGGAACTGTCCCTGTACACTTGCAAATTCTTTAAAGGAAAGACAACACGAACTGGTCGTGAAGTATTCAGTGCATCTTAAGGTGCACTTAATAGAAAAGAGTTACTTCCTTTTGAACATTTCTTCTGAAGATTCCAGCCTTAATGTAGTCCCTATTTAAATAGGAAATTTTAAAATTATTCCTACAGATGAAAAAGACTTTAAAAGACAAAGGGGACTTTAGAAATGAAAACCACATCTTTCCTTTTAGACATGAAAAGACAAAAAAAAAAATCTCGGTTATTACCTAAGGTCACACGCTGGTAAGTGGCAGAGCTGGTAGGAACATGATCTTCCCACGGTGCCACAGCCAGCTGCTTGTTCCCACAACAGCAGAGTCATCGCCTTCCCAATTAAAACTGCGCCGCAGCCTGGGAGTCTAATGTTCTACGCGTCCTCAAATACCCAGGCGCTGTTCCTTTCATCGAATGTTGGAATTGTCCTTTCACAGTCAGTTTGCAAACTCCTTCTTGTTAGTGTAGAGTAAGGCCTCATGTTCCACGACTGCCTCTTCTCTAAGGACACAGAGGAGTCGCAAATCAAACTTTCATCACCTAGAAGCAGACGACTGCCAGTGCGTAAAAAATACAGTACGTGTCTAAATGATCTGTTAAAAACATTGGATGTTGAATGGCCCCTAATAGATCCCAACCAAAGACCCTCAATAGCAAAACTTCCCTCATCTCCTCAACTCAGTCCCCCTCCCAAACTATAATGATAGATTTCCTGGCTTAACGGAACAGAAAAGAAAACAATTGCAAGTTTTTGGAATAAAAATAATTTCAGGTTTTTGGACCACTTGGTGTTCAGGAATTTCAGGAAAATATCAGAAGTGCATCTTTCAGATGCTGTTCTCTGTCTCTTTCACTCCACAGGTTACTTTATTTCATCAGTTATCACTGATAAGTGATTTTATAGATGGGATTTTTATATAAAAATTGACTTGTGAAAAAATGAATAACAACATTAACGTTCCTGGTAACATACTTAAATATTTAATAATTGTGTAATGCCACTTTCTAAAAATATTTACATCAGCTTTAAGATGTGATTATGCTTATATTAAAAACTAAACTAAGCACTAGTAAAATGACAAGATAGTGGCATAGATATGATCTTCAAATTATAAGGAGGGTTTTTCCAAGCATAGTGTTTTCCACTTTCTGACACTTCCTACGAAATATATTTTAAAGCAATTTATACTTGACCTGCATTTGATAAGACCCAAAGAAATTAAATGATATATGTATTCCACAAAGAATTTGAGCTTCTTTAACAATCCAATATGGAGCCACAATCCATCAGTTAATCTAAAATTCTTTTGAATTCATTTAAATATCAAATAGTGATAATTCATCAGTAATGAGTACTGATTCCTAAAAGTTTATGAAAATAGTTTCTTATACTTGCATCAGAAGGATCTATTTCAGCCTCAAAATATAATCAGATTTTTTTAAACACTATATTACGAAAATCTAAAACCTTTAGGGCATTACAAGCATAAGCTAGTGTCAAACTTTATTTTCCCAAACTTTTGTCTTAGTCTGTGTATATATAGAATTCATTCTATTCACCATTGTTGCTTTACCTTTTCCTAGATTTTTTTCTAATTTTGTGTGATGTAGTAACTATGTCTATCCATAATATTCCTGATGAGAGGACATGTTGACAGAATAAAAGCAAAGAAATTTGTTTTTCTATTTCCTTTCCAATATCATTTCCAATAAGCTTGGTACCATCTTGGCTTTTAAACAATAGTAGTTTTCTGGCCCATAACTTTGGAGAGCAATCTGGATTTATTTTCTGGAATTTCAAGGAAAGTTCAAATCCATTATCCTAGACTTGAGGTTTAGATTAAATGGACCTTCTCGTTGTTTAAATGGAAGCTGATCAGCTAATCTTCCCAATCATATAGGCCATGTTCTAACATGAGTAATCAATATGAATCATTGTCAGAAAACTAAAAAGATCCATTCCAAAAAAAAAGAAGAAAAAAAGTCTCTTTAAAAACAAAAACAGACAATTGAGCCTCAGTGTCAGTAGCTTTCACACATTTATTTCCTATGCAAAACTTCCCTCTTCAGCCTTCACCCACACTATCCCTACAGAAGAGTGTCACCCCAACTATACCTAGCATGGGCCTGATCTGCTGCCCAACGACACAGTCATGTAATTTACTTCACGGTGATGCCAATTAGTTTAAAGTGAACTCTTTTCACAGCGATGTGAAACTGGTGGGATGATGTCGCAGCAGTAGTCAGTTAGTAGATGAATAGAGTCACTCACTCTGGGTCCCTCCTATTCTGTCAGAGTTGCCATTTCATTTTCATGGGGAAGGGGTGGGAATGAGTATTAAGGAATAACTATTTACTTTGGCTACTCCATTTCAGAGGAATTTTATGTTTTATTAAAAATACTATTTATAGTGTGCATTTGAATATAAAATGCATATGCATAATTAATCCTAATAATGAACAGATACTGGTGTGTTTCAAAAGTATAATACAGAATGTGGGAAAATCAGATTTTTTAAATAACCTAATTTATTTAAGAAACCACATCATTTTTTTCCTCTTTATTTCATTTAAGATCCAAAAACAGAACTGGATGTCTAGTAGAGAAAAAAAAATGAAGTTTAATAGGGTTATTGTTTAGCCTTGAATATTGAATATTTATGCCTTGTGTTATATTCAGATAAAAGTCAGCTATGAATATTTCTGAAAAAAGAAAACTGTCTTGTTAAGTTCACATTTTTTTCTTGGGTGATGATTGTTTATTTCTGGATATCTCACATAAAGTATCTTTTCATCAACTTATATTTTTACAAATAAGAATTCTGAAGCAATTAATTTTTTTACAAATATGGTGTAGTTTCTTTATTCTAATACTTTTGTTCTTTTTGTGCATTAGGGAAAATAAGTTGTAATATTTGGATAATTAATTTTGTGACTGATGATGGCTTAGATATAAAATACAATAAATATCTGGCTCTTTTTAAAAATTAAGAAGAAAAAAATTAAATGTCCTAAAGGAGGTATATTACATATTCTTACATTTGTTTCACATAGATTTTAATTAAAATGTCTTATTTTTAGAGTATCACTTTAGGTCTTTATGAAGTAAATATTTTTGTCAATAACGCCTTTGAATTACTGTTTTTGTTCTGCTTTCCAAATATGTCATGTTTACCACAAAGACATAATCATGAATCAAAATCACAAGACTGGTTTTCCTCACTTCTTATAAACAAGAAAGATAGGGGAAATTCCTATTATGTAGTAGACAAAAATAGATTTTAAAATTAATCATTCAAAGCAGTGTTGTTTAATGTCTGAATATGAATCTTTTATGGGATCATACCAAAATCCACTATTGAAAACCAGGAGCACTTCAAGGGAGATGTAAATGTTGAATTTATGATGGAGCTACTAAAAATTTGCTTTTAAAGCACTGTTTATTGTCTAACAATTCTATAGATTCTATTATTAGATTTTCTTTTTTTGTTAGAAGCAGTGCTTTAAAATGAATAAATGAGCCCCAACACTAGAAAGTTAAAGATTGATTGGAAACTTCAAACCATGAGCCTTCACTGTGTTTTAAGCCAGATAAAAGTCATTCTCTCAAATGTAGTTTTTATATTAAATGGCAGAAGCCAATGAAGAGTAAAAAGTATTGTTACATAGTGGCTTCAAGTAAACTTAGAATTTCTTTGAGAAATCTAAGGTTATACATATATGTGAACACATACATACATCCATTTAGGGAACTGTTTCTGTTTAAGTTTCTGTCTTGTGAAAGCATTACCTACTTATTTCAAGTGGTTATTTTTAAGCCCATATAAATTGTGATTCATGACACGTCCATTTCAAACAAGAATAAAGCCTCAGAAAAAACAAAATGCAAGCAAGTGTTAATCAAATTAGACCTATTTTTCTAAATCAAAAGCTTTGAAGAAAGAGGCTAAATATAAGCAAAATACATTCATTTTCTCATTCTGCAATTAAAATTGAAATGTAGTCATTAGCCCTGAAACATAAATGAACACTTCTTAAGTCAATGTTGAAAGGCTATAACAGTATAAGAGTTTGATATCCACTGTCTGATCAATCGAGTTTTAAGAATTTTTCATTGAATTAATTCTGAGGTAATTAATGTGAAAAATGCAAAAGATTTTTTAAAAGTCTAAACTGGAAAGACAGCAGAATCTGGACAGCAGCTCATAGCTTAAAGTATTTTCACAGAGAAGAGTAAGCTTTTTCCTTTGCGTAAAATACACAATTAAAAGAACTAGGGCATAAACGTTAACTGCAGGCTAACGTGTACGCAGGATGGATGTTGATGATTAATATCACTGTATACAAAATATGCAAATATAAAGACATGGACTAGTTGAAAGGGGCTAGCTGAGACTTAGAAAAGACAGGCTGTGCACTAACACGTGAAAAACACAGTGGCCATTTACCAGAGATGAGAGCAGGGAGCACGTGGGTGAGCGCAGTCAAGAGAGGTCTGGGGAAGAAACAGTGCAGGTCACCTGTGATTGGCTTAACAAATGGAAGGAAGGTGGATTGTCAAGATTTGGGCCTTGGAAAAATGGTAGAATCATGCTAAAACGCATAGGAAATCTTGCAGAAGAGAAATGACTGACTCAAAGACCACGACTTAGGTTTATGTTGAAGGAATTCCGTTTCACAAGTAAAGTTGTCGAACTGCCCGTGTCCTGTGGCTTAGAAGGATGTAAAGGAAGTACATGCTTGTCCTTCAGCTGCGTGAGCAGTACAGACGCCCGAGTCCCCCGCTCTCCAATGGAACAGCTGTCTCTCATTATTAACCCCCGGTCTAGCTGTGCCATGATTCTTAGTCCTCACCACCAAGCATCATGAAAATGGTGTCTGCACTTTGTCTTCACTTGCTCATCTTAAGTTCATGACTCAGTACAATGACAACTTGTACTTGTCATTAGCACTCACTTTTCACCAAAACTGCCATGACTGTTTGAGATAAATCTAGTGACCAGCTCTCAGCCCACTCATGGCGGCCGTTCTGTGGAACTGAAAACCACTAACCACTTCCTTCTGAAAACTCAACTCACGTGACTCGACTCTGTGACACCTTTCCCCACTAGCTGCTCCTTTTCCACCTGCTTCAAGGACTCCTCTTCCTCTGCCTGCTCCTTAGTTTCCCAAATTTGGGTTTCCATTCTCGTTCTCCTTCCCCACCCCTCAGTGCACTCTCCCCAGGGCTTCCTCACCCCCAATCTCCATCACTGTGAGTATTCTGACTCCCGGAGGGATTCAGGTCCTGTGAGGTCTGAAGCTTATATGATATAGAAGACCTTCCTTATGAAAAGGAATACAGAACTCTGAATATGAAATTAGTTTAAAAAGTGAACACGTATTTGAACAAAAAGATTTTTTAAAAGGCTGACAAATACCTAATATCACAGAAGCCAAAAAAGAAACACATTTTCATTAACTGTCTGACACAACTCCATACTTCACTCCATTTTCATTGATTATCTTAGAATATTATATAGAGAATAGAAAGATAAATCAGTCTTTCATCTGGCATGGTTAGTCAGATATTCCTTATTACTGATAGTTGGAATGAATGCAGAAAACATGAGACTTCTCACACAGATGAACTCGTGTGTAATACTATTAGAGATTTGTGTCCAGCAAATTCAGGGGAATTCAGATAACTTCATTTCTTGAATTCCCTTTGAAAGCAAGAAACATGGTGCATTTATAATCATGTGTTTCATTATCAAATATATTCATAAAAGAAAAGAGCTGCTGTTTTGATCAAGCACTAATTTAAAGCCACATCTTCCACACAAAGGCTTTCACATCTGGGTGACTGGAAGAACTTTCCACAAAACGTCTTGTGGTTCCATCCATTGAGATTTTATTTCTCCTCCGTGACCCATGTGTTTCTATGCCAGGCAACCTGGGACACAGCCCTGCCCCTTCACATCCTAAGGTCAGGTGAGTTGGCACCGGGGACCATACACATGTGCCTGAAAGCCTTTCCCGAGCCAGGATGGCTAGCACCAGGGTTGTAAACCCCCCACACACTTGATTCTAAACCTAAACTAGTCTCTCCTCCACACCTTTCAGTTGGAGCCCCCCACACTCACCCAGCCACCGTCGAGAAGGAGAGTGTGGGGAAGAGAAGTCAGAGGGAAGGGCAGCGGCCATAGACAGCGGAGGCTGAGATATCTCATTGTGCACATTTTACAAAAGTGTATGTCCCTCCCAGAGTCATGCAAGTGAGGGGGACCGGGTTTGTCTAATCCAGATGGACATCCCCACCTGCCTGCTACACAAACATCTCATCATCGAAAATGATGTGCCCTTCAGGCAGTAAGACCTCTGATACCCTCTAGCATTCCTTCCCTTACCAGCCACTCATCACCGAGATGCCTAAGCCTGAAATCAATGAGTCATCTGAACATTTCTCCTTCAGTCTCAGGTCTAATTAATTGGTAGGTGCTGCTGATTTGGTGGGTTCCCATCACCACGGTCACCACTGTACGTCAGAGCCCCATTGTTTCCTCTGCCTTTCCAACAGCCACCTAACTGGCACCCCCTTTGTTGGTCTTAACACATTGTGATCCACTTTTGTATTTTGTCAGAGCTCTCTGAATGGAAAGTCATATCAAGTCACCCTCTTACCTAAACCTTTAATGGACACTCATTTCCAAACTTCCTAGTCGTGCAGGCCAACCCCTTCATAACATAGCTCCTGTGTTCTTTTTGAGCCTCACCTCGCATCTACTATCTACTCCTCATCTCTACACCACCTACATCCCAATAATATGAAATATTATAACTGGCTACACCATGATCAAGTATATGTACCTTTGCTCCTTCTGCCAGAAATCTCACCCCTTGAACGACTTGGTTAAACTCTGGCCTTTTGAATTCCTTTCCAAGATGTCTTTTTTCACCACTGACATCACTCTTTATCTCTTTAACCTTTAATCAAGGCTCACCAGATAAATCGATTTTGTACCTTTATTAGGGTATGAATCATATATTATAATTTATATCCACATTCACATTTAAAAAATACATTAATTTGGTATACAATGCTCTCACTGGAGGGGACTGTGATGGGTTTAAGTTTGTCTTTTGACAACATACTGATATCTTGTTAATGTTCCATGAGAGCTGATAATAATCCAAGTGTCCTATGAAGGCAGAAGCTGTGTAACATTCATAAACTCAGATTTTTTAAATCTCAGAGATCAAATCTGCTTAAACATCTTTGTGCTTTTTAAGCTCCTTATTTGACTGCATCAAACCCTTATTCAACAAGATCAGGACCAGTTAAAGTGGAGAATCACAAAAATAAATACAGAAGTAAATAAGTAAGTAGTATCTAAAATATTTTTCCTCTGCGTTTAATCTATGAGTTTGGTTTCAACTTTGTCCCCTTTGTCTTTTGACTTCATACCCACTGTAAAAATTCTTCAAATCACAGTTCCAGTTTCTTTAAAGGGAAGGAGAACTTAGAGAAGTAGTCTGAGTGCAGGAATTCTCCCTGATTTTTATTTTCCTAGCCTGGGAGCCCAGTCTCATTGTGGGGTCAGCACTCAGACTATTCACAGTGAGTCCCTACGTTTCTCCTAACTTGGGTAGGGAAGAGTTGAGCTATTTAGAGCAACAGACACACCTGCTTTCTGTGCCTTCCTGATGCCTCCCAAGCTGTGCTCTGGATCTGTGGGCTGGGGAGTTAAGAGAGGAGAGTCTCCTGGTGACTGAGATTTTCACCCCAGTTAATTCCCATTAGCCCTAATCCCCACGTAAGAAGAAGATGTAACTACCCTGTTATTACCATATCACACGAAAGGTAATAAGCTTTCTGGTTGTTATGCGCCATGAACACGGAGATGTTCACATTTAACAGAGGGGCTTGCAAGGAGCACTGGTGTTTTCAAAACTGTGCACTTCCAAGCAGAAGCCCAGTCACAGCCACGCACGTCAGCCTTTGGCCACTGCTTCACCCAGACTTAACTGCATGGCGATTATTTAGCAATTCATCTTTGTTGAATCTTATCAAAGCCTTCAATGTGTTCTTCATTAAATTCACTCTCTCTTCCCACCACTGATTTTATTTGTTTATTATTTGATCGAATCATGAGTTAACAATAAGCAAGACTTACATACAGAAAAAAGGGAAAAAAATCACTGTCTCTTGATAAACATACAACTCTTGGTCTGAGGAGATGAGCACTAGATCCAAAGACTCAGTATTGCCGACATCAGACAGGATGTTAAAAAGAAAAACAGAGAAAGTGGAATAACTTAGAGACGCCTTTGACTGGAGTTTTGTGGAGAGAATACCTAGAGTGGCTTCCACGATGAGAAATACAGGAAAACCCACACTTAGTCACCAACATCACGCTGTATGAAAACACTGTGAGAACCGATACCTAGACAGGGAAGATGGAGGTGGCTCATTTACTGTCAAAGCTTACATTTCTAAGAGTTTAAAATATCATCCAAATGCAAATATAAAATAAATACATATTGACAAAATCATTCGACTTCTTAATAAGGGAACCAGCAGGATATTAAAGCTGTTTTGAAAG
Source organism: Camelus bactrianus (assembly GCF_048773025.1). Classification (NCBI taxonomy): domain Eukaryota; kingdom Metazoa; phylum Chordata; class Mammalia; order Artiodactyla; family Camelidae; genus Camelus; species Camelus bactrianus. The sequence goes on along the minus strand of NC_133561.1, from coordinate 6,642,069 downwards.
AGAATGAGAGACACTGGACTACTTACAATCAATTGAAGATGCTGAAATAGAATTACAAAGTTATATATGAAGTGAATTCATGTCCTGGAGGGTGCCACAGCCATATGCTTTAGGACTGTCTTTCCTACCAGACACAAATCTATTGCCTTTGCACTGGACAAAATTCATTTGCAACTTATCAATCTATAAGTTGTCATCTACCTTTTAAATCCTGATCAACAGTAACTAGTAAATCACACAATGGTTCATTCCCTCAGAGAAGGGATTGGCAAATGTTTTTTGTAAAGTGCCTGATAGTAAATATTTTAGTATTTGTGTGCCATGTAAAATCTCTGTCACATATTAGTCTTAGTTTCCTTTTTTTCCCCCCATTTTTTAGGAATGTAAAATCCATACTTAGTTCAAAGGCTGAACAAACAGGCCCTTAAGCAGATCTCATCTGTGGGCCATAATTTGCCAACTTGCTTCCCTAGACAATATAATAATCCTTGAATGAACAAGTTGCACAAGGCTCTAGTGTGACACCAAAAAAAAAAAAAAAAAAAAGTCTTCCCTCGCCTGTTTTCCAAGTTTTGGGTAATTGGCTAATCAAAGAAATGAAGGAGCAGAGGCAGAAAGAGTTAATTAGCCCAAAGCTGTAAAGCAAGGTGCGTAACTGGGACTGGAGCTGGACTTCAGTGCCCTGTTCTCTCGTCTGTCTAAATCATGTACATGCATACGGTACCTACACACACACACACACACACACAAAATGACACAGTTTTAATGAACCATTTTTTAAAAGACTTTGTTTTACTTACTTATTCTATATCGTGATGCATAAGATGGTTAATAAATTCAGTTAACGTTGTTTTCCATGTTGCTACATTAGGTAGTTGCAATCACAGTCTATTCTATGTGCAAACATCGATGCCAGTCAAAGAATCAAAAATGAGAGAAGAGAGAAGAACCCAGAAGGAAGGAATAAAAGGGAATGAAGAAACTCTGACTAGGAAATGCCAAAAAGATGTTTTATCCCTTCAAGAGAGTTGTCAGGGTCCAGTAGGGAAAACGGAAGCCATTCTGGGTAGGTTAATGAGAGGAAGCTGGATACATGGAACTAATTATTAAAGTGATGGGTGAGCTGAACAGCTAAGCAGAGGATGGTGGTGAAACCTGGAGACTAACATCAGCAGCAGCACTGCTGTTTTAGGGCAGGAGGTACATCAGAGGAGGGGGTGTTAAGGCCTCAAGAATCGGAAGTGTCTGTTGGGGCCAGAACACCATGTGAGGGTTGACCGGCGGTAGATGGAACCACAGAAGGCAGGCTACACTTGGAGGCAAGAAGGCACAGTCACTGATGGAGACACCACCCAGGACAGAGAGGGGGGAAAGCATTCTGGAGTCTCCCTGCCCCCTCCGCCCACCAATCCCTGTCTGTAGCGCCACAAGCCAACCCTTCTAGTGTGTAAAAAAGAAGAAGAAGAAAGTAAGGTAAATATGGAAATAGAAGTAGGGAAGAAACAAGAACCAAAGAGGAATGAAGAGAGGAGAAAGCACAGTGCACAACAGAGCACGCTTATTCTCGAGAGGAAGCTTTCATTGCTGCACAGTGGACGTTACCAGTCCCTAACAGGCCTCCCAAGTTAATCTATGAAAGACAGGGTGTTAAAAAAAGGGAAACAAAAAACTGTACAATATACAAAACCCACTAATCTCAAACATATTTATCACTATGAACAATTATCAGACACTATTAAAAAAATGTAAACTTGCATGAGAAAGAACACTGTTACATCTCACTGAACTTGCATTTTCAGATAATTCTAAATTTGAAGTATAACAAAATTATTGTGCTGGATTACTTTTTATTAAATCTACAGCATGAAATAAAAGATATTTAAATCCAAGTAAAGTGCTTAATGAAAAAATTTATTTTATGCAATGCATCTATTATGAAACTATATTTGAGTTATTTAAAACTGTTGTTTAAATTAGGCTTCTGTAGTATTTTAAGAGAATGCTACCAACCTTATAAACGATTACAATTGTTCCTTGAATTTAAAATAATATTCAGCAGAATATTTGAATGTGAACAAACATAGGGAGTTTTTTTAAGCATGAGTACTTCAGAAAACATGCCTTGGGGGGAATAATTTCTTGGGGACATGAAATACAAGAAAATAATTGAGGAATTTTATGAGGAAAGTACTGGAAAATTTTTAGCTGTAAAACTCTTTTAATTTAAGATCACTTCTCTCTCAAGATGAAAATGTTACGCTTAGAAAAGTCTCAACTTTTCAACGAAACATGCAGGCTGTCAAGAGCTATGCAATACATTATGCAAATTTAATTTTACCCTCGTTGTAACACTGAATAAATGCACATATAGTGTCATAATGAAGCATTTCTTCTTAGTACTATTTTAAACTTACCATATAACTCAGCCATCAGTTAAAGTGTTATTTAATATATTTTATAAGTATTTGTTAAAACCAAAAGTTTAATTAATTAATTCTATATCACAATGCTTAAAATAATATATCTTACCTTACTGTTCTCACTTACTGGAAGGATCTGAGATGTTATCCTACTTTCAGGCTAATAAGTTAGCCTGCTACAACTCCACAGATGCTAGCAAAAAACACAAGACTCCTGAATACGAAACAAAAGATGTTATTAGTCACAGCAGTAACAGTAACCAAAGTATCAGGGCCCTCGAGTCCCACCTCCCACAGGGTAATGTGCAGAGGGCCAGGTGACACCCGCTTATTCAATGGTTTGTGTTACATACTCATTGGTTTGCATTACAAGAGGGAAAACCTCAGCTTAGGGAACCTGAATCTCTATAATGGGCAGTAAACATGCCTACCCTTTGCTCTGGAGAGAGACACACTGTTTTCTAAGGCTATTTGCAACACAAACATTCTCAGAAAATTAAAGCAGAACAAAAGTAGCCTGTGCCTCTGCAAGATGGGCGGAAATGTGAGGGGCCATGGTTCCCTGCAACAACCATGCAAAGACTCTCAACAACCACCCAAAGGCTGGAAAATAACTAGCCTTACCACAGGGAACATGGGGAAAATGCTGAGGCATCTTTGCTCTGTGGATGGTGAATGCAGAGCTGCACTTGAGCTTGCAGGAAGCCCTTCCCTGAGAGCAGGGGCAATGATCAACAGAGAAAAGGTAACAGTCACCTTCCTTAGAGAAGATGCTCTCCATAAAAATATGGCAAAGTCTATTCCTTCGGAGGAGATGGACTTTTCTCTTGGGAAGCTCTTCAGCAAGCTACCTGCAAATGGTTAAGAGAAGTGCCCTGGAAAAGAGGCCTATACTTTCTAAAGATGGTAATACTTGGAGTTAAACAGATTGCATTTAAAATAAGTGTCACAAGTGAGATGACTCAACTGAAACTTCACTGCTCCCCGATCTGCTGTTTGCTGTCTTCTAAAAAGAAGTCATCGTTTCAGCTCTCAAATGCACCATATATAGTCTCCGTGTGCCACAGCCCTGGAGCTCCGTGCTTCAGTTATGCAACACTGCGGCGGGACAACGCTGCCCTCTTGGAGTGAGCTTCAGCTCCTGTGCTGCTCGAGTTCTGAAGGCCCTTTGAGAAGACATCAAAGCAACCATTCCATGTGTGTTTAAATCAATGTATGTCTGTTGGGAGTAATGCTAAATTCTGGTGCTACATACATTTTAAAAATAATTAAACACATTTTCCACTCTAAGTGGCACAGGATACCTCCTTACCAATCCACTCACTCATCAACTACACAGATATAATTTATGCATGCACTAAATAAAATATATAGTAGGAGGTTTAAGGAAAACCATAATCATAACGATGCATTAAAATAACTTACTTTCTTTTCTTTATTGGTCTCCTCTTTAAAATTTATACTATCTCTACTCTAACCCTCACAAAAATCTCCACAAAGTAGGGAAATATCTTAAGTAATTCATGTACTGTTGTATAATGCTATAATATAAAAGTTTAAGGCTGTGCACCAGACTGCTTGTAATAAGAGTATTTTATTTTGCTTATTGTTTTGCTATTCTTTCCTGCAGCATTTTTACTCTTATCTACCTAATCTACTGTTGGAATGTAAGGATAATCCAAGTTGACAAGAGAATGCAAACAAGATAACGTAAAAAAGCAGTTACTGCTCCAATTCATCCATCCATCTATCCATCCATCCATCCATCTACCCATTTATTTGGTCATCTATACAACCCTTTCAACCATTAATTAATTCAGTAGATAATTAATTTTTGAGTTGCTGCATAACTGTGGTTGATAGAAAAGCGTGTGAGGAGGGACTTCTTTGAATGGGTTACATAACATGTTACTTTCACGGATCACATTATAGGGAAATTGTTACAGGAACACAATGATAGAAGGCCATGTATGAGAGTCAGCTGGGATGGGGCAGAGAGTTTAAGAAAGTGAGAAAGAGTGTGTGTGTGTGAATGTGCCTGTGTGTATCTGTTTGGAACAGGAAGAGTCTCAGAGGAAAATCTAAGTTATCAGGTAGGCTTAAACCAATCCTAAAAAGCTACCGGACAGCATGACAGGATATGAAAATTATGTTAAGGACAAAAACGAGAGAGTGAGAGAGAGAGAAAGCATACGAGTTCAGAAAATCTCAACATCCAGACAGCTCCAGAACTGAGTGACCCATCTGCAGCCCTGTCCGGTCTCGGTGACTGGTCTCCTCACTTCTGAGCTGAACCTGAAAGCGGAGACACATGCAGCCCTAGAAATCCTACCACTCCTCTCCCCAGCCAACACCTGCTAAGCCGGGATTGTAGGTGTAGCACAAAGGAGGAACAGAACATCCCCTTCTGGCTTTGCTTTGTTGCCTGCTGACTGCAACCAGTCACAGGTATTCATAGTCGCACCTTCCAGAAACGTTCACTGAATACTTGCTATGAGGTATGCAATGTGCGAGTTTCCAGGGGCACAAGAAGGAAAGGGCGGCCAGGACAGCCACCTCCTCGGAAAGGACAGCTGAGCAGCGGAGAGGAAACTAAAGGAGCACAGTAATATTTTCTACTAAAGGGAAAGGACAGGGCTCACGGGAGGATGTATCAGAGCCTCTGACAGCGATGGAAGCTCAGGTACAGCCTCCAACAGGCGTCTAAGATTCTGTGCGCACAAGAGAGGAGAAAGCTAGTCAAAAGGTTTAAGCAACAAAGTAACAAAATTAAAATTTTTCTGTAGAAAGATAAATGTCTAGAGTGTTGACATGCCTTGGAAATGACCAAAACTCCTGCTTCAAATGATCTTATATATGTAATGCATATAATGTAGGGATGGTCACCCAAATACTCTATTTCTTCAATGTCTTTTCCACACACAAGTTACAAGCAACTTTAGGACACGTAACTTTCCTTTCACCGAGTAGTGAGACAGTGCTTCACACACAGTAAACACATTTCAAATACTCCTGTGATATCTAATCCAAACCCAGAAAATGCAACAATTGAAGGTGGCAGTGTCTGTTCTGTGAACAATAAATACGTTCATCACAAACCCTAAAAGTGATTACAAATAATGGTTAATGCAATTATAAGCACCTTGATTTTGTAAGGCTTTCTTATTCCATATGCCACAGAATTTTAAAATTATGCCAAAGTTTGACTAAAATTCTGTAGCCAGTTCCTTAAAAATATCAACTAGCCTCCTTTTTGCCTATTTCCTTGGTCTATCCCCTAGGAGTGGGGTTCGCAGATGGGGAAACCACTAACACTTCTCACAGAGTAAACTCTCACAAGAACCTCTCCGGCTAATCTTCAGGTGGGATTCCCAGTGGGACCCACATACGTATTTTACAATGAGACCAACTTCCTGTCTGATCAATCCACATCAAAATTCATACCATTAGGGGGGAAATTTTACCTCTAAACTTTAACTCAGTTCAAAGTCTAAATATGGGAGGAAGTGAGAGAGTACCTTTCACAATCCCCCACAGAAGGCGGGTAGCCAATTAGGCTTCAGGCTGAGAGCCAGGGCCTTGCGGTCTGGCCCTTACAGAACTCACAGCCGTAGCTTCAGGGACTTCTTTGTCCAGAGCATGGTTTCAATTCCACACTAATCTCAGTGACATTTTACCCTAATGCACTCAACCCAAGAGAGGGCACATCTACCTTCAGAATATTGCCATATTATTTAAGATTGATTTTCAATTAATTTTCTTCTCTGAATTTTAACATATTCCCTGGTCTTTGCTATTTACTTACTTTCTGATAAACAAGATTAATGCTGGAGAAAAACACCTGTGGGAAAAGGTGAGCACAAAAGTATCATCATAAAACTCAAAACGCACAATTTAATAAAATTCAGAACTCACTACACAGTTATTTTTTGAATCTCACACACAAAAAAACGACTCCTTTTCTCTAATTTAGAAAACATTCCAAAAACTGTCAGTTATAGAAATCTCAAATAATCTGAAGGTGAGTATATTTTATGTCCCCGCCCTTGCAAAGTTAGGGATTTCTATTACTAGTCCTCTCCTAATTTTTTTTTCAGGATCCTGACAACTAAGATTTTTCAGGATATATTATCCATCTAATAGTGACAGGAGTAAAATTGCAAACCTGCGCCTGACCCACTCTCTTTTCAGATTTATTTTTATAAGTAAGTGAGTTGCTATGCCTCCCAGTCACCGTGACAGCTTTCGGCAGCGCTGAAAACACACCCTTTCCCTCTGACCCTCTAGTCCTCCTCAGATTCCACAATTTGCATTGAAAATGAACGAATCCTTAATGATATTCTTATTCCAACCTTCTGCAAGTGGGTTTGCATCCAGGTTCCTGGTGGAGTGTGAGTAATTTCCATTCTGCATTCATTTGCCATAGAAACAAGCAAAGGCGACGTACAGGAAATGATGGAATCTGGAGGCCATTTTTTTCCTCTTCAGTGGTATTACTGATTTCTTGACTTCCTTTCATTTCTCTTTAGTTCTAGGAACGCAAATGATAGGCAAGAAATTTTCTAAAACATCATTCAAAATTACCATCTTTCACGAAAAAAATTGTATGTGAATTGGGACAGGAAGAATATATGTAAATGAGAGAAATATAGAAAAAAGACAAGCGTCAATGCCCAGACAGGTAGAAAGGATAAAAAGAAAAGAAAAGAGAAAGGCAGTTATGTAACTACTTTACCAATGATGCTGATAAAGAATGTAATGGGTTCTACCTCGCATTCTTTGATATAAGCTTCGTCACAATCTAGTCACGTGCCACATTCATGCATACTATACCTTGGCAGTTTTCTCTGTGATGGTCCTAAGGTTTCTGATTCTCTAAAATTGTGTGAACATGTGAAAAGAGAAAAGAGGGCAGAAAAAGAAGGGACATTATGGAAATTATTCTAAATCAGATCTTTTTAAGCTCTAGTTTAATTAAATAAATAACATTACGAGTAAATGCATAGGACAATGAGAAAAAGAGGTTTAAAAACAGATACATATAAAAATTTTCTACTAAGCAATTAATCATGGTAGAGAGCTTCAAGAACATTGAGCAAATCTACAGAGGAGAAGAAAGCTACACACTTTTCAGAACTTCAGTCCAGGGCTGCGAGGGCTGCCATAACAGAGTACCACGAGCTGGCTGGCTTAAACAACAGGAACATATTGTCTCACGGTCTGGGAGGCTAGAAGTCTGAAATCAAGATGTGGCAGGGTGGTTCCACCTGAGGGACAGGAGGGAAGGATCTGTTCTGAGTGCCTATTGTTGGTTTGTTGGTGGCCGTCTTCATGTTCACATGGCATTCTTCCCGTATGTGAGCCTATGTCCAAATGTCCCCATTTACAGGGACACCAGTCATACCGAATTAGAAGCCCACTCCACTCCATCATGACCTTATCTTAGCTAATTACACCTGCCCCAGTCCTATTTCTAAGTCAGGTCATATTCTGAGGTGCTGGGGATTAGGACTTCGACCTATGAGATCTGGGTGGTACACAATTCGACCCATAACAGGTACGAGGTTCTTTTAAAGGGAAGAATATGCTAACAGACAGCCAACATGAATTGTTTTTGTTTTAATGTTAGCTAAGTGAGTAACAGAAGAAAAGTATTTCTTAATACTTCACATAACACTAATCAGACAAAAACAAAATTATAAATTCTATACAAATAAAATAAATGTAAATTAACAACACTGATTTATCATGACAGAAATGTCATTTTGCTGCAGCCAAATCATGGTTAGAATGTGAATGTGCGTTTGTAGCTACAGTGTTGGTTCTTTTGATTTCAATATGGGCACTGAATGAGGCCATCTTCCCTCTAACTGTCTCTGAGCTTCCAAGAGCAGCTGTGATCTCAGCAAGATACAGCTTCACCCTTCAAGGAATCAAGTATGATTGAGCTACGAAACAATATCATCTCTTGCCCTGCGCCTCTCTTGAGGTGTTCATGTAATATTGGATTTCCCTAATTAGATAATCTGTGTATTCATTCCTTTACCCTCAACCACTGTTCCTCCTTCTCTTCAACTATGTCCAAACTTTTCCACCTTTGGAAGGGACTTTAGGTTTGGCCGCTCTGCTGGTCTAGCAAGTATCCCCCTCAGTCCACTCCCATTCACACAGGGTAAGGTTACAATGGGTGCCAAACAAGTGGGCCCCCCTGACCAGTAGGCAATACAGCTGCATTCACGGTCATCCCGGTTTTGCCAGATGGGCGAAGGAGCAAGCCTCCTCAGCAGGTTCTTTGGAATTTAGAGGCACAGTTACAGCTCCTTGCTTGGACTCATCGTCTCTGTCTTCGGCAGGTGGATTTGCAGCCCTGGTCCTGTGACCACCACATTAGGCAGGAAAAAGAAAGCTGAGGTGATGTGCAGAAGAAAGAAAGGGAAAGAAGGCATAGTCATACCTCTTCCATCCCCTCTTCCCCAGACCCACCAGAAAAACCAAGGGTCCCTCCAGTGGGGACCCTCCTTCAGTCCCACTCATGCTGAGTCTGAGCAAACACGCATAAAGGTGTAAGCCACACTTGCTTCACAATTTTCATAATTATGGAATTTTATATTCCAAAATTTCATTTAAATTGAAATTAAAAGTGTGAGGCAATGTGCTCTTTATTGAAAACAAAACGAAACAAAACAAAATCTTTGTCCCATACAGTGGTCATAGGCTCCGAGCACTACCATTTCACCACCAAACTGTGCAGAGAGGACACTGGTCATTTCCTTTATATGTGTCTTACCAAGTCCAGGGCGCTCTTCTTTACTGTGACTTCTATTACAGAATAACACAGAACATCTTGTACTGAGGAGACCTGACTGATCAATTCAACAAGAACAGAAATCATTCAAGTCATGTCAGACATTCATTAAATATTAGACATGCCACATGACACCTCATAACTGTAATTCAATAATTTCATTAAGATAACCACATAGCATAAAACAGTGGCCGCAGACTTGGAAATAACGGAACATTAAGGAAAAGATTTAATAGCCGTCTAAAGATGACCTTCCTTATTGCACATTTGGCAGGTGAACGAAGACAATAACACCCTCAGCTAATGACCAAATGTGAGCATTATTCACATGCTGATATTTGCAAAGATGGTTCAGATAATTGCCACAAGCCATTGAGAGTACATACTGTCAGGCATTAGTGTACTTGACCCTAAGCATTTAGAGAAATGTTCTGCTTTTTCAAAATGTAACTGGCTAAGATAGTAGCCATCTGTAACTAAAGTACAGTTGTGCTCTTTGAAAATGAAAATACAGGTCTGTGCATTGCTATAGATTAATATTGTTAATCCATTTCATGAGAAATTTTAAAATAATGGAAACCTCAAAAGATTGTAAAGTTCAGTTAATAATGGCAAGATGGCAAAGTCGGCACGCTAAATGAATTACAGCTGACTTTTGAACAACATGGGTTTTACTGTCCTGGTCCACTTAGGGGCAGGTTTTTTTCAAATAAACATACAGTTGTCCCACTGTATTCTTGGGCTTGGCATCCATGGATTCACCAAACCATAGATCAAAATTTCCATCCAAGGTTGGCTGAATCCACAGATGTGAAATCCATGGATATGGAGGGTCAACAATGGGACTTGAACATCTGAGAATTTCGGCATGTGTGGGAGCTATTGGAACCAATCCCCCATGGACACGAGTGATGAGATTGTAACGTCTGCTCAAGCCTTAGCCTCCCTTGTAGGCAGTACTTTTGCAGATACATAGAAATACCCACCTCTAAACTTACAATGTTGTGTGATCCAAGCTGTTGTTTATACACATAGGAACTTCTACAGATGATTAGGGTTACCACTTGGCTACTATTTTAACATAAAATAATATAAACCTTCAAAAAAATTCCAGTAATATTATTCAAGCATTCATAAAGTGGCAATGATAGTGATTAAAATCAGTAACTATGGAATGGAATTTTTAAATATGAAAAAAACCCCTCTATGATGGTAGGCAAAGAACCAGCATGATTCACTGTCCTGTTAATCTGAGAACGTGCACTCTTGTTGCCTCAGAACCTCCTTGGAGCTGCCTGGTTATAATCCGAAATGACACCCTCCCTCCTCCCACCGCCCAGTACACAGAGGGCAGGGAGAGACCAAAGAAAGAGGCAGGTCACCCCAAATTGGTAGGTGGAAGGTTTAATAAACAAAGGAATTTGCATGAGGCTTGTCTTGAGCAGCTGTAAGATGAGTTGATCTCCGTACCCACCTGCCAGAATCTTGAAAGTTTATATAGAGACCTTAACAGAGTTCAGTTGCGTACTCACCCTGATAGCTTCAACACCATGTTTCTATTTCAAGGCTGTATCCTTGGAGCAGCTTCTGGGAGCAGGAAAGCAAGTAGATACAAGTTCCAAGAACAGGAGAGGGGGTCAGGGAGCCTCCAATGCCAGGGACCAGCTGGCAGGTCAGTAGAGGTCATGTCTTTTTGACAGCCTCCTCCAACAGCTCTGTGACCTGTTGGAAGTAAAGCTGAGAAAATAAATATACCATTAAACCAGGCACACCTTTAAACTAGCCAAAATCATAACATTCCAGGCAAGAAAAATAGAGAAAATACAAGCAAATTGTTGGCATGTGGTTGCAAGATGAACTTCTCCTTGTAAAGTGCACGAGTTTAGTCCTAAGGGAAATTAAACACATTTGATGACCAGGGGGCCTTAACATTCTCTGCAGCTTGACTTAACTTTAGACTCGAGGCCCCCGACCTTGTTTTTCTTAGAGCACTCACTCGAGAAAACTTGTGATGGTAAATGTTTTTTTCATTTGAGAAATAAATGTTCTTTTCAAAGCCTCTTGTCATTTTATAACCAGAAAAGTCTTTCGCAAGGACCTAGGAGCCCTTGAATGTAAACATCATGGAAGACAACACCCTTCTCTCCCAGGCTCAGTGGGCAGGGAGGAGTCTAACCTCCCTGGACACTTTGCTCCAAGTAGTGAAACTTCCTCTTGTCATGACGATAGGAGAAAGTTTACTTTTCCTTTGGTGAAGGTCAATTAGCAAACACATGCTCCCACCCCAGCTCTTAAAAACTCCTGCCCTTTGTTTTGGGGGAGCTGATATCCAGACTTGGTCTGTCTGTGCTGGCTTCCATATTGCTGGAAATAGTATCAGAAAAAATCAGCTTCTCTCTGCACATCTTGTCTGGTGCAAATTTTTTTTTTTTTAACAGGTGAGAGTTGAGGAATACCGCTCCTCACACAGAATGTGGCCTCTCTATGCTGTGGTGGTGGGAGACGGAAAATGAGCAGATGACACAAGGTGCCAGAAAATGGTTTTGGAAGACAACGGAATGTCTGATTCTCAAGGATTTAACCTGTCAGCACCAGATGAAAAACATAGGGGGAGAGGGTACTAAAGGAAGGTTGTAGCTAATATATTCTTATTCCATAATTCTGGAAGCTGTCATGTATCCACCCTCCACAGTGGAAGGAGTACATTCAGTGGTAACAGGATTTATATACAAGAGGAGAGAAAGAACACTGGGAGAAGAGGACCAGGACAGCATTCATCAGGAGGGCAGAGTCTTTGAGGCTTGTATGGAGGCTGAGAGCAGGATGGACTTCAGGGCAGACCACCAACATGGCACCTCTTCAATTTTACTGAAGGGGAAAGAGCGGGGAAGAAACTGGTTTTTCCCATTAGTCAACGTTGGATGTTTCTTAATTTATGTTCCATACAAAGAATTAATCACATATGATTATCTGAATCAGATGTTCTTGGAAGTCAATGAGTTGCAAATTTAGAGACTAAATCAAGACATTCGTTTCAAGAAAACAGCTCTCCTGTAGTCTCATTCAGTTTTAGGATCTCAGCGGATTTCTGCTGCCATGTTCCGGGAACTGCCAGCCCGCAAGTCTGGGACCTGGTGAGGGGCCAGTAGTTTCTCTGGGCAGCTTCCATGTGTCTTTGAAAAAAAAAGAGGCCATCAGAGGTCTGATGGAGAGTATTTTCTGCCTTTTACTCAGTGGTGTTTTCTTTTCAGTGGACACGAGGCAGTTCCTAGCTCGGCACTTCTGCTGAGAGCCCTGTACAGAAACCTGAATTCACAAGCCTCCTATTCTTAATTTATTCCTTGTCGACCAGACTCTCCAGATGACTGCTTTCTACACTGACTCTCAGTGGGGAGAACTTAAACTGGGTCTCGGGACAAATTAAGGTAAATTGGGCCAGAAGGAGGACGAGGAGGAGGAACAAAAGAAGGAACAGAAGAAAATAAGGAGGAGGATGAGGGAAAGGAGAAGTCATTAGTATTCAGCTCCCAGCTGGGAGAAAAATGTCCTCAGTATATCCTGAAGAAATCTGAAATCCCTAATCTAAACGGGGAGAGTTTAAGGCCTGCACAGAGTAGGAAGACTTCTCCACACGTAAGCAACACAGATGTAACTCCAGAGCTAACGTATTCATCCAGCAAATCTTCACTGAGCACCCAGCATGTCCCAGCACCGAGTCGGCAGAGGAGGTGCAGGAGAGAAGGTGAACCAAACTCTGCTGTCCGACGGCGTCCATTCTCCTGGGGCAAAAACGGTCAACTGATCAATATAGCAAACAGGAAACTGTGAAATGGTAATGCTTGCTAGGGGAAAATTAAAATAGGGCGATTTGATAAAATTGCTCATATTATTTTATAATTAGATTTGAAGGCCTAACAGAGGTGGAGATACTTAAGCTAAGAACACAAGAAGAAGGCACCCACTTGAAGATCAAGAGAGCAGCTGGAGTGAACCCTGAGGCAAAGGGCTCGACTGTAGGAGGGATGAACACATCAGGGGCTAATACACCAGGGATGAAGTAGGGAGAATCAGATGGGGTGGTGGAGGAGCGTGGGGGTTCCAAGGATGGGAGGGGCCACGATTCAAGGAGACCCAGCGAAATAACAGTAACAACTGCATTGACTGGTCACGCAGTCTTTGTGCCATATAGAGGGGCCACTCTTCACTCTTTGAAATTTGCTCCCTAATCATTGATTCACACCCATTAAAAGGAGTAGGAACTTGGAATCTAAGTGCATTTTTAATGTAATCCAAATGTAGAACATTTAAGAGTTCTTGTATATATGGTAAACAATATTAACCAGCATATTTAACTAATTAGAACATCCCAGCTCCCCAGTTTGCTGGGAAGCCGTTTGGTAGCATAAACTTATTCTGCCCATTAGCCCACTTATCCAGGTCACTACTGCTTCTCCTATTACATACAGAAAATGTAGCTTAAGAAATGCTACAGGGCACAGTGAAGGCGAGATGGTACCTTACCACATCAGAATCTGAAAATATTGCAGAGTAACTTTGAAACCACGAGAGTTTCTTTAAAAGCTAGAGCCAGTTGATGAAAGTAAACTCCTACTTGTGATGAGTCTGTATAAGGAAAAACCAAATTGCTCTACTTCCCTTCTAAACAGGAAAAACTCATTTATATAAGGAACATTCCACGGATTTTTATTTAACCACACGTATTTGACTGAGTGTGTCTGAAGTACTCCAGCACCTCTTGGTATGTCATCATTCTGAACTCATTTAGGATTCAGTGAAACATCACAGAGCATAATACATTCATTTGGTAACCATTTGGATGTCACATTTATTTCTATAGGTGTTCAATTGTAATTCTACATTTCTGGGCACTCAGGAAAAGCATTAGCCCTAATTTCTATAGTCGCTCACTGTTAGAATTCGCCCTCTGCATCTAAATCAGCATATTTGCATGTCCAATGTATTCTTAATCTGAGCTTTTGTATTTTAAAGAATCTCTTTTTCCTGATCATCACGTTTAAATGCAAATTGTTTGATACACTGCCAGTCTGCACAGTTGTGAAGAAATCTTATAAAGCAAGAGATTCCAGAGGTTAGGTAGAGCTGCCTAGCACAAGTTATATGAGCTTGTGTTATTTTTTTATTTAAAAAAAAAAAGGACATTGTGCCGAAATAATAGAAGCATATTTTTGCCACATTTTCCCCCCAGTAAAACCCAACCAGGCTGTGTTAAAATATAAATACCCTATGGGAATTTGTCTTACATCTTACGGGTTTTGAGGAAGGCTATCACTCACACAGAATGTGACCTCTTTGGGTTTTAGCAAAGGATGCTGAAAACTAACACAAGAGGTCAGAACATAGTCCTGGAAGTGGGTGGATGCTTCTGAGATTTAACTGCCAGCATGAGAACAGAAAAGTGGGGGTGAAAAAGATGTGGATGGAAATGTTCCAGCTCTAAAGACAGATACGAAGACAGAGACATTAAATCTAAATTACAATTATGATCTGCTAAACTAATTCTACAGGGTCACAGTAAAATATAAACATGTGTGTATGTGATAAAGAACTTCCCATTATTCATCATGTAGCAATATTGAACAAATCACAATAATTACAACTTATTGAAAATTACAGCAATTTACATGAGCTAAACTCAAAAAATACATAAAACATATATAAATATGCATATAAATATGTGTATATTATACATAGATTAGAATGATTTATTATTGGTTAGGTAACAAGATTGTTCTTAATTATAATGTAGTTAACTAAAACTAAGATCTCAAATACACTCAAAAATAAAATCTCCAAAAGGGTACCTCTTCAAAGATGTAAGAGGAATTAAACCCCATTTTACAGAAGACGAAGTAGAGGTACATCTCTCAATTTGTAATCTAGTGAGCTGATCATAAATAAAATGAGGGCTGACTCTCCCTCCATATTTTTCTACGGGCTTTAAATCTCACTTGTCTTCAGTTCTCAAAGCCAATATATTCTTTTCAAGCTAAGAATCAATAAATCATTGCCAAATTAATTTATTCGTATTTCTCCTTGGCCTTGTGCAAGTGGAATCGTAGATGAATGAATGAATTGTAAACAAATCGACGAATACGTAACGACATCAATCCAGTTTAAGATTCTGGCAGCGTCATCAGTACCTATCCAGAAGTACCCACAGCATCCTGCGTTGACACCTGGCTATTCCTTGTGAGGTGACACCACTTTTCTTAAGTGACTTCAGCCTTACCACTGAGAAACTCTACTTCCTGAGAACACTAAAAAGGTCTTAACTAAAAAGTAACTGAAGCGGCATAGCGTCCCTCTTAAACAGCACGTCAGTCACGTAGTATAGGAAAAAAACGTGTGACAGTTTAGCATGTAAAATTATACCAGCTGAGACAAAATGTTTTTAAAAAGAAAATTTGTTTTAAGAAGAGTGGTAAAGGTGGACTTTTAAAGAATCGTGGATTCTTTTTTCTGACTACTTTTCCTAGCCAAAACGTCTCTGTTTTACCATATGTTTGCAGAACTTATTTTTAATTTTTTAGACTGTAAATTCATCAAATGTCATACAGTTATCACAAGTTCACCTCATTTAATACATGCAAAAAAATTTCATTAAAAGAGTATTTTCTGTGTCAAATTTTTCAGTTAAAGATACTCGAGATTCTACAATGCAGTTTTTCATTTGGGATTTTCCTGACAAATACTATCATTCAGAAGTCCTAAGTGACAGGAGAAGAAAGATGTTTCAAGGAATTTTTCATGTGATGAGAAAAAGCTAGAATTTATTATGACATCTAAGTGCTTCTGAATAACTAATAATAAGTGAACTAGATGAGATAAAACATCCATTCTTGTCTTTCAAGAGTGAAGTCTCTGTTTGACCTTGAGACGATGGTCATACCACATTGAAATTTCTAACTTTATCAAATGGAATGCTATTGGGTTTAGCTGCTATTTAAAACCACTAAAACTCTCCTGCAGGTGACAGTGCAAAGAGCCTTCCTAGCAAACAGATTTTAACCCCTTGTCTAATGAGATTAACTGGTTTCTCTGTGGGCTGGAGAGATCCATCCAGAATGATTTCTTTTCAGAGGATATCTGCTTTCTATGACAACGCTGCAATCAACTGTGGGCTTTGGCAGCCATATAACTGCACAGCTGCAGAATATCAAATGCCTTCCTAATAACATTGACTACATTAGAGTGAACTAAATGTTTCAGAAGTACAGAAAACAGCCAGCCTAAGACTCAGAACATACAATAAATCAAAAAGTACTGTTTAGTTTCAAGACGATAACTTTTGTGTTCTCATGCGGGTTAGTCTAGAAAGCAGACTGACATCTAATTTGTACATTTTATTTATTTACTTATTAATCTATGCGTCTATTCATCTATATATTTATTCACTTATGTTGGAGGGGATATTTTGGTTTATTAATAAACACACATAACAAATTTCATCTGAAGGCTAACACTAGATTTTTTCCCTGACGTTAATTGTGCTGTCCTCAATTTATATAGTTGATTCCAAGTCAAAAATTCACTTAGTGTTCCAGAAATTAAGATATTTCTTATTGTTTTCTGTGAACAAAAGAGTAGCCATGTCTGTGTCACCTCTAAATTGTTTAAAATTTCAGCATCTTTTTGCCATCAGAAGTGAATTCCCAACTCTTACTTTGGGAAAGTTGCTACTCTGCCCAAGCTTTTAAACGAATCAACAAGCAATAAAATTTTCTCAATTTCAGGACTTAAATGAGCCAAGATTTCATAAAAGATATATTTAGTCTCTCCCTTGAAAGTAAAAGCTATGAGAACCTTGTGAAAGTGCTCTTTTAAAATAACTGAAAGAATGAATTCTTTCCAGCAGTATTTCCTGAAGCACAAAGCATCCCTCTGAATTGGAATCAGTCATGGTAGAAACAGCCACGGTCTTACCTTCATGGAGCATATAGTCTAGTAATGCTAACAGACATCTGTTTATTTCTTAAATTACCGCATGCCTATTATGCTTCCTGCACTGTCTGGGTGCTGAGGATTCAGCAGTAAACCAAACAGATGCCACCTTAGCTCCCAGGGGCTACAACTGCAGCTGGAAGAGGCAACAATAAACAAAGACACTCCTACGTCCGACAGGGATCAGGTCCATGAAAATAATAAGGAAGCAGAGTGAGGTGACAGCGACACACAGATGACAGTGCAGGTGAAGAAAGGGGACATAATCATCAAGGGACTGGGTAATTTTCACTGCTATGGCAATACCGAGTTAGACTCCGAGTTTGATGATTGACCACTGACGGCTTTTAAGCCCTATGTCTCTCACTTTTCCTCTAGTCCCTCAACTGGGCCCCCAGTTAGCAAGCCCCGTGCTCTCCTTCCAGTAACACCAGGGACAAGTTCAAATCACACATTGGGAACCCTCACCTCACCCACGCCCTCTCCACAAGACAACCAAAGCCATCTGCCTCTCCCACCTCTCAAGCCATTTTCACACCAACCTGACTGCCTGCCCTGCGTTCCCAGAGCTCCTCTCCACGTGAGTAATACGTTTCTCATGCTCTCATAGTGTATGCGTGGTAGCATCAATCCTGGCATCCAGACCATGGATCTTGCCCTCCAATTGGGCAGCAACAGAACAGCTACTCAGAGTTTACAGTGAGCTCTAGGAATTTATAACTGTTTAGTAGTTACCAGTTGGGCTTTTTAGTAGTTACCAAATACTACCATTAAGCAAAAAATACACAGAAAGATCCACAATCTCAACTGAGAACAGTTTATATGTGGTAAACTCTACCTACCTGGCTTCACATTTGTCGTGGTAATTTCTTGCAAGCCCCTTAAAGTTTTTATGAAATGAGACTAAGTAAATTAACAACTGTACTGGCTTCTTCAAACAAAACATTCCTATGGAATACTTGCCCCAGTGACAGGAGATGCCCGAGAGGAGAACAAAGTTGCAAACATTTATTCCAGATGCAAAACATTTCAGACAAGGGTCTACTGGTCCTGTTTTGTTTTGCTCTCCAAAGGTTCCTCTTTTGAATTTTTAATCCTTCTGATTATATAAGAAGAAAGCCTTATGTAGGTGCTCACCTGCCTTTACCACTGCTCTATGAAGTGTACGAATCTCCCTGTTAACAGGAAGGTTCACTGTCTGTCCACTTCAAGTCCGGCATGGTGTGCAGCGGGAAGGACATTTCAGGAAGAAGATGGGGAAGAGGGTGGGAGAGACAGGGAGAGCAGGGGACCCAGATGCATGGTGGCTCCAGGAATAGGTGGCTATTAAATCCATGGGGCACTCCTAGGGAAAGAGCAAATATTTGAAACCTTGGGTCCTGAATCTAAAAACCAAGGTTATTTCCCAAATAATATCATATTATATAAAACAAGTTGATCTCTTTATCTACAGAAGCTGCAGATTGCAGCTATTTCCAGATAAGACACATGGGGTGAGATAGTTTGCCCTGAGGTAGGCATCTCATGCATTCTTGAAAGCAAAATCAAAGTTCTAAAATAAGAAAAATAACGGGAGAGAAATGTGGCAGAGCCCCTGAGAATTTCTCCTGATCCCTCATGTGAACAGCATGAATACAAACCCGAGTGCCTATCAGCTGTCCTGACATGACCATCTTGGCACCTTTCACAACAAAATGAATATTCCCCATTATTACTTCACCTTGATCTGCCAGTTTTAGTCTGACTTAACACTTTCAGGTTTTCTCAGACATCTTACCTGTATCCAAAGTTTTCTTAACTTCAAAGCCAGCTCTCAGCATCACAGTGTCCTAAAGGGGTTTGAAAAATGAAAAGAATTATTCCCAAGCCATAGTTGTTTGATGCACAACAACTGTAAAAACAGGAATTCAGTATTAAAACTAGGTTTTTCTGTTTGGCTTCACAAGACAAGGGTGAATTTATTTGCTTTTTTCTCCATACTCAAGAGCAAAAAGTAACCCCCCAATTATATCAATTCCAAAACAGTCTTAAAGAACCAAGAGAACAAGCTTTGGATTTTGGTTTCACTGTGTCACCTGAAAGTAAGACAAATGTTCAGATTATGAGCTCAGAATTTCTGGTTTAAACCAAGACCTGCTCTTATACCACCCTGAACTCCATTCATTTGGTTCTTTTGTCCAAACAAGAAAAGAGCAGCTCAGTAAAAAACAATTAGTTTAAAATACGACATCACATCAAGGAAAAACTACATGCAACCCCCGTCCTTTATCAGACTTGTTCACATAACTGGAAGTACAAGGCAGTTAAACTCTAAATTGGGATGTTGACATCATCACGAGGCATTATCTCCCCCAGAGTGAAACTGCTAAGATGCTTTTGTCTTATTGTCACATTTTTAACTCAAAATCCTGATGGAAGCTGTTATTTTTCATAGTGCCTTTTTCACTGAAATGTTATGGTGACTTCCCAAGAAATAATTACAACATTGTGTTAAAACTTTCATCTGTCACTGTTATTTTGACCTCAAGAAGTAGTCTACATTTATTTCCTTTCCTTGTTTCATAGAAATATTATTCTCAACATTGTGTAGTCAATTCCTAGACTATGTAATCTCTCAAGAAATTCTTAATGTTGGAGAAATAAAAATTTGAATGAGAAAATTAAAGTAGGCAAGAAAATTCAGAGCTAAGAGTGGAAGTTAACCTCGTGGTAGTTTTGAGTGGAGCTGTCTAGTCTTTTGGATTTCATCTCCAACTGAGCACCTGCATCATCAATAAATACAGACTAAGTTATCATGAAATTAGTCATACCTGTGAAATGATGCACATAAATGTGTCTATAAAACTATGAACATAAATATGTTATCTTAATAATTGTTGCTATGACTTCTACCACTTCTACTATTTCAAACTCTATCAAGTATCTAATAATGTATACATCAAATGAGCTTTGGTCTGTTTTATAAGGCTATCAAATATGACTCTGAACAGAGTCTTCCCAAGAGTAAGTTCCCACAGTATTTACCCAACACAAACACACCGGCACTGAGGGTTTCCATTTGATTTTTAATAATCATCTCATACAATTCTTATACATATTAAATTATGATAACCACATAAAAGGTTATCACAGAGGAGACGCACAAAAGGAAGGTGTGGCAACAGAACACTAATATATGAATTACCATCTCTTTCCAAGCAGAATTCATTGCTGAGAGTAGTAATCAATTAATGATGTACAGAAAACTCGGTTAATGGGACTTTATGTCAATAAAGGTTCAAGGACTAGATTCTGCTCCCTATTGTCCCTTAGTGTGCTGAATTCCCACACGGTTCCTTTACTTCACATTTCCCTAGAATGCATTCTAAGAATAAAGTGAGATCATTAGATAAAACGGTGAGGCTTGTTAAATAACTTAACATTTTGAGACACTGTTGTTCTCGAGAAGATCAGGTGCTGCTACTGAGGCGACTGACTAAGCAGAGCGCTGCACTGTGTGGCCATGAACTGCAAGAATATTAAGATCAAGAGGTTTTTCTTATAATGCCAAAAATCTTCCAAATGGAAATTTGGAATAATATTTTTAAAATTCTCCCTCTTTCCTTAAGCTAAAGAATCAGAACAACAACAACAGCAAATCTGGGTTTGGAAGAAAATGAATTCTCACTAGCAGTTTATTAATGCAAGACTTTGTCACAGTGTGTAGGCACAGAACCCCCAAGATCAAAAGTAGTTGTCTTTCCCAGACGGCCAACAACACACAGAACAAGATGCTCAGCACCACTAATGATCAGAGAAATGCAAATCGAAACCACAATGAGGTATCACCACACACCAGCCAGAATGGCCATCATCAAAGAGAACACAAACAACAAATGCTGACCAGGACGTGGAGAAAAGGGAACTCTTGTACACAGTTAGCGGGAATGTCAGTTGAGCAGCCACTGTGGAAAACAGTATGGAGATTTCTCAAAAAAACTAAAAATAGAACTATAAGCTCCAGCAATTCCTTTTCTGAATTATACTTCTGAAAAAAACAAGACCACTAATTTGAAAAGATATCTGCACCCAATGTTCATAGCAGCATTGTTTACAATTGCCAAGGTGTGGAAGCAACCTAAGTGTCCATCAACACATGAATGGATACAAAGATCTGGTATATACACACACACACACACACACATATATATATACATACATACACACACACACACACACACACACACACACAATGGAATGCTTCCCAGCCATAAAAAAAGACTAAAATTTTGCCATTTGCAGTAACATGGATGGACTTGGAGGGCATTATGCTAAGTGAAATAGATCAGACAGAGAAAGACAAATACTGTATGATACCACTTACATGTGGAATCTAATAAATACAACAAAAGAGTGAATACAACAAAAAAAGACTCACGGATATAGAGAACTAGTGGTTACCAGTGGGGAGAGGGAAGGAAGGAGGGGCAATATAGGCGTACGTGATTTTAAAAAAGGGTTATTATGGGATTATATGGAATCATGTATGTGAAACTTTTGAAAACTGTAAAGTACTACAGGATTTAAAGAATTTTTCATTCAATTAAAAAAAGTGGTTGTCTTTCAAGCATGATTACTTTCAGCATTCAACATATATTAAACATTATTTAAAATTAATTTTGGAAATTAAAGTAGAATGATAGTAGCCCAACTTATCATATCTCTCATTCTAATACCTATGTCACTCTCAAGAGATTATAATACTACTA
The DNA here is from genome assembly GCF_048773025.1 of Camelus bactrianus. Lineage (NCBI taxonomy): Eukaryota > Metazoa > Chordata > Mammalia > Artiodactyla > Camelidae > Camelus > Camelus bactrianus. The sequence goes on along the minus strand of NC_133561.1, from coordinate 6,620,113 downwards.
TGTCTTTTAGCATTTCAGAGTGTGAACCGCATATCGACAGAAAAATGTGCCACCTATAAATGTATCTAACAAGTCAGTCTTCCATCTTCAGACACACCAAAATTTTGCATGCTTGTATATACAAAAAGAAATGGGATATTTCTAACGAAATATCTATCTACCCACTCTTAAGTTTTATTTTTCATTCTGCCCTGCAAACAGACACACACACACACACACACACACACACACCACATACATACACATCTCTCCATAAATAAACACAAATTACGATGTCAGGAAAAGCAACATTTTTTAATGAAAAATTGGTATTGTTGTTAATACCAAAACATTTTCCCAGACCTTTAAGAATTCCTCCAGGACAATTTTGACAGAGATTTAATCTTAATGACATAAACAAAGTTGTTGCTCAATAATTCACTTGGTAAAACCAGAGGGAAAGACAAAGCAATTGCACAACACTAAATCACTCCTTGGATCGTAAGCACTACTCACAGTAAACAGCCTGGTCATTCTTCACAAGTGCGTAGTTTCCTTGGAGAGATACTAATTTTAATTTTACTCTCCAGGCTATGCTTTTGTTATAAATCTGCAGGTTTCCTGGAAAGACACACATTTTAATTGTCGATATGTGGAGAAAACATTCTACGTATTTACTCATCTTCATAAAGACTTGTAAAACCTTTTACAATATAGGCTCTGTTAATTCAAAATTTATGGTAACCTAGATAATGAATTGAAGTTTATCCTTAATCTAGGAAGAAAAAAATACCGAATAAATGAATTCTTAGCCAAACTGATGGATTCAAATTTTTGCTTTCACAACAAATTTGATATGTCATCAAGCTTTTTAAATATAAATGGTACATTTTATCTTGTAAAATTCCAGTTTTCTCTTTGGATTCCTTTAAACCTCTCAGACTGATACCATCTAGATGACCAATTTGTCTGTTTTGATTTTGTTAGACTGGCTTAAAAACTTCTTGTGAACTGACCACACTGATCCAATTCAAGAAATAATTTTGAATAGAGGCTTTATCTGCTCTCCATAGCAAATACAGATCTAGTCCAGGCCATTGTGGATATAGGTCTGTTCCTTCTTCTAGAATGTTAACTTTATTCTCATTTCTAATTCCAGTTTTATGTCAGTTATTATCATAACGAAAACTCCTTCTTTCATCTCAAGATTTCTGAAGAAAAGAATAATAAAACCAGGTTTAACTATTATTCTTGCACAAAAAGACCATTTCAAAGTCTATAACAGTGCAACGGCTGGGATGACTTTAAACTAGTATACAGTCATCCCCCAATTGTGTTTAATTTAAAATTCCACTGCTTTGTTAGATGAAAATGTTCCTTCCAATCTTCTTTAGAGCTTCAGATTTTTTCATCTCAGCCTCTGTAATTAGTGACTCTAAGCCAGTAAATTTACCCTGTGGTTGTCAGCCCCTCCCCTGCTGCTCACTTCAGCCCACAGTGTGAAAGCAACTCATTACAACTGGATTCTCAGATGTGCAACTGAATTTGACAAGCACTCTTTGGAGGTTTATTGAATAAGAACGTGAGCTACAGGTATCAGTGACACCTGTTGCAAGGTGATATTCTAACCGCCTTTCATAAAGTCAGTTGCCGCTGACTTCAAGAAAAATCCTGTGCAAGTAAGAAAAAGCACAATTTGTCACTGGATTCCTAATGCATTTCTAATGGTGTACAGGAAAACTCAAGCTTCTCACTGAACCTGGGAGTTCCAGCTCCAGTGATGAAACATTCTTTTTGTTTTTGCTATTAAAATAATGTCCATTTCGGTATATTATTCCAAATGGATCTTATGTCCATGCACATTGCCACAAGAATGTCATGTCAAAAGCATAGTTATGAAAGATAAAAACCATCAGACAGTTATGCCAAGTGTTGAGAAAGTCAGAAGTTCAGAAAAAATGATAGAGCAATTTACTTTCAGACTATGTTAGAACAACAAGGAAATTAGAGATTTTCTATTAATTGAAGTATAGTCAGTTACAATGTGTCAGTTTCTGGTGTACAGCATAAGGTCCCAGTCATGCATATATATATTTGTTCTCATATTCTTTTTCATTAAAGGTTATTAAAGATATTGAATATAGTTCCCTGTGCTATACAGAAGAAATTTGTTTTTATCTATTTTTATATATAGTGGTGAACATTTGCAAATCTCAAACTCCCAAATTTATCCCCTTCCACCCCCTTTCCCCTGGTAACCATAAGATTGTTTACTATGTCCGCAAATATGTTCCTGTTTTGTAGATGAGTTCATTAATGTCCTTTTTTTTAGGTTCCACATATGATATTTTTCTCTCTGTTTCTGGCTTAATTCACTTAAAATCATCATTCTAAGTTAAATTAGAGACCTTTTGACACCATGTTTTCATTGTCTTCATTTTGCCAAAGAGAAACACAGATTCAAGGAAGAAAATGAGAGCCTAGGTTCAAAGAACTAGTTAGTGACAGACCCAAGAATAAAAACCAAGTCGTCTTATTTTCATTCTGATTTTTTCAATCTCATATCAGTGAATTTCCAGGAAAACAAATATATAAACTTTCATAATTTCCATTTTTCCTACCATAAATCCCAAGATATACAAATACAGAGTTGCTTCTCCAGATCACTATTTTTATCAACCCAGCAACCATTAAACTAAACGCACTTTCCTCCAATCTCTTTCCTGCCCTGCAGTTGAACCCATCTTCTTCAAGAATGGCTCCTGGGAAGAGAATCATTAAGCAGGATGCCTGCAATGCGCACTCTCCCTTGTTGCAGGAGGAGGGAAATGGGGAAGATACCCTGAAAATAAGAAGCTAATCCAGCCAAATCTTGCAAACATGTGGATGATAGTTCTCCTGATACACACACTAGTGATGCTCTCTCCCAAGAGAGCCTTCATCTAGGAAAACATTTTAGCAGAATACACTTGATTTGTCAATGATTGTTTGCACTAAGCAAACCTGGAATCTACAAATTTATAACACATGGCTTCCTGGAAAATGTCACATAAGCTACACAACCATCTGGAAATAAGATGATAGTATCATAGCAAAATGGTCCTCTTTTGTATCATTTATGTAGACACAAATATCACTCAGAGGCCCATGTAGTAACCTGAGCCAGAGCACAGCCTTACTGGCAAGAAGTAATCTGAGTACCTGCACGGAAGGTCCTGGATCTCTCCCTGTTCTACCTGTGCCTCATGATTATATGTCTCCTTGAACTCGGGTACGATTTCCCACGTGAGTGAGCCTGATTGGACAATCCAGTCTTTGTGTTGTCTCTACCCATCACCAGTTCTCTCTCACTGGTATAATCCCCATGTGCTGAGTCACCCAACAACCCACATCCTACTGGGATGTTGATATTTTTTAATAAGATAATAAATTTCATTGAACGCTTTTCTCTTTAAAGCACCTGACTCTTAACAATAGTAGGTATATTTCTGACTATTGTATGCTTGATGCAGTGGACATAAAAAAGACCCTCACTGATGTTTGAATGGTGAGAAGAGTAAAGATAATGAATATCAAAAACATATAATCCAATGTTAAAAGATAAAATAGAGCTTTTATTCCAGATGATTACTGTGACAGTATCACTACATCACCTTTAAAGTACACCAGTCACACTTTTACTACCTTATCTTCCTGAGATATTAAACTAAAGAAGTACTTAACTGTTTTGCTAGATGCCAAGTAATCATTAATATAATTCTTGTTAATCATATTGCGAATAGGTTGATAAATTCCTATGTCATCATATATTTTCAACTATTGTTTAAAAACAAACATGGACTATTAGCGATCTCTGTGATCTTACCCAGGACACGTACAAAAAGACTGAGTGAAATATTTAATTACAAAAATCAAATTGTGAGAATTAGATTTGTTGAATTCTTATGAAAGAGTTTCTATACAAGTCTATCAGACGTGATCTGACTGTCAGAAAAGTCATACACAGATATATTGCTAAATATGACATAAAATGATTGACCACTTTATAAACAAAGTATCATAATCAATGATCAAAACCCAACAAATATGAGTCCAAAGTTTACATAAAATGAAATTTAATACAGAAGCGCCAAAGTAATGTATACAAATTAGCTATTTGCCTTATGATATGAATACTATTTCAACTTTAATTAAAACTAACTATAAGTGAATAAAAGATGTTATTATAGAAGATAAAAGAAATATTCTGGGTTTCCCATATGAATCTACCATTATAGACCAAATTGTATGACATATACTAGAGACTTTTAATTATTTCCTATTAAAATGAAGTATATTTCATTTGGTAACTATTAAGTAGTTTATTTTTCATGTTTATGTTTGGTATTTTTTCTTGACAATGATGTAAAAGAGCTGAAAAAATATGAACTTGGAAAAGGAGAAAAAGTAAAAGACCTTAAAAAAGAAAGTTTAAAACTCTTTCAGGCCATTTCTTTTAAAGTAAAAATGAATGAAAATAGTTATAATATTTCCCAGTATCATAAATTTTTCCAATTTAAAAATTAGAATTCCTATGAGGTTCTGCAAGTGTGTTAGTCCTTATGAGGAACTGGGACTGTTTTATTACTAGAAGAAAATACCAGAATATAAAACTTTAAAATCCAGAGATTTCTACAGGATCTGAATCATATTATGATAGTGTTTCTTAAGGCAATGTATTTTAATAAATAGAAGTGACAGTGTGGCTCTAGGGCAAATCTATACATTCAAATAAAAAGAACAGTGATGCTTTTCTCTTACAGAACATTTTTTGTACCAATAATATATTATTATATGGTGCCAAGTGGATCTTAGATAATACATGTTATGTAACTCAGAACTAAATGTAATAAAATCAGACCAGCACCTGTTTAAATTTACATTATTTTGTGTCTATTATAGAACACAAAATTTTTCAAGCAACATTTAGGTTAACATGCTTCACTAGGTAGAAGCTGTTCTACTTTTAAGGCAGAGCTGCCCAGGAGAAACCAACCTTCCCATGCAAACTAATAAACCAGAAGTGTGCGTTACTAAATGGGATTTTGTGGAAGCATATCACACAGTGAAGTCTACAATTTGGAATAAATTTAGCATATTTTTATCCATCATAATATGGTATATATTAGACTATGGGCTCTTTTATACACGTTTTTTCTACCACAAGTCTTTTATATGGTATGTATGACTATAAATAACTCAAAACTTTCTACTCTTTGATACACTTGAATATATGGGCCAAGTGTGGCATCCTCAGGGTGTAGAACAGAAAACTTACCTTATAGTTATCAGTACAGAAAAAAAAAAGGAAATGAAAAATAAAAAAGAAAACACTTCTGGAAATTAAAAATAAAAGTGATTTCTGGATAAAGTAGTGTCAATCCCAAAACAATAATTTATTTTTCAACCTGTGGACATCCTTAGATTGAAAAGTCTTCTGTGTATTTGTCAGCAAATAAGGTTCATACATGGACTGATCTTTGTCAACTCAGTGTAGAAAATCAAAATACAGAGGCAAACTATTTTGAATTAAGTATTTAGACCATATGTATACAATGCCTAATGGTTTATAACTTTTCTAATAAAAATGAGAACATCATTTTACACATCCTTATTTGATGAATTTTAATTATTATTCTAAATTAAAATTCAGCTTTACTGAATTTATGAGTTTGGTTCAATGGTTTTCAATCTAGAACCCTGGACTCCAGGGTTCACACCAAAATAGACTCCAAAAAAACAATAATAATACTAATGATTATATAGATAAAATAAGAAGACAACACATTTACTGTGTGCCTACTGTATTCCAGAAACTGTTCCATATAACTGGTTGAGTTAAATTTGAACCCAAGCAAAGGAGATATTTTAATCACTATGCATATCACCTCTCAAGATAGTCATGGGAAGTCTGTGAGCTTTCTGAATTCCAGACTGTCTTTTAGACATTGCACATTTCTCTATTTTGGACGAACTAAATAAAACACTGTTTCTTTGACTTTGGTCAAAATTACGTCAATGCAGAGTGGTAACGCTAACTAATTACAAATTATGATCTGGAGTCTGTAGACATATTGAGAATTAAGGAAGATCATGACTTACCATCATCAACCACTGGGTAGGAAAGTTAAAACAAGAAAACATGGCTTTTTTGGTTTCTTTCCAGTATGTTCCTGAACCTCCATCTACTTTCTTTAATGTAATAGTACAGCAAAATCTTCACACAATGTTTTATGTTTTTCACTGTACTTTCTAACCCGAGCACATTTAAAATATCTGGAGCTAATGCTTTAAAGACTTGCAAACTTTTTAAAGTGGCTTCTAGGCTCAAAAAAGAAAAAAATGAAACAAGGTAAAACCTACTTTTTATCCAGTCAGCACATCCTTTGGTAGCATATTCTGTTTCCTCCATCTAATGTTAAGGTGCCCAGCTGCCATGGTGGATAACAACCTGATAAGGTTTCATTGCAAAACTCAGTCACAGGGTAGGTCAATCTGAAAAAAAGTAATGTTCACATAAATCCGACCTGGATCAAAATTTTTATTGCAGACATGAAAGTAAGCTAGGGTTGGGGTAGAAATGAAAGAGCTATAGAAGTGTAGCACATTCATAATCTTTCATTTCTGCCCTGGAGAGGCTGGAAACGTTGAAGCCAGGAAATAGACTATGATCAAACAGCCCTGCTTGTATGTGACTAAATTGATAAAAGCCGTGAAAACCTAAATCTAAATTATAAAGCACATTTATGAAGTTCTATCAAGCTGAATGGTTATCTTTAGGTGTTTTAAACAGAAATTCTGAACACTGAATAATGGACCAATAAATGCTTTAATAAAGGAATGAATATATGGTTCTACCAACCCAACTTTATCCAAGACTGGCAACCTATTCCGAGTGATTTGTGGAAGAAGAAAAGGGTGCTATACTATTCACAGAAGAAATCCTATGCATTTTGAATATTGAGGAGTTATTTTAAAGTGTGAATAGAAATACAATATGTATTATTTGTTTGCTGTAGTGAAATGTCACAACATCCCACAAAGTATCCTCTAGCTACGACCAGTAAAACAAAAAATGTAAGATGATCATAGATTTGATATGCAAGCCATTTAGTTAATTTTAACCTGTCATTTGATAGATTAAAAAATTGGAGACATAAATTCAAAACTGAATGGCCAATTAGAAAAAGATTATACAGTACAGGAAAACACCCCATAGTTCAGATTCTGAGAAGTGGGAAGTTCTATCACAGAGATAAGGACAGAAGGAGGTAAGAATACAATCTCCTAATTTCACACACTTAAAATTGCATGTCTTGTATTGTTTGAAGACTGGACATGCTGGAAATACATATATAAAAACAGTCTTAAATTGTAGGTGTTGGCTGGCAAAGTCATGCAAATATTATACACCCATTCCTCAACACTCCCCTAAATTATCTATAATATGAAGGGAAACACTTTCATGTGTACTTATCAAGACAACAGATCATAACATTTTTAACTGTATGTTTTTGATATGAATAAACAAATCAATTGGTAAATGTATATGTTTTCTCTAATTGTCCGTTCTGACATAAAAAGTTAAAATTAATTATCACCCCCTAAATATGTCTTTTCACAACAATCTACTGAACGTTAAGGATTGCACATCTGCTGTCCCTAAAGACAAAACAACATGAGTATTCCTTGAATCAAGACATAAAGGGAGTGAGGTGAGGGTGTCCATAAGTGCTGAGGAGATGACTATCACAGCTGCTGGAGAAGTAGGTGGTCTTTAACATAACTCCTGTTTTGTTTTGTGTTTTTTGCCTTTTATTTGAGCTGTATTCCCAGCAATAACAACAAAATAAGTAGCAGAAAAAATATTCTCTATGTTGGAAAAAATAGATTTAATCTCATCATAGATCCCAAAGTTTCCAGGGACTGAAATATAGGAGAATAGGCTTGAGCAGTGCCGCCCCTAGTGTCCTCCTGCTCCAGTGCTGGACTGAAAAACCAAGCCCAGTCCATCGTGAGATAAGGAGCTTGCAACGGAATATAAGCCAACTACAGTCCCCCAGCAATAGTCAGTTCAACTTCCTTATCTTCATAACAAGACTTCCTCAGTGAGAAAGCACTGTGTAGATTTACATTCCAGTAGAAGCTGTTTATCTCCTTCTAGAATAGTAATAACTATGAATAGCATTGAACCAGAAGCAGAAGTCAGCAAATGAAGGCATGTGAGCCAAATCTGATCCACTACCTTTTTTGTAAATAAAGTTTTATTGAAACACAATCATGACCATTTTTTTTCTTAGTCTGTGACTGCTTTTGCACAACCAGCACTACAAAGACATCGCTGAGTGCTCACAGCAGAGACCAGCTGGTCCACAAAGTCTAAAATATTTAACATTCGGCCCTTTAAAGAAAATGTTTGCTGACCTCTGAGCTGCAGGACAAATACTATCTTGAAAGACCTTCAAAAGGGAAGTTGAAAACCAAAACTAATAATTAAAATAGAGACATGAATAATAAAAACCTCTAAGTGTGCATGTGAAGGCACACATATTTATTGTGTGCTATTCTGTAGGAAATGGCATGGCCCTCACGAATGCCAACAGTGTAGGCCAAACGACAATTTGAGAAGAACTACATGTTCTAACCAGACTTTCTGACTTGGATATCAAGAGTAATTAAGTATTCCTGGGGAAATCATAATGACTGTTCAGGCTTTAACCTGAACAGCAGTCAATCTGGAATGTTATCAACAATAGAGAATTTCTATTCCCTGTTCTGAGAGCGATGAATGAAATCTACACCCAGAAGATAGTTTTACTCCTTTTTAGAAAGGCAGAGTATCTTTCAACAATAACCTTGAGGGATCTTTAAAAAAGTAAAAAAATAAGGTTATACCCTACATATACAAAACTGTATTTGAGAAGAGGTAAATTTACAAAGACATAAATGAAAGTGAATAAACCAAATAAACCTCTTCTCCATTAACTTGAAATGTTTCCTTTAAATTAAGAGACATTTTTACTTTTTTTAAGCCATATTCAAATATGTGATTCTTTCTGTGCTTTACCTAAAAGGAAGAGGATTCCTAGAAAGAAGTTATTAAAAAATTATACTTAATTAAACAAATAATTATTTATGTTCATAAATATCTATCTATATCTATATAAATATACATATATGTATGTAGGAAAATAGAAAGAAAAACAAAAAATCTTCAAATCTTGATTAGTCAAGATAAATGGAAATGAAATTTTGACATGATTTGTCACATGCAGAATAGGTGACTATGTTAAGTAAGCACAGGTTTACATATAACATCTTCTGAATGTTTAAATATCCTAAATAATTTGATTATATTTATACATGAGACATTTACAACATGTAGGCCAAAACAATTATAGCAAGATGAGAGGATTCAAGATTAATATACCAAAGTTCAACATTTTCTTCTAAAACAGCAATGAAAAAAATAGAATTTGAAATTAAAAGTACAATATATATTAGAATAAAAAAAATTGAATACCTAGGTATACATATGACAAAATATATACAAGACCTATATGAGGAAAAGTACAAAATTCTGATGAAACAAATCAAAGAACTAACTAAATAAAAAGATATTCCATGTTTATGGGTAGCAAGACTAAATAGTGTCAAGATGTCAGGTCTTCTCAACCTGATCTATAGGTTCAACACAATCCCAGTCAAAATCCATGCAACTTATTTTGTGGACATTGACAAACTGATTCTAAAATTTATATAGAAAGGCAAAAGGCCCAAAATAGTCAATACAACATTGGAGGAGAAAAACAAAGTTGGAAGACTGACACTACCCGACTTTCAGAGTTACGATAAAGCTGCAGTAGTCAAGACAGTGTGGTATTGACAAAGGAAGACAGATAGATCCAGAGGACAGAACGGAAAGCCCAGAAACAGACCCATACATACAGTCAGCTGTTATTTGACGAAGGGGCAAAGGAAATACAATGGAGCAAAGACAGTCTTTTCAACAAATGATGCTGGAAAAACTAGACATCCACATGCAAAAAAATAAATCTAGACACAGACTTTACACCCATCACAAAAGAACCCTTAAAGTGAATCACAGACTTAAGTGTAAAATACAAAATTATAAAATTCTAGTAGATAACATAGGAGAAAATCTAGATGATACTGTATTTGGCAATGACTTTTAGATACAACGCCAAAAACACAATTTATAAAGGAAATAATTGATGAGTTGGACTTGGTTAAAATCCAAATTTTCCATGCTGCATGAGATTTTTGTCAAAAGAATGAAAAGACAAGCCACAGAGTGGGGAAAATACTTGCAAAAGACATAATTGATAAAGAATTATTATCTAAAATATTTTTTAAAAAACCAGTAAAACTCAACAAGAAAACAAACAACCTGCTTACAAAATGGGCCAAAGGCTTCAACAGACACCTCACAAAAGAAGACACACAGATGGCAAATAAGCATATGAAAAGATGCTTCGAGTCATATGTCATCAAGGAAATGCAAACTGAAACAATGCGATGCCACTACACACCCATTAAATCAGCCCGGATCCAGAACACTGACAACACCGAAGGCTGATGAGGATGTGGAGCAGCAGGAACGCTCATTCATTTCTGGTGGGGATGCAAAATGGTACAGACACTTTGGAAGGCAGTTCGCCATCTTCTTACAAAACTAAACACATTCTTGTCATAGGATCCAGCAATAACATTGCTTGGCACTTACCCACAGGAGTTCAAAACTTACGTCCCCTGCACATGGATGTTTATAACATCTTGGTTTGTAACTACCAAAACGTAGAAGCCAGGAAGTCCTTTGGTAGGTGAATGGATAAACTGTGATATAACCAGCAAATGTAATATTATTCGGCACTAGAAATAAATGAGTTAATGAAGCTATGCAAAGGCAAGGAAACTTAAATGACTAATACTAAATGAAAGAAGTATGATTTCAGCCATAAGATGTTCTAGGAAAGGCAAAATTATGAAGACCTTGAAAAGATAAGTAGTTGCCAGGGATTGGAGGGAAAGACATTAATGCATAGAGAACAGAGGATTTTTAGGGCAGTGAAACTATGCTGTATGATACTGGAATGATGTATTCATGTCATTAAATATTTGCCCCAACCCACAGAATGTACAACCCCAGGCGTGAACTCTAATGTACACTACGGACTTTGAGTGATAATAATATGCCAATTTAAGTCCATAGATTCAACAAGTGTGCCACTCTGATGGGGGAGATTGGTGATAGGAAGGGGATGTATATGTGAACACAGGAGATCTAGGGAAAAATCTCTGCACCTTCTTTTCAATTTTGCTGTGAACCTAAAACTACTGCAAAAATAAAGTCTACTAAAAACATGCAGTCCATGAGAAACCTCTAGTTAATGTTATGAAATGAAGATGCACTGACAGGCTCAAGACCTTTTCTTCCAGATCACCGAAGTGTCCAGAGGATGGTATGACCCAGTCATCAATAATTAAAAAGAAAACTGTTCTATTTTGTTTTACAGATTACTCTCAGGCATGAGGGGTGATCAGCCTACTGTTAGGAAAGATCATTTTGCACTCACACAAGGTGGGGTCAAAGGACAAGAAGCGTCCCCCCCACCCCCTCCGCGGAACCCCAGGGCGATGCAAATACCGCCACGTGCGCTGCCTCACCTCTGACCGTGGTCTTTCCCCGATGGTTGGACAAGGAAATACGATGAATATAAACAAGGCCCGCCTTGCAGAGGAAGCTGGATAAAAGTCAGCCTGTACCCAGAGGGATCTGGAGGGTAGAAGGTATGAAATTAACATGGAAGGGATCTGTGATATATTCTGGGGAAAAAATAATAATTTGCAAAAATAGTGGAATAGAGTGAGTATATCTTACACACACTTACTCTCTCACATCTGGAAAGATATAACCAAAAATATTAACAGTTACTGTTTTCATGGAAATGAAAGTAGGGGGACAATAGAGACTGTCACAGTTCGTTTTCCATCCTTCAGTGTTGTTGGAAATACATTTTTTACAAACACTCCTTCTGTAATTTAACAACAAACTAAAACATGAGGAAGGCTTAGAATCGTGTATTACCATTGAGGCAAAAAAGAGAGGTCTGTTCACAGGTTTTTAATATGCTCTGGCCTTTAAGACCTGGTCATAACCTCGAACAATTTCTTTTACCTAACTGTCAGGGAGACCACTGGGGATTGGAAAGACAGAAAAGTTACTGGTCTAAGTAAAAGCAGTAATTAATCCATGATTTCATTAAGAATGTTTTCTTACCAAGACGAATAATCTTTGATAGCATGGCTCGAAGGGGGAATTAATGATATTTTATATGTCAAGAATTCTTAAGAGAATGAAGAAAATCAATATTTAAAATATTTATGTAGCAAATATACATTTATCTTCATTTTTCATTTTTGTCTGTGAGTTTGTCTCTGAGCATGCATGGGTGGTTTTAGGGATTTCTCTGTAAACTAGTGAGTTGCTGATTCTCATGTGAAAAACAGGAGAAATCCACACAGGAGAAACCCACACATCAAAGAACAGCCTTGGCCTGACCTGTCCCCAGCAAAGCCTCTGGCACTGGGAGGGAGAGGGATTTAACCCTCAGCCTGCCAGAGGTGACTCAGAGTCTCAGCATGGCTAAAATCTCTGCCGAGTTCCTCGGATTGATTACTGATCATCAGGTGGTATTTAGAAAATACGCTACATCCATAACTTGTAAGCTGGTTTGTAAAAATAGTGGTTGAGCCATGTGCTTGGGGACCTGGGGACCTAGTGCACACAGACCCTGGGCAGGGAGAGCAACGCATCAAGGATGCCAGTGATATGCGAACCTGAGTACGTAATCCAAAAAGGTGTTTGGCTTGGCCAGACTCAGACAGGCTTTTATCCAACCAAATATGACTTTCTTTCCCTATGGCATGCAAAGGATATATAATCGAATCCTCCATCCTCGCTCACTAGTTAAACATAACTGAGACAATAAGAAGTCGTGGGGAATTTTTCAAAAATTAAGAGAAGTTCCTGACTTCAAGGAAAAATGATAACAAAAATAATATTTAAAATGTATGTCGGAATTGAACAAGCACCAAGGCTGGCACGAGCGCAGCACTGCCGGGGCTCGGACGGGAGACAGGCAGTGGCGGCCAAGCAGGCTGTGCCTAGACTTGGGGTCAGAGGTTCTTCCTTGCAGCCCTGCCCTTGCGAAGTGCGCAACTCTCAACCTCAGTTACCTGCCAAAAATATACTATTACCTGTTTCAAAAGATTGTTTTAGGAATTAAAGAATATAATAAATATGTAAAGGACTTGTGAACTATGTTTTAAAAATCCTACAAATGTAAAAGCATTATCAAAGACTAGGAAACTCAAGAAATATTTAATTAGAAGAGACAGCATTTGAGCTCCACGAAAGGGCAGGGGCAGCAGAGGGTAGGAAGAGAATGGCCTTCCAGGGGAGGGAGGGAGGGTGAGTGAGCCACGGGAAAGATGAACGGTCAGGGATGCTTGGAGAATAGAAGATCTCCCCATAAACTCACCATAAAGCACGTAAGGTAGAGAGTTCCACGTGAGGCTGTAGGTGAAGACAATAAAGGATGCCCAGAATGCCAGACTCAGGCGCTGAGACCTTGTTTCCTAGACTATAAGGAAACACTGAAAGTTTTAAGGTTATTTATTGCATGATCAGAGACACCTTAGTGAAACACTAACAGTTTGTAGGCTGGAGGAGTGAGGAACACCTGGGGATGACACGCTCTCTTCATAAATTACTGAAACAGCTCAGGTTTAAAAAAAAATGGTGAAAATGCAATGCACTTTCAGTCTAGCAATTCCATTCCTAGGATCTGTGACACACGGATACTGGTGTACTTACACGTAAGTATGAAGAAGAAATTGTCCGACTGTTGAATAATAGTGATAGTATTTAAAAATGGAAAACTACCTAAGTGTTATCCAGGAAATAATAAATGACAATATATCCATACTATGCAATGCTATGCAGTAATTAAAAGACAATTACACTGCTGGGAAGTGACATGGAAATATTTTTAATATGTGAAATATTTCTAAAAGGAAAGAGCGGGTCAAAGAATGAGATAAAAAGTCAAATCACATTCAAGTGTTTTAATGTACATATTTGCACACGTATATCCATGAGTGAATAAAATTAGAACTGGAAGATGATACCAGAAGTGAGCTCTGGGGAAAGGAACAGGGGCAGAGAGGGTTAGGAAGGAGAATTTCCACGTGTCTTTCCACACTTATTCATGTCACTCAACACAGCTCTACATTTTGGGAACAAAACTAGAAATAAGACATCAAGACAACTGTCTCCAGATTGCTTTCACTTTGATGATGGGAAGCGGACAACATGTAGATGACCAAATATTGTATGGCTTGAAGTACGATGCAGAGAATTAAACGGAGAGATAGGGTAGGGCATACGTGCATTCCCTAGATTGCATGATTGCTTTACTTTTCTATTGTCACAAACTGAGCGACTTAAAACAACCCCCATGTATTATCTGGGTTTCCCTGGGTCAGATTTGCTGGGTCCCCAGCCCAGGTCTCACCAGGCTGCAGTCAAGGGGTTGGCCAAGCTGCTTTCTTTCTGGAGTTCAGGGGCCTCCTCCAAGCACCCTGGTTGCCAGAAATCACTTCATCAGGGCTACAAGATTGGGAGCCCTGCTTCCTCCCTCCCTATCAGCTGGAAGCAGCCGCAGGTTCTAAAGATGCCAAATTCTGTGCCCCGTGGCTGTCTCCATAGGGAAGGCTGTTTGTTTCTTCTAAGCCAGTGAGAGCCTCTCAATCCAGTCTGCTAGGATGAACTCTTACATAACAACCTAACCAGGGGCGTGGCATCCCACATCTTTGCCATATTCCACCTATGAGAAGCAAGCCACAGATTCTACTCACACTCAGGGGGAATGGATGATTCAGCAGTAACTCACTGGAGATCACCTTAGGGTGTGTCTTCCACAGAGGTCAAGAAAGCCCTTCTGAATAAGTGACAAAAGCTGTGACCTGAACAATTAGGAATGAACAGCTGGTCTGGACCCTTGATGAACCACCCAGAGTTCCCAGGACTGACAGATACTCCCCCAGCTGCCACAAGTGCTGCTGGGCTCGGAGCTCCTAGTTTGTTAAGTTAATTAAATAAGGAGGCCATTAGAGGAGGTGGCTCTAAGTGCCATGCTTTGCTTACTCTTGTTCTAATCCCAGACACAAGCCATCAGCCTTGAATGAACTCATGTGCCAGCCACTACTCTGAACTCAGGACCACTGCTTCACTAAGATCATCAAGGCTTTGTGGCTGAGCACAGCCACCATGTCTGGCTTCACCCTTGTGTATTACGTGCCATCTCCCAGGAACTCTCATAGTCCCTGCTCAGGAAGATCCCTAAGAATACTTCCACCCCCATCACTTTCCCAAGCGTGTCTACATAATCCGAGTCCAGTTTAGATTGTGTTGGAGTCCTACAGCATGAGGGATTCTGTGATGAGCCCATCACCTGCCTAGAGGACAGTATTCCTACAGGCATATTCCCTTCTGATCAGGATCTGTTTATCTTACACTCATCCTACTTAATACATCTAAGAAACATTTCTCACATCACAGAGAATTAGTTACATTATGTAAATACACCTGCATATGTATCCTATAAGCTTTGTGATGGTAAATAAACTAGCCCATAAATGTTTATTCAATTCTCAATATTCCTACTTTTTAAACCAATCATGTCTAATAACTGAAATTTAAACTCAGCTTTTTCAAGCTATATATATCACAGAACTGACAACTGAATTAAAAGTTAAGGTAAAGTGATAGAACAAAATAAATGTCTTTTAAATACAGCATAAGAGTTCGCCTTTTAAATGACACATATGGGTTTGAGTTTTTTCATATTTTCTCTGGCTGTGAAGAGAAATCTACAAAGATAAAGCAATCCATTTGTGGGAGAGCTCAGTAAATAACAGCAGTATTTGCACAGTTCTTCATTTAAGCTCTGAAAAAACTGAGCACATGGCTGGATTATGCATCTAAATTTTAGGATGCACATAATTCACAATTGTTACTAGCCTAGGTTTAGAAGATTGTTAACTTATGTTCTTGATCTTATGTGAATGCAAGAAGAATCAATTTACACTTGGCTATGTCGTCTTGCACTAAACGGATCTGTAAGACCAGAACATTTATAATTTGGTAATATTGGTTAAAACTTTGACTTGACTGAGTCTGCATTTGGCTTACAGTTAAAATCTCTATATTTTCCTGTATGTGTTAAAAAAATAATTTAGAAGATAGTATTTTTAAAGTGCATGGTAATATCTCCCAAAATGATGAAGGGAATTTTTATCTTGAATAATAATTTATTTAAAATGAAGACACAAATTGAGCCAGGTTCTTAAAGGCTTTCCAATGGCTCCTAATGTATGTTATTGCACTGGAGAAGCTGCATCAACATGCTCACAGCAGCTAGTAAAGGACCTGCAGCTGCCGAGGCTCTTGGGGAAGCAAAATAACCTGCAGTAAACCTAGGATTGTCAGAAACTCTAGCTAACGAAAGAAAAAAACACATATGGAGATTTCTGATGGGTATTATTTTTGTTAAATATATGATAGATGGTCAATTCTTTTAAGTTTATTTGAATATGAACATGTTACTATATTTTATACATTATTAATTCATTGAGTAATTCGACAAATATTTCCTGAGTGCCGAGGAGAGACACTGTGCTGGGAGCTGGGAGAAAACAAGGAAAGCAAAGCAGACAAAAATCCCTGCCTTCAGAGCCCTTGCTTTCCAGGGGAGGGATAAACCATCGACAAAACAAGTGAATACGTAGTATGTCCGATGGTGAGACAGTGCTGTGGGGAAAAATGAAGCAGAGTGGGATGGCAGGGACTGATGGAGTGGCTATGATTTAAACAGCATGGTCTGGAAGACCTCATTGAAGAGGTGACATTTGTACAGTGGCCTGAAGATGAGTGAGCTGGTCTTGTGGCTTCATCTAGAAGAAGAAAAGTCCAGGACAAGAGAACAGCAATTGCAAAGGCCCTGAAGTAGGCATGCTGGGTAGGAGGACCGCGCACACATGGTGAGAACAGGGGAGAACACTAGGAAGGAGGCCAGATGAGAGCGTGTGCGTGCGCGCGTGTGTGTGTGCCTGCAGGGCCTTCGAGGCCAACTTGTTTTTTTAGCACAGGGAACTATACTTAATATCTTGTAATAATCCACAGTAGATAAGAACCTGGAAAAAACATAAATAAATAACTGGTTCACTTTGCTGTACACCCAGAACTAACACAACATTGTAAATCAAAGAACTTTGACTTTTGTCTGAGTAAGATAGGAAGGCACTGGGTAAAACAGAAAGACATTAAGATAGCAGGGTTAGGAACAAAAAAGTAACATGAACTAGTTTAAATTTGTAAAAAGTTATTCTGACTGCTTCGTTGAAAATAGACCAGAAGGCAAACACACAGAGACCAGGGGGAGGCTATGGGAATATAATGCAGGAGGGGGTAATAATGGAATGGAATGGGGCCACAGCCACAGATGCGAGGAATGGTGACAATGTGTTTTAAAGGCAGAGTCAAGAAAATTACCTTTCATCCTGGAGCAGATGGCAGAAGAAAGAGAGGAGACAAAGTGATTAGATGAGTTTTAACCTGAGCAACTGGAGAATGGGGAAGACTGAAAGGAAAGGAGGTTTCTGGGTGCAGGTTGGCAAGTCAGGAGGGTAATGGGATGGCAGCAATTCAGTTTGTGGCACATTAAGGTGTAGATTGTTATTAGACAGCAAAGCGGAGATGTAGATATGTGGTCTGAACCAGAAATGAAGTGTATGTTAAAGTTTTTGTTATATATATATATATATAGAGAGAGAGAGAGAGAGAGAGAGAGACAGACAGACAGACAGATGGACAGACAGGTAGATAGGTAGATAGATGACTTATTAAGGCCATGGCACTGAATGAAATCACTAAGTCAGGGAGTTTAGGCACAAGGTGCAAGGACTGCGTCCTGGGGTACTCCGGTTAGAGGTTGAGAAGATGAGAAATCAGCAAAGGAGACCTAGATGGAGTTGCTATACATATATATTAAAACTTATATTAACAAGGATGAGTGTTAATATGAGATCCAAGGGGCTGAAGCAAATGCATGTTGCCATGAGAAGGGAGGACACAGCCTAGAACTGGGTGCCATTCCTTGTCACATAGAATCATGAATCAATAGTGGCCAAACTTCTTGTAGTTCATTCCAGGAAAAGGTATCACGGAGCACTGGTGACCAAGAACCAAAAGTGTGATCAGGAGACATAACTAGCTCAGTCACCAAATCATTTATATTTTTTCAACTAATAATGATTGGAGGCCATATATATAAGTTGCTGTCACAGGTGATGAACTCTGAGTGCTGGATAAACTCTGAACACATTGTTAATCCTACAAATGCAAAAATATTCATAAATATGTAATGCTATATCACCCTCTACGATACTGGCAAAGTGTTTTTGATCACTTAGTCTATACCAAGCACTATGTAGACAGTGCATTAAACAAAGATGACAACAGTATCTTCCACCTGTGGGCTTTCCTGCCACAGGCCCTTATCTATTCCTAGATGGAGTCTCATTCTTCTTTCCTTGGGATCTAGGTTGGACTTAGTGACCAGTGTGTAACCAAAAGAACTTAAAGGAAGTGACTTCGTGTGACACCTAAGGTTAGGTCAGAAAAGCTATACCTCTTCCACCTGGTTCTCTCCGAACACCTGCTTTCCAGACACCACTGTCAGAATGGGTCTTCCTGGAACCCAGTCTCCTTGCTGTTAGAAGCACAAACAAGATGGAAAGGCCACACGTAGCAGCTGCAGTGGACAACCACAGGGATGCCTGCTCCTGAAGTTATCACCAATCAGGTGTTACGTAAAGAGCCCTCCATGGGATTCCACCCCCAGCATTTGGTGCGGCCCCAGCTATCTGAGTCTTCTGAGCTGAGGCCCCAGAATTCACTGATTCCTGTCTGAATTTCTGAGCATTATATAACAGTTTCCATTTTGTACCACTCAGATTTAGGGGTGGTTTGTTAAGCAGCAACAGTAACAGGAACAATTATGTTCCTGCCATTTAACTCATTTAATCTGCAAAAGAAATCTATTAGCTAGTATGATTATTCTCTGCATTTTACAATGGGAACTGAGCCTTAAGAATGGTTAATGCAGATAATAAATGATAGAACCATGATTCAAACACAGTTACAGAGTCAGAAATGGTAAAAGACATTATACTACACACTACGGGTATGGAACTCTGCTAGGCACTGAGTAAATATGAAGTAAATGTATGAAATAACCCCTCTCTTTGCTACTTCTCTAAGCAAAATAAGGAATCAAGACATATATACGTGGCATCTCTCTTTTCTAAAAATCTTTAATTCAGTAAGTGGCCACTGGATGCCTAACATTATATTAAACAGAGTTACACTAATCAAAACAACATGGCATTGGTACAACAACAGACATATGGATCAATGGAGCAGAACAGAGAGCCCAGAAATTAACCCACAGACTTTTGGTCAACTAATCTTTGATGAAGGAGGCAAGAACATACAATTGAGAAGACAGTCTCTTCAGAAAATGGTGTTGGGAAAACTAGACAACTGCATTTAAATCAATGAAGCTAGAACACTCTCTCACACCATACACAAAAATAAACTCAAAATGGCTTAAAAGCTTAAACTTAAGATAAGACATTATAAACCTCTTAGAAGAAAATATAGGCAAAACATTCTCTGACATAAATCTTAGCAATGTGCTCCTAGGGCAGTCTACCCAGACGATAGAAATAAAAGCAAAAATAAACAAATGGGACCTAATTAAACTTACAAGCTTTTGCACAGCAAAGGAAACCATAAGCAAAACAAAAAGACTACCTACGGAATGGGAGAAAATATTTGCAAAAGATGAGACTGACAAGGGCTTAATTTCGAGAGTATATAAACAGCTCATACAACTTAATAATAAAAAGCAAACAACCCAATCCAAAAATGAGCAGAAGACCTAAGAAAGCAATTCTCCCATGAAGACATACAAATGGCCAACAGGCATATGAAAAATGCTCAATATTGCTAATTATAAGAGAAGTGCAAATCAAAACTACAGCAAGGTATCACCTCACACCAGTCAGATGGCCATCATTAAAAAGTCCATGAATGATAAATGCTGGAGAGAGTGTGGAGAAAAGGGAACCCTCCTACACTGTTGGTGAAAATGTAGTTTGGTGCAGTCACTATGGAAAACAGCATGGGGATTTCTCAAAAGATTAAAATAGACTTACCATATGATGTAGCAATCACACTTCTGGACATATACGTGGAGGGAACTTTAATTCAAAAAGACACATGCACCCCCAAAGTTCACAGCAGCACTATTTACAATAACCAAGACATGGAAACAACCTAAATGTCCATCAACAGATGACTGGATAAAGAAGTTGTGGTATATTTATACAATGGAATACTACTGAGCCATAAAAAAGAATAAAATAATGTCATTTGCAGCAACATGGATGGACCTGGAGATCATCATTCTAAGTGAAGTAAGACAGAAAGAGAAGGAAAAATACCATATGATATCACTCATATGTGGAATCTAAAGAAAAAAAAAGATGAACTTACAAAACAGAAAAAGACTTACAGACATAGAAACAAACTATGGTTGCCAGGAGGGGAAGAGGGTGGGAAGGGATAAATTGGGAGTTCGAGATTTGCAGATAGTAACTACTATATATAAAATAGATAAACAACAAGTTTATACTCTATGGCACAGGGAACTATATTCAATATTTTGTAGTAACCTATAGTGAAAAAGAATATGTGTATATATGTATGAATGAACTATCATGCTGTACACTAGAAACTGACACAACATTGTACACTGACTTTCAATAAAAAGAAAGAAAACCAGCCAACAGAATAGGCAGAGAGAACAGTAAGTAGTGAAATGAAGGAGGGCACCTTGATAAATCAGCCATCTGTGTTCTATTCTAGGATCTATTCTAAGATCTCTAAATCTAAATCTAAATCTAGGATCTATTCTAAGATCTCTAAAGCACTTTGCTAATAAAAGGAAAAACATATTAGAATTGAAGGTTGAGAAAATGATTCATCAAAGTGATACACGACTCACTCAGAAAAACAGATTCTAAAAGATTACAGGAAGCAGGAGAGAAATGACTAAAATGGGGTACGTACGTTCCCAGGTGGGAGGGGGAGAGATTCAGGTCAGAGGAAGCACACACAGGACTGTTCTGGGAAGAATAAGTCAAAATTGACATTAAATATGCGGCATTCAGTTATTCATATTTAGGGGAATGGTTTACATGCACAGATTTAAGATTCTGCTGTTTATTTGTCAAGTTTTATTTACAAATTCCACACAAGGTGTTCTGAGGAATGAAAAAGGGTTTTGTCAATTGTGCCAGAGAAAATAAGGATGGCTCTTTAAGAGGTAGAAACAGTCCCTAGCTCTTCTACATTTTCTATGTCAAATAGCTCATACTTATTATTATTATTATTATTTTTATGTGATAACTGTAGTTAACATTTCTTTTTTTTAACATTTTTTATTGATTTATAATCATTTTACAATGTTGTGTCAAATTCCAGTGTTCAGCACAATTTTTCAGTTATACATGGACATATACACACTCATTGTCATATTTTTTTCTCTGTGAGTTATCATAACATTTTGTGTATATTTCCCTGTGCTATACAGTGTAGTCTATTCTACAGTTTTGAAATCCCAGTCTATCCCTTCCCACCCTCCACCCCCCTGGTAACCACAAGTCTGTATTCTCTGTCTGTGAGTCTATTTCTGTCCTTTATTTACACTTTGTTTTTGTTTGTTTGTTTGTTTTTGTTTTTTAGATTCCATATATGAGTGATCTCATATGGTATTTTTCTTTCTCTTTCTGGCTTACTTCACTTAGAATGACATTCTCCAGGAGCATCCATGTTGCTGCAAATGGCATTATGTTGTCGGTTTTTATGGCTGAGTAGTATTCTATTGTATAAATATACCACCTCTTCTTTATCCAGTCACCTGTTGATGGACATTTAGGCTGTTTCCATGTCTTGGCTATTGTAAATAGTGCTGCTATGAACATTGGGGTGCAGGTGTCATCCTGAAGTAGGGTTCCTTCTGGATACAAGCCCAGGAGTGGGATTCCTGGGTCATATGGTAAGTCTATTCCTAGTCTTTTGAGGAATCTCCACACTGTTTTCCATAGTGGCTGCACCAAACTGCATTCCCACCAGCAGTGTAGGAGGGTTCCCCTTTCTCCACAGCCTCTCCAGCATTTGTCATTTGTGGATTTTTGAATGACGGCCATTCTGACTGGTGTGAGGTGATACCTCATTGTAGTTTTGATTTGCATTTCTCTGATAATTAGTGATATTGAGCATTTTTTCATGTGCCTTTTGATCATTTGTATGTCTTCCTTGGAGAATTGCTTGTTTAGGTCTTCTGCCCATTTTTGGAATGGGTTGTTTATTTTTTTCTTATTGAGTCCTATGAGCTGCTTATATATCCTGGAGATCAAGCCTTTGTCGGTTTCACTTGCAAAAATTTTCTCCCATTCCATAGGTTTTCTTCTTGTTTTACTTCTGGTTTCCTTTGCTGTGCAGAAGCTTGTAAGTTTCACTAGGTCCCATTTGTTTATTCTTGCTTTTATTTCTTCTAGGAGAAAATTTTTGAAATGTATATCAGATAATGTTTTGCCTATGTTTTCCTCTAGGAGGTTTATTGTATCTTGTCTTATGTTTAAGTCTTTGATCCATTTTGAGTTGATTTTTGTATATGGTGTAAGGGAGTGTTCTAGCTTCATTGTTTTACATGCTGCTGTCCAGTTTTCCCAACACCATTTGCTGAAGAGACTGTCTTTATTCCATTGTATATTCTTGCCTCCTTTGTCGATGATTAGTTGACCAAAAGCTTGTGGGTTCATTTCTGGGCTCTCTATTCTGTTCCATTGGTCTATATGTCTGTTTTGGTACCAATACCATGCTGTCTTGATGACTGTAGCTCTATAGTATTGTCTGAAGTCTGGGAGAGTTATTCCTCCAGCCTCTTTCTTTCTCTTCAGTAATGCTTTGGCAATTCTAGGTCTTTGATGGTTCCATATGAATTTTATTATGATTTTTTCTAGTTCTATGAAATATGTCCTGGGTAATTGGATAGGGATTGCATTAAATCTGTAGATTGCCTTGGGCTGTGTGACCATTTTAACAATATTGATTCTTCCAATCCAAGAGCATGGAATATCTTTCCATTTTTTAAAGTCTTCTTTAATTTCCTTCATCAATGGTTTATAGTTTTCTGTGTATAATTCTTTCACCTCCTTGATTAGATTTATTCCCAGATATTTTATTACTTTGGGTGCTATTTTAAAGGGGATTGTTTCTTTACTTTCTTCTTCTGTTGATTTATCGTTAGTGTAAAGAAATGCAACTGATTTTTGAACGTTAATTTTGTAATCTGCTACCTTGCTGAATTCTTCAATCAGCTCTAGTAGCTTTTGTGTGGACCTTTTAGGGTTTTCTATATATAGTAACATGTCATCAGCATATAATGACACTTTTACCTCTTCTTTTCCAATTTGGATCCCTTTTATTTCTTTCTCTTGCCTGACTGCTGTGGCTAGGACTTCCAGGACTATGTTGAATAGGAGTGGTGATAGTGGGCATCCTTGTCTTGTCCCAGATTTTAGTGGGAAGCTTTTGAGTTTTTCACCGTTGAGTACTATGCTGGCTGTAGGTTTGTCATATATAGCTTTTATTATGTTGAGATATGTTCCCTCTATACCCACTTTGGCGAGAGTTTTTATCATAAATGGGTGTTGAATTTTATCAATTGCTTTTTCTGCATCGATTGAGATGATCATGTGGTTTTTGTCCTTTCTCTTGTTGATGTGACGTATTACACTGATTGATTTGCGTATGTTGAACCAGCCTTGTGTCCCTGGGATGAACCCCACTTGGTCATGATGTATAATCTTTTTTATGTGTTGTTGGATTCTATTTGCTAAAATTTTGGTGAGGATTTTGGCGTCTATGTTCATCAGTGATATTGGCCTATAATTCTCTTTTTTTGTAGTGTCTTTGCCTGGTTTTGGTATCAGGGTGATGGTGGCTTCATAGAATGAGTTTGGGAGTATTCCCTCCTTTTCAATCGTCTGGAAGAGTTTGAGAAGGACTGGTATGAGTTCTTCTTTGTATGTTTGGTAGAATTCCCCGGTGAAGCCGTCCGGTCCTGGACTTTTATTTCTAGGGAGGTTTTTAATTGCTATTTCTATTTCCTTTCTAGTGATTGGATTGTTCAAGTGTTCAGATTCTTCTTGATTCAGTTTTGGTGGACAGTATGTTTCCAGAAACTTGTCCATCTCCTCTAGGTTATCCAGTTTGGTTCCATATAGTTTTTCATAATATTCTTGTATGATATTCTGTATTTCTATTTTGTTTGTTGTAATTTCTCCATTTTCCTTTCTTATTTTGCTAATTTGTGCTCTCTCTTTTTTCTTCTTTGTGAGTTTGGCCAGAGGTTTGTCGATTTTATTTACTTTTTCAAAAAACCAGCTTTTGGTTTGGTTGATTTTTTCTATGGTCTTGTTAATCTCTATTGTATTTAATTCCTCTCTGATCTTTATTATTTCCTTCCTTCTGCTGCTTTTTGGGGCTTTTTGTTCTTCTTTTTCTAATTCATTCAGGTGGTGGGTTAAATTGTTTATTTGAGATTGTTCTTCTTTTTTGAGGAAGGCCTGTATCGCTATAAACTTCCCTCTTAGCACTGCCTTTGCTGTGTCCCATAGGTTTTGAGTGGTTGTGCTTTCATTATCATTTGTCTCAAGGTATTTTTTAATTTCAGCTTTGATTTCCTCATTGATCCATTGTTTTTTCAATAACATATTGTTTAATCTCCATGCTTTCCTTTTTTTCTCCTTTGTTTCTCTGTTGTTGATTTCCAGTTTCATGGCATTGTGGTCAGTAAAGATGCTTGAGATAATTTCTATCTTCTTAAAATTGTTGAGGTTTCTTTTGTGCCCAAGTACATGATCGATCCTGGAAAACGTTCCATGTGCACTTGAAAAGAATGTATATCCTATTTTTTGGGGGTGTAATGCTTTGAAAATATCCACCAAATCTAGTTTTTCTATTGTAGTATTTAATTTCTCTGTTGCCTTGTTTATTTTCTGTCTGGAAGATCTGTCTAGTGATGTTAATGCAGTGTTAAAATCTCCAACTATGATTGTATTCCCATCAATATCCCCCTTTATCTCTGTTAGTAATTCTTGTGTGTACTTAGGTGCTCCTATATTGGGTGCATATATATTAACGAGTGTAATATCCTCATCATGTATCACTCCTTTAATCATTATAAAATGTCCTTCTTTATCTTTCTTTATGGCCTTTGTTTTAAAGTCTATTTTGTCTGAAATCAGTACTGTAACACCTGCTTTTTTGGCTTTTCCATTTGCATGGAATATCCTTTTCCATCCTTTCACTCTCAATCTATGTGTGTCCTTCTCCCTAAAGTGGGTGTCTTGTATGCAGCATATTGAAGGTTCTTGCTTTATTATCCAGTCTGCCACTCTATGTCTTTTGACTGGAGCATTTAGTCCATTAACATTTACAGTAATTAATGATAGATGTGTGTTTATTGCCATTTTGAACTTATCTTTGCAGTTGAATTGGTATATCCTCTCTGTTCCTTTCTTCTTCCTTTTGTGGTTTGGTAATTTTCCTTTGTATTATCATGGATTTTATTTAATTTTTGTGACTCCTTTGTAAATTTTTGGCTTGTGGTTACCCTTTTTTGTAAATCTATCAACCCATTACTATAACTGTTTTTATTAAACTGATAGTAACATGATCTCAAACCCATCCTACTGTTAAAAAAATTTAAAAAAGAAAGAAAAAAATATTCTGTATTTCCCTGCCTCCCTCTCCCACTCTCAGTGATTTGTATGTCTTCTTTTATAATTTCATGTTTACTTTATTTGTAATTCATGAGTTATCACCTTTCCAGTTGTGTGTTTCCCATTTCTGTAGCATCCTGCTGCTTTTCTATTTAGAATAGCCCTTTGAATATTTCTTTTAGCATGGGTTTAGTGTTGCTAAACTCCTGCAGCTTTTTTTTTGTCTGTGAAACTCTTTATTTCTCCTTCTATCCTCAAGGATAGCCTTGCTGGATAAAGGATCCTAGGCTGCATCTTTTTTTCATTCAGGGCTTTGAATATATCTTGCCACTCCCTTCTGGCCTGTAGTGTTTGTGTAGAGAAATCAGCTGAGAGCCTTATGGGGGTTCCCTTGTAACTTACTCTTTGCTTTTCTCTTGCTGCCTTTAGAATCATTTCTTTATCCTTGACTCTGGCCATCTTGATTATGATATGTCTTGGTGTGGGTCTATTTGGGTTCTTCCTGTTTGGGACCCTCTGAGCTTCCTGTACTTGGATATCTGATTCCTTCTTTAAGTTTGGGAAGTTTTCAGTCATGATTTCTTCAAAAACCTTTTCAATCCCCTTTGATCTTTCTTCTCCTTCTGGGACCCCTATTATGCGAAGATTGGGACGCTTTATATTATCCCATAGGTCCCTTATGCTATTTTCATTATTTTTTATTTGCTTCTCTTGTAGTTCTTCTGAATGGGTGCTTTCTATTGCCCTGTCTTCTAGATCACTAATTCGTTCCTCTGCATTATCTAGTTGGCTTTGCACAGCTATTAGATCATTCCTCATCTCTGTCAATGAGTTTACCCATTCTACTTGGCTCTTCTTTATAGCTTCAATTTCATTTTTGACATATTTTATATCTCTAAACACTATCTCTTTTAATTCCTTCAGCAATTCGATCACTCCTTTTTTGAAATCTTGATCTAGTAGGCTATCGATGTCTATTTCGTTGATCTTTCTTTCAGGGGATTTCTCTTGTTCTTTTAATTGGGAAATGTTTTTCTGCTTCTTCATCTTGCTCATACCTCTTTGGCACTGTGGTTTATGGAGTATCAGTTGTTTATTTTGGTCCTTAAGGATTTTATCTACTGATGCCTATTTAGGAATAGAACTTAGGGAAAAAAAAGAAAAAAAAAATAAGAGAGAGAGAGAAAGAATTTTAAAAGAAAGGAGAAAGAGGGTTTAAAAAAATGTATAATGAATAATAGAAGAGTGAGTTGAAGCAGAGTATTAATCGGGTTGAGATGTCCTTTTGAAACCTTTACAAAAAAAAGGGGGGGGGATATGAATAGATGTATTTGAAACCTGTGTCTAATCAATAGCAGGACATCAAAACCCAAGAGAAATAGAAATGAATTAAGAAGTAAAGATTAAGAGAGTAATATAAAATAGAACAGGTAAAAACAGATTTAAAAAAAAAAGGGGGGGGGTGTTTTCTCCTGGAGTCTGTATGCTTTTAATGTGAAGTCTTTCTGTCTTCGTCCTGTTTTGGAAGCTCAGCTTGCTGTTTTCAGAGGCCCTCCATTGGCGCCCTCTTCTGTGCTGCTCCCAGCACCTGTCGGCAAGCAGATCGCGCCTCCTCCTAACACTGGGTCAGGTGCAGCTCTCTGCTGTGGGCGGGCGGGTCGCTGCCCCTCCGGATGCCGCAGTCAGATGTTGCAGACTGGCCGGGTAGGAGGGCGGGTCGTGCTCCCTCCCAGCACCTCGGTCAGGGGCTGTGTTCCTGCCCGAAAGGCGGGGGGCCGCTCTCGCTCTACCTGCGCCGCCGCCGGTAGCTCCGCTCTCTGTGCGGCTGCGCGCTCCGCCCTGGTCGGCGCTCCGCCCTGGTCGGCGCTCCGCCCTGGTCGGCGCTCCGCCCTGGTCGGCGCTCCGCCCTGGTCGGCGCTCCGCCCTGGTCGGCGCTCCGCAGGTGGGCTCGGGGAAGACCGAGGGACAGCCCTGTCCCTGCTCCGAGCCAAAACCCAGCTCCTTGTTTGTCTTCGTGGAGCAAGTTCTCTGAGGGACCAGGATGGAAGGATCCTGTCTGCCCCGGGCTGCAGGCCAGTCTCAGTCTGGCCTTTGAGGCTGCTAAGCCCTTCGGTGCGGATGCAGGTTTCGCCCCCGCCCCCGCCTGAGTGCTCAGCGCGGAGGATATGGCGGCTGTGCCAGAGCCCCGCCTCTCTTCCCCCGAAAAGTTTCCGCGGGTTTTCAGAGATGGGGGTGTGCACCCTTCCCCCGAGAGCACATCAACCTTGCTGTTTTATGGAGGGCCCAGGTTGTTCTGCCCTGTGCACCCACAGCCACGGCGCGCAGCCCCTTGCGTTCCCCCGGGGCTGCCTCCGTGCAGCCGCCCCCGTCCTCCGCCCGGCTTATGCAGCCTGGCCCTGCCCGCGGCTGCCAGCCCGCGTCTCAGGCTGGGTGTCAGGGGGACGCTCTGTGCCCGTTTAACTTAGTTCTGTTAGTCAAGGGCTGCTCTGTACAGATCCGAGCCTCGGAGGCTCCCCCTCCGTCCCGCTGGCCTCTCAGTTGGAGAGGGGAGACCCAGCGAGCGAGCACCAGTCCTCCTTTGCCGCTCCCTCCCCGCGGGACCCGTCCCGCGCTGCTTTGCCTTTTGTTGTTTCTTTTTTCCTTTTCTCCTACCAGATTTTTGGCGTCTTTATCTTTCGAAGAGGGCGATGTTCTGTCGGAGTTCCACAGGTGCTCTGGTTGGCTGAGTGGGTCTGTAGTTGTGGGTCTTGGTGTATCTGTGGGAGAGGGTGACCTGCGAGCGTCCTTCTACTCCGCCATCTTCCTGAAATCTCTATTATTTTTTAATCTGAGAAAACTTAAGAGACGTCTAAGAGGACGGCAGACTTGGAGCATGGGGACTACAGATTCTGTACCACCTCCCAGTTTTCCCAGGGAACACCATGGGAGACTTCTGTGTTTGGTCAGAATGCATCATCGTTACCCGTCTTTAATCTCAAGTCACTAAAGACCTTAATTAGTGGAGACAGAGAATTATGTGTGTGTGTGTGTTTGGTTTTTTTAGTGTACTGGTATGCAGCAGAAGTGAGAGCTTGATCAACTCCATTTTCCATCTTTAAAATGGAAACTTAAAATACTGTGCTTGTACTGGGTGTAAAAGAGGCTACAAGGATGTACTGTGCAACACAGGGAATAGAGCCAACATTGTGTAATAACTGTAAGTGGAGTACGACCTTGAAAATTGCATAAAAATTAAAAAATAAAACAAAATACTGTGTTTGTTACAATACTGCTACTGAAAATATTATTCCAATATTATATAATGCAAACTTAATTATTTAAAAGTTTTCTTCAAAGAAACTACTCATAAAGGTATTCATTAGTCTGCAGATCTCCAAGATACTGTACCTTTATTTAGCTGAGCATTTGGTTCTTGAAAATGAAGTCTTGTTGGCTTGGGATTTTAGCATTGCTGCATTATTTGAAAATAAGCAGAAGGTTTGGAAATAGGAGGTTTGAAAAATTAGAAATCTAACCTCCTAGCTGAAGAAGGAGTACCAACCAGCATATGGAAGGATCAATGGTGAGTCTAGTTTTAATTGATCTGGTTTATAGATGCAGTGAATGGAGGTCGGAAAGTTTTACAAGTTAATATGCAAAATGGCTAAGATAATGGTTTTCCACCTAATCTTCATATCTACTAAGATTAGTTTCTTCCACCCACATCCCAGGAAATAGGAAGAATAGTAACCATCAAATTACAGTTTTCATATTAACGATATTAGTAAAAATCATGATGAGTTCATAAATTCATGATCATCATTATTGATTAAATGTGACTGATATCAACATTATCCAGAAAATTTTGACATTTTGGGCCACAATTTAAGTATATCTTCTGTTCTGTACTTTTTTTTTCCATAGTGTTCTGTCAGCATGGAAGACCTCAGAGTCACTCACAAAGCACTTCTTAGGTCCCTATTAAGTGCCAGGCCTGGGAGCTGAAAACAAATAAGGTACAATTCCTTTCTCAAAGGACTCACACTTAAATAAAATCTGGCAGGTAGGAAAGTAAATAAGTGTGCTTGAAAGGCCTAGATACTGATGGAAAATTGTACAAGGAAACAATGGAGCAGAGACAACAAAGCAAGTAATACATTTTTCACCTGGGAGAGATATCAGAAAAGGCTTCACAAAGGAAGGGGTTTCTGAGTGGGGTCTGGAAAAGAATGTGAGATGGAGACTGTTCCAGAAAACATTTGAAGGCACAAAACAGCCCAGACTGCCTCCTTTGAAGAAAATGTTCTGCTTTGATAGATAAAGAATAGATGGATATAGAGAAAAGAGCAGACATATTCTATTACATATGTACATTATATGAAATTAGTATAAAATAGATGTTTATACATAACACATACATATACACAACAAATAATATATAGAGATAGATAGATACATATATGTATTTTGCATCCTTTTGAGCAAGGCAGCCGTCTTCACCAGCCTGTGGAACGCTCTTTGCTACACATCCCTTCTCTGGTCCTCCATTTCTGATTTGATCCACAGTTTTGCTCTTTAAAATGCTTACTCAGTGTGGTCTCACATCTGAGAGCAAGACAGTACCCAGAAAATATTTGAAATTTAAAATTTTAATCATGCTTTTATTAAGTCATTTGCATATAAATCTAAAACTATTTTTTAAAAGAACACTATCCCATCGTTTTGTAATAGGGAGAGCTAAAATGTACTTACTTCAAATACTCTGGTGCCACCTGGTGGTTAATTTCCATATGACAGCCTACTGAAAAATGGATCACTAATTTTGTTACAGAAAAATTTTAAATACTATACTCAAGCATCTGTTCAACAACTATTTATTGAGCATTATATTGGGATCAGAAATCTTGTTAGTCATTAGGTTCGCAAAAAGAAATAATCAATGGACATTTCCTCAAGGGATGTCATTTCTGATATGTGTTTTGAGGGAGGGACCAAAGATGAGATTTAAAGAGAATAACACACTGTTTCAGTACCTATAATAGAAGTGGAAACCATTTCTGTATCTTTATCATCATTTGGGTCAGACTGAAAAACTGTCTTGAACTGAACGACTTCATCTGCTTCGGGAAGCTGCAGAGGTATATCTCTGCTAACCGTTCTTCATGCAACTGCCAAGAGATTAATAATCTAAATAAGCAGCTGATTATTTTGAAAGCTATCAAATTGTATAATTTACATTTTCAGGTAAGAAAGAGCATCCTGGTTTCATTAAATAAGTAACAGTATCAACAGCAGAACTCAGTTCACTTGGAACTCCCTTTCCCACTCTCTGCTCTATCTCTTTCTCTCTTGCCCCCACGGTACCTGAAAACTACTTCAAACCCAATTCTGCTCCCCAAGCAGGGCCGTATCATGCTTGCTGTCGGCTGAGAAATCCTTTACTCATTTCAGCAGCTGTATTTGGTGGCAGCTGCTATCCACTTAGCACTGTTTAGACCAGCAGTTTCCATACCCCTTTTGTCATCTGGGAAGAAACAACTGCTCACTGGAAACAGTGTCCCACACATCGCAGTGTATTTAGCATTCCTGGGATTTAGGCACCAAATACCAGCAGCCCTTACCAGCCTTTAAAACAAAATATAACACTTCTATACACGTTCAGATGCTCCCTAGAGGTTTACAGCATAGAGATGAGCATTGTAGTACACACTAGAGAAATACTCATTTAGTCAACAAAAGTTTATTAAGTATCTAAATTAGAATCCAATAACACATAAGAAGAATTCACTAAATGGAAAAACAAAACAAACATAAAATGACAACTCAATTTATGTTACAGAAAAATATATACAAAGTGCTAATAGAAAGAAAAAGGAGGAAATGACAGGGAGGATGGAGACGGCTCTAAAGAGGAGGGAAACGACTTCTCTCAGTTTTGAAGGAAGCGGAGAGGAGCCCAGGAGACTGAGGGAACGTTCCAGTCAGAGGAAACACTATGAAACTGTTTTCTCCAGCATATGAAAGAGAATGGAGAATAGCTCCATGTGACTGAAACGACAGGTCTGGGAAGGTAAGACTGAAGGGAGGAGAAACAGTGGGAGGAGAGAGAAAGGGAGAATGGGAGGGGTTTGTGAAGCCAAATTCTGAATCACCAGTAGAATCTGAACAGTCTTCTGCTCCCCAGACGTTACAGGCCTCCCGTGGGATCTGAGTTACCCTCCTGCCATCAGCCGTGACTCTGCCTGAGTGACCATCAAATTCTATCACCACATCTGACCCCTCCTGACCCCATGTTACATTTTCAAGCCTCTGACCTCTTCTTTTTAATGGTTCTGCCCTAACCCGAGACTTGAAAGGTCTACAAGGACCTCGCCCTTTCTTCCAAACTCTTGTCTCCTCTGGTCACTGGGTCAACCTCAAAGTCACTTTGACTTTTTTGTTTCTTTAGATTTTCCTGCTGCCATAGAAATCAGATCAGTTCCTGCTCTCTACTCTAATATTCTTGAACAATGTATTTTTTTATTATTGAAGTAGAGTCAGTTACAATGTGTCACTATCTGGTGTTTCTCATCAATTCCAACTGCTATAGCCCAGGAACCACATTCCTGGGTGACCCTAAACCTCCCCCACGAGCCCCCAGCCCCTGCCCTCCCTCCTCCCCCCTCCCCCATCATCCCTGCCCTTCACCGTCACACACACCTAACAGATCCGTTGCTTTGGTCTCGTGCTCAAAAACTCAAGTGCCAAGGACCAAAGAAAAGAGAAGGCTGCTTCTCCTGGCATTCAAGGTCTCCCACAGTCTGGGCCCCACCTAACTCCTTAATCCGTCTAGTGAAGCGGTCTCAGTGACACCCACTGGTAACGACGACTATTATGAAAGACAAGAAATACTGAGCACTTTCTGTAACTCAACACTGAGAAAAGTGCGTCACATAAATTTTCTCATTTAGCCTTTTCTAAACCTCATCAGCGGGCTCTTTTATTTCCCATTTTGCAGGTGAGGAAACAGAGATTTAGAGATGAAGTAACCTGGCCACATTTCTGCCACTTCCAGTAAATGGCAGAGCCAGAATTTGATATATGAAGTTATCTGATTCTTAATGCCACACTGTACTTCTGGTTGTCTTCTCTTGCTCTGTCTTTCTCTCTCTACTCACCCTTCTCTATTCCCTGAAGCAAATGTTAATGTATCACCTAATATTCTTTTTCCATAAGAATTCAGCCCATCTGTCAAATCCTCCTCAGAGCCTTCTTTCTCCATAAACACTTCCCCACCAACTTAAGTCAAAGTCACCTCTCCCCCCGCCAAGCCAGTGGTTTCCAACTTCAGCTGCTCATCGGAATCACCTGTGGAGACGAGATAATTAGTTTGGAGAGCCACCTGGGCATCGCGAGTTTTAAATCTCTCAAGGTGATTCCAGTCTACAGACAAGGTTGAAAAACCCTGCTCTAAGATCTTAAATGTCTTGTGTAATTTAGGGGCAGATTCAGAGGTCAGCTATTTTATCTGTAAATGAGGACGCTGAATATGATGAGTAATATTCAAAAGTTTTTTGGCATAATACTTTGAAATTATTTGGAGACACGCCAGAAATATGGGTAAAAGAAATCTGAACTTCTCTTATGGAAATAGAGGAGGGAAAAGTCAGATCCCACTGACTTGCCTCTTTCACTCATTACAGCTCTGGGGTCCCCAAGGGACCTAGGCAAACCTCTAGGGCACCTAAGATCAAACCCTGAATACCCTGAGTTCCATCAGTCCCTTCTGCCTGGGAGGGTCTGGCAGTCTCGGGTATAGCGGCTAAATTACAGACGGACTGTCTACACATTAGCTCTATTTTCAGACTACTTCTCTTGGAATAGAGCATCATTTAGCTAACAGAGTTTCTATTTCTCAGGGAATCATATTTCTCTAATAAAAAAAAATAGTATTTTCAAATGACCCAGAAATGGCACTGTGTACCAAATAGCTGGTATTAATATTTCAAACTCACCACCATCTGTGGTGACAAATACTAGTACAGTGAAGAAACTGGGGGTTGAGGGATTAACTGACTCACCTTGAATCGTGGTGCAATTTAGTGCTGATTCTCCCCTCCTAATCCAGTTTATTCTATTTTTTATAAATATTTTATGACCCTCTCCCTTACCTGCCACCATGGGCTTTAACACATTTCCACTAATGAGGAGCACAGAGCTGTCTCTAAGCTACTCGGAACCAAAGTTCAGCAGGAATTTAGTATAATCGACAATTCGCAACACATTTCCAGGGATCCGCAGAGGGAGGAAAAAACATAATACAGTTTTGCATTCACCTGAGGTAAAATGTACTGGAGACATTTTTTTCTCAATGACAAATATGAAGTAAAATTCTTTGTAACAAAAAAAAAATGTGGCATATGGAACCTGAATTCCACAACTATCAACTAAAGATTAAAGAAGAAATAAATTGATGAAGAAAACCTGTTGTTTCTAAAACAGATCAAATTGGAACAAAAGGAAGAACATTTGAAAAATATTCTGGCACGAAGTGTCTCAGTTTTCTGAGAACGATCAGCTTGCCACAGCTCATTTTCATTCCCACTTTGGCTTCTTGTCTGATCCCAACAGATCGTTTCCCTTGCTCTGCAAGGGTCAGCGTGGAGGGCTGCCGCACTAAACTGCCACAGGAAAGCGTGGGACGGGGGAGGATTCCCAGTAGTGAGGGGAGCTCAGGTGAGCGATCCATCAGGGAAGAGCTGACACTGAGTCAAGGTCACAAGACACTCAGGAGGACACATCTATCCACCAAGACTGAATCCTTTCTGGTTAACAGATAGGATGACATGTGCCAACAATCTTTAAAATTTGAAAGGCACTTCATGCCCTAGAAATTACAGTGTAATTGCTTTTTTTTTTATTAACAGCCAAATGAAAAAAGAAACCAACAGCAATAGAACTGAATAACTGAAGGCTTATTGAAAAGAATTGCCTTCCACATTAAACTTGGAGTTCCTTAACTGAACTCACGTCTACTCTCAGTTCTTAAAGCTCTGTAGGAAAGGACGTGGAAGGATTAGGAGGTTGGCCATGCTTATTTATTTATTTATTTGTATTTTAGATTTTTTTTTTTTTAGTTTTTTTAATTGAAGTATAGTCAGTTACAATGTGTCAGTTTCTGGTGTGCAGCACAGTGTCCCAGTCATGCATATACATACACATACTCATTTTCATATTCTTTTCACCATAAGTTACTACAAGATATTGAATATAGTTCCCTGTGCTGTACAGTAGAAACTTGTTGTTCATCTATTTTATATATAGTAGTTAGTATCTGCAAATCTCAAACTCCCAATTTATCCCTTCCCACCCGTGTTTAAATTTATACATATTGTGTAATATGTGTTCCAGTCTAATACTTAGCAAATAGCTTTACCTTATGTCTCTAGAAAACACTGCTTTTGTTCACGTTAAATAAGAAATTCATTGACCATAACTGTTATCTAGCTGAACTGAGAGAAGCTTCTCTGCTGATGGCATTTACACAGGTTAGTGGGGATGCAGGAGGTATAACTGGGACGCGATGTGCTGATGTCCTCAGTCTTCCTCTGAGGGAACTGACCGAGGCATTTCACACGCACAGGCTGTCGGTCCTGGGCACGGCTGTCTGGAGCAGGGGTGGCTGCTGTACCTTACGGCGGCCACCCACAGGTGACTGTCTCCGGATTCTGTCCATAAGAAATGTCCTTACGCTGGACAGTGACTGCTCAACCAAAACAGTCTTTCTTGGGACTTTGAATGGGAAGCACCCAGAGAGAGAGTCAGTTAGCAGCAGCAGCAGTCTCAGCAGGTGAAACAGAGACGGGCTGGGGCGTGAAACAGCAGACTCACTGGGAAGGAAGATGGGCTGGGGTTCCTGGAGGCAGCACCAGAGAGCCAGGTTACGACCGGAGCAATGATGAACGCTAAGCAAAGTTCCACTCCTCTGAAGGCGTGCCTACAGAAATCATAGTTTTATTCGGAGCGTGGGACCTGGATGTGTAGCTTTTCCGGCTGTTTCCTGACCTTCCTTAATCAAGAGCCCCATCACATACCATAGCCAAACACAGCTCTGTTCCTTGCAGCCTCAAAAATCCATAAGGCCAAGCGCTTTAAACACCCTTCACTAAGCATGATCAATAGGGTAAGAGCAGGGAGGGCGCAGCTCAAAGGTGGAGCGCATGCCTAGCATGCACGAGGTCATGGGTTCAACCCCTAGTACCTCCGTTAAGAAAATAAATAAGTAAAAAGGGGAAAATATCTGCTTTTAAAAATAGGGTAAAAAAACACTGGATTTCAGTGCTAATTGCTCTTTTCTGTAATGACACAAATATTTTCAAACTTTCCTCTAAATGCCTGCATAGTTAATGAGCAACACTAAGTCATCTTCCCTTGTGTTGCAAATTTTCAAGAGGTAATAGAGCACAGATGTGAAGAACACAGCCTTGGGGCACGGGTTCAAATCTCAACTCTGCTGCCCCGTAGCTCTGTGATCTTGGTATGTTCCTAAACTTTTCTGGCCCTCAGTCTCCTCCTCTGGAAAACAGATATTAATTGTATCTACCTCACACAGTTTTTGTGAAAATCAAATGAATTGCATAGGGAAAGCATTTAGAACTTCAGCTGATAATCAGCACTGTATGAGAACAAGTTATCACTATCCCTGTTGTTAAGTGAGACAGTAATTGGAACACGAGGGGGTTGTATTTCAGTTTTCAAACAGTATCATCTACTTAAAAAGGGTGGTTGATCTTACTGGAAACTGGTGGTATGCTTCCCGTTCAGAGTGTGATCATTGGTATTACTCCTCTCAAATAAAAAGGTGAAAATGAAAGCAACTCTCCAAAGACACCAAGTAGACTCACCACTTCATTACCCTTAACTTCGGATGCAAGATTTGGCAAGGAAAATATGCTGAATCAAACTGTTCTGAATTCTCCCATGACACAGACAAGCACCCTAAGCTATTCATAAAAATTCCCAGCCCCAGAATATTCATTGGAGCTATTCATCAAATCATTCAAACGGCTGATAAAAAGTTGACCGAAACAAAAATGATTGAATTCCTCTCTAAGGAACCAGAGTGAGACTCTGGCAAAAAACAAGAAGCTATTATGTCTTGTCCAATTTATTTGGTCTAGTGACTCAGCGAACACTGCAGCATCCATTACCATCATGTCCCTTTCTAAGGGTCTCATATTCATTAGGAAATGCCCCTAGCGACCCTAAAGTGTTCGTGTTCATTACCTACGTTAGACTGAATAAACCGGACGTGGCCGAGCAGAGTTATAAACCAGCGCGAGCCAGCAGACGCTGAGCATTAGCGCCTGCAAGTGGCTTTCAGGGATGCTGTCAGGGCCAGGCTGGCCCCACCGGAGGCGCAGGCAGTGCATGCTGAGCCCTCCCCGCCCTTCCCCTCCTGCTGCGCTTAGGCCTGGGTCTGTTTTATAGGCAAGAGGCTTCTCAGGCCCAGGAGCAGATGCTCTTTGTCAGTAAGTACCCCTGCCACTCAGTCTCACCTTCCGTGCGGCGGACCGCAATCCCTCCCCAGAGAGACAGTCC
Organism: Camelus bactrianus; assembly: GCF_048773025.1. NCBI lineage: Eukaryota > Metazoa > Chordata > Mammalia > Artiodactyla > Camelidae > Camelus > Camelus bactrianus. The sequence goes on along the minus strand of NC_133561.1, from coordinate 6,582,532 downwards.
TTAAACACCTATTTTAAAGCCCATATTTTGGTAATTTCATTAAGTTAGAACTGAACCCTTGCTGGCTAAAGGGCAGCACTGGCTGTGAACAAAACGGTGCTTAGAGGCCCTTTCAGAGTATATTTTCTCTGCATCGTTGAACACTTTTGCCCCAACTGAATACAGAGCAAAACGCTGAACGCCTGGGATGTGTCCCTCCTGCCGGCCACAGGGAGGATAAATCCCAAAGCATGGTCAGGGGAATCCGAGGTGTCTGTGAAAGACTTAGAAACTCCATGTCGTGTTATAGGCCCTCGGACTGTGTCTGTGGAATTCATCTGTAAAGTTTCCATGATAAAAATGCTGGATTTTTCTCTGGCCCTTTGAACAGAGAATATAATTTCAGTGTTTTCTCTATGTATCATGAGGGGTAGAAGACATCTGAAGAGTTTCATCCCTGACTTAACTCTAGAGTGATATACGTGCTCTTGGTGAGTGACAAAAAGACATTAATGAAATTAATAATTTAGGCTTACTTCATTCATTGTTAATATTGACATAGCCATTTATTGATAGTCATTTTGGTAAAATAAAACTAAGAAGGAAAATCAAGAAAATGAAAGGAATAAGAAAGATGAAATTTCACAAAAGTCTTGATTTTATTCTTTCTTTCATGTGCTTTGACCTCACTGCAAACCATCTCTGCATCTCTTTCTTTCCCAAGCGATTTATCATCCTAATGACCTTGACATAAACATATCATGATCTATGTCTCCTTAGGAGAAAAATGTTCAATGTATTCAGTATTTCTCTTTCTGGAAAAACTTTGGTTGTTTTAAATGTCAACAAATTTCTATGTTTGTAGGTATTATATGCCTATGTGAAAATATAAGCACATATATATGTGTATTCATGTGTATTCACACACGTGTACACGCATGCACATATATATAGATATATTTAGTTTAGTTGATAAGGTCTATATCCATATTTTTATCTGTAGCTACATCTATATATTTCTACATAGAGAGATACACAAACTCCTACAGAAAATGCACCCGTGTACGGACACAGAAACCAATGTTACAATATATGCATTCACCTCCAAGCCCATGGTCACAAATTAAGAATCTTGGCTAACCCTTATATTGATCAGCAAAAATGTTCAGTTTAGAAAACATATTAGAGAAGTATTATAACACATCACCATTTTCTACACTGTAATAAACAGGACAAGAAATACTCATCCTTCTCTGATTTTATTTTCAAGTCAGGCCAGAGGAGGTGCTGTGAGACAGTGGGCTCAGACACACATCCCGGCCTGTTCATTTTAATGTTTTTGTTTGCTCTGCCTCTGCAACCGTCACACAGCACAGTAAAGGGAGTCACCTCTCTCCTCCTTCAGTTGTTCTCAAGAGGAGAGGGAGAGGACCACGATGCTCTCGGAGTGGCTGGAGGCAGTGGAGACTGGGTGCCACTAGCATGCGGACCACTGAATTGCAAATCACCTACCTGAGTAAGAAGGCATTTTATGGGTACGGATCAAGCTGTGCAGCATTTCTGTCTTTTCTCTCTAATGTCTGTTTCAACACTGCTTCCTGGGAAGAGGGGCTTTCCTTGACCTTGAGGTGGCTGAAGATTTATATGATGGAGAAGTCTTAATAATTAAGGTCTAGCCACAGCAATAAAAGCAGTGAGAGCTATTTGTCTGTGGCTACATATACCTATCAACCCCACTACCTTTTTATTGTCGTCATCATGGCCCTTTGTGACTGGCATAATTTCTAAAAGGAAGCAGAGACCATGACTGAAAGAATGTTAAAATATTTTATTGGCCACAGGGCATCCTCTGTGCCCTAGCAGTCAGGCAGTATAATTTAACTCAGAGAACACAGATTTCCTAAAATCTTATGAGCCAAAATGGTACACTCTCTTCTCCAGGGTGCTCCCGGCTGGGAGCCCTCCACCTCTATGACGAAACGAAAGGAGTGGGAGGATCCTTATCTGAGAAACTACGGCCTTGCCTCGTTCAACGGCCCAAGATTTATCAGCCTTCAATATATTGTGTCATGCTCAGAACATCCCAAGTCCCCTTTTAAGTCCATTCAGAATGTGGAGAATGTCAAGACTATTATTTGTGAATGGGAAAAAAAAAAAGAAAAGGAAAGCTTTCACATAAATTTCTGGCCATTAGGACTCCTGGGAGAAATTAAGTCTGATGGCAGACAGAAAATGGGAAAGCAATTCAGTAAGTTCAAAAGTGCACTGACCATTTAATTACTCTTAAGTCACATTTTACATAAGGACTAACATCAGGCCTCCACAGCACCGTCTCCATGTTGTTAACTGTTTAAATATATCTCACACCTTGTAACAGAGCTTCAGGGTAGCACGTGAGTCAGCGAGCAGTCCAGACAATGATTTTTAAATAGCTCTAACATTTTCAGCTTCTCTTGTTTTTTCCTTAAGCTTTATCTCTTTTTCTTTATTCAGTTAATAAATGGTTATTGAATGCCTACTGTATCCCAAGCACTGTGCACAGTATTGAAGATATGATAGTAAGTACAATAAATATGGGTTTCTTGCCCTGAGAGAGCTTGCGATATTTTGGAGAGAGACACGCAGTAATGAGGCAACTCCAGTGTGGTATGTGCTTTGGCAGGGAGGGCCAGTCTGCTAAGGGAAGGCATTGGAAAAAGGCATCTAGACAAGGCTGCAGGAATTATGGAAGGATTTCTAGGTAAAGTGACATCTAAGCTGAATCCCTTTGTTTGTTTGTTTAATTTTTTGGTGGGGGGAGGTACTTAGGTTTATTTAGTTATTTATTTAATGGCAGTGCTGGGGATTGAACCCAGGACCCTGTGCACGCTAAGCACCCTACCACTGAGCTGTCCCCTCTCCCCCACGTTAAGCTGAATCTCGAGTGGTGAGCCACTAGCCAGGTGCAGGCGGGTGGGTGGCTTGAAGAAATGGAGCAAAATAGGGCGAGAATGAGAGAGAACCAAGTAACTTCACTTGAAGACGTGAGAGAATCCTGTCCAGGGCTGAAGGTCAAAGAGAAGGGTCCCGTGTGGAGGACGAGCATGCAGCCAGAGGAACAGAGGGCAAAGCAGCTGGAAGAGGCCCTGCAGAGGGCAGAGCACGGCGGGGCAGTGAGTCTGAGGGAGGACCAGCACGGTGCGATGGACGGAAAGAAGAAACAAGAATGTAAACAAATTGAAAGGCGCCGTGGCGGGAACTTTGAGAGATTCCCCTAAAGTGGTTTCAGGTTTTTAATAGGAACAAACCTAGTCATCAATATTCATCGAGTATGGAGTATATTCTTTGTCTCAATCAGTGTGATTAGAGTTTATCTAATACTCAGAACCTTCTATGACATTGCTAACAGAATATCCAGTTTGCAGATAACAAAGAACATCTCAGAGAAAATAGTTTGTTCTTGATCAGAGTCAGAGATATGAATTCAGAGTCTCTATACCACGTGTTCCTTTCCACTTCCTCCAGTAAAGCAGAAGAAGGACTTCTCTGTTGTGAGAGTCAGAGGGAAATGGAGATAGAAATTTTAGGGGAGGAGAAAAAGTATCAATACTGCCACCAGCTTCTCCTGTTCTAATGACAAGGGCACCCAGGTAGTGCTCAAGATGAATAGAATTAGATTGTGTCACCAGCCACTCAGAAATCTCAAGATGTGCTCAACAACATGTCAGTCAAGTGTGGACATGGAAAACGCAGGTGGCTGAAATGATCTAGGATAGAAATTTTTCCAGATAGATGGTGTCTTTGTTTAGGCTGCTGTAACAAAATACTGTAGACCGAGTGGCTTAAACAATGGATTATAAATATTTCTCAGAGTTCTGGAGGCTAGGAAACCCAAGATCCAGGGACTGGCCAACTCAGTTCCCCCTTGAGTGCTCTCTTCCTGGACTGCAGATGGCCACCTTCTCACTGTGTCCTTACACGGCAGAGAGAGAGAGAGAGAGAGAGCATCGTGGGGCCCTCCCCCGACCTCGTCTGCACCTCACTATCTCCCACATGCTCCATCTCCAAATACCATCACATTGGGAACTGGGGCATCAGCCTATGAATCTGGGGGGACACAAGTCAGCACACAGTAGGTAAAAAAGAAAGATAATTAAATACGTGATCTAAAAATGTTCAAGAGCTGGCCCATGAAAGTCTACAGTGACTGGGAAAGGAAGTGGAGACCAGCGGGCTCACTGCAAGGGAGAAACAGGTGGAGCCCTGATGAGGTGACAGACTATTATGGGAGCAACTCAGCTCAAATAAAACAGGTGGAAGATGGGATGACTGAATTGACTTTTTAATTTTTAATATCTCCCATATTGATTTTTAGTTAATATCCAAAAACAAATAAGGATCTGTATGCTTATTTTCTACAGGCAGAAAAGAACAAACGAGATTGGGGGTGTTCTGCAAAGACACCTGAGGACAGAGAAAACTTGGGGTCAGAAAGAAGTTGGTGGCTTTGAAGAAGAACGACTGATACATGAAGTTTCCAAGAGAGAAGAAAAGGTGAACAAAGGCTCTGAAAGAGATCCCCAAGGGCTCCCCAGTGAAGTCGTGCCCTGTGGCTAGTGAGACAGAGATACATGTGACAAAGCCGAAAAAAATAAAACCTCTGCTACATGTAAGATATGCTCAGTGTGTGAAAATAATCTGTCTCACTGGACAATGAGGTTTAACTAATTCAATGAATGACTGAAAGACATTTTTAAAAAGAATAAGAGATCAGTAATCGTTGAAGAAAATGTGGTAACTATTATGCTATAATTTTAAATAGCATATTAAAGGAACAGGTTTTTTGACGCCATCAAGCTTCCCCAAGATGGACCTCAGAGGCAGTGTCACCTTCTGTCTCCTGCTTCATAAATTATATTCTCCAAGGAAGGGGCTGAGCAGGGAAGGGATAATATTCAACCACTTTAATTGCTAGTAGACATTTTTAATCATCAAAATATAATTTTATCCAATAAACTACTTATTTGATTAAGAATACAAAAATCATTAATTTTCAAGGAGTTCAAAAATAGAATTGAACACTAAAATCTAGTGGACACTAAGTTATGCTGAAACATATCATTGGATAATTTAGTTTAGTAGTTCTCAAAATATGGTCTGTAGACCCTGAGGGTCCCCCAAACCCTTCAGGTGGCCAGCAAGGTTAGAGCCATTTTAATAATAAGACTCAGACCTTATTTGTCATTTTCACTGTGTTGACATCTGTACTGAATGTGCACAGCAATGATGGATTAAACAGCTGGCACATTAGAATGAAGGGAGGCAGTGGTACCCAACTGTATAGTGGTCATTATTTTTTTCACACCAACATGTCCATTTCCACTCAAGGATGTCCTTGATGAAGCAGCAAAAATACTGGTATTATCAAGTGTGGACCCTTGAGTACATACATGTCTTTTCAATATTCTATGTGACCAAGTGGGAAGTACACAAAAGGCACTTCTGTTGCCATCACACCAAAGTATGAGGTTGCCATGAGGAAAAAACATTTGTGCAATTAAGTTGTGAGCTGAACTTTCTACCATTTTCACGAAACATCACTGTTACTGAAAAGAGCAACTGGCAGACAAATATTATTCAGACTTGAATATCTGGAAGACATTTTCTCAGAAATGAACAAAGTGCACCTGTCACTTAAGGAAAACAACCAACAGTATTCATTGCCAACAATACAATTTAAGCCTCAAGTGAAAGCTTCCATGAGCTTGACAGCTTTCCAATGCTTTCAGACTTTTCTGATAAACTTGGTAGTGATATTAATGAAATTTCTTTATACTGTGTAATGAAATTTCATCAACATTTGGAAGAGCTGCAAAACTCAACAATGTTTTCCAAATGTTCAATGCACCATATTACAGAATCATGCATGGGTAAAAAACTACATTCAAATAACGAGATAAATGAATGGATTTTAATGTGATACGTCTGTTGACACAGTTTTAGATTCCATATTACAATTAACCTTTAAGAATCCACCACGTGCTGAGTTTGGGTGGAGTATCAAAGGAAGTTCTTCACAACTACTTCTGAAGGCTATTAAAATAGTCCTCCCTTTTTCAACTACACAGATGTGTGCAACACTGGATTTTCTTCATTTACTTCAACCAAAGCAACGTATCACAAAAAACTGAATGCAGAAGCAGATATGCTAATCCAGCAAACCTACAGAGGGCAGATATTCAAGAAATCTGCAGAAATGTAAAATACTGCCACTCCTCTCACAAAATTTTTATTTGAAAAATCAAGTTATTTCATTAAAAGTATGTTATTTACCTTAACATGCAATTAGATTATTATTGGTTTTCAAATGAATTACTATAAATGTTTAAAATTCTGTTTTAATGTTTAAAATTCTGTTTTAATTTCTACTCTTCTAAATATTAATATATAAACAAAATTTTTTTGGTGTCTTAATAGTGTTTCAATGTGCAAAGGGGCTCTAAAACCACAGTTTTGAGAATTGCTTTAGCTGAGCAAAATGCACCTGTAATTGCGATTTCTATTATGGCCGCAAATTAAGTTACTGAATTTTAAATGTTATGTTGCCCTTAGTTCACAAGATACACCAAAGAAAAAATACCGAGGGCTTCGGTTTTACTTTAAAATATTTGAAACAATCTGATTGTAATAAAATTATGTCTGTTCGTCCCTCTCCTTTCCCGTTACTTTTTTCAAAACTCTGTAAATCAAGTCTTCCAGAAGCAGGACTGAGGGACTTCTGCAATGACTCCAGTGTTGCACTGGCAGCCCTCATACAACAGTTTTCATTCCCACGCCCGACACTGGAAAACTCTTTTCCTGGAGCACAGGTCAAGGGGGCTTGGACAATAGTCTTTTGCTTTCCTATTTCCTTCGGGAATCTTAATCCTACAGAATCGTACAGACACAGACCCGGAAGCTCCCTCCATATTTTCCCAAGACAGCCCAAAGGAAGCCTGCAATGGGACATACGCAGTGAAAACCAGACTTTTGGTCCGTAGGTCAAGGTTTATAAAACTGGCCAAGGTCTTGACAAAGATCCTGAATTCATACAACGTGTATTTCTTTAATAAAAAGAGACAGAAAGAGATGATGTTTGTTAGAAATACTACTTAAAGGTACCTAACTAAATACTTTTACCAAGACAGGGGATATAGAGGCGTCAACGTGTGGAGTGGGTAAGGAGGAGAGCTGGAGAGAGTCAGGTCTGAGCCCTCCCACCCGCCTAAGTGGGCGAAGGGGCCTCTGGCACCAGAACTCCCGGTCTGCCCCCCACCCACCGGGGTGTAGGTCTTTGTATTGAGATCAAGCAGAATATTCAAGGAAGATGGCTTGAGCCCTCCTGGCCTGCGGTTCTGCCAGTCCCCTCCAGGAAATTCCTGAACATTCCTGAGGGACAGGTGGAGGGGATAAGGAGGGAGAGGGGTTTCTCTCCTGGGTCGGCCCACTTGGTTCTCAGCAGCTGCCGGCCTCACCCAGCTGTGGTCCCCGCTGACCCCGTGGCCTTCCCTGCTGGGGCTCATTGTTCCATGGCAGAAACACCAGTACTTGCCGCCTTCCAAGCACACATGCTCACCTCGTCTCTCAAAATAAAGATTCCTAATTTGTAGCTAGATGACTTGCAGTCAGCTGGAAGTCCTGGTTTTCCAGCCTTCCTTGTCTCCAAGTGCTGGTGAGCGGGACGTATATACAGTTCTGTGTAAATGGAAAGTGTTCTGTGGAATGTCCCGGAAACCTCATCAGAAAAGAGGAAACACACCCTTCTTCCTCCCTTTCCCCCTTCTGCACCCTGGATGCAGGTAGGATGCGCTGCTGTAGGGACCGCAGGGAACTGCTCTGATGAGAGCCGAACCCTCAGGGTGGCTGAATGGAGAACAGGGAGGACCGACCGTGGGTCCCTGATGACTCTGGGGCTGGCACACCTGCCCTGGAGGACCTTCCCTGAGAATTCTTTGTATGACAAATAAGTAAACATCCCATCATATTTAAGCCATGTTCTTTCAAGTTTTTGCCACATACAACTGAAACACTTTCTCTCCCCAGATTATAAACAACACAAGGCTATTTTGTAGAAAAAAACTTTAAGCGGAAGCCTGATGGTAACCACATAAACGTATAAAATGGAAAGAAATTACTGCAAATTCAGTGGAGGACATCACCATTCCTAGATCTCTGTCACCACTTCTCTGCTGCAGCAATATCCATCCACGTCCACATCACCCACAAGTGCCCTGCCTTCCATCATGTTCACAGGCATTCCTTCTCCTCGACCGATTGTCAATCACTTAAACGATCTCTTCTTGTTGATTCACTGTAACTCAGATTCCTCTCACTTTATCTTGTCAAACAGTTCGTGCCTGTCTTCCTCTCACTCACGCCATCCACCCAAAACCCACTGCATCGCATTTCTCAAGCAAAAATGCCATCAGAGCCCACCACAGTAGTTTTCATCAGCAAAAGAACCATCTACCCCCAAGATCATTTAAGCAATTCCATTAGAAGGAAGCAGTAGCCACCACACATTTTTAAATAGTATTTTTCTTGCTATTTTATCATTATTTAAGAAGCAGGGAAAATACAACTGGGAAGATTTAATGAAATCAGAAATTCCTGCACAGATTTTGGCAGTTTCTGTGTGTCATGAAAGATGCCTACAACGGTATAAAAAGCCCAGACACAGCGAAGCTCCTGTGACTTATGTGAAAGCAGACCCCATCTCTCCTAACACAGAGCTGCATCTCCAGCATCCGTCATCCCCCAAGTCCTCCGACTGCCAGCCAGCCCCAGGTGATGCACACAGACTCTGCCCTCCACACCCGCCCTTGCTTAACTGCACTTTATGATTTTTCCTCTTAAACTGTCATGGGTTTAACACAGCATAAAATGTTTGCATTCTCTCTCATCACCCCACAGTTTCCAATTAACTGCATATTCTCTGAGGACTTTGCTATAGGATCCACAGCCTTCTCTCCAACCCCGATTACTGCAATTATCCCCCAGTTTTCACATGGATGATTGAATCAAGACCCCAGCCTGACAGTTTTTTACCTCATCTCCATTATTTTTCATCTCCACATAACCACAGATACCCAGAGCATGTTTAAACATGTCACTAGCTAATACTTCACCTTTTAAATCTCAAACTTTAATTCTCCATCCCCAGCAATTTTTAGCATTCTGTCTCTCTCTTCTTCACTCCCATTACAACGACTTTTTTAGCCTTTTGAGAGAATTCTGGGAAAAGAAGGCAGAGCGAAAGTTTCTCCATCCCTCTCCTTTTTAGAAACTATCCAAAAATAACAAGGAGAAAGACAGAAAAGGCCACCTTATCATCATTAAAAACTGATGAAAGTCTATAACTCTGGATGAAAATACACAAAGAAGAGTTCCAAAGGGCAATGAAAATTAGACCAGGGCATTGAAAGTTTGCACGAGAGCTCAGCAGAACCCAGGTGATGTGTTCAGCACCCTGTGATGTGTTCAGGGCAAGCAGCGGTACCCAGTGAGAACAGCAAGGTTCTCAGGGAGGATGGGCAGCGGGAGACTCTGGGACGCCTTTGTGTTGCAACGAAGTGGCCAGGAAAGTGAACTGAAAGAGGAAATATATAAAATAGCTGTGTGCCATGGAAGTGACAGCACAGGGAATAAAATATGGGTAGCAAGCAGCCCTGCAGCTGCTCATCTTGCCAGCTGGAGAAGAAAAAAAGATCTCAGCACGCCTGTGTGTGTGTGTGTGTGTGGACAAACCCATGCTCGTGCATGCATATGTACACACACACCTCCACCTTGTACCCAAACAGAAACATACCAGACTTCACAGAACCCCGCGGGAACTTCCTGCAAACCCAGAACACAGAACCAGAGCCTAACTTGCTCGGGGATTATCAGACCCCAGCTGACCTGGGGAGGGGAAATAAACACCCAACTCCAGCCCACTCTAGCCATCCTGTCCCACATAAGAGGGGAGTAAAGACTAAGAAACACTTGTGAAGCTCACGGCCCAGAGCACAGGCTCACTAAAGACTGAGACCTGATCACAGGACCACAGAACGCTCCCCAGCACCCTCCCCACCATGTTACTAAGGCCTATTTACAGCAGCTCCTTTCTCCTGGTACATCATGTCCTGCTATGGAGAAAAAATGACAAGGCACACCAAAAGGCAACAAAACAAAACAAAACAAAACAACAACCACACAATTTGAAGAGACAGAGCAAGTATCAAAACCAGACGTGGCAGGGATGTTGAAATGATCACACCTAGAATTTAAAACTGTGATTAATATGCTAAGGGCTCTAATGGGTGAAGTAGACAGCATGCAAAGGATAAATTGGGAGTTCAAGATTTGCAAATACTAACTATTATAAATAAAATAGATAAAAAACAAATTTCTTCTGTATAGCATAGGGAACTATATTCAATATCTTGTAATAACCTATCATGAAAAAAAAAAACGAAAATCACATATATATGTATGACTGAAACATTATGCTGTATACAAGAAATTGACACATTGTAACTGACTGTACTTCAATTTAAAAAAAGAACAACAACAACAAAAAGAACAGATGGGCAATGTAAGCAGAGAGATGGAAATCTAAGAAAGAACCCCAAAGAAATGCTAGAGATACTGTAACAGAAATGAAGAGGGCCTCTGATGGGCTTGTTCGTAAGCTGGACAAGGCTGAGGAAAGAATCTCTGAGCCTCAGGCATCCCAACAGAAACCCCCAAAACTGAAAAGCAAAGATAACAAAGACTGAAGACAACAGAATGGAAAATCCAAGGACTGTGGGACAACTGCTAAGGGTGTAACAGATCCATCACGGGAACACCAGAAGGAGAAGAAAGAGAGAAAGGAACAGAAAAACACTAGAAATAACAGTGACTGAGAATTCCCCCAAATTAAAATCAGACACCAAAACACAGATCTAGGAAGCTCAGAGAACACCAAGTAGGATAAATGCCAACATAGGCTACCCGTAGGCATATCATCTTCAAACTATAGAAAATCAAAGATAAAGAAAAAATCTTGAAAGAAGCCAGAGGAAAATAACACTTTCCCTATAGAGGAACAAAGATAAGAATTACATCCAGCTTCCCCCCAGGAACCACGCAAGCAGGACGAAAGTGGAGTGAAATATTGAAAGTATTGAGAGAAAAAGCCACCAGCCTAGAATTCTGTGCCCTGTGAAATGAATCGTTCAAAAGTGAAGGAGAAATAAAGACCCTCAGACAAACAAAAGTGAAGGGAATTGGTTGACAGTAGACCTACCTTGCAAGAAATGTCAAAAGAAAGTCTTTACAGAGAAGGAAGCATACAGGTCAGAAACTGGGATCTACATAAAGAAAGGAAGAGCATCAGAGAAGGGATAAGTGGAGGTAAAGTAAAGACTTTCATTTCTCTTATTCTTAATTGATCCAACCAATAACAGCATGTTCAAAGTAACAGCAACAATGTATTCAATTACATATGCTGGTGCATACATCTTATGTACATATGTGCTTGTGGGTGCTTGTGTGTAAGTGAAAAGAAAGCAATGACACAAGGGACCGGAGGGAGGAATTAGGATAATTTTGTTACTATAAAGCACTCACACTGCCTGTGAAGTGGTGTAGCATTATCTGAATGTGGACTTGGATTAATTATAAATGTATATTGAGAATTCTATGACAACTACTAAAAAAGTTAAAAAAGATGTATAACTGATATGTTAAGAAAGCCGAGAAAATGAAATCTCATAGAATGCTCAATTAAAACCAGAAAAGGCAGAAAGAGAGTGAAAGACAAAGACAGGAACAAAGAACGAGAATGACAAATACGAAAGATTAACAAAGATGGTAGAGACTTGTCTACCTATGTCAATATCACATAAAAAGTAATGCTGACATTATTAGTGTTCAGTTCATTAAGGAAAAGTCAGGAATTGGATAAAAATTTCATGCACCCACGTATTGATTTTCTTCCTCTTGAGAAGTGCTAGAAAATGGGATTTATGAGAAACAATATAAAGAAAACTGCCTTTCAAAAAAAAAAAACGATTTTAATAAAAGAAACTCTGTTTTTTTTTTGATGATTCAGAATCTCCTACAGTTTGTTCCTTGGAAAACTTCTTCCCACAGATATAAAGGATCGTTCATGAATTAAGGTTTATGGGGTCACATTGGTTTGGAGAATGTTGCAATCTACAAACTCCCTTCCCGAAATTCACAACACACATGAGCAAATCAAACAGCATGAAAAGTCCCACGGTAAAGACAGTTTGTTTAGCCCAATGTTTCCTAAATTTTGGAAAGCACAAAGAAATGTTGGCCAAAAAAAGTGATCTTGTAACTCAAAAGCACACGATTTGTAAAGGTGACCATGCGAATTAGCTACAGATGAACATGATGCATGTCTATACCCATGGTCTCCGTGTCTCCTGCCTGAGTGAAAGGTGCCCCTTTCCTGTATAAGGACTGACCCCTCCATGTGCACTCTGCTTGCCGTCCCCTGTTACTTTCTCCAAAACCTTATTCCTGTATCACCAGTTTTCTATTGATATTTTTCTCCATTGAGATGCTGGCCATAACGTATGAAAACATTCTTTTGCAAGTCCTATTTTGAAAAAGAAATTACTGGAAAAATGTCAAGCTGCCATGCACTTCTTTGTTCCCCCTTTATAGCACAATTCTTGTCAGTTTCTACATGACATTTCTTCTTGGTGATGGTACAACGTCACTCTTCAACCTGTTCTAACCTGGCTGTCTTCCAACCACTCCACTGAGCTGTTGTTGTCAAAGTGTTGGAATAATCCATGCTGCCAAATTCTGCAGACGTTTTTTAATTCTCATCTTATTTTACACTCGACAGCATTTCACACACTTGGCCACTCACTCCTCAAAACACTACCCTTTGTTTCTGGGATGTCATACTCCTCTGCTTTTCACCATATCTCACCTCAGGTACCTTTAATGACTTCACTGCATCCATCTGACCTCAAAAAGTTAGAATTCCTCAGGTTCATTCCAGGTTTTGTGTTTCTAACCTCTTACTAGATAATTTCATTCATTTCCATGGCTTTAAATAACGCGTATGACGAGATTCCAAGTGCCAAATGTATAGCCCCGGCTCCTAATTCTGTTCTGAGCTCTAAGTTCTTAGTGTTAGCTGCCTGTTGACACGTTGGCATATACACCATGCGCATCTCAAAGGAAACAAGCCCCAAAGGGGCTTTCCCACCTCATCCCAACTTCCGCTTCTGTGTGATGTATCTCAATAAACTGCACCTCCCACCACCCAGTACCTCTAAACAAATATTCCAGAGCCACCCTCATGTCCTTCCTCCCTTAAATCATAATCTAAGTCATTAACAAGATGTGTCGATTTTCCCCTCAGATACTTACCTTGAACCTGTCCACTTCTCTGCACCTCCATTTCCACCTTCTCAGTTCAAGCCAGCATCTTCTCTCGCCTGGTCTGTTCTAGCAATAGCTTCCCAGCTGATCTCTTTCTTCCTTCTTCTTGCCTCTCTCCAGTCAATACTCCCGAGAGCACACGAATGACTTTTAAAAATGCAAATCCAACGGACTCACTCCACATCCTGCTTATTAAAAACCTTCCATGGCTTCCTCGTGAACCTGGAATGAAGTGCAGTGGAAAAGGTCAGGTCCTCACCTGCCTCTTCTTGACCCATTGGCCACACTTCTCACTGTGTGCTGGCTTTTCTGCCTTCGGTCCTCTTCCTGGAAACACGCTAAGCTGTTCCCCTTCTGCTCTTTCTCTACCTTATTGTTCTTCCCCTATTTTCCATGCAGCTGACTTTGATCATATCTCACCTCCAATGGCACCTCAGCCCATCCCTGCCAATCCTATTAAAGGTGCCTGCACACCCACCAGGTTCTGTCACACCCCCACATTTACTGCCCTCAAAGTAAATGATCTGCACTGACTGTGTTTATTATTAAGCGGTGCTGGTGAGGTGGGCTGGGTATGATTTGGGTGTTGTCTTCTCTCTACACACTCCTCCCACACATCCCTGAGGGCAGAGATCTCTCCTGTCTAGGTGACCACTGTAATCCCAATGCCCAGAGCAATGCTGGCACAAAATACCTCCTGAGTTAATATTTGTTGGATAAATTGATGCAAGATAATATGTGATTATTTTTTAGTGTCAACCCAGAAGGTAGAATCCTCGTGTATTCCAATGGGAAGCGAGTCTGGGGAGGCCAGTCCAGATTACAACAAGGGAACCCACCTGGAAGTGAAGTCTGGACCTTCTAAGGTGATATATATCCCTGGTGCACCTGGGGTCTGGGTATGGAGATAATTCACCACCAGTTTTTGCAGGAAATTTCAGATAAAAGGCACATCTCATGGCCTCCAGATCTTCTTTTCAAACTGCACGAATTCAAAATCCTGGACTCCGAAGAATTCTTCCCTCCCTGCTCATAATTTTCATATAAACCTTATTTTCACTAAAGTGTAATTTACAGTTTAGCCACTTGAGGGCACTTCAGCTCTTTTATAGGCACTCTTTAAAAAAATGCTGAGCACCTTTCAAAAAGGCAAGAATTAATTTCTCTACAAATCCTTGATTCTGACACTTATAAATCTCCAGTTCCTAAAATTCAAAGGAGCTATTTCTAATCCAGGAAGTTGACGTCACTAACTCATGAATTACTTTTATTTAACTCACCATCGTAACTCCTGTCTTCAGTTTCCGTGGAGAGATCGCAGTGCTATCCATGTCAGGCTGATGACTCACGTGATGAATGATCAGTGACCAACTAGGTGAGCACTAGAACCACGCCAGAGAATGTTCAAAATACGCACTCCTGAGTCGCACTCTATCCAGCAGATGCATTAAATCGCAACCACCAGGGTGTAGCACTAACTCATGAGGTTTTTAGCAGATCCCCAAGTGCTTCTGATACACTCATGGATGAGGACAAAGGCCAGTGTCTTCAACCAGCCTTGAAATATACATTTATATTTTTGCACAACTGTGCTTCAGAAAGGACAGGAATCAGGACATGCCCAGGAATCACTGTAGGACACGTGGGCATTTCCTTAAAGCATAATTACCAAATAACTGCCTCAAAGGCTGCCACGAAATGCTTCAGGTCTATCTTCAGTCCCTTCGGGTCCTTTGTCAAGGGTCTCATTCCTGAGCTGAGACGTCAGACTGGCCTGATGTGGATCCATGTCCAGCTCTGAAGCCGGAGAATCACGTCTGGTGAACACGTGGAGGGGGGGCCTGGACGGACAGGAACAGCACCTACCCCTCCGCCTCCTCCCTCCACACCACACCATGCTCTTCTGCTCTGAGCAAATAGCCCACCTCGAGTCCTCCTAAAATGCCAGCCACATCCACGTTTCAGCGCCAGCAACGCCATGGGCTCCCTTTGCCCAGCAAACTCGTGTCAGTGAACATGTCTGTTTTTCCTGCAAGAACACAGCAGGAGGGCTGCGTTTTGATTTTACATCTTTTTTCCCCCCAAGCCTTGGAAGCCAACCCCCCCAGGAGACAACAGGAAGGCACCATCTTCCTTCATTTCTCCTTGAATCCACCTCTCATCCTGATATAAGTAGGAAGAAAAAGTGTTCGTAGTGAGGGCTGTTTCCACACTTTTCTAACACAGAATTCATGACATCAGGATAGTGGGGTGTGCTGTGCTCTGGAATAAAAGAGCCATAGCTTCCCACCCTGACCTGCCAGCATATTATTTCACCTCTATTCTGCATCTAACAAAGTGGAGAAACAAAAATATGTATCTCTGCGGAGACTGAACAGGACAACACGTTCTGTAGGATGTGGTCCACAGCCCCACATCCACTCCCAGCCTTTCCCGGTCCACTGCGCTGGGAAGCCAAACATCTCCTTTCCCCGAGTCCCTGCCGCAGGGGCTCCGGGCATGAACTGTGTTCTGTCAATCAGAGGCAGAAGCTGGACGTGAGCAAGAGACTATGTTCCTTCAGTGCTTGGCTGTCTCTGCTGGCAAGCATGGTGTTAGAACTAGGAGGTTTTCTGGAGTGGGGTCTGTCCATTTTCCGGATTTTTCAGTGTCGTGAGACTTGTGGCATTACAGCAGGGATTACCTCAGAGGTGGGAGCTCCTGGTGAGTTGGGTCTGGGACGCTTTGGCGGTTGTCCCAGAAGGTCCACCCCAGAACCTACGTCTGTGGCCCTTCCATCCGCTGATTGTAAGGACCTCATTGCTGCCTTAACTCACTTCCACTTTACGTCTCTGGAGCAGCTTCTGTTTCTGATCCTGAGCCCGGCCTAATACAGACATACAAAGAGCTTAATAGAGTTCATGCACTTCGAAACTGCTTTAGAAATGCTAGTTATTATTATTATTTATATCTGACCTTTTAAAAACTTTTTTTATTGAGATATAGTTGATGTACAATATTATAAATTACAGGTGTACAATGTAGTGACTCACAATTTTTAAAGGTTCTATTCCATTCATAGTCATTGTAAAATACTGGCTGTATTCCCCGTGTCGTGCAGTGTATCCTTGTCGCTTATTTTATACATGGTGGTTTGTACCTGTTAATCCCTGACCCATCTTGTTCCTCCCCTTCCCTCTCCCCACTGGTAACCACTAGTTTGTTCTCCATATCTGAGAGACTGTTTCCTTTTTATTATATCCACTAGTGGGTTTTATCTTTTAGATTCCCTGTATAAGTGATATCATGTATTTGACCTTAATCAACTTGCTTAATGACATTAAGCCTGAGCTTCCTTAACTGTAAAATGGTGACCTGCTTCTGAATTTGCTGTGTAAATAAAATCAGATAACGTATAGAAAGTTCTTAGCACAATGAGCAAGGGCTCCAAAATTTTATCTATATTTATCATTTTGACTTGTTTCCATTGTTATTTTTTTATCATTTTTATCAATGTATGAATTATTTTGATATTAGTCTTCTAATTTAGGATGGAGGTGAAAATCCTGTGCCCTGGACCACACTCTCTGTAGCAGCATCGGACAGGTGCATGCTGATGTCTAGGCTACTGATGTGTCGTATGACTTAGTAACACGTTACAGAGAGAGCCAGGCTAAATTAAAAAAAAATAATAATAGTTTCTCAAAAATTAATCGTCTGATTCTGACCTGTGGAATTTTTTTCTTTGGACTTTGCTCTACAACCATGAGAGGGCAGACAAGTACAGTGGAAAAATCAGTACATACCAGGCAAAGCAGTAAATTCTTGGTCTGCTTTTTGAATGTGGGTGGAAGCCATATTTTTCAGTTTATCCTGCTGCAGCAACAAATAGAGAGAGTAGAATAAAGAAGCTTAATATTTTTTATACTGCCTTAAGTTGTATCTCATTCTTAAAGTTTAATTTCTAACTATATTACTGATATATATATATAAATGCAATGATTTCTATACACTGGCTATAGTCAACAAGCTTGCTTAATTATTAATCGATACTATGTGTATAAAATCTCAAATTCTGTGTATATGATTATATCTTCTGCAAATAATGTCAATTTCCTCCTCTGCTAACATTAAAGTGTTTTCTTTTCCTTATCGCATTGCTTGGGGCCACCAGTATACTAGGAGATAAAGCAGTGACAGCAGTATCCTAGCCCTGTTCCTGACGTGAATTGAGAAGTTATTTTTTTACCATTACATTCAACATTTGCTAAGAGTTCAGCAGCTTTATTAATTTTTCAATTTAGCAACTTGGACATTATTAATCCCTTTTATTACGTGTTTCTTCTATTCCATTATTTTTGTACATTGTCATATATTCTTTGGATTTAATTTGCTGTTCTTTTCCCAAAATCTGACATTGAAATGGAGACCTAGTTGATTCTTAGAATTTCTTTTTAAATATATGCATAATGGCATTTCGATATAAATTTCCAATAAGAATGGAAATAATTAATTTTGTTGGAAAATAATTAAATTATTCAACTAAAGTTCCCAGTATCCTCATTCTGAAATCAAATTCTTTAATCATTTCTATAATATTGTGTAGATTACAATTATTCTCCTAAGCCCTTAGACCTTGCCTTTCCTAATCTTCCATGTCTGCTCTCTTCTTTGGTGTGTGATCTTCCATCTCCAAACACACTGGATGTAATCACTCCAATTCTCACTGTGGAATGCTCCATTCTATGGCACATCTGGTCTACCCCAGGCTCTGCAGTCAACAGAACACCTGACCCACCTGTTACTCAGCTTCTGAATTCCCATCCTGACCATGAAACCTTTCCTCACAATTGTGGTTTTTGGTTTTTGTTTGTTTTACAGTTTTTGTTTTGTATTTCTCTGTGTCCTATTTTACAGATGATTAGGCTTCAAAATGTTTTAAAGAAATCAACTCAATATCTACCTTCCAATCAATTCTCTTTATCAGCATTATATGGTAAAATGAACCATGATTTCAATTTACAATGATGCTGATTTTAATTTAATTTTGTGGCTACATTACTTGGACCCTGCTGAATGGTGAGATGAATTTTCTTAATGCTAACTTCCCTCCATGGAAGGTAAAACCAGATGAAATGAACTGATAATTCTCACACAGAATGGCAGATTTATTATTTGGAGTGTGGCACTTCCACAGCCAAGTTTTTAGGTTGTGCAACATTTAACTTGTTTTTGTTCCACGGGTAGAGCCTGGCTCTCACCTGTCAAGTCCTCTTGAAAATGTGTGCTCAAGATCACAATGGGGACAGGACATAAAACGGCGGATGAGTCAGCACACCCCCACAAACTCCGCCAGAGAAGGTAACTAGGACTGTCTGAGCTGGTATTATTAACCATCTTAGTAGACGGAAAGCCTATTAAAAAATGACTCCTTCCAGATGCTAGCAGAGAGCAGGTTACCAAAGAACTGCTACAGCCCAAACTCTTCAGATAGCATGACTAAGGGGGAAGGCACTTGGGACAACTCTCAATAAGGAGAATTATCCATTGCTGGCAGTTTCTGGAAGCCATAATTGCTCGGGAACAGCTCAGATCTTTGGCCTCAATGCAATTCATCCAAGTGTGTTTCTCTAAATCTCACTGTTATCAGAAAATCATACCACCTCTCTCATCCTGAGGCAGATGAAAATCATCATCCCATTGTTCCTCATACTTCCTGGAGCATGCTGGCCAGGCATGTATCTGCAATTGTGTACGTTCCCTGAAGGCAAGAATTGCACTTGGCCAAGTTACAGGTATATAATACATATGTACTGAATTCTTTATTCACAATGAATCAATCTATCCTCTTTCATGAACACTTAAAAAGAGTGAAATGCTTACAGGAAGATGTTTTATAGTGGTGGTAAGGATTTGGACCATTTTAAAAGACTGCCATGTTACCTGAGGCTATCACTCAACAGAAAAAATGGTGCATAGTTATCCAATCATTTCGAAGATTACAGTGCAATCACACTACCTTAAAATGCATTACTTATGATCACAAAGCAAATATTTCTGCAAAAATAATCACCATAAACCTAGTGATATAGCCATCAGGTCATTTACTAACAGAGGTTCAATGAGTATCAAGTAAATAAAAGAAGTTGTAAAACAAAAAAATTATGAACATCCAAATGTTCACAGAAAATTTATTTTCTCTCTCCTTTTTATCTTGAAAATTTTGAAATCCACAGAAAAGTTGCAAAAACAGTAAAAGAAAGACCCATATGCCCTTTATCTGGTTCTCTCACTGTTAATCTTTTGCTGTATTTGTTTCTCTTGTGTGTGTGCGTGTGTGGTGTGTGTGTGTGTGTGTGTGTGTGTGTGTGTGTGTGTGCGCGCCGGCCATTTGAGGATTACTTGCAGATATTATAACACTTCATCCCTAAATGCGAGTCTCCTATGAACAAAGGCCTTCTCCTATATAACAATACAATTATCTCACTCAGGAAATACAACATTAATACAATACCACTATCTAATACACAGGCCAACTTCCAATTTTCCCAATGATCCCAATAAAGTCCTTTGTTTTCTAAAATTTACTTTTCCTCTCTAGGCTACAATCTAGGATCACACATCACAATTACTTGTCACGTCTCTTCAGTCTCCTTTAATCTGGGACAGTTTCCCAGCCTTGTTTGCCATTCATAACGTTGACATGTTTAAAGGTCTGTTTAAAGTGGTCATCCAGAATGTGCTACAGTTTGGACTGTTCCGATGATTAGCCTCAGTTTAAACACTCTGAGCACGAACACTACGCAGATGAAGTGTGTCCTTCTTGGTGCATCGTTATGTCAGTTTCTCCCTTCAAACGCCAAACTGTTCCTCAGTGCACCCCACACCCAAGTCTGTTACTTTGTGAACACTTAAAAAAAAGGGAAATGCTTGCAATGAATCAACCCTGAATCAACTGGGGTTGAGGGGGGGAGGTACCTTCTCCTGCCTCTGCTAACACAGCCCTCCTGTGTGGCCTGCTCTCTCTGCTCTTCCCCAGCTGCCCAAGGGTTCCTTTCTTTCACTTCTCGACTCAAATACCACCACTTACCACAAAAATTTTCTGTACTATACTCCTCCAGGCATACACGCCTATCTCCAAAATCCCTCCCGTTGTCTAAAACCCACCCAGTACTGCATCACAACAAACAACTAAATAGCTCTCCTTGTATTAATACTAAACTTACCACAATTGTACTAGAAAGCCACTCCATGGACCTAGAATTCGCTACATTTGGATTTTATTCCCCGAAGAGACTATCAGAATTCAGAGCACTTAATCAACAGTAATTTTGTAACCCTTGATGAAGGAGCAAACTGACATTATCTTAGGAAAAAAAATCTATCCTGCAATTAATTGCCCCACTGTCTTTAAGAACTCATCCAAGAAAACAGTGTTTTCAATTTAGCCCCCAGAGGGCCATTTTTTCCTACTTCTGTATATAACTGTACTTTGTTCTGAAAAAACTTTTTAAGGAAAGTTTAAATTCTCAAGGACATTTTGCAGAAATTAAGAATGGAGAAAAACATCCAATTTAAAAAGTCCCTCCTCTTTTTTTCAAGCAGCACTCCTTATATTCTTCAAAAATAGGTCAGTTATGGAGGGGAAATAGCTCAGTGGTAGAGTGCCTGCTTTAGCACACACGAAGTCCTAGGTTCAATCCCCAGTACCTCGATTAAAAAAAGAAGTTTTAAAAAGGTCAGTGGATCTGAAATAATCATAACAAAAATAACAAAAAAAATTGAGACAATAAAGAATAACATGTTATCTCAAGTAATTGTATATCCATTCTTTATTACTTTGTACATAAATTCCTAAAATCTCAGGGCTTGAGAGCTCCACATACTATGTTCAGCTTGCGTCTACCCTCACCTCTGTTTTAGCATAGAGCATGCTTTCCCGTGGTGAATGCTGCTTCCTTCTGTCTTCAGATTCATTAATCTCCAGCATCAACTTAACCTCATCACAGATGAGAATATGCAGAAGGCTCCAGGGAGGCCGTGGTCCATCACAGTTTCTCGTTGCTACGGACACACAGAAGCACTGACGCCTGCTACAGATTCTCCTGTCAGTCTGTTAACTAAATATGGGTAAATTTTTCCATATGGAAAACACTACAAATAAATGCCTTTTTAAATTACATCAGGGCCTAATGAACTTGCTAAAGGACTGACTGAATCAAATTTTAACATAATTGATCTTCAAAATTTGGCTTCTGACACATCGTAGATGTCCATCTAAATAAACCAAATACAATTCTCAAGCGTGGCTTATGTCAAGAGAATGACCGCTTACTGAAGCTGCCATGAAGAGCATTCATCTATGCTTTTTTTTTTCCTTTTCAGTTTTATTATGTACAATTATTACAGTTTAACTGCATATACACATCATATTGCATGTAAATACATATATACAGTATACTGCACTTTTTTTTTTTAGTTTTCATATATGCTTTTAACAGTAACAAGTCTTAGAGTTTTGGTATGTTTTCAGGCTTAGTCCGGAGTGGGGGTTGGGGAGCAAGGGAGATGTTCTGTGGTCTTTTAAAATCAGGAAACATTCAAAAATGCAACATTATACAAATTACAAAAAATTCTGAAATTTTCAGAGACTTGACTGAATGTTCTTTTGTATGTGAATCTTCAGAAAGGGAATGGAGGGTTTCCTACTTTGAAAACTTACCTGGAGTAGCTTAGGACAACTACAGAAACCCTGGCTTAAGACACAAGATGCAAATACAGATGTCTCTGCAAGTAATCTGAGAGGCAGGGGCATTACAACGTAAGACGGGAGGCAGACGGCCTGAATTTTTCCCTTACCTCGGCCAGTAATTAGCTGACAAGTAATTGGCAAGACCCTGGACAAAGCATTTTTGTCCCCAGACCTCAGTTTCTGATTTGCAAAATGGAGATAAAGTGACAAGATTGTTGTGAAAATCAAATTAATAAACTCATAGTGAAATTGCTGTATAAGCTGAAATGCACTATGTGAATATGATTTCATTTCTATTTTTATTATTATATTCCAATATGTTTCCTTGAAGATTTATAACACTTGCTTTTTCTAATTAGAAGTCTGATTCTCTGAGTCTCTGCTAGCACAAAATGAAGCAGTTTTCTATCTGATATAGTTGTCCAACTACAGGGCCAGATCATACAAGTATATGACTATGTTTGAAAGTTCTTCTAATTTTCAAATTAAAAAAAATGCTTTCAAATAGGGAATAAAAATATAAATTAGAAAGATAAACCAAAAGCTATTTTAAAATAGTTACCATGGGGCAAGAAACAGAAATAAGAAGTGGATGTCTCTATATAGTTGACTTTGGGACTCTGTAAAAACCTTATATAATCAAACAATATAATTATTTCAGAAATAAAAAGCTGAGCAATTCCTTAAAATGAAAAAAAAAAAGAATCTTTTTTGCATAACCAATTACTGACATAAACATACCTTGGTCCTGGACTTCCTGGCCTCCAGAACTGTGAGAAATCAATGCTGTTGTTTAGCCAACGGTCTATCATATTTGTTACAGCAGCCTGACAAAGACATCTACATTCATCTTCTTAAAAAATGCATATTATGTAAATACCTGCTCACTGAGCCGTTCCAGAAGCAGTGACAGATCCGAAGCAATGACCACCTCTTTGATTCTGGTCTCAGAACTTTATTTTTCTCCATGGGAAATTGATTGAGTCTGTGTCTGAGTGAAAAAATATGTTGAATAAATCTGTGGCATCTTGTGCTTCAAAGCAAGAAAGTTGTCAAAGATTATAGAGGTCAAAGCAAAGCAACAGAGGAGACAATGAGAGCAGCTCCCACTGGGTCATTTGTGGAACAGTTTGGGCATCGACAGAAATGACTGGAAAAGCCTGAAATAAATCTTCTGTGTATATAAAATCACGAGTTAGTAATTACACACACAAAAACGGCACACACTCATTGGTTATCTTTGATAGCTACTAGAAGGTTAAAAAAATTGATTTAATAAAAGGGAAAGGATTATGCATGACCTATTCTGCTGTTCCTTTATATGGTTTATTTCACATTGTTTTTCTAGGGTAACCATTGCTTCAACTTGGTACAACTCGGGTCAGCAGGGGGCCAAAGCTCACCATGGAAATAAGGTCATTCATTGTTGAAGCCACTGTTGACACTGATCACAGGTCAGCTTCTCCCTCGTCACACCTCCTCCTTCTTATCCCAAGAGCATTACCTAATAAATACCCCAGATGCTAATCTCCATCACGGAGTTTGCATCCTCTGAGACCCAACCTGTTGCAAGCAATGACTGCCATGTCTGGTCTAAGAAAACAAATGCTAAGATAGGATTTTAGAGCCGAATCTCTTGTTCCCTAGCTGGCAATTAGAACCTCTTCACGAATGGCAGGTGGAGCTTAGATGGACGTTAGCACTGGTGGTAGTGTAACTGCTAATATTTTCACCAGTTTGGTACCCTGGTGGAAGGACATACATTAGCTCGTGCAGGGTGTCAGACATTTGAGAAATACGGGAGAAATAATAACATAAGGAACAGGGTTGGCTGAGGTTAAGTGATACTTTGGAAAAATAAAAATTAAGAATGATTAATCTACAATTAAAAGCTAAGTTTAACAGCCATAGGTTCCTTTAATGATAGATAAATAGACAGATAACAGATGAGATAGATAGATAGACAGACAGACAGACAGACAGATAGATAGATAAGTGAATGAAATCAGCACATCCAGATGTGGGAAATTCTTCAGGACAAATGAAGTACTATCTTTAACAAATATATAACATTATAAAAGGGTATTTAGAGGCATATTAACTACAAATAATGTATCACCTGATTCAAACAAATAACTGTAAAAAGACTTTTTTTTAGAACTATGAAGAAAATAGAACATGGACTGGTTAAAAGATGATATGGTAGTAAGTACTTATAAAATGTTATTTGTGATAAAATAATACTAAATTGAGTTTTTAAAAAGTCATTATTAGAGATTTATATTGAAATATGTACAGGAGAAATGATACAATTATCTGGTATTTGCTTTGTAATCATCTAGGGAAAAAACACAATTCCTAATGCAATTTCTATTTTGTTTTTAAAAATCTAGGTAGTTCTGTATATAGACAATTTAAAAACATGGAAATATATATACAAAAAGTTCACAATGATCATCTTTAAAGAGTAAGATTAAAGAAATACTTTGTATTTTACATATTCCTGTGCTTTTTGATTTTTTATGAGTATGCATTAATATTTAGTGAGGTGAAAATACTTCTTTTTCAAGAATTTAATATATATTATATATAAGTGTGTATGTGCATACATATGTATATGTATGTGTGCATGTGTGTATATATATATATATATATATTCTTACTTAATGAGACAAAGTATAAATATGCCTTAAAAAAAGAATAGCATTGTTGGTGTTACAAGTTTTAGTGATCTGTTCTTACCAACTTTTTCTCTCATTCTATCAAAACAAATTTTTAATTCTGTACTGGGCTATGAATTTTTCAAAGATATGTTTCCTGACCATAAAGAACTTCTGTAAAATTAACCTTCATCTGTTATGGATTTGTTTAAAACATCCTTTGCCTTAATTCCACTCAAGTAAGAGCCTTTATTAAATTATTTGTAATTGCCATGAAATTGAATTGGGACTTGTGCTGTAAAGAAGCATGGGAAAATTCACAGGAGAACAGCCCTAATGAGAATATATTGCATAAGCTACAAAAACATAGTTAAAAATAATCAGAGTTGAGGATGAAAAGATCCTAAAGGAACAAATTCCAAAAACTGGTGGGCTCTTCCTGGTAGAGAGGTGAGCCAACCCGCTTTCCTCCATGAGGGAATGGTGTAGAAAGAGGAGGAAGCTACCACAGATGAGAGTAAGAAGAAATTACCCAAACTTCCCATTATGTCTTAATGACTGTGTGAAGGCTGGTGATGACTTAGAGTCCCTAGGGGTCTGGGCCCCGGAGCAAGTCCTCGCCCACCCGCCATTTTCCCACAGAGCATCACTGCAGATGGACTTACCACTGGGGACGGGGCAGGGCACACTGGGCCCTCTCTCACAGAAGCAGCCCACTGAAGACCAGGGACAGGGCAAGAAAAATCTGCCTGAGGCACTTCAGGCTCTCAGTGGATACAAGTAATTGCTGCTGAAGGTTGGTGGTGAGGCGGGGAGATGAAAAGAGATCTCCCAAAGGTCAGGAAACCGAGAGTGTGAATAAATAACAAAGAGTACCCTGAGCAATCCGAAAAGCTAGCAGCCCACGTGCAGAAGGGAACTCGACTGTAAAGCATAATGAGAACCTTGAGATCTTGTCAGAGCTCAGATCCAAGTCCTACCGAAGGGAAAGTCCTGATCCAGCCTTCAAAGCGTTTGAAGACAGTGGTGATCTAAATCTCACTAAAGCTGTAGCAAAGCAGAGGCAGCTGACATTAATCAGATTATGCCGATTTAGCTGCCTGTGCTAGAGGCCTGACAGCAAAAAAGAGGCTTGATCCGGGCAGGGAGGGGGTAGTAAATAACACTGCTTCAGTCTGTCCTGTTCTTTTACTTACAATCCCCATCATAAAACCCAGAATTCTGAGACATCCAAAGTGAGAAGAAGTGATCTATGTTTAAAATAATAAATAATTAACAGAAACAAGCCCACAGATGGATGGCAAGATGGAATTATCATAGGGACTTTAAAATGTTTCAATAAATGTTCTAAAGAAACTAGTGGAAATGTTACTCAACAAATGAAAACAGATGATGAATTACAGTAAAAAAAAAAAAGAGGGCAACTATTTGAAAAAAAAGAAAACGCTAGAAATAATAAATGTAGTATCATAGAAAGTTTATTCAATGGGCTAATTTGAAAACTGGACACAGATTTTAAAAAGCCATTTGGTTGAACACAGGTCAATCAAAATTATCCAAACTGACGCACAAAAAGAAAAAAAGAATGAAAATGACTATATGTATGTTTATGTGTGGCTGAAGCATTGTGCTGTATACCAGAAACTGACACAACATTGTAAACTGACTACACTTCAAGAAAAATATATATACAAAAAAAGGAAAAAGGAAAAAAAAAAAGAAGAAAAAGAACTGAATATCTAAGATCTATGTGGCAACATGAAACTTTCCTACACACATAACGGGTTTCACAAGGAGAGAGGACGGAGAATCAGACAAAGGAATTAGAGAAGTAACTCATCAAGAAGAGATAATGGCCAAAATTTTTCAAAAATTGATGAAAGACACTGACCGACTGACTAACCATCTGAATTAACGCTAAGCAGAATAATTCTGAAAAGGCTTTAAGATTCAGTTTCATCCATAGGACATGGTACCATGTTTGGAAGAGAAGATGCTCAAAATTATCTCCTGAATTGAATTGAACAGAATCAAGCAATTATCAAAGAAAAAGAATAAATTCTAGTCTCATTCCCAAGCTGACAAAGCCTGAATACCAAAAAGATGTTCAGAATTTGTCCCTCTTCTTTACTGCCCTGCTCACTTTCTCAGCCAGGCTCCTTCAAGGTGGTCTCTGGACCAGAGCATCAGCACAATTGAGGGCTTGTTGTCTGTGCACATCTCAGATGCCACTGCCAACGATCTGCACCAGAAATGCAGAGCTGGCCCAAGACACTGTGTTTTAACAACCCTACAGGGGATTCTCAGGAGCCCTGAAATCTGAGAAGAACTGCTCTAACTACCCTCAAAATCTATTTAATTACAACCCAGAATGGGTTCTTAGACATAGAACCGGAGTTTTTGATTGAGATGTTTTAAAATTCAACAGAGTTACTAAATAATTTATATGTAATATAATCACATGCCTGTATGTGTACGTGTATATAATCACCTCAGGCATTCTATCAAACAGGAGGTCACCTCACAGCCCTAGCTACACCTGTCATAACAGTTATTCCAGGACCTTCCAAGTCTTCTCAGACACCCCTTACTCTAAGAATGTCTCCAAGAAGCAAAAGTTAGAAGCAGCCTTCTTGGGAAGACCTTGCTTATAATCTCTTTCTAAACAAGCCATTGTATGAAATGAAATAACATAAACAAGATTTGTTTGCTTGCTTGATTTTTTTCGCCAGGAAAGATGCCCGCTGATTGGCTTGGCAGCCTTTTCTATATCCTGCTGTTCAGGACAATGAAGTGGAGAGAGTGTATGCTTCGGAAGTGGACAGATACTGGTCCAAAGCTTGGTTCTGCATGTTCCAGCCATGCAACCTCAGACCAGTTCCCCAATCTCTCTGAGCCCTAGGTCTCATCCAAATATCAAAAAGACAGGAAGTCTAAACTGTACTGGCACTCCCTTCTTCCATCTCTGATTTGTCAGTAATTTGTATTTCTGGACCCTTTTCCCAAACCCTAGGACTGACACAGAAAATAAGGCCCTGCCCCCACTCCGCCCACAGTGTGATGCACTGAGGAAACACAGTAGATTCGGGGAAGTGGGTGCACAAGTATCTCTAATGCTGACTTCCAGCTGCTCCCACCTCACAACCACCCACAGGGACAAGGGGGAGAAACCCCTTCCCACAGCTGAGCTTTCCTCACTTCCGACGCCACGAGAGAATGATCACAGGCCCCACAGGAAGCGCGGCTGGCCTTGGAGCCTTCTTGCTCCAAGAGAGCGTCTAATTGTCCCTTCCGTGTGACAGCCTTCCACTGGACTCCCCTTTATTTGTCTAGAACGTACTACTTACTTTAAGTAAAATCTTATCTTTTACAAGGTGAAGAACCCTCGTCTTCAACCTTCCACACGCCTACTTTCTTAGCTCTCATTCCGTCTGAATGATAAGAATGAGGAGACATGGGAAACAACACTACTCCTTAGCGGCCAGTCAACAAAGGACCACGGGCAGGAGCATTCCCTCCAAACAGAACTCACCCACAGCCGTCTGGGGTCAGGGTCAAACTGTCTGATCTGAAACTTGAGAAATCTGTCTCTTGGAGGCTCTACCTCAGAACACTCGGGAAGGGCAGGGCTGACGACAAGCATGGCCACTCAAGTTGGTGGATGGAAGGATGAACAATCAGCCAGCAAAATTCCATCATCTTTCATCTTGCTGGCACTGTTTACATTGAACTGCTAATTCTAAAGTTCTCTACTCTGTGCCTCCATCAGGCCTGTACAATGACAAACTAGAAATTACAGGAGTTAAAAACAATTAGTTCAAAAGCCTTCTGATATCCACACTGTGGAGTTGGCTGGCGCTCTTCCTCTCTCTGGAGTCATAAAACCCCCATCCCTGGGCTCTCTGTGTGCCTGGAGCCACTGACACGCTAACCCTCACTTCCCGCTCTAGGACCCGTCCCATACCTGCATTTCGCAGGATAAAAACATCTCTTGTGGGTTTACCCTGGCAGGGCTCTCCACCCCACAAGATAGTCTGGCTCACAATACCCTAGGGGAAAGGTCTCACATCCTGCCCTTATCAAAGTCATAAATCCTAGTGTTCAGAGAAGTCCCTGACAGATCTTACAGCCAAGCAGGGACCTGTGCACGAGTTGATCACTCAGCCCCTACTCTTTGTGTTCACAGCCCCCTCTCCCAATAAAAGTACCCTGCACGCCCACCCTCAGTGCACACACAGACACCTCGGGTCTGTGTGGCCTGCTGCTGCCTACAGGCAGCGTGCCTAGTAAACCTTCCTGGCTTTCCTTGGCCTCTGGTAAATTCTTCTACCAACCTGTGTCACTGGCCCACTGCATTGTGGCCCACAACACACACCACAGGAGAAATAGCCTTGTTTGAATAGTAAAACACTTGAGCTCTTTGGTTCGGTTAACACTGGTATGATTTTGCATTGAGTATGGGGACTTCATGGGTTAAGAAAAATAGCTAGTGTTGAGGGGAGGGTGCAGCTCAGTGGCAGAGTGTGCGCTTAGCAGCACAAAGTCCTGGGTTCAACCCCCAGTACTTCCATTTAAAATAAATAAATAAGTAAACTTAATTCCCTTCCCTGATGCCCCACACCCAAAACAAAACAAAACAAAACACCAGGAACCCAGGAACTAGTTTCATTTTATTCAAGCTAAATGAAATACAAAGATAAAAATCACATGTATTTTTCTTTAGACATTTGCGGACAGGCTCATAGGTCAAGTATGATCAAATTTGATGCTCTCTCATTTTAAATTATTTAAAGTTAAAGAAAAATTCTACTTTCTTGATGTTTATCACTTCTAAATCTAAAGAATTCCTCTGGCATTAGAGGACAAGAAAAATAGAAACAGGCAATGAAAATGAGAGGTTTTGCTTCTGAATTTACAGGGCACAGGCTGCTTGTTCGCGGGGTAAGGGGTCCCACAGCACAGGTGCAGGGCGAGGCTGCTCTTCATCGCACTGCTGCATCCCTGACCCCCACGGGGGCAAGGAGCTGGTGCTCAGGTCCTGCTCACCCTCCTCAGGACGGAAGCAGGTCACACACGCCCATCAAACCAATGACAGGCATCTTCTCTACCTGGCCCTTTCCTTCGCGTTTCCTCCCATGACCTGCCACCAATGCAGGTTCATTCGTTATCATTAAACAGGAGACCCCTTTTTGTTTCTAAGGGTTTCTCTTAATCACTAATAATGAATTCACTTGGGCTACAACTCACCAGTGCAAAGCAAAATCTGTTTCCCAATCACGAGAAAATGGGCTATGCAGTAGGGCCGTGGCCGTGTTATCTGAGTTAATTCTGTTTGGCAACAGTTTGGGCTTGATGGACTTATAGAGATTTTTGTCTCCCTTCTCCAGGATTCCCCGAGACATTCCTGGTTTCCAAAAAACAGAGCAGTTTATTATTTCAGTCTGTGTTAGCACCTTGGAGACCAAAGAGCTTTGTTATACTGCCCTTTCCAAGTATATTTAGTAACCACTATGCCAACGTTTACGTTAGAGTCTCTCTGCTATGGTGATTCCCGCTCATACACATAATGAGCTCAGTGATTCCAGTCAGTGATGGGAAATAGCAACTATCTTAACTGTAGCAACTATATTATTATTATATTATAGTAAATACGTTATATTGACCTAAGGAAGCTATGCCCTCAGCTCGAGTCTTCAAACTCAAAGGGGTACGTGTCCTGAGAGAGGCAAAGACATAGCTGGATACTCACAGATACCTGCATATAGATGCATGGCTATTTGCCTCTGTAATAGAAAACACTCACATTTTATTGTTATTAATTCTTTCAGTTATTAATTATCTAAGGTTGTGAATTTGCCCAGTCAACTACTTAAATGCAATGGCTTTTTAATTTAAGGCAGTCAAAAGGGAGAGGGCTTTACGTTTACTAAGCACCTATTAGGTACTTGGTTTCATGCCAGGTGATTCATATTTGTTCTCTTATTTTAAAATTTCACAGCATTCTAATCTCACCCTATCATTCAGAATTTATATAAAGCTATTGCATCACCAGCCCAATCTCCATGGAAGGAAAGGCATTCAGAACAACAGGGTTGGCTAGAAGCATCCTGAGTTGAGGATCAAAGAAACGAGGGCACACATTCTGCCCCTACAGTGTGTTCCTGAATTTCAGAGCCTTGCTTTTTATTTATAAACTGGGGGTAATAAAACTACCTTGTGATGTGTGAGTGAAGATTCAAGGAGACAATGCCAAAAGCAACTGGGAAGTAGGGACTCAATGTCAGTTTGTCTCCTGTAAGTTCCACTTCTTCCTCTCATTCCTCTCTCCCTACAGGTTTCTCTCCCATCTCATATGCCATTTCTTTGGATGGTTAACTAAAAAAATCAGAAAATGGTCAAAATGAAAGCAGCCTTAGTGACCTCATTTATCAAATGAAGAGAACAAGGTCCAAAGTGTTTGAAGACATGAGCAAAGCTAAATGGTGGCAAATTTAGTAAAACCAAAAACACCCAAATGTAATGCCGTTTCTGTTATACCTAGCTAAAGTACACAGCTAAATTAAAAATTAGTTCATGTGTTACTCACCCTCCATGCCTCTTCCCATTCTAAACTTAATTAAGAATTCTTCAAAACCCATGTGTAGTGGAAACTACGATTGTATAGTGCCATGTGTCTCAAAATGTATGTAGTGACAGACTGCAAATACTATCCACATGCCCAGTGGAACAGTTGCAGCTACTGTTCAGATAATCATTGCTCTGCCGAAATGCTGACCCACAGTTGGTTATTTTTCAAGAATAGACAGACATCTGAATATTGATATAGAATTCTTCTGTGTTTTTAAACATCAAGAGGGAAAGACAAACCACTAGTTTGTGCCTTCTGGAATAATGGGATAAAGTGAAGAAACAAGCATTCAAACATATAAGACCATCCATACAAGATCTGTACTCAGTAAAGGAATTAGGGGAGAACAGACAATTCTTTTCTTCATACTTTGTCTTTCTACTTGCTTTCATTGTAAACTGGGTAAAAAGTGAGCCTTAATGAGGCTGTCTTATCATACTTCTTCTGCACTCTTTGAAGCCCACAGCTTGTAAACACGAGCTCAGCATACAGGTGCCAACTGATTCATTGGTTGAGGGAACCAATTTTTCCTTCACCTCCCATACACACTTCATTGATGGCTTTATCCTTTCACCAAATATTCACCCAATAAACATTCACTGAGCACCTGCACCCTGTCAGTCCCTGTACAGGAGATGATGAAGAAATAAGTAAGAAACAGTTCCTGACTTTGAAGAACTCAGAGTCTAAAGGAGGACATGGATACGGAGTCAAGTAACTCTTTTTGATGGGATGTAAACATTATATTGGGGCTGGTTCCCTTTAAAGTGGCATTTTCTAGACTTACTATCCACCACATCTCGCATCACCACAGAAGAACTCAGAAGCTAAAAAAAAGTGCAGCTGTCAGTGATGATTAACACAACGGCGAGACGTGGGGTCTGAGAACGGATATAGGTGGTTTTACAAGGACCATGTGGTTGTGTAGGACACGCATGTTGAACAGAGACTACAGACACTTAGCCCAAAACTTCCTTTCTCAGGGCGCAAATGTAAATGAGCCTCGCGTGGAAGTCTTTGCTTCCGGAATAGGAAGACTGACTAACCAGTGAAGCTCTGTATTACTCATTTCACCAATCGTTTGCTTTTTTTGATGCAACACAGAAAACTTGTACAAGACACAGCAAAGTTAGTTAGGTCACCCACATTAATTTAGGACACATTTCTGTCGACTGGTTGTGGGGATTCCATCTGTTAAAATTTAAAACAAAGCCAAAAGATGCTGAGCTTAAACAGACAGCATCTCTGAGAATCTCAGATCAAAATGTAGAACCATATAACAAGTTTGGGGAGAATGATTCAGCCATTTTTATTTACATTGAACTCCCCAAAATGATTCTAGATGAAATTTTATTCTGAATACCTACTATCTGCAGAGTACTCTTGGAGATGCTGCAGAGAAGAAGGTATATCAAATATGCTTCCTATCCTCAAGGAATTTGCAATCCAACTGGGGAGGAAGTTTTAGGCATGTGATAAAAAAAGAAGTAGCAAAACAAGGTGCGTGCAATCCATTGCCAAATGACTGCTGCTGATAATCAGAGATACGTAGATAGTTAAATAACCATAATTAGGAGTTAGCACAGTCTAGGAAGAAATTGTACTTGATGTGAGCTTTGGAAAAGAGTACCATTTGGATAAAACAGAAGAATAAGATATACAGGAGTAAGAATGGGGGGAAAGGAGAGTGGAGCAAAGGAGTAAGAAAGTGGAAAAGCTTTAGGGAAGTTTAGGAAACAAGGACTGGACTTCCTTGGCTGGAGCAGAAAGGCCCTGGGAGAAGAGTAAAGAGTAGGACTGAGAATCAGGTTGAAGTTAGATGAGCAAGATCATGAATGCAAAGCCAAGGAGTTCAGACCTCCTTCCACAGGTAATGCTGAGCCACTGAGTGATGTGGTCAACCTGGAGGTCACATGCAGGAGAAGGAGCAGGAGTCAGAGTTAGGACCGGGTGTGTGAGGAGAGATGTGAGAGGCCCATTAGACTAATCCTTTGGACTGTCTTCAAATGAAGACAGTCTTTAAATAGCTTGTTCAGTATCTATTTCACAAGATGTGAAGGAACTTCCTCTGAGTGTAGATTATGTACCACTCTAGTATAAAAATAGGTGTATTATGTTCACCAACCATAACATCGTCACTCTTTTGGAACTTTCTGGTTTTTAAGCTAAAAATGTTTCCCACTTTTTAGAATCCATGCTTTCCCTCTCCTCCCGCCCCCTTAATTCCTTGGAACATTCAAATTCTTGGCGTGGGTTTAAAAACGTGGAGCAGGAAGCCCACCGTTCACCCCGGTAAATAGTGCTACACAGTGCACTATGCATTTTCATAATGTCAGTGCCCTGAGCCACGTACCCAGAGGGACTGTCCGCTGGATTTTTTCAGGGTTGATGGTGTGGCCTTGTGTGTGCTGTGCAACCTCCTATGCACGTGTCATCAGACTACTAAACCAAGATGGGTCAGTGCTGGTCAGGATGTTGTTTGCTCGATTCTCATTCTCGGGCATTGCCTCTTTTGGCAGAAGTAAGATTCGTGTCCCCAGTTATGAAAAAGATATGATTGGAGAACTGACTGGCACGGCCCTTCATTGTGATGCACTGTAGAGACATGATAACATCACGTGGACAGGTGTCCAGAGAGCTGCCTGGCTCACCCATGTCTGGACCAATCCAGCCTCCCTCTCAACTATTCAGTTTAATAAAGTCAGTTTGATCACTCTAGAATGATTGCCACCCACTCAGTCAGAAACCAGGTAAGGCCATGCACCAAGGTTCAGATTTGCATGATGATAGACTGTAGGTCACCCAAGGGTAAGGTTAAATTTGACTGGATGTCACCTTCTCTGATCTGGTCCTGAACTTGAGAAGGTGGCTCTGGGGTTACCTCTTCAGTTCTTACTCATGTCTGCTAAAAGAGTTGGTAGGCAGTGGAATAGTCTTTCCTGGATGCAATATTAAATCACATGACTTCCTATAACCTTACTGGACTGTAAAATTCTTTAACACTGAAACATCTAAAAAGAAATGAAATGCATAAGTAATGAGGCACCATAATTTGTGGTATTGATTTGCAATCTTTTTAAAATGTAGGCTACCTTAGTAGATCTAAGACCCTGAAAGAATCCTACCCGTTTCTTCATGCCCATGCTGAACAATATATTTTCCAAAAAAAAAAAAAAAAAAAAAATTACAGAACAAAACTCTAAACAAAAAGATTAATACAAGCCTTGACAACATTGTGTTTCATTAAATATTTTCATCAAAAATTCTTATTTGAGGCCATAAATATACATAAATTATCATAATTAGAAACTTTAGATCTCTAGGAGACCATCGTAAGGGATCTATACAACTCTGTTTCAGAACTGATCCAACTGCACGCATAGAATATTGTGATAAACAAGGATGTTAACAATTCCATCTGCATGAGGTTCCGTCACTTGTGAAGAATGAATTAGTGGTTTTTGTTCTCACACAAACCAAAGATGAATATAAGAAAACCCATACCACCACTGAAAGTAAAGACCTAGCCAGCAGCCCTGGGGTGGGAGAGGCGGGCAGGTGTCACTGAGAAGTACTTCCTACAGTCGGCAAGCCGACAGAAACGTTGAGTTCTCCCCAAACGTGTCCTCTCATGCTGCTACACTATTCAATCCAAAGCTTAAACTCTGTCTACATTATCCTGAGTTGGAGAAGGGAAGCCATTTCTCCCTAAAAAGAGCCTTCCTCAACAGCTGCTATCCGAGGGTTGACAGACCACCATACTCTGAAGACCACTGTTAGCAGAACCAAGATACAGTCTTAAAGAAACAAAAAGAGATACACACAAACTTTTTCAAGACATAGTTCCAGAAATATGGAGTTTGAGTTACTAATCATGAGATCCTGTCCTTAATTCTAAAGACAGGCAGACACTCTCACGAGAGCAGGGTTGATCACCTGGTCTGTACAATGTCCTGCAGAAGCACACATGCTAGACTTGGGGTGAGAAGACAGGCAGACACTGTCACTGATTACCTATGACATTACGAATCAGACAGTTTTCTAGATCTCAGGTTCTGCATCTGCCCATGAAGGATAATTTGTGTGTGTGTTATTTACAAAAAATTACCACTGAAATAGGTGCTACAACAGAAGAAGAGCTGAGTGGGGGAAAGGTTTACTTCAAGTGCTTAAAGAAGTTAGGGAGAGTCTCAGAGGAAGTGACATTTAAGTCCAAATTTGAAAGATAGGAAAGAGTGAATCGGGCAAGTGCAGGTGGGAGTAGAGGTGTGTGAACTGTGAACAGGTGACGTGGCACAAAGGAACATTTTGCACTTTGCAGCAATGTTCAACAGCAATGCCCACTAAGAGAGCCAGCAGTCACCACAGGAAACAACATTAATACATCTTAATTTTCCTTGCTGTTTCCTCTACTTATTCCTAGGCATCAATAATCACTCCATATGTGTTTTTTGAGTTCTTACTACTGACTCAAGTGTTTTTCAACATATAATCATGATCCCCAGAGATAACTGGTTTAAAAAAGTATGTTCCAGGACTCCACCTTGGAATTACTAAATCACAGTATCTGGAGGAGGGATCCTGGAATATGCATCTGTAACAACCATCTCAGGTGATTCCGGTGGGCAAACGAATGTGCAAACTGCGGCACTGCACACTACGCTAGGTGTTGCATACAGTATCAAAACAGACCCCCATGTTCCCTGGCCACCAGGACCTCACAGTACAGTCTAAGTGCTAAGATAGCTATATTTGAAAATGTAATTAGCACACTATCTTGTCAGCATGCAGAATGTGACCCATAAAGGGCTGGGGAAGGAGTCCGGGTGCCGGAAGTCAAGGGAAATACCAGCTTCTGAGTTGCATAACTAGATGCCTTTCCATGGTACACCCTGCAAAGCAGAAGTAAGGCCAAACCCCTATGAATTACATGGGCTTCATGAAGGAGCACTAGTCAGGACACTTAGCTCAGACCGAGTGACACTGCAGACGTTCTAACCAGTATTTGGTGAGGATTCATGCAGTGGAGTTTTGCCCAACATTTCTATAAGAGACTGCATGGGAAACACAGAGAAAAGCAGAGCAAGAAACAAATGAACAGAGCACAGGAGTGCCAAGAATGCACCTCAAAGCCCACTGGGAAAAATGATCCGGGAAAAGTGATCTTAGTCACTGCAAGCTCAGATCTAGGAATTCCACCTATCTCTTCCAGCTTTATTCTCTCAGTCTGGCCAAACATAAAACAAGCCTCACTTATAAAATCAAAACTAACCACCTTGCGGTGGTTCTATCCTTGGAAAGGAGAGGTGTTCCATCCTGCACCAGAAAGGCTTTGGCTCAGGATCAAACCACATATATTCGTAACTATGGTTACCCACTGCCACTTCCCCAATTGATGCCTAGATGGAGATACTTTAATAAGAAGATTTTTTTACCTAGATGCTTCATCCTTCTTTTTTGTCTTAATCTCCAAGTCAGTTTGGATTTGGTTTGGACTGGATTTTCTGATCTCCTAGACCTGCAATGCCCTTTACTCTTTCCTACATTAATTAATCTTGTTGGACTTGACTTCAGACTGTCAAATAATATTACCTTTCTGATGTTATATTATAAGGGCAATCAATCCTGGAAAAAAATAAGACATGGAAACAACCTAAATGTCCACTGACAGATAATTGGATAAAGAAGCTGGGGTATATTTATAATGGAATACTACTCAGCCATAAAAATGAATAAAATAATGCCATTTGCAGCAACATGGATGGACCTGGAGATTGTCATTCTAAGTGAAGTAAGCCAGAAAGAGAAAGAAAAATACCATATGATATCACTTATATATGGAATCTAAAAATAAAATACACAAATGAACTTATTTACAAAACAGACTCACATACATAGAAAACTTACGGTTGCCAGAGGGGAAAAGGAGTGGGAAGGGATAAACTGGGAGTTAGAGATTTGCAGATACTAACTACTATATATAAAATAGATAAACAAGTTTTTACTGTATAGAACAGGGAACTATATTCAGTATCTTCTAGTAAACTATAATAAAAAAGAATATGAAAAGGAATATATGTATGTATATGTATGACAGAAACATTATTCTGTACACTAGAAATTGACACAACATTGTAAACTGACTATACTTCAATAAAAAAATATTGGCAAACGAGATGTTTACAAGCAAGTGCAGAACTGTACGGGGGACAACCTGCCCTCCTGCCTCCCGCTTCTTCTCCATATCTCAACTCTTGGTCCTCTAGGTAACTTGATAGCCCAGGATTTTGAGGAGTTTGCCTAGAGTTTGCCTCTCTGCTGGTGATTGTTCAAGTAAGCTTCTGGATACGCACCGTACTAGCAACCCCCAACACAACCAGCGTATATCCAGTTCCAAAGGGTATGGATGGATAATTGAATACAAAGAGATGTGACATTCCACTTCGGAAAGGTTTTCAACAACTGGTTTACTAGTTCGTGGAGATGTGCATGATCACAAAAGTTATCACTGTTGCATTTTTATGCCTTTGCTTATGCATCTCCAGAAGTCAGGAACGCCATGACCTAACCTGTTAACACCCTGCAGAAAACCTACCTCTGAGGCCTTTTCCAAAGATCATTACCTGATTCTGCCACTGGTTCATCACAATGTGTTCAGAAGCGTGTTTATCAGATGGTGCCCTGGTTCGCTGTCTATGTGTCTGTCTTGCACTCAGGTGTGCAGCATGGTAGATACGGGCTTTGGATTCAGGAAGTTGGGTCTCCATCATTTACTTCCTGTGTGCCTTTAACAAAGTTACTTAAACATGCTTGGCATGGGAATTTT
The DNA here is from genome assembly GCF_048773025.1 of Camelus bactrianus. Taxonomy (NCBI): domain Eukaryota; kingdom Metazoa; phylum Chordata; class Mammalia; order Artiodactyla; family Camelidae; genus Camelus; species Camelus bactrianus. Next base: position 6,544,295 of record NC_133561.1, on the reverse strand, counting down.
CTTCTCTATAATGTCGCCAGTAGTTTAAGAGGATAGTTGGGAAAATTAAGTGAGAAAATTAATAAAGAGGGTCTCACACAGTGCTAGGTACAGATTAAGTGCTCAAAATGGCAGCTGAGTTGATTAAATCAGAATGGCCAGAATGCTCATGCCCACAGCAGTAGGGTTTTTTTTTTTTTAACGTATACTGAAAAGTTTTCATTTCTCAAAAATTCTAGCCAAGAAAAAAAGTCTTCTGTCTTCAGTGCCCTGAAATCTCCCACCTAGAAATATACCATGAGCTATCAAGCCCCAAAGCCACAAAGTTCTACCAACTACCAACTAAAATACAGAATTTTCCCAATTCTTCTTCATTCAGTGCTCCAGGCAGTTAGTAAGAAGGTGCTGGGGAAAACAGTGGCTTCCCCTAACACAAACTCACTGACATTCTGCCCTTTCTAAAGGTCTTTCCCTCTTCACCATCTGAAGAACCATAATGTTTCATTTTTCCCACTGAATAATCAGTGATGACATAAGCAAGCTGCTAACTGAAATACTGGGAAAAAGGAGGAGGGGCAGTGAAATTTCCCCAGGAAATACTACTTACAGCACCAATTTACCTGAAACACCTGGAGACTAGTCTATCCCTTCTGGAGAAATCAGTCTTTCTGAAACATTGAGATACCAAATAACAAGCACATAGTTGGAGTAACATTGGCAAGTGGTCATAACAGGAAATTTGAAGTAGATATTTGGACACTAGTAAGATAAATTGCATTTGGTTTTCAAAACTTACAATTCCCAACACAGAAATCCCAGAGAGTGGGAAGTAATATATGCTTGAAAGTGTGATCATGGATAAACAGTCTAAAATCTGAATTTTGAACAATGACATGAGAGCAGGAAGCCCTCACATTAAGTTAAGAAAGGGGGGGTAAAAAGCTTTCTCTGAAGAATTAATCATTGCAACTTAGGTGACCACAGGATTTTGATTTCTGAGAAAGACAGGAAAATATTAGCAGACAATGGAGAGTTGAGGTGAAAAAAGCAAAGGATCTTTTAGAAACTTATTACCACACCTTGTTAATTATCTTCTAAGGACCTTCATATTTCAAATTCTGGGGGTTAATTATCATTCCTTCTTACTTGATCTATCAGCTGCATTTAACACATACAGGCCTCCTCCTTTTAAAAACATTTTCTTCCTTCACTTTGTTCAGAGAGACATCACCCTTCAGCCTTTCTCCCCATTCCTGTTTCTTGCTTCTTCGCTGGATCATCCCCTTCTTCCTTCCCGATTTCTCAGCACTGAGGTTCTTCCCTTCTCTGCACTTACTTCACAGGTGCTCTCGCCAAGTCCCCTCTGTGTGCTGGTGTCCTCCACGTTTACACCTCCAGCCCTCACCTCTCCCAGAAAATCCAGACTCCTGTATCCAACTGACTTCAATATTGCCTAAGAGGCTGCGCAAACATAACATCTGTCAAGCCAAACTCTTGATTCCCGCCACCCATCCAGACCTATTTCTCCTCCTAAAAGTCTCCCCCATGTTGCTCAGTGCCATTATCATTCATCTGCTGCTCAGCCCCCAAGCCTTAAAGTTTTCTTGACTCCTCTTTCTCTCTCATCCTATCTCAACTCCTTCTGCAAATCCTGGCCACTCTTTGTCCAGATTTTACTGTGAATCTGGACACGTCCAAGATCTCCACTTTGTCCAGTGCCCCCATCCTAGACCAAGCGCCACCAGCTTTCCCCGAGATCCCTATACGGCCTCCTATCCGATATCTCTGCTTCCATGTTTATGCCCCTTTCCCATCTAAGTCTGTTCTCTAGAGCACACAGGTATTCTTTTTAAAATGTAGATAAAATCCTACCGTGTTTTTCCTTGGAAACATCTAGTGACTTCCCACATCACTAAGAATAAAACCCAAACTCTTCAGATTGGTCTACAAGGTCCTCCAGCATCCCAAACAGCTATACTTGAACCCTGCCACTACTTTCCTCACTGTCCCTCACTTCATAATCTCCTACCATGGAGCCTGTGGACCTGCTGTTCCTTCTGTCCAGATACATTTCCCTGAGACAGTCCCATAACTTATACCCTGACTTCTTTCAGGTCTTTGTTTAAACACAGCATCCTGCTAAAGACTTTCCCTGACACCTGTTCCTTTCTCTCTAATGTTAGCCTCTACATTTTTTTCTCTCCTGGCTCGCATATCACTACCAGGCCATTATATCATTTACCCATCTACTTGCTTACTGTCTGCCCCACCACTCGCACTAGAACGTAAGCTCCACGAGGGCACAGAGGTTTCCGTTTTCTTCTCTGCTCTTCTTTCAGCATCTAGAACAATCCCCCAAACACAATGGGAACTGATAAATTTTTTAAATAAAATTAACCACTAATTGAATATGTGTTACTTATTTACTAAGCTACAAGTGGCTTATAATATGGGTGTAGTCCATCCCAATGAATTCTCTTGGCTTTATAAAGTCCCCAGTTGAATCCCTGTGGACCTGGCTGGCAACAGGAGACAAGGTTCTGGCACCCATTTCTATCTGTATGAGCAAGACATCACGTATACACAAATGCTAGTGTTACTTACATCAGTAGTAACGAAACCTGGATGCTAACTAGTGCCTCCTGAACTAAAAAGTAATAAAATATGATCAATAAATCTGAAGTCACACAGAGTCAAAGAGACACCAAACAAATACTAAGGGACCACACACAGGAAAAGCGAAGGTTAGTACTCACATGTGTGGTATCAACCTGAGATCACCAACCATGGCAGGAAAAGATCAAGGCCAGGTCGTCTGACTTACTTCCACATGATCAACCTACACAGTTTCCACAGAAAACAGGGAAACTTCTAGGGCCATTTATTGTCTTTCCTCTAGAATTTTTAGAAGATAGTATGATGTCTACCCATGAAATCTTTCAGTGAACTGGTCCAAGAAGAAATACTTTGGGGGACTCCTTGAATGACAACTAACGAATCCAGGCCTCTGCACACACCTTAAATGGATTAGAGGTGTCCGAAAGGAAGTTTTTCATAAATATCAAGTTAAGCCTTCTTGGAGATTCCAGGAACTAAAAGACTTTCGCCATTAGTCACTTTCACCAGGGCTCGATGCCACTGACTTCTGGACAAGGATCAGGAAAGTCATGAGGGAAACCATCTGTGCAGCTCTCATGACCAAATGCTGGGGATTTCTGGAGGATAGTCCCCACCTCTTGAGCCGCTTCAAATGTATCCAGAAACTAGGCATACGTGCAGAGGTGTAAACAAACACACACACACACACACACACACACACACACACACATGCACGCACACACATAAATACACCGACAAATGCTAACTCAGATATACCACAAGAGATTACAGGGGACATGTGGATCATTCATACATTCCTTTTAGTTTTTTTTTTTTTTTCTGATTTATCATTTGCATGTTTTGAAAAGGATAATTAGACTAATATAGCTGAGAATTAGGGTATGTGTACATTTGGGGAAGAGTCAATCATGGAAAAGAAGGTTGTTAAGTAACTTCAAGTATTTTCTACCTTCTTCTTAATCCTTCATTCATAGCCCACAAGCTGAGTGAGAGCAGAGGCAGAATGTCCTCCTCTTCAGCCTGGGCCTTGTGAGTGGCCTGTATCAAGGAGTTGCTCCCAGCCCACACTAACTCTTGAGCTGAAAATTACTATTATAAAATAACTACTAAAGATGTCATTTGATGTGGTTCTGGAACATGCCTTCTAATCCCAGGGAGAAACCGACAAAAGGCAGGAATGAAACTAGATAGGAAAGTAGTAGGTAATAGGACTTGAATAAGTGGTTGGCTTATATTTTAAAAGGATCACTCATAAAAAAAATCTATCTCACATTGTCCTGATCCACCTATTCTCAGAGGCCTAAAATAAGATCTGCAACTTTTCCCCTTTACTCATCAAATACTGTATATGTCTATAATCAAATAGGCACCAAATATATTTACTCACTTATTAAACACATACTTAGTGAGCACCTACTCTGTGACAAGCACCGTTCAGACAGGGACTCAGAGCAGTGGACAAAAAGATAAAAACAGCTGCTCTTGTGGGAGTTACATTCTAATGTAAGGAGACAGATGATAAATAAGTAACAAGTCAATACGTAGAATGTTAGATCATTACGATTGCTGTGGAGGAGAACCAGTCAGGGAGGAAGGATTAGGTGTTTTGAAGGGTTGTGACATAAACGTTAAGGAAGACTTCATTGAGAAGAAAAGACTGAAGCAAAATCTAAAAGAAGTAGGAGGGCAAGTCATTCAGATATTCAAGGAATATTCTCCTAAGTGGGAGTGACAGTTGGTGCCAAGGAAATGTACCTGGCGTGGTCAAGGAAGACATGTGGGTGGTGCGAAGCACTCAAGAAGGAGATGACGTTAGATCAGAGAAGGTCAGACTGCTGAGAGCCTTGTAGTGACTTTGGCTTTGCTCTGAGTCAAATGGAAAGTCAATGGAGGGTTTTGAGCAGAGGAGTGAATAGTTGACTTTTAAAAGACAGATCACGCTGGCTGCTATATTGAGAATAGACTAAAGGTGAGAGATGGAATGGAAGATTAAAAAAGACTAAACAAGTGGTTATTGCTATAATCTAAGCAAGGGATCATGATGTCTTAGACAAGGTTAGGAGCGGCGACAGTGATAACAAAGAATGAGATTCTGAATTATCTGAAGACAAAACTAACAGGATGTGCTAGAGACGAGATGTAAGAAGCACTGAAATTGACTCTAAGGCTTGTGGCCTGAGCACCTAGAAAAATGGAGTTCCTATATGTCCACAGAGATCAGACAGAAGTTCACAAGAGCACGTGAAGGGTGATAAGAAATACGGACATCCTAATTTTGAGCAAACAATTAAACATTCAAGTTGAGACGCTTCAATCTTGAGTTAAAAAGAGAGATCCAGAGAGAGATATAAATTTCGGGATTTCTTCAGCATATCAATGGGATGAAAACCATAAGAATGAATGAGATCACTCAGGAATTAAGCCAGAACAGAAGAGAGATTTGAGCACTGAGCCTTGGACCACTTCCAAATTAAGAAGTTAGGTGGTAAAGAGGAACCAGCAATGGAAAATGAAAAGAAAAGGCCGGTGAAGTAAAAGAAAAACCAGGCTGTCCTGGAAGAAAAGCGAAAAAAAAATCAAGAAGGAAGTAATAATAAACTGTGTCTGATTTTACTCATAATTCAGGTAAGAGAGGGACTGAACACAGATCTCGGTTTTTAGTGACACAAGATCTTAGTGATGCAGATGAAGGCAGTCTCTGTGAAATACCAGAAGCAAAAGTTTGATGCCAGGAAATTGAGGACTGTGAGCACAGATGACTTCTATGGAGATTTACCATTAAAAAAAAAAAAAGAGGAAAAATGTAGAAGTAGTTGAAGAGGGGTAATGAGATCAAGAGATCTCTCTCTCTCTCTTTTTTTTTTTTTTTTTTTTTTGATAGGAAAGGAAAAGTAAGAACTCGATCCTGTTTACCTGCAGTTGGAATAGATCAGGCTAGTATGGGGGAAATTTCAGAGAGAGAAGAACTGTTGGAGCAAGTTCTTCTGGAAGGGGAGGAGCTGGCCTTGGGACTTCAACACGGACGATTCCTCCACGGTAACAGGAGAGAAAGTAGAGTATGTGGGCACGGAGGCCAGAAGCTGGGGAGATGAGGGAGTGGGCGTTTGCACAAATTATCCTCCAATTGCCTCTATTCTCTCAGTGAAACGGGAAACAAGATCAGCCCCTGATAGGAAAGGTTCAGAGAATAAAACCCATAAGATCATTCAAGGGAAAAACAAAACCCCAGTCCAGAGAGAAAAGGCTGAGACGTGCTGGTCAGCTGCCATCTCTTTACAGACAAGCATCTGCGCAAGGACAAGATGTGCTGATGCGCACGATGTCTCCACCCGCGGCAGCTGCCCGCTGTGCAGAGGTGAGGAGAGCTGTGCACTCAGAGACGCACTTAAAGGAAATGAAACCTGGTAAAGCTAAGTCAGATCTGGCTGTTTACTTCTGCCTTCACTTCTGTCCAGACTCGGCCATCACTATAAATAAGTTTCAGTTTTACAAAGCAAAAAGTTCTTTATGTACTTAAACCTGGGGGGGGGGTATGTTGAGGAATGGAGGGGTTTGTATCGTGTTTGCTTATTTTTAATGAGACATCCTAACTTACTAGGTTTTTATCTTTCTGTTGCAAAGTTATCCATGCTCTTCTGGACAAAATATTTCCTGTTTCAAAACTGGCGCCAAATGGATTTTAAAAAAATATACAGACTGGGATTCTCTCATATTTGAAGGAAATTTAAGTGTTGACATGCTACTTTTTGAATTAGAGTGAAACAAGTACTATATGAACACAACAAAAAGATTTGCTGTGAAAGAAATGAGTCACATTATTCAACAAAAATATATAATAGCTTATTATTCCACATTATATGTAATTAACTATAGAGACTACATCTGGGGCTCTGTTATCAATCTCCAATGTTTATTCATTCAACAAAGATTTTTAAACTACCTACCATGTATCACAGTATAAAGCAGTGAAAAAATAGATAAAGATCTTTGCCTGCATGAAGCTTATTATATTCAAGAGGAATACAGATAATGGACAATAAACTTAATAAGTAAGAAAAATTCATACACAAGAGGTCATAAGCACAATGTAGGCGAGTCAGTAGAATGGAGAGCCAAGTTGCAAGATAAGTGGTGTGGTCAAAGTAAGTCTCATTGAAAAGTTAACACTGGGACAAAGACTTGAAGGAGATGAGGCTGTGAGTCATGTAAGTTCACTGGGGAAAAGAGAATCTGGCAGAGGGAACAGCAAGTACAAAGGCTTGGAGGGGAGAGGGTGCTGGAGGGTTTGCAGATGTGCAGGGGGTCAGCCTAAGGATAGTGGGTGATGAGAGAACAGCAGAAGACAGGAATGACTACATAATTTGTGGGGCCCTGTGCAACAAAAAAATGGGTGGCCTCTTCTTCAGAATTATTAAGAATTTCAAGATAGCTCTAGCAGATTCTTCAACCATGCACAGGGACCCTCTGAGCACAGGTCACACCCCATAAAGCCAGCTTTGGTAGGAGCTGAGGTCAGGCCCTTGAAGAACTTTGACTCTGAGGAAAACGGCACCTCACTGGAGGCCTTCAAGCTATCTGACTTACAGCATCTATGCCGAAATTAGTCTAAGGGGCCCAAAGTTGACACAGGACGTTACATAAGAGACTCCTGCAATAATCCAGGAGAGAGATGATGGTGGTTTGGCCCAAAGATAATATTTGCAGGGGTTGTAAGAAGTTCCAGACTCTGGAGACATCTTGAAGATGAAACTCACCAGATCAGTGATGGGTTTTACGTGGGAGAAAGAGAAATTTCAAAAAGAATGAAGAATAACTCTAAGGTTTTGGGGTCTGAGGAACAGAAAAATGGAAGTTGTCAAGAACTTAGACAAGGAAGTCTAGACAGATGTGGAGGTGGTGCAGGGGGGCGATCAGGAGTTGGGTTCCCACCCAGATGTCTGAGATTCCGCTTAGACACTCAAGTAGTGGAGAGAATGAGGTGGCAGTTGGATACACGCGTGTGGTGTTCACCAGAGTGCTCAGGCTGGAGAGAAATGTGAAAGTAATCAGAAAAGCCTTCATTCTGCGGTGCGACTAAAAGTAAAGGTCTCAACTGCTCTAGATTCTCCAAAAGTTCTAGACTAACCAAAATTCTTCTTTGTGTGCCACACTGATCCTGGCTCATGACATCTGGAGTTTAGTATTTACTTTTTTATTCCATCTCCCTTTGATTAAAGTCTTTTTTCCTCCTCATTTAAGAGAATGTCTTGACTGAAACTGCAACACCAAGGAGTTTGAAACATGATTAAGAAGTTGGGAAAACTGTTTCTAAATCTCACAATCTGTTTTTTGTACCAGCTTCAGTCTTTCTATTTGATTTTGGAACAGACTATCTACTTTTTAAATCTCCAGAATGACCCTTACAATACATAAATGTAAAGAAATTTTCATCTAATACATCCATGATGTCATCACTAATCTAAATGCAGATAACAAATATTTGGGAATAAACAATAAATATTTGGTAACATTAACTAGTAGGTTGAGCAGAGGCTGCATATTATTCATGTTTGTCAATGGAAAAAAGAAGTGTCCAGGGATGGAAAGGTCCAGCAGTGGACCGTGTCTTGATTTCTGCTTGTACCTGCTGAAGTAATTAATTAGTTTTAGCAGTTGCTTCTGGGAAATACGGAAGAGAAGGAGCTGCCTTTACAAAGACATCATGAATCTCTAAGTTTAAGCAACGCTGTAGGAGGTTCTGGGTGGCAAAAGGAGGCAAGAAATTGGAGAGAGGGGCACTTTCCCTAAGCCTGTTCAGAACCAAACGCACGACTCCAGCATGTCTTTCCGGGAAGACAGAGAGCAGCAGTTTTAGGAGAATCAGGAGATGGCTCCCTTAGCAGGACCCTGTCAACCCCAGAGAGGGGCCTTGGAATGGGGACAGAGTGTGAAGACAGGAAACACCAAGCAGGTGCAGCAGGAGAGGAGAGAGGAGGAGATGTGAGCACCCCTTCAGGAGCTCAGAAGTAATCTGAAAATGTTTTACAGAAGAGGAGTGATATTCAGTAATTATAACAAAAGACAGTCAGGGTCACTGTAATTTAGCTCATTGCTGACACCACTTTTACCCTTAGCTTGGTAAAAGATGAATATATATATATATATATGGTTGAACTTTGACCCTGTTTTGCTGACTTCTCTCCACTGTGCATCAAAAGCCTCAATAAGAAAAAAGGAAAATTGGACAGTTTGATGTTTGCAAATAATTCGGAGACGCTGTTTCATTCAATAGATATTTTTAAACTTCCTTTACCCATTATATATATATATATATACCCATATATATATATACAACAAACAGGGCCTGAGGTCCTGTGAATTTAGCAGCTGATTTCCTCCAGCATGGTCTGCTAGCTCTGGTGAAATAACGCAGAACCAGTCCATCTCTCTAAGCTGAGGGAGCTGTAACTGGAATTCTTTCCAGTCTTCTGCCTTATCTCCTTTCTCCTGCCCTCAGTCACAGTGGGAGAGATGGGTGGGAAGAGAACTTCTATGATTGGAATCCAGAATGAAGACAGACTCCCGTTGCTCACTCTAATCCGAAATGCAGTGATAATCTTTGTGCAATAATATTATATTCCTCACCCTACTCTCACACTTCAACCAGATGAGGAAAACCTAGAGATGTTACTGTTTAAAAACTCAGTATAATATGGATTATAATAATGTTTCCAGTATTTCAATGTGAAATAGAGCTTCCCCCCCTTGAAATTTGCATTCAGTTTATTCCCAGGTTTGAAGACGGCCTCAGTTGGAAGGTTTATGAATGGGTAGAAAAGGTGAATTGGTCCTAACACCAACGGAAGAAGACATAAGTCTCCTTTTCCTGTCTTTAAAAATACAATTATGGAGTCTACAGGCCACTCATCACCTGAAACCAGGCCTGTGGCCAGTTTTAAGGGGCCCCAACCAGCTGTAGCCACTTGCACTGGGCAGGAGCTGTCTCCGATATCCTGTAAAACAACTGGGCTGCATGGCAACTGGGAAGGCGGAATGGCAGGAAAATGCAGACACCCTCGATTCTGCTGAGGAGTGGAGTGTTTACATTACTACTGATCACAACCTTGTCACCAAGCAGGCCTCGCCCCTGGATACTGCAAACTATAGTCGTGCTGCTAAAAACACTGCCGCCAAGAGGAAAAGTACAGCCGCAACTGTCACAGTCCATGCACACGGTGGCTGGCCCAGCCAGCAGGGCGGTCTGTGTGTAACAGGCGCTGTGGACCAGGGCATCAGACGCACACAAGGACCTGCACCAACTCAGCCCCACTCAGTGGTGGTGCCTCTCGTGAAGGTCAGAGTGTGCAGAAAATAGCCTGTCCCACGTTCTGCCCAGTGGACGGCAGGTGGACCTCATGAAGCAAGTGGTCTACTTGTGGGACCAATTGCACACACTGGTGCAGGAGCGGGTACACAGTGCCAGAGCCCAAGAACGGAGGCAAGGACTGTGACAGACTTGTCTTGCAATCCAAAGTTGCATGGATGGCCGGTGCTTGCAGGAAGGGCGCGGTTGTCAGTGTTCAGAACAGGGCTGTGGATCAGTCCATGAAGCACAGTCAACTGTCCTGTGGGGGCTGTAGCAGCAGTTACCATGGCAACTTAGGTAACTGACATCAGTGATAAGTAAATGATTTTTCAATTTTTGTTGTCATGTCCTAGGATTTATGTATTCATTTATTTAGAGCTCTTTAAGCCCTTGTCAATAAATAAACCCTCAGAAGAGTGGTAAATTATAATAAAAATATAGATATATATATAAAATTATGTTCTGAAGTTTCAAACTGAGTGTAACATGCTTCACTGTTTTATCTGATAATAAACCTCTAAAAACATGGAAAAAACATTCTGTTGTAATCTAAAAAGAACAAAAATACATAGGATTGTATCACATATGTTAGGTAACTTTTTCATTCTGATAAAGTCATATAAAATACGGGCTGTCCTATGCCCTAGAGCATGCTGACCACCGCCCTGGTCTCTAACCAACCCCAATCATGACAATCTAAAGTGTCTCCTGAAGTTGTTCCATGTCCCCTGGGTGGCAAAATCATCCCTGGCTGAGAACGGCTGACATAGAACCCATTACTACAACGACAACAGAGATTTAAGTTCATTTTCATAGTACATTTTGTTATTCTTTAATTTTGAGCAACCTTTTTGACGTTGTCACCCGAGGGAAGATGGCAAGGCTTTGCCAAAACGAGAATGTAAAACATCTTCTCTCCCCAGATCATCAAAGGACCACGCACACTGTCGTTTGATGAAGCACACATGTGATCGGTTATCTCTGTGTCACAGCGATAGCCCTGCTGCTCACAGGCGACACCGTTGACTAATCTACTTCCTTCTTCAGAAATGCAACAGCCTAGAAACTGCAAGTATCAGGCGGTTTTTGTCCACTCAGTAGGACCTACGTCTCAATAAGCTGGGCAACGGGCAGGAAGACCACAACACGGGGCTGTCGAACCCTGCTGGGTTTTAATCTGTTTACTGATAACAGTTTAACTTTGAGCAAACTTTACCACAGATACCTTTTCAAAATATTCCTTTTCATGTCTTGACATTTAAGAAGCTTTATGTTAATTGCTTAGATTTCTACTTCATAGGGGAAAGGCAACAGTTAGAAACTTTGAAACGACTGGACTATAAATAAATCCAGGCTATTTTTTTTTCATATTTACCTATTACATTCTGGCTTGCTCTTTGATGAAAAGCCAAAGTTGTACAGACTTCATGCACATATACTATTTCTTATGAGGACTGTAATGAGGATCTCTGAAGCAAAGCCTATTCATGTAGATTATCTGCAAGACTGGATCAATGAGCCACTTATTTCAAGCAACATTTGGTGCAAGATCATACCACCAGTGTCACCGAGTTTGAACAGGGCTTACGATTTATTATGTTTACGCTTGATCGTGGTTGAACTTTGAGCCTGTTTTGCTGACTTCACTCCATTGTGCATCAAAGGCCTTAAGAAGAAAAAAGGAAAATCAGGCAGTTTGATGTTTGCAAATAATTCTGAGATAATGTTTCATTCAACAGAAATTTTTTAAACTTCCTTTACCCATTATACTTTTTTCAAGACCTCCCACACTTTTAAAGGAGTTTTCCAGACAAGAATACCCAGGTGGTGCCACATCTAAAAAAAACTGATGTAAAGAAGAACAATCTTAAAAATTTATTCCCATGCTGTTTTAATAAGGAACCAACAAGGAAAGAGGGAACACATTGTTCCTCTCTTCCTCGGCAGGGTAGACCAGAGAACAGAGAAGTGGAGAGAAGTGAAGACTTTCTACTGTATTGAAACTTATCCAGATAAGGACATGGATGGATTTCCCCACATCTTGCAAAGTAAAACTTCTTCATTCTTTTGAAAGTTTTCAGTTTTTTTACTTTGAATTTCTTGAGGCAGGTCGAAAGATTTTTGAGAAACATTCTTCCTTCTTTAATTAAAAAAATATATATACATATATATATTCAACAGCAACTGTCTGAGGAAGGGGAGAAAAAAGGAAAGAAACAAGAGAAGCCACAAAGCCCCAGTCGCACTTAGTTCCTGTTCACTCAGGGCAGCTGGTGACGTAGGCTGGCTGTATTTTGAATTCACATATTAGAAACATTCATTCAGAGAGGAAACTGGCTTTGGCATAATCTGCAGAAGAAAACAGCTTTCACAGAACTGTTATTCAAAAAGAATCACAGAGAACTGTACTTCTTGTTTAAATGAACCTTAGCTTAGCTCTAATGGGGGAATAGCAGGTGTATTTTATGGTAGGTAACTTCTGATGTAAAATTTGAACAAAGTTTCATAAACAATGATTGGAATCTGAGAAAGAACCAGACCCCAAAGCCTGAGAAGCAGAGGGTTTGGGGTCTCACTGATCAAAACGCGGGATTTAGTAGAGGGAGGCTTGCGCTGCTTCGAGTTGAGGTGCCTTGTCTACCTCCAAACACACCTTTAAAGCAGCTCTGTCTGTAACATCAGAGCCCTAGCTGAGATCCCTGAAGCACCGAGCTCTCTCCCAGGCCCCACACTCACTGGGCCCTGCCTGGCCTGCCGTGCACTTCCTTGTTAGGGTCTGCGGGACTCTCCCTGGACTGGAGCTTTGGCGTCTGAGCCTTTATATCTCCACCTAGCATCTAATTTAGTGCAATAAAGAATAATTCACTTATTAAAGACACTCAGGTCATTCTTTTCAAGTAGAAGCTTACATTTCAGAAACAGGAAGATGATTTCTAGCCTCCATAATTTCATGGTGTTAGACCATTGTATGTCATATACCACTGCTCTGCTCACAATATTTAGACAGTTCCATAGCAACGCTGAAAACACAGCCCCCACAGGTCTGCTTTCCTCCCGCTCTGTGTCAGGGCTTAGAGACATTCCTGAGAGTTTGGAACCCCACCCCAGAGCGCTGCATCTGGAATGTTCCCTTTATGGTAGTCACTCCAGAAACCTGGAGCAGAAGTGCATCTTAGGGCTTTGTATTCAGTTCTAGAAACGTCCCCCTCGTGCTTGCAGTCTTCAGCTTTTGTTTATAAGGCATTCAGAAATCCTTTTCTTCAGTTCTGAAATGGGCTAATAACATTTGACTACTTCATAGTTGACCTTTCTTGCTCTTTTCACAGTGGAAAAATAGATTATCACCTTTTCATTATCTAAAATGTTTGGTATAAAAAATATTAGTGGAGATTACAGAGATGCAAATATCTTCCTAAAACCTGGTTCTCTTTCCATATGCTTCTTGAAATTCAAAAGTAAATTTCTTGTTTTGGCTTATTGTTGACCCAGACAACAAAAATTTACTTTATTATACTATCCATTTGCATTAAAATATGTTTTCTACAGTGTCTGGCATAGAGATTTTACTTTATCTTATTTTATTTTTTTAGTAGCTTAAAACAACAAGTATTTATTTTCTCACAGTTTTTTCAGAAGTAGCTTAGCTGAGTGGTTCCAACTCAGGGTTTCTCATGAGGTTCTGGTCAAGCTATTTGCTGGGACTGTAAGTCATCATCTTTCATATTCTTGGCTTTGTTATACAGTGTTCAACAGATTCTCTCTCGCCTCTCTTTTTCTTTTTGAGTTTAAATCCTCTGTGCCACTTGTCATTAAGATATCGTCATCCCTCTGGCTGAACTATTTAGTCTCCTGATTTCCTTGGAAAGCGGGGCCACTGATTGAAAACATCCCCATATACCACTGATCAGAAAGGAGCCTTGCATCAGGTCCAGGGGTCAGGCTGGGGCAGAGGGACCACTCAAAGTCCCCAGGCCTCCATCGGCATCAGCTGGTTAGACCCAGTGAAGACAAAACACGACATTCAGTCTTGGTGCTTTCTAGGGCTGTGGGGTCTCAGACTTTGATGTGTGCACAAGTCACGTGGGCACCTCATTAAGATGCAGATTCTAACTCCTTAGTTCTGGGATGAGCCTGAGATTCTGCACCAAGCACAGAGATTTTAAGTAAATGTTGTTGACTGCCTCTCGTCACTGTTGGCGGCCCCCTCTCTACCTGATTCTCTTCCCATCAATCTTATGAGCCAAGTCACTACCTATATTCTACTTGCATTTTGTTCAAAATATCTTCCTAAATTTTTGTGACTCTCTATTCACACAGGCACTGCTTATGTCCAGATTATGTCTCCTCACGTGGGGTTAACATGATGGCCTGATTCTTTATTTCTTTTCAAATGTTCCGGGTAGCACAATATTTTTTATAAAAAACACAATAGTTTATACAGTCATCACATTTGACCCTCAAAACAACCTGTGCGATAGGCAAGGCAAACATCATCTCAGCTTTGCCAACAAGGAAATGGGTTCAGGGAGAGTGAACTATTTTCTCAGGGTCGTGAAGCTACCAGGTTGCAGAGCTGCAGCTCTGGCCGGAATCCCAGTTCCCCAAACTATTTCTGCCTTCTTAAGGCCAAGTAACAATAGCACCACAATAAAACCCACTGAAAATTTCAACATGTCCAGAAGACATGTAGCAATTTAGCACTGGAAACGACCTCACAGATGACAAAATCTACCAGCACCCCACTTCATACAATGCAGCTCCAGAGACTCAGGGACCATGTCTGACACTGCAGACCTGATTACAGACTCGGTCACTACTTGAATCTACTGACTTCAGATACAGCATTTTCTGCTACACTTTTCAACCTTATTCCTTTAAAAGCCCCCAGCATTTTTAGCTTTCCATAATATGTGCCAGTGACCTGTCCAATGTCAATTTTGGCCAGTCTCATAGATGCGTCTCTGCCAAAGACAGGTTCTGTCGCCTGCTCTCCAGCAGCTGGACTGCACTCAACGTTACCTCTGGACGGTAGTTCCCACTGCTCTCCAGCCCTGGTGCAGTGTCCCTGCGGTCTTTCCAAATCTCAGCCTTCATCAAATTCTACCCCCTCCTCAGAGCCCTCGCTGACTTTCTGGGACCTCAGGAAACCTCTCTTCTCGAAGTCCTCAGAGTACTGGCAGCTCCTAGCACACATTTTTTTGTACATCCTCATGGTATCATCCTGGTCCCATATCACCCCTTCCCCAACACTCAGTGTCTCCTCACTGAGGACAGCTGATACACAAAATGCTGTTTCTTCTCCCTGGGACATGCTTCCCACCCACATATGAAGCCATCTGTCAGGTAAAACACTGCTTCTTCCATGAGGTCCTGGCTGACGTCTCCACGTGATGGAGGAGAGCCCTCTTTGGGCTTCTTAGCACATTCTGTACGTTACTCCTTCACATCAGTTGTCTGATGATATCGCTGGTGTCTGCACGCCTGTTCCCTTACGGAAGACTCCTCATCACGACACAACTGTCTGCTTTTCCTCTGCACTGACTGAAGGGCCCATCACACAACTGGAGCTTAGTATGTGTTAAATTAATCAAAAAATTAAATGTGCATGCCCGTACTAATGAAGACATTCTGTACCCTGCTAAACTTAAGAAAACAAATACAGACTTTGAAGCTTAGAGGGGAAAAGCTCACCAGGGAAACAGGATCTGGGTACCATTGGCCTGGGCCTAATTCCTCCAGCAACTACAAAGCAAGGCTGGAGAAAGGCCAAGCGGCATCTTGCTGAGACATGATTGCTGTTTCAGGAGTCGGAGCCTCACGCTTAGAGGTAACATCTTGTCTCCAACTACACTTTTCAGAGTTAGAGCCACTACCCTCATATTATGACTGTATCGAACCCTCATATTATGACTGTATCGAACCCTCATATTATGACTGTATCGAACTTGCTATTTCTTAGCTCACCAGATTTTCTTTTTTTAACTGAAGTATATTTGATTTACAATGTTGTGTTAGTTTCTGGTGTATAGCATAGTGATTATATATATATATATATATATATATATATATATATATATATATACATATATATATATATAAAAATATATATATATATTTCTTCTCATACTCTTTTTCATTATAGACCATTACAAGATATTGAATATAGTTCCCTGTGCTATACAGCAGGTCCTTGTTGTTTATCTATTTTATACATAGTAGTTAGTACTTATGGATCCCACTGAGCTCCTTCCCCCTTGGTAACCATAAGTTTGTTTTCTATGTCTGTGTTCTATAAATAAGTTCATTTGTTCCTTTTTTTTTTTTTTTTTAAAGATTCCACATATAAGTGGTATCACATGGCATTTGTCTTTCTCTTTCTGGCTGACTTCACTTAGGATGACGATCTCCAGGTCCATCCACGTTGCTCCAAACGGCATTATTTTATTCTTTTTTATGGCCAAGCAGTATCCCACTGTATAAATAAACCACGACCTCTTTATCCAGTCATCTGTTACCAGATTTTCTTAAACCTAAATTTTAAAATTTTTGTTCTAAGAAGACCCTCCACCTACTCCCCAGTGGACTACTCTGTAGTCATCCTTCCACAGACAGCATTAGGGTCGTTTCTGTGATGACTGCTCTGCTTCCACACACACTTAACTTCTTTTATGTTTCCAAAACCCTGCAGGCAGAACTCTACTTAAGCATTTAACCCATGGGACTGAGACTCGTGTCTATCTCCCTGATAGACCACAAACTACACAAACGCGTGGAGTTCACCTACCTCATGTATACTTTTCAAAGCTCAGCGATGTTTAGCACTTTTCATAGAGCAACTATACACTAATATGTTTAAAAGATGGGGGAGGGGAGGAAGGTGGCAAGACACAACGACATCTTTGCAGCTAGTGTTCTGGATGCAAATTAGTTTCTGTTGTTTAAAAGATTTAGAAGCACAGCAAAGTCAAAATGTTCTTCCTCCTTCTGCTTGTGGGTGAGGCTGTGGAAACAGGAGCGTTCCTGCCCAGCCCCTATTCACAACTCCTTGCCTCGCCTGCAGCTCTGGGAATCCACTTCCTAGAGTCCCGAGTGTTGGAAGACAGTCACAGGGACAGCAGTGACAGTTTCTTAATTCCAACATACAAATAGCTGCAGTGCAGCTCCAGGAATTATTCTAGAAGTCAGAGCTCTGGTAAAGACTTCGGAGGTGGGATCAACCTGGAGGCCCAGCCCAGAAGCTTTGCTTGTCACTTCCAATATTTGTGTAAGCACATAATTTCCTGTATTAAAACCTTTCTTGCTTAAAATACCTACAGTGATAGTTTCTGTTTCTTATTCATCCTGTCCAATACAGTAAGAAGGAATGAGAGGACGGGGGAGCGGAAGTGGGCGAGAGAGCAGAGACTGGGGGGTGGTGCCCCTGTCTGGAAAAGCTCAGGCTGTGAAAAGAACTTGTGCTACGTGACCCCTGATGATGGCCACCTGACCTCCCTTTCTTAGAGCGTTTACTAGAAAGGATCTACAACTGTGAATCCTGCCTCTGTCCCTTTGAGATGTATTTGTATATCCTACAACCCGGAGTGTCATTCTCAAGGACCCAAAAGCCATTCCTCTGAAATGTAACCATCAGGAAGGAGAGGGTCTCTGTCTCCCAGTCTCTGTTTGAGGACAGATCCTAACTTCCACAACCGCCAGCTCGCAGACACCATGGCTTCAATTGTGCCCTGACCAACCCCTTACAATCCTCAATTACCTGACTCTATCCGAGCCCCCACTCGCTCCCCTCCCTTTTCCTTCATTCTGCCTTTAAAACGCCCAGGTCTCTTTGTGCAAATCTGAATGGAGTTCAGCATTTTTTCCCACTGTCAGTAGTTACTGAATAAAATCTGTTTGTACCAGTTTTACTAATGTCCGGCTTTGCTTATCTTTAACAAGAAAAGGATTTATCTTCTTTTTTTTCTTTTTCTTCTACTCTTATTAGATTCACTTGTTATCCTATCAAATCATAAGAATCTAATTTATTTCCTCTATGAAAACCTTATATTGCTTTATTTTAAGTTATGAAGATTACAAAATGCCATAATGATTTGCTATGTCTATAAAAGCACATTTTCAATGTATCTTTTAACAGGGGAGACGTTTTCCAGAATTCCAGAGATTTTCTCCAGAATCAGCTTTTCCTGATTTTTACCTAAAGTCTGACAGATGAGGTAAATATCTCAAGTACCACTCAGTATTATGAACCAGTCAATAAATGTTAGAAATTTCTAGTCTGCTTACAGTTTCAGGTTGAATACGAGTGGAAAGCTTCCCTTCAAATTTCATCTAAAAAACTGTGATTTAGCGTAGGACCTATAAACCACGAAATAAACTCACACTAATAGAGTCATTTTTGCCAACTGGTTGCAAAAAGAAATTCCCATTGGTGGTTCAAAATGGAAATTTCTTGGAGTAGAGATAGAAGTCCCATTCTTTCTTTGGCCTTTGATTAAACAGAAATGCTTCAGAGTAGCCTGAATTCTTTGAAATTTATAACACACATTTACAAGACACCACCTATAACTATCCTCATTTCATGTCACTGTTAGATTTGTGCCTTTGCAGGAAATGAGTAATTCATCAAACATGCAGAGTCCCATGATTTTCAGTTCTCTTGAGGAGGTGAAAACAGTTGTTTAAGAGGGACTTGTAGATACTTAAAATTTTATACTTGTTAAATGTTTCTGACCTGGAAGGCAGACACTGCTGACAGGTGCGGATCTGGGTTAAGCTTGAAAAACGTTAGAGAAATTCCCCTGTTGACTAAGAATCAATTCGCTGTAGTCCCAAGAGCTGGCCTCTGGACATCCCCTTTGAACTCTTTTTTTTTCCTTCAAAGGGATTCATGCAAGGAACTGTGATTCACTGAATATTCTTTCCTAAAAAGAAAGCACCTCCATGGACAACTTGGAAATTTCCAGTACTAATATAACAACCTTATTATAATTTTTTCACTATTGTTAGTCATTTCTAATGAGGAACCCATGGAAAATGTGAACACTCTATGAGGTATGACTTGAGAATCCGTTGGTCTCAAGCAATCCTGACCTTGTATAAAAAAAAAAAAAAGAGCCTTCACCAAACGATATGAAGTCTTCAAGAGAGATTAATATTTGTGACACAATATTGGGATTATAATGCTAATTACTTGGAATAACAATATTATAAAAACAATAATTTACAATGTTCATAATAGGGGAAGGAAGGTAGCCTTTTGGAACTACAAATATTATTTCCAATTATGCCAACTCCATCTTGACATAAATATCTTTCATTTCTATGAGATACCAAGGTAGTGTTAAAAAAAAAACAGAGCTAGATGGTAGTTAAAGCAATAAAAACGGATTTCATTCAGGAGTATTGCAAGAGGAGAAAAGAGATCTCAGTATAGGTCTGGGCTCAGTTCTGAACACAGCTTGGGCACTTGGGAATTTATAGCCAAGCGGCGGGGTAAGGGTCAGTGGATGAAATTACTAAGAGGAAATATCAGGGGTAAGGGAGTATTCTGGCCAAACCGACACAACAGGATTCCTGCTGAAGACTGGCCAGGTGATCAGACATCACCTGGGGAAGATGGAGGATGAGGAAACCAGTTAGACATTGAGAGCGATTGGACACGGAGCACAGCATGGGGCAGTCTTGCTAAACTAACCTAGTATGAATCTTGCTAAAACTGGATTTTTCAAGAAAGTGGGCCTAACAGAAGGCTTAGAAGCCCGACTAAAGTTTGACCAGGCGAAGAATCTTTGCCCTTAGAATCTCCATTCCTGAGGAGATTTTCTGTACCAAGAAATTTAGCTAAAATGACAGATGGCATGTCCCCACCTTTTAAGAACATTTCCCTGAGATTTCCCCCATCACTTCCTTGTTACACATTAACAGCAATTGGAAAAAACACTCCTGTACAAAAACTATGACTCAACTGTCAAAAATAGGAGGGCACAGAAGACAGGGTGAGAGGAAGCAGATGACTTTCTGGACGCAATCCTGATTGAAAGCCGTATTTTAGGTTTCCATCAAAATCATGACCTGAGATGAGAGCCAAGGAGAACTGTGGATGTACAGAGGCAGATGGCAGACTGAGGAAGGACCTGCATCTGAGGATCGCCTGAGGGCTCAGAGTTACTGCGTTATTGGTTAAGTCCATTAAGGGGGCTCTGAATCACCCTCCGGCGATAGGTTGAGGTGGCTTCTGACAGATCTAGCAGTTTATGGTTGCCAGGTGCTGTTTCACTAAGATCACAGAGGTTTTCATTAACATCTGAGTGGCTGAGATCCAGTCTCTGTGCCTACTTTTCATAACACAGTTACTCACTTATGAAGGAGATGCCGCTGCTTCCTCAGTCTGCTCGTGTCTTCCATTTTCACGTGGTCAGTGACAGCGCTACAGCCCCCACCATCCACAGAAAACGCTGACAAGCTTTCTGTACAAGTGCACGTCCATCATCGATCTTGAGCCACAGAAATATCTCCATTTTTAATTAAACATGAACTTTTTTAGCCTATTGCTGCCGAAAAGGTTTTGGTGCAAAATTTAAAAAATAAATAAACAAGGGATTGTGCATTTATATTACACGATAAATAAAAAAGTGAAACACTCTTGCAGAAGCATATGGACACGTTCTTCAGCAGGAGCACTCAGTTTCTATTTCCTGGCCACGCTTTACATACAATGAACTTCCCATTGTCCACGTTCCCCAATGACCCCACCCATGTGAGGTTTTGCAGCTCTTTTCACATCACACTCATGACACAGACTACAGCAGGGCACAAACGGCTGGTGTAAAAAGACACTAGCTGTGAAAAAAAGCTTCAAGTGCTTCTATGGATATCCCCACACCAGAGGAATTTAGCTGTCTCTAGCTCCTGTGGCTGTCCCATTAGCTCTGAAAAGATGCAGGAAAATGAGAGATGAGTTATCACTCAGTGCTTTTCAGATTTAACCATGTGTGAAGGAAGAACTCTCTTCCCTGCCAACTGATTCACAAGCTATTAGATAAGATCACAACACAAGCTGGAAATACACATAGAAAGGTCACAGAGTCCACTTTATTGTATTTTAATGCAGTGATTCATGAGAGTACTTCATGAAAGCATGAAAAATCTGGGTCAGGACAAATGCTAAACCAGAAAAGATGACTGGACATAAACATGAATATGAAGCATAAGCCAGAGCTATTTACGTAAACCAGTAACGAGTGTGGAAAAAATATCAAAGAATGAATACTGGCATGAAATCACAAGTGAAGTAATAGGAAAGCAGGCAATTCATACTCTAATTTTACTTTTTTTTTTCCTATTTCTTTATAATACACTTTATATTTGAGAGCAATTTTAGGTTCAGAGCAACAGGCAGAAGATGATACAGGAATTTCCCATGTACCCCCTTGCCCTACATGTGCATAGCCTCCCCTATTATCAACATCCCCCACCAGACGGTACATTTGTTACAACTGATGAACCTACATTGATACATCCGGATCACCCAGAGTCCTTAGTTTACATTATGGTTCACTCTCGGTGTCGTACATTCTATGGGTCTGAACAAATGTGTAATGACGTGCAACCACACAGAGTGATTCACTGCTCTAAAAATCCCCTGGGCTCTGCCTCTTCATACCTCCATTCCTCATTAGCCTCTGGCAACTACTGCCCTTTTCACTGTCTCCATAGTTTTGCTTTTTCCAGAATGTTATACAGGTGGACTCAAACAGTATATAGCCTTTTCAGGTTGGTTTCTTTCACTTACTGCATTTAAGGTTCCCCTGTGTTTCTTCATGGCTTGATAGCACATTTCTTTTTAGGGCTGCATAATATTCCATGCCTGGACGTATCACAGTTTAATTTTACTTTGTAAAATATTTTCTCTTTAAAAAAATTAAGATATTTCAAATATATATAGAAAATTTTGAATTACAGCACTCATATATTCACTATCCCAATTTAATCAATGTTAACTTTTTTCTATTTATATGAGAAACTTTTAAAAGAAAATAATTGAGTACAAAACATTTACTTTCCTCTATCTGAGAAAGAAATAATGACACTACAGCTTCTGTGTGCTCTGTCACCATGAAAAATACTGTGTAACAAACTACCCCAAATCTCAGTGGCTGAAAACTACAATCTTTTATTCTCATAGACCTGAGGAAGTGCTGAGGATTCGGCAAATGCAGGCTGGGCTCTGCTGAGTGAACCCATTCAGATGTGTGAGAGTTAGGGGGACAGCTGAGGAGGGCTGGGCTTAGCTGGGGCCCCCTGGCTCTCCTCCGTGTGTCTCCCCATGGACTGGCCACTAGCCTAGATGAGCCCTTTCCCTCACTGTGCAGGGGCAAAGGACAGCAAACAGAAATGCCACAGCCTCTTGAGGCCCAGGCCAGGAACTGTGATACCATCATCTCCACCACATACTTACGGTCAAAACAAGACACATGGCCAAATCCAAAGTTAAGAGGGGGAAAGTGCAGCTCACACATAATGGGAGGGCACTGTTGGCCACAGTTACAGGTCAAGTGGGCTGTGGCTACCAAAGGGTGAAAAACTGGGGCCAAAAATACAGTCCATCTCAGCTCTCATCCATGATTTCACACTCTATCGTTTATGTCTAGATCCATAAACATCGAATTAGTCGTTTGAGTATTTTCAAATTTTAAAATTTACAGTAAAGTGATACAATAATTTATTTAACCTAGTACATTTTGCCTCTTGTAATCATTTTGTTTGTAAGGATTATCCATGCTCATCAATAAATTTAGATTTTTTAATTTTTTACTACTGAATTGTTTCCATTATATAAATATTTATAATTTATTTATGTATCCTCCTACTGACAAACATGTCAGTTGTTTCCAATTTTATGTTATCACAAAATTAATGTAATAAAAGTCTTGCATACGTCCTTTCATGCAAAAGTATGATGACTCCCTTATAATGTATCTAAAACATCTGAATTGTAAGGTAAGTGCTCCTTTTACAACCAAGATCAGTGTGTCCAACAGAAATATAATGTGATCCACACACACAATTTTAAATTTCCTAGTTCCCATATTTTAAAAAATTGAAAAGAAACAACATCAGTAATATATTTTATTTAATATTATTTAATAACATATTTTACTTAATACAATATACACAAAATATTGTTTCAAAATGTAGCTCATAAAACTTATCAATAATATATCTAACATTCTGTTTTGGTACTCCTTCTTTGAAATCCCATGTGTAGGTCATCCTTCGAGGTCAGCTCAGCGCAGCTTACCACATTTCCAGCACTCGACAGCCACATGTGGCTAGTGGCTACTCTCTGGCTCAGTGTGGTTCTAAATGTCACTGAATTACTTGCCCAAGTACTGGTACCAATATAGGAGACTTCCAATTACTGTATATCCTTATCAACAATTGTTAGCAATAAATATTTTCCATTTTTTGCCCGTCTGAAGTTTAAGCAGGAAAAAGATGTCAGTGGAAAACTGGAGAAATCTGATTTAGAAGTCTGTAGGTTAGTTAGTCTTGTGCCAAAGTTAATTTTCTAGTTTTACTAATTGTAAATTTGGTTACATAAGAAGTTAAAATTCAGGGACATGGGTAAAAATTTCATATGAACTCTGTACTATGTTTCCAAGTCTTCTTTAAGTCAAAAATTATATTGAAATAGAAAGTTTTTAAAAACCACTCCTTAATTGAACTTGGATTTCCTTTTTTCCTACAGGTCACCAGGTATAACCACTTCAACAGGCCTTCCAAAGTCTGGACGTGCGAATTGGAGGCATTTTTTATTTAACTACAATGGGAGATGAAAGAGGTTAAGATCTCACTCTCAGTCTGCTCTGTAACGAAGATCGGCCACACCTTCTGGTGTCAGTGAACCCCGGAGGCAAGGCCAGAGAGGACGGAAGCAGCCTCTGGGGACTGCACTTGGTGCCTCTGTTGTGAGTCCTCACCTTTTCGGTCTCATGCCACTTTCCTGTACTCCTCTAAAAACGCTGGGCTTAGTCTGCCTTGCGTTAAACATAACTGAGCAATTAGCACAGAGCGCTTTCTCTCTATTGGGTTAAATAAAAAACCACTGTATTCCTTTGAATAGCGTGCAGGTCATGCTAATGAAATGTCTTAACCTGAATAGATGATGATGGTAACATTCCAACCCTTAACATAAGTTAGAGGTTGAAATACCATGCTTCCTTTCACTCGTACTTATCTGTAACCATAAGTGGTGTCTTTTTCCCCACAGTATTCCTCAGAAGTCTTCAAAACTGCCTTCCACTGACTAAAGGTTTTAACCAAGAAGAAGAAGAAAAAACAAATAAGTAAAAAGCTCCTAGCCCGTGGCCAGATGCTGCCCTACTTAAAGTTATTTAGAAATTGTGACCTCCTGTGAGCCCGCGGAAGGCAGCTGTGCGGACGAGGCGAGGGTGTTTGGTGAGGAAGTCGTGGTTTTTCTCGAGCTCTCTGGGCACAGATGCCCATGTCTGTGCCGCTTTCAGATCTGAGATTCTCCAGAAAGTTCCCTTCTGCATCCTCCAGCCTTTAAACCCTACTTACAGTTCCTGTGATGAGTGAGCCTCCTCTGCTTAACAAAATACGCAATAAGCACTCCCTTGACTAGTAAATAGCCAAGCAAACCCCCCTTTTAACCATTTTTTTAAAAACTGAAGCATCGTCAGTGTACAATGTTGTGTCAGTTTCTGGTGGACAGCATAATGCTTCAGTCATCCACATACATGCATAGAGTCCTTTTCATATTCTTTTTCATTATAGCAAGTTCCCTTTTAAGATGAGCTTTGAAGGTCTGAAAACTGCAGGCTGTTCAGAGTAAGCATCAGGGAGGGGCTGGGGTAGCTCAGGCAGCGACAGTCCTGAGCTGAAGCACCTTCCCCTTAATTATCACAGGAACCGTCAAAACACACCAGGAATAAGTGTTTTGCCTGTGACGCTACCCAAGAGATCCATGAAGGCAGCACAGTGGAGGGAGCTGGGAAGGTCCATCCAGAGAGAGACGATGGGGCATCCCCCGCCATCAGTTCCATCTAACTCATGATTGTACTTGTGACTTACATTGGATTTTTCTGCCAGAATTCTCAAGATTAAGGTTTCCAGTCGCATTTCCTCCCCGGCGAAAGATGTAATTCCCAGCATTCACTCACACAGGGTGTCTGTCTGCAGTCACAGTTTTCCTTTCGGGAGCTGCCTGAGTCCTGCTTGAGGCATCCGACTGGGGCCTTCAGCCACGGCGTCCACCCTGAAGCCCTCACTGAGTAAAGGGTGTCCAAGTGGAGGTGACAGAGCAAGGCTCTCTTTTGGTTGATGCCACCCAGGACTGACTGTGGCCACTAGCTTTCACACCAGCATTTCTCAAAGCTTCGGAGCCACTTTTTCAGTCTGAAATAGAACCCCCTACATTGGCACCACCCTGGAAGAGAAGTTAGCCAACTGTTAGCTGGAACACTTCCCTCATATCAGTTGTCATGGGGGAAGTTCCAAAGTGAGACTGAAATTGAGAAGGAGAATGGACCTTTGAAGACAGGGCAGTGGGTTCTCATACACCCAGGTCTGAAGTTGATCACCGGGGAATCTGATCTCAGTTTATGGGATGGGAAGGTCCGGGGTAGGACACCAGAGTAATCCATCACCACTTCTCTCCCAGGGTGTTCTTGGCTGAATCAAAGTCAAGGCTTTGCAAAGGACCCAGGGTTCATGCTTCAAACAGTTATGGGAAGTGCCCTGGAGAGATTTTGTTTTGGTTCTGTTTTGTACGTGTTTATGATCATAGCAGCAAGCAGTCACCCCTGGAGGTGCCGTTTTAGATAAGAGGCTGTTCCAGGCACTGACTGCTGTCACATCTCTGTCACCCTCAGTTAGGGATGTGACTCAGGGCAGACATGCCTGTGGCTCTATTCCTCTGAGTAATAAATCATGTGAAAAAGTAATTCCATTGTGGGGATACTTGCTAACTCTAACCATCAATTTGTTGAAACTTCCGCACCAATTAAATTCTAGTACTTATAAAACTGACATGTCTTAGAGTGGATACTCTGTGGTCAACGGAGTCATA
Source organism: Camelus bactrianus (assembly GCF_048773025.1). NCBI lineage: Eukaryota > Metazoa > Chordata > Mammalia > Artiodactyla > Camelidae > Camelus > Camelus bactrianus. Next base: position 6,518,262 of record NC_133561.1, on the reverse strand, counting down.
GGCTCTGGGTGTGTGTCCTTGCTCTGCCCTGCTCAATGAACCAGGGAAAGAAAATACGGTGGCATGGACAGCCCTGGAGTATCCAATCAGACACCCAGCACCAAGAACTCCAGCCCTAAATTGTACTAACTATGCTAACACTCACTTGCTACCTAACCTCTCACAGCAGTGACTGCGTGTCTATCAAACAGAGATGAAACTGTCCTTTTTTCCTGGGTCCCTATGAGGTCTGATGAATGCACAGAGTGAGTTCTCAATATATATATTTCTTATTCCATGTGTGATCTTAAGCAGGTTTAAAAAAAAATCTCTGAGCCTAGATGTTCCACTGTAAAAACTAAGAAAAATATCTATCTCATTGTATTGTAGTAAAGATGAACTGATATATGTGGGGGAAAATGGTGCATAAGTTCTAAAAATCTATGAGGCAATTCCTACATTTGTAACCCAGTGTGCCCTTCTAGTAAAGATCTTTTGAGATTCTTCAGGAGAAGTGTGATATATCAGAAGTGAAGGGACTTATCTTAAAATGTTTCTTGAGTCATAAGTAAGAAGAGGAACATGAGAAAGCATGTAGACATTCAGATGCATGTGTCTACATGTCAGCGTTAAGGTGAGTCTAAGAGCACGTGACTGCACGAGCAAAGACGCTTGAGAACTTGACTGAACGTGGATATTCTCCCATCACAGTATTGTAAGTATATCACGTGACAAATAATCAACCACTGATTCCTGGAAATGGCCACGTTAATATGAACTAGTGTGCAGGGCATCCTGCACAGCTATTGTATATCTTTCTCATCTTTTTTTCAACCTGTTTCCTGCACTGCAAAGAAACTGACACAGGATGCTTGTGAAACGAGATTTAAATTTTCAGTCCAGATGTGTTACAGCTGAGCAACAGAAAGCCCCTAGATTTCACAGAACTCAATTCTAATGTTTTTCTAATGGAAACCCCCATGGTTTGCAGGGTTCTCATAAAGCACCTTGGAATCATATTATTAAAGTCGATCTCACACTTCTTTCTGAGCTTGCTGCCATCAAAACGTCTTCTCATATTTTCAGGTCAGCACAAAACGTTGTCCTACTAAGTGATCTTGAAACATTAGCATGAAGAACTCTGCACAGAATTTCCCTACACTAAAAGTCACAAAATACACTCAAAGTCATTATGCAATAGATGAATTTGAAACCCAAAACAAGAGGGATTTTTTTCATATTAAGTATCTTTTTTTAAACAACTTCATTGTGGTATAATTTCTGTGCAATAAACTACACATATTTCAGACATACAATTTGATGAGTTTTGATAGCTGTGTACACCTATGAAACCACCACCACCACAATCAGGATCCCTAACAATTCCATCACTCCCCAGGAGGTGCAGATATCAAACTCCCAGTTTATCCCCTCCCACCCCCTTTACCCTCTAGGAATCATAAATGTGTTCTCTGTGTCTGTGAGTTGTAGCAAGAGGGATTCTTGATGAGGGATGTCCAGCGAGGAAGGCAGCCCACAAGCCATGTCCTAAAAATCCCATAAGATGGTACATTGTTATTCTAATTTTGAACTGAAAGAGCTCAAGCTTCTAAATCAGACTTGAAAATTACATAAAGGCCCTAACCCCTCACACACTGATGAAAATTTCCATGAGGAGACCTGCGGGGACACAGTGGTCCCTTGCAGCTCCGGAAGATAAGTGGCCAGAAAAGAGCTTCAGTGATGAGCTGAGGGCTCCACACATGGGAGATAATCCCCAAAGCAGATTCCAACTTGGGAAAGACACAGATGCATAAAAGAAGCTACAAGGTGGCCCTCAGGACTACACAGGATGGGAAAACCCTTATCTGCGTGGGAAAGACGTTCTCTTCACGGAGCTGAGAGTCTTCGGGGCTCACTGCACTCACACACTGAAGGGAACTGGTACCTCCGAGTCCTGTCAGCTTTCATCACACAAAGCACCGATTTTGAGAATCAGCTTAAAACCATGGATCAAGCAGGGACTCTGAAGTCAGACTTTAGCTCTATTCCAAGTTTTGACACATCAATTCGAAAATTAATCTCTTTGAAACTCAGTTGTTTATTAAATGGGGATAATGACATTTGTCTCAAAGGATAATGTCAAAGGTTGGATTAAGTCATCTAAAATACCAGAGATGATTTTACAGCTGTTGTCTCACTTTATTATTAGCTATCATTATTAATTCCACAATGAGCATAAAATTACTTCTATACCAAATCGGAAGGGAAAAAATTGGCCTGTGTGGGCTAGGGTACTATTTCCTTTGAATCACGGGAGTACATAACAAATAAAAAATTGACATAGAGAGTCGCACCAGCAAGGAGGGAGCATGAAGTCTCCTGACAATCAGCCTCTTCCAGATCTTTTTACTTCCCTGAGTTTATCCCTTTCCAGACACAACAGAGCAGGATCCGCTACGTGAAATCAGTCTTGGATGCAATTTTCATTTTCAGATGCCTGTACTGTAGCAAGGTGTCTTTTTACTGGTCAAACTATTGCAAATATAATGTGCTATTTCCTGCAGTGAGAAGAAGGGGAAACTGGTGCATGTTATTTTATGAATGAATTTCTAGAACTACCTGTGACACATCCAAACCTGAGAGTTACCATTTGAATTAAGTACGCCAACAAAGCAAGTGACACTTCCTTAACCGGTGAACAGGGTTCTGAATGATGGAAAGTGTGGTCTAGTGGTCAGGACAAGTGGCTGGAAGTCATGCTCCCAGGAGGTGTCCCTGCCTCTGACAGTGACACGCTGGTTGACGTCAGACTAGTCATTTGACAGGTGTGAGCCAATGTGATCATTTACACTACTTCTTTTAAACCTCAAATGCCACCACACCGGAGACAAAGTCCAACACTTCAACTCCGAAAACTATAAATCCAGGTCACTTGATAATCAGTGTGATTCTATTCTATATAATCTGTATATGTATTATATTATATTTATCAGTAAGGGTAGCAGGATCAGCACAACAGTTCTCTGAAGGTCAACATAGTAAGCAAATAAATGTATGAATGAAAAGTGAAATTTTGAAATGAATGAGTCGTTATCAACATGTCATGTCGTAGCAGGACGGAGCCAGGACCAGGTACTACTGATATCCACATAAAAATGACACAAAAACTACAGTCGCTGGGTTTAAGGATGTCACCAAGCTGGGGATTTCTTTCCTCAAAGACTTACCATTCTCGGGCTCTCGGGACATCAGACAGCGAAGAGCAGCGATCCCTGCGAGACGGGAAACCCGGTGCCTTGTGACTGCAGAGCTGACTGTCGGGAGCAGACATCCCAGCTGCGCTGAGGCGGCGGCACTGGGAGTTCAGGGAGAACAAAGTGACTAGAGTCAGCAGGAAAAAAAAGGAAAAGAAAAAGAAAAAACCCAGCCATAGGGAAATGACTCTGCCCAGGGACCCGCTGCAGTGTTAGCTGAATGCTGGTTAGTGCTTATCTGTGATGAAACCACCAGAAGCCAAGAAAGGACCAGTTAAGAGGATAAGAAGGAACAACACTCAGATCACACAGGGACCGAATTTGTCCCAAAAGCCAGGGCAGAAGACCTAAAATTCAAGGAGCCTTAGGTAGAGTACTGCAGAGGGTCTTGCCTCAGAAGCAGGAAAAAATCAACCTGTGACAAATCGTCGCTTTGATCCCATATAACAAAGCCTGACCTGGAAAAATCAAAATGTTTTCAAATAATGTAACCATGTCTAAGAATATTTATAAGAATGAAAAAATATCTAGCACCCAAAAAGGTAAAATCATAACTCCTGCCATCTAATCAGAAATTACCAGGCGTGCAAAGAAGCCTGGAAAATGTGACCTGTCATGGTGATGAAAATCAATCAGCTGGAACTTCTCCAGAAATGACACAGATAACACATCTAGTACACGAGAGCATCAAAACAGTCGTTAAAACTGTATCCCATACATTCAAGAAGTTAGAAGATTGAAGATGTTAAGAAAAGACACAATAGCCAAGACATGGGAACAACCTAAATGTCCATCGACAGATGACTGGATAAAGAAGTTGTGGTATATTCATACAATGGAATACCACTTGGCCATAAAAAGAATAAGATAATGCCATTTGTAGCAACATGGATGGACCTGGAGATCGTCATTCTAAGTGAAGTAAGCCAGAAAGAGAAAGAAAAATACCATATGATATCACTCATGTGTGGAATCTTAAAAAAAAAAAAAAAGACACAAATGAACTCATCTACAAAACAGAAACAGACTCACAGACATGGAAAACAAACTTGTGGTTACCAGTGGGGAAAAGAGGTGGGAAGGGATAAACTGGGAGTTCGAGATTTGCAGATATTTACTACTACATATAAAATAGATAAACAACAAGTTTATACTCTATAGTACAGGGGACAATATTCAAAATCTTGTGGTAACCTATAATGAGTAAGAATATGAAAACGAATATATGTATGTGTACGTATGACTGAAACATTATGCTGGACACCAGAAATTGATACAACATTATAAACTGACTACACTTCAATTAAAAAAAAGACACCAACTAAACTTTCAGAGATAGAAACGACAACATCCAAAACGAAAAATGCACTGGATGGGACAGTGTCGTATTACATGAAGACTAAACTGCAGAGGAGAAAATAAGGTGTGTGCGTGTGTACGTTTGTGTGTGTGTGTGTCTGAGTCCCATTTACTGCAATTCCTGAAAAGAACATTACAGGCAGCGCCTCAAGATATAAAACCTTAGGGCTTTATAGAGCAACAGAGAGGCCTTAATAGGAATATATAATGTCCTAACTCTGAGACCAAAAAGAAAAAAAAAAAAAGAGGGCAAAATCACTTTAGATGGGAGACTCTGATTTCCTTCTTCAGAAGCACGAATGGTGGGCGTTTCTTTTCCTTCACAAGGGGAAGGCACAGAAACGAAAGCAAAGCTGAGGGGCTGGGGAGGGTCTCCGGTGGGTCGAGGCCTGCAGGGGGCCCCCAGCCAAGTGAAGGCAGATGGTTTCTCAGGGGGGAGCTGGCCTGGGCTCAGAGCACGGGAACGGGCAGGGCCTGAGCAGGGGGTGGGAAGGATACTGGGTGTGCCGTTCAGTCCTCAGGAGCCTCCATTCCCATATCTAAAATGGAAGTAATAATACAGACCTCGTACACTGCTTTAAAGATTAAGTGATATCACTTTCCTCATCAGACTGCTCAACAGGACCTGCTTCCTCGGGAGCTGAGGGTGGGGCTGGGTGCGTAGGTAGAAGTGAGTTGAGATGCCCAGACGTACCAGCTTGGCTCCTTAAGCTCAGCGCGATGCTCAGGTTGACTTTTCTATAATCATTGCTTGTCTCCTTGTCTTTTCACATGTGTTTCATGTCAGCTTAACAAGCTTATTCTTTTCCCATCTTTAAAGACTCCACAAGTGGTCTCCACAAGTAGCTGTGAGCAGTGCCTCTTGCAAAATCACATCAGGACAGGAAAGGCACCGTGGCCGAGGAGAGCTGTCAAACAGCAGCGCCCGCACGTGCTTCTTCCTGAGGCTCCAGAGAAAAGCCCCTTCCGTTTGGAATCCCAGTACATCTCCGGAATTTCACTCTCGAAGAGCTCAGAATACGGCCTCTGCGTAGGATGTAACAGGCAGTGGTAATAGGGCTCCTGCGGCAACAGCTAGGAAAATAAGAACAAGAGAACACCAAAACATCTCTTTTTTCAGTGTTGTACTAATTAAGTGTTTAACTTCTCCCTCACCCCAAGTTTTATGGAAAAATAATTGGTAGGTAACAGTACATTAGTTCTATGTGTGCATTGTAGTGATTCAATATATGTATATATTGCGAACGGATCACAATAAGCTTAGTAATAGCCATCACCTCCCATAGTTAACAAGCTTTTTTCTCATGATGAGAACTTTTAAGATCTACTCTCTTAGCAACTTCAAACTACACAGCACAGTACCGTTAACTACAGTCCCCACGCTGCACATTACGTCCCCAGGACTTGTTTATCTCGTAACTGGGAGTTTGTACCTTTGACCTCCTTCACCCATTTCCTCCACACTCCACTCCCCCTCCACCTCTGTCAACCACCAATTTGTCCTCTGTATCTATGAGTTCATTTTTTTTAGTTTCCATTTATGAGATCATACAGCATTTGTCTTTCTCTGTCTGACTTATTTCACTTAGCACAACGTCCCCAAGGTTCAAGCATGCTATCGCAAACTGCAGGGTCTTCTTTTTTATGGCTGAATGTTACTTCACTATCTATAGATAGATATATAATATCTTCTTTCTCTAGTCATCCATCAGCGGACACTTAGATTGTTCCCATGTCTTGGCTACTATAAATAACGCTACTGTGAACATGGGGGTGCAAATATCTTTCCAAGATAGTAATCTCAAAAAAATCTTATTTTTAAAGATAACCAATTGTTAGAGAAGCAAAGAGGACTAGATTAATTAAAAGTCAGAGAGGGAAGAGCCCTTCCTAGGTGGGCTGAGATCACAGTCATTTTCTTTGCCACAGCCGGGCGCAGGTGGAGGGGAGGGTTTTGGACCACGCAGAGAAAACGCCACAGTGAAGACAACAGCAGAGTTTTCAATGGCCACACGGGCTGACATAATGGATTAGAATCCACTGGAGTCCCAAAAGCACAGCCAGTTTTCCACACAGGACATCCGCTTTGTGCTTCTGCTGCCCAGGGGGTTGGTTGCCTCACCTTGAAAAGCTGAATGAAATCTCCAACACTTCACTGTTTTAAGTTGCCCCCACGGCTTTGTGAAAAGAAGTCTGCAGTGCACAGCTGCTGATGAAAACAATCAGAAAAATACGGGGAGGGGCGGAGCTTTTCATTGCCTCACATCCACCTAGAGCAGGAGCTCCCCCCGGAAAGGCTGGAGCCCGTCTCCCATCACCACTCCCACACGTCCCCGATCACCTGGGACTGATGCTCCGACCAGCAGGAGCTGGACAAGGAAAGAAGCGGGAAGTAGTTGGAGATACCCTGACTGTCTTCTGTTTCATTGCTGGGTATCACACAATATCTCTTAAAGATATTGTCAAGTTATAGTGGTAAAAGTCTTTGAAAGTATTAAGGGACAATCCAGGAAAATATCACTTCCAAAACTGTACTGAAGAGGGGAAGGAGAGATGTAGGGAAAGGAAAATATACTATGGGGATGATAATTCATAGGCAGTAACAGACACCACTGAAACAGTGAAGGGTGAGGCATATAATCTGACGTCATAGTTACAAAGATAACCACTAGGACAAAAAGGCAACCCTCCAAATTAATCAGGAGGAATACAAACACAAACTAAAACAATAGCAAAAAATAACACTGTGTATTTTTAAATGATGAGAATACAAGACATTGATTGACTGGGACATTGTGCTGTACACCAGAAACTGATGCACTGTAACTGACTATATTTCAATTTAAAAAATGGTAAGAATAGAAAGCCTAACATAATGAACGTGGTGAGATAAGCAAGTCTGACCATTTTCTTCTCACGTTCAAGAGATCTGAGATCTGCTGACTAGGCAGGCCCTGTGGCTCTGTGATGGCAGCAGAGCCTCAAGTCCCTCCATATTTCTGCTCAGCCATCCTCAGCCTCTGGCTTTCATCCTTTGAAGTCTCACAGTAGCAAGATGGCAGGAAGGAAAGGGGCAAAGACATATGCCCGTTGAGTCTGGCCTTTCTCAAAGTGCCTGGAACGGTAACTGGCACCTCATAAGCACTGTTTGTTGAGTGAATACACATTTCATAACGCTGCTGACACTGAATCAGGTGCCACATTATATCTGCCTCCAGAACACCCTGTGCCAAACCCTATCTCATACGCTCAACGCGGGTTTTGAAATTTCCCATCCATTTGTCTCTCTCCAGGATGAGATCCGCCCCTAGATTCCCTAATGCTTACCAGACCAACCAGCATGCGGCAAGCACTCAATAAATATTTGTTGAATAGTTGAAGAAATGAGTGTAAGGCTCAGCCCTTAACCCCTTATTCAACAAGCTCTTTTTGGTTCCAGGCATTGTTCTGGACATTTGAGCAACACAGACTCCTGATTCATTACAATCAAGTTAAAAAAAAAAAAAGTCTGTTTAGAAGACATTTGCTTTGCTTGAGGATTATGACTAAAAGACGACTGACTCGATGGGAGCTTGGGAGACAGAGCCCTAAGGAGCCCTAAGCTTTCAACTGACCAAGGGCTTGTTCTGTTCTTTCTTCTAATTTCACAATGACAGACAGTTCATAAAGGTAAAGGTTTCACAGTGAAATCAGGTAGCCACAGTCCATCCACACATCCAGAGGCCAAAAAGGTTAGGGAAGAAAAAAGAGGAGAGGGGTGCAGAAGGGAGAAAATGGAAGAGAAGAATTTTGGGGTACAAAATACAAGGATCTGAGCAAAAAAGGCAAATTAAAGAGGGGAGAAAAGGGGACTGAACAGTGTTTCTGAGAAAGAATAAACAAATATGGATAACGGCCTGCTTACTCCGTAATATTTGGTACAGTTTAATCATTGGTTAATATCAAATTGTTGCTACTGAGTTAGGCTGTGCTTAAAATAGACTTTAATTTGACATAACCATGGGGACTTTAAGTCTTCTGTGATCACAGACACCCTCAGCATCCTCCTTCTGCTGTCAGATGACACTGGTTTTGGAGACATCCAGACCTTCTTCCTGTGGACTGACTGGTGTGTGATTTGATAGTTGGGTATGGTTTCTACCAGGAAAAAAAGAAACGACCTCAACATGTTCAGCCTCTTTCATCCTGAGCTCTGAAGCGACACACTGTGTAGAACAACTTTGCTCATGAAAAGAGAAGTGAAACGGAGACATTCTCCCTGGTACTCCTGGGGCTGCTCCACTGACTCTATAGCTGTCCCAGATCAGGCGGATTCTGCATAAAGGGGGACATTTTCATGTGCACGTCCTCTCAGGAGCTTTTCACTGTCTATGCAAGGCGAGCGATGATTCACTGGAAGATGAGAAGGACAAAGTACAAATGCAAACGTCTGCAAGGCACTTGTTGTAAAGACTGTGGCAAACATCGCATGACATCACTTACACGTGGAATCTTAAAAATGACACAAGTGAACTCATTTACAAAATAGAAAGAGACTCACAGACATAGAAAACAAACTTATGGTTACCAGAGGAGGAAGAGGGGAGGGAGGGATAAATTGGGAGTTTGGGATTGGCTGATACAACCCACTATGTAAAGAACAGATACCAACAAGGTCCTAGTGTATAGCCCAGGGAACTATCTTCAATGGCTTGTAGTAACCTGAAATGGAAAATAATATGAGAAAGTGTGTGTGTGTGTGTGTTTGTGTGTGTGTATAAAACTGAATCAGAAACTAATGCAACATTGTAAATCAAAAAAAATTAAAATTAAAAGAGAATTTGGGAATTTGACGCAACATTGTAAAACGACTATAACCCAATAAAAAAAAGTTAAAAAAAAAAAAAAAGAATGTGACTTCCAGGGTTGGATAGGACCATGTAATTCATGTTGCAACTCTAAAGAGGTTTTAATTTTCTCAGGAATCAACAGCTGCCCCATGGTGGGCAGTGAAGTCAGAAGAGGGGCAGATCAGTGCAGAGATAGTCATGGGCGTCACCCGCCCCACTATGACATTTCCAATCCTTATCCCATTCCAACCTAGTTTCCCGGGCTTCCTGCACACGTCCAACCTCTTGCTATAATTCAGTGCAGGCTTTACTAGTCACCTCGCTTTGTTTGCGTTGCCTGCCCACTCTTTCAGCGGGGGAAGCAAATCTACCTCAACCTCGCTCAGACAAAATGTGAGAAGAAAACCCCCAGGCTAGAAGAATGGAACAAACTCCCACACATACCAGGCTGCTCTTAACAGCTCTATGCACTGTCTTTGGTGTGTTGAGATCTCACTGTCTCAACAGAGAGCTTGGGCAAAACAGAATCACAAGAGGAAAAAGCCAAAGAGTCATCAACAAGACACCAAACCAAGATGAACTAGAACTTAAAACCTCACAATGGTAAAAATAAATAAATAAATAAATAAAAGACAAAAATTTCACAAAGTCAAAATGACCTGATATTCACAAGGAAAATGACAGAAGGGCAGGGCAGTTTGAAGGTTTCTATGTCCTGATCTTCCACATCGTCGGAGATAAATGGTCAAATAAGATTATGAGCTTGTTCTAACTTCCAGTTCCCACCAAATATATGGCCCTAGTTTCCTGCTTCCACAAATCCAGGCGAAAACAAGACAAGACACATAGGGGAAGAAAAGAGGGATGAGAAGAGACTGGGAGGAGGGCTATTTACACGTTGGGAGGCGGCCACCTTTGGAACTGCTGTATGCAGACTTCACGGTTGGCGGCAGCCGTGCTTACGCAATGAGGCGCTCCCCCCCCCCCCCCCCCCCCGATCCAAAGCAAATTCAAAACTCGCAACACACCAAGGCCTAGCTTAGGGTTAGCTGGCCTTCCAAGAGAGAGTTTGTTCAGCATTTCCTTTCACGACTCAAGGTACTCCTGGGATACTTCATTCATCTCTGTTTGCCTGAGTTACCTAACCCTCAAAATGGGGTTGCTGACACTTGGCAACCATGAAAATCCTGTTTTCCAACAGCAGACTCCCAACAGAAACTTGCCGCCACTCCTAATTCAAACTGAAATAACTTTGCGCTTTCCAGCCTCATTGTGGGCTGACTCAGAAACTGGAGCTGGCTAAGGTCTGCAGTTGGGAGTGATCCATATTTCCAGCTATGAGTATCAAAAAGCAGATGGCGAGAAAATTAGATTGGGGTTGGCCAGAAGAGTCTGTGATGTTTCCACATCGTTAACATCTGAACATGCATTTGTACGTGTCTAACATATTACTTTACAAAAATACACTAGCTGAGAGCAGAGGAGCCCCATGACAAATAAATACTGACAGAGCAAGGACCGGCGTGGAAGACAGGCCCACCCAGTGCGTGCAGAGCCGTGGGGCCAGGAGCCCTGACTCCGGAGCAGCTGGGCTGCCACATTCACAGTGTTTTGAGAAGTCGAGGTAAAGGGCTCGAACCTAGAAGTAAAAGTGGAACACATACTACCTATAAGGAATTCCATCTAAATGCTCATACTTTGGGGCCTAGCTCTGATCACTGTAGAATCTGGGAAGAAGCCAAAATCTCCCGACCCCACTGTCACAGCGGCAAACTGCTTAACCATCATCTCTCACTTCTACACACAGGAAACTGGCAAGAAGTTAGCTGATACAATCAAACTCACAAATCAGGCCAGAGTTAGAGCTTGGTATTGAGCCCACGGGTCTCTGAAATGCAGCAAGATTAGCCCGTCACTGAGCTTCAGTGGGCTCAAAACTTTTCATCTAAATAAAACAGGAAAAAAGGAAAAACAGGATAAAGAATCAAGCCTCTCTCTGGAGAGGGCGGAGCAGGCAGAGGACACGGTGGGACACCACAGACCACCTGCGCCCACAAGAACAGAAGACTCACAATAGCATGGTCACTACTGACTCAGAAGTGTTTACCTAAGTAGGAAGACCATAATTTATTTTAAGAGTAAGACATTTATTATGAAATAAATGTCCCATGGGTCTGAGACATCAATACCTAGTTTGAAAAAAAAGGTAAATAAACACAAAATCAAAACATTAGAAAGTATATGAAGAAAATGGCGTCAATACAGTCACACGGAGTCAGCGACGTGGTTTTGCAAAGGACAGAGCGTGTCGAGCAACCCTGATAGAACTTTTTAAGGAAAATTATATAATTAATAGAGAAAGGCAAAGGATGTAAGTCACTCCTGTTAACCATTTAGTAAAAGCAAAGGCAAATTATTGAAGTCATGTTTATCAGAAATTTGAAAAATTAAGTCATTTACTGAAGTTGTTCTCTGATAATTAAAATACACTTTCCTTTACAAATTGCCTCTCCTGACTGACCTTTGAACATCTTTGCTTTTGCAGTTACGGCCTGTGTTATGTAACAGAACATTCCAGTCCAACTGCAAGTAAAGTGCCAATGTTCTTATGGCACAGTTTTCCATTTATTCAGTACTGGCTCAATTCTATTTGCAAAGCATAGTCTGACAAAGCAAATAGAGTCTGACATGACTATTCTCCCTTGTGGCAATGATTATAAATTATAGGGTGATTATAAATCATAGGGTGCAGGAAGTATATCAGAGATAACATTAATCAAAGATTTCTTTAGGACTTTAAGAACAACTTGAAAGATGGGCCTTTAATAACTTTATCAGCAAGATGAGATCTAGGCTGGGTGAGGTTTATAGAATCACATGAGCCCAGTGCACTGAAGGTCCCACATTCGATTTTCTATAAACTCTTATATTACAGAAAGGAGGCGCTCAGTGTTTACTATAAGCAGATTAGAACTGGGTAAGAAAAAGAAACTAGATTTTTATCTCGATCAGTTTGCTTTTACTGAGATCATTGAATTTCCCCTAGTTGCAAAGATTCTCTCTTACTAAAGCCTATCTTCTGATTTCTTCATCTAGAAGATAAAATCATAAACAGTTCTAAAACATTTAATCCTTTCATAAATGGCATAAAGAAGGTATCAATGTCCCCACCCATGCTCTACCCAGACAAAGAGAAAAATCCTTCCAAATTCACCTTTGTTGAAGCTTTCCAGACAAATTCTTTGAAATGTAGCTGAAACACTGTCAAAGGCTAGGGGGTGCAGGAGCCAAAAAAGACCAGGCAGTCACCCCCTGTCTTAATTCCCTAACCACTGAGTGGCTGTGTGAACTGAACAAAGTCTCTCAGAGCCCCTGTGAACTCTGCAAAGCTCTGTGTCTTCACACTCACTCCGCCATGGTCTTTATGCACGTAGGGGTTGTCTACCTGCTAAAGACCAGTTTCTCCACTGCAGTGTTTTTGTGCTTTCCAAGGGATGTTGACCTCGAATGCAGAAGCAGGCAGGGAACACCGCGTGCTGACTTTGAGTTAACAGCAACAGCACTTTCCCTGGCCCGCACTTTCAGCGTTAATCTTTCCTCCGCACATTCCTCTCTGGCGTCTCTTCACTTTGATTACTTGCTTAAGTACCTGTCTACCCAGACTATACTTTGACCTCCTTTGGATGGAGATGCACTCTTCTATTTGCAGTTCTTAGGACTGCAGTTCAAGTTTGTTAAGTCAAGACATTTTGTTTCAATGGATCAAAATTTCTGTTCATGTCATTGACTCTTACCATATAGATATAACTCTGCTTTTAAAATATAACTTCATACTTATTTTTGTCCTCTTCCCTATAATTCCTAATGTCCACAATAAAACATCAGCAAAATTATGAAGGCTCAACATCAGTTTAATCGATATCAAGGTTGAAAAAGTCACTCGGCAAAGCATTCCCTACTAAAATCAGGCAGTTGGAATGAGTGGAAACAAAATGCAAAATCACCTGAGCAAAGATTAAAATTTACCCTGTTGAAATTGATAGCCATAATCTGCAATGCTTCATTGAACTGATCTCCTGACATTTTAAAATATAACACTGGAATTTTTAGGTCAGGGAAACTTCTTATGACACTATAATGGTAGATATATATATCATTATACATTAGTCAAAAACCCAAATAATTTACAACACCAAAACTGAAGGACTCTGAGTGATAGTGAATGTGTCAGTGCAGGTTCATCACTGATTATGTAACAAGCACACCACACCGATGTGGGCTGGCGATGGTGAGGAAGGCTGTGGGGGGTGGCGGGAGTCTGTGGGAACTCTGTGCTTTCGGTTCAACTGTTTATGAGAGCCACTGTTTATTCTATTGACTTTTGTCAAATCATCTACAATTTCAACCCAAATTATTAACTCAGTGAAGACACTATTTGATCATGTGTCTTTTCTTAATGAATTTCACAAAAAGGGACCAGACAGTGACTCTGTGCGTGTGACTGACAGGCAATTTCAGTGCCCTGCCTTGGACTCGCCCGCGCTTGCGGATACAGCTTCTCCAGGTTTGCCCAGTTCTGACACACACAAGGTCTGCACGTGCTTCCAAGCAGCCTTTGAAAGAACAGCTACGTTACAGTGCCAGTGAGGAGGCTTCAACAGCCAACCATGATGCAGGAATCTCAGACAGACCCCCTCTATCAGGAGTTTAATTTACCACTTGGGCTGGGAAGCACCCAATTGTAATTGCTTGTGAATGCTTAAGCTTGAAAGTATACTGAGGTAGTAAGAGGTTGGAGGTTTAAGGAATTATTACTATGTAAGAGGCAAATATTTATTTCTGTCTCAGACCAGAGCTTTCTAACGTGTTGTCAGGAGAACATTATTTCTGCAAACTCTTTTTCCTACTGAGAGTTCAGTTCTCAAAAATGTTAGGACACATATGCCACATATTCCAACCTCCTTTTAGAGACTGAAAAATGTGCATTGACATAATAAAGGTTCTCAGAAGATCTGCATTGATCATTAACCCATTTCCCAAACTTAGGTAGCCCCAGGACATTTGCTGCTGCTGCTGCTGCTGTCACAGTCCCTGCAATGCTTATTAACATCCAAAGGAATTATTGTTGCAGAAACATGCTTTGGAAATTATCAGTGTATTTGGATAATAATGATAGTGGCCATTAAAAATAAGCTTTAATCATTTTCCCTGACATAACATATCCACAATTATTTAGAGGAATGAGAGTTTACTAAATAAACAAACGTAAACAATGCTGAAGATTGTAACAGAAAAGTAAATGTGGACTGAACCACAAGAAATACACAACAAATAACTTTACGTCATCAGTCTCTAAACCCCATTATTTTTGTTTGGGTAACTTCCAAAATGGCCAGCATATCTCTCTAGTTCTCTTTCTCAATGCATTATGTTATCTTTCGAACATCAAATGATGCTTGCTACATATAATGTGATATATGTGCATGACTGTGTAGTAAGTAAAATTTTAAGTGTAAATGTGATTCCTTCAAATACTTTTTATCATGACAATAGAACTAAGACAGGAAAAATAATACTTAATTCCCTTTTGTCAGCTTTATCTAATATCTTCAGGAGCCCCTCTAAGTAAAATGTTTGTCTTTTCAGGCATAAAAACCAAAGGAGGTTTAAACTAAACTGGACACTCAATAAATAAACCATACTCTATATACAAACTCTGTAAGAGCTTATATTGTATCAGCTCCTATATCATGATCAGTGATTAGTCATCCAATTCCCTGGGGTTTTATTTTAACCCTTAATCATAATTAAAGCTAGACTGTATCTCTCCAGAGATCCTGCTGAAATCTGGAAGATCACCTAAGAAGCACACTACTGCCTGTCCAATTATACTCTTATTTTACCAAGAGCAGTTTTTCTTTGGATATTGTGCAATTCTTTCATATCAGTATATTTACATATTAGGTCACAATTTTGTGTTAACTGTGCTTTTGCTTATAGTTCTGTTTTAAATTTTACTCTATTCTTACCCTAAGCAGTAATACACTAAAAAAATCCCAGTTTGATATATTAGTTATATTCCAAATACATATTAAAATCCAAGTACTGCTTAAAAACATTTGTATCTCAGCAGTAGAATGCCCAGTACACACCACGGAAAAGACTAAATGGAAATTTCTTGCCATGGAAATAAGGGATGAGGTTTGGAGAAGGGGAAAGTTAAAATAACTTCTCAGCACTCTCCTTCCTACCAGATATATGCACAAATAAACAAAAAAGTATGTGTCTACATTGCTTCCTGAAAGGAAAAGAAATACCTCTTTTTGAAAATACTGTGATCAGAAGAATTTTACAGTCAAGGACTATTCAAACCATTGAGGGGATCCAGCTCTAATACTGAGTTTCTATGCGATAACAATAAATACCCCAAATGAAACATTTTATTGCAATATACATTTTTTTATGAAAAAAAAAAGTCCCCTAGAACCAAAGACTGACGCTGCTGAGGCCTTAGTGGTGCGTGTGGGGCTTCTGTAGGTTTAATGTTCTTTCTTTCTATCTAATCAAGTGACCCAGTCTCATCTAGTTAAGTTTCAACCACAAAACATCACTGTGTGCTTTTTTTTTTTCAAGATACACGTCACGACACACCAAGAAAGGGGGAACTTCCAGTGTCTGTGGTAACATCACTTGATAAACAGACTCGTCTGAACAGCCAGGGCCTGGGAGCCGTCACTATATAAAGCAGCAGAGATGTGGACTAGCAGACATTTGCCTCTTGGGGACTATGCGAGCAGGGGCCACCTCCGCGCTGAGGCTGGATGCAATGCCAGGCATGTTCTTCTCTGCGAGTCCAAAGGAATTGAAAGGAACTGATCACTCCCTTCTAGAGGACAAGACGCAAAAAAGGAGGCCAAAGACTTTGTAAGTTCACTCAGTGTCTTGCTTTGTGGATTTTGACTTGGATGATCTTTCACAGCAGAAGGACTGAGAATGAATGGTAGAAAATCTGGGTCTTTAGTTTAGCTGGATCTGAGCAATAACCTGTTGTGAATTATAAGTATATTCAGTTTTACTTAAAAATGAATCATGATATGGCATTAAATGAGGTGGGAATTCTTCCAGATCTGGGCTCAGAAAAATTGGCTCAATCTTAGTAACTGCAGAATGTTGCATCAACTAGGTTTATTCTGCCTTATTCCTTGGAGATGTTTATTTCATGCTCTTTTCTTTTTACAAGTAAAATGTCTTCTACTGAGGAAATATGAGTACTCACTTCTGTATCTTTCGTAGTGGGATGGATGTGAAAGCGTACCTGAGATCTATGCTCCCACATCTGGAATCTGGAATGAAACCTTCCAAGTCCAAGGACATGTATGTACATGAATACACTGAACTATCAGTATAAAAGCCCTACGTGTTAGTTCTATAGTCTATATTCTAGCAAGACTAATACTACACATAATGGATTTTATTTCTTTTAAGTAAAAACCTAATAAGATTAAACTACATTAGTAACAATGTAAACTGAATACAAATGTGTGTGCATATATTTGCTATTTATTATACCGTTGGAGTATATTTGGATTTTTTCACATTTTACTGGCAGATATTTTCAAAACTATAGTAGTCTAAGGAAATTTTTGTTTTCTTACAAATTTTAATAAAATTTATTGGAACTAGAGTCTTAGTGAAGTTATCAAAATGCAGCAGCCATTCTGATTTCACTTGTGCTTATACAGAAAAAATACTTTACTAATTTATGTAAATCTTGTCCCCTGCAGACTCTCTGTCGATGAAGTAATGCAGTGGTCTCAGTCTCTGGAAAAACTTCTTGCTAACCAAAGTAAGTACAGTTTAACTGCTGAATGTCTCTGGGTTTATCTCAATGTGCTAACAGATTGAATGGTTTCATTAAAACACAGTATTCTGGATGGGAGAGCGTGTGAAAAGTTGTACTCAAGTCTTTCTGTAGCACTAATAGCTTTAGCACAAACGCCTCACAGTGGTGTTGTGTGGGCTTAGCACTCAGTTCGGCCAGCCCTTTAGACAATCTGCCAAGAGACGTAGGTGTTTCCATGGATCATTAGAGAAGCAAAACTTAAAATTCTGCTGGTGTTCCGAAGTTTAAAGTTTTTAAAAGTAAACCACACATCTCAAAATGTGAACGGCTATTCTGAGAGCTACCCCAGGAATGTATTTTTGTAGCACTGGATGTAAGGGGTAGGATTCCACTCCATCAGTTCATTATTTTTTCATTCATTCATGCGTTGTCACTCATTCAGCCCACTTTTATGTGGAGGCATTTTAGAAGCACTAAGGATACAAAAACAAAGACACAGTGCTTTACGGCCTTGAAGGTAGCTGAGACACAGCATATAACTGTACGATGCACAACATGACACATGTTCTAACACAGATACAATAAAAAGACTTCAACACAGTGTCTTGTGGGTAGTTTCCGGTGAGAAAAGATAAAACATGAAATCAGCTTGCTTTAACCTCATCACAGACATTGTGGTTCTGTCGGGATTGGGACCCCAGCAGATGGGCAGCTTGTCCCAATCCCAGGGTGAGCGGACCCCCCCCCCGCCCCGACAGTCACCCTACAGAGCCTACAGAGCTTGGTTTCAAGTAGTGCAACCTGGTTCCTCCACTTTTTATCTGACTTAGATTCAGCCAAACAAATAATGCTACAGAGTGGCCCACTGGAAAGTCTCAGGAACAGTAGCAAACACAATCAGGACATTGCAGTAGGTAATACATAGGCCTCATGTCTTCCGACTGATGTGAACCAGATGGAGACATTATACATGTTAACGAGTAACATGGTGTTAATGCCTTCGTCAGCGTGTTTGATTCCCTAAGATACCCTGCACTCTGGCTAAGAGTCGGTATTAGAAGAAAAGAGACTGCAGAGCAGAATTTTAGTTTAATGAGCAGCTGGAAGTACAGCACAGTTTTTTGGCCACCACTGAGCAGCTGTGTAACTGCGGACAAGTTAGTCTGATCCCAAATAAACTACAAATGAAGGAATCTCTCAGGCCTCCCCATCTCTTTGAACTATGACACAGATATTTCAGCAGCCATCTTACCTTTGTATGCTGAGAATGCAAGAGTATTTTTCCTGCAAAATTCTTCAAGGTATACATTTATTGGCTCAATTAATTTATCTCACTCCTCGCCCCTTTTTTTTTAGCTGGTCAAGATGTCTTTGGAAATTTCCTAAAGTCTGAGTTTAGTGAGGAGAATATTGAGTTCTGGCTGGCATGTGAAGACTATAAAAAAACGGAGTCTGATCTTCTGCACTGCAAAGCAGAGAAAATATATAAAGCATTTGTGCAGTCAGATGCTGCCAAACAAGTGAGTATCAAGTTCATTACCCTCAGTTTCTATGTAAAGGCACTTAGATACAGAGCAACATTGAACATTCTAGCAAGGTGACATCCTTTCTGAGTATCACCATTTTTCACTGCTAGATATTTAGGTGTACTCATACAGTTCAGTGCAATGATAATCTAGTTTTCCACGTTTGTGAAAAGACTGGATGAAAGATTGGCTTTGTAAAACAAGCTAATGTGAAGGGGGGAGGAATACCGGTGTCAGTGACTAGAATTGCATATTAGGGGGTCTCAGATTAGGATAAAATGCAGATTAATGCAATAACGGATTGCATCAGCAAAAATGTCTCCACCTAGTAGTAGCGCCCAGCTTCCAGCTAAACATTCCTGCTTCAAGCAGCAACTAGCTGCACAAAGTGTCCCCTCCTCCTGTAAATCTTAAATGTGAGCATCACTGTTTTGATGCATGTATCGCCCTTGTATAAATATTTAAATTTTCCATATCTGCCTCTTTGGCATCTCCCAAATATACTGTGAGTTAACTTGGAGCAAGGATATTTTTGCTTTTTTGTGATGTTTCTTTTTCACTCCTCCACACCTAGTGTAAGGCATTCAAGAGATATTTGGGCTGATTTAAATGAGGGCCTAAAGCCACTGTCTTGAGTTGCTTCAAAAACAACAGTAACAGCAGAAAGTGTGCAATGAATTGGAAGTACATGTGAACTAATGAGGATTTCTTTTCAGATCAATATTGACTTTCGCACTCGAGAATCGACAGCCAAGAAGATTAAAGCACCAACGCCCACGTGTTTTGATGAAGCCCAAAAAGTCATATACACTCTTATGGAAAAGGACTCCTATCCTAGGTTCCTCAAATCAAATACATACTTAAATCTTCTGAATGACCTTCAGGCCAATAGTCTAAAGTGACTGGTTCCCCACTGGAAGGACTCACAGCGACGTGAGGCACAGAAGGAATGTACCAGGATAGTGCCCCGTGGGACACTTTGGCCTTTCTGGATGGCTCACAGGCCCAGGGGAAGAACTACGGGTTCAGAACGGATTAACACAGAGGTCATCCAGGCTCCGGGCTAAGGAAGCATGAGGTGAGAACAGAGATGGTGGAAGGATACCTGAAACTGTCCTGAAATGCAGTGGCCCTGTGCATTAGAAAGTCCCTGGGAACTGAGAAGGCTGGTAACTCCAGCTGCACAGAAACTGTGAATAAAGGTTTTGAAACTGATTAGAATATGCTATAAGCTTCAAGGTCAACTGACATTTATGCTGCATATTGTCGTACAGAGATTGCATCGAGCTGCTGAAATCTCTTTTACTTGGATGACTATTGGAAAAGCATGTGTTTGAAAAACACCATTGCTGTTATTGATACAGTGTTTTTCCATGTTGTTTTGTTTGGTTGATTGTTTGGGGCTTGAAAGAGCTGAAGAGGAGAACAATGTATTTATCTTAAGCTATTGCCTTAAAATTGGGAAGCCAGACTGTATTTGTAAATTAAATTATCACAGTGCCAATAATAAATGTGAGTTTTGTATTAAAAAATATAGAAGCAATTTCTATTTGTATTTCCTTGCCATCTATAAAATCTGACATTTATTTTTCAGATTTAACAACAATTTAAGTAATTCTACTTTCTATCATCATTGTTGATGAAAATTATCATCCAACTAATCTGATAATTTTATGTATTAAGTGTATGTATTGGACAAATTCATTAGTTTTGTCTCTGCTATCATAACACATAAAGATCAAACCAATATAACATGCTCTCATGTAGTCAAGCTTCAAACTGATGAGAAATTTAAGAAGTCTTCTAAAAAGGGATGGAAATTTTATTTCAAGAAGTAATTTAATTAACAACTAATAATTTATTGCGATTTAAAGTTTACAAAACCCAGAGTATTTTCTCATTAATTTTCATAGCTGTCCTGTGAAATCTGAGACTAAGGAAGATTAAATCACTAGTTTCCAAATTTAGCTATCAAAACTGCCTAGAATGTTAAAAAAAAAAAAAAAAAAAAAGACCAATTTCAGGGCCCTACCCCAGACTGACTGAATCAGAATTCCCAAGGGATACAGCACGAGAATGTGTATTTTAAAAGGAAACGCCAGGTGATTCTGAAGATGCTCTGGTGTCTCACTACCGGGGATTACACATAAATCTTCTGACTGCACAACCTGGGCGCCGTCTACTACGCAACACTGCCCCCCACTGGCCAGAAGACATTTCCCAAATCACCCAAATCTTCAACAGTCCTAAGTGTCACCTAAGCAGGAACGTAAGACTGCTCAGTAGGTGAGAGCAGAAGATAGTCAAGATGATGACAACGACGACCCCAGCAGAGCCAGTAGGGGTGTGCCCTCCCAGGTGCCTGTGCCCTGCACATTACAGATAACCAGCCATCCTCACACCACAGTGAACACTGCAGGCACTCTCAGCACAGGCTTGTCCAGTCCCCAGGCACACAGCAATGGTAAGGGGCAATGGGGAGACAGGATTAAAAAGTATACATTTCAGTTTCCATGGGACAAAATCCAAGTCGTCTCTACTGTAACCTTAATCCCACGATTCAGCAGGTCGTATAGTAACGGAAGCTTCGGAAGGGAGCCTAGCTAGCTTCACCGTCGTCGCCGTCGTCAGGTGCTTCTTCCCCTCACCCTTTCCTTCTCCAGATTCCATCCGTCCTCCCCCTACAAGCATGTGCGCAGCTGGCACGCCTCGCGCCCTCGTGCTGTCACGCCTGCCCTAGCCTACACGCTCACTGCCTGCTAAGTCATGTGATTTGCTTTCCTTCTTTCCAGCCTCTTCTCTTCCATCCTTTGAATAGCCACAAATGTCACCTTCTCCAACACAGATTTGGCCTTGTCATTTCCCATGACATACAACATAACGTTCAAATTTCCAGAATCCAAAACTCTCCCAGGATTACTCCCCTGCAGGCACCCCTCCCCCCTACACAGCACACTGGATTAACTGCCTTTTCTTGGAGAAGCCCTTGTCTTCACTGTCTCCAAGCCTTTGGTTAACCTACGATCTAAAATCCTTTTTTCTATCTTCTTCCAGTTTTCAAAGTCCAATGAATTCCTCAAGGCCCAGGTAGAATTCCTTTCCACAAAGGGTTTCTAACACCTTTTACCACCGTGCAGCTATTCTGAATGTCTAACGGAGGTGATCTGAGGCCATATAAATACAAGGCACTCTGCTCCCATTTCTAGTCCTACTGCCACATTCAGAAGTAAGGGTTCACCTAGCCCTTCTCCTCCTGTCAGGCTCACAAGCAGAGTCAGATGTCTAGGGCCCACGCAGCTGAGTATGTACCATGTCAAAGCGCTTAGGGACACTCCAACTGACCCTCCCTTATGTCACCCAAGAGAACAACCAACTTCCCACTTCTCAAGTGAAAGATGTAAGCCTCCTAAAAAAGCCTTTGACTCCAAGGTTTCTTAGCAGAAAAATACTTACCAAAATAACTAGGCATTTTAATAGACATTCCATTTGTTCATCCAGGAAAAGTATTTACTTTTGTTATACATTTAATATGAATTTTTATTTGTTATAATGTTAGCTGGATGATTTTCTCCTTTTTTTCCCCAGAGGATAGAGATAATTGGGGTGGATCTTGAAGAATAAATAAAACCCAACCAGGGTAGAAAGGAGGTGAGAACATTTCAGGTGCAGGGAAAAGTCTGTAAGAGAATCAGGAAATCAGGAAAAAAAAAAAATACTCTGTTCAGACTCGCAGACATAGTAAACAATCCTATGGTTACCGGGAAAAGGGTGGGAAGGGATAAATTTGGGAGTCTGAGATCCACAAATGTTAGCCATTATATATAAAAATAGATTTTTTAAAAAGTTTCTGCTATATAGCACAGGGAACTATGTTCAATATCTTATAATAATCTTTAATAAAAAATATGAAAACAAATATATGTGTGCATATGCATCACTGGGACACTATGCTGTACACAAGAAATTGACACATTGTAACTGATGGTACTTCAATTAAAAAAAATACTCTGTTCAGCAATGGTGATTTATTTAGCACGGCTGGAATACCTGGGGGAAAAGAGCGTATAAAGAGGGAAAAGTAAAAAGGTAGTTTAGGGGAGACTCTGAGAAGAGACACAGTCTATTCCAAAGAGGGTAAGTTTATCTTTTATATGACAGGCAACTACTGACATGTTAAGTAAATAAAAAAAAGACATAACTGTTAGCTAGATGCACAAGTCACGTGTTTGGTCCACACCAGAACTCTTCGGGATAAACACTCTCAACCTCATTTTATTGATCAACAAATGCAGAAAGCGAAAGGGGAAGAAATTTCTCTAAGGACACATAACTAGTGAGTAGCAGGCCCAGGATTTCAACGCAGGACGTATGTCTCCGAAGACCCTTCTCTTGTGCTTCGTCCTGAAAGTGACATGACCGCCCTGTGTTTTCAGAAGTTAGCTCTGGGTTTAGCGTGGAAGGAAGTGTACAAAGGAAGACATAGCTGAGGAAGGAAAGCATAAAGCCCAGCAGGAGGGAATCAGGGCCTGAGATGGGGTGGAAACCCAGGCAATGGGAAGGACAGGGTGAACAGACAGGACTTGGTGAGTGATGCACTGGGAGGAATAATTAAACGAGAAATACAGGATACCTCTGGGGTGTCCAGCCTGGGCCCTCACAACCACAGCACAGCCCTTTCTGGCTGAATTTTAAACATACCATTTTTGAGGTCCTTCAGTTACAAATGTGCATCAAACAGTGTGGGAACGGAAGAGCTGACACTGCAGAAGATGAGGCACATGCTTTTCAAAGGTTCCACGTGCAAAATAAATGATGTAGTGCTTTCAACAGATAACAGCTTACTCATAATTCCCTTACAAAGGAAACATTCCACATGTTTTCCTTCAAAGCTCACTTTCCTCTTGGACAAAAGCAGAGGCTTGCAAGCCAGCATCCAGGCTGAGAACAAAAACCAAGGACCAAAAGACTCAACAGATTTGCAGCAGGAAACTGCTCTATGGTTGAGAGCACTGTTTAAAGATGGGAGACCAAACTGGAGTCTAGGTGAGAGACCGGCAAAGCAGCTGTCAAACAGAAACAGAAACTTCCAAGACATTCCCAGCACCAGACAGCAGGAGACAGTGTGATGCAACCAGCGCTGGGGGCAGGTCTTCTGCCTCCTTACAAGGCAGGCCTGGCCATGAGCTTGACAGCAGGTCTGCGTGAGTGGTGGAATGTTCTAGTGTCCACTTCTCGGCAACAGAGACAAAAAAGAGGACAGGAAACCTGAAGGAAGCCAGTTAGTCTCTTGGCACATTTTCCCATTCAATCATTCTTACCTTAACTGCTCAAAATAGGTGGTTATTTTTAATCTTTTATTTCTGGATAGAGAAAAGGAAAGACAGCAATACCATGGATTTCAGATATTCTCCCACCTGCCCCCTCCAAACTGTCTGCTGCTCTTTCAAACCTAGAAGGTGCAAATTCAGGGGGCTGGGTGTAAATCAGTCAGACTGGCCTGCTCTCCACTGGTCTTACCTTCTAACCTCTGCCTTGAACCCCTCAGCTTGAATCAGCTGTAAAAACTGTATTTCTAGTCCAGTGCTTTTTTCTTAAATCTGTTAATTCAGTTTACAAATGACCCACCGTGAACAAGGAGTTGGGAGAACAGGTTCCCATATTGAGAACTCAATCAGATGCTTCCTAGAATGCTTATCTGGCATGATTTTGACTAGAATGATTGTAACTCACACTACCTATGGGATGATTAAAGTGCCAAAGCTGAGGGGGAGAAGCACAACACGTTCCTTGCTCAGGGGTTACGTAGCCCATCTTCAGAACTCGAGGCTCCACTGCACACCCCTGGAAGAGTCTAGGGGACCGCCTCCTTGATAGACTCTCCAATGAGTGACACCTGTTAGGTGCCAAAAGCTGTGCTCAGTGCCAGGGAGACAGAGGACCAAGATACTGCCCTCAGTTAGTGAGAGGCTCACATACTCTTGGGGGAAAAAAAGGCAGAAAGAATTGCAGTCAAACAGACTAAGCCTCCTGAGAGAGGTGCAGAGGAGAATCAGAAAGATTGTCTGAGAGATGGCTTCTCCTGAGGCTCTTTCCAGGTCCCTGGGGAAAAGCCACGTGGGACTGGTGGCCCGTCCTCCCCTTCATGGGAAAGACTGCAGTGGCAAGCTGCCGAGGCGCTGTTATGCCACCACCACGTGCAGCTTCCTTGGGCTTCAAGTCACATCAAGTGTGTCTCCTTTAGCAAGCTCTCGCCTCCAGCACCACGGACTCAGGCGGGTGCCACGTGCTCCTTTCCCAGGCGCCTGTTCAAGAGGGAGCGGCGAAAGCCGCCCACACCTGCCCCCTCACGGGATGCTGCGAGGCGAAGCCACCACAGATGTCCTGCCCTTCTGCTCCTGTGGCATCATGGGGTCTGTCCCAGCCTCCTCTCAGCAGACAGAGCTCAGTGGAGGGAACAGCAAGTCCAGTGTGGCTTCAGAGAAGTGACAGACGCCCAAGAAAATGCGGATTAAATGCAAAGTAACCCAGGTTACATCTTCAACTGGTATCACTGGATTCCCTACAAGCTCTGAAAAGCATAAATAAATGTAAAGTCTGCCATTATTGGGCTGCAAAAGGGCTGGAATAAGTCTGCCTTCCTACTTACTAACATTACTCTGCTCACATTGATGTCTTTTTGCTTTTGATCATTATATTGTCCCCAGATAATGACTTCTTTTTCTCTTTCATTGCAGGAGGGTGTAACGGAGTCTGCTTACAGGCTCACCAATCTTAGGCCCTCTCCCTGGGCACCAGGAAAATGACATTTCCCAGCCCCACTTACAGCAAGTGGCAAATACAGAACCTTCTATGAGTGTTTCTATACAATCAGTTTTTGGGTACAGATGTCTCAGTAGCTTTTTTACTAGAATTTTTTTTCTTGAACTGCAATTTGATATTTTACCTTGACTTATTAGGGCCACAAAACTGAGTTCTGTGTGGTGAGCAGAAGGGAGGGCACCGGTCCCAGGGCTGCCAATAAGGCATCCAGAAGGCTGCCCTCTTCCCCACATGCACTGCTGGAAGCAAAGGGCTCTGACACTGCAAAGCCGCGTGGAGAAACTGCCACACTCGGAAGACTGACACTTGTGTGAGTGAAAACTAAATGCCTCTAAGATCTGGGGGTGATTTGTCAGAGTAACTGGGAGGGGTATCCTGATAAATAAAAAGACGCTGATATACATTTAAGTTTCTTTCAAAAAGAAATGATTCTTCTTTCATCTCTAAAGACAGGTGGAGCCATCCTGGAAAAAACCAGGGTGATGTCTTGGTCATAGCGCCCTGTTACTTAGTTTCCACATTAGGCAAAGGTTATCTCTGCGACCTTGTGATGTTCTTCCAGATAGAGCTGCCTGGAAGAGAGGATGTAAGCTACAGACGAGAACAAAATGTGAAAAGCTTCCTTCAGATGCAACTGAGAATAGAAAAATGCCAAAAACAACACAGAAAAGGGAGGTGAGGGCTAAGCAGGGAAAGAACAAATGATGGAAAATTTTGCAACTGATGAAAACGTTAAGTGAAAATGAGCTGGCTGGGCTGCCTGTATTTCCCGCTCACTGGCTTTGACTCTATTTAGGGCGACATATGATAGATATTGACACAAATGCTCTGAGGTTTAAACTGGCCAATCACCAAGTAAAATCATGATTCCAAGCAAGCGTGCTGGGACAGAGGGGGCGACACTAACCATTTTGAGAACTTGGTTCATCTTGCTTGGTATCCTGCATTATTTTTTTCAACATTTTAAAAATATTCAGCGTCTCTGGGTAATGCTAGATACCATCTGCTAAATGAATCCTTCGAGGTTCATGAGATTAAAATGACAACTTGGCTAACTGCTGACTCATATCCTAGGTATTTCCACTATTATGAAACTGCTACTTCACGGAAGGATCTCTGCTTACTAGTAATAGTAATGGTAAAAATAAAGAATGCAGAGTTCTGTTTTCTGAAGGTTCAGTTCCTGGGTTAGGTTCTGACAAAGCTGCCTGCAGCAGGAGGTGAATCATCAAGAGGAGAAGGTTCACCTGACTTCCTAACAGGAGGAAGCGGAGCGGGAAAGGCAGGGAAGAAAAGCAGCAGCAGGAGGACCACTGCCCCTGGAGCTGGGCTGTCGAGAAGCAGGGCAGATGCAGGCTGGGGCTGGGCTGTTGAGAAGCTGGCAGATGCAGAATGGGGCTGGGGGAGAGCCGCCAGACAGAGCAGCTGCCCAGAGGGTCACTGCTGACAGGGACGTGAAGCCCCTTCCCTTGAATGATCAAAGGTCCTCACTTGGAAAACAGGCTAAGGATCAGGACTAGGAGGGACAACGCAAAGAGGCAAAGAAGAAGAAAAAGAAAAAACAGACAAAGGGTATTAAAACAAGGGCTGAACAGGACGAGGATGAGGACAGGGCAGGAACATGAGAACACCGGCGAGGGGACATGAGATGAGCCCTGTGACGTGCAGGCTCCCCCCGAGGAGCCATCTGAGATGTCCAGCTGCAGACAGAACACCTGGAGCATCATTTTAACTTACTGGTCAAAGATTTGTGGTCAAGTCTGTTGAATTCCAAACCTGCCTTATCTCAAGCTGATGGGAAGCTTCTGGTTCTAATCTGGCAGCAAGAGGACAGGAACTGAAACAAGGGAAGCAAGGAAGGGAGGAAGAGGGAGACCAAAATAGGAAGCAAGGAGGAAACCCAATCACCTGCCCTCCCTACCCATATCATGAATGCAAGGATGGTCTGATACAAGGGTGACAAAACCAGCCCTGGGAGCAAACAGCACGTACAGATGCCTGGTTTCCTTCTTCTCTACTTTCTTCTCTCTTTGAGTCCCTATGCCTCAGAGTTTAGAAACCACCTTGAGGTGGGTGTGGGTTTAAAATCTAAACTTGATTTTTATTGTTATTTCCATTTATTAATCAACTCCATGTATTTGTATTTATCACAAAAAAATCTTAAGTTTCAGCTGAAACAATAAGAAAAACTCAAAATGGATTCTTGATGCCCTCTTTCAAAGAACTCAATGCATATAGTCTAATCTTTACATAAGAATTTATTAAGTGTGTCATAAGTAAGGCACCTTAAGAAGCGTATTAAAAGAAAATCACAGACCAAATGTTTCTGGAATCAAAAGTATATTAGATAAGGTCAATTCCACCTGTATTAACAAGGGAAAAAGACAAAATCTCAGTGGCTTAAGTAAAGAAGTTTATTTCTCAGTCACAGAAAGTCTAATTTTTGTTTGTTTGTTTTGTTGGCCAGGAGGATTAGAGAAGTTCTGCTCCGGACCTGGCATTCCAAGACCTGCCTGGCACTCCCAGCGTGTGCTCACATGGTACCCTGGCCGTCAGTATCCAGCTGGCAAGTGAAGAAAGAAACCTATGGATTTTCATGGGCAGGGCCTAGAAGCAGTATGATCATTTCAGCCCCCATTCTCTTGACCAGAACTAATCACATGGCCTCAGGAGCCCTCAGGGAAGTCTAGGAATCGTGGTCCCTAGTTGGACAGCCACTTTCCAGCAGTGAATGTATACGATAAAAGTGAAACAGGAACATAGAGCAGACCGTTTCTGCCCCAGGATGTTTAAAGTGTGGAAGAGACAAATGAAGCAGATAATTTCAAGAACGGGTCCCTCCTTTGGGCAAAATCCTCAGGAAGCCTTTCTGGATAAGAAAAAGGAAAAGAAAGGACTATATCTATGCCACAGTTTGCAGTAACTATTGCTAATAACAAGCAACTGTCTGTTTATCCAATATTTTTCTTATAAAAAGCCATTTATATTTGCAACATACCCCAAACGGCCATCTGTTAGTCTCTGACTGCCTGAATCCAAGAAGGTAACTAAGTATCTCATCAGTAAACCTCCTAATTTCTTATCTCTGTGCTTCGATTTCTTCAATAAACTTCATTAATATGCCAAATTCCATGTGAGTCCCAGAATACTGTGTAAGGGGACCTGAGGGTAGCCGTTTTCCCTCATACAGAATAAGTTCCCTCTCTTTATTTCCCATCCAAATCTTACTATTCCTTCAAACTCCAGTTCATTTCATCCTTTCCATCAAGCCCTCTCAGAGCAATCAAAACTGCAGTTAATCTGTCCTCTTCTGAATTATTCTGCTCTGTTCTACTCCCACCTCTACCCCACCCCCGCTTGGCAATCACCTCTATAGGGACTCATTTTGTGCCCCTTCTATTGTTAGCTTAACCTGCTTTTTTTTTGTTTTGGGGTTTTTTTTTTGTTTTTTGGGTTTTTTTTTTTTTTTTGCATTTCTATCTCCTATGGAAGTTCCTAGAGAGAAGAGTCCATGTGCTAATTATGTTTTTTAATCTTATAAAAGCACACGCAGCATAAAGTTTTCAATAATAACTTCTTATAAATATACTTACCTTTGAAAATTTTTGTGAGAAATTCTAGTTCTTTAATTGATATACCCAACCTCGTAGGGTAAAAATAAAGAAAACAGGTATAAAAGTGCTTTGTAAACTGTAAGTATTTTTTTTAAGGACAGGCTACAGTGGTGACCATGGTGTAGAATGCTGAATATTCGGCAGAATCTGCCGTCTCCTCCCCCTGTGCCGGCAGGTGTGGCTGAGCTCAGTCCTCTGAAGTGGACCGTGGGTGGCAGTGACATGTCCCACTGATGCCCAGGCTACAAGGCGGGGGCAGGCCTCCCCCACACTGTGTTCCCCTCCCTGCCGGCTGGAGCTCAGA
The DNA here is from genome assembly GCF_048773025.1 of Camelus bactrianus. Classification (NCBI taxonomy): domain Eukaryota; kingdom Metazoa; phylum Chordata; class Mammalia; order Artiodactyla; family Camelidae; genus Camelus; species Camelus bactrianus. Next base: position 6,488,732 of record NC_133561.1, on the reverse strand, counting down.
CCTGCACCCACCCCGCTTTCAGTCTGCAGATGATGACAAGGTCCAGGAGGAGGACAGAGCTACTCTCCAGCCCGAGTCTCTGGATAACCTTGGGAGGTAGGGGAGGCCCACCTGCCCTAATTCTTGAGGGAGATGTTCCATTGCCTCTGTAGTCTCTTTGTTAGAACCGTTCCCCTTGCTAAGACACTGATATATTTATTATCATTGTATTTAAACTGCAGGTGAACAAGGATGTTTAATCCCCTGGCCCTCAGGTCTGGCCAGGCTGGGCCCGGGGCGGCCGAAGTCCCAGAGCTGGCCTGTCATCCTTGACAACGGGTGTCTTCAAGCGCTCACCACGGTGACGTGGATACATTTTATCATGTTTTTTTAGAGGTGTGCTATGATGCAAAAAGGTTAGAAAGGCCTTAACTTAGAGTTTTCTAAACATGTCCCCCAAATTCTTAAGCTTCTCTTTCAAATGACTATTTCCACTTTTCACTTCATATCCTTACATGGTCCTCCATCCTCAGTCACATGTATGGTCTCATCCAGACGTGGTAGATGAAAACAATCAAAAACACTAGCTGAAAGCTACTTCCCCCTTTTAAATGGCTTCCTCACCCTTTAATTTCCCTCTTTTCTGCATGAGCCACATGCAACAGGACAGATTTTCCTTTCGACTAAAATGAGAAACTGAAAGACTGTCCACCACTCATTTCCCTTTCCCTGGAAACCACAAAGGGAGATTCAGGTGACTCCTCCCGTGGTCAGAACTCAGGCCCTTCCTTTCACATTCTTCCTGCTTATTACAGTTCAGAGCCCTTTTCTATCATCTGTGGTTTCTGTCTCTCTCCCTGGGGGTTTGTTCATCAAGTTTCTGAGGTGGGATTGTCTTGTATTTCCACCTGGTTCTCTTTCAAACATGAATCTCCTTAGCCTGGATGACTTAATACTTTCCCATTTGTCAAAATGAACCCATGTCCCAGCCTTTAGAATATAATCACAACAGGAAAAAATTCCAATTATAATTGGAAGTTAAAATTTATTCCAGAAACATGCCTGACTGAAACAACTTTACTCACCTTCCCCCAAAGCTAAATCAAAGCTTTCTGCTGTATCATAAAAAGAATGTTACTTAACAAAACAGGGCATCTTCCTTTAATAAACTGGAGTCCAAATCTAGAGACTATTTGCAAAACTCTCTGAGGGCTCCTGACCATCGGGAAGAACACGAGTTGGTCAGACAAGGACCACTACCAGTCTGTTCCACTCCAACAACATCTGGGGCAGAATGTGAGGTCGGGGAGCAGTGCCAGTGGGCTTTCTGTCTAGCTAAGTGCTCCCGCATCTACTCTGTGGGAGGGAAACAAAATCCCACTGCTGTTTGCTGCTGTCTGGGATCAGACTCTCAGATCTGGTGCTGTCCCATCTACTCTTCTTATTTGTAGGTTAGGAAGCCCCAGTGCAAAAAGATCAAGTTTTTTTTAACTTTGTTTGTACCCCGGAGCCTGCCTCGACATATGAGAGTTTACTTATAAATGAAAGCTGGTGCATGCAAGTGTAACATGGTCACAGTCCAGCGATACTCCAGTCAAACCACGGCCTGGGAAGTCTTCAGTAGGACACGCTGAGCCTGTTCCCTCTATCCGTTCAGTGCATTAGAACAAAGCACTTTACCACATACACGATTACACATCAGTAGCACATCTACGGCTTTCAAAGCTTCTCGAGGTGGGACAGGAAAGAACACATTTTGTTAAACAAGAACTTATGAAGCATCAATTTCGTGTCTGGCCAATGACTCTTCTACACACGAGCATCAGACACATGACCTCAACCTGACTCTACATCATACTCACGAAGACCCATTTGCTGACCCACCACTTACACACTCCCCATTATCTCCTACCCTGTTAGTGAAAATTCCATGCACTATTACCCTCAAATTTTGCTGGAAAACAGCAAAATTCCACTAGCTACCTCTACCAAATTGCTGCCAGTAATCTGACTGGGTTGCAGCAGACTGAATAAATTGAGCACAATTTCTGTTGTCTTTCACTTTCCCTTCATCTTTATTCCACTTTTCTATCATTTCTCATCTTTCTCTGCACTTGCCCTTATCCTTAACTAATACCTACCTTCATTCATTAGAAAAGCATTTTCCATTTCCCCAGCACTCAACTCTCCACCTTCACAGCACTTAACAGTTACTTGTTTTTCAAAATGACTTGTGTCACCCACCCCCAAACACTGTCAATGAAGATCTGTCCAGAGAGTCTTTGGTGGCCTTGATCGACCCCAAACACGAGCTTATTGGAGCACTGACAACATGTATTTGTACAATTTATTTAAATGCTAATCATTGGACTGTAACATCTTTGAAGTCAAAACATATTCTTTACTTCTGTACACTGTTCCCTATTGCTTCTGATAAACATGCGGGTTTGCTTAATAAATGAAAACATCATTCACTCCATCAGTAAGTCCCAACCACAGTGCCCACTGTTGTACTTTGTGGACGTAGAGCTAAGAAGAACAACACTGAACATTTCCCTAAAAGAGTGGAGGAAGGGAAAGAACTTCCTCCTTTGATTCAGGAGCAGCTTTGCACAGAACAGAAGGTGATGCATTCCTTACCTGGAGACTATATGTTCTTCTGGTGGAAGTATTATTTTAGCTGGTATTATTTTCATCATTCGCAGTAAATGTGTGCCCTTTTCATTAGGTAGTCTTTGTGTTTAATATCTTATTGTTGTCTTAGGATAATTACAGCATATCTGATAAAAAGTCAGCATTTTCCTTAGGGTAAAATTGAATCTAAAGACATAGGCATCAGAAGGAATATGGGGTGATCAGGCTATCCCAGTTTCTATCCAAAGAATACAAAACACTACTTTGAAAGGATTTCTGGACCCCTGTGTCCATTGCAGCATCATTTACAATAGCCAAGATACGGAAGCCTAAATGCCCATTAGTGGATGAATGGATAAAGAGGATATGATAGAGATATACACAATGGAATACTATTCGACCATAAAAAAGATGAAATCTTGCCAGCTGTGACAACATCGCTGAGCCTTGAGGGTACTGAGCTAAGTGAAAGAAGTCAGAGGCAGAAAGACAAATATCAAATGATTTCCCTCATATGTGGAATATATTTTAAAAAACATACAAAATAAATGAACAAACCAAACCAAACAGAGTCGTAGTTTCCAGAGGAGAGGGAAGTGGGGACCAGGTGAAATGGGTCAAACAAATCAACTGTGTGGTGAGAGAAGAAACTAAAGTTTCAGTGGTGAGCAGGCTATACAGCACCCAGAAGTAGAACTATAATGTTATACACATGACACTTACATGATGTTATAAACCAGTGTTACCTCAATTTAAAACATCTAAAATATGCAAAAAAATTATGAAAAGAAGGAATATGGGAGAGGAAAGAAGCTCCATACAAGAAAGGAGAGACACTTGCTATAACAGATCTTCGAAGGAAGTGATAGCTATAAATGCAGAAGAGAGAAAAAGGAGAAAGGAGAAAAGGGCCAGAGAAACAGAGAGGGCAGGGAGAAGGGAGGGAGGGAACCTGGCAAACTGGAGAGCTAAGGTTTCATTGAACTCTCTCTGACTTGGTATGCGCTGAACCCCTTCATTTCAACACAGTTGTTGGTTTTTTTTCAAATTTTCTCCTAATAAATGCTTTGTGTGAACAGAGACAATATTTTCGTGTTGTTGCTTATATGAGGAGTTTGAGCTTGTCTGTGTCAAGGTGCTAAAGAATAAGCAAAGCCTGTAACGGAAAAGAAAAGACACTTAGGAAGCAGTGGAAACCACGCACTGTAAGCTGTCCACACCCTCCTCAGCCAACCCTCCTCAGCCAACCCTCCCTCACCCCCGGAATTCACAGGAAATCCTGTACGGCTTTTGGATTACACTGGCTATGAAACAGTTTCAGGAACATTTTTACCAAGAACTCAGTGGGGGAAAGAAAGCCCCAAAAGAGGTATCATTTTCATGTGGTTTCTGAGAATGAACGCTCTAATGTGAACTGAAATAAAATTATTAAAAAATGGTTTCAGAGAAATACATAGATCAATGCACAGAAATCTTATTAAACTAGATGTGGAATCAGTCTTGACTTTGAACCCAAACTCATCTCACAGTGAAAGCCAGTTAGAAACTGGGTCTAAGAAGAGCTAAAGGTCTGTGTTGGTTTACAAGAAACTGTCTCAAGGGATGAGCTCCAAAGGCCAGACTTCACTTGATTTGCTACAAGAAGATGTTTTTGCTTCAATGAGTGCAAAGTGGCAGGAAGAAATGAAAATGAAATCTTAACCAAAATGGTGTGCTTTTCAATTGTGTATTATGAAGTAGAGATTTCTTAGAAATATTTGCCATGGTACTCCTGGAAAGGATATAATTTTTTGTTTTTTATTGGAATCAAAACACTGCTTTTCATCTCTCAGATTCTATGGTTCCTCCTGAAGACTCTAACCCCCAAAATTTAATCTGGAGATTGAATGTAACAATCCATGAAAGGAATCCTTTACACTTTGCCAAAAAGCAAGCAACCAAACAAACAAAAAAACCCAAAAAACTGCTTATTCTATTACTCTATTTTGGGGGCAATTTTCTTCATAATCAAAAAGTTGACTATGATGGTTAATTTTCTATGTCAACCTGGCTAGTTTATAGCATCCAGTTATTCAATCAAATACTAATATAGGTGTTGCTGTGAAAGGTGTTTTGTAGATATGGTTAAGATGTATAATCAGTTAACTCTAAGTAAAGATTACACTTGATAATGTGGGTGAGCCTCATCCAATCAGTTGAAAGGCCTTACGAGTAAAATCAAGGTTTCCCTGGGAGATGAAATTCTGCCTCAAGACAGCAGCACTGGCTCCTGCCCAGGAGTTCCCAGCCTGCCAGCCCCACAATCACAGCAGCCAATTCCTTGAAAGAGACATATGTATCTCCTACTGGCTCTGTTTCTGTGGAAAATTCTGATACAGTAGACAGACTGCACCAGGCTACTGGCAACAGTCTTGCCAAATACTGACGAGGATAGATAGGAGAGAGGTGGCTAACCTAGCAAAAGAATTTAATTGCTCAGTTTTTTAGGTAGTAGACACATAAGAATATTTTCTTGAGCTGAGAAATTAGATAAAAGCCAATTAAAAAAAAAGGAAGTCAAGCAACATGAAAGTTTGCTAAAGACAATTTGATTATTGTCTACCTTTTAAGGCTGAATGAAGCAATAATAATTTGGAGGAAAACATGCCACTTCATACATGTCTATTTTGCCCCGAATTACTAGCTCCTGGAAGGCTAGGAACATGTCTTAGAATGCCTTCCTCACAGAAGAGGCACGAGAAATGGTTGCTGAACAAGGAATGGATAAATCAGCATCCTGAATGTGAGTCTCTCCACACCTGTTGATGGGACCCCCCCACACTGCAGTGCTGGGCTGAGTGTAGGCACCGGGGAAGACACCCGCCACCCTTCCCTGGTGGGAGCAGCCGCAGTTTATCTGGCCTGGTGTCTGCCACTGCTGCTCAGACACATGCTAGAGAAAAAGACTATCCTGATTTACGTCAAACTCAGAAAGTTAGCAGGATCTCCCCAGAAAGTTTAGTTTGGCTTCTGAACCATTACGCACTTAGACTATTTTATGGAGACAGCATGGCTGTCAAGGGCAAGGTCAGAGCTGTCAGACAGACCCAAGCCTACATCTTGGCATCACTACCACCTGTGTGACCTTGGACAAGGTACTTAACATCTCTGCACCTCAAGGTTCCCAACTATAAGATGAGAGAAATACCTCACTGACATGTGTGTGTGCGTGTGTGTGCGTGTGTGTGTGTGATAAAGCACTGTTAGCAAAGCCTGCGACTCGGTGGTCAGCATGTGGAAAATCAGCAATAAATGGTGGCCGGACTTGGTACACTTGACACTTGAAAGCTGCATTATCTCTGAGGTGACAAACTCCTTAAGCAAAGTAGCCACCCGGCTAAATGCTACTTCCTCATGCTTATCGCAGCGCACCTCTGCCAGGATCAACGGGCTTCCCTTCTTTAGGGGTGATTTCAGGATGTGCTCAAACCATAAGTTTATCCAAAGGAAAATTCCCAGCATGTGATGGTTACACTATAAAGAGAAATTTTCAGGAAAAAAATAAATATAGATACAAATAGATAGATAGATTTTAATACAATTATATATGTATAACTTATAAATATAAATAATAGGTACATATATAGATGCATGAGAATCATGGGCTATCAGATCTGAAAGAAGTACTGATCATCTAGACATTTTATAAAAGTTTAGAAAAGCCAAATAACTCCTCCACGGGCACTAATCAGTTAGGGGCAGAGTGAGGACAACCGATGGGCTCAGAGACAGGATCTCTCCATCACTCATAATTTCTCTCCATACTTTAGGACCATTCAAAAGGGTAAATGCTATTCCTAAAACAAATCCTAACACCTAGACTCTTCCTGTAAAAGTAGAAAAGACAGTGCTTTTCCCTCTAACATGACTTGGGCTTACTGACAAGGTCTCCGGTCACTACCTGAGAGGCACAGGTAAAGGTGACCGATGGCCCGTGTGGCTGTCATCCCAGGTACCAGGCTCTCCACTAAGTGTCCTGCCGGAGCTTCTCATTTAATCCTCACTCACAACCCTTGAAGAGATGTGCTCTTATTTTCAACATCATCCAAAGCAAAGGGGGACTAGAGCTCAGCTCTCTGGGATTTCAGTCAGGTGCTCTTTTAATGATGTTTTACTCTCTTTTGCATTTTGATGATTCAAATCTAATTTTATTTGAAAATAATCCAAAAGGATAAATTTGCATGATTCAGCCCATGGCCTCTAACGGCCAGAGAGAATTTTCTGAAAGCCTCAAAGGAAAATCCAGAGAAGAATAAATTATAGCAGGGCAGCCAGGAGGTGTGGGCTCGTAAGGCATCGCCCAGAGATGACCAGCATCAGTCTCTGGTGGCTCAGTGACGTAACCATGAACCGTGTGACCCCCTTCCTTCTTACTGTGGTTACTCAAGAGGTGAGAAAACACCAGCCGTTGGGAAACTTCTGGAAAAAAAGGAGACTAGATGAGGCATTTTTTTCCTCTCAAGTTTATTTAAAACCTAAGGATGGCAATCAGCTTTTGAAAGGAATTAGGCACTCTCTTTCCTTCTCAGACACTGCCTTACTCCCGCCCACTCAACACTTACTGTAAATGAGACCACTCAGTCACAGAAGAAAAGGAAGTCACGGAGACTGATGGTTGCTTCACTACCTGGTGTGTTAAAGACTTAAGTAACTTCAATAGGTATACAAATTTGCAATTGAAACCTTTAACACTGTACATACAGTCTTGGAGTTGGGAGATTAATTAAGAGGCTCTCTCATTCAGTCTTGCACCTGAAGAAAAGATTCTGTGAGCTCCGGCACAGAAAGCCATCTGGCAGCGCCCAGAACTCATCCATCCAGGAGGCACTCCCAACCGGAGGCTGAGGACGAAGGGCTGGGAAGGGCCCTTCATTCATGTATAATGCTAATTACTTAGATATCTAACTCCCCGTATGTGCTCCCAAGGCACCCATGGTGCCGTGGGCCCACCCCTCGGCATTCACCTCCTTTAAGTGCTGCAAGCTGTCACCTTCCCCACGCAGGGGCTGTGCCTGTCTTGTTCCTTGCTCTCTCCAGCACCTAGCAGGAGATACGGAGTCAGTATTTCGTGATTTCATGCTTAATAGTTTCGGTACATTCCCTAGAGATTTGCAGAATAAATCCAGTTACTCTTCCACGTGACATCCTTTACATGTTTTAGGATATTTAACAGACCTTCTTTTCTCCAGAATTAACAACCCCATATCCCGTGGCAACTCCTGATCTGACTGCCCCAGAACCTGTTCCATTGGAGTCTCTGTCCCTAGAATGTGCCGCAGGTCATCCCCTAAAAAGTGTTACAAAGACTGAGAGCAGAGGATTTCAGCAGAACAGAAAGGAAGTCCTGTCCCCCGTGAGCCCAATTCACCTCTGTCCACGCAGTCTGTGTTTGTATCCCTTCCTTAATTAATCACATGATGTTTTTTGAGCTGTACTGCATTAAGTTCTCATTTATGGCCATGTGAATTTTTTTTTTTTTTGAAGGAAGCATTTTCTATTGTTTGAACCTAAATGCCAGATTTAGATTTATTCCTGCTAACTTTTTCAGTTTGTATTCTACGGTATTAAGAACCCTGTTTACTCTTGATTCTCTCATTTCTCTCTCACGATGCCCCTATCCTCCCCACACACACGTTAGTGCCATGTGCACCGAGAAGGACTAGAATTGAAGGAAGTGATCATGCTGACGGTGTAGAATCAGAATTTTAAAAATTTATCTCTAATTGTAATAGGGAAGAACAAACCTGACTCCATATCAGATCTGTTCCTTTGGTTCTAACTCAGTGCTCTGTTTCCTGGGCTTAGTCATGCTAGTTCTGCACCTTTTGTAAAAGAATGTTGCCTTTAGTCTGAAATATACAGGGTAGCCCATTCTCAAAGCTCTGACCTTCAAGAGTACAACACTTTTCCATTCACATACAGATGAAAAGTTGCAGAACAGGGAATAACATCTGTCCTGTTGGAGGTTTACAGGAATATAATGACCTGACCCACGTGGACAGCTGCAAGAACAAAGGATTCTGACAGCAAAAAATTTGCAACAACCATCCACACCCCCTCCTGTTTTAGTATAAAAGGAGCCTGAATTCTGACTTGGGGAAGATGGTTCTCCAGGACATCAGTCCCAGATCTGCTCAGTCTGCTGGCTTTCCAATAAAGTCGTTATTCCTTGCCCCAACACCCTGCCTTCCAATTTACTGGCCTGTTGTGCAGCAAGCAGTATGAGTTTGGACCCAGTAACATAATTTTAAAGAAAAAGGTCCCTAACTATGTCCAGCTGGGTGTGAGCACAGCCCTATGCACGAGGCCCCTAGGTGATGCTGAAGGACATGAAGCATCACCATTCTCTTCCTCTGCAAGGGCCCACGCTCCCACTCAGAATGCCCCTCCCCCGCCCAGATAAACTCATAAATGAGGAGCACAAGAGTCACCATCTGACTGTCAAAAAGCAGAAACTTTTCACACATGATAGCTAATTAGAGATTATTCAAATCTAAGTGAATCATTTTTCTATAAATCTGCATTGTTTTAGTACCCACTCATGTTCCAGGTTTCCCCACCAGAGATCCAGGTTAGAACCAATATGTATTTTTCACTATTTCCTGTCCTCACTGCCTTTATCCAGTCTGCTACTAAACCCTGTCATGTCATCCTTCAAAGTGTCAGTAAGACTTTTCTTTGTCTTCATATTCTAGGCTCAATTTATTTAATTTACTTAACAAACACTGATTAGGATCTCACCCTGTGAAGGCTATATATTTATAGGTAGCAGGGGTATAATTAATTTATTTATATAACCATCTCATTCCAGAAAGTAATATAAATGATGTATATGTTTATGAAAGAAAGAAAGAAAGAAAGAAAGAAAGAAAGAAAGAAAGAAAGAAAGAAAGAAAGAAAGAAAGAAAGAAAGAAAGAACATGACATTAAAAATAGAAGCAAATGGGAGAAAATTAAGAACAAGGCTATAAAATGGAATCAGGAATTAGGTTTAAAATCCATCCCATGAAGATCTATAAATTTCCCATAGGTGGATCAGAGTTAATTTGAATTGTTTTTAGTCAAGGCAAAATGGAAAATTCTGATCAATTTCACAATCAAAAGTGTCTCTGACATTAAACAAACAAACAGACACAGCAATGCTCAGAAGTACCATTCTTCTTGGTCCTAAAAGCAGAAGTGTTTTTCCTCAAGAGTCCACATGGAAATAAAAATGGTCAGTGTCTCCCTGCCTTTGGAAAAAAAAAAAAAAAATGATGTCCTGAGCTCTTCTCCAACTACTTTCCTACTTGTTTCCCTTTCGCCCAGGCATTCACTTGACTCACTTCCCGTTCACTTACAACCCAATGCATCGAAACTTCTACCCCCACAACTTCTCTGAGACTGCCTGACAAACGAAGTTAATGTGTCCCAGGACCCCACACTTACATTTGCTCAACCTCCCTTTCCAAGTCACTTTGCGTGCCCCTGCCAGAATAGTCTGCATGAAGAACCACCCTGACTTGGCTGTTCCCCTGAAGAACCCACTGAAGACCAATCACACCGAACCTGAACTCCTCTCGCAGTCTCTAAGGTGTTCATCTCCAACTGCAGTTCCCACACTCCGGCTCATGCTCCCAAATCCAATCAGGAAGAATGGTGTGTTTGGTTCCTAATCCCTACATCCCTTCCACCTTGAAGCCTCAGTAACCCTACTCACATGTTCAACTATGTCTCTAGGCTCTGCACAGTCCTACACTTACAGCAGGGGAACACGAGGATCCCACGAGTAATAGTTCACTGGTGGTGCGTGGGCCATGTCTTGCTGCTTACTTCCACTCTGACATGAGTAACTGTCATCCTTCCTTCTGGCCACCAGTACCTCATACTCATGTACTTTACTTTTTATCAACCCCATGCACGCAGGCACTAGTACTAGACCTCCACTGATGGATCTCCCAACTTGCTGCCTCCCTGGACCTCTGTTTGCTGACTGCTGCTGCAACCTCTGCTGACAGTTATACTCTCTCCTCCCTGACTCGTCCTTGTTTTGAACCCTTGATGAGTCACCCACTTTGCTTTCTCCCAACAGTCAAAAGTCCTGGTTTTTTGAGATTTGTAAATGTTAACCACTATACATAAAAATAGACCAAAACATTAAAGATTATTACAAGATACTGAACAACTGTTCCCTGTGCTGTACAGAAGAAACTTCTTTAAAATCTGTTTTTATATACAGTGGCTAACATTGGTAAATCTCAAACTCCCAAATTTATCCCTTCCTACCCCCTTTCCCTGGTAACCATAAGATTGTTTACTATGTCTGTGAGTCTGTTTCTGTTTTGTAGATGAGTTCATAGCATCCTTTTTTTTTTTTGTAATAACCTTTAATGGAAAAAAAATGAAAATGAATACATGTATGCACATGCATGATTGGGACATTGTGCTGCACACCAGAAAATAAACAGATAAAAACAAATTCCTTCTCTATTCCCTCAAGTGTGAAACACAATTGTTGCTAATAATACTGCATTTATAGAACAAAATTTGATTTCAGCATAAACTGCATTTCAATATTCAGCATATTTCAAAATAGGAGCGTTGTGCGGATTTTTGTATAAAATAAATCACAAAGTGTCATACTACAAATTTAACCCAAGTATACAGATGGAGAGATAGATGATCTACATGATGTCAAAGCCGTAGAAAAATTTTAGCCTCAAGCTTTCAAGCACCTTCCAGCATAAATTCTATTCTGCTGTTGGTGCTTATCCAAAGCATGTATATTAAGTAGACTAAAGACACACTAGGAAGAGTAAAATATAAACCATTTGATGTAAACAGATGTTGGATAAACTGCTTTAAGTTATATTCTCTCTTGAGAGATTATAGTAATTGTTCTAGTACATGGTGATGCGACCTTCTTGCACATTAAAAAAAAAGTATTTATCATCCTAGGACCAAACTTGTTACAAACTACATTTATTTGGTATTTTTCAACAAACATGAATAGTTAAAATTTGGTTTTTATGGATAAACAGGAAGGAAATATTACAACACAAAACAAAGGAAGATGGCCAGCTAGACCTCTAGGATCTACCTGGTTTTACAATTACAGGGTTAATAAAATACTAAACTATCTGTTGCCAACAGGTTCTTGAGATAAGTTTAATTTCAATAATAGGTAGACTATATGCAAAGAAACAGGCCTGGATAATATTTTTTATGGTTTCCAACTTTATTCTAAGACTTCAGTCTTCGTGATTAGAGACTGGATTAGGTCTGGGCTCCACCAATAAATAGCCACATTCCTAGGACAGGGCACTTAACCTCTCTGACCTTATTCCCTCATTTGTAAAATAGAAATAATAAAAACAATTACCCTTCCTTCCTCAATATTACGAAAAACATATAAGATAATATATATTAAAATGCTATACAAATAATGTTTTTATATAAAATTTAATTATTGTTTTAAGAATAAACATAACCATCTAAAAACTAAATCTTTCAAGATTAAAGTCATTCAAATTGAAACAGCTAAAATTTCACATTAATATCAGATGACATCCTTCTGCCTTGGTTACCAGTGAACGGCCAAGGTTGCTGCTGTAAATAAATGGGCAGTAGGATGTATCTAAAAAAACACATGTGGCCTAAGATCAGCCCTCTTCTGCTCTGTGGTCTCACATGTCTGACCACAGCAACTATTTTTAACCAGAGCCGAGGCCTTCTGGTGACGTCTCACTCCACACGGAAGAGTCATCATCTGTATTGAGACAGAGATGTGTGACGTGTTTGATCACAACGTACTTCTTCTTTGGTTTTTGGTTTTTTTAAAAAAAAATATCATTTTAACATGTGTTTCTACTTGGGTAGTTTGGAAAACATTCAGATCACCGCACAACACTGAGGTAGGCACAGACCACTACTTCCTCAAGTCTGTGAAGTTCTGATATGAAAACAGGCTGGCCAACGGTTCTCAACCTAATTTATTTAACTAATAATAAAAGTGTTTCCAAAGAAAGTTTATGAAATGACAACAAACTGCCATTCTGTCCAACTCTAACTAAATAAAAAAGCATTAACTGCCAAACAACGGAATTTTAGAACCACGTCGAATCCCAGCTTAGGCTGCGTCTCTGCTGCGAATGCGCAGGGGACGCCTGCTCTCTGCCACTCCAGCTAATTGCAGCCTCGATGGAGAACACAGGGCGGAGACTCAGGAATGCGTGGTCAGATGGACTGGCTAAAACATCTTCCACATTCTGGGATTATGAGTTTTGTACAGTGTTTTAGAGAGAACAAAGAGCTTATGTGCAAACAGCACACTATCCTGGACTGAGCAACAATTTGGAGGTTTAAATTCCAGTGATCCTACTCCTAGCCCTGTGAACTTAGTTACATGTATTATGTGTAAAACGGAGATAATAATGTTTGCCAGGAAAGACTGTTTGGAAGAGTCAGTGAAGCACTAAGACGCTTATAGCAGTTCCTGATACATCAGTAAAATGTTATCTTCCCTTTCTTCCTATTAGCTGTAGAAATTATGAGTTTAAAAAGGTGGGCATTCTTACTATTCTTATTTAGGATTAGACTCAAAGTTTAATGACTTGCTCAATGTCACACTGATTGCAACTAACAGAAACAGCAAAAGATCCTAAGTCTCCCAGACCAACCTACCAAGAGGGGTTGATGGCGGCAGGGGAGGAATATCACACATTCTCAGGTGGTTCCTGGGACTCCGGGTGCTGAGGGATGTGCTGGGTTGAGTCTGAAAAAGCAGTGTGTCCAGGAGAGACACCCCATACCCTCTCTGCTGCTCCTGCAGCAGAGAACTGCCTGGAGTCCCTAGGCTGCTGGGCTCTGGAAGCTTCAGAATGCCCCTCTCCTTGAGTTACGAGGCGCACAGAAATAGCTGAGAGTTGGACTGGGAAGGCCTTGCAGCCAGAGATGAGGGGAGCTTAGCAGTTACCTGCCTGGACCAACAGCTGAGGACTAGGCAGGACCCGGGAGGACTAGGCCATCAGTGTGGCTGGGCCACCAATGGCAGCATGGAGGGAACTCAGGATGGACAGAGGACGGAGCCTCAGACCAGGCAGTCTTTCCTGGCAAAAACAAGACAGTGGGCCTCAAATGGAGTCCCTTATGATAAGCCTCACATCACCAAACTGAGACTTAAATACAGTTTTGGCTCTTCCAGAAATGGAATCTTAAACGAGTGAATCAGGAATCACCTGATCAGCACTGATTATCAGTTAGGTAACCTGCCTGGTAGATCCCTGCCATCCCCTAAAGGAAAGCAGGAAAGTAACCTTGCAAGAACCAACACGATTTTGTTTCGACTTCCTTGTTCCTGCTTCCTTCTGACTATGAGTCTTTCATTTTGTACAGCTCCTTAGAGCTCCTTTCTATCTGCTAAATTAGATGCTCCCCAATTTGAACCAACTAGTACTCAGAAAAACTCTTAAAATCTTTAATATGCCTCAGCTTATCTTTTTACACTCCTTACTCTGATGCCACAGTTCTATGGAAACCTCTAGAACAGCCAGAGAGATTTTGAAATTAAGCTAGAGGATATGAAAAATTTTGTGAATGCATGAGTTAATGGACTGAAATCCATATTTACTCAAATGTTGAGGACAACAAGAATGTAAATACACAGATTTATATACAGACGCAAAATACACATTTGGCATGGAATATATACATTGCATGCCATGATATCTTTTTTAATTGCTCTGTATTCTTGGGGATTAAGGTTATCTAAACTCTGGATACTTCATCCATCTTGTACAGACCAAATCCTGGACATGCCAGGTAAATGATACCCTAGCGTAATTAAGAAAGCAAATTACAGCTCTGTGCGCCCAGGCACAGGCATTGCTCCTTGCTTCACCAACACTCCTAACACCAGGCACCACATGCTGCTTCCAGGAGGCTCAGCCTTGCTGCCCTGGGAAACAGAGGGCAGCTGCCGCTCGCCCACCACTCTCACCAGAAGGCTCTGCGGTCCCCCTTTTCCACGTGACTGATTCTGAGTCACACCCATGAACGTGCAGACACACCTGACTGGCAGGTGCTATGACTTGTACCTATGTCTTTGCCACAAGGGAGTGTGAAGGATTTTAAATTTTCACTTACAAAGTGGGAGATGGGTTCTATCTTGGAGAGTATGGGGTTCTTCATGGGGTTCAGATGCTGAGAAATCAAACAGAACGACAAACACTCAGCAATGAGTACTGTGGCGGAAATGATGAGAACTCGAAGTGTCTCACCCTGTCCGAGTTTTCTTTTCTGAAACAAGGGACTCAGAGACCAAAGAAATCAATGTTGGATGTGACAGACCCATTCTAAAAGCTCTTTAACACCTTCATTTTCAGCCAAGAGTGTTTTACCTGAAGAAAATAAACTTGCATCTAGGTTAAACCGAAGTACTGCAAACCAGTGTAGGAGAGAGTAGATGCCCAGCTGGATGTGCCTGGTAAGCACCAAAGCTGCAGTCCTGCAGAACCAGCGCAGGGGCCTCCTCCTCCTGGCAGCCCCCACCAGGCCCAGCCCCGCCCCACAACAGGACCAGTCTTCCCCCAGCCTGCTTTCTCTGGGGAATAACACACACCTGACACGTGGAACTCCAGAGCAAGAGGAAGGCTGTCATTATTTAACACTGATAGAACACATTATTTTGGTCACTAAAATCCTCTCAGTTCTATAATTATCACTAGTTCAGGGACCATGAGAATAACTACATGAATTCTATTCCTAATTAATTTTTCCATCTAGGGCTTAGATATAGAATCCTAGGGATCAAAAAGATAGAACTATGCATCTAGCCCTCTAAAGGTATCACTTATTAAGCTTCAGGACAAATGGTGCTATTAACTTTTTCTACAAAATTACTGTATCGCTTTTAATTACAGTGGGTTATGATGCCACCTAGTGGCTAATGGGCATATTTTGAAATCCCCAGTTTGATCAATTTAAACAATTTTTTTTTTTTAAATAAATGCAGCTATATTTCCACGTATGGATTCTGGCACATTTAAAGAAGAAAATAAATATATGAAATTCCCCTTTCCCATCACAAAGACAGACATGCTCATAAGAGCACTCTGTAATTAAGAAAGGACACCTTTTAAAATTCTACTTAAATAAAGCTTTTGATATCAGCTATTAATCACAAATAGTTAAAAAGAAACACAGAAAATAAAATTATGCAAGTTCAGAATGAATGCATGCATGATAATCAGTTAACTCCCCCCAAAAAGTATCACAATATGAGGCCGACTTATTTAATATAAAAGTACTGGTGTGGAAGTCACAGATTTATGGGCTTGACTATACCACTAATTAGCTATTGTGACCCTGGGAAAATTGTGTAACTTCTCTGTGCCACAAATCCATAATTGGTAGTGTAAGAAGTGTAAGAAGGTTAGAATTTAGGTGACTTCTGAGAGGCTTCCAACAATCTGTTACACAGTCTTCCTTACTTTGACCTCTGTTCCTAACACTACAGAACATCTAAGCGCCCTGTTGTGACTCAGGATTACAGTTTTAATATATGTCAGCATTTCTGGCACAAGAATTTTCTTTTAGGTCATAAAATTTAGGTCCTTAAAACTTAGTTCATTTAAGGTCTCAACCTTGAATAAATGTTTCATGATCTCATTAGCTGTTGAATAATGTGATATTCGTTTTGAATGCTTTCTCCACTCAACTTCACTAAAATGAAAAAGGAATCACTCGCACCTTTTACTTAGTATTTTTTAAAAAACAGATCTTTTTATATTATACTCGACCCGTGAAACTCTCAGTTCTGTGTAGCTCCACCAAGTCTTCTCAGTCTTGCACTGCCTACATCCTGCTTGGGCTCTTCTCACAGTTCCCCCACTCCCCACTAGGTGTCCCCACCACTTTTCTTATCTTCAGTCTCTTGTTATTTTAGTTTTCATTTTTTTCTATAAAAAATTATTAGTAACTATTTTGAGCAGAGAGAAAGTTTAAGTAATGATATGTCAAAGGCTCATGGAGCCACCATGTTTTGGGAGAACATTTTGACATTTTGTCATATTTGATTTAGTAAAATATAGAACACTGTATACTTGAGACCCTGTGTACCCACCTCTATATCCATATCTACAGAAAATCACTGTCTAGAGTTGTGGCTTATAATCTACCTGTGTATCTATATTTTATCAATATAATTGTAAATAGTAAGTGTATTGGTTTGCATGTTTTTAAACATTATATACACTTTCTATATAAGTATATATCTTTTTTTGGTCTGTACAGAAGCTGTACATTTCAACAGTAAAATTTACCAATCTTTTCCAATAAGGTTTATACTTTTAATTTTTAAAGGATTTTCCTCTAGCTTAAGGTCATAAAATGAGTCTCTATTAATTTTTTTTAAATTAAAGCTTTAACATCTATGTCTTGAACCCATATTCTTGTGTACAATGTGAGGTTGGGCTCTAAATTTATGGGGCTTTTCCTACACTGTTGGTGGGAATGTAGTTTGGTACAGCCGTTATGGAAAACAATATAGATTCCTTAAAAAACTAAAAATAGACTTACCATATGATCCAGCAATCTCACTCCTGGGCATATAAATGGAGAAAACTCTAATTTAAAAAGATACAAGCACCCCAATGTTCATAGCAGCACTGTTTACAATAGCTAAGACATGGAAGCAACCTAAATGTCCATTGACAGATGACTAGATAAAGAAGATGTGGTGTATATACACAATGGAATACTACTCCGTCATAAAAAAGAATGAAGTAATGCCATTTGTAGCAACATGGATGGACCTAGAGATTATTATACTAAGTAAGTCAGAGAACAACAAATAACGTATGGTATCACTTATATGTGGAACCTTAAAAAATGACACAAATGAACTTATTTACAAGACAGAAACAGACTCACAGACATAGAAAACAAACTTTTGGTTACCAGTGGGGGAAAAGGGGTGGGGGAGAGAGAAACTGGGAGTTTGGGATTAGCAGACACAAACTACTATATACAAAACAGACAAACAACAAGGTCCTCAGGGAACTGGATTCAATAGCTTTTAATAACCTATAATGCAAAAGAATATGAAAAGGAATATACACACACATATATATTTATATACACACACACATATATATGTATAACTGAATCACTACACGGGAAACTAACACAACATTGTAAACTGACTACACTTCAATTAAAAAAAGAACTTGCAATGTGTCAGCTGCTACTAACCCTTATAATAATTCTCAACTTCCCTCAGGAAACTAGCATTTATGAACTTGTTCATAGTCTTCAGCTAGTTTGATGACTGAGTTGGGAACCCAGATCCATCTCTTTCTGACAACAAAGCTGGTAAGCTTCCTGCACAGGAACTTCCATGTATCATTCGTGGGTCACAATCATGGAGCACTTTGCTTATTCTGGATGTTTATTTGTGAACTCTTGCACTCAAGCTTACCCAAGTAAAACGCATGGTACTTTTCCCTTTATCCACTAGGTTCACCTCCATCAGCTTGTACATCCAGAATTTATTTTTTTTTAATCTGTCAACTTGCATAAGTTATCACAAATAGAGATTAAGTCATAAAAAAAATACTTAAAATACAACCAAGAATAGAGATTCTGTCTTACTTATCTATCTAATCCCACATCCTCATAGTGCCTGATTTTGCAAAATGAAGTCAGAATGATCTGAAAATATTTTCTCTAAGTACTTAACAGCATAACCTACAGCTTTAAATAAAATAAAAATATAACATTTCCCTAGAGATTACTGAAACTTCAGTCCTTGGCAACTATGTCTATAAGAAATTTTTATTTAGTGTAAAAATAAAGAGCAAAACTGAATTTAAGATCTAAAACTTCAAAATCATAATTTTATCACATAGCTATTATGTCAGTCAACAAATTCAAATGTGCAAAACACTTTACTTTTTTAAAGTAAACTTACTGTCTACCAATAAGCTTAGACTTACCATGAAATGAACCACTAAGACTTATTACCCTAATGTGACTCAGACTATGTGATCCCAGCAGAACATCTTGATCTTTTCCACAGCACCAACTAAAACCCAGAGCACAATTCTATCATCCTTAACCGTCCACCCTTTCCAGGAACAGCCTGGGAAGGACGGCACAGCCCCTGCTCAGTAACCAGCTCCCATCTCCTCAGAACAGGAGGTTCTTGCTGCCACACAGAACTTCCTCTCCTTTTGTGGTACTAAGAACCTTTAATCTGGGAACAGAAGTAGCAGCATTTCTACTTGTCCTCAAAATCTATATTTTATATTTTGATTTAAGTGTTTGAATTGTACTTTCTTGTTGCTCTTTTTCCTGTGTTGTGTACCATCCTTCCCTGAAGCAAAGAATTTGGCAGCCTGACTAACTTCCCAAATCTCTGGGCCAGGTTGGGGTGGCAGAATATGGAAGGATAAAGAAATTTCCAAAGAAATGAGGTGATGTGCCTGCACTATTTGCAAAGAAGAGACAAGTCTTAGAAGCCAACAAGAGTTGGCTTCAAACATGAGTAAAGATACAAAATTATTAATAACATAAACTATCATTTTTACCTTATAAAAGGATGATTTCTTATAGGTTAACCTAAGTGTTAGAATCAGTCAGTTCACCAGCTTAACCGATTCGCTAACAGGGAAATTGAGGACCATTCTGAATCTACAGAATCTATATTCCTCTGTAGAGAAGGAATATAATTCCTTTCCTAGAGCCATTGCAGAGATTAGGCTCATCAACTCTCCATCATCTATGAAATTTCATAACATAAGAGCCATCTGGACAGACTATGAATACCTAGAAGGTGGCACCATGTCCTACGGGGCGTGAGAGGATGTACGCTGGAGTCAGGGATCCTGGTTCTAACCCAAGAGCCACCACGTGCAAGCTGTATATGACCTTTCTGTGCCTCAATTGTTTTAATCTACATAGACATGATAATAACAGCGCCCATGTCAGAGCGTTTTACGAGGATTAAGTGAGTTAATGTTTGTAAGTGTTTGGCAGAGCAGGGCTTGGCACATTCTGTGCTGTGTGCTTGTGGTTTATTACTATTATTGTTAGACATCATGTGTTGACTTGTGTCCCCCAAAGGTTCATATGCTGAAGTCAGTTAGGATAAAATCATACAGGAGTAGGGCGGGACAAGAAGGGGAAACGTGCACTCAGACGAGCACCCCGTGAGGATGAAGGCAGAGACTGGGGATGCCTCTACTAGCCAACGGCAGAGCCTTCCAGCTAACCACCAGGGGCTCGGTGAGAGCTGTGGCACAGACTCTCCCTTTCAGCCCTCCAGAGGAACCGATTCTGCTGACACCTCGATCTTGTCTCTGGAAGCGTGAGACAATGCATCTCTGTTGTTTAAGCCACCCAGTTTGTGGTATTTTGTTACAACAGCTCTGGGAAACTGATACACTGGATAAAACACTCCTAACCTGAAACAGGACCACGAAGTCTAAAATAAACCTACTTTCTCTCTAAGAAAACACCCACTTTCCTTTTTCCAGTGTGGTCTGAGAAAGAATCGCCTCCCCAAGGACCACAGGGAGAGAGGGCACTGGCCTCGTTCTGCACGGATGTCCCATCCGTGGGGAGTGACATGACCCAGCAGCCTGTGAATTCTCCACCCTTGCCAAGCAGGCTTCCCGCCCCCACATCCAGGCAGGACAGGCTTGATGTGATGTGCATCACATGCCCTCCAGCTCAAAAATACCTGCCCAACATGTAAAATCAAGGTCAACTACAACTTCAGATGGATTTCACACGATCCCAATAAATATTTTTCTTCACTAAAAAACAGAGTTAAAGGGACTATCGCATTATTCAATCAAACATTTTCATTTAAATAAACTGGACATTTCTGGTGAAATGTCTTGGTGTCTGATGTTTCATTTCTTCATCTCTACACGAATAATTCTTGGCCCTTTTTAGTTCAGTATCTGGTCTCTATACAGAATATAACCTTTAATTTTATGATTCACTTTTGAAAGAATAATGATGTTAATCTCACCTTCCTTAGCTGTTTGTCAGATTTTTAAAAACAGGAAACATGCTTTATTCTTTTATATATATATATATCCCATAGTCCCCAGCTTACAGAATTTAATCAAGGATAACTTACTGTGAAATGTCCAAAAACGATAAATCTATAGACAGAAAGCAGATCAGCGGTTGCCAGGGGCTGGAAGAGGCTGCAACGGACATGTGTGACCCTTTGGGAGTGATGGATATGTTCTAAAACTAGATTGTGGTGTTGGTTGCATAACTGTACTTTTTACTAAACTCACTGAGTTATACAATCAAAATGAGTACATTTTATGGTATATAAATGATTTCTCAATAAGGCTGCTAAAAATAATAGTGATAATTTTTAATAAAACACGTCTCTATGACTTGTATGCTCATAGCCAGCAACACAGAGCTGCAGACATGGGAGACAAATGGAGACACTTAGGGTTGTTCAAAAAGAAGCTGCTGCCGTAGTACAGCTAATTAACATCTCTCATGTCCACCCCATTTCCTTCCATTAGTGAAAGCATCGCTGGCCAACCTCACCATGGAAACACTCCTGGCGCTGGATCACGTGTGCTGCTTTACTAGTTCCACAACATTCATCTAAGGAGAAGTAGTTGCTCCCACAATGGGGCTGGCTGCCTAATACTTGGACAGCACCCCCTATATTTTATGTTCAAGATACTGCCACTTGAGAAAGGCTTATTTACCATGACAAATCCTAAATGGGAAATGAAACGTAATTTAACTAGAAAAATGTTTCTGTGTCAGAGTCACATGTGTACTGCAAGGGGGAATGCTGTACTTCCTTTTAAAGGCGGTTTTAATTATTCAGGCTCTGACATGATGTCAACATAATGCAACCCAAATGTGGCCTGACTCTCCTCTGCCAACTCTGATGAGTAGCGTTACAATACTCTCCGCTGTTTAGGGAAGAATCCTTTTCCCTTCCTGGCATCATGGATTCCATCCTTTAAGCATCCTGAGTTCTCATGAAGACTGAGTCACTGACCAGGAGCTTATGTTAGCTGAGCAACCTACGTGCCTCTAAAACCCCCTTGGGATCCTTTTCTTGGAACAAAATTTAAGGGCCAGATGAACACAACCTAAAACCCCAGGCTCCTGGGCTGCTGACCACCCATATTGGACATCTTTACTTCCCTGAGAAAGACACAAAGTCCCACATGACCTTTTAAATATTACCTTGCATAATTATTTCTTTTTTTAAATTGTAGTATAGTTGACTTTTGATATTATATTAGTTCAGGTATACAACACAGTGATTCAATATTTTTATACATTATGAAATGATCACCATGATGTCTAGTAACCATCTGTTACCAAAGTTATTAAAATATTATTGACTATAATCCCTATGCTGTACATTACATCCCTGTGACTTATTTATTTTATAACTGGAAGTGTGTACCTCTTAATCCCTTTCACCTACTTCTCCCATCCTCCCACCCCTCTCCTCTCTGGCAACTATAAGTTTGTTCTTTGTATCTATGAGTCTGTTTCTGTTTTGTTATGTTTGTTAGTTTTATATTTTAGATTCCACATGTAAGTGAAATCATGCAGTATTTGTCTTTCTCTGACTTATTTCACTTAGCATAATACCCTCTAGGTCCATCCATATTGTCACAAATGGCAAGATTTCATTCTTTTTATGGCTGTATAGTATTCCGTTGTGTGTATATGTGTGTGTGTGTGTGTGTGTATACAACACATCTTCTTTATCCGTGGACACTCGCATAGACAGGAGTGTTATGAGCTGCTTGTACATCTCAGCTCTTGTGAACAGTGCTGCAACAGAAACTGCTTTCTCTGGTCCACTGTTCTCTGACCAATCAATACTCACTCAGTACTCATTTCTGCCAAGGAGTCTTAGCTGTTCTTAACTGCAGAGACCATGTCATTACTCATCTTCAAATGTCCAGCTGTTTGAGTCCACCCATATTTCAAGAATCTATCCCAACACTACCCTTCCATAATATAATTCTATCCCAACCAGATATAATTTCTTACTCCTTTTATACCCTCTCTATATTGTACCACTTTTGTTATGTTCTCTTTTAGTATATAGTAATTTGATTATTTTTCTTATTCTCCATTATACTATAAGCCTATGAAAATAAGAGGTATTTTGTACTATGTGTTCTCAAATGTGATCGCAACCCTTTGTCTCACCCGGTATCATTCTCAGAATTAGAAATTGCTCAATAATGTCAATTAAATCAAGTAGTAACGGGTATGCCGTTCTTACCTATAATTACAATATCCATGTAAATGAATTCAAACAGCAGAAACAATGAACAAACATGTCTCATCTAGTTTCTTTATCTAAGGAGCAAAAAATATTTCTACTCAAAGAAAATAATTTCTCTGTGAAAATCTCAAAGGGGGCCCATCTCTTCCCCAGTGTCCTTCCGGCAATGTCTCTACACAACCCCCCGTCTGTCGTGTTTTGCATATCCTCATCAGTATCTGGAGTGGTTTTTATATCCCTTTACCTTCTGACGTACAAAACAGAGAAGGTGAGTGCCTTGCAGTCACACAGACCCAGTTCCAAATCATGTAGCTCAGCTGGACCACCCAGGCATGCTGCTTACCCTATCTGAGTTCCAAATGTGTTTAAGACACTCTTTGAATGCCCAACATGAAAAAGGTACTAATAAATATTGAATGAAAGGTACCAAATCAATTAAACAAATATTTATTGAGTGCTCGCTCAGGATCACGCACGAGTTTGCCCTGAGGACCGAAGAATAAACCAGACTGGGACAGCCCTGCTCTCAAAGAGCTTAGAGCCGAGTGAAGGAGACACACTCGAACACGCAGATGTAGACCCTGGGAGCCGCCCGGAGAGGCAGCAACAAGTACAGGGGGCCCGCGGGGCCCCGACAAGGGGCCCCCACAGCATCAGAACCAATGTCCTCACTCTCCTCACGTCTTCACACAGCAGTGAAAACTCAGTACCTACAAAGCATGGTCCGTACTAACATGAAACCCATGTCATGGTCCCACGCTGGGGGCACAGCACAAGGTGCCAAGTACCACAAGAGAGAATGAGCATGCCTTCCGGGGCATGCCACACTCCAGAATCCACAAGCACGGTCATCTGAAGAAACAGGAATCAAGTCGGCACACAGATAGCCCCCTTCAGACATGCAGAAGAGCCTGAAGATAAAAGTGTCATCAGCACGCAGGGCTTGTATTGGCCTATTTTCTTCTGGTAACAAGTTAGGACAACATGAGAGGATGGGGACTGAGTAGCAGTTTCCGCAGAGCAGATGCCCTTGCTGTGCTTCTGAAGCTGGCTGTCTTTATTTTCTGAAATAGCATGCTAATTTTAAAAGGCAAAATAATAAAAGACATACAGGGTGGTGAGTGGAAAAGTTTCAAAGCTCACAAGGCCAGTTTCTCATTATAAGTGGCCCCTGGGGAGTGATGAGAGACTTGCTCCCCCTGGTCGGACAGGAACCTGTGTGGCTGTTTTACACTTCGCTGGACTTCCAGCAGCTTCGCCGACCAAGAATGTTCCGGGGGGAAGAAACAACAAAAGTTTAGGTAAATGAAGTCTGGTGGCTCCACTGTTTAGCACAAATGACAGTGGTGACAGAGGGCCTTGAGTTCCTTCCTAGGGGCCATGTCCTTTGCACAGGTCTG
Source organism: Camelus bactrianus (assembly GCF_048773025.1). NCBI lineage: Eukaryota > Metazoa > Chordata > Mammalia > Artiodactyla > Camelidae > Camelus > Camelus bactrianus. Next base: position 6,464,390 of record NC_133561.1, on the reverse strand, counting down.
GCACCATGCTGCATGGGCAGGGCCACCACGTCTACAACCCTCCCCAGACTGGCATGGACCACACTCCTCTGACTCTGCTCTGCACCCCACAGAGGGGTCACTATGCCTGCTCTGACTTGAAGCCTAAATGCTGAACATCTTGGGCAAGTAGGACCTAGAAAAGCCTTCCATTTCTTTTCAATTCCTAGTCAAGTCTGCTTAAATCGACTTCAAATAGTGTCCTTTCTTATAACCCAAACACCTCGTCTGACCCTGTCTTCCGGGTAATCGACAAACACAGAGAAGTCACCACAGCAGTGCTATAAGGGGGCCCTCAGAGCTCTTATTCACTCCTATTTCTCTCACTAGAATTAAGTCCTCTGTGTCATCAACTGGAAAAACAGTGACATTAAATACCACGGGTTAATGCATATAATGAAAGACTAAATGCTGTAAGATGAACATCCCTGTAATTAGTGCTCTAGTTCTTGCTCAGCAGAGAAGGACGGGATGGAGGAGCCCCCACTGAACGCCCTGGAGGATGCCCAGCATGGGCAGCTGCTAAGAACCGCTAGAAGGCTGATGAAATCCTGAAATCTCCCTAATTAAGAGCCACAGGATACTGAGCCCCAGGTTTCCTCTTCAAAAAATTGAAAATAATAAGACCTGCCTCAAAAGGTGGCTGAAAGGACTGGATGACGTTCTGAGCTCCCTGTGCCCATCACAGGCCCTACATAAACGGTACCTATTATTATTATTAATGCTCTGATTAAAAAGCACCCCGTAATAAGTCTGGGACATGTGTAAACACAAAATGCAACAGAACTCCTCAAACAGACCGACAATGGACCTGACTGCCCAGAAGACCTGTGATAGTAGGGAAAAGCCCTGAACCAGGAGCTACAAGATCTGGTCACTAGACAAGGTTCTACGCCCTTGGCCATGCGACCTGGGCCACTCATCACCTTTCTCTCCCCCAGTTTTGTCATTTGAAAATTTAAGGAGTAGAACCAAATTGTTTTGTAAAAGCTCCGGAGCCCCCAGACTATCGTTTTCATGAATCCTCTAGATTAAGCAGGGCCCACCTACAACATCTGCGAGCCCTGGTGTCTGGGTCTGACCCCACACGTGACTGGAGCTTCGGGGGAGAGGAGGCCTGCATATAGGATATCTCCCTGTGTGCTGTACACCAGAAATTGACACAGTGTAATTGACTGTATGTCAATTAAACAAATTTTACAAAATAAAATAAAAAAGTAAAATAAAAAGATGTCTCCCCGGATAACTGTTAAGTAGAACCCCTGAACTTCTTCAAACCACATCCTCCCAGGCAGCCCTGCGAGACCCCAAATTCACTGTCTGTTGAAAAGAACAGGCTACTGTACTGACTGATAAAGAGCCTATCTCTGGGGGCTCGGAGCCCTTGACAGATTACTGTCACATTAAAACTGGTCATCGTTAGAGACCAACTAGTGCAGAAAAATCCTTCTAGTGATAAGGGATCTGCAACCCTGAAAGTCAAGTGACTTTCCCTTGAGCACCACATTAAGTCAAAGGCCACGTAGCTACAAACTATCTCCACAGCTCAGGACTCCTGATCACCTGCAACTGTCCGGGCAGCCAGGATGCCAGTGTCAGTGGACTGCTGCCCTGGGGCCCCTGCTGAGCCTCTTCCCCCGAGCACCCAACCCGGCCTCCTCGCCGCCCTGCCCCTCACCACCACCCCGCCCCAGGCGCCGCTGTCAGCCCCACTGTCACGGGCTCCCTCCCCTCAGCACCTCTATGGTCAAAAGCCCTCCAGACACTGCATCCAATCGTGATGCTAGAAGGATTATTTAAACGCCTGCCCTCTGAACTCCATCACAGAGAATAGAATTTTCCACAGCTCAAGCTGAGGTTTACACAGAACTTGCCTTCTGACATCAATTCCTCACCTTTTATCTCCCATTCTATCAAGCAAGACCAGCAAACGTGTTTGTGAGGCCCAATGCAAAATGAAAACACAGAGCCCTTTGTTAAAAAAAAAAAAAACCTGAAGAATTCTAAAATCATGACAATAGAGCAGAGCATAAACCACGCTCTGGGCCCTGTGCACCTGTGGGACAGGTCATGGCACACGAAGGGGCCCTGTCTCCCAGTGTCTCTTCTAACGACATACACTCCAGTGTCCTCATCAACCCTGAAACACCGCCTCTCCCCCCACAGCAGCCTCCGGGGACTGTCTGTCAGGGCCTTCATCATGTGCACCACTGACATCTGCTCTGTCACAAGCCCTCAGAGACCAAGCTGCCAGCTAGCTGACTGGCTAGGTGAACTGTGCCCTGAGTCACCTGCACCATCTCCTAAACCTCACACCCCGCTTCAAGCAGTCCCTGGAACCCTGGCTGCACTGTACTGAGACGTCTGTCCCTAACCGGCCCAGGGGACACCCTGTGTGTGTGGACAGTGTGACTCCCAGCATCTGTCAAGTGACCCTGCATGCAGCCACTAGAGACATGGCTTAGGCCTGGAGAAAGTCTCCCCAGCAAAGGAATTGGTTTTCTTTCTCCAGGATAACAGATAAAATTTTAATTTCTCATTCTCTAAAACCAAATACACATCTGTGAGCTAAGAGCAGCCCTGACAATTAGCAGAGGCCACAGGCTGAATCAATAAACTGCAGCCTAAAAATAAAGCCACCCAGTCCCTCTGGAGCGCTGCTTGACTTAAACCAGAGCCAAGTGGAATATTCCTTAATTACCGCTGTTTCATAATACTTTTTTTGACTCTCTTTTCTCAGGCATGTTTGACTCTCCAGGGTATTACTAGGCATTACAATTCAGCAATTTTAAATCTGTTTCCAATCTACAGATAGTATCATTCATCCTACCAAACCACTCGGCGCCCTGGCAGAAAACAAAAATAAAATAATAGGAAATATAAGTATATTATTGTTCATATAATCAGACAGGGCTAGCGTTTTGAACTGCTAGAGTTACTTCAAAAAGTCTGGGCTTTTTTCATGTATCATCAAATTCAAGCACTTTTTCGTTCATGTTAAGTTCTTGAAATACTGAGCAACAACTGATGTTTCAGAAATTTACACTAGAGGAATTCACTTAAAGGAATTCTTCTGGAATTCTTTGGTAAAATAAATCACTATTTTTCAACATGAATAATCATCCCTTAATCTAGATTTTCTGTCAAGTATTTTATACATTCTGCAAAGAATGATGCCCAAAACTGCATCATCTGAGACAGATAAACTAGATTTAGAAGTATGGCATTCTATGTATTCAACTCATGAAACCATGTTAATAACACTCAAATGGAGACGCCAAGTTCTCAACATGAAACTAATTAATTGCCATGAAGATAATACAGTAAGAATGGAGCAGAATTTGCATAAGTACATCTCTGTCACATGTCTTTCTGGTAAAGAAAGAAAGGCGGGGGTGGTGGACACCTAGACACATGTTCCTGAGAACTCTCAGTTATTACATATGTCGAAATAGGAACATAAGATGTGTATAATTCCTCAGTTTTCAATCAGAAGTAAATCAGAAAAAAGGATGTGAGACCTTATAGTAAAAAGCCCACAGAACGCATGGGTTGGAAGCCTGGGTTTTAGTGTGATTTGGAACAATGTAAAAGAGATCAGTTTCTTTGTCAATAAAGTGAAAGCTTTGAACTAGATTATCTCCAAGTTTCCTTTAAACTCTAAATTTTCGTGGTAGAATTTCTACTTTAAAATGAGGTTGGAGAAGTAGCTCTAATACAAGCTTTTCAACTCCTTACATAGACAACCAAGACTTAAATACAGAAATAGCACCCTGATTGTAAAAGTCTCTTTCACAAAGCTGTTCAGCAAAGGTATTAAGAAAACAACCAATTAATATAAATTTCACACTTTTATTTACCCTCTGCCTACTCACTTAGTGAAGCAGTAAGATGGGATAAATGTCCACTAACCTCAAAAAAATTCCATTTTTCCTGTATTATTATTTTGGAAGGTTTCAATAAAGCTTAAAATTTTCATGTTTTATTAAATATTGTTTGAAATTATATTTGGAAAAAAATGGATGTTTGTGATTACAGCCCAGGAATGTTTCCTCTTCAGACTAAAGTCACACTTCCTTGTGTCTCAGTCCCCCTTGTCTAATTCGCATTCTGCCTTTTTCCTTGGCTTCACCTATAGAAACCATTCGATAATTTCCTTTGCTCTGAGGTCCTTGATTCTAGCCTCCAGGATTATACACTTTATAATGGCAATTACTTCTCATTTTCCTTTGGGCATAATTTTCTTTGGGCCAAATTACTCTTCCTTTATGCAAAAATGTTTTAAGGGTTTATTTTCTGTATCTGAAAAAATCACTTATTTGATGGACTTACACAGTTGTTAAAGCAACCCCTAAATATTCAAACTTAAGTTGGGGGAAAACATGTATTTTTTATGGAGGAAAACATATCAGAGTAGATTTCTAAACCTTTAGGATTCCAATTTTTTTAATTCCTTGCCTTTCTGAAAAATTAAATATGTTTTAAGTAATCTTATTTGCATATCATGTCCTTCCAAAGGCTTTAAGATGTAGTTTTTTTTCCATTATTTTTCAGATTCTAAAGACAAATGTTTGCTTTGTGTCTTATTGTAGTTCCTTGTTTGATAGACTCACAAGGACTTCATTGTTCAGATTTGCATGCTTCATAAAGATACATATTTGAGTAAATTATACTTCCAAAGCTTAGCATTTGCGGATACATCTCATTAACTACTACACCAATTATAGGTTATAAAAAGATTACAGCAGAGAACCAGGACTGTCCGCAAGGAAGGCTTGTGATGGGAAAAGTTACACAATATAATCCTTCTTGCTAAACTCCACAATTTTTATGTAAGTGAGAACTGGTTAAAAGAGTATTAAGGAGAGTTTTTATTTTGCGTGGATCTTGTTGGAAAGGGAATATATTCATTAACTATTCAAATATTTCCTGAGCACCTACCACGCCAGTCTCAGGGCTCTGTCCATATATGCACATGAAACACCTGTGAGAAAAGCAGGAGTTCCTTTGGTAAAGGAGGGAGAGATACCAGGCTAACCTGAGTTCTCTCCCCTTTTATGTGCCCCCTACCAGCCGGCGGAAGGACCTACTTCTTCTCCAGCTGCCCATGCCTCTGAATCACTACCCAGCCAATTGCCTTCCTGCCCCTGGACACCACACAGACCTCCCTGAATGGGGGAAATGGGGCTCTCATCACCACTCAACACTGCTCTGGGGACAGATCTGTTTTGCTTCCAGACTGTCAGCAAGTTTTGGAATAGTGATCTGCAGAAGAGCCGTTTGAATCTCTATGATTAAAAAAAAATTCTTTTTTAAACAAAACACAGGAAATGTGGCCCAGGTGTGTTTGTTCTGCCCACCTACAGCAGAAAATTCACATATGTTGCATAAGACGACAGGCTCATATAAAGAATAAGGGCAGTGAGGTGAATTGTTTAGGTGATGAGAAACCAGACAGGCCTCTGCTCTGCAACCACTTCCAGGGGGCCCAGTATGTCTAAGGCACTTCTCACTTAAAGAAGCAAATAACTTCTCACTTAAAGAAGCAAATAACTGTGTCTTCCATATGAGATAACAAGGAAATACTGAAGTCCCAGCTTTCCTGATACTTCACTGCATTTGATCTTGTTATAAAATAAATACATCATGTTATTTCATCTAAGAGAAAATATGAATTATAGTAGACGAGACACATTCTTTTATTTCTTTTTCTGTTGTTGTTCTTTTATGACAAGACATATCTTGAAAGATATTCTCACTATCAAACACCTACAAATGCTAGAGAAAAATATATAACAAATAGCCCCAGTTAAATGCACAGTTGAGCTCACAGAAAGTGAGAGAAACCCCCAAGGAAGAATGCGGGGTCAGGGGCTCCTCCAGCAGAGCAGTAAACACTCCATGCACACAGCTGAGCTCAGTACTCGCTCATCTCGTCTACGTACAGGGCTGGCTTTGAGGAGTCCTTCGCAAACCAGAAAAAGAGACCTCGGGTAGGAAGGTGAGCTGAGGACCCTCAAAGGGCTGCACCTTCGTGAAAAAGCAGGTGGGAAAAAGCAGTTACCTGCAAGGACTGCCAGCAGGACAAAGCAAGTGCGCGCTGGATTCAGCATAATCCCAGGTGTATTCTTTGCTGGGTTTATCATTTAGGTTTACCCTGCCTGTGTGGTCCATGAACCCACCCACCTCCCAACTCCCCCAAACCCGACTCATCCAGTCAACAAAATCACAAAGCTGCCCTGTGTTGGAAAGGCCTGGGCCACCTGACAGAGCCAATGCAAATCTTCAAAGGGAGGTTCCAAGATAAACAAGATGAATGTACAAAAAGCTAATAAGGGCCCCCCAGTCCAAATTAGACAACTGTGCACTGTGTTCTTTTTTCCAGGAAAAGAACATCACTTTCCCAGCTATGTGAATGCCGCCTTAAACACACTGGGGAAAACAATAAAATTCTGACTGATCCCCAGGAACCTAACTGGTAAAGACGGAATGGGACTACAAAGCGCTCAGGGAAAATGGAAAGAAACCAAGTAGGGCGGCTGTGGCTTTGCAATCAGAAGCTGGAGATCAGAAACCCGAGAGCAACCCTGCTTTCCTGGGATGCTGAGAGAATGCTGAGAGCCGCCGCCAGTGGAAACTGGGGTGACTGGGAGTTAGTGGCTGAACTTTACAGATGGGCGGGACCGTGACTGTAACAGCGACATCTCTAGAGTAAGCCATTTGAATAAACGCAGACAAAATTGGTAGCTAGTTTTAACGGCCATTTCAGTGCATTTTGCCCCGGCAACAGTGTGGGGTTCTCAGGAAGCGTTTCTAATTTTTGTCATCACAGTATTTCTGGTTCAGACAGGGGAGAAGCCAAAGTTAGAGTGTTTCTAGCCGGCAGCAAGCCAGAGGGACCAGACAGGGCGACGAGCCAGCTCTCGGCAGCAGAACGGTGGACCACACTCCAAGCCACGGGCCTCGAGGCTACTGAGAAAGGTCCTTGCTCTGCAACGATGTAACATGGGAAGGAGAGGCAAGCAGACAGGACCAGAACAAAGGTTAAGAAAGCCAGATCCAGAGTTGAAGGGAGGCACCAGCAGATTCCAACGATCCTGAGCCAAGGGCACAGGTAGACCACGGGGACACCCACGCTGAAGCTAAGAGGGACATCTCAGGAAGGGGAACGGCCGCTGTGTCCTCACGCAGGGTAGATCACAGACACCTGCTCACTCCAGAAAAGGGGCCTTGTCTCTTATTTGGTGATACAATGAGGATTCTGGTGGAGAAACTAGCAGTTGGGAGGGGTTCTTAGAGCAAGGTATGATCATCTATAAATGACACAAGCCTCAAACGTCTCCTAACTTTAGGTAAACATTTTGGATCTTTGTAAATAAGAACGTGAATAAGATATTTTTAAATCCTTTAATGAAAGAAAGTAGAGCTAAAACAATTGCTTAATAAAAAGCTTCCGTTAAAGACTAAAGTCTGACATATGTCAGACAATATTGTCTTTGACAGATTGTTCCAATACATCTTTCTTTTCACTTGTCTTTTTAGATTAGTGAAAAGGAATTAGTATGTTTAAACCATACTTAAGCACATTTATAAATGTTTTTATAATTTATTTTCTAACCACTTGATTTCAGTTTAGTTAAAGGAAATGAAAGCATATGCTAAATGAGTCTTCCTAAGTATCAGATGAGCATATCCAGAAATAGCTGCTGACTATGATTACAAAATCTGGTCTGAAAAGTAGTCTACACTGGCAGGTGGGCAGAAGATAAAAGGTTATGCTTCCACGTACACAGAAAACCCCCCAGAGCAGCATGTGTGGTAACCATTCCTCAGTCCTCGAAGAGGTGACTGTATTTGTGGACGTGTCGGATAATGTCTCCCACGTGGGAATGAAAACACTGCCACAAACTGTTGACTGCAGAATACATTTTACTGAAGAACTCACCTGTGCCTCTCAGCCGATTCACCAGGGGTTTCTTTTGCTTCCAGGGTATATTAAAACGTGTTACGATTGGCAACACAACAGAAATAAGATGCACTGTAAATAGTAGACTTATTTCTTAAACTATCACCACCACCCACAGCAAACTTCCAGCACTTCATTATTCTGTTCATATGAAGCTCACTTTGGATTTTAACCATACAAAAATATTAAATGTTCACTGTGCACATGTGAACTTGTGTTACTGTAGACTTAGTCTAGTTTGGCTGAAAAAGAGTAAAAATGCTTATGCAGAGTCTGCAGATCAAAGCTATCAGAAAGCAACAGGCTTTCAAAGGCAAGGGCACTCCTGAGCTGCACCAGTGAGAACACAGTGATCTTGGTACCTGCCCTGACCTGACAGCTCTGAGACAGTCGGACCCACTGATGCACCAAGGATTACATCGCTCTGACTCCATTAACTGTACTTAACCACCCTCTTCCAGAGATGCTACAAAAGCTTAGAAACCTGCCATGAGCATCTACACCTTGTTCTGCAGTTCTCCAGGGCTGCCTTCCACCTGCCCACTCTGTTACTCTTCACTCTGTGGCCTTCTTGTTTCCCAGCTCCTGTTGGCACCCAGTTTTCACTCCATATGGGAAGATGCTCTAGTTTTCTTCCATTATGCAGGCTTTGAAACGGCCACTCATAGAGGGTGTTACTTTCAGAATCTTCCTGCCTGCTCCTTGCCCCCAACCATGAGAAAGAGGGATCATTCCTGAACCCCAGCCACAACGCCTGGGGAGAGTCCCAAGTGTCCTGAGGTAGGGAACTAGAAACCAAAGAAAGTGCATGCATTCCACAAACACCTGGGTCCTCCCCAAATAATCCACACCTCACCCTTTACTTCCTGTGTCACTGCTACACCTACTCAGCTTCTGAGTTTCTGAAATTCATCTGCCTTTTCTAGTCCACAACTTATCCTAGGCTTGATGGACTCAATTTCCCTGGGTTTAAACCTCAAAATCATAAAATACAAGTAAAGGGAATCTTCTACATCATTAGGCTTCTAAATACTTAAAGAAAGAGTCCATCAATCACACCTTACCCTCTTCCCTGCTGTTTTATTTAGCATCGGTCCACCCCCCAGCTCTGTTCCTCCCCTTAATCACCCCCAGTCCCTACACACAATTACATAAGATACAGGACACAGGCATTAGCAACCTTGCTTGCCATCCTCTGCATTCACCAGTCTTCACACCAGTCCCCTGTGTTCCGTTCAGATTTTAAAAGGTATTTTAACAAACTAGAGAATGATGGAAAATCCAAAAACTGCCCTATGAGGACCAATTGAAAGAACTAGAAAGTTTTAATGAGAAAAGGGGCCTCTTCAGATCTCTCAATTGTGACAAGTCCTTAGTAATTTGACTATTCCATACAGATTGATTTTAATAGTTCTTCACAATGTGATACTTTTTGGTAGTCAGTTCTCTGTCTTGTTTTAAAGGGGGATTTTACTTTAAGCTATATATTTCCTAAAACTAGAAAAATGAGTTATCTGGGGAAAAAAGCTTTGACTACTGCATGAAGAGTTCATGGAGTTACTGTTTCCAATCATCAGACCTTTTCAGATGGGCTGTAATGTTAGATAAAACCTCTTCATCACCAGTGCGTCACAATGGATCCCAAAGCTCTAATTTCCATATTCAACAAACTCCCTCTTTGCATAGAAATGTGTGTAAAAACAGAACGTTTGGTACAGAAGCCACAGTGCCATTGAAGGTAATTATAGAGACAGTAAAGTTCTTTGATGCCAGAAAAAAATAAATGCTGGGTGTCCCAGAGAATTTCAGAACCTGACTTCAAAAGGATCATGGAGGAAGGAAATAAAGTTTAGCATGCTGGACTACTCTACAGCATATATTCGTAAGTATGAGATTCTATCAAGCAGTCTATGCATACAATACTGTGACTTGATGTGAATGACCAGTGGTTGGATGTTTATTTCAGCAGGTTTCTTCTAAGGGAAACAAAAAAACAAACTAGTACACACCTATGTTTGTGTGGCCTAGGCTGTCCGTACTTCCACAAAACTTACAGTCACCCCTGTATGAATGAAGCTTCTAAACTAGGCAATAAAATATATATTCCAGTTTTATTGTAGAATATGGTCTTTCATTTTATGTTTTGTGTGTGCGCGTGTGTATATGTTTAGCTAAAGATATATTATAAAGTCATGTGTTTCAGAATTGTTTGTTTTAAAAATCATGCATTACCAAATGATGAGTTCCATCATGTAATTAGCTGTACTGATTTCAGATGTAGTTGTTAGGTTTCTATGAAACATTGTTAACTTGATTTTATGAAATTTCTTCATTCTTTAATCCTATGCTTAAGCACAACTACACACAAATGACTTGTTTTTTAAAAGGCAAGAATTTTCTGTGCTATGGAAAACAAAATCTCGCTAAAATAAAACATGTCTCTAGGTTTTTCTAAAATTTACGTGACATGCTACATCGTAAAATAAACACATATAAATGCAGATATTGTATATGAACAGAAAGAATTTATCAATTGCCTATCAGGATAATAAAAATGTTTAAATATGTTAAAAGGTTCAATTTAAGGAAATTTATTTTCGTATCACTTGAAGGAAGATTTCATTTAAATGTTAGGGGAAGCTTGAATCTATTTCTGGCATAATATATACCCAATTCAATTGATAACTAATGCATTTATACTCACTCTAAGAATTGGATTCCACAGATAAAATGTATTCCTTTTTTAAAACATTGGAGGAAAAATCATATGGAAAACAACTTGTTCTAAATATTCTATACTTAGATAGTAAAAGTGCACATTAGTTTTACTGAGAGGATGTTGAAAAATAAAAAAGATAGGTCAATTAATACATAATATTGCATTATGTATTACATGTACATAGTATATAATACATAAAATATTGAAAGAAAAAGCAATGGAAAATGCAAATAAAAAGTATAGGAATTTGTATAATATCAATTCATGAAACTAACAAAATTCTAAATAAGGAGTTAATAAATCAAAAATGAAGATAACCATAATCTGGCACTTACAAAGTGGAATAACTATTTCCTTAAAATATACGGCAGGGTATTTATAGAAATCTTTGCCAAATGTGCATTCTCCAGGAAGCACCCAATAATTTTGTTTGTTTTTGCTTGTTTTTGTTATTATTTTATTTTTAGGTCAATGGAATTTTTCCACATATCATACCACCAACATGAGAAAAAAATGATTATTGTTGATTTGAAGCTTGGTGAGTTTCTCCAACTTAAATACATTCTATATCCTATCACTTTAAGTCATTCTTTCACAGGGAACTCTCTTTTTGTCAAAATAGAATTGTAGTTCTATGGAATATTTGAAGCTCCTGTTTATTTTTACCAGTAAATGATCATGTGTCCTCTAATTTGAAGGGTACAATTTAACTGCAAATGTTCTTAATTGGATTTAACTATAAGCAAAATAAATATGAGCTTATCAATAGGATATTTTAATAAAACTCTGTGAGGAACTATACTCTAATTTTTTTTAAGAATGTACTCCTTTTGGAATCACCAAAAATATTTCTTAAAAGTTTGTAATTATAAATATGAAAGTGCTTTACTCTGCCACTCTGTACCTTGGTATTATTAAACTATAGACGTGCATACACTGTTTAATGACAAGTATCGCTGAATGCAGGACTGCAGATATTTCTTTTTAAACCGCTAATTATTTTGGAAGTTCATAGTCCTCACATGGTGAATTATATTTTCTTCATTTTGTCAGATGAAATTCCAAAGGCTTTTTCTCTTCTCATTTTCAAGGTGTGAACATTTTAATTTCTATTACTTTGTCTGCTTTCTACCTTCCAGAATTAGTCTGAAATATTTTGTTTTCTGACTCCTTGTTGACCCACCCCTTTCCTCCACGTTTAGCCTTGTAAGTTCCTTTACTGTACGTTCAGCAGTGTCACTCTGAAGAAGTAAGAAACTCAGGGGGTCAGTCTGTTCTATCACCAGACGCGGGGTTGCATACCTGTGCACACCTGTGCACAGAAAGCATTATGAGGACATGGGGACAGGCAGAATGTTCTGTGATATTCCAGCAAAGTGGTGGTGCATAGTGACAGTCAACCCAGCAATAATCAAGAGATAGAATGCAGGCAGGCAACGGACATCCAGTCCCAGAAATCTGAGAAGACAGGCAGCAGGGCTCCAGCCACTGGGACAGCGTCTATCCAGTACGCTCCATTTCTCAATGGCCGAGAAAACCAGGGGACCTCATAAAGCAAGACTGTTTGGTCTATTTTTCCTACGTAGAATACATCTTGTACATAATTCCCCCACTAAGTATTTTCTTTAATTTAATTGTTAATGGTTTTATGTCCTTATATTCTGTTGGCATCCCATAATTTAGTAAATCCGTGACTGTCTGACTCAGAAGACTAGACAACTACTTAGATGTGACTAGCAAATAGCATGTGAACATAATGCTTCAGGGAAAGCACAGTCTAGCAGGAGCGGTTAAGTCAGAAATACAAATGACATTAGTTTGGTATACTTGTATACATTTTTGTATTTTATACATATTTATATTTACATTCCACTCCTTTTCCAACGTCACCCAACTAATGAGCCACTTGGGCCAGAGAACCTCCGTCTGAATTAGTCACACGGCTGCTACTGGCCTTAGCTGGAATTTACAAAGGTAGCCCTTCCACGACACGGATGAAACCCTACCTGGGGGCCACAGCCCGGCAAGGCGAGTGTGGGTGGAGCTCAGTCCTCTTCTCCAGGTATCTGTGTCGGGGGACAACCTGCAAAACTGTATGTAAGGGGACATCCTCTCGTCCCTTCCCCCCTGCACTCAGGCCTGCCCGAGAGCTCTTCTGGCCAAACAAATCCTCCCTGACAGCCCCATCCCTTCAGTCTGATGCACATGCCCAATGCGTCTGGATGCCTGCAGCAGGGACCCAGCTAACTATAAAGCTGGAACCTACGCTACTATGCTGTATGTGAACAACAGAAGGACAGGAACACAAGAACAAACACAAGTGAAGGAAGGAGAACTTACTGGGAGTACATGCACACTGAGGGATGAGGAAGATTAACTGGAACAACGTATTAGGTCTGAGTTGAAATTTAAAAAGAGGAATGAATGCAATCTGACAGAACGTGTGTTTCCTGCACATACAAAAGGGCTTAGGAAATACTTCCTGAGTGACAGAGCTCAAGAGGCTGAAGGATCAGATTCACTGGAACAGAAAGTTTCTGCACATGTGCACTTTTCTAATTTTACAGTTCCATTTCAGAAAAAAGGAAATTAGGAAACTGAGAGTGCAATTAATATACCCAAGTTGACACAGCTAGTAAGAGCCTGGATTCAAGCACGTGTCTGTTTTCAGAGCCCAGAATTATTTTGATACACCTGGTACCTCTGAGGAGCCACGGGAGCCCCCAGGCTTGAGTGCATCTGGAAATGACTTTACCTTTCCTGTGCTTCGCCCTCCGTGGGCGCTGCATGCTGAGACGATTCTGCTTCTGTCGAACAGTTCCACTGAGTTGACAGAAGGAAACAGGGTAACTTGTAAACAGACAGGAATGTTAGCTGCAGAAACCACCAGTGCGTGCATGTGGATCCCCAGGTCAAGTGAGGAGACAATGAGATGTAAAAACTACTCTTAGAGGTAGAGCTTGGAGGACAAGTAAAGGCCCGGGAGAAGACAGGGCTGACCAGCTCCACAGACAGAAAAGACACATAAAGGAAAGAAGTTCTCGACTGTCCTCCTTCTGAGAAGATAAGCAGGGACTGACTGGGTAATCTGTGTCTTAGAGGTGATCACAGAGATGAAGTATCTTCAGATCTGAACTACATTAATGTGGTTCAGGGTCCAATCACACACAGGATCAGTTATGGATAGCTAGTCACTCTAACGGTTTTCTCAGCCTCAGTTATTTCAGTGTTAATCATCTTCAGTCAGGTTAATCTTTCCAGAAAAAGACTTATTTTCATCACACTATTAAAGGCCTCAACGAATTATCACCACCAACAGGATAGAGTCCACCATTCAAGGCCCTCCAGAATCCACCTGCACACATGAACACATCCCTTTGATAAACTCTCCCTTTTGCTTAAACTAGTTTGAATCTATATTTGCCATTGAACCCCAATTTTGTTCCATCCTGTAGGTATATTAAACCACCTTGTCCCTTGGTCCTCCTCACAGTGGAGACCCACAAAGAAAGTCAACACCATCAGACCACGACGCCCAGAAGTTCTTCCCCCCAAAACCACGAATATTCTTAGACCTGCTCCTATGCTTTCCCCAGCCCTTCCACTGACCAGGGAATGGTCACTTCTTCCTGTGCTTCCACTGGGACTTCTCCAAGGTCCCAGTCCCCACATTCTGAATCCTCGCTCCTCCTTATTTTTCAGAAAACTGAAATTCTACTGATTTTCTCTTTCCCTGTGTCTTCAACCTCTGTCCATGGCTACCGCAGCCAACCTCAGGCTGAATCACTCACACTGCAGACTTTATGACCGATGTCCTCAGAGATGGGCAGGCCAGAAGGGTCACAGGTCACAGTCCTGCCTCTCCATTTCTAGTAAACCTTTCTGTCCATAGCTTTCATAAGAAAGAAAGAAATGGAGGGAGGAAGGAAGGAAGGAAGGAAGGAAGGGAGGAAGGAAGGAAGGAAGGAAGGAAGGAAAGGGGGGGTGGAGGGAGAGGTTGGGGGAGGGAGGGGAAAAGTGCAGGCGGGCTGTGCAAGTATCCGCACATCTGTCCTGGTCTCCATCTCCTGGTCTCCACCCTCCTCCCTCCACTGAAGCCACGCTCACCAGGGTCATTGATGACCTTCTTACTAACAAATCTGACAGATATTTTTCGGTCTTTTGCTCTTTTCATGTCTTCCCAGCCTCTAACTCTCAACTGGCCACTCTTTACTTCTTGATAACTCATCCTTGGTTTCTGTGACAGTAGATTCTTTTGATTCTCCTCGCAAGTGCCTCTTCCTCAGTCTCCTTTAAATGTGTGTCTGTCATTTGTCCGTCCTGAGCCACCTGCTCTTCTCAGTTTACACTGTCTCCTATACCGTCGCATCTTTTCTCGTGGCCTCTCTGATGTGTTTTAGGAAAACTGCCCACCTTCACCTTGAGGGTGAATCTCTCATCTGAACTTGCTTCCTTTCTTTCATCCACTGTGCACATCCAATGATAGTTCCTCCCCCAGAACATCTAAACTCTTTCCCCTCTCCCCCATTTCTACGGCCACTTTTCTCGCCTCAGCCCCTAATGTCCCTCACCTGGACACCTGCAGTCACCTCCTAACTGGTCCCAGTTCCACCCTGGCCACACCACAATCTGTTCTACCACAAAACAGTTTCAAATGTTAGCATTTCTGTTTTGTATTTTACAACCTGCAATGATTTTTCAATTTCTTATTATGAAACGGATGATGAGTGAGGCCTGTCCTGCTTGGCTTCTGTCTGTCCTTACAACTAACCTCACCTCCCACCACCTTCTTGCTGCAATGAACACTCTGGAGCCTTTTTCTCGAGCTCTCTCCCTGCCAATACTCTGGATTCACGTGGTGACCAAATCACTTCCATTTCCTCAACTAGGACTTGACTGCTGCATCCTGATCTTGGCACAAGCTGCTCCCTCCCTCCCTCAGCAGGTGCCACACACCTTGTTGGTTTCAGCTCAGCTCCTGCTTTGCTGGGACGACTTCCCTAACCTCCCCACGTGGGGTCAGGTTCTCCTCCTGTGTGTACTCACGGGCCCCTGGACTCCCTGCTTCAAAGTCCCCACCAAGTAAATTTCCCCAGCTTGTTAGTGAGGACAGAAGAGGGAAGAGGACCTACTTAGACCCCTGGCAGCCAGAACTTGGCACGTAACAAGGGTTCACCAGATGTTGTGAATGAATCAATAAAGACTGACATAAAAACTCACTGTTCATCCTTAATGACTCATTAGAGATAAGTGTGAATATATGTTTAGCAAAATACATCCAGCTCTTGTTATAAAGTGTGGAGTTAATAATTTTTAACAAATGTTTTAGTTTGTTTCTCAAAGTAGGAGTTAAAAACCCTCTGTGACATACTCTGTTAGACAGCGTCTAGGCTGAATTAACTCCACCTGAGTTTTAAGGTCAAGATCACACCATCCAGAGTGGGGAAAGCCAGGGAAGCAACACCCCGCCCAGAATTCACCCTTCAAAGGCTTATTTTTTTAATTTGGCCATTTACACTATTTTATTAGGCTCATTACAAAGAGGCTAATTCTTGTTCAGCATATTGAGAGATCTTTCTGAAAATAAGAGTTATCCAAAAAGGGAAGACTTGGGAGTTGGCAAATTCATTGTCGGGAGACCCGACATGGGGAGATCTTCTTCAAAGAGCTGTATTTTTTTTAAAGCCGTCACTTGATGACTAGGTGGGCCAGATGAGTTCTAACGTCACAGCTCAGAGCACCTGGATTTCCCGTAAAATACTTATGAGTCATTTCATTCTCCTCCCTCCTCCCCACCCCCGCCAGTGACTATACCCCACTAACTTCAAGAACCTATCCTTATTTTTTCATGATTTATAACATTTTTGTGACTTATAACTTTGTGTTCTTTAGAAATTGATTCTAACATATAATCGTTTTAAATGACTAAATTATACCAAGTATATGCTGTATTTCTTTAGAAAAATGAGTAGGCGGAACTGTTGGATTTGTAAGATGTGCAGAGATGCATCTAAGAGGCTCCCTTCAAAGTAAGTAGCATTTAAGTTCTATTACCATTATAATGCCTATTTATCACATGATAAATCAGTGTATGTTTATTCAACTGCTATCTTAATATATTTTGCTCAGAAAGTAAAATTTGCATTTACACATGAGTAATTCCACCAGAAGGCCAGTCATGCCTTACACTAAGGTTCCGTTTTCATCATTCATGGTTTCCACTTGAGAATTCAGCACGTTTAATGTTTTTAGAGAGTCTATTATGAAAAGATATTCTTAGATTTTTTATAGTGTTAAAACTTTATATGTTAAAATGAGATTCTTTGATCCAGTATATCTACATGGTTCAAACTCTCCATCTACGAAGTGCCAGACACCTTCATCCCCAGTTGGAAGAGGTGAGACTGGAGGGGTTACCAGATGCTCACCAAGCTCCCAAGTCTCTTCCACATTCGCCACAACTGAAAATGAAGCGTCTGGATGGGAAAGGGCAACACCTGAGGAGGGTAACAAAGCACTGACTGGATGCGCTCACCTCAGCAGACTGCCTGGTGGAGGCTAAGCAGAGTGCCTGGTCCGGTCCACGTGGAGACCTCAGTTCTGGCCACACGTCCTGCTGCAGTCAGAGCTCCTGGTGCACATGCTCCTGTCCTGAGGCACCCAAATGTCCAAAAATGCTTACCAGCTGTTATGTGTGTGGAGGAGGAGTGAGGGGGTGGGTAGGAGGAGGCCACAGTGGTGGGTGGAAGAGACAGCAAGACCCAAAACTGAGCATTTTAACTGACGCACTAAGGCAGCTGAACTGCACAGGAACGTGTGAGAGGAAAGATGGAACAGGCTAGTCGGGACAGTTCCCTTCTCTTCCGTGGATGGTTCCATCAATGCTCATATTTCCTTGTACCTGCCATGTGGACCCACCATCAGGGAAGGCGCAGGCCAGGGAAAGAGAGTCACGTTCCTGGCAAACCCGGGGATGACAGTCATTTGATAAGTGCTTTACATTCATAACCTAACTTAACTGTCACGATACCTTTGTGAGGTAGACAGTATTATCCCCCTTTCATGAACAGTAACAATGAAGCTTGGAGATTTTATGTGAGGCCAGAAGCTATTGAGTACAGCACTGGAATTAGACCTGGGACCACCGGACTCCAAGAACTCCTCACTCCTCTCTCCGCAACGTGCTGACATCACAGGATGCTCCCGTGTCCATCTGGTACCTGCTCTCTCTCTCACCAGAGAAGGGAGGGGAAACAAAAAGTTCTAGCAGATGCAAGGACAAAGCTGTTTCGAATTATTCTGACAAAGGGAAACTGGTAGCCACAGGATAGCATGAAACTGGTGAAACACTCAGAAAAAATTACAAGCAAAAATGGGATTAAACCAAAACCAAATTTTCCTTCTCAAGTTTATCCCTAACTATAATTACCCCAATCATGATGTATCTCCACAAATCTCATGAATCCTAGATGCAAAGGAATTCCCTTGCCAACGGTCACCAACACTGAAGTTTAAGCTAACCCAGGACGGCGCTGGCATCTCCACCCATATGTAGATGTGATTCTTTTCTATATGACAGCAATAGGTGGGACAGAGGTCTGCAGTACACTTTGCCAAGGGCTTTTCTTCCACTGGATTGAAAAGGTTATTTTAGGTTTCTATTTCCAGAGTTCTAATAAGAGAAAGGAACAATGAGTCAGACACCGTTTCATGGAAATGTCTGTGGAAAGCAATCTTCACGGCAGTAAGCTGTTAAGCCTCAGCACTGATGCAAACCGTCCATTTGAAACTAGCAAGAGCCATCTGAATTTTTAGAAAACAAAAGATACTTGACTTTCTTAGGACTCCCAATATTGTTCCATGTCCCAGGTTATTTTTTAACCTCTTTAACTAACCGTCCTTTGTTGTGTTAAGCACCTGCTAATGCTGGTGGCTGTTCCCCCAACTCCAAGCACTGAGCTCACTATGCCAGGTAACAGCCAATGGGCAGGGCTTGCTTGTTGCCTGTGATTACACACGGTTATTGAAAACAGGAAAATCAAGAACATACCACAAACTGAATAGCAATGAACACACTAAGTATGTTAAAGAGGAGGAATAAAGATTCATATGTAAGAACAGTCACTTGCCAATTCACTTCAAAAGGCTCACCAAAATGAACAGAAATGAAGCTTCAAAGCCAGCGTCTTTCACAAATATTATCAAAAATGATAATTTTTTTCATACTGTTTAGGTCAAATGTAATTTGATCTATTATTCATAGCAGTAAAAAACTAAAACCATCATTGTAAAATAATACAGAGCAAATAACTGAGAAAATAATTATTCATAATAAATACAGAGTTATTAACTTTATTAGATGAATACATGCAAACAAGTTTTGTGGATAAACTCTAAGATTCTAACAGATAAAGGGGCGGACACATTGCTGGTGGCCACAGCACACAGTGTGTGATCCTTTTAAAATTAAGCATCGATTCTACTTCTGTTCATCTCCCAAGGAACAACCCTAATTGTGGGCACAGCAAGCCTTAATCACAACTGGGCTACATTTGATTTTAATGGTAAAAAATGAGGAATGATCAAAATGCTCACTGAGAATAATTATGTAAACTATGGAATGCCCTTGTAGAATACGCCATCACCACGAGGACAGTGACTATCAGCTGCTATACATTAACAATTATACATTATAACTCTATAGGTGGTCACTAAGACAGCTATGAAGACATATAAAGCTTACTAAAATGTACATACACATCCCCCTACACACATAAAGGACACACACACACAAGCACACAATGATTACTTCTTGGTTAAAAGAACACAGGCATTCACCCAACAACAAAACTGAAAAGAAATACAACAAAACAGTAACAATGGTAATTCGGGACCACAGAGATTACAGGACTATGGTTCTTTAACTTTTTGAAATTTATTTTATCAGATTCTCAGGTTTATTCTACTTTTATATTTTTGATAATTCTAATCATTTAGAAAGTAAAAATTAAATGTAAAAGATCACTAGGAGATAAATTTCCATCCAAAACCACGCACAAATAGAGTGTAGCTATATTTTAGCATCATTTTCAAGACAGTGTACTTCTGTTTAGTTCAGCACAAACCTTGAGAACCCTTCAATACAATGAGCACCTTCTGTTTCTTTTCAAAGCCTGACTTCGGAGGAAGTATTACAGTGGGCACAGTCTTTTGAAAAATTGATGGCTACAAAATGTGAGTATTACATACATGTCAGTTTTTAATAACTAGTCAGTTTTATTCTCGGGGGGACAGGCGGGCACTTGTGCTGAACGTGTGCTGTTCAGACTTCTCAACGGTAACTGCCACAGTTAAAAAAAGAAAACCTGAAAATGGTTTGCTGTGTCAACCACTATTATTTTCTTTGGTGTTAATTAAAACAAGATTAGTCACTGTGAATATTTCTTCTTCACAAGTCTATGTGTAAAAGCCCTTGGAAAATGTGCTTAAATAGTAACACACCGAAATACACTGCCTTCCCATCACTTTCTAAAGTTATAATTTTTTTGAAAAATGAACAATTTGCTGTTCTTCATGCCTTGAGGAGTATGAATAAATTTGAGTTTTGATGTTCTAGAACTCCTCAAAGTTTACTTCTAACTTCTATCAGTGTGTGATTTAAGACTTTATATGAGTCTGTGTTGACTGCATGTGAGTACCCACATTCAGATGGAACAGAAAGGTGAGAGCAGTGGACCCAGGAAGGTGAAGTCAGAGGCTCGATGCCAGAAACAGAAGGCGCAGTCCCTTGTGTTTGGGGTTGGAAATTGGGAGGTTGTAGGAAATGTTAACTATCAGATAGGTTGACAACCTGACTATGCACTGACTAAGGAGGGGACTGGGTGCTGTGCCGGCGGGGGTGCTGGCGGTGACTCTGGATCCGCTTCCTCCTGTTCTCCCCACCCCCAGGGGGCGGCCTGGATCCTGGGGCACCGCCTGCTCCTCCGACCCTAGGCCAGGCCCTCCAGGGGAGGAGGCAGCCGTCACCGCCTGGCCTGCTGGGCAGTGGCAGCAGGAGTGGCCCCCTGGCAACTCGCACTGAACAGCCCTGACAGCCACCCTGGCTGTGACCTCACGCCTGCTCAGTGCAGGGACCCACACCTCCAGGCTCGTTCTGCCGGAGCCCCCACCCCACGCAGCAGCCCTTTCCAGTGAACAATTAAGGCCTCGGTTTCTTTCTTTGTCACAACCACCCCTACCTCTCCCTTTTCAGGTGTTCTTCATCCAGTTTGCCAGCATGTTTGTAAATTTTTTTCTAAAGTACTTGTTTGGTCAACTTTAGGACACTGGACTAGGAGGGAGAGACAAGAGTGTTTAGTCAGCCGTAATGACTGATCCTCTGCTATAAATTCAGATTTCAGTCCCAACCCCCCGTAATCCATATTTTGCAACATTGCCAGGTTAATCTCCCTCGTGGAGTTTCAGATTCTTCATCTGCAAAATGGGATTGTATCATCTGTCCCTCAAGCACCACGGTGCATGTTAGATACAAGCCCCCAGCTCAATGCCCGAGACAGATGAGGCACACAGTCATAAAATGCTGGTCTTGAATATCCTTCCTTTTTCTCTGCTGCCTATCAAAAAGTCCAGAAGCTCTCACTTGGTTTCCAGGACTCTACACCCTAACCCAGCAGACTTTCTCACACTGCCCTGCCCTGTCCCTTCACATCACGTGCCCTCTGTCACCACGACTACTCCTCCATCCTGTACGTGGACGGCTCTCCTGGTCCAGGCTTCACACAAAGTACCCCCTGCCTCCTCTATCAATTCTTCCCACCCTTAAAAGCAAAATTCAAGTTCCACCTTTTCCTCTTGGAAACCTCTTGGAAATATTTTTTTCTCTCTCCTCTGTTTGTTAATACCATTATTTATTTTGCTTCTAATTATAACTATTCAAGGTTTTTTCCACAGCCACTTTCTCACTAAATGCAAATTCCCTAAGAGCACAGATCACCTCTAATTCACCTTTCATCTTTCCTCTCAGAGACAAAAAATGTGTTCTGGACCCACTGGGCATGCAATAAATGTTCAGCGAATAAACACAAGACAAATAGAAAAGATCAAAACACTAAGCCATATTATGTAAGACTGCCTGTGCCAGTCCTGGAGGCCTCGTCAACAAAGTGAATAAAATTACTCAGAAGTAATTTCAAGTGGGAGCTTGGCTAGAATTAGCAATTTAGAGATTAAGCATCATGAGACTAAGTTAAGTCTACAGAAAAGATGAAGACAGGAAGACAGCATATTGCTCTTTATAAAAACCAGCAAAAACAGGGTAAGAATCTTACCAGAAACTGAGTTACTGCGAAATTCACGTACAAATTCAACAATCACATAAAATAAAAAAAGCTATAAAACAAATCATTCTATGGGACATGCAATCAGAAAGATAAAACTAAGAATAGAAACATTAGATGTGCCAGAGAAGAGAGTGTGTTTACATCAACCAAGGACAGGAGTAAAACGCACCCCATAGCTAAGCTATGCGGATGCCTCTACACGGACTAGAAGCCTGTGTCTAAAGAACGTGTAGTTCAGAAATGATGTGGGAAAGATTCTCACAAGAGGCAAATTTTGAGCTGGGATTCAAAGGACTCAGAGTGTTATAAAATGATAAAGAGGTCTGATTGTATTTTAAAGATAGAAAATGGTCTTAGAAGAAGTACAGTAAAGATAAATGAGTGCTTCTTTCAATGAGGAAATCTAGTGTGTAGGATTCCTCAGGATTTGGTGTGAAAAGTGATCTCATTAAAACAATCTCCACAATGAATTAAGCAGAAAGTACCCTGCAAAATTTCCAAGTCTACAGATGACAGAGTGTCCTCCAAGTTCTCAAACGTCCCAGTTTTTAGCAAAAAATTATTTTCAAATGGACAAAAAGTAGTAATAAAGTTTTAAATGGGTCAGGAAAAAATCTGAGCTATTTATCTACCCGCCAAAATACCTGAGATTTGCCAAAGATTTTTCCTTGAGTGAGGGCTGACCTAAAATATGATGCTGCACCACAAAATATCATCAAAGTGTTAGGCATCACTAAGGTGAAAAATGGGAAGAAAATCCTGTGGGTATTTCTGATGCGAACCTAGAAGAATCTATATTTCTTATGTCTAAATCTAGTAGAACTAGAAAAGATACAAAAATGTGCATTAAAATGACCAGGGAACCAACAATCACCTAAAATCTGAGGGCTCTTCCAATTGGCAAGGTGAAGACTGAAAAATAATTAAAAACAAAACTTTTGACTAATCAAAGTTGTATTTTTGATTTTGATTAGAATGTCAGAAAACAATGTCAGAAAAAGTGCAGAAGGCTCATACATATATTTATTAGCTAAATCTCAAAAGATCAGGATAGAGGTTGCCCACTAATATTCAAGTAAAGCATATTTAATGTAAATAAAAATAAGTTCAAAACTGCAACTAACGCCTGTGGATGAGTCATCCAGTCCTCCCACGCCTCTGGCTGCCTACAGGGTCACTGTGCTCGGCTCACGTGCTCCCTCTAGCGGGAAGGGACAGACAAACAGGCAAATAATTAGATAAATTAATTTCGGAAAGTAATAGTGCTTTGAAGAAAATAAAACCAGGCCATAGGACAAAGAAAGGCAGGAGTAAAAGGGCAATTCAATGGGATGATTAGAACCAAACTGTCAGAAGGTGTAAAATTTGAGTTAAGAACTGCACAGTGAGAAGCAGGCAGCAGCACTGGGGCCTGGGGGCAGAGTGGGCCAAGCAGAGGACACCATGTTCAAAAGTCCCAAGACATGAGTGAGGTTAGTGCCTTCAAGTAACAAAAAGAAATTCAACATGACAGGAGCACAGGGCCTTAGAGGCCACGTGAATGGCCTTAAACTGCTGAGTAACAAGCATTCATATGCTTTTAAAATACCCTCTGAGGCTGGGGGAGGGGCAGGGGGAAGGCTGGGGGGGGGGGTCAATCTACTAGGTATAAAATAAACCAGATACAAGGATGCCAATAAAGTAATTTGAATGTGTATCTGTATTTGTAAAGATGAACGAATACTGGCTAGAAAAAAAGGTAAACAGAAACAAAAGACTGAAATAATAAAAGAAAATATACCAAATTGTTAAACAAATTTCTGTATTAAAAACAATGTATGGTACTGCAAGTTACTTTTACAATAATACAGCAAAGAGAAGTTAGGAGAAAAATCAGAAGTGATGAATATCACAGAAGTCAAACCAGAGACTTTCTTTTTTTTTTTTTTTAACCAGAGAATTTCAATGAAACATTTATTTTAAAGCTTGACACAGAGGCTGGTAGAATTATGGGATTCATTTTCCCCAGTGGTATATATTGAAAATAAAATGGATTTAACATTGTTTTAAACACATTTCTGATGGCAGATTGCAACATAGCTCACTTTTAGGGTTTACTGCATGGCATGAGCCCTGCCGCTCCGCAGAAAACCATCCCAGAAAAGGTACCTGGGCCACTGTTCTGACTCAGCCAAGAGGAGTGTCACGTCTCCTTTCTGCATCAAGACGCCAGCCTGTGTCACCTTGTGTGTCATAGAAATGTTCATTTCAGTAACTAGTTTAAAAAGAATATGCTAGGGAGTCCCAAAGGCACCACGCTCATTCTTCAAGAAAAAGATGTACACTGTGTATGACATAAAGCTACTTCTTCCCTCTTCTCAGTTTAATGAGAATGAGCAATTCCGTGGTTCATCCCTATTACTGTGCTCAAGTAGAATCATGATCTCTAGAGCAGAATGCTCAGAAAAGAGCATCATTTAGAACTTCAGAACAGGCTACACTGGGCTGCGTGGCCTCATTTGGAAAAAGCTTTCCCACCTTGTGTTTCCCTTGGTATATGAATCAGTAGAAATTCTAAACAGAGCAATTCAGTTCTGACTTTAATAATTGCTCAGATTCCTGGAACACTTTTGTACAAATGGGTTTTGGGCTGCTTACTTGGTTACCATAAAAATTAGCCCAACGAAGACAAAAATCTGTAAAACGTACCAAATCACATGGGTCTACTTGAGCTACACACCAAAATCACATCGGAAATATCAGACAGCTTCAGGTGGTCCAGGTCAGCAGGCACTAGGTTGTGATACAGTAACACCCAACATCAAAATCCCACTAATTTATAAAAAAGCTGCATTTCTTGGTCATGCTACACAACGACTGGGGTCAACTGTTCCATGTCTTTCTTCTGGACTTCAGGCTAAAGGAACAGCTCTTCCAGGATGTGTCCTTCTCACAGTGGGGGAAGAGCAATGGCAGAGCCACCTGATGGTCCTTAAGCCTCTGCACGCACCTGCACGTGGCGCTCTGCATGCATTTCCTTGGCTAGCACAAGTCCAATAAGCAAGGCTGATACACGTGGGGCCTGAAAGTACAATCCTCTGACAAGAAGGGCAGGAATAACTGAGAATAATACTACAATCTACCACATCAAGTATCTATATAAAAATATATATCACAACACAGAGATGGCTTCATTAGCAGAGAACTTGGGTAGGCTGAGCACTGTTGAACCCTCTGGTCAGCCCCAAAAGATCCTTCCTTCCCTCAGTCAGGAGGGAAGTTAAAGAATACAGATACAGATGCTGGAATGCTCTAAATTAAACAGCTTTAAACCATTTCATATACAGTTAAGTTCAACATAAACATAAACACAAATTCAGAATACTGTACCATGGAATCTAACGCTTGTTTCCAAAATATCTCCCTAACCCCACCCACTCCTCCACTCAACCCATCCAGGTACCTCGGTGGCTAACTCTCATTCCAGGATCTGTAGATTTTATCTGGTATCTCACCTTCTTCCTGGTCCATAACTCATTCCTTTATTTTAGGAGCCTTATTTTCTGTTCTTAATAAAGCAGTCAGAATTTCTCTAAGTCCAAAGTATATCAAACTGTTTTTCATTTTCTTAAAGAGAACTCTACTTCTTTCAATACACATGGCAAATTATCAGCTTCCAGCTTTACTTGTGAGGCTAGAAATGGGTTTTTGTTTTGCTGCATTTTGTTTTTTGGCTGGCCTCCCCATTCAGCTGTTTCTCTGACAGGAACCCCAGTTGCTACATCTGTTCTCTGCCCTAGCTTTCTGTCTCTGCCGGTGATGAGGTGAGGCACAGTGTTAAAGTTAATTGCTCTGAAAACAAACTCCTTCTTTTAAACTGAAGTTAAAATATGTTCCCCATTGGGTGGAAATATCCAATCAATATCATTTCCTATGTGACATTTTACACATGCCCTACACCCACCTTGTCTGTCCTCTCAATTCAAACTATGTTTCTTTTGAATCATCTCCCACCCCACGTCGTGAAGCTTACACCTGCTCACACGAGAGTAACGAACTTCGCTGTAATTCTGTGTCTCCCTAGGAGGCACATTTCTTGCAGATGCCAGCCTTTCTGAACCCTAATGCCTCCTTAGAAGAGGTCTGCCTCCCTTTGAGTTTTTCTCTTTATACAAAATACCCTAACTGTTACCTTGATTTCTGCATCACTGCTGACAGAGCCAGCAGAAGCCAAGGCATCAAGGAGCCTGGTCTTCCAGTGCTGGGAAATGCAGTTCAATCTCTCATGCGAAGATCTGGGAAAATCTGATTTTACTCACCATGGCCATTCCCTTTGATTTACTATTATTTCTTGTAACAGTTAATGAGACTAAGTGTTGTCCATCAAAAATCGTATGTTTGGTCACACAGTCTACGTGCTTACATACACATTTCTGTCACTATCGATGGAAAGTTACATCGCTGTTTTATCAGTTAGCAATTCAATTTCTCAGATAGGCCAGGAGACTTCCTAGTTGCCAAAAGAAGTTTAATATTTTTCTCAGAGTGTTCATCTTGAATATTGAGAACACCTGGAATCCGCAATGAGTCTTATTTCTGTGCTGGATTTGTGAGCACCCACCTAACCCCCTCTTCAAACAGGAGCACCTACAACATAGTGGCTCAGTCAGAAAAGCTCTTCCCACCCACCTGCCCTTATCCACCGACTGCAGAAAGGCAGCGGCAGACCGGAGCTGGGGAGGAGCATTTCTGGCATCAAGTGTCACCTGATGGCTGCTCCACACATACTCACTGTCCTGGTCTAGATTCTGAGGCAGTTTCCAACACCCCATTGAATTCCATTCTTTGCCTAGTCCTTCACTGCTCGTGTGAACCACAAACCATGACTAGGAAGTTGTATTTTTCATTATCCAGGTTCTTCTGCTCTAACCGGATACTGAGAAACACCCCAGGCTATACATTCTAATCAATGTATCACTTCTACACGGTTTGGGTATTTTCCAATCCTGACCTGTCTGTTTAGCTTTTAAACCTTGCTCTCACCCTGCAGTTTGTCCTGGGGTTTTAGATTTTCATGTCAGTTTCATGATCAGAGCTCTGCCCGCTGATCATATTTAAGCCCTGTTTCTGGGTCCTTGTGGCCCATCCTAGACGCACTCACACTAGTGGGTATTCTGCTCTGAGTACCTCAGCAAAAGGGAATAAAGGGATGACCCTACTACCACTGACTGGCGTTGTTAGAACAAGCTTCAGAAGTACAGATCTAAGTGTGGTGTGTGTGGCGGGGTGTGTGTGTATGTGGCGGGGTGTGTGTGTATCTGTGTGTCTGTGTGTATCATTATACAATGTTCACTTGTTAAATAATTTGGGAGCTTTGATTCAGGCTTCAGTTTTAACCTGCATTAAACATTGTTCAGATTTTTTATGATTTTGACCCATGAGAATAAACTGATTTCTCCTCTACTTTTAGATGGGCCAGTAGTCTATGCAGCGTACTTAAAAATGGAGCATAGTGATGAGAATATTAAATTCTGGATGGCATGTGAAACCTATAAGAAAACTGCATCACGATGGAGCAGAACTTCCAGGGCCAAGAAGCTTTATAAAATTTACATCCAGCCACAGTCACCTAGAGAGGTAACTACCTGGCAACGCTGGTACCCAGAAATCAGCGCATCCCGGGGAGGTGTCAATATCTGCCAGGCACGGATAAGTGCCAGCACTTCACGCCCAGTGTCTCCTACAGTGCTATACAGTCAGTAGTGTTAACCCTACTTTACAGATAAGAAACCTGAATCTGAGAAGTTAATTAACATGTTCAGTGTCACAAAGCAGTTAAGTGGGAAAGTTAGGTCTTAGACTCCAAAGTCTCTCCTCATTAAATTATCTTAATTCTCAGGAAATTAAAAAAAAAAAAAGTAGACCTAGTAGGAAGAACTGACTTTGCTACAAGGAACTACAGACACACCATAAACAGACATGTTGACTCCCGCGTGGAGTCGGGCACAGTCCACGCCACCACACCAGAGCTCACTGTTCACCTCTGCTGGAATCCAGCAAACCCAGCAAACATCCACACTGACCTTACTGCCAATCACTTACAACTACAGAAAGAAAACAGAGTCATGAGTGAAACAGAAACACTGAGACTCCTCCTGGCGGAGAGAGAGCGAGGAATGAAGATTCTTGCCAAGAGGAGAGAAGGGCAGAGGATGCTTCCAGAGGACAGTCCTACGTTACTGACTTGTCCCTCAGAACTTCTGTCTGGAAATACCTGTTTTATTGAAATAACCACTTACCAAAAGCATAGAGTATTGATTTACTGAAATAACCACTTCTCGCCTCTGTTTGTCTACTTCACTTTTTTTCTCATTTCTGGGCATATTCAGTTAAATCAACATTCAGGACTGTTAAGGAAGATAAACTTCAAAATAGCACCAACTTCCCTTTTTTAAAAAGAGAGGCCGCCATCCTATAAACTTCCTTGTTTGTAGACTTCACTAACAAACCACTTGCAACCACCTAAGTAAGCAGTGGTTTCTGAGATTTCCCTGGTTTGGGGCCTCGTGTTTTATGGGGGTTTTTTAAATCTAAGATGTGAAGTTGGATGTTTACTTTATAAAAAGCAAGAAGTTTATCTCTTGTTAAGTCTTTTTAGATACCAACGAAGCTGCAAAAAAAATTACCGTATTCCACTGAAAGGGGGGGTGGGGTATAAGTCAGACCTTTCCATCCCATTTTCACGTTCAGTCACGCCTTCTTACGCTCGACGTGTACTTTCTCTTTTCAGATTAACATCGACAGTTCGACAAGAGAAACCATCATCAGGAATATTCAAGAACCCACTCAGACATGTTTTGAAGAGGCTCAGAAAATAGTGTATATGCACATGGAGAGGGACTCCTATCCCAGGTTTCTGAAGTCAGAAATGTACCAGGCCCTTCTGAAGACCAGTCGGCCCAACAGCAACTCCTGACCACCACTCAGACGTTTCAACTGAAGGTGGTATATTCAAATACTGGGCTTGTTCTTTTAATATAAAAACCCCATAAAATCAGAAATAGAGTAGGAATGAAATAGAAGAAATTAAACTGTCAACAAGGAGAAACAGATCCCAAGAAGGATGGACTCTAGGACTCTTATAACATGAATAACATAGTGTACGACACACATATGTAGCTCAGTTAATACATAAGAAAAAGGAAGGTCTTTCTTCATGACATCAAAACTATAAAATTATTACTGTAGAAGTCAGCTAATGGATGTCTCCTTATTAATGAAATTTTGCTGTCATACTGCCCAGATCAGTTCTTTAAAAACTGTAGCTAAATGAGCTGTGTCTCTAGCATGAACGTATTCTTTAGAGTGCTCATAATAACTTTAATAAGTAGATAAACTTGGTACTCAAAGTATAATCAGCTGTACTATATCATGAGCAATATAAAAAGATGTGTTCTTGGAAGATATTTTATCTGTAAAATTCTCCTTCTATTATGTCCATAACTGAACTTCTATACTGCATGCATCTCGTACATGTGAAAAATTCCAAGAGTCTAAGCTATTTAAATGTATGAAATTCTTCATTTATTTCTATACTTATATAGATTTTGGTTACTATGTTTTGAGAATTTTTTTGCTCTCACAATTTGAATCCCTCATGGTCCTGATAATCAGTAAATCCAAATATAAACTAAAAAGTTTGTAAGTATATGATTTTTTTCCAAAGACATGATAAAGTTATTTTTCCAGTAAGACTATTTTTATTTGTCCTGTCATAGAAGATTCTTAAATATCTTGGAAGATTCTAGAAGAAAGAATCTCTATTTCACTTGCTGCAATCAGCATACGGCATAGGGTGACTGCGCCAGAGGAGTGGGCAAACAATCTGTGCTTTTGATAAAGAGTAAGATACCTAAAATATTTAATCACAGTTTTTTTCCAAAGAATTAAGTGCAGGAAAAATTTTAGTTTTACTGTGAGAAAAGTGTTTCTCAGATCTCAAATTTGACTGAAACAGCATTACTATTTCCAAATTACACTAAACCTAAGATGCATCACATAAAAATGAACATTAAATGGAATTATTCTCATTAAGCAAAGAATTATTATAACACAGAACCAATACTTGGAGTTTCATTTCTGAGAAGGAGAATCAGCTATGCAAAAGAACATTTTTTTGTTGTTAAAAAGTACATAGCCGGTTAACAGGGTCTCCAGTCACTTGTAGGAGGTGTTACCACAGTAGTCCAATTTTACCTAACCCACTGAATTATTTATTTTCTTTTAAAAATACCCATGTAAGAATACAGGTTAAAGTCTTAGATATCTGAATGTGACAATGATCCCCAGCCACAATAAGCCAGAAAAAAAAAGTTTCCACATGTTTCAAACAGTCTCCACATCTCACTCCACCAGCAGTCTATCTATGGGCAAGTCGGAAAGCCCATACACACGTGGCCGTGATGCACGTGGTTTCAAACACCTGAGGCCCTTCTCGTCCACCTTGTACTAAGTCAGCCAAGCACTGGCAGAACAACAGATTCTCAGCATCCTCTGCTGCTTATTCCTCCCCCTGTACTGCAGTACGGGACAGGTCGGAGTTTTCAGTTCTGCTTGTGCTTTTGCCGCCTGGTGATAAGGAACAAAGAGCTCTGGACGGAGGCACAAAGCAACTGGACCAGTGCCTGTTCACTCACCTGATGCCTTTGTACCCTCAGCACCAAGAGGCCGCAGTTTCCTCATCTATCAAACAAAAAACGGGACTAGCTGATGGAGTGGGCCCCGTGCAGTATGTTCTATTACATCCTGTTACTAATGAATTCATCATTTCCCTCAAGCTCATTCCTACAATACTCAGTTTGAAGAGTAACTCCTCCTAAAGTTGACATTTTCATGGGAAAGTGGATAATGAACTACTCATTTCGTGTTTAACACTGGTTAAGGGAGTTCTGAAATTTTCTACTTAGGAACTGAGAATTTAAACTTTTTTTTTTCTTTTCTTTTTTTTTTTTTAACATTTTTTATTGATTTATAATCATTTTACAATGTTGTGTCAAATTCCAGTGTTCAGCACAATTTTTCAGTTATTCATGGACATATACACACTCATTATCACATTTTTTTCTCTGTGAGTTATCATAACATTTTGTGTATATTTCCCTGTGCTATACAGTGTAGTCTATTCTACAATTTTGAAATCCCAGTCTATCCCTTCCCACCCTCCACCCCCCTGGTAACCACAAGTCTGTAGAGAATTTAAACTTAAAGTGCTATCTCTTCAAGAATTCTACATGGAAGTATGTATTTCACATGACTAATAGTTAAAATAGCTTTCAGATCATTTTAACTTAATATGTAAAATCCTGTTCATTTTTCTTGGGATTTTTAAAAATAATAAATATTTCAGTTTATTAAAATAATTCAAAAATTGATGTTATTTATCAAATGGCTACAAAGATATGTTCACATTAACACATTTTCACATGACATTTGTTTTATCCTTAGTATTTTCGGATTAATAAATTAAAACATATTGTTAGATTTCTGATATCAAACCTGGATATATTTAAGATTTTTTTTTTCCTGTTTTTAGACATACATTTTCAAACTCTGGAGATGTACAAGATAAGCCTTCATTGTCTCCTCATAAAAAAAAATAAAGCCTTAACTTCTCCAAAAGAAGATAGTGACAGGAATTTGTACAACTCAGATTCAAGCATCTTGGCATAGACGAACACTTTACTCTTTATAATTTATCAGTCACACCATAGTTTCATCAACTGCAAAGGGCTTTTTACCAGTTTTGGAAGAGTGATTATAGAAAAGAGATGCATGAAGCTGTCTTCAAAGACATAATAGGGTGTGATGTGAAGAAAATCATGAGATCTCACTGCCTCCAAATATCTTTCTCATATCTGGGACCTGAAATTCCCGTCATGGTCATAAAAGATGAAGTGTGGCATCTGAATCCAAGCTTTAAGTGAAGAGTGAACACTCGTGCTGACACCTTACCCGCTGCCTAGCAGAAGGAGAAACTCGGGGAGAGAGACTGCAGGCATGGAGCAGGCACAGGAAAACAGGCTGAGAGAACAAGGCTGCTGGTGACGAACGGCCAGCAGATGCCAAACAGGACAAGTAGAAGGGGATTTCTTATTAAAATCTCCCTATGTTGTTAACAGAAAATCAAAGGGGGAAGGGGGGGCCTTTGTTTAAAAAGCAGTTATTAAGAGGTACAAGCTATTTTATATAAAATAAATTAGCTATAAGGATATATTGTCCAGCACAGGGAATACAGCCAATGTTTTATAGTAACTTCAAATGGAATATCATCTAAAAAATCTTGAATCACTATGCTGTACACTTGAAATGAACATAATATTGTAAATCAACTATACCTCAATAAAAAAAATAATAATAAAATAAAGTATATGGAAAAAAATGTGCCTGTTCAGGCTATTCTGAACTACTCTTTCCCACTGAAAAAACTGATGTTGGATGATTAAAAAAAGCAGCTATCCCTAATTGCTAATTATACATTTTAATAGAAAAAATGAATACCATTCCTATAAAAATAGAAAAGCAAGTATTAAACTCCCAAACAAACAGTATTTGTAAATGCATTCCTTTAATAAAAATCTACCCAACTCCTATCGAATACAGATACTGGACATATGAACATTAATTAGATGAGGCTTCTGCTCTCAAGGATGTGTGAGCTGGTAATCAAAACACAGAACAGTAACGGCCAAGGCTGGCATGTGTACAGAGAGCTGCGGCTTCCCAGCAGAAGCATGTCTTCCCCTCCCAGAACCTAGAGGGGGCAGGAGAGGTGATGTGTCAGATGGTTCTTGAAGAGTAAGCAGAAATCATGCAGAGGAAAGGGGAGGCAGAGCGGACTGAAACGAGGACCGAAGAAGGGAAATCCTGCGGCAATTAGGAAGATTTAAAAGAAAGTGGAGGCTCTGAATCGGATCTAAGTTCAAATCCTGGCTCCAAAACAGTTAGCACTCAGCTCTCTGAACCTTGTTTTCTCTTCACTGTAAAATGATAATAACAGTAACATTAATAACGTCTACCTTGTAGGTTTTTGTATATTTAAAGGCAGAGCAAGTCTTGATTCTCTGTTCAATAAAACTGAATCATATTATTAGTGGCCATAAAAGTTCAAATGGGAGGTGGTGATAGTCCAAGCTAGGCGAATGAGGAAAAGAGAGACATTTCTGAGGGAAGAATGGTTAGCTGGTCAGATAAGGGACGTGAGGAGAGATCAAGGCTGATCCAAAGCTTCTAATAGGAGTATCAGGGTAAGTTCTGATGCCCTGAGTGGAGAAAGGCAGCTTGGGAAGATGAGTAGGCTTGGGGGACCTGCTCGGTGTGAGGGTCCACGTGCCGTACCTGGGACTCCAGAGAGAGGTGGAAATGTAGACCCAGGAACCGCTGGCAGAGCTGAGTCAGTGACCAGAGAAGGTCTTAGAGGGAAACTGCAGAACAGGGAGCAGAAACCCAAAGCACCTAATCAAACCTCAGAGAAAAATAACAAACTAATGACTCCTACATTCTCACCGTAGGCTCGTCATGGTATTTATAGCACTGATAATGACCGTTTATTGAGTCTTACCATGTAGCGGATATGGTGCTATGTGTGTAGATACATTATTCATTCATTCAACAAACAGTTACAGGGGCACCTGCCCGATGCCAACCTGGTTCCCAGAGACACGGATTCACCCACAAACCAAGCAGAAGACATGGCTACCCTCACAGAGTCTGCATTGCCATGATGTAATAAAGCAGTGACCAAATAGATGAAGTCACACCAGCCTATGACAAGTGCTATAAAGAAGGAAAAACAGACCGTATGATAAGAGAAGCAGAGGCAGGACGCGGACATACTGGAGAAAGTAGTCAGGGGACCCTCTCCACGTACTTTCTGGGCACCTCCGTCCTGACAACCCTAGTTGGGGATGAGGAATCCAAGGCTTTGAGAAGTTATTACTTTTTCAGGGCCTCTGGACTAGAACAAAATTTCTTCTAACCCTAACACCTTACCCACCATAAGCCTCCCACAAACAAGCTAAATGTGAAGTAAACGCACAATGATCCAATATACAAAGTGTGAATTCAAATGAAAAATGCCGCTACCTCTACAGGCTGTTTCAATATGGAAGGGAACTACTGCAGCTCTCTCTAGGCACTGCTGCTGATAGACTCAGGCAGACTGCTTTAAAACATCATTCATGTTCTCAGTTCAGGTCTCTACTAGAAAGAAGAATCATCAGGCAACTGATTGATGTAATGGCACCGCAAGTTCCAATAATAAGCTGAAACCTCCTCTCTTTCATTCGCAAATGTGTTGCTGAAGACAGCAAGTGCAACACACATATGGTCACTCAGCATATATTTATGAAAGCTGTGGGGGGGGGGGCAGAGCCAGGCGACTGGCCTGTCAAGAGGCTGGAGGTCACGGTACTCACCACGCAGCATTCCGTGGCGGTCATCACTGTCCTGGATGAGAATGAGCAGGAGATCCAGGCTCAGGACCACAGTCTCGGTCAGTCAGTACCAACTGCCACATCCTCCATCTGAGAGCCTGTAGGGACAGATGTGGGCTAATGGTGAAAAATATCATGAGAAACACCAAAAACCAAAGAACGGAATTGCTGAAAGAATCTGCCATCTATGGCCAATGAATTTAGAGAAAATGAAGTATGAAATCATGAAGGCATTTTATTTACTTTAACTAGCAGCATCTTTTTCATATGGGTTTTTTTTTTTTTTAAACTCTATCAGCCAGACACAGAGCAGCATTTGCTACTTTCTGAAGACACGACCCTACATCCGGCACCTACCACTGTGACCCTGTCCTACCGTTTTGCTCAAAATTAGGAACCAGTCACTTAGAGCTTAGATCATTTCTCTAAGTATAAAGAAGCATGTTTATAAAAAGGATTTGACCAGTGGCATTTCCAAATTTTAGCAGTTTATGGGCAGAAGGCCTTAGAAAGAAGAACTCAGCTTCAAAAATCAATAAATCCCTGGGAGTTGCAGCTTTCTATAAGTTTGCTATGGCTGAACCAAGAAAGAAGGTATATGCAGATTTCTATGGAAATTATAATTCCATTGAAGATTTCAAGGGAAGAGGAAGGTTGGTATCTTCTAGAGTGCACAGTGATCCTGGTTGTAAAGAACTTCTTTGGGTTCAGTTCCATGGAAGTTTGTCACTTACCTGTGTTCCTGAACTATGAAACCATAAACTATGAATATCTGGTCTAAGGGACAGTTTCTCTTGATAAATTAACAATTAACAAATTAAAAAATCATATTTCACTCGAGCCTCAAGACAATCCTACCAGGATGCATTTTTACCCTCAATACATAGAGGAGGAAAGTACTGAGACCCAAAGAGCACATGGGCGGCGGCCGAGCGGTGAGGCTCCAGCATGACAACGAAAGCCCGGCAGTAGGGTGGTAGCAGGAACTGCCCTGCATGGGTGTCATGTGAAACAAGTGTGTTGATGGATTCAGATGTCCAGACCACTGTACCCAGCAGATCACTCTGAGCCTAAAAAGGTAGGTATTAAGACAGCATGGGAGTTGAGGCAGCACTGGCATGTGAGAATGAAAATGGAGGAACGCAGTAAGTCAGATACAGGAGGAAAATCAGATGAAACACGCAAGGAGAAACAGCAGAAGTGGTGTTGTCAACAGACAGATGGGAGCAGCAGCCCTGACGTCCAACGCTAGCAGGGAGCGGGGAGAAACGAGAGTAAATAAGCAGCCCTGCGATGATAAACACCCACCATTAGCGAGCTTCCTTTCTTAATGAGGAAAGGAAACTCTTCAATACCAGAAAGGAATCTGCCAGATCTGTAAACACACTTAGTTTGAAACGTATCCTCTAAAAGGAATGGTAGACACAACGAGATGGGAAGCCCTACGGGATAATTTGACTTCTTGTCAGGATTACAGCTCGTCTTGCTGCTTCTAATTAATACTGCATTTAGCTGTATTAGTGGATGCATAGATGTGTTTTTCTGGCAGTGCTGGTAACTGAGTGCTTTCCCCCAGGCCTCTGCTAGTGAGGAGAAGAAGCCTTTCGGGGCTTCATATGCAAGTTCCATCCCAAGTGATTGAACCTAAAATTGGACTGTATGTGCTAGCTCAGTTTTTATGTCTCAGCCTGGCAGTTTGTTTCTAGAGTTGCCACAGATGAATGTTATTTTATTAGTTTAAAGTTTTGGCAGAAAATGTCATCGATGCATCTTCTTTGAGAAGAGGAATGGAAAAAAAGATATGGAGGTTCTGCTTCCAGGAAAACACTTGGAAGTGACTAGGTGCCAGGCACTGTGATGGTCATTTTGCATTTCTTATCTCATTTCAGTCTCACAATAAACATGCAAAGAAGTTGTTATTAACTACATTTCAACCATGAGAAAACTGAGGTTCAGAGAGATTAAAAACTTGTCCAAGCTCACTCAAGGACTAAGAAACCAAGCCAGGACTAAAATTAAACTTTCTGACTTCTGAAATCCATGCTCTTCCCATAAATCAAGTGAGATTTTGCTTATTAAAGACCAAAACTGAAATCTCTCTCAGTCACATGCTTATGAATTAGCCCCTGAAACTGCAAAGACTCCCGTGTAACTGAGTACTGACTGATTTTCTTGATCAATCTCAGAAGAGCTACTGTCATTATTCAAATTATATCGTGAGGATTATCCTAAAGATATACCAGTTATAAAGTTTTTTCTACGCAACATGCAAGTTACTGATATGTGCGCTCTGATGTGCATTTTAAGAAAAAAAGAAACAAAGACTTAATTTTAAAAGATATTACTGTCTTCAGTAATTTCCTGTCTTCCCAAAGGCAGGGAAATTGTTCAGACAAATGAACTGAATAATGTTTCAGAAACAGGATGATGTTCAGAAAGCATCCAGGCCCCTCCTGCTTGCTAGACTTGTCTGGTCTCTCACCCAACAAAGCATCATCCATCATTTACTTCCCCCAGCCTAGATCTTGTACCTGAACCCCAGACCTGAGCTGTGCAATGCCACCACCTTTCAGAACAGTTCCTGTGCTAACTATGCAATACATCACCATCATGCATCCTTGGTAACGCTGCAAAGTGGGCGATCTGAATCCCATTATTCAGGTGATGAGACTGTTAACTTACCTGCAGCCATAAACCTAATGGCTGGTGGAGCCAGGCAGTGATTCGAGCCCAGGTCTTTCTGATTCCAAGGCTCATTCTTGTCCCTCCTGCCCTGACTGCCTCTGGGAATGTTCTGCTATGGATGGGAACCACCTCAGAGGGAAGGGTGTTTCCACCGTTCGTTCTACCCGTGGCTCCAAAGCTCTCCTGATTTTTTGTGTCTAGAACTGAATGCACTTTTTCTCCTTGTAATTCATGCCTGCTTTCTTTCTCTCCTGTATTCTTGGTCAGAATGAACGGCATCACTTAACAAGTGTGACATATGCGCATGTTGACGTGTCAGTCCCTCCTATTAAGCTCTCAGTCACCTTTGTGTGCCTACAACCCGTCAGAGAGCCCGACACACAGTTTGACACACTTAATATGTAAATATTTTCTTAATAAATGGTGCTCCCCAGTCACCTTAGCCAGAACCACAGGGGTCATCCGAGACTTTCTTCTCCTTCTGCCCCCAAGTAACCAAGTTAGTAACCAAGTCTTGTCTGTTCTACTTTAAATGTCTCCTGAGGCTGTCTTCAGTTTTCCATCTGAGTGACTACTGCCTTAGTTACTCTCCCCACCACTCCTGCCTGGATGACTATAGTTTTCTTCTTAATGATGTAAACACCCTTCTCACTGAGGTGGTTCCTATCCACAACACTGTCTACCAAATGTCACCTGGTTCTTCAGTGACCCCTCACTGGCTCCACCAGATACTTGTCTTCAAAGCTCCTACTGTTGCTTACCAATCTTCTCATCACTTGCTGGCTCTCTGTCTCTCTCACACACACACTCTCACTCACACACTCTCACATACACACACACTCACACACACACTCTCTCTCACACACACACACACACAGTGTGGTCCAGCCATCAGAAACTGCCTGTAAGCCCTTTAAACCCTTGTTCTCTCTATCCAGTGTGTGGTTTCTTGCACAAGGAGTGCCCTTTTCCCATTTATTTACCTCACACATTCCTAATTAAAAGGCCAGTCAAAGGTTAATCATTTGTCATCCCTTTTAAAGTGACAGTCTTCCATTCTGGGGATCAAGATGGCAGAGCAGGAAGTGTCTGAGCTCAGATTCTCCCCCAACAGACACAGCAGAACTACAACCACACACAGGACAACCCTCTCTGACAGCAACCTGAAGACCAGCAGAGCAGACGTCCTACAACCGAGGCTGGCAGGAGAGGAGAGAGGCTGCCCACTCAGCGCCCGCACCCCAGTGCAGCGGCCACAGGCTGGAAGGGTACCCCGACCACAGGGGCCCCTGAGGAGCAGAGAGTCCAAGCCACCCTGGGTCCCCTGCTGGGGGATCTGCACCGGGAAGATGAGCCCCAGTAACGTCTGCCCTGAAGCCCCATGGGACCTACATGGGGAGAGCCAGAGAGGCGGGAGACTGGGACGCTGCTCACTCACACTGATTCTCAGCACAGAGACAGCAACGTGAAAAGGGCCTCACGAAAAGTGCCAACTGGAGAAGAAGGAGACTTGTGACTAACTTCAGGGTGTGCGCTGGAGGGGCAGGGATCTGTTAAACGGTCTTCAGGGACAGAAGCACTGGCAGGTGTCATTTTCTTTCACTCTCTGTCCACCTACCTGGCCTGGCCTGGCCTGGCAGGGGCCATTTCTGTCACTCTCCATCAACTCGGCCAAAACCACGCGCCCACCCCAGTGTTCTCCTCAGGACCAGCCCCGCTCAACATGCCTGCCCCAGCTGCCCTCTCCAACGCGGCTCCCAGCCCTGCCACAGCACGTTCACAAGAGTCATGGCTAGGCCTCACGGCCGGTTATACTGGGGGACAACACATCCACATGCCCACAGCCACAGCGCTGGCATGAGGTCCTCTCAGCCAGCCAGTCAAGGGCCAACCCTGCCCACCAGAGCACGTGCAGCAATTCCAGCCCAACTACAGCAAAAGGGCACACGCAGCCCACACAGGGGATACACCTGGGGCACCTGGTGCTGGTGACCAGGGGTGAATGAGCCACTGGGTCCCACAGGACACCTTCCACATAAGGTTACTCCTTAAAGACCGGGAGAGGCATCTCATATGCCTAATATAAAGAAAAAAACACAGAGAGTTAGGCAAAATGAGGAGAAAAAGTAATACCTTCCAAACGAAAAAACAAGACAAAACCTGAGAAAAAGAACTAAACAAAATGTAGATAAGAAATTTACCAAATAAAGAGTTCAAAGAACCATAAGTAAAACAAAACATCTGCCCCTTTCTCTCGGCTTGAAATAAATCCAGCTCTCCCTTCAATGTCCAGTTCAAACCCCACCATGTTTCCCCAAAGTCCTCATGCTCACCATCTCTCTCCCCTCTGAGTGCCCACAGCAACCACCATCAGTGAAACCATGGGCCATGAACCTGGTGGCCTTTTGTTCCAATTTGCATCCTCACTGAACTACTCTAATACTTTTATCACCATATTCTTTTCGAGAATAGTACTCTTATTTCTGCCACCAGCGTATAAATTTTCGGAGGAAGCTGACTATGTTTCCCATCTTTCTATCCACCAGAGACCACATCAGTGGTGGTCTGCAAGGAGTAAATGCTAAAAGCACATTTGATATGGTGCTTTCCCTTTGATGATGATGATAATAATAATAAAATTTATTAAGCATTTCCTATGTGCAGGCGCTGTGCCAATCACTTCATGTGGATTACATCCTTTAACTCTCACATAAACTTAAGAATTTGGTTCCATTATTACCTTTATTTTTCTGCAGATAAAACAGACTTTAGAGTGTTCAGGGGTGTTAAGTCATTTAATCTAGGCCACACAGATGGAAATAGGAAAACCAGAACTTAGTTTTATCCCCAGCGTTAAATTTCTACTTGCAGGAATGCGCATCTAGGACTTCCTCAGATACACATAATTTTATTATGTTTTTTGATGTCACTGTTTTAGGAAAAGTATTCTTTATTAATAATCATTCTCCCTTCAACTGTCTAAGTCACCTGAGAGCAACGAGCAGGCACTCCAGTATGGTCCCCATAAGTAAGAAGTGGATGATGCTAAAGTTGCTTCATGGTTTTAATGAAGTAACATAAATCTTCAGAGGGAAAAAAAAACCTAAATCACATTAATAGAAAACATAATGAACCAGAAGTCTGCAATAAATAATGATAAATATTACACAAAGTTTTCTAAATAACAGAGCTAGTGATAACCCTGAAAAACAACTAGGCAGTTAAAAAGTACAACATGGAATAAAATAATCACTGTCAACTAAATCACTGCGAGAGAGAAAAGTTTTTTTTAAAAACCTAATAGGCTCTGGAATGGGTGAAATCATCCACACATGAATCATAACTGAAGACAGAGACAAAGAGATTATCAAGTACTCTGAGTACAATACTGTCTGTTCTTGGTTTATTGCTTCTGACAGACAAAGAATTATTACACATAAAAGGAGTATGAAATACTTAAGGACCTGTAAACAGTTAGGGTGTCCAACAGGACATTTATTTCAAAACTGATATGCCCGAAAATGAACTCTTGATCTTCCTCCAAAAGCTATTCCTCCCCAGTTTTCCTCACCTCAGAAAATGCCACCGACTCTTCCTAGTTCTGTGCTTTTCTCTGTCTCAGGCCCTGTTTCACTGGCCTGAAATGTCTGGCCCCTTCCTCTTGGCTTTAAACAAATCCTGTTCCTCCCTCAATGTCCAGTTCAAATCCTACCAGGTTTTCCCAAAGTCCTCATGATCACCATCTCTCTCTCACCTCTGAGTGCCCACACCAACCATCATAAAGGCATTTCATGGGCCATAAAAATTTAGGCCCCAATCTTCAGAATCTTCCTGAAATCTGCTCTGTCACATCCCACATGCAATGCATCAGTCAACCTGGTCATCTCTTCCTTTGAACTGTACCCTGAATCCTGTCACAACTCATTGTCTTCACTACTTTGACCAAACCACCGTCAGGTTGTGTTTGGATTTTTGCAGTAGACTCCTAGTTGGCTTTCCAGCTTCTACCTCTCCACTTCCATCATTTTTCCCAATACACACACATGCGAGTATTCTCACATACAAGC
The DNA here is from genome assembly GCF_048773025.1 of Camelus bactrianus. Taxonomy (NCBI): domain Eukaryota; kingdom Metazoa; phylum Chordata; class Mammalia; order Artiodactyla; family Camelidae; genus Camelus; species Camelus bactrianus. The sequence continues at coordinate 6,423,126 of NC_133561.1, read as the reverse complement.
CAGAGTATTCTTTTGAAAATGTGTCAGATGATGTCACTCTTCAAAATTATCCAATAATTTCAACAGCACTCAAGGAAAAAACCCAAAATCCTTGCCATGGACCGCTAGGCCCACCGATACCTCACCGTCAAGCCTAACTCGTATTCCTCCTATCATTCTTTCCTGCTCAAAGATCCAGCACCCCTCCCTCTACTCCAGACACTGGGGTCTCCTTGCTCCTCTATGAGTTCATCACTCTCTTCTCTCTCTACTCCAAGGCATCTGCACCTACTTGTCCCTGTGCCTGGGATGCTCTCAGGTCAGTTCTCTGCTCAAATGCCCTAGGGAGACATTCTCTGATCACCCTAAATAAAGTAACATATCATCATTACCACCTCTTTCTTTCTATTCCCCTGACCTCATTATTCTATACAACATGCAATTCCTAACATATTACATATATATATATAAACATACATACACACACACACACACACACACACACACACACAGAGTATATATTTAAAAGTATGTTCTTGGTAGGTTCTACCTGATAGGAGTTACAGAAAAATAAATAAATAAGTAAATAATATATACTAAGAAGTTTTTAATATATATTTAGTTGGTCATTTTGCAAATTTCTCAACAATGAAATTGTCCAAAAATACAACTGCAAAATGCAATGAAGTAGGGCTGCTGAGAAGAAAGGTTAGGGATTAAAAGTAGTGAAACTGACATCCACACAAACTCCTGCACACAGATGTTTAGAGCAGCTTCATTCATAATCAGCAAAACTTGGAAGCAACCAAGATGTCCTTCAGCAGATGAATGGATAAGCTGTAGAGAAGACAGAGACAATGGTCTGTGTGTAAAAAGAAATAAACTAAAAAGTTCCAGTGCTAAAAAGAAATAAATTATCATGAAAAGACATGGAGGAACCTTAAGTGAGTATTACTAAGTGAAAGAAGTTAATCTGAGATGGCTACATATTATGTAATTCCAACTACATGACATTCTGGAAAAGACAAAACCATGGAGACAGTAAAAAGATGAGTGGTCGTGGGGCCTGGTGGAAGTGGGAAGCATGAACAGAGGATTTTTAGGACACTGAAAATACTCTGTATGATACCATGATGATACATGCCATGACACATTTGTGTAAAAAATCGATAGAATGTACACCACCAACAGTGAAATGCAATGTAAACAGACTCTGGGTGACAATGATGCATCCATGTAGGTTCATCAGTTGTAGCAAATGTGCCATCTGGTGGGGCATGTTGATAATGGGGGAGGAGGCCGCGCATGTGTGTGTGGTGGGGGGCAGGAGGTATATGAGAAGTCTCGATTCCTTCCGCTCAATTTTTCTGTGAACCTAAAACTGCCCTAAAAAATAATAAAAGCAGTATTAGTGGATAAAAGTTGCTCCACAGAGTTACTATGAGTATTAATTATTCTCAGTAACATATGCAAAGTATCTAATAAACTGACCAAGCTATTACAAGCCTTCAATAAATGTTCACAAACACACCTTTTTCCCCCTTATTGCTCCCATTCTACTTTCTGTAAATGGGAGAACACAGCTGCCTGGAGAGTGTGACCATTCCACACTGTCACTTAAGCGGTATGTAACACAGCAATTGTTAGTCTGCAATCTGAACAGTGACAAGTGCAGGCCTGTTTGCACTGTTTACAATAATAATCTGCATCTGGGATTGTAGAAAAAGCAAAATAACCTCATAAAAACCCAGATTATGATGGCCTTCATTACATTACGGACTAAGCCTTCTCTCTGACAGCACACCTGCACAACGTCCAAGTGTTTGAAGGACCAATTTTCACGATAATTTATTTCAGTAAATATGTTCATGTAAATGGTATCTCTTTCATTCCCTAATATTTCTTGGAAAGACTGATTATTTAAGAAGAAATGAGTAGATCTCTGTGTCAGTAAGCTCAGACTAGGATCTTCTGCCATCAAATGTCTGGAGAATCTTTGTGCATTTTCTGATTACAATTCAAATTAAATGCAAACAGTCAAGGAGCACACAGAGACCCCATGATCAACTCTCTGCTGGCTGAGAGGATGAACTCTATAATGAGACATGTTAAGTATTTGCTCTCCAGCAGCTGCAATTGATTCGTTTTGACTGGTACATCTCGCTAATGTGCTAGTGAACAGTAAACACGGGAGCTCGGTATTTTTTTCCAGGGCAAAAAAACCATGGTCTCTAATGACCTGCTTCATGTGTAGCTTTCTCTGTAATCTGCCAAAGTGACGCTGGATCCCAGTTAATCTCTTCACCAAGTGAATCTGCACGTGAATTTCACGTTAGGCGACCCATCATCAAGTCTGGTGAGTCTGCTAAATTTTCAGAGTAGAAGCTTCTTGAAGACAGGGAACTTGTCCTGTTCACAGCTCTCCCTTTGTTGCCTAAATTAATGTCTGACATATTGCAGGAACTGAGAATGGAAACAAATTCCAGTTCCTGTGTTAAAAGATCCTAGGGCCAAGCAAAACGTATTACTCCCACGGCCTTGGCCCTCAGTTCCACCAAGACGAAAGCAGGACTGCGGGTGCCTCACCACCTCTGCCACCTGCCTGACCCCAGTCAGCCAGATGAGCCGTGCTGTCAGCCGAGGACACCCATCTCTCTGTCCTTCCTGTCGTTCCACCAGCGTTCTGAGTGGAACATTTGCCTGAAGCAGACTCTACACTATTCTTTTTCCCCAACTGCACTGAGATGTAACTGACATACAACGCTGGGTAAGTTTGAGACGCACAACACGTGCGTATGATACACATATATTACAAGATGATCACCACCACGATGTTACTGAGCACCTCCCTCACATCATACAACGACCATTTCTTTTTGGGGGTGAGAACATTTAAGACTTACCCTCTTAGCAACTTTCAAGCACATGATACAGTAGTATTAACTGCAATCACCATGTGGTACATGGGGTCCTCAGAACTTACTTGTTATATACCTGGGAGTTTGTACCCTTTGACCAACGTCTTCCCACTTTCCCCACCCCTACATTATTCTAAGGGCAGGATTCAACTCCCAAGGTCAGAGTTGGGCACAGTGTCCTCTGTGGAATGGCCGAGCACAGATCAGGTGCAGAAACCTGAGCCCAGGCTGTCTTTCCAAAGGAAGCACCTGTCTGTGGGATCTCCGGTCCTTGTTTATGCACCAGAGGCCACGTCTATATGATATTTCTAGACTGAACAGCCCTTTCATGGATTAAAAAAATAGTATCTAACATCCACTATAGGAATTAATAAGGTAACTGCTATGATCTGAAATGAAGACAACACAGCTCACTGCCAGGGGGGCCTCCGGACTCGGGGCCTCCGTCTAGTCTTTCATATACTGACCAACCACCACTCAAGTGCATATTCCTGGCTGAGGTGTCGAAAATGTTAACTGACTGACCTTAAAATGTAGATAAAATTAACTAGCACTTTCTAGGCTGAAGCATTTAACACCAATGGCAGGAGCTAACATCTGATTTACCCCCTCCCCTCACCACACACGCTGAGAGCAGGGTTTCTTGACCTCGGCTCTGCTGACATTTGGGACTGGATGCCTCTCTTGTCCGGGGTGATGGGCTGTGCGTTACAGGATGCTGGGCTCACCCCTGGTGTCTACACATGAGGCCAGCAGGACCCTCCTCCAGCTGTGTTAAGCGAACACATCTGCAGGCATCACCCATGTCCCGGGTAGGGGAGCCAGCCCGGTGCTGAGCACTAGGGCTTCATGCCAGGCTCCCTCCTGAAGGCCACCCCCAACCACTAAGCACGTTTCTGTCTTTAATTCTGCTTACAGTGGGCCCCAGTCTTAGACGTTCCCTTCTCTGCTCTCCCACTCAAACGTGAGCCATCCTTTAAGACAAGGTAGCTATCAGCCCCTCAAAATGGAGCTCTCAGAAGCGATTTGTTTGGTCCATGCGAATGCAGTTCCCAGACCACCAAGGTCCTACAGCCCTGGTTACCTTAGAGTCTCGCACTCTTCCTGTGCCTTCATTTCCGCTACCTGCCAGGCCCGGTGAGAACCTACTTAGAAACCTGCACCTTAATACTAAGCATGTAATCTTTCCATAAAATTTTCCACTCATTATCTCCATATTAACCTGACTTTTCCTTCTCTGGAGAAGTTTTGCACTCTAAAGCCAAAAAAAAAAAAAAAAAAGAAAGAAAAAGAAAAAGGCAAGAAGGAGAGGGAAAGACAGAGAAAGAGAGAAGGAAACAGAAGAGAAGTACAACACAATTCTGGCACCAAAATTCCCTGCAACATAACTGGCTCCTGTTCACAGAACTATTAAACCACAATATACAAAAGTCACTTATTCTTTAAAATAGTCACAAATCATAAATAGTCAGACTGGCTAAAATACTGTTCATGCAGGTTAATACAGAGGTTGAGCTGTCCTGCAATTCTTAAAAGAGCAAGGCCAGAGAAGATAGAGTTCTTAAGGAAAATTCACATGGGGGTGTCCATTTACGTAGCAATCTATGAAGCTCTCTGTACTAGGCAAAGGGTACAGGGAATTTTTTGTGAACTGTTAGCTAAAAAAAAAAATTTTAAGCTTTCACAGGTTTCTAAAAATAAACCCTATCCTATGACATCAAGAACATCATAAAAGCAAATGTTGGCAAAATACAAAGTTAGGTGAAGAGTGGCTGTTCTCAGCAAGGCTTAATAAACATAATAGGAGTTATAACAAATTAATGATTAATAAATGCACTGGGAAAATGCAGTGATATATCTGTGCATTTATTATCAATGCAGGTTAAGTCACTTAAAAGTAATTCTACCTAAATCCAGTTTGTAATATGTAAGGAATATTTTACAGTTTTTCCTAAAATACAAATGAGGGGAAATTTTGGCAACATTTTATTAAAATATCTTATTATCTGCCTATTTATTTTATGTTGAAAGTCTTTAACAGCATAAAAAAAAATTCCTGAACTGGAATAAATATATCAGGAAAACATATATATGTGTTAGTGAACCATCTGCTTTTTGTAAATAAACATAAATCACGTCATTGATCATCTCACTCCTTTCCTTTTCCCTTTTTCTATTCTTACATCTAACACTTTACAATGTTACAGCACAGCCAGACACCCCTCCCTTGAGAAAGCCTCTTTTCAGATAATAAGGTCTTTTCTCATCCTCACAACTACTGCTGTATATTATATTCAGCTTACAGACAGGAAAATGCAATCTCAGAGAATCTAAGAACAAATACCATCTAACTTCCTAAGTAGAAAATGCAGAACCTAAACTCAGGCACGTCTGACTCCAAGTCTGTGGTCTTTAAACTACGTAAACTGTGCGTGCGTTTTCTCCCTCTCAGCAAAGGACTCCTGACTGCACCTGCCAGCAGCATCCACCTGGTTCAGGTATCAATACACAATCATCCCAAAGGGTTCTTTTTAAAAAAATTTTTTGGCACTTTATGAGATCATCAAAACTGTATTTGAGAATGCCAAGAATGAATAACACCCAATATGAGTAAAATATATAAGGGTATGTGTAGAGATGTTACTATATGTTAGAATACACTAAGCAAATAAATAGCATCCATCATATGTGTAACATTTATGACAAATATTCAGTGGATAAAATGAGGATCTGAATAAATTTCCATGGCTTTCTCACAGTGAACCAGTAATAATACACTTTAACTAGTGCAGCAAAGAGAATGGTCTCCATTCTGGTCTGGAGCTCTCCTTTTTTAGCATCTTCTTCTCCTTTAGTGAATATCTCGCTATTCTTGTGCCATCCTAGTCTATTATGAAACGCTGGTTTACTGAGCACCAGGACCTCTATTCTCAGTCTAATTTTGCACATGGTGAAAGTTCGAGATTTTTCATTTCATTCTAATATTTACTCTTGACTACTCAGTATTTGCTAATCCCTTTGTTAAACCTATTGCATTTATTAACTCATGTCATATTTATAGACCTTTGTAAGGCAGATTTTTTTTAACAGAGGTACTGGGGATTAAACCCAGGGCCTCATGCATGCTAAGCACATGCCCTACCACTGAGCTATGCCCTCCCTGCGCCAAGGTAGCTACTTTGACCTCCACCGTGTAGTTGAAGAAACTGAGGCTTACGGATATTCTAAAGTCAGACAGTTGGGAAACAGTGGACTGGAATTCCGATGCAGAACTGTCTAATTCCAAGCTGCACACTCAACCACCTGTGGGACAGCTGAGAAGGGAATGTTTCTCTAACAATAAGCTTTGCAAAATGTCAGCTGCATGCTTTCCACGCTAACCCCGACGTGTTCTCTTCCTCTGTTTACACGGCATTTCAAGCTCCCGGTGAGGCAACTACTCTCTCTGTGCCAAAGGAAAGAATACTTTATTTAGTTCCCTGCAGAGGAAAGAAGACTAATGTGGTTTTCCATGGAGAAAAGCATTTCTTCCAGACTAATGATTAAGTTAAAAATGGGTCATTCGTTGGGCAAATATTTCCTACGGGGCAGCATTAAATGTCTCCAGTTAAAGTGCTCAGGAGTATTCTGAGTTAATTCTACCTAAACAGAGGTTACATTTTAATCAACTTACCGATTTTATCAAGTTACACATTTTATACAACTTACATATTTAATTAAATTCGATAACTTATTTAGTTAACATCATTTAAATGAATAACGTAAAATAACCTCAGCTATTTATAATAATTAAATTATGCAGAAGTTAATTCCACCTTAAGTCCAAGTTTTCCTAGACTCAAGGATATCAAAGAGCCTTAAAAATACTTCGAGTGCAAATTTAAACTTCTAATGGAAAATGTCTTAATTCACATACTGAAAAATACTCTGCCATGTACACAGAGGAAATCTGTAGCCTCTTTTCAATTTGCTATGTTGAGTTTCCCAAGAAAGAGGAAGAAGAAGAATTTCCCTCGTCTGCCTCCATTTCTTACCCGGGTCCTGCTGAAAGCAACGGCAGGTACTTGTAAAAATGTAGTTCTGTGGTATTATGAAGATAACTGGTCTGCCTGAGCTAAATTCACAATCTCGGTTTTCTTCATACCATGCTAATAGTCCCGTTGGTTTTACAATGAGACTATTTGGTCTTCAAAGCAAGACGGGTTTACTCTGCCAGTCTAAACGCCTAGAGGAATCACTATATAGTAATTTTTGAGGATTTAAAAAAAAAACCCAAATTAAACGTAGTTTTTAAAGTTTATCCTGAGAAATTGATTTTGCGGTAGAAATGTGCCCCCTGGATTTGTAAGTCTAACTGTGTGTACAGCAGTACGCTAGAAGTCACACATCAGGGATCTACTATAATGCAGCTTTTAACAGACATGGGAGTACATTTCAGCCAGAATCCACGTACTTGGCTGGGGATGAATATATCTACTATTTACAGTTAAATACTTCCTCCTCCTGGAGAGATTGCTATCCTGGAAGGATTTTAGAACATGAAGTACTAATAGCTTATTTTGAAAATAAACTGACACTCTTCTAAAATCCTTGCCAGGAAGAAGAGAAACGCCAAATACAGATTGCAACACTCCATCTTGTTGGGGAGGTGAAATCATACCTGTATGAACCCTGGAAGTCATAGCAACTTTCCCCCACAAACCAGTCAATTGTTTTATTTTTAAAATTCTACACTTCCTGCATGTTATTTTATAGTGTACTTTTGTTACCATTTTTAACCATTCACCAAATCCCAGAATATTGCTTTTAACATGAATTAATAAAGCTCAGAAAAACTGATTCACTAGCTTAAAAAGGTAATCACAGGAAAAACAGGACAAACACAAAACAGGATTTAAAAGCCAGAAACTTAGGGTATTCTGATAAAAAAAGAAAATTGCAAGCATCCTCACTTAAGTTTCAGAACATTAACTAAATTCAGACATCATCCAGCATTCATTCTAATACTCTAGTGTTCCCCTGTAACATTATGTCATCGAGGTATAATTTACATCAATAAAATACACTTGTTTCATGTGTATAGTGTGAATTTTGGCAAATGTAAGGATTGATGTAACACTACTCAAATCAAGTTATAAAACACGTCCATCACAGCAACAGGTTCTCTCCTGCCTCTTTCAGGTCAACTCCATACCATCCTTTCTCAGCCCCAGGCCACCACTGATAGGCTTTTTGTCACTACAGATCAATTTTGCTTACTGTGGAATTATATTTAAGTGCAATCATGGAAGACAGACTCTTTCAAGTCTGGCTTCTTTGACTTAGAGTAATACCTTCGAAATTCATCCGTGTTCTTGCATGTATCAAATAGTTTGTTGTTTTTATTGCTGAGTATTATTTCATTGAATGAACATACCAAAAAGTATTTATCCATTCCCTTATTGATGCAACATCTTTCTTACACATAAACGTATCTGATCTTCACAGTCATTTCTCCTCCACTGGGGAGACTATTATCATTACACTTTTCATTCTGTAAATAAGTAAACAATAACTCAGAAAGCTGAGGTGTCTCCGATGAATGAAACTCAGATCTCAGACTAGATCATTTTGTTTTCTAAGGCAGCCAAGCTCCACGAAAATCAGGGTAAATCTTCACTGAACAGTGAGGACACAGGTCACACTGCACGTTAGGAAACCCACCTGCTGTACTATATGCAGTGACAAGTCCGTGGTTCTGTAAAACATGACTGTTTCCACTATCCTGCACGTGCCAGTAGAATGGTAGCAAAAAGCTCAGCTTGCCTGATTGCAATGAACTACGTCAAATAACACACTCCTCATAGATTCCTATCTCAGCAGTAAAGAGGTTACCCTCACATCTGGAGTTACCTAGTTGCAGAGTAACAGGCATTGCCCACGGAAGAAGTAAAAAGCTGGATATGACTTCAATTTCTTAGCAAAAACATTGTTTATATGTGCAACGTCTTTGCACATATAAACAATTCTACTCCCCCCATCACCAGGCATATTTTAGCAATAATAATAACTTAAATCTGAAACCATTAATAAAATTAAAATGGGATTCTACCTGCATCTTTATTTTATGAATCTGACATAACAGAATTGAAATCTTACACAGTGATTTCTGGAGTCCCTTGGACTTAAAATTTTAACTGGTAATTGGTACTAATTTGATACAATTGCAGTAGAATGCAGCAAGACACTACTTGATTGATTTTGAAATAGTGGGCTTGACTAAACCGCAAATTAGTGCTTTGAAAGTACATATTGTTTTCTCCTTTTTAACCTTTTCTGTATGAATTACCTCATGTATATTCCTACACACTTATTTGCATGCGCGCGCGCACACATGCAGGGCTTAACTGTCTGTCTAAACTATTTTAAATATTTTTAAAGATCAGTGCTTTTCTCTTCAACTTTCTGAACAATTTCATCTCCAATGACCCATCTTCACGGTCAACTTCTAAATCTACATCTCTCATGTTGTGTGTTCTTAACTCCAAATCCACACGTCCAGCTTTCAGGTCTGTTTCCAGAAGCAGATCAAATGCCTCAAAGCTTCAAACTCCTCACCTTCCTCCTGATGCGGCCTCCCTCCTGTATTCCACATTGCATGTTACAGCCTCATCACACGCCAAGCTGCCCACGTCTGAAATCTCAGAATTTCAAAGCGTCCCCCACCCGCTTCTCTCACTCTCCCCGCCAGTCGGTCTGTCTGCTCATCTAACTCATTTCACCTCACGCTTGCATTCATTCGCATTTCATCTATTCCCCACGTTCACTTTCTCCTCGTTTCCATGAACACTTCCCTAGTGTCTCTCTCACCACGTCTCACGTCTCACTTCACTTCACCAAGTTTCTTACCACTCGTCCTGACATGAGTTTAAACCTCCCCCACATAGCAGTGGCTCCCAACATCCAAAGACGAGGATTCTGGCATCTGGTCTGGATACTCCAGAGCTTCCCCTAAGTGGGTCCAACACAGCTTGTGTCTCCCAGTTCACTGCTCCTCCCCTGGTCTCTACCGTGAATTAATCTATTCCAATTACACACTTTCTACTACCTGAGACCACTTCCTTTATCTTTCAAGGAATGGCCTTTCTTCTGACCTGTCCTTACTTGCACCTTGAAATCCTGTTAATGTCCTTGAACTCTGAACTCTTCTCACCTCCCTGAGTCAGAGTAACTGTCTTCCTCTTCTCTTCCTCATTATACTTTGTCTGCATCTCTGCTAGGGTACCTATTACATACCATTTTAAATTATAGTAGGTCTAGGTCAATCTAATAAACATTTTGGAGGTTCTTCTCTGTACCAGGCAAGTACTAGGGAAAACAAAATGACTCAGACAGTGTCTCTCCTCAAAAATTTACAATCTAAACAATCAACTACAGCAGGCAGATTTTACATCACAGGAAGACACAAACAAGGTGCTGGGAAGGGTGAAATGAAGTAAATCTTTGTAGGTCTTCCTTTCCCAGAAAAGGGCAGGAATCATCTTTCTCTTTCTCTTTCTCTCATACACACATATACACAGTAACACACAACATATACATACTACTGTGAGCACCACAATATTACTGAATGGAATTTTTTAAAGTAACTCAAAAAGTTGATCAACGTAGATTTAATGCATATTACGGGCTGAATTGTGTCTTCCCCAAAATCATATGCCGAAGTCCTAACCCCCAGAACCTCAGAATGTGAATGTATTTGGAGAAAGGCTCCTTAAAGAGACAGTTAAGTTAAATGAGATTTAGGTGATTAAGTTAGAGTGAGACCTAATCCAATCTAACTGATGTCCCTATAAGAAGAGAAAGTCTGGACACACGCAAGACACTGGGGATGTGCACTCCCAGAGGAAAGACCGTGTAGGGACACCGTGGCCTTCTGGAAGCCAAGGAAAGGGGCCTCAGAAGAAACCAGCCTTAATCTTGGACTTTGAGCCTCCAGAACCATGAGAATTAAATTTCTGTTGTTTAAGCCACTCAGAGTGTGGTCCTTTGTTACAGCAGCCCTAGCAAATACATACACTGCAAATCCAAAGAATGGCAGGGAAAACAGGAGAACCTGAAAACTAACCAGAAAATAAGCACATAACTGAAAAATAAGCTACATAATTTGTACACTTCTACACACTGTACAAGCAAAAATAATAGTCTGACTGGATGAGGTTTATGTAACCTAAGAGGAGAGTTATGACACTGTATGATGGAACATGGGCTTGTTAGGGGTTCCCAGTTATTTTGCTATAGTGCACTTTCTTATTATTTATTCCCCTGAGTTGCACCCCAAGCACTTGCTGCTAACTGTGTTTGTTTGTGTACTTAATCTGTCAAACAAAACATATATTATTTTCCTATATACAAAAAAAATGTGTGTGTGTGTGAACCTGAGTATATTTTTCAAGGTGAGAATAGCTTGACATTTCAATTAATCTGTGCAATCATACTGCAGGTACATACATGATTCTAGTACACTTTTAGAAACACTAGAAGCAGCTTGAATAACATTTCCCTTTACAACTTTCTTGGGTCATTAAGAGTTTGGATCTCTGTATTCAATTTGATGTAGTCAGATCACTAAATATAAACTCCGTGGAACAGTTTTTGCTATGTTTTGTTTTGTCTTTTTGCAATTGTTGTTGGTTTTTTACTAATGTAGATCTGAATTTGAGCTTTCTTTGAGAGTACATCCCCAAGAAATCTTCTTAAATGACTATGGTAAAATTGTATTTTTAACATTTTTTTACTACTATGACCTTATAAAATACATACATATGCAAGACTTTCTGGTTTCTTGCCAAAATTAAATAAACAAATACAATTCACTGCTGCATAGCACAACCCATGTTATAGCATATATCATAGGAAGAATATTGAGCAATGTTATTTATCTACAAAGTCTTGTGTGGCAAATTCGTTGTAAGTGAAACAAAACATAACTTACAAAATCATGATATTGAATTACCTGCCATGTAGGATTTAGTTGACAAACTGATTAGGGTAAGCACTTACTGCTATGATTGTTGAAAATAATGAAGTGCTCCCACTGGCATGAAGTTCAAATAAGATGCCAAAACTTCACTGGTACCATGTTCTAGTCACACAGGATGGATGGTTATGAGTAATAGTTCTACCATGGTCAAAATACTCAGTTGACTGTGTGTAATTCATTAGTTGATGGAATAAATTATTAAAGAAAAAACAAGACAGCACCTAGACTGCTGACACTGTTTGATGTTCACTTTCTTGATTATAGTAGTTGTATAGAAAGCAACTGATTTAATGATCATGTCATTAACATAGTGCAAATAAAATCACATTAATGGTTAAAGCACTTTGTTCAGATGATCCTTCTGGTTAAGCAGTCAACTAATAGTGAGAATACTTGTGGGACCCATATTTCTTCACTTCTAAATAAAGCTGGTCAGGGCCACGCCAAAGGGTTCGACAGGTAGTTCTCTGTACAAAGGCACAAAGCAAAGGGGGTGAGTGGGGGCTGAAAGCCAGGCTGAGCTGTCTCCCCTAGTCATGCACCTACAGGCTTTCAGAAACCCAGGGGATGTGTCTAAGACATCTCCCACAAAGAGGCCCTTTGTGCCCTGGCAGCCCTGCAGCTGTCATCACATTCTTCAATTAAATGACGTTAAAAATCCTACATATTCTTAGAATCCACTCTAACAAGTATCTAAATAGAATGTGACTCATGAACCAATTAAACCATAGAATTCTTCTGAACGTGATTTGAACTTAAGCAACTGTAAATAGTTTAAAATTTCTGAATGACTATCCTTTTGCAAAAGATAAATATTATATTCTAACTATTTTTGAAACATCAAACTGCTAACATTGGATTCAGACAATGAATAGACTAGAAAAGCAATTTGTTGACTGGTAAGATATTATTTCAATGACAAATCTAATTGACAAACGCACCTCAAGACTGTTCAACATTAAGAAATAACCTAAGTAGCCTTTGCCCTGCATTTTCTAACATTTTGCAACAAACTAATCTCAACATTTGATGCAAGGAAAGTAATGGCGTGTCAGATCATGGAATCCCACTTTCTTTCCTTCTATCTACGTCCTCCAGGAGAAGAAGCTAACTATGAGCAAACAATTTAGAATCACAAAATTAAACCATGTGCTAAATGAATATCAAGAATATCAATTTGGAAGTGAAACCTCATCAAAGGAGCAAATAGAGACATTTCTTCTTTAGAAATTCCTGATTTCAAAATCCTTCTTAAAAATTTTCAAACAGGTGAACAACCTAAGGAACATTTGTGACTGCTTCTTGGATAGTGAGGGTATCTATGAAGTGGGGGGAAAAGTGACAGTGGGGGGATATCTGAATTGCTGCCTTTCATTTATCTAAGAGGCATTTTTTTTTGAGCCTTTTCTATATGCTTTGGAGCATGTAAAGATGGAGTATGTGACCTTAACCCTTAAGCAACATTCTTATTCTATGGGAAATAAAATTCTTGTCATATATCAAAATTTTTACAAGAGCAGTAGAATGACATTTTATTTTTATATGTTCACCAGCTTCATTACATTTTGCTGACAAGTTGGGTCTTTGAGTTACTTTTGCTCAGAGAACCCATTTTCAGAATGGAAATATTGTTTACTATCCCTTTGCTCTTCCCTTCCTTGCTACATATCTAATTTTAAGTTTTTATTAATAATTTTAAGACTAGGTCTCTCTAAGAGGAGGGCCCTCATCCCTTCTTCTAAAGATTAGACTTTTTTGCAGTGACTTGAGTCATTACAGTAACTATTTTACAGTCTATAGTAGAAACAATGATGCATGTTTATCAAACCACATTTCATTTTCTTCCTGAACAAATGCAAAAATCACATTTTCCCGTATTCCTTTGCAATCTGTTGTGCCTAGGTGACTAAATTCTGGTCAACGGGATGTAAGTGTAAAGGTGTAAACCACTCTCGGCCTGGGCCCTACACACTCACACGTGATCACCCATGCCCTCTCTTCCCTTGTTCCTCACCTGAACACACAGCATCCCGTGGAGGGCTCCAAGGTCCTGGGATACGGTAGCACCACATAACAAGGGACACGAGGAGTGAAACCGTCTCCCCTGGCCTGATCTGTACTGCACTACGAAAGGAGTAGGAATGAACACTTACTAAGCCTTTGGAACGTTGGGATGTTTATTATAACAACTAGCCTAATATACTGTACTTTTGATTCACTGATCATTTCAGGGCCTTCTAAGATAGGTAAAAACTATGTGCTAATAACTCAAATGGCGCTTTTCAGTTAACTCATTGCTTTCAGGTGTCTTCTCATTTTTTAACCCCTATGTTAAATGACACCTTTCCCAAACCCTTTTTGGTTCTTACGACTGCTATAGATACATGACAGATAGATGGGAGACAGAGACTTGTCAGAGTTCACTAGAGAAACAGAACCACTAGCACATGTACATATAGAGAGAGAGGGACGAAGATGTACTTTAAGGAACTGGTTCACGTGCTGGTGGAAGATGGCAAGTCCAAAATCTGAAGGGCAGACCAGCAGGCTGGAGACCCAGGTAGGAGTTAATATTGCAGCTCAAATCCAAAGGCAGTCTGCTGGCAGAATTCTCCTCCTCAACAGATGTCCCTTTTTTTTTTTTTTCTTTTAAGATCTTCAACTGATTGATGAGATCCATCCATATTATGAGGCTAATCTGCTTTACTCAAAATCTACTCATTTAAATGTTAATACCATCTAAATAACACCTTCACAGAAACGTCTACACTAATATTTGACCAAATGGCTAGGTACCTATTCAAGGTGGCCTAGTCAAGTTGACACCTAAAATCATCACAGATATACACGGATCTGTACAACTCCTCCTAGACAGACAGTATTAGTAACATTATCATCATTTTGCCTTTTCCTTCCCACTTAGCTCTCAGGTGTTGCTTTTTCACTGAAGGCACTGTACCTGCCTCTGTCACCTCTCCTTCTCCCCTGCTTTGATTTCCCGTTTCTAGTCCTCTGAGAGATGGATAAGAAAGAGATACGTAGTTCTGAGTGTAACGTGGAAGGGAAATGCCTGGAGGTGACAGCCAGAGTGCTCACCCACGAGGAACAGGACTTAGGTTAGGCATGTGGGTTCTGTGTTACTGCACCTGGCTACCCAAAAGTCTTTCCTTCCTTTTTACATGTCTGTTTATACTGGTGATTGAGTTTCCCAGATAGGTGAGAGGTAACATAAATGAGACTTTTATAAAAAGTTATTATTTACCCATCATTAACATAGAAAATGTACAGAAAATGTTCTGTATTTGACCTGTGAATATAACCATCAACTTGTTTGTCTTTATGGAAAATAAAATTGATACTTTATGAATTTTTACTCCTATTTATATTCTACGTTACCTTCTATTCTTTGCAGAACATGACTCGTCTTTTACCTGATTCACTAAATAATCAAGGGATAAATAATCTGAGATAAACAGAGTAAACCAAGTATCAGGAAGTTAAATCTATTCTAACATATTACAATAGACGTTAAGAGAAAAGTTAAATAGCTCAGTACCTTTCTAAAGTCTAGTAATAGTGCCCTTTTCAGAAAAGTGCACACAATATCTTGATGAGTCAGTTTTATGTTGTTTTAAGAATTTAAAGGAACATTTTGACCTAGAGTACATAATTTCATGAAACTACATCATAACCCATTTTTTCTTGTATTTTTTATTAATCTTATATAAAATCTGATCATTCAAAAAAAAAGAATGTTTTAATTAATGGAAGAGTCTCATTGATACCTGATATGATTTCTAATCAAATATTTAGAAGATGATTAGTATTTTTATTTATTTTCTTTTATAAAATTAACTTCTCAAGTTTCTATTTCAATGTGAGAGACCATAATCAAGATGGAAATTAGTCATTATTTCAGCTTCCTGGAATTTATCATAGTTAATCATTGAATATATTAAGCCAAAATGTTACAGGCATTTAATAGGGAAAGTAACAGAACAACAAAAATGTTGAATTAAAACCATCACTATTTCCAAATCAATAATGGAAAAACAAATCAAATGATCTACAGATAACCTCACTTGTGATTCATATCCAGAAGTATCCCTTGTAATTAATATCTGGTCTGTCTTCTCAGACAGAGTTCGTCATGCCTATAAGGTAAGAGGCAAGAACCCAGACACAGCCTTCCTCAGACCATTGATATGAAGAAAGCTCTTTGTTTTGGGTTGAAAGTTGTATGCGTCATCTTTGGTATTTGTCTGCCCTTAAACTATCTCGCTTATTATCTATTTTAAGTAGGTCAGGCCCAACAACAAAGTCTTCACTTACTGTTACATTGTGCTACTTAATGCTATATCCATGACTCAAGAGCACCGTTACTTAATATCAAATCTTTTCCCGTTTCTCACGTCATAAAGAACCGAGCAAGTAAACGGAAAGTCCTAACAGTAGGAGAACACTTGCCAAAATCAGCGAATATGACTTACAACGGCACTCCAGATTCAAAAACAGATTGAATTTTAATTATTTTCTTTGAGGGAAAATAAAGTAACCACAGCACTGAGAAAGATATCTCAAATAAGGCATCTTTCCTCAGGAAACAAGAAATAACAGAGCGCTATCTGAAAACAGTGCCCAGTGCCCAGTCAGGCAGCATTGAAAACGCTCAAAATCGGAGTTTCTGCCCCCAAATTGTTAGGACCAGAAAGAGAGAGGACCTGCCGGCACAGGAGACCCAGCCCTCCGACGCAGCTCCTGTCACTTCACCCACAGGGCTGGGGCCCGAGAACCCGGGTCTCACCAGTAGGTGCCTGGAGGGGCAGCCTTCAACAACGTGCACTGCATCCTAAGCTCTGTGTGGCTTTAATTCCTGCCAGGTAGCTTTTCTGAACCAGCCTTGACCTAACGTTAGGAGACCTGAACCATTTCTGAGCTTCATTTCTGCTCCCAGATTCAAGAATCTATTCATGACACTCCTTGACTTTTGCCAGTACAGTTGAATTTTTAATTGTCCCTGTAGAAGGATGGCTCATGGACATGAATCTGCTATGCCCACACCGTGAGTGCACCCTGACAAATGAAGGTTATTCCTCCGCCTCTGACAACAAAGCCCAAAGTGGACTCATGCTGCTGTTAACTTCCATTATGGCCTTTGCATATAAAGCTAACAGAGTTGCAGACAGAGTTCGTCCTAAAGAAAAGTCATACACTTTCTTTTTCTAAGATTGATCATTTAATTCCCCATAGAAAAAGATATACAGAATAAGCCCCCAGCAAAATGACCAAGCCTAGAAACTGTCCCCAGAATCCATTTTCAGGCTGTGGCCCAAAGCATCCCTTCTTCCCACACTCTAAGAAAGAAACTAGACAGTGCAGAGTTGAAGGTCCCAGGAGCTCACAGGCCTGGATATGAAGCCAGCTCTGCGGGCTGAGCACACCACCTCCGCAGTGAGGCTGCCTGGTCAGTCCTGGCTCTGACAATCACCAGCTCTGTGACCAGTGGAAGCTTTGAAAGCCTCCATCCCCTGGTCCTTCCAAGTGGACATAGAAATGAGGATGAAAATGAGGTCGTTCTGAGTATTCCATGCGGCCACCCACATGCAGTCACTAGTAAAGTGACTGAAACAGGGCAATGTTTATCCCTCATAAAACTGTTTATGCACAACTCTGGGGGGAAATGGAACTGTAGATGTTAGTCAGGTTTCACAGAATGAATATGGTTCTTTTCTGGAGTTACCTCTACAAGGATTATAAAGGTGGTTAATACCGACATCACTCTGCCTCCACCACGGGTATCTGCTTGCCAGTCTTCGAACTCATCAAGCACAATGCCTGCACATCCTGTCCCTCTGCCTGGAATGTGTCCAGGTGGCCACGCTGTTCCTTCACTTCCTCCAGTTCTGCTCAGTTGTTACCATCACAGAGAGAATGTTCCTGAGCACTGCCTCCAAAATAGCACCCTGGATGGTCCTCTATCCTTTTAATCAGCTTTACTTTCCTCCAGAGCATCAGGGCCACCTGATCGCTCATCGCGTGCTGATTCCCCTTAGTGTTTGTCTCACCATGCTGGAAGGCAGGGACTTTTGTTTACTGTGCTCCCTGACACCTGGGACAGCGGCTGGCACGTGACACATACTGAAAAACATGTGTCAAGTAAACGAGTGTTGTTGCTGAGTGACTCCTAACTGGGTTACACAGAGGAGCAGGGATGCTTAATGTGTGTCAGGCAGAGTGCTAGGCTTGGGCGCCGCCCTGAGCGAGCCGCACACAGCTCCTCTCTCGTGGAGCTTAGTCTGCCGGCCAAGATCCTCTCAGTCCCGTCTGTGCTAAGACATCTTCAAATGGAGATCTCCCTACACTTTTTGACATTACATTGTTCTGAGTTATTTCCAAAAAGACCAATGTCTGTTTCAAGATATTAAACTATTTCAATACACAGGGTCATAAAAAGAGATGAAAATTCATGCATATTCCACTATAATCACTTGTCAAAGAATCAGGGGCTCAGCAGACACACACAAAACACAACTGGGTTTGAAACACCAGTTGCTCCCAGGTGACAAGTAGGTTGTTGGCTTTACTCAGTTAGAAGTTCACTGGGGGAAGTATTTATGCATTTTAACAGAGACGGTAAACAGGGAATACAGGTGTTTATCACTGAGACACACGGCTATTGTCATTATTACTCTTGCTACCACCTACTGAATATTTAACATAACACTTTCTCATTTAATCCTCAAAACAACCCCCCACACACTGAACTTTAGAGGGACTCGGCCATCTCCCCAGAGCACACAGCAGCCACTGGCAGGACAGGGACGGGACCCTGGCTCTGACTCCAAAGCCCCGACTCTGCCTCGCATCCTGCGGAAGGTGGCAGGACAAGTCTGGGGGTTTCTGGCGAAGCTCCCTGAGCAGCTGAATTCCAGGAGGGTGGAAACCCAGCAAACAACACCTAGATTCAAGACGTTCAGAAAGAATAAAAGGTACTTCTCTTTAGCGCCTGCCGAGACAAAGGGAAATAGCAGCTTCTTCTCTGTAACATGATTCTCCCTTTTAAATTAATCCAGGTGAAAAGCATCAGCCAAAGCTGCACATGGAGACAGTGATCAATCTCAAAAGATTCTGAAAGGGACTCTGTCTGATCCAGATAATCATGTGCTCATGTTTCTCAATCTTAGATCACGTTCCCTTTCAGGTATGTGAACGAAAAGTTCTGTCAGCCATAACAGTAAACAAAGGATGCTGACGCCATGAAGTCATCAGCGGCTGCCGTCACCCCCGAGAGTGCACTCCGCGAGAACTCAGGGTGTGAAAGGATAGGATACTTGCCCTAGACAGCTAGGTGCTTGTCAAAGGAATGATTTCAATGAGCCCCGACATTTGTTCCCTCTCATATATAGAAAAGTGCTAAATTCTTTAACCCGAGATAATCTGATTTTCTTTAGTTAACGGTAATCTTTTTTTTTTTTGCATTTTCTATCCTTTTCAAAAAAATCTTTATTGAAGTACACTCAATTACAATGTGTCAATTTCCAGTGTACAGCACAATGTTCCAGTCATGCATATACATATTTTAATGTTCCGACGACCTGGTCTTTGCTGTAAAACTCCTGTATGTCCTGGCTCCTCCCCTAACCTCTTTGGAGCAGTCCCTCAGAGAGATCTGGGAAGCTGTCACCTTGGGCTCGAAGCGCTCAAGTCCTCAGAAATGTCCACCAAATAAAACCTACTTCTCAGCTTTTACATTGTGCATTTTATTTCAGTCAACAAGTACGTGTGAAAACTGGGAATGATCTGATGCTTAAAATTTAGTAACAATGTAGTATTCTAAGATTTTGGATTTGAAATCCAAGGTATCCTGTTCTCCCCTCACTCAGAAGACCTCACTCTAAAGCAAATGAGCTGAGGACTGAAAAGTTCGGTAATACCTGTCAAGACACTGCAGGATGGCTCCGCTTTTGTCTGAGGCCCTCTGCTCATTTGAGCATTCTGGTCTCAGGAACACCCCAGTACTTAAGAAAAGTTGTCTCACAAATCAGTAAAGGCATTCTTTGTCAACCATCTGGCAGGCTGTTAAATGAATAATTTCTTCCCTTTTTTTTCCAGCCAAATGATTTCAGCACAATCTCCCACCAGATGTCTTCTGTTTCTGAACAAATGATGATAAGAAGCAATTTCTGTCTATCCACAGAGGCATGAATAGTGCATAATCTTGGCTCCATTTAAAATGTAATACAGCAAACTGTGCAGCCCTGAACTCTAAGACATGCCATTCCATCTTCTCTCAATTTTCTTAGGGATATTTTCTATCTCCCAAGATTATTCTAAAGAATAAGGCAACTGCTAAATTCAGAGATTAACACATGATAAATGTTGGCTCTCTTCGTTTTGTTTTAAGAATAGAGTTTGCCTCAGGGATTCTAAACTACTCAAATGTGTGAGCAGAATGCAACAGCACAATCCTATACGCCTTAAGGAAGATGCTCTGTAGATGGACACTTAAAACACGCATAATTGTTGCTGTGCTACTTAAGCAAACTCCGGTTTGCATGAATAAGTGTGATTTTTCATTTTTACACAAATTCCTCCGAGGTGTCAAATGACTTACATCCCTCCCTCTTCCCAAAAGAATTTAAACTAGATTACCACAAAAGATACAACTAAGAAAAACAAAAAATTTCCAAGCAGAGGATTAAAAAGAAGACACAAACATTTTAACCACACGATAACATCACTGCTGCCACTGAAATTCAAATGTGATTCTGCACAGACTCATACGAAGTTAGAATACATGACAGACAGACAGACAGACAGACAGACAGACAGACAGACGAGAGACACTGCTGTTTCCCATTATTGCACTGGAAAAACCATGTCAACTCTTTAAAGAAAAAGAATTTTTCCCAGCATTAAACTGACCAAGAGTTTATAGGTTAAGGAGAGCAAACTGGTGAATAAAAAGGAAATATATTCTTACAGCCCCTTTGAATAATCTTCAAAACATAAACCAGAAAGTCTCTATGGAGATGCACCATGATGACAACATTCCAGGAGTTCCAATGTGATAGCTTCACCCACACAAAGATGCTGAAACAAAGACAGAACAGATACCATTTTTCTCAGGGCTGGAGTAGACGGTTATCACAAACTCAGATGACTGCAGGATCCAGGCAGTCAGCAGAGGCTGTGATACAGCCAGGTACAACCAACAGGGCTGCGGTGGGGACCTGGAGAACAGAGAGCAGGCAGCCCCCTAGCAGAGAGCACTACCCACCCTAGAAGGAATGTGGGCCAACAAAGCATTCTTTGCAGAAATTCAGCCCACAGCCCATGCAACTGTGTTCCCAGTTGCAGGCAAATAAAAATCATGGGCGAAATATTGCATGTCAGATATGCTATCAATAATTATATGCAACATCAAAATGAGGTTTTAAGCACAATGTGTAGGATTTCCATTCCATGAAAGATGCAGTAGGTCATGGCAAGGTAACGCTTGCAACAATTAGAAAAAGCCAAATAAATTACCAAAAATCACACCCTTAAAGACATTGAAGAGCTTTGGGAACAATGAGGACTAAATACACTAAAATCACAGGAAGGGCAGATTCCCTCCCGGGTGATCTGACAATCAGAGATGAGACTGGATGGCAAAAGAGCTCAGTTTAGAATTCACAGAGGGTGAAACTGAATCTCCTTCTCTTGCAGGTGCTCAAAGAAAAGCCAGAGTCACACCTGGAGAACATGGATAAACCTGTCCTGGGAAATACTCAGATATCATGTAACTCAGTAATTTAGCTCTGAAAATATCTTCTTTGATAATACCCCAAGATTTAGGAATACAGCCCAAACCTCATAATTTTCCTTTACAAGCCAGTATAGGTCTTCCATCTCTGGATTCATCTAAATTCTCTATTCACTCATTTGTATTATCAGCCTGGCTGCCACTGAAAAGTGGGTTCTGTAAGCTTACTCTCCACTATGTGAAGATGTACACACACATACATACACACACACACACACACACACACACACACAGAGTCTAGATTTTTCTCACATTTCCTATGTATTTTGTGATTTGATCAACAACAACAAAAAAGTTATATTCATTTTACAATTCCATTTATTAACTAATCCATTTATAATAGATTTTAACACAATCACTTTTAATTTTCTATTTCCAGGCTTCAAGGCACTAAATTATTTAGTCTGTTCCTCACTGTATCCTTTTCTCTTGCATCTTTCTGAAACTTATTTTTAAATACACAGTTAACACATGAAGATAGCCTCTGTTCACTGAAATGTTTCTAAACACAGATTTTGTGGCCCCATCCAATCCCACTGTCTTCCTCAGGTGTAACCAGTTTGATGTGAATGCTTTCAGTCCTTTAAAAAATACATTTATAGTCATATAAATGCACATGGAGGTAGCTTTAGGTTTTTTAGTTGAAGTATTTATGCAAGAATTAAATGATGTGTTACAACTTGGTTTATTCAAGTAAAAAAAAATAAATTCTTCAAACGTGCAGACACCCACGTACGTATGTTACTTAATAACAAGAACTCCTGAGCAGAAAGTGATCTGTGTCAAATAAGAGAATTAGAAGAATCTTGGCTGAAGAAAGCAGCTCTCTTGGTTCATTACTCTCTCATTAGAAAAAAGAAGTTTCCAACTGTGCCTCTCACTGCTGTTCTCAGCGCTCTGTGCCTTCACTAAAAGTCTTGCCCCTGCACCTCTTGTTCTTTGGCTTCTGTGCCTGGCCACCTGCACTTCTGGCTGCAAGGCCCTTCCCCACGTGTTCCAGCCCAGCTAGCCTTCCAGAGTAGCTCACTGACCCCTTCTCCAAAATCACTTGCTTTCTTTGTCTTTCCAATCAACAGCTGTGTTCTCTTGGACAAGTCACTGGAAACTGTAAATGTATGTTCCCAGGGAATTAGAGAACCTCTCAGTCCCCACCCCTCGCCGTCCTCACATGCAGTGGTTCTTAAAGCCCCCCGCTTGGTGACCCCCGGCTGCATTTCACATGTCCCTCCCTGTGGGACAGGTAACGCTCCCTAATGAAGGAGCCTGGCCCCCTACCCCGCCTCCAGCCTAGACAGCAAGGGAAGGCCTGTCTGGTGTGGACTCCCTGGTGAGCACCTGAAAGCCTCACTATGATTTGGAGCCTTACTATTTTTACTTCTCAACAGCTTTATTTAGGTACAGTTAGCATACAATAAACCGTACGCATGTACAGTGTAAAGTCTACGCTTCAGAGCGTTTATATGTGTGTTTTTACACATTTCTGCAACGAAAAATCTCTGAGCCCAATCAGGACAATGAGCATATCCATCTAACCAGTCCCCGCCCCCCGCCAAAACCTTTCTTGCCCGCTTTTGCAATCCTTTTATTCAGAAATTCTTTAAGTAGGTTGCTATATAAATTACAGATTCTTATGTATATAAATGGTATTTAACTACCCCAGACTTCACCTTGATTGCCTTGATTAAATTTCAGCAAGGCCCTCATTTTCCATCTTTGATTAGAAATCAGCTTATTCCCTGAACTACTAGTTTCCAAACTTTTTTTTCCGACGCAACCAGTTCTATCAGGACTCTTCTCATTATGGGAGTGGCTCTGGCACAGCCTGACGGCAAAACTCCTTAGTCTTCTATACGGCCTCACTGAGACAAGAATCTCAGCAGGTTTTTCCACAGTCTTTAAAAATTAAAAGCAACTCTTAACAAAATACTCATGCATAAGCAATCGCTATACTATGATTGTGACATTTTAGAAGAAGAAGGCACCGCTGATTTGACATGTATTTAAAGGAGAAAAGTTCCTAGGAAAATCAGGGTCATAAAATAATTCAGTCAACAAGAAGTAAAGCCACCACCAGCACACCTCACACACACACCCCACCTTGAAGATCACCTCCAGAGAAAAGTTCTCAGCCATTTTTACCTCTCCGGTGACACTGTGAACATCGGGGTACCTATCTGGAGGTTAAATACTTTTAATGTTCAAGGAACAGAACGATTTGAAACAAATCTTTCATGATCATGTATTCAAAAAAAAAAAAAAATAATGACCTTATGAAAACTGAATCATGGTTAAAATGGGGAGTATCATACAATAATGATGAGATTCATCAGGCAGCAAACAGCCAGGCCACAAGATGCAGATGAGATCAGGCAGATTTTAGTGGAAGATGGGGGAATGTCACAGCAGAGCCCTGGTAATGCCTGAGTTGTGACAATTTCCAGCTGTTGACTGGGTGGGGGAGTGTGAGGTGTGGATAAACGTGTGTGTGTGTGTGTCTGTGTGTGTGACTGATGAGCTTTTTGAGAGGCTAAAATATCTGTAAACAACTGGGGAAATGTCTTAGTCTAGAGCCGATCAGTCCCAGACATTCTTAGAACATTATCTTCCACTTAAGTTTAATTCCTAGATGATGAGCTGACCTTATCACACTTGGCACCGCTTTCAGAGCGAGTTCTCATGCCTCATTCATCTTGTCACTCCCAGGCCGAACAGTCTGTATCTGAACGCTGTTGCATGAGGAGTGAGAGAATTAATAAATGCAGAGGAGAATAAGCCCTGCGCTGACCACAAACACATGAACTGACGAAATGGGGCTATCGCTTTCAAAACAGGCACCTCTGTTTTGTCTCCTCACTTAATTGTGAGATGACACAGTCACCGCGGGACAGAAAGATGGGAGGGAAGGAAAGACACACATCAGACCGAGGCCGAGAGTGCAGCGGGTCCCACACAGCAGGGCCGGACCACTCGGGCTGGCGTGCTGGTGCCAGTACACACACAGGTACTTGGACGAGTGATTTAATCTCACTGTGCTGCCTGTGGGAAATGGAGATAGTATTATGGGTTCTTCACCAGATCATTCTGAGGATTCAATAAGTTAATTTAAGTAAAGTATAAAGAACAGTGTCTGCCATATTATCAGCATAGGTCATTATCATTCCAATATTTTTATGTTAATTTGTATGTAAATGTGGAGAGAAATAGGTGAAAATAAAATACTGTGAATCCTAGGTTGTAGGAGACAGACACCCAACTCAGACTGGATTTTTCAGCGGAACTTAGGCAAAGAGAACTTGAAAGGTGCATGTCTTGTGGAGCACCTGGTCAGAAGCCCCGGTGAGCCCCAGGCAACTCCCACCCCGCCGGGCTCACCCACTGCCCTTCTCCAGGACAGCTTCTCTCTTCTCTCTCTCTTTGCAAAATGGCTTCCTCCTCTCTGAAACCAGGCGGGAAACAAGGGCTGACTCGCTGTAAGTTTTACATCTTACATTTTAGGAACTCAGAACCTAGTGTGCTTTTCTCAGTTCCAGTGTTAACAGCCTCCTCAGGGAAGGCCTCCTACTGTCTGCTCCCCAGGCGGCCCCAGAAGGTCCAGGCAGATGAGGGAGGGAGGAACAGCCCCGGGCAGTGAGGCCTCAGGGTACCCGGAGCCCAGCGCCACCTTCTAAATGTGCTTACATGGAAAGAGAACAACAGAAGGACAAAGATAAAGTTCTTCCTCTGAACTGGTGCCTGCCAGCTCCTCTGCCAGGTTTCCTCAACTGGCTTTTCTTCTCAAGCTCAGTAAGATTCCAGGAATGAAATCTCCCAACTTCCTGACACTTTCCCACACTTGGAAGACAAGTGTGTTTGTACGACACTCATTTCTGAACGGGTCTTGTTTGTTGTCTATTATTTGTTTGGTCTAAATTCCAAGTCTAGATGCCTAAGTTAGAAGAGTCTCATTCTTGGTCCTAACCACAGGTTTCTATTTTCAAGTTACAACTTAGAAAATCATGTCATTTGATTCACGTAGTTGCAATGTTGTGGCTGTGTAACGTAAACGCTGCAACAGAGTTTTAGTAAATAAAGACCATTTTATACCCTGCTTAAAAGTTTGCTACCATCTGTTTAGCATGTGGGGGTGTATGTATGTATTTTAATGATATTTCAGAACTTCTGTTTTCATTAATAAAACAATACGTTTCCTTCAAAATAATTCCCACTCTCCATAAGGAAGACACTGTTATCCTCTCATCCGTGCACTGGTAAGTGCAATGCCTGGCACACAGAAGCGGCTCAACAATTCTTGAAAAAAATAAATGAATGGGGGGGGGGGGCAGGATGTCAGAGCAGGAAGACCCTGAGCTCATCTCCTCCCACAGCACAACCAAATTACAACTACTTATAGAGCAGCTGTCTATGAAAACCACCTGAAGACTAGCAGAAAAGATTTTCCACAACTAAGAACACAAAGAATGAACTACAAGATGGGTAGGAGGGGCAGAGACACAATGTAGTCAGGAGCCACACCCCTGAAGTCAGGACCCACCAACCACGGGCGGAATATCACAATCCAAGAAGTCCTCTCCAAGGAGCAAAAGGTCCAGCCCATGTCAGGCTCCCCAGCCCCTGGAAGCGACCTGCACCAGGAAGACGAGCTTCCAGAACATCTGGCTTTGAAAACCAATAATACTTGTTTGGAAGGCAGGAGGGCATAGGAAACAGAGACTCCATTCTTAAAAGAGCATGTGCAAAGTCTCACATGCCCCAGGTCCCGATGGAGAGGCAGAAGTTTGAAAGGAGCTTGGGTCAGACCCCCAGGCTGATCATGGAGGGCCTCCCTGAGACACAGAGGCAGCTGGGACTCCCCCTGGGGACACAGACGCTGATGGCGCCATTTTCGAGAGCTTGTTCTACCATGACAAGGCTGGTATTGGCAAGAACCACTTTTAGAAGCCTCCTACTAGCCTAGCAGCACCAAGAGTTCACCTGTCCATCGGCAGGCCAGCCCCAGCCCCAGGCACAGCTGTACAGGGAACCAGCTCTCCCCACCAGCAGCTGGCCGCAGCCCCATGCTTCCCAGGCCAACCATGCAGACAGCCTACCTCGCCTTCCAGTGGGCCCACCACAGTCCCCATATAAGGCAGGGTCCTGCGTCTGACTGGGCTGGAGGTCAGCCCAACTTACAGTGCAACTGCAGCAGTCAGCCCCACCACAGCAGAAGGGCACGGGCAGCCCATGCAGGGGGACCAGAATGGAGTGTGCTCCTGGCCCCACAGGATGTCTCCTACATAAAGCCACTTCTCCAAGATCAGGAAGCATAACTGACCCACCTAACACACAGAAATAAACACAGAATGAGAAAAATGAGGAGATGGGAATACATTCCAACAAAGGAACAAGATAAAACCTCAGAAAAAGGACTAAACAAAATGGAAATAAGCAATCTACCAATAAAGAGTTCATCATAATAGCCATAAAGATGCTTACTGAACTCGGGAGAAGAACAGTTATAAAACATAAAGATAAACCAAACAAGGCTGAAGAATACAATAATTAGAATAAAAAATACACCAGAAGGAATCAACAGTAGATTAGATCACAGAGGAACAGATTAGTGAACTGGAAAAACAGATTACTGGAAATCACCCAAGCTGAACAGAAAAATAAAAGAATTTTTAAAAATGAGGATAGTTTAAGAGACCTTTGGGACAACATCAAGCATACTAGGAGTCACAAAAGGGAAAGAGGGAAAAGGGTAGAGAACTTATCTGAAGAAATAATAGCTGAAAACTTCCCTAACCTGGGGAAGGAAACAGGCATTAATGTCCAGAAAGAAATGAGAGTCCCAAACCAATAAACGAGAAGAGGTCCACACCAAGACAAATTATAATTAAAATGGCAAACATTAAACATAAAGAGAGAACCTTAAAAGCAGCAAGAGAAAAGCAACAAGTAATATACAAGGGAACACGGGACCATCAGCTGACTTCTCAGAAGAAACCGTGCAGGCCAGAAGGGAGTAGCATGATACGTTCAAAGTGATGAGAGAGAAGAAAACTTACAACCAGGAGTACTCTACCTGGCCAGGTAATCATTCATATTTCAAGGAGAAATGAAGAATTTTATAGAAAAGCAAAAGCTGAAAGTGTTAAGCAGCACTAATTGGCTTTAAAAGCAAGAAATGTTAAAGGGACTTCTCTAAGTAGAAAAGGAAAGGCAACAACTAGAAATGTGAAAATTATGAACAGACAAATCTCACAGGTAAAGGCAAATATACACTAAAGGTAATAGATCAACTACTCACCAAGCTAATAGGAAGGTTAAAAACAAAAGCAGTAAAACCATCTATATCTACAAAAAGTAGTTAAAGGTGACACAAACAAAAATATGAAACATACGTGTAATATATTTATGTTGTTATATAAGAGCCTCCTGACAACCACAAACTAAAAACCTATAATCGATAACCAGAAAAAGGAAGAAAAGAATCTAAATGTAACACTGAGATAGTCATCAAATCACAAAGGGAAGAGAGCAAAGAAGTAAGGAACAAAAAAGAACTATAAAAACAACCAAAAACAATTGATAAAATGGCAATAAATACACAACTATCAATAATTACTTTAAATGTATTGGACTAAATACTCCAATCAAAATACAGGAAGAAAACTGGAAAAAAACACAAACGCGTGGAGTCTAAACAACATGCAACTAAGCAACTAATGATCAATAAAGAAATCACAGAGGAAAAAAAAAATACCTTGAGGCAAATGAAAATGGTAACACAACAACCCCAAATCTGTAAGACACAATCAAAGCAGTTTTAAGAGGGAGGCTTATAGTGATACAGGCCAACCCCAGAAAACAAGGAAAAATCAAACAATCTAACTTTAAACCTAAAGGAATTAGAAAAAGAAAAATAAAACCCAAAGTGAGTAAAAGAAATTAAATGGTCAGAGCAGAAATAAATGAAATAGAGACTAAACAAGCAATAGAAAAGATCAATAAAACCAAAAACTAGCTCTTAGAAAAACTGAACAAAACTGATACAAGTTTAGCCAGACTCAGCAAGAAAAAAAGAGAAAGGGTCCAAATAAAATCAGAAATGAAAGTGGAGACCTTAAAACCAACACCACAGAAACATAAAGGAACTTAAGCGAGTGCTGCAAAGAATTATATGGAAATGAAATGGTCAACTTTGAAGAAAGTAATAAATTAATGGAAACAAAAAATCTCCCAAGAATGAGTCAGGAAGAAATAGAAAACATGAACATACCAACTACCAGTAACAAAACTGAGTCAATAATTTTAAAAACTCCCAGTAAACAAAAGTCCAAGCCAGACTGTTTTACAGGGGAATTCCACCAAACATTTAAAGAACACCTACCCTTCTCACTATTCCAAAAAATTAAACAGGAAGGAGTACTTCTGAACTCAACCTATGAGGCCAGCATCACCCTTATACCAAAACCAGACAAAGACACCACAAGAAAAGAAAATTAGAGGCTAATAACACTGATGATCACAGATGCAGAAATCCTCAACAAAATATTAGCAAACTGAATTCAACAAGACATTAAAAGGATCATACACCATAATTAAGTGGGATTTATCCTAGGGAAGCAAGGATGATTCAGTAACCACCAACCAATCAATCAATGTGATAGAACACATTAGAACACTGAAGAATCGAATTATATGATTATCTCAATAGATGTAGAAAAAACTTTTGACAAAATCCAACATCCATCCAAAATAAAAAGCTCAACATCACTAATCATCAAGGAAATACAGAACAAAATCACAATGAGAATGGCTATCATCACAAAGACAACAAATAATAAGTATTGGCAAAGATGTGGAGAAAAGGGAACCCCAGAACACTGTTGTTTGGAATGCAAATTGGTACAACCACTATGAAAAACTGTACAGAAGTTCCTCAAAAAATTAAAAACAGAATTGCCATATGATCCAGCAATTTCACTTCTGGGTATTCATCCAAAGGAAATGAAAATAGTAATTCAAAAAAGAGATGTAACCAACGTTCACTGCAGCATTATTTACAATAGCCAAAATAGGGAAGCAACCTAAGTGCCCATCGACAGATGCATGGGTAAAGAAGATGTGGTGTATATATACACAATGAAATACTACTCAGCCATAAAAAAGAATGATTTTCTTGCTATTTGTGATAACATGGGTGGATCTAGAGGGTAATGTTCTAAGTGAAATAAGTCAGACAAAGAAAGACAAATACCATGATCTCCCTTACATGCAGACTCTAAAAAGAAGCAAAAGAAAAGGAAAACAGATCCATAGATACACAGTACAAACTTGTGGTTGCCAGAGGGAATGGCGTTAGTGGGTGGGGGCAAAATAGGTGAAGAGGATTAAGAAGCACAAATCTTCAGTTATAAAATAAATAAGCCACAGGCCATAATATACAACATAAGGAAATGCTCAATAATATTGTAATAATTTTTTACGGGGACAGATGGTTACTGGACTTATCATGGTGAACATTTCACAATGTATGCAAATAACAAATCACTATGTAGTACACTTGAACATAATACTGTTATGTCAACTATATTTCAATAAAAAATGAGTAAAAAATTTTAAAAGTGAATGAGTGAATGAATAAATGATTGGGAAAATGGAAAAAGGTAAAATCTCTCCAGTCCTGTTAGTTAAAATTCAAAAGTTGCCCTGCAGAGGGAAAAAAAAAAGGGCATTTGGTCAGGGAGAGCAGCAGTCTGGAATGAAAGTAATATCAGAAACAAATGTCGTGAGTGGTGCTTAACTTGATCTTGTTGGGGGCAGGAAAAGGCAACTGTAAAAAACAAAATGGCATAGCTGGGGAAATCATTGACGAGACAATTGTATCAACTTAACATGGTGCTGTGGTTATGTAAGAAAATATCCCTTCTTCTTTGATATGTACAGTGAAGTATTTGGGATAAATAGAACCTTTGGTATTTATTTTAAAATATCTTTTTTAAAAGGAGGCGCAAAGATAACAGAAGGTATATATGGTGTTAAATCAATCAAATTCAACCGAGTGAATCTGAAGACCTAATTGGCGTTATTAGATGATTCATGAATTGGGCAGCATCTTGTCTAGCAAGCAGAAGGGCCCTTCAAGGAGCGGTACAAACAGACGGTTCCACAGAAAAGAGGGTGGAGCAAGGAAGTCATCAGGGAAAGAAAAGAAAGGGTTATTTTGAGCCAGAGCAACTTCTTTTTTGGGGAAAGAAAGGGAAGAGGGTTTCAGTATGCAGACTGCATCTTCTTCCCCTGGGGGATGGAGAGGACACCCATGACAGATGACCTCACCGGTGCTGACCAGGAAATTCCAGGCTGGTTGATTAAGATTACATTTCTGGTGAAGTTCGAAACTGCAATTAGGCTAGACATTAAATCTAGGGTTGGTATCATGGGCTTCAGCACAAGTGATGCCATTTGGGGCCTGTGTTTTTTCTCTTTAACAATGGGAAGGCAGCCTCTGACAAAAAAGGTTCTAAGACCACATTATCATCTTGGAGGTTTATTGTCAGCAGGTGTAATACACATGCTTTCCTTTTTATCTATGGGAAAAAACCAAGGGCCCTTTCAAAATGACACCAACCTAATTTTCCAGTATTTTTTCAATTTTTATCCTTCGAATACAGCAAACCTAAGACAAAATAGAATACTAGCTCTTCTGCAAAATGATAAAATTTCAGGCTGTTCACATCCCTCTATCCTCTTGGAATATATCCTCCACTCTTATCTCAATCTCTTTAAAATTCAACCTTCCACTGAAGGTCCAGGGAAAGCATCATCCTGACGACTGAGCAGACCCCACCCGCTGTAAGTAAACTCTCACCGTGCCACCATTCTA
Source organism: Camelus bactrianus (assembly GCF_048773025.1). Lineage (NCBI taxonomy): Eukaryota > Metazoa > Chordata > Mammalia > Artiodactyla > Camelidae > Camelus > Camelus bactrianus. The sequence goes on along the minus strand of NC_133561.1, from coordinate 6,391,534 downwards.
GACTACAATGTCAACACTTTGGTGAGCACTGGAACCATCTCGGGTGTTTTTAAACATGCTCAACCCCAAAATCACACTGCAAGAGACTGGGATTCAATAAATAGGTAGTAATTGGAGCCAAGAAAGCTATATTTTTAAAAAGCACCCAGGTAATTTTGATGCAAGTGCTCTAAAGACTTCAAATTGAAACAACTTTTGGTCTAGACGTAGTTTTGAACATTCCTAATTGTTCTGAATACATTTTTTCCCACCATAGATTTAATAACCTTAAAAACAGAAATCACAATTCATATTTTCATACTCCCGACCAAGATTCTGGTACAGTATCCTCTACATATGAAGCAATATTAAATATTTATTAGAAAAAGGATTGAACTAGTAAGAAATCCTAATTGTTCCTAAATATTTATATTTCTTTACATATTATCCTAGCTGATTTTTTAAAAATATTTAAAGTTGCTGATCATCTCAATCGATGCAGAAAAAGCAATTGATAAAATTCAACACCCATTTATGATAAAAACTCTTGCCAAAGTGGGTATGGAGGGAACATATCTCAACATAATAAAAGCTATATATGACAAACCTACAGCCAGCATAGTACTCAATGGTGAAAAACTCAAAAGCTTCCCACTAAAATCTGGGACAAGACAAGGATGCCCACTATCACCACTCCTATTCAACATAGTCTTGGAAGTCCTAGCCACAGCAATCAGGCAAGAGAAAGAAATAAAAGGGATCCAAATTGGAAGAGAAGAGGTAAAAGTGTCACTATATGCTGACGACATGTTACTATATATAGAAAACCCTAAAAGGTCCACACAAAAGCTACTAGAGCTGATTGAAGAATTCAGCAAGGTAGCAGGTTACAAAATTAACGTTCAAAAATCAGTTGCATTTCTTTACACTAATGATGAATCAACAGAAAAAGAAAGTAAAGAAACAATCCCCTTTAAAATAGCACCCAAAGTAATAAAATATCTGGGAATAAATCTAACCAAGGAGGTGAAAGAATTATACACAGAAAACTATAAACCATTGATGAGGAAATTAAAGAAGACTTTAAAAAATGGAAAGATATTCCATGCTCTTGGATTGGAAGAATCAATATTGTTAAAATGGTCACACTGCCCAAGGCAATCTACAGATTTAATGCAATCCCTATCAAATTACCCAGGACATATTTCACAGAACTAGAACAAACCATAATAAAATTCATATGGAACCATCAAAGACCTAGAATTGCCAAAGCATTACTGAAGAGAAAGAAAGAGGCTGGAGGAATAACTCTCCCAGACTTCAGACAATACTATAGAGCTACAGTCATCAAGACAGCATGGTATTGGTACCAAAACAGACATATAGACCAATGGAACAGAATAGAGAGCCCAGAAATGAACCCACAAGCTTTTGGTCAACTAATCTTCGACAAAGGAGGCAAGAATATACAATGGAATAAAGACAGTCTCTTCAGCAAATGGTGTTGGGAAAACTGGACAGCAGCATGTAAAACAATGAAGCTAGAACACTCCCTTACACCATATACAAAAATCAACTCAAAATGGATCAAAGACTTAAACATAAGACAAGATACAATAAACCTCCTAGAGGAAAACATAGGCAAAACATTATCTGATATACATTTCAAAAATTTTCTCCTAGAAGAAATAAAAGCAAGAATAAACAAATGGGACCTAGTGAAACTTACAAGCTTCTGCACAGCAAAGGAAACCAGAAGTAAAACAAGAAGAAAACCTATGGAATGGGAGAAAATTTTTGCAAGTGAAACCGACAAAGGCTTGATCTCCAGGATATATAAGCAGCTCATAGGACTCAATAAGAAAAAAATAAACAACCCATTCCAAAAATGGGCAGAAGACCTAAACAAGCAATTCTCCAAGGAAGACATACAAATGATCAAAAGGCACATGAAAAAATGCTCAATATCACTAATTATCAGAGAAATGCAAATCAAAACTACAATGAGGTATCACCTCACACCAGTCAGAATGGCCGTCATTCAAAAATCTACAAATGACAAATGCTGAAGAGGCTGTGGAGAAAGGGGAACCCTCCTACACTGCTGGTGGGAATGCAGTTTGGTGCAGCCACTATGGAAAACAGTGTGGAGATTCCTCAAAAGACTAGGAATAGACTTACCATATGACCCAGGAATCCCACTCCTGGGCTTGTATCCAGAAGGAACCCTACTTCAGGATGACACCTGCACCCCAATGTTCATAGCAGCACTATTTACAATAGCCAAAACATGGAAACAGCCTAAATGTCCATCAACAGGTGACTGGATAAAGAAGAGGTGGTATATTTATACAATGGAATACTATTCAGCCATAAAAACTGACAACATAATGCCATTTGCAGCAACATGGATGCTCCTGGAGAATGTCATTCTAAGTGAAGTAAGCCAGAAAGAGAAAGAAAAATACCATATGAGATCGCTCATATGTGGAATCTAAAAAAACAAAAACAAAAACAAACAAACAAAAACAAAGTGTAAATACAGGACAGAAATAGACTCATAGACAGAGAATACAGACTTGTGGTTGCCAGGGGGATGGAGGGTGGGAAGGGATAGACTGGGATTTCAAAATTGTAGAATAGATAAACAAGATTACACTGTATAGCATGGGGAAATACACACAAAATGTTATGATCACTCACAGAGAAAAAAATGTGACAATGAGTGTGTATATGTTCATGAATGACTGAAAAAATGCGCTGAACACTGGAATTTGACACAACATTGTAAAATGATTATAAATCAATAAAAAATGTTAAAAAAAAAGAAACATGCAGTTAGAAAGCACATTAAAAAAATAAATAAATAAATAAAAATTAAGTTGCTGTACTAGTCCTCCTAGATTAAACACACACACACTCCATACATTTCTAACTTCACAACACAAACTATTATATTATTGTCAGGAACTGTACTTACGTGGCTTTTTCAATACAAACTCACACGACTACAATTTAAATTAATGGCTACTCAGACTTTCACAGATTTTAGTTTTTACCAAACAGCATCAAGTTTTCTTTAGAAGCGTTATATTTTCAGTAAAGTTTAGAAAATACGACAATTTCTTACATTATAGAGAAAGTGTATATTAAACATATTATATAAATATTTATATATTAAAAATATATAAATTTCCTTCACAATTTAGGAAATGATCACAATTTCTAAAGTCTACCAATAACATACATACACACACACAGAGACACATATATACACACATATATGTGTATGTGTACAGAAAGAGAGTTGACTTTAGCTAATTAATATATGATGTAAATGAGGTAATGAATCCAAAATAATTAGCCTCCTGGTATTCCACACCCTAAACGTCATTAGGTGGTTCACCGATGTCTGTCAGCTTGGACGCCAAGGAAAGTAGAGGAGGGCAGGCAGGCAAACACAGGTGTGTCTTCATTGCTCCATCTCTTCCAAGTACCCTGCATCCCTAACACCACTCTGTCATGTGCAATACAGGACTGTGATGTGCTCAGGAGGAACATCCTCTGTGCTCATCTTACTTTGGGCTTGTTGAGTTTTTTGAAATGTAAATCAGTGTTTTTCATTAAATTGGGCGGAGTTTGGGCCATTTATTCCTCAAATAATTTTTCTGATTCTTTTCTCTTTCCTTTCTTTATGGAATTCCAACTCCATATGTTAGACTGCTTCATAATGGCTCAGAGGTTTCTGAGATTCTGTTCATTTTTCTTTCATCTTTGTTTTCTCTTTTTTTGGATTATGTAATTTCTATTGATCTTTTTACAAATTCACTAACTCTTTTTTAATCTATTTCCAATCTTCTGTTAAGTCCAACTAGCATTTTAAAAATTTCATTTACTTTATTTTTCAGCTTTAGAATTTGCATTTTTATATAGTTACCAATTCTCTGTTAAATAAATAAATATTCCTTTAAATGTTTTGAATATATTTTCTTTAAATTTTTTGAAAATATTTATCATAGTTACTTTGAAGGCTTTATCTAGTAAATTCAACACCTGGGCCAACTCAGAGTTAATTTCTATTGACTGCCTTTTTCCCCAAGTATTTGTCACAATTTCTTGTCTTTTTGCCTATATCATAAATTTTTGGTTGAAAATTAATACTGGAGCTAATATGTTATAGCTACTCATAATTCTGATTTGCTCTTCTGAGAATTACTGAAATTTTATTCTATCAGGCAATTAACTTCCCTGGATTCAAACTAAAACTATTGCTTCCCTGTACGGCCCTGTGGTTTCTTACAGCTTATTTTTTCGCCTGATCCTTGTAAGTCTCCCTGTTCTATAAAATTCTCTGATAAACCAAAGATTTAGGCAGAGATGGGGCTTGCTTGCTCCGTGAATCCTTGATTCTAGGGATTTCTCCCTATTTTCCAGCAGCTCTACTAACCCTTGGGCTCTGTATCACGATACACCAAATCCATCCTGCTTCAGCTTTCTGCACCCGCGCTGTGCACAGCTGAAAAACGCACTCGGTTCAGAAAAGTGTCCAATTCACAGATCTGCATCTACACACTTGTACTTTTCAGAAGCAGACTTCTCTCCGCTGTCTGCTTGCTGTCTCATTAAGCCCATCTGTACATAAGTAGCACAGCAGTCAAACACGGATTTAGACAGTTCATGCTCCAAATGTGTCTCGCTTCTGAGCGTCTCATGCTGCTGGACTTTCCTTGAAATTTCTAGCTGCTTTCCCAGTTCCAAACTCTAACCTTGGTATCCTCAGCTGGTGAGGCTTCCATTTATTTGCATCACCACTTTCCACAGCTGTGTATCTGTGGGAGCTGGGCATCAGCCTTGTACCATAAGCTGCAAACTCACAATTGTTACCCATTCCAGTTATAGGTTTTCAAAAACCCTTACAGTTGCATATTTTTATTTACTTTTTAATGGCTTTCAGTGTCTTTATACAGATCTTTTAAGCCCGTATTTTTACAGGTGTTATCTGCAACTACTTTAGTCTCTGCCATTAACTACGTTCTCTTTTGAGCTACCTCTTATCATATCTAATACCTACCAAAAGGTATACTAATAAGTTGAAATGAGATAAGCTTATCTTATATTTAAACACATAAATAAAACCCAGTTATATTTATGTATTTATGTTAAGACTGAGATCAGACAGGTTCGCTAACTTGTCTAAGGTCACTTAACTAAAAAGTCTAGGATTAGGAATTAAACCCAGATCTCTATGACTCCTGTATTGTTTGGTAATCTATTCTTTATAATCAAATAATGATAACTATTTAATGCCCTCTTACTGTGTATATGGCACAATACCAGGAGCTTGGGGTAATTCATTAATTCTAATTAATACATTTATTCCTCACAATAAGTCTATGAAATGGATACTATTATCAACCCATTTTACAGATGAGAAAATTTAGCCATGGTTTAGATTCTCTGAAGTGATACTGATATTAAATACCATAGCTCAGATTCAAATGTAGGTAAATTCACTCTAGACTCAGGAACAAATGAAACTTTCTAGAATTGAAACAAGACATATTACACATATATCTATAAAAATAACTGGCTATAACTTTCTAAACTGTGAATTTTCATAAAAATGACATCTGTCCTGTATCATTCAGAAATTGGTATTAAAATCAAGAGCATTATAAAATAATAGACTGTCTAGACCTGTTAATATATTAATATTAGTATCAATTGATAGATTTCTCAAAAACTTTATAATTTATTCATTTAAATAAATGTACCTTAAAACATTGGCTAAACAAAGATTTAGGTTTTTAAATCTGTAACAGGTGCAACTTTTTAAAAAATAGTTTTTGCTTTAAATCTAAATGATATGCTTTTACAAAATGTGAACACTTTTTCCTTAAGTACACACCAAAAACATCAATTATTTAAACATTGCTTTTGTATATAGTTTTTCCAAACACAAGCACCACCATGAACATCACTATTACAACTACAGCATTCCTTTTAAAACTTGCTTCTCATCCAGGATTTCACAAATTGACTTTTCAGTTAGATACTTAAATTCCACTATTAATCATGAACCACTCTACAAGCAACCATAAAATTGAAAAATGATTATTGTCATGAGACTTAACTTTATTTAAACAATAAACTGTAGTCACTTTTTAGGAAGCTAATTTTAGGCCATTAAATTAAAGCCATAGGAAATCAACTTTTAGAAGAGATAGTAATTTATATAAGTCAAGAACCAGAGAAGTGACAGCCACCTTAAGGTGACTGCAAAATTTTTGATCTCCTAGAATACACTCTCTAGGTAAGTTTAGAAACTCCCCAAGGTGAGTTACCTGTTTCAGGTAACTATTTTCCTAATGTCACATGGCAATAGTTTTCATCTGTGGATTTCCCCAAAATGAAACAGTCACTGTTCCCTTTGTTCTAAAAAAGCCCATGAGGCAGACTGTCATCAGATAAATTATTTCTATAATTACTAAATACTCTTGAGTTCCAATAAGGAAATGACTGAGGGAACTAATAAAAGAAATACAAAGCATTATAACACACTGGGAAAGTCCTGTGAAGCTTCTTGGTCCAGTGGACTCCAGGACAAAATCAAAGCAGGCAATCTTCTGAAGAAATCAACTCTAGTCATCCCTATCAGGAAATCCAAGTCAAATTAATAGGGGTGTTTACACCAAGAAAGGTAGATCTAATTTTTCATTTTGTGACATGACATTTAAAAAGCAATACAATGGTAAGACTTAAGTTATGAGATTGTGAAAACTGTTTTGACTTCTTCCATTTCTTTTTCTGCCACATATCATAACTTTCATTCTTGCAAAAGTAATTGCTTAAAAAAAAGTCTAGCTAGCAAAAGGTTAAAAAAAATCAGCACTTCAATGTGTTTTTCCCAGCCACTGAAGAAATTCTAATTAAAAACATTCAATTAAAGCATTCATAAAAAATCATGAAAATAGTCCCTCAAGCCAATTACCTCCCTTTTTCTAAAATGTCTTACTCTCAAAGAGTTCTCAATTCATCTCCACTAGGCCAAAGCTAGTTGGTTAAACAACAAACAAATTTCTCCTTCTGGGACTAATTACCTTTCAGTGACAGGCTCTTGAATTTGAAGGTCCTTCTAGATTCAAAAAAACAAATCTTGTATCCGGGATGTAGACACAATGACAGAACAATGAGTGAGATACCACTTCTGGGCAGAGGTATTTCTCAGCACTTTCTCCAATCACACAACGTGGGTGACTAACTTACCAGCTCACTAACCCTGGCAGACACACAACCTACTGGGGAAGTCTGATTTTGCTTTGGACCTGTTTGTCACTCAAGTCTTACTCAAGGAAGAGAAGCTTGAGAGTTTTTACTATTTCATAAACATAAACAAAAGGAGACAGAAAGGAGGAACCCAGAAACAGCTGGTGGTCGAAATGAGATATTGGAACATACTGCCAAAACAAAATAAACTGTTAAAATGGAACTACAATATTCAACAGATAAAATTTCCACTGGTGTTCTAATAAACAAGAGTCACATTAGCCACTGTGTCACCAGCATGTTACCAGATGCTCAATTTTTAATCTCACCACGTTTCAAAGAAAAATAAAAGCTGGCAGGGAAATCCTACAAGTTTGCTTCACAGAAATATATTTTATAGCTAACTCTGCTATAATAAATCTGTTCTACAAAATAATCAATGTTTTCTACCATATACCATACATACTTTCACTACTATTCTTTCACAAACTCTATCTCACTTTAACATCTTTCTCAAGGATTAATTACATCAACCGAAACACTTCGATCTAAGGTTTTGTTTATGTAAACTCATAGGTAAAAAAATGTCAGCATAGTCTAGAATGAAGTATATAAAAGCACCAGATGAGGTCTAAACAACTCTTTCCTGTGGACTTACTTGCCAGGTCACGCGATTTTCATCAGCTTTTAAGTGAGTTGGATACCACCTAACCTTACACACAGGATATCTGAGGATGAATGATCAGATCTACAACTGCTTTAAACCCCAAAGGATAGCCTCTTACTCAGTAAAAGACAGTTTGGATGGATTTATTTAAAAGCATTTCCTTTGTTCCTTTGTTTTCTGAATCTGAAGGGCAAACTCAAGGTTCTTTTTACTTCTTTCTTACCAAATAATGACTTTGCATAACAAAGCCAAAATCTCAAAATTTGCCTATCCACCTTTAACAGTCACAGACATTTGCTGAATTATCCTGGGATGGAATTTCAAAGACAAGGGGCATGGTGAGACCTGACCCCACCCACCAATGGGCCGGCACCAGCCATGAGACACCCCACCCCCAACCCAGGCTGCACAGCAAGCTGGATGGGACCCAACCCTACCCACCAGTGGGCCTGCAGCCACTGCACAACGCAGGGCCTGGCAGTCAACTGGGCCAGGGACCAGACTCACCTACCGGCATGCCCATAGTAGCCAACCCCACCACAACAGGAGGGCCTATGCAGTCCACGTGGGGGGCACTCCTAGAGAATGCAGTTCTGACCAGAGGGGAGTGTGCTGCTGGGTCCTATAAGACATCTCCTACATAAAGCCACTTCTCCAAGAGCAGGAAATGTAACCAACTTACCTAATACATAGAAATAAACACAAAGAATTAGGCAAAGCAAGGAGACAGAGGAATTGCTTCCAAACAAAGGAACAAGTCAAAACTGCAAAACAAAAACTAAGCAAAGTGGAGATAAGTGATCCCCCAATAAAGAGTTCAGGGTAATGATCATCAAATTGCTCAATGAACTTGGGAGAAGAGTGGACAAATAAAGTAAAAAGTTTCACAAAGAGTTATAAAATATAAAGAACCAAATGGAGCTGAGGAACACAGTGATTAAAATGAAAAATACACTAGAAGGAATCAACAATAGATTAGATGACAAAGAGGAATGGATCAGCGAACTGGAAGACAAGAGCAGTGGAAACACCCAAGCTGAGCAGAAAAAAGAATTTTGAAATATGAGGATAGTTTAAGATAGCTATACTAACATTCACATTATGGGAGTTCTAGAAGGAACAGAGAGAGAAAAGGGTAGAAAACTCACTTGAAGAATTAATAGCTAAAAACATCCCTAACCTGTGGAAGTAAACAGACATTCAAGTTCAGGAAACACAGAGAATCCCAGACAAGATGAACCCAAAGAGGTCCATAACAAGGCACATTACAATTAAAATGGCAAAAATTAAAGAGAAAGAGAAAATCTTAAAAGTAGCAAAAGAAAAACAATTCGTTACATACAAGGGAACTTCCTTAAGGCCACAAGATAATTTTCAGCAGAAACTTTGAAGGCCAGAAGGGACTAGCACAATATATTCAAAGTGATGAAAGGGAAAAAACGACAATCTACACACCGACTGATGGATGAATGGATAAAAAAGATGTGGTGTACACAGACACACACACACACACACACACACACACACACACAATGGAATATTAGCCATAAAAAAGAGTAAAATCTTACCATTTGTAAGAACATGGATGGACCTGGGGGTATTATGCTAACTGAAATAAGTCAGACAGAGAAAGACAAATACCATATGACCTCACTTATATGTGAAATCTAAAACACAAAACAAATGAACAGACATTACAAAACAGAAACAGATTCACAGACACAGAGAACAAACTAACTAGCGGTTGCCAGAGGGGAGGGTGGTGGGCAGATCCGTGAAATCAGTGAAGAAGAGTAGGAGGTATAAACTTCCAGTTATCAGATACATAAATCACGGGATGTAATGCACAACATACAGAATACAGTGAGTAACACTCTAATAATTATGTATGGTGACACATGTTAAATAGACATCACAATGATCATTTTCTAACGTATAAAACTGTTACATCACTATGTCGTATACCTGAAACTAATATAATACTGTAAGTAATTAGACTTCAATTAAAAATTTAAAATCAATTAAAAAAACAGACAAGGGGCCTGCAAATTCCAACTGTGATAAATGTATTTAGTAAAAACACTGGACATTATTTGTCTAAAACAAGAGCAATGACAGAAAATTATGAGCTTAATTCTTATGTATGCAATCCAAGTTTGAAGAATTGAATATATATGTACTGGTAATCAAAAAGTTATTCTTCTATATGAATTAAGAATTAGCTAATCATAGTAGCATACAATTTCTATTTCCATTGGGCATGTTCAGTGAAAATAAAAATTGAATTCATTGAATACATTTGGATCCTCCTTTTTAAAAAGCAGTTTGAACAGATATCTAATATTATTTTTAAATATCATTTAAAATAGGAGAGCATTTGAACAAGAATACATATTAGATTTCATTTTATTTATGAATTCTGAATTTTTGCTTTATCATAATGTCTTTCCAAGGGAAGTCAGGTGACATTCTCATAATCAAGTAAGGATTTCCTCTAGTGCCCTCAACAAGGAAGTTTCTAGTCATCCCAGCAATTAAGATTTTCTATTTGATGGTGAAAATGGAGAGGGTTAAAGATAGAAACCAGAGACGAAGTTCTGAGCTTACCCACTCCCTACAAATACAAATGAGGCCTCCGTTCCGGGTTCTTAGAGCACATGATTTCCTTCGCTATCATGGGGCTTATCAGCTTAACTCAGTTCAAGCCAGATGATAGGCGAGTGTAACTTCTAAAATTATCGATGTGTATGAGGGAACTGCAATCTACAAGTAATCCAACAAGAATCTCTGGCATTTGAGTAGTTAGTAGTCCATGTGTGAATTAATGATGCATCCACAAATAATGCAATACTAGCCAGGAAGCATTTTCAACATAAATTGTTATGTGAGACTCTTTAATGTTTTAACTCTGGAGCTGAAATTAAGAACTTAAGCATGTTTGTGTATGCATGAATAATCTTGCCATGGTAGTTTTTAGAAACTGATTCTCCCCCCTCCACCTCCACCCTCTTAAATAGCCTAACACATTCATTCAGTTTGGGAATGTGTCTTGGCAAAAAGTTCTCTCCACTCACCCAATTTATTACCAAGCCCCAAAGTGAAAGAGTTTAGAAATCAGACCCATGAGCAAGATTATTCTGTCTGCAAATGCAATGCTCTGTGCTACTGTTTATACCTTTGTGTTGATAGTTACCCTGGAACCCAAGAAGCCACACTGGCCTCTGGGGAAATAAGATAAGATTAATCATGTGTGATGATCTGCTGACGTGATATTACAGAATATTTCATTGATACCATACCTATAACCATCTTAACTTGCAGATGAATGCAAGGTTTTGTTCCTACAGTAATAATGAATAGCAGTAGGCTTTACAGGGATGATGTAAACACGGTATCAAGGTTTTATTTAGCAACAGACACTAAAAGTAGCTACACACAGACATTAGCCCATTTTTAATCTTTGCCAGAAAGGCACTGCTGTAGTTTTAGTTCTTGCTCATTCATTTATTCACTTTTTTCTTCTCTTTTCTTTTTCTACTAGAGAAAAACTAAGACTTTTTTAATGAAAAAAAAAAACCAAAACACAGTGTACCTGTAGTATACAGACATCTTTAATGTTCATAACTCCTTTCTCTTTCCCTTCAGCTTTGACCCATTCCCCTGTCTCAACACTAAAGTGATCAAATCATGACCACAGAGACTGAGAAAAATGTTCAAGGCATGGAAGACGCCATGGAAGTTTCTTCCCCTTATGCTGATTCCTAGTTCTTCTCCATGGAGAGTTTCTTTTTTTTTTTTCCAACAAACATTTGTTGGCGTATGACAATGTAAACTGAACAAAATTCTGTGTAAGGTTTGTTGTATACATTCAAAGTCTATCATATAACTGCAATAAAGTGCCCTAGAGTTGAAAATACCTCAATGTTTCTGGGGTAAAAAAAAGAAAATTAGTAACATTTCTAAGGCATTTGTAGACTGAATATCTCACATCACTGAGGAATATTAAATCATTGTTTATTACAGGGAGAAGTATTTGTTTGCAAAAAAGGTAAGGAAACAAGACACAAATCCATGGTAAAAGTACATTGATTATGTTTTCCTTTCTTTAGTGAACAAATATTTACTGAGATTCAACCGAATTCAGAGCATTATGCTGGAAATCACAGGCAGGAGAGGGGTAACATCAGAAAGGCCCAAGATGTATATTACAACACTCCAAAATTCCAAAATTCCAGAAGAATTTACAATGGGGGAGGGGGATTGAAATGGATAAAAGGTTAATTATTAATGTCAGGTAATATTATTTGGTAGGTAAGAAAATGTATTTGAATCCAGGTTTTACCCATTTTAGCTGGTGGCCTTCATTTAAATTATCTGAGGTGTTTCCTCATCTGCAAAATGAGGATAAGAACAGTACCTTTCCTATGGGATTTGAGGATTAAATAAGAAAAAGCTCTTAGCAAAGCTCTTAGCACAATGCTTGGCGCTTACTGGGCACTCAGGAAATGTTGTCTACTGTCACTTGGTACCAAATGAGTCATGCAGATCAGGTGATAAGAACTTGGAAGCGGAGCAGAAGTGCAATGAAACAGAGCAGTCAAAGAGAACTTCAAACACGAGAGAGGACCTGAACGGGGACTTGAAAGATGGTTAGGATATGAATGCGCGGAGATGACAGGTACTTTATAGTCAGCTTGGATGGAGCAATAGAGGAAGGACAGACGTGTCACTTTGCTGGACCAGTCTAACTAGAGCAGACGTGTGGGTTGAAGCCGACTAGGATGTAATACTGGAAAAGAAAGTAGAGGCCAAATTATTAGGAACTTTGAGTAAAAGGCAAAATAATCTGCACTGTATCAGCAACAGGCAGCAATAAGAGGCTGATGATTCTTCATGTTTATCAAAAATATTCATACAAATTTACAAAATTTATCTTTTGACAACAAACTTAAGAGTTTTTTTCTTTCTTTATTTTAATTTTTTTATTGTTCTTTTTTTTTTAATGAAGGTACTTGAGAATGAACCCAGGACTTCGTGTATGCTAAGCACACCCTCTACCACTGAGCTATATCCCTCCCCCCAACAACAAACTTTCAAGAATAAAATCCAAGATGTTAATTAAAGTCTCTGACCTGTTTAGAAGCACGTTTAGATTTTCTAAACCGTGCATCTCAGTTACGTCTCTGCCCCATCACATTCCATTTTCAGATAGATGTACAGGGCTCTTTGACTTTCAACGGATAATGTGATAGTTATTCTGCTTTTACCTAAGAAACTAAACATGTCTGGCCTACTAAGGTCTCTAAGTAGAAGAGAATAACAAAATGGTAAACAGAAATTACCTAATGAGTCAACTGTGTGCCTAGTCTTGAAAAAAATGTCTTCAGTATTACATCACTCCAAATACAAGCCAGCTACCATCAGATCTCATTAATTAGATAAGCACACCAAATTAAATTTCGTAACACTTAACTCAAAGTGATTTTAGGGCATACCAAGGATTCCTATACAGCTTATGTCTTCTGAAATATTAAAAATAAAAAATAAAATAATAGAAGTTTTTGTTTTAAATTTTCAGAACTCTTAAAAATTTCAAATCTAAAATTTAATACAGGCTTCCATGTATTTCAGTTCAGATTTTAAAATATACTCTTTTTGTCTGTGATTAACTAAAAATATTAAAATATGGCATGTAAGTCCTTCTTTAGACATCACACTGAGATAAATGAGTAATTTTTGGTCTTCGTAGAAATCTATTACCCTAGAAGAAAAGTTGAGTCGTAGAAGTGGAGAATAATGGATCCTCTCTGACCTGCATTCATTATTTTCTTTTCCTTCAGTATAGATCTGGTTCAGGACCAAACCTAAAAATGTGTATGAAGCACATCTAAATACAGATATAGGAAAACATTTACCATCTTTTACTGATGAAACCTGCTTTCAACTCCAGTGTCCAGTCTCTTGCAGATGGGAATTACAACAGCAAGAGTTAGAACTGGCCAGAGACAAAACTGTGGAGGAAATAATTTGGGAGTTTGGGGTTTTTTTGTTTTTTTTTTTTAATGCCTCTGATCCCATGTGACAGCCTCCTGAAAGAACAAGGCTATACTTTACAGTGTCCTAGATCCTAAATGTGGGGAGCTTTGTGTTCAGAAAACCTGTTTCTGCCTTTCCTTCAATCAGTCCTCATTATTCAAATTTCTGTAAATTAACTGAAGTCCATTAAAGAATACTCATAAGATTCAAATGAATGATAACATAAGTTACACCCTTGGGAGAGCATGGGGACTGGGGGTTCATATTTTAATAGATATGTTTTCAGACAAATTGCTTTAATCATTAGTAGAAGAATTTAATTTCTGACTCTAAAAACCAGAAGCGTACTCGGGGAGAGACGCTTTCTAACAGAAACCCCTCAAATCAAATCACCCAGATGCCCAGTCGCTCTGCCAGTAAAGTCAGCCCTGCCTGAGTAGAGAGGGACCTCCCTGCCGGTCAAGTGCCATGTAAAGGGTCATCACCAGTTCCCCCACTCCAGGCACCACTGTATACAGCTTGACGGCCTGTACAGGAAGGACCTCTGCTCCTTTTCAGTTCAGTTTACGGCCATTTACAAAGCAGCCAAGAGCAGTAAACACAGTCCTGTGTGAGCTAATCTGGGCCAGCGGTTCTCAGCCTGGCTGCCTAGGGACACAACGACCTGCTGCGATCAGCAGTGGGAAAGGAGCGGAGTTGTGATTATACAAAGGAACTGCTCATCCCTGGGAACTTATACAAAGGAACTGCTCATCCCTGGGAACTTATTTTCGTTCTTCATCTGGATGGCCCAAATCTCAGTCAATCCCTGGCATGTCTTGTGTGTGAATATGGGGTGCTACGCAACGAGGCTAAGCACCATTGACTGGCAGGGTAAGAAGTGGTCTATACACTCCTGAGCCCACAGCAGCTGGTGCTCCTGGAGGTCTCGCCACCAGCCCACCAGCGTGCTCCTTTCTTTTAAAATTGAAGTATAGTTGATTTACAGTTTTGTGTTAGTTTCTGGTGTACAGTAAAGTGATTAAGTTATTTATATACATATATATGCATATGTGTATGTGTCTATGTATATATTGTTTTTCATATTCTTTTTCATTATAGGCTAATACAGGATGTGAATATAGTTCCCTGTGCTATACATTACAACCTTATTGTTCATTTTATGCAGTAGTTTGTATCCCCTAATCCCAAACTCCTAATTTATGCCCCCATCCCCTTTCCCCTTTGGTAAGCATAAATTTGTTTTCTATGGCTATGAGTCTGTTTCTGTTTTGTAAATAAATTTGTTTGTATCACATTTTAGATTACACATATAAGTGACATCATATGATACATGTCTTTCTCTGTCTTACTTCACTTAGCATGATACCAGGTCTATGTCCAACCATGTTGCTGCAAATGTTGCTGCAAATGGCATTCTTTCATTCTTTTTTACAGTTGAGTAGTATTCCTGTGTGTGTGTGTGTGTGTGTGTGTGTGTGTGTGTGTTTGTAGATATACATACACTTGTTTGAAGGTTGTTCAAGTGCAGATCCCTCCTCAACGCTGAGGGATATTTCTTAATTAGAACAGCACACACTGGTTGCTAAAGACAAGGAACTGTACAATGCTTGCTGACTTAAACTGTATTTAAGCAAATGTACAAATTTATAAAGCAAATTTATACTTAAAAAAAAAAACCCACACAACTCTTTTCTTCCCTGCAGTCAAATGAATACTTTCTACAGCAAGCTATACAAAAATCTTTTGATGTGAGAGCCTTTTGTATATTTTCATTTTCTAGAAATAATATGGAAGTGGTTCCAAAAGTTTAATCAAATTGATGTATACAAACGTACTAATTTATAAGACCAGTACTGTTTCTAGTTTATATTGATAAAGTTTAAGGGAAACATTAACAGACTAAAATATTTTGAGACCTGGAAACAGATTGGGGAGGTAGAAACAAGTGGGTTCTATTAGAGAATACCTCATTTATAACTCAAGGTCTACATCAGTCATTAAAAACTTTCACTGGATTTTAGAAATTCCATGAAAAAGAGTGTGTAAGCCATTGGACTTATGTCTACAGATTCGTCATATGTTCCAAATCATAAGGATATTCTAAGATTGATACACTTGTTTAAAAAAATAAAAATTCTAGGAATTCAAAGATACACTTTTTCTACTCTCTTGAAGGACAGGTACTTAGCTAACTTGTAAGGTTAGCTCAAGAAATATATCTGCAAAAGCTTGAGGATAATTTATACTCAGATCCCGTGACTTATCTCTAAAACTGCAGCTTTGTTTCCACTTGGAAAGCTCTGAAATTCTCCAAAACATATTGCTCCATTTAAGTCAGAACATTCAAGCAAGGGAGGAAAATTCAACTTTCTTTTAGCATCTGGTTTATTCACACACCCAGTTTTAGCCTAAATACCTATATTTCCTTGAACACATTAGTACAATTCATTTTGCTCTTTTCTTTAAAGTTCAGTATGCTCAGATTTCTGGTCACATCATACAAAGGCACAATTTAAGATCCACTTATGCACCAAATTTGTTCTCTCAAAATCTTTTGACTGATTAAAAAAAAAAAAGTGATCTAAAAAAAGGCAGCTCAATGAACTCAATGAATGTCTTCAGGAACCTTCCCACCCCTGCCCATCCATCACCACATTCTACTCCAGTGTCTTCCAAATATGCCATAAACTATTTAAGGGGTAATAGGTAGAGAACAAAACAGAGTTTCAAACTTGATCACTCTGTCCATCTGTGCCATTAACTTGGCTGGCAAAGTTCATCGCACAAATGCTGTTAATGATGGAAGCTGTGCACAAAAATAACTGTTAAAGACAATTATTAAATAAATTACTAATTTTTTTTTCTTTTTCATGGCAGATGCCCTGTGGCAAATGAACTCAGTTTTCATTGCTTTTCAGGTGATGGAAATTTTCTGTCTTTTGACCTTGCTGGTAGTTACAATGTTTAAAAGTTATTATTTGTCAAAAAGTTGTAAGTTATACACTTAAGATTTGAATTTTTTACTGTATGTTAATTATACCTCAGGAAGAGTATGTTCAAATCCTAGAGCAGCTAGATCTTTGCAAAATCAACCTGGGTCGCAGTTGTCACATATACAAACAGTGACAATAATGCTACTTTCACCTCATTGTTGTATACTTCATGTAATCATGTGAAGAGCTATTTTCTGTATAATAAAAATTTTCCATACAAAAAAAAAAAGAACATCAGGTGCCACTGAATTGAAGAAACAAAGGTTAAGAGCAGCTTGATTATTTTCAGTTGCTTGAAAATCTCCGCATAGCTGTCATTTCTTCGCTGCCTCCTTTCTCCTGGTCCTGCCCCAGCTCCTCCAGTTCCTACTCAGCCAAGAAGAGTTGGCCTGGCCCCTCGGGATTTGAGCTGCTCTCCTGTGGTGGTGACCAGCTCTCTGAATATTGGGCAAGACACCAGGAACCTTCTGTTTGCCTTTTCAAAAAGCAAGCATTGACTTCCTGAGCCTACTTTTAATTATAATGTGGACCTGTAACAGAAAACTCCTTCACCCCAAAGTTTGTGTCTAAATGGTTCTCTGGGCCTTTTTGCCTTGTATTCTCACTCCTTTGTCCAAAAGACAAAGAGAATGGAACCCAAGGAGAAGACTACCTTGTTGACAAAGCTTCCCCCCTTTATGTTGAGATTGGGAACTAGTATCGTGAACGTAACTTTGTGCTGAATGAAGATTATGTTTTAGGCTTTAATACAGAGATTTGCTGTCACATTCTGATGAGGAACGTTAATGGCTTTTTTCCTTACGAAAACAAGCCCTAATTACCTCAGCAAAGCTTAAACAAAAACTTACATATAACAGAAGATTTAAAGAGAAGTATGCAGGCAGGTGTTTCTTCAGAGGGCAAACATTTTACGCCGTTACCAGTTTACAGGGTAAGCTAGTCTTCCTCTTCTTTGAGCAGGGCAATCACGCTACAAGAAACGTCTTTATGGAACAACTTCCACACTGGATGCTTCA
The DNA here is from genome assembly GCF_048773025.1 of Camelus bactrianus. NCBI lineage: Eukaryota > Metazoa > Chordata > Mammalia > Artiodactyla > Camelidae > Camelus > Camelus bactrianus. The sequence continues at coordinate 6,373,574 of NC_133561.1, read as the reverse complement.
ACAGTATTTTCAACATGGTGCTCCTAACCATCGGTTTACCTGCATGAACTGGTTGTTTGTGGCTCACGGCCAGACACCATTACAACTGTCAGCAGATCACACTGAACCACTCGACACTGAAGCCAGAGAGACAATCATCTTTTCCCATAAATACTTCCGTCTTATCAAACAGGAACTTTTAAGATCATTTAAAGCAGCTTATTTCCTAACATAGAATATATTCAAAATATCTTTAGAAACTATTTGAACTATTTTTATCTTTCCTCAGCTTTCAATTCTATGGACAGGAAATGGTATGATTTATGTATGAATTAAACATTAATATTAGGAATTTTATATGGTAAGGAATTCCTTACCATGCCAGACACTATGTTAAATTAATTCATTCAGTCCTTAGAAAAGTACTACAGGTATACATTATTGTCAGCCCTGCTCTACAGATGAAGAAAATGAGGCTCAGAGAGGTTAAGTAACTTGCCCAAAGTTACACAGCCAGTCATTTCCATTCAGGCAGTACAGCTCCGGAGCGCACGCTTTCAACCCCATCATATGCAGTACAACTAAATCATCCAACGCATACACACAACTCAACCAGTTTCCTGACAGATAAATAGCACATTTAACAGTCAGGAAAACACCCACGCTCGGGCTTCCATTTTTTTATCAACACCTTGTACCATTTCCTGGTGACCCCACACGCCTGGCACTGTGTCAGCAGCTGCATGAATGAGACAGACACAGCTCCTGTCGTCACAGGGCTGACTTCTGTCTAGAGAGTAAAACTGTAAACAAGACAGACTCAGAATATGCCACACGTTGTGAAGGAAAACTGAATAGTTTAACAGCGAGTCCCTTTGACACAAGGGGGTACTTTGAGTACAGTGTCCAGGAAAGGCCTCTCTGAGGAGGCGGCATTAGAACTTTAAAAAAAGTCTCCCAAAGGCAATTAGCAGAAACCTGCTACACGGAGCGGAGAGAGCAGGATTCAGGCAGAGGAAGTAACAAATTACAAAGGCCTTGAGAGAGGAAAGCCCTTAATTTGCACAAAGCCCTGAAAAGAAAGAAAAGGCGACCCAGATGACGCAAAGCTAGTGAGCAAGGGCACCCGTGGAACGTGGTGAAATACGAGCTCAGACACAGCCACTTAGGCACAGAGTAGGTGTTATTCTCAGCAGGATGGGAAACCACTGGACAGTCTCGAGCAGGGCGCTGTGGGCCTGTCTGGCTCAGCTGGGGACGTGGCGGAGTCGCCGGCAGAAGCGGGAGACGCCTTCGAGGCTTACTGCAGTCTCTGGGTGAGGAGCAAGCGTGGCCTGAATTACAGTCATAAGAGCGGGGAGATGCTGACAGGACGCCTGGCTAAAAGCAAGGAAATGGATGGTGGTGACACCTGCTGAGACCCAGGAGACCCAGAAAGGCTCAGGACAGGAGTGGTGAGGCGGAGGCTGGGGAACTGACTCGGAAATTCGGTCTTGGATGTGCTGAGCTTGAAATGCTCAGTTCACATGCAGGTGGACGTGGTTTACATGCATTTTAAATTCTCTCTTCAGCCCTGATTCTCTCGACAGGACAGGGCCTGGTGCTGCTGCAAAGCCTGATTGCAACATATAGTTCCAGGGACGGCACAGGCCAAACTTGCAGTGACAGGGAAGGCTGACAGAAACTCAGTCTCAGGAGAATGTCACTGTTTCAGACTTAATGCATCCATTGTTTGAAACCCTTTAGAGGATCTGGAAGGCTGGAACGTCTACACAAAATAAAAGAACTCGACTCCTGTATGATCTAATCATTGCCTGGAGGGGTCCTTCCGAGCTGATGGTCCACCACCCTGTGCCCCCTGCCCTCCCTGATGCCTTGTCATCACTGCTCCTCTCCCCACATCCTAATGCCCCTTCCCAGACTCACTCTCAGCCAATGGCCTTCCTTCCTGCTTCAGAACCCACCCTCCACCCCGTGTCTGGGCCACATTCTGTCCTTCTCCCCATTACCATCTAGGCATGTCTGCACTCCAAGCAGAGGGAACCCAGACCCCCTTCCCTCGCAGCCGCCCAGGAACCCTCCCCGCGCTTCTCTCTCTCCTCTGTCGGCAATTCTTCCTTTCCTACCATCCCCGGGTCTTCCACATCACATGCCAGCACTGTTCTTTTTACCACTACAAAAAAAAAGGGGGGGGGGGATTCTGATCCTCGCTTTTCCTGCAGTTAAAGTCCTGTTTCTTTGCTCCACTCTGCAGCAAACTCCTGACAACTCTGCCTGTATTCACCATCTCAACTTCTCTCCTCTCACCTCTCATTCTGTCTCAAATCCACCACAAACTGTATCCCCACCACTCCTCTAAAAACAACTCTAGTCAGCATCACCAGTAATCCAGGAGCTGAATCCACCTGGCATTTCTCGGTCCTCATGTTACTTAAGTGCAGGGTGTAACACAAGTAAATGCTCTCTCTCCTCCTTGGGATATTTTACTTCTCTTGGATACCAGGACTCTCCTGATTTCCTCCTATTTCACAGCCGTACCTTCTCAGGTTCCTTTGTGCAGCCCTCCCCTTCCCTCCAACCTCTTAGCTCCAGAACATCTTTCTATGTACCCTGCTCCCTTAGTGATGCCTCTGAACACCGTCCACATGCTGTCCACTCCCAAACAGTTATCTCCCTCTTTCCAGACCTTTATATTCCACCTCCTACTCCACATCTTCACTTGGATATCTGAAATGCATCTTATATCTAATATGGCCAACAATGAGCACCACCTCCAAACCCTTATCCCCTCCCCGAAAACCCTCAGCCCTATTGACAGCAACTCTGCCCTTCCAACTGCTGAAGCCGAAAATATGGCTTCATTCTTGACGCCTATTCTCCTCTTATACTCCACACCCAATCCATGGTTATCTTTACCTGCTGGCTCAGAGAAGCTAAGTGACTTGCCCAAGATTCCTCAGCTAGCAAGTGGCTGTGGAGAATCACCTCCCGGGCTCCCCAGCCCTGTGCCAAACAGTGAACAATTTACTTTCCGTCTAGCATGAATATAAGCCTGAAAAGGAGTCATCCAGCCAACCACTACAATTGGGAAGAAATATATATGCTACATGCAAATGTTCCAAAGACTCTCTGTGGCGGTCGAGGTGGACCTCTAAATAAATATACTGTCTGTAACACATCACAATTTCACAACTAGTGGAAGAAATCCGTTCTGCAGTTCTGTGAGCACGCTGACGTAAGAACAACTTATCAAAGATTTAGTGGGGGCTTCTTTCACTCTCTGTCTTTAGATAAAGTCACTGGGCACAAAACCTTCCTTATCACATTGCCATGAATTCAGATGAGCACATTTACCAATGCTCGTACCAGAAATGACAGTCAAAGACATCCTCTGACTTTCCTCACTCTGACCCTCTCTCTTCTCATGTGGCTTTCCAAGTTTGGTGACTGTCAACAGATTTATGATGCTGCGGGAAGACGCCTATGACCCTGCTTCATTCTTCCTTCCCTCTGTAACTCTGGGACACACACATTATCTGATGGTCTCAGAGATGTTATCTGTCTAAACTGTTTTGATTCCTTGCCCTCAATGTTTTTGTTACACATACTGCACATGATGTCAGGGTCTACCATTTTCAGAAAAGGGCTTGGAGAAGCCACTTAGTTCACTGAGCATAAACACTGTTTACAAGCCCTATGACGGGTCAGTTTTCTGAACGGAGACTGCTTCCAGAGTACTTGGTGGCCTCCCTAGAGTTTTTGCAGCATTTTGGTTTTAAATCCCAATATTTAGCTTCGTGATTCTCTAGGCTTTTAGGAGACAGTGGCCTACATCTTTTCGGGATGGCAGTGGGATACTGGGAGAATAAGTTTAAAGAATAGTCATTTTTATAACTCAGAATTCTTTCTTATATGATGAATTGCAAATATTGGCAATACTTTTGTTATGATGTTTAAATAATCTAACAATTTCTCTATTCCCCAACCAAGAGAAACAGTCATCTCTCCTTTTTCCCTACCATGTTTCCACTTGCTCATTCACCCTGGGGAACAATACTTCTCTGTTACAGCCACAGTGGTCTGACTGTTATTTTTCACTTTCCTATGAATGGAAACAACTCCTTAAAACTACTGCTAAAAGGAAATCAATAAAACCTTGATATGTACACTCTCTTCTTAAATTAGATGCACTGAATGGTACCTATTCCATGGTCACCATCTGTTATTAACAATATCTACAATACAGGATAAACTCTTACCAAACACTTGGATTAAGAAAGTGAACTGGCCCAAATATTTCAAGGTCATTGATCAAACAGTAAGTGTGCAGGCAGTGAGAACTGTTAAACTGTGACTGTCCAGCTAACGCACCTAAATCACTCTTTAACCGTCCACAGGTCCACATTCAAAACTGCAGGGTGGTGCTTCACATTGCAAGTCTCATACCTTCCCTGCTGTCCTCACTCCCGTCTGCATCAAGCTCCTTACTGGAAGCATCTCTGTCATCCATTCCTTCCCCCAGGCTTGCTTTCACACGCTGCTCACGCTGAGGCTTGGAGCCAGGCAAAGAACTTCCTCTGAATCACCCCAGAGTAAATGCCACTGACGTGCAGCCCTGTGAAAAGCTACAGGCCACAGAGAGGCCATCACTGTTCATCTTCCTCGTTCTGTATCTGAACACTTGGCAATCCTACTCCAGAGGAGGCAGCCTCCCTCCCTGACAACCTCCTTCTCTAATTTTCCTTACATCATGTGTCTGAGACAGTCCTTGGGAACTCCTGTTTAGCACATGTCTGTATTTCAGTCCATTACGTACGAAGATATTTTTGCATGTTGTGTTTTAAATTGGACCTGGTAAGTATGTCTAAGGGTAATGACAAAAATGGAGGAAAGTTCTGGTTCATCTATATAGTCTAGTGACCATGAGGATGCCATCTATATAAAATATAGCAAAATAAAGAGATGCCTAAAGGAAAGTAGTTGAGAAAATAGAACGAATGGAATGAGAGCCTAACTCAGTATCGTGGGGTAACAGATAAAGTTTAGAGCTTGATTAAAGTCACCCCACCACCACATCCCTTAGAACGTGGAACTCAAAAGCTACCGGAGAAAGGTCAGTCCAAATCTGCACAGAGCTTAAGACCCCAACTGCTTTTTCTTTTGATGTTCAACATTATTAGAACATCTCTCATCCCTGAACTACTCTTTCTTGATAAATATTTAGCTGTGTGGTGGCTTAGGCTCAAGGGAAGAGCCTAGACTCTCATGTGGAGAGCCTGGCTGGCTGCAGGTACTGCACGGATCGGACTCAGCTACCATAGGACGGGGATGTGCCTTGGGATTAGTGACTGAAATGTGGTAACCTTGGGAGGCCAGAGCCACAGGGACTTGGGGCAAACAAAGCTGAGCCTAACTCTGAGCACAGAGACTCTGCTTTCCCTGCATTCTGAGACGCTACCGTCTGATCAGAAGAGAGAGCGCTGCTGCTGTGAGTCAGGACAGCACCCGATCTCCTGTTTCCACAGCAACACCAAAGGGCAGTGACTGCACGTTCTCCAAGAAGAGAAGCTCTAGGTCAGTTGCAACCAGTATAGCATTTCTGTACTGAACCATTAATCACTGAAAGTCCAGTCAAACCATGCTTCCATAACAGCAGTGTAAATCTCCAATTCCAGAAAGAAAAGGTAACAATTTCCCCTTATAAGCACAAAAAAACCTCCAAATAAAATAATTTCTCCTTATAGAAGGAACTATTATTTACACTTATAGAAAAGGGATAAAATTTCCTAAAGTAAAAGTCAAATGAAAGGATAACTGTCATCTTATCTACAAATAATACTTTTTCTGTACCTGTTCTCATGATCATATGTTAATTTGTAGACAATGTATAAATTCAAATCATAAATCAACTTCCTTACAAAGAAAAGTACTTAGGGAAAGAGCAGTGATTCTTCCAGGACTTTCTCACTGGCTAGAAGGACAGACAAGACAAATTCTAAGGCAACACTAATTAAAAATCTGTGCATTCAGCATGAAATGTACCAACTCCTGTATCTCACACGTTAGTTTCTGAAAAGCCTCCCAACAGCTGGGAGGACGCTCACGCTGAGACGGGTGCGTTCTGCCCATCGACTGTAAGATCGCTTACGGCTCCAGGTGCCACGACCAGGCCCAGTACTAGCTACAGGAAACATCACAGAAGTTTCTAATTTGGGGTCACCTAAACACTCGATCATGAACGTGCAGTGGCTGTCTGCTGGCCTGCTGCCCCAGGTCTCCGTGTTTTGATTCAGAAGCATCCATGTAACTTGCAAATGCAGAGGACTTCCAACTGCGTCACGTGTTCCCTCCTCTACACCCCACTCTCTAGCCTGAGGCCCATGATATTGAAACTGACTCACACTAACTGTGCAAAAGGGTCACTTTTTACTTCCCCTTAAAGGAATGTTGAAGTAGCACATATGATATTCACTTAAACATACAGGAGCACACATATGTGCGCTCAAGGTCACAAAGAGGATTTGTGGCCACAGATGCTGCCCAAAAGAGCTGAATGCAAATCACCAACAGAACATACTGAGGAGGGGCTCCAGCCCTGCACAGAGACGCACAAGGATTAATATTTATATTCTATTTATATTTGTTATCTATGTTATCTTCTAATCTGGAAGGAACATACCCATGGAGTCTGATGGACACACCTTAACCAAGTGGCCAAGGTTAGGGTCACCAGGCTCACACCACACTCGTGTCATGCGCCCCTGATGCAGTGCAATGAGAAGAACACCTCGCTCTGGGTGTCCTTTCAAAAATCCAAAATCCCAGTATAATCCTAATACATTAGACAAACCCAGAATGAGGGACCCTTTACAAAATGCCAAGCCAGAACTCTTCAAAATTTGGTCTCCAGGTCACAAATGGGAAGAAAAGACTAAGCATTTGTCACAGACGGGAGAAGGCTGAGGACACAGCAATCAGATGCCACATGACAGCCTGGGTCGGATACAGGCAGAGACATGGCACTAGTGGAAAGACTGGCAAAACCCAAAGGAGGTCTGTGACTTAGTTGATAACATTGCATCAGTGTTAATTACTCCTTAGTTTTGACAAAATACATTGTGCTTAGGTAAGATGTTACAATTAGGTGACACCGGATGAGGAGTACACAACAACTCTGTTCTATATTTGCAACCTTTCTGTAAACCTAAAATTATTCCCCCCCAAAATATTATTTTAAAAAATACTATTAAAGTATTATTAAATGTTACCAAATGCCAGCCACAGAGACCAAGAAACAGGAAGTATGTTAATCTGAGAGTCACACAAGAAAATGTTGCAAATTTGGTACCTAAGACTTAAGACTCTCCTTTCCCTCCTTATAGACAGCTGGATGTACTTTAGTGACATCACTAGTATTCCAGCAACGTATCTTTAAATTCTAATAACTTGGCTAAAATTAAGCATACTCCAAATGGGATAAAATAAAACACAGAAAATTCCCTAATTTCTCAAAACCCCAACTGCCTGCCTGGTTTCTTAATCTTTCAATGAATTTTATAAAAAGAAAGCAAAGAGTTACTTTATAATTTGTTTTAATCTTCTTGTTTTGCTCACCTAATGAAACCAATCTTTCCTTTTCCTTTTAGTTTCCTTATATACATTTTAATGGAGAATGAAACTTGACAAGGCACATTTCACTTCTAAGAACTATTTACCTAGCTTGCAAATTGAATGTTTATGTTTTGTCTTACGGTGTGACACCATTTTTGTTGAAAGGGTATGTGTGTGAGTCTAGGGATAGCTGGAAAGACACACGTGAACAGTGGTACGAGAGTCAGCAAGCTGACCCACAGGTCCACACACTCTGTCTCTGGTGCAAAGTTGCTGCTGGGGGGTGATTATCCAATTTTCAAGTTCCAATCCTCTAAGTGAAGCTACATTACTACTTTGGGCCCATATAATGTGAATGTGTATCATTTCCAGGCCAAGGAGTTTATTGTTGTGTTTCCCCCACTCTCTTTGATTTCTATGATAACCTGGAAGGCATGCTGTACAGTAATGTAATCCTTTGAAAGCCAAGTTATAAAACAGTAAGAAAACTAACACACGACTAATTTTATATTAAATATCACTTACCCTATGTCCGTGTAAGGATGGGCTATCCACTTCAATACAAATCTTACACATGATGTTCTGCACATATTTTTTATATATTTATTGAGAAAAGTCCATGAATAACTGGACCTACGTAGTTCAAACCCATGTTATTCAAGGGACAACTGTAGACTCTGTGTGGGAGAACAAAGAAAAAAATTGTAATCTTTCAATCTCAATAATCTTCCTCTTACTTCTTGTGACTTTGAAAAAGTTACCTTTTCCTACCAGATAAAAAAGGTCTCCTTCTTTACAATAGTTATCTGGAAATGCTAGTAAGTATTCTGCTACATTTTAGATCCAGTATCACAAGTACAGCATCACAGTGCAGACGTACATGTCAGTTTAAAAATACTGATTACCTACATGCACGACAACCAGAAGTCAAAAGGATGCAAAGATTCCAGCACATGTGAGAACTCACAAAACCTTTAGATCACAGAAAGAACCAGCACCTGTAACAGGGGTGTTTTTGTGATTATATGCCCACACCACATATTTTTTAAAATCATATTTTAAAACAAAAGTAAAACAACAACAACAAAAAACCCACTATGCTTCTGACCCCACAAATATTTCATTATTTTTTGCCTTTACCTCAGTCATAATGACATAACAGCCGTGGCACAGACCCGCAATTCTCACCTAAAACCCATGCACGTCTTCACGATCCAGTCCCACCAGAGAGAGGTATGCTGTGTCACTGGCTTTGACCGAAACCTGAGAAGTAATGTGTGTCACTGCCAGGCTGAGGCAGCGAGAAATCCCAGAGGGATACTGCGCAGATTTTCATCCTCTGCCTCAGTGAACAGAAAACTGGTGTTGAGATGACAGAGTCAAGATGGAACCTTGAATCACTGCTTAAAGCAAGCTGCCCTGGAGAGCCAGCTGACACACTGAAGGCTTTTATGTAACAACACACTGAGATTTCTGAGTTGCTTTGTTACTGAAGCACACCCCAGCCTCCCTGACTAATATAGCACCTTCCAACTTTCTCCTCCTTCGAATTCCATAGCATTGCAATCCATTTACTACAAAGATGCTTATCTCTATGGAAACTTTGGGCCTTGTTATTTAAACAAAGTCTTTACTTAGCCTATGAGTTAGACAAGTGTATTTTTGGGACCTCTCATTCATCGCCTTAGAGAAAGCATGGTATAAAAGAATGAATCTTAATAAAATAAAATAAAAAATAACTGCACATCCCAGACTAGTGTTTAAATTCATGGACATAAAAGAGACATTGACAATGTGCATCTAGATAAGAGAACCAATGAACTGTATCTATGTTTTCTCGGTCAGCCATACTGAACAGGCATAAGTGTCATCTGCTCATTTAGGGCAACACAGACCAGAAGGACCAGAAATCAGTTTCTTTGCATTAAAAAAAAAAAAAGTGATGAGATAAGAATATCTTAGATTTGCATACGAAAAGCAACAGCACTCACTGCCAAGGACAGTAAACAAGGCAGAGCCATCAATGACCACCCGTGGAACAGGGGAAAGCTCCAGCCAGCACCTAAAAGTACTGGGGTAAGCCCACAAACGCACACAGGTAAGGTAATTACTAAATGGCTCACTGAGCTGAACAAAGCAGCATGTTCGGAATCCAAGCCTTTCCGCTCTGCGCTGCCTCAGTGCAGCTCACGTAGGTCTCCCAGGACAACCAAACACACACGCCTGCCCACCAGCCTGACGGGCTCCTAGCGAAATGCAAACCCTGCTTCCATCAGCACTAAGGCCCAGCAACAATCTGAGACACGTATATTCAGAGGTCTCCAGCTCAGTGCCTTTTCACAACATAAATTCCTAGGATCTAACTGCACACTTTTTCAGCACAGGAGGGTTGTACTCAACCACCTTTTCAGAAAGGAGCAGGGAGTAAGACAGTGGGAGGTGAGAGAAGGTGCATTCAAGTCACCAAGGGAGGATTTTCAAATCAGCTCGCATCCCCACCCCACTCTTCTGGGGTGTCCGCTGAGCCCTTAGTCTCTAGCCCTGGGGGGCCTGGGGAGCAGGGGTATAGGCTGAGGGGGTCTCAGTGGTCCTGCTCTACCCTCGTGCCTTCCCACATATGGAACTTCTGAAATGAAGAAAAACACAAGTCTTTCTTTTTTTGTAAGATTTTTCAAAGGTGGACTCCTGAGAGAACAGATACAAACAAAACATCCAACGGAACAGTCACAGTGTTCCGATGGAGACTGAACCAAATGTTTCCTGAGTGTTCTCTTTCTTTCAGGCTCTTGTTACCTCGGAGAAAACAACGTGTTCCAACTTACTCTCACATTGTAGCGAACAGGATGCCTCACAATACTGAATGGAAGTGGAAGGGTCATTCTGAAAATCTCTAGTTGATGACTTCACAGAGTTTTGATGCAAATGTAAAATGTAATAGTACTGTCTAAATACAATGGCTTTTATCCTCCCAAAATTTCTTCACAAAATTTTACTCTTTCATTGAAACAAATCAATACATAAATCAATACATACCTATGGTATGCCATGAAATATTAACACCAGTTCTATTTGATTCAATTACGTAATTTGACTCTTGGGCTTCAAATCTTACTGATTTAACTTCAGAAATATTCTTATGCTTTTCCTCTATCTCTACTACTGGAGCAGTAAATCCAACTCATCATGTCTCTCATGAGAGCATCATTTTCAGACTATTTACCTATCAGACTATACTGCTCTTCAATCCAAATCTCATCATGTTCTGCTGAATTAAAACCTTCTGTTGCTTCTGCGTGACCTTAAAGACAAAGTCTAAACTTCGGAGCTTTGTAAGAGACCTTTTACAAGCTTTAAACTCAATTCATGCCGCTCCCCACTGTATAGAGTAATCTCTGGTCTCATTATATGCATTAGATTTTTGAAAATTATTCCTGGATACAGCAGGACTTTTTTTGACTCTACATATACCATCTACTACGTTTAGAATGCCTTCCCCCCAACTTCTGTGCCAAAAAAAATAAAAATAGATTTTCCTATTGGTCCTTTAAGAACCAACTCAAATTATACCTTATCTTCAAAGTGTTCTGTCTCCCTGATGGTCTGTAGTAACTCCCTCTAAAACACAGCCACTTTCAAAACAAGAAATTTTCATTAGCTCATAGTTTCTGTGGTCAGGAACACGTATGGAGCTTAACTGGTGGTTCCAACAGAGGGACTCTCAGGCAGTGAGGGTGCTGACCAGGGCTGCAGTGATCTGAAGCCTTGACTGGGCTGGTGAATCCCTTCCAAGATAGTTCACTCATGGGGCTACTGGCAAAAGTTCCTTGTTGGCTGTTGGAAGGATGCCTCAGTTCTTCACAATGGGGACCTCTCCTAGGGCCACTTAAGTGTTCTAATGACATGGCAGTTGGCCTAGATGAGAAAGCTGAGAGAGAAAGAGTACAAGGAGGAAACTATGGTGTCTTTTACCTATTCAGCCACATTTTAGTCATTGGAAGTGAATCACTAAGTCCTGATAATGCTTAAGAAAAGTCTCCACCTTTGCAGCGAGGACTATCAAAGAATTCAGACATATTTTAAAACCATCACAAAAGGCTTCCAAGATTTCCCCAGGAGTCAATGAGTCTTTTCCTCTGTACTCCCATAGAATTTGTTCATACTTGTATTGCAGAATTTAACATACTGTGTAATGAATTCATGTGAAAAGACACACTGGAGCTTTAGTAAGTTTCTATTTTGCTATTTCCATATGTTGAAATCCCAAGATTCCTAAAATGAGATTATTCAATAAATGACATGGGGATAACTGGTTGGTCATGTGGCAGAGAAAGCTGTAACACTACCTTGTTCCTTATTTATAAATAAATTCCAAGTGAGCTAAAGATTTTTTATTTTTAAATAAGACCATAAATGTACCAGGCAAAATATGGACAAACATTTTTATCATCCTGGAGTGGAAAAGGCCTTTCTGAGAATGACATAAAGGCCCAAGGTTGTCAGGAGGAAGATAATGACTACTTATAGAGTAAAACAGCCATATAGAAAAGAAAATAGAAAAAGATTTAAACAAAGAAAAACACGTAAAAAACAAACAAATATTAATAACATATGATAAATAAAAAACTAACTTTCTCAATATAGAGAGAGTTCTTATAATTTTCGTATTACAAGGTGCACAGGTGAGCAAAGGGACTTCCACTTTAAGAAGGCAGAGCACAGGTTACACGGTGCACAGCTGTCTAACTTGGACTGGGACGCTCCAACAAAGAGTGATATGATTATATCTGGTTTTCTTTAAAAGCCATTCGCTTCTGGCTTACCTGTTCTACTACAAAGTTACTGGGAAGAATGAAAAACACTAAAGAATTTTGAAAAGTCAGAATTCTTAACTCACTGATCCTAAAAACACAACCAACTTACAAAACATATATAAGCAACATATTGTGACTTTTCACAATTTAAAAAAAGCCTATTAATTTATATAATCATATTTTACAAGTATAAAATAATATAGAGTATATTAAATACATAAAAAGGCAGAAATTAATACATATGCCAAATACTACCTGAGATAAAGATTTTATAATTCAGAGAACAGGGACCCAGACTAATTGAATCACTGCCATTGTTATAAATAATAGAAGCAGGGTGCAAACCTTGTGTTATTTTCCCCAACCCTACAGTACCTCCCACATGAATGTAGAGGAGCAAAACTTGCCACCACAAAATGTCTCTTTGGCATGCGGATTATGATGAACTGAAAACAGTGAAGGCCCAAAAGACGCAGGAAGAAACGTTGACCTTCCCCCTAACGGCCTAAAAAAACTTCAGAGAGAGGACAGAGGACCTACCCCAGGAAGAGAGCTACCGCAAAGATACCTACAGGGCGAGCGAGGCCTGGAGACAGCAAGGGACCTGGCAAAGTCTGTTTGTTAAAATTCCTCTCTGGGTCTCACTGCATCTGCCTTGCCCAGCAAACACTGTTTACCAAACATCTGCTTTTCCATCTCCATCTGCATTGACTTCCTCCTCTTTGAACTCCCAAATCACTATCCCCAATAACCTCTCTTGCCTTTAGCTGAAGATGGTATTTAAATGTGAGGGTTTCAGCCATTTGGGAGGAGTTATTCAGTTTTTCTGGGTCTCTCCCATTGTATACATGTTGTTAAAATTTTGTTTGATTATCTCCTGTAAATCTGTCTCATGTCAATTTAATTCTTAGACCAGCCAGAAGAACCTAGAAGGGTAGAGGGAAATTTCTTCCTGTCCAAAATGACTATGTCTCATTTTTCTTTCTTTGACTTCATAAAAACCTTAATTAATAACTACTGTAACTTTTATAGCATACGCCTAAACTGTTCATACAGCAAATATCGTTTTATCTAAAATATTTTAAAACACGATACAAATTTAAAGATAAATGTTCTCAGTGATTTCAAAATTAAATTTTGTTAAATGAAAGATTTTGATGGTCTTAAGAGTATAAGATAATAATGTGCAAAAGTGACAAAAAATTGAACACTTAGCCAGAAATTCTATTTAGCTGTATGTTGGGGTGATTTAGCTACATAAAGTTAAACAAACCAAATATATGACCAAAACCTAATAAATATTTTTATAAAATAACTGTGTATAAGATGTTCGTATACTTGAGCAATGTTTAGTCCTATTCAGGGGAATGGAATGTTTTCCTGCGTGTGTTTTCCTTGACAAAACAGGAACTTTAATCCCAAGGAAACTCTCTCAGACTGACAGTCTACTCTCCTGCCTGGAGATCAGGTCTCAGAAAGTCACAGATATTTTTCTGCTTTAAAGTCAGACATGGTATTTTGACAGCTTTTTATTTCACCTTAGCACTAGATACAACTGCCTTCAGAGACGTTTTTTTATCTGAGTCTTTTCTTAATTTGTCCTTAAATGACCAGTCAGGAAAATCAGAAAAGTTGAATGTGCCAAGAGTCACAAAAATGCCGCTCTGATAAGCACTGAGATCACGGACATGTCTAAAAAAAGCTTTGTTTATTTCAGGAGCTTACTAAAAGAGGCTCATAAGCTACATTTTTCAGTCTATAAACTTGGTTTAAATATGAAGTGGGTAACATGACACCATCAGTTCAACCTTCAGGACTTTTCCCCTTCAGACAATTGCCTACAACAAAATCAGAGCTGACTTAGTTATCACCAGTAACCAACCTTTTCTGCACAAGCTACACTTTCCTAATTACTTAAATAAAGAATAATAAAGGGCAACCATCAGAAAGGTAAGGACTCACAAAAATTTTGTTCATTGTTCTTTCCCTAGCCCCTTGAACCGAAGCTGTAATTACAAGTATACCACTGATTTTGTGCAAAAGAAACAATTTGCATATGATCAGTTATCAATCACCACAAGACTAAGTCTCTCCTGGCTGGAGCTGTCTTGTTTTATTTTGTTTTTAACTTATTTCGTTTAGTAAATGCTTAGGACCACATGTTATCTTTCACAAAAAGTACAAAAACTGTAGTGATCTATAATCATGTAGTATCATGGTTAACAAATTTTCAAAAAGAAAAAAAAAAATGCAACAAAACATATTGCTGAAAAAGATGAGAAAATCAGGTAAGATTTTAAAAGCTGCCCTGGGTACAAAGGGTAATTAGTCTGGATAACTCCACTTTTATTCGTTATTTTAGTAATTGCCAGATTGTGGACACATGATTATTCTATTTAATTTGCCAACTGAATTTCCCCATGTGCATCTACGTTGTTTGTTATCTATAATTCCTTCCTTCATAAAATAGAGATGATAGTGTTCCTTCCTTTTTCTCCCTTTTTATTTTGGGGAGTAGGAAAAGCACTGAGCCGGGATTCAGGAAAATTGTTCTAGTGCTGGACTGTCACTGACTAACAACATCACACTAACCTGTGTATCCTCATCTTCAAAACACAAAGGAATGCTATTTCCCTTCTGTGCTTCACATGGGTCTGTAAACATGAAATGACATAATGCACATGAAAAACAATTTCAAGTTGTAACATCCTATGTAAAAGTAGGATGCTAACTATCAGGACTTCAAAATGAAAGCTAAAGACACTAATTGGGTCTAATAATTTGTCACAGCCTCCATCATTTATAAATCTTAGATGACCCTCAGTGTATATGGACTCCAAGTATCCACGTTTCCCTAACCCCATAAGCATGTGTCAGTCAAAATCATGGGCATTATGTTTCAGAAGCCTAATTCTTATTCCATGAAAGCCTGACAGACCCAAAAAGGATAAAAATCTGGCCTATGTTAGTGCCTACATTCAATTATATAATAGTGCACATACCAAAGGTAAGCAAAGTATATTTCATATCAGCAGAACAGCAAACCCAGTTTCCAAGTAACAAAATTAACCCAGACCTGTTGGTTCCCTGTTCTCTGTTAACTCGCCACACTCCCAGACCCTCGTTGACCAATAATTTTCCTATTGACAGCAATTTCTTGACATTCTGCATCTTTTGCAAATTTTGCTCTTAGGCTTTGCCCTCCATCTACATTGTATCTTAGTGACTGTTAATTACCACTATTAAGTGGGGAGAGGGTATTGAGTGTAAAATGCATTGCTTTTCAGTTCATTAGTGGAAGTTTTTCTGTTTTGATGGCTTTTGCATTCCTGTGCACTTATCGTGGAGATGACAATCATGAATAATCAAAGAAGGAAGGCACCCTATTCCTACCTCAAAAGACTGTTCTGACAATAAAAATGAAATTCTGCTTGGTACACAGTAAGCCTCAATAAATGCTGCTTACTGGTATTTTTAAAGACAGAGAGTAGTAAGCAGAAGCCATAAGGCAGAAACAAGGAGAGACAAAAGAAGTAACCAATGCTGGAACAGGAAGAAATCCAGAAGGAAGCACAGAGAGGGGGCTGAGTCACAAGCATGACAGACAAGTGGAGTCACCCTTGGCTCCCAGAGCTGCCTGGGTTTCTGAGCACTGTGGCCTGTCTCAGAGTCCCCTGACTCTCCGTTCAGACTGCGTGCACGTGGTGACAATACACCGCTATCACCTGGGGTTACCGCTGAGGTCTCAACCGTGAAATAACCAGACACACCAGTGAAATCTCTTTGTTACATGTTAGTCAACCAGCCTTGCTTCTAGGAGATGCTGACAAAACAAACATTGCTTTCACTGAATGAAAGAGCCCTTTTCTTTTGTCGATTTACCAGAATCTCTAAATTGTTCCCCTCTTTTGGTTTCAACAGGTCCCAGAAGATACTTCCTCCAAGCTTCATGCAAAACAGAACAAAACAAAACAAAACAAAAAAACCCAGTTTCTTGCTAATATGTTGTGTATACAGCACTCCACAATTTACAAAGCATTTTATTTCACATTCACAAAAAGAAAATATAAAAATAACAGTTCTATTTTGGGAATAGAATCTAGAAATCTTCCTCTTTAATGAGATCACTAGATGACTCACCAATTCTTTTATTTCACATTTTCTCACTCACTAAATGAAAATCAAACTCCAGTTTTACCTTCTTAGGCATATCTGCACAGCATCTGAACTGAAGCTGTGGGTGTTTAAAAACTCTTGAAACACACATATACGAACAGTCTCTTGGTGTATAACATAAATCATTAATGCCATTCACGGGCTTTCTATTAATTAACTAATTCATTATTTCACTCAACAATTACATTGAGCATATAATTACCATGTGCCAAGCCACGTATTCAAGGCCTGATTTCACCAGCTCAACTTTCTAGGTTAACCTTTTACAGATCACAACTACACAGGCAGGGTATCCAGGAGGAGACAGACCTAATGATGACAACCCAAACTGAACTTCCCATAGAAACTTCAATTCTACAGACTTGGAATTCAAATCCTGGCTCTGCCAGACCTCCTTGCTACTTATTTGGGGGCAGTTTCTTGATGTCTCCAAGCATCTATAAAATGGAGATAACAGTAGCTATCTGATGGAGGTGTAAGGATAAGAGATGATGATAATATATGTAAAGTGCCTGGTCAGGGTTTGGAGCACATAATCGGTGTTTAATATACAAAATCGACTGCCATTTTTATTAAAGGGGGTAAGGCCAGACTTTTCCTATGGAAGATTCTTGAAAACTCTATTATCATGTAGTATTAGCAGTCCCATTTTACAAATGGAAAAAAAATTACGCTCAGAGAAGTTAAATCACTCATTCACATAATGAGCGTGATCAGCTTGTACTGTGTGCCAGCCCAGGGCTGGTCTCTGCAGATGCAGGGATGGAGAGGACAGATTCTGACCTCAAGTGCCCACTGTCTACCAGCGGATAAAATGCCCCCGCAGAGGGAAGCACAGGCTGCGGCAGCACCCGGGTGAGCTCATGCAGAACTGGGGCAAGCGGGCGTCAGGGAGCCATGAAGTCACTACTCACCAACAGCAGTGCTCCGGTTAGTACAGACTCACCTTCAGACTCCCTCTTAACACAGCACTCCACATGACCACTAGGTGACAAAGACAGACAGGGTTAATTTATTTTCATTCTTTCTTCTGTTATATGTGGAATCTAAAAAATAAAACAAATGAATGAATATAACAAAACAGAAAGAGACTCACAGATACAGAGAACAAGGCAGTAGTTACCAGTGGGCAGAGGGACAGGTCAAGTGGATTGAGAGGCACAAATTACTAGGTATAAAGTAAGTTACAAGGATGTAATGTACAACACAGGGAATATAGCCAATATTTTATAATAAATTTATATGGAGTATAACATATAAAAATACTATGTTGTAGACCTAAAACTAACATAATAATGTAAATCAACTATATTTCAATTTAAAAAAGAAAAAAAGAAACTAAGACATTATTTTCCGTGTATGACTTTGGCCACCTCCCATAGATTTTCATATATGATTATATTATTTTTAATAATTTCTAAAAAGCCTTTGACTTTTACTTTTATTCCCTCCTTGGCCTACAAGTACTTTATTTAGTAAACTGTCTGTGTAAAGCAAAACCTGGGGAAACTTGTTATGTGAGTCACTGGTACAGCTTCTAAAATAATGCAATTTCATCCTCACCCGTGACCCTATAGCACATCCTCACCTGTGACCCTGCAGCATCCTCACCCGTGACCCTGCAGCACAGCCCTGTTTAAACCTCTACTGCTCTAGAAGGAAACTTTTTCAGGTTACACTGAGGAAACCAACCACTTACTTCTCAAGAGGCTCGAATTCACCTGCTATTCAAGTCTGACTGGTTTTGCTTCAGTCTGGTTCGTTCTGTTTCACATGTTCCCCAAGTTCCACATTTCTCGTATGTCAGTGGTACCTTCTCCTCCTCTTTAGCGCTCCTATGAGGTTTTCCTGTTTCCTTTTTGCTCTCTTTTATTTTTTTCCGTTTTTAGTTCTTTCAGCAGATTGTGAGGAAGAAGGCTCAAGACAAGACCTTAAAGCAGAAGCCCAGAATTTTTTTTAACTCTTTCAAATGCTACCCAATCAACTGTACTCTTAATCATGCTTTCCTTTTTCCTCTTCTTGAACCAAAGAAAATTACCTAAACTGATCATTGGATATATTATATATTGTATATTATAATGTTTTAATAAATTTGAACATTATAATCCAAATAATAGTGTTTATATAGGAAATTCAGAGCTTAAAAGCAGTGAAAGTATAAAGGAACTTACGTCTTCTATCATTATGAAAGCTTCAAAACCATCAGGAAACATCGTCCTTCAAAATCTACAATGTGTTAGGCCTCAGTCTACTCGCCTGACAAAAACAAAAAGAAGCAACCTATTAGGTAACAGTCCAAAAAGGAACTTCCTAAAAAGCCTCAGAAACAAGCTACTTTTATATTAGATTTAATTTATTATTAAGTAAATACATATACACACATACACATGACTTCATTCAAATATATATTGTAACAGACAGTGAAATGAGAACAAATGACAATACCATGTGACTTTTTAATCCTATGGGGTTTTTTTTTAAAACATCCTTATTAGAGGAAATGTGAGCTTATTCCCTGGTTCATAATGTTTTAAGTGTATAGCTTGCATATCACTACCTTGTCAATCTTCCTCCTAATATGGATCTCTGTTAAGTGGTTTTATAAACAAAGTTTATTCTACCTATTTACAATAGGTAAAAGTCAGATTTTTTAAACACAAACAAATAGATTATTTTACACATTGCAAATGGAAAAAGTATCAAGAGAAACAATAGAAAACTTACTTACAAACATTGCAAAATTCAGTGTTAATATGGAACCTTTACAAGGTTACAATAGAAATTTAATTATAGATATGAGGACATATGAACCTCTGACACAAGTCACACTGACAACAGATGGCAGAGGCCCTGGAAAAGTAGCCACCCCTTCATTCACTCCATTCCCTCAGCAAATGCTGACTGAGTATGCTCTATGTTCCAGGATACAATCATTTTTAAGAAGAAAAAGAACACGACAGAGGAGGAGGAGATGGGGGAGAAGAAATTGTCTAGTGAGGAACAGTGACAAGAAACCAGGTAATCATATTGGGAGGATGTGTTAGTGGAGTGAGGAACAGTGTGTTGGCGACGTGCCGGAGAGAAAAGTCATTTAAACAATACCTGGAAAAAGATGAACAATATAGAAGATGGATAAAAAGTGGGAAGAAGGGGAAAAGGCCCAGACAGAGGGAACAGCACGAGCAAATGGCTAAAGGAAGGAGGAAGCACAGCACATGGAACAAACTGAAAAACATCCAGCAGGACAAGAGCACAGAGAGCAAGGCAGCCGAACGGAAGATGAGGCCAGAAGGGCTTGCAGCGGCCAGAAATCATCTTGCAGGTCAGTTCAAGGAATGTGGAACTTATCTTAACGGTAATGGAAAGCCATTAGGGGTTTTAATCAGAAAAGCAATAATGATCAGATAAGTATTTTATTGAAATCACGCTGGCTGAAAACAGATAATTCATGAGAGAGGATCAGTTAGAAGGTGTGATGTCTTGCTTGGATCCATGACAGGGATGAAGAGAAAATTAAGAAAGTGGAAATGGGAATGCAGAGAAGTTTATGGTCTCAGGATACACTTAAGAAGTAAAATTAATAAGCAGGACAGATTCGTCATAGGAAACTGAGTGGATGACTGAGATGGAGAACAAAGGCCAAGAAACAGGTTTCGGTGCAAAAATGGGAAACGCTGTTTTCAACAAGTTCATTCGAACCGCCCATGAGTCATCTAAGTGAACCAAGCAGATGGACAACTGTGTGGGAAGAGAGAGACCAGCGGTGACATTCATTGGCAGACAGACCACAGCTGACTTCACAGGAGTGAATGCAGAGTGTGGACGTGCGGAAGGAAAAAAGAAGCCATGTAAGGAATGTCAGCCTCCAAGGGACAAATGAGCAGACGCTGCAGAGGACGCTGTGAGAAGAATCCCTTTCCAGACAGAAAGTAAATGTGATACCCCTAGAAAGAGCCCCCGGCCCAGACCCGGGAGACCCACGGGGAAAGCTCTCCGGACCACCTTGACTCACACCTCTGCTGAGCTTTCCAACACCTCCCCGCCGCCATCACCTGCCTCTTCTCCACCCTCCCCCAACACACAAGGACTCACTTTCGCCTTTTCACGAAGTTTGTAAGCACTCTTTAAAATCAAAAAGCAGTCTGTTAAGAAGGTCTGTTTATGTTTATGGCAAAAAGATACCTTAACTATGTAATATTTAAAAGAAAGGGAGATGTTCCATCCTGCTGTTATCTTCACAAAGCAGAGGCAGCTTCCTCCAAGAAGCCCCTCAGGTTTGCTACAGGCATCCACCAGCCCAAGGGATCGGGATGTCCCCCAGGGGGAAGG
Organism: Camelus bactrianus; assembly: GCF_048773025.1. Lineage (NCBI taxonomy): Eukaryota > Metazoa > Chordata > Mammalia > Artiodactyla > Camelidae > Camelus > Camelus bactrianus. The sequence continues at coordinate 6,352,668 of NC_133561.1, read as the reverse complement.
ATGGCCAGGGCCTCCCAGAGGTGGAAAAGAGAAGATAAAGAGCAACATGTCAAGCTGACTGAAATTCTGCAGCTCTTAGCTGCAGCCAGACATTTCCGAACAGGAATTAGAGGCTTATCACCTTTTGGAAAGACAACACAAGGAATAACTCAGAGCATCACTCCCTGCACTTTGACACTGATGTTGATTTATTCTTTCAAGAAAACTCTACAATAGGTACCCCACCACCACCAAAAAAAATGTAGCATTCTCGGGAAAAAGTGGTTTCAATCCTGCCCAAGATGAATTTTTCACACCAGCTTGAGCTCCACCAGATTCAGGATCTGAGTTTTGTTCACCTATTTCCTGCTCTGCGGAGAGGGAAACAGAGGCCTGCAAATAGGAAGGGCTCCCCTGGGGTGCAGCAGTCCCTCGGCATTTGGTCCCTGACTCAGCGTCCTGACACCCACACTGTCGTTATCCCCTCTGGACAGCGTGCTGTGCAGAGGGTCTCCTCACCTGGTCAGCAGAGCGCAGCGCTTTGGGAATGCTCGTTCCGCCACTTCGGGGTTGTTGTCCCCTGCAGCAGGAGCTCACCTCTGTCATCCACATGTCCCAGCCGCACAGTGGCCTGTGAACCGAGCCAGAGAAAGAGGAGAAATGGGTGACTACGACTCCTACTCCTATTCCAGACAACCTATAGTCTCCCTCAGGATCATGACTTCAAGAAGACAAAAGGCCACCAAATGTGATGTTGACATCTCTTGGGGTGAACTTTTCGAAATGCACATCAGCTGACTTCTCTCCAGTGGTTGTCCTGTGCTGTGCCATCGCCTGATTACAAGACAAAGATGAGAGACACAAGGGCCAGAGCCAACATCAGCTGACCCTCCGCTGAGCTCCAGCCACATGAGAAACCCATCCAAGACCCGCAGAGCCACCCACACTCAGCTGGCCCAGACTGACCAATCTCCAGCCAATCCCAGCCAGGTCAGCAGAGGTGCCCGGCCCAGCCAAAGCCAGTGAACTTCCAACCAACCTGCAGCCTGACTGACAAGAAGACTGAGCTGTTTTGCTCGACAAAGTTTCGGTCCCCCATGGCCTAGGGGCCTCTGTGAGGACCTCTGCATCCAACGTCTAACACCTCCCAAAACGACGGTTCTGAAAGGAAGCAACTGAGGGGCCTCTGTATCAATCAACGTTTCACTACATGTAAGTAGAGCCTGAAAAAAATCACGATTTCCTTGCTCATAGTCGGACTGTAGATTCTTGAGATGTGAAAACTTTTTAAAATGCCACTTCTTTCTTTCTTGTTTTTCAAAGGTGAAATTGGACAAGTAAGCTGAAGCCTTGGAAGGGTCCTCCATTATCTCTCCCCAGCCTCCTCCCACATACATTCAAGGCCACGCAGACACAGAGGGATTCTGAGAGTAGAAAAAATAAGACCTCAAAGAGCCACAGGATGAAAAGTCAGTCAAGAGAAAAAGGAACATTAACCAAGAATTTAGTGCATCTGTCCTCTCTCCTGCACCTGCGTTAAGGTCTGCCCTCGTTACCAGACACGGGATTGATTCCAGGCAGATGCTCACCAGTGTTCTCTACAGCCGGTGAAGACATCCGAGGGCTGGCAACCTAGACTGGCTCAGAACAGCCAAGGGGATCTCACAGGGCCTGCTCATGGCCACGATGCTCTGTGTTGCCCTGGTTCTGCAGACACAGTGTCAGCCAGTGGCAGCCCCGCCAGACACCATTAAACCAGACCCAGATCCCCACAGACCAGAGATGGTGTTATGTGTAGTCATAGATTTTTCATAATTAAAAGCCTACCTTATAGAAATAAAGACAGAGAACTAGTCACTAAAGTTTCTGCCCTCCAAAATTTTGGCAAGTTCAACCCAACTTAAAAAGAATTTGAAGGCTCTGGACCAACTTTCATGGAAGCCAGACTCAAGAACAAACGATCAGCAATAGAAAAACTGGAGGGCGTTAACAAAGAGCTGGAAAACTCCAACTCTCTGCCTGGGCTTAAAACACAGATTTTTACTCAAGGACTTAGCAAAGAGAAATCTAAACATTCAGAACAAGTTGATAATACACGAAGTATTCAGTCTTTAAAAATGCATCAAAACACATCCAATTTTAAGTAACTACAAGCAAAACAGCCTTTAAAGTACACCAGTGAACTACATCAGAAAAGTGAAGAACAACTTCAGACAGCACTAAAAAGATGCTTCAGGTGAAAATCTCCATCTTCGGGGAAGTATAAAACTACTTTCACAGGAAACTAAATAATGGTTAGAAAGAGTGAGCAAACTTACTCTTCTGAAAAAAAAATTTTTTTAACTCTACTGCATATAGAGTAAGTTCTAAATGATTAAGAAAGTCAGATCATTGCTAAAGATGAGACTGACCATGATGAAGACAACATGGACGGTGGAGCCTTGAAACTGGGTGTAAGACACAGATCAGAAAATGGAGACTTCTAGTCAGACGAATTCAAGAGTTAAGAAACTGCTTCATGCTGCTGGCTTCAATATGGCTGATCCAGGCTTGGCTAGGCCAGGTGACTATGCCCACCTTAGCTGCGTTTATTTTAAGCCTATTTAAAACCTCTTGAATATATGAAACCAAATATAAACTGAAGTAACTGAAGAAGATAAAATAATTAAAGCACTGTAAGTCTCCAAATAAGAAAGGTTGACTACAATCAGGAGGGGGGTGTGGGTGGCGGGATGCAGTTAGAAAGGAAGAGGCAGAAGCAGCAGCTTTACATCCTCCTGCGCTGCGCTGAGAAAGAGAAATGAATTTGCCCAGTGAAGACAGTGGAGAATTCTTCCAAAATAGATGAAAAGATTAGCAAGTGAAGAGCTGGACATTTCCAAAACATTTTTGAGGAAGAACCTAAAACATTTCCAAAAGTAACCTTACATCTGTGATATTCCCAATGGGGCATCTGGAAGAGGCTAAGTGGACCAACAGGGAACCCAATGGATGAACAAACTCCCAGGAAAGCAGCAGGATCAGGCAGTGAAGGCGCGGGATCCAAGGTCCAGTGCCTGGCATGGAGCAGACGCACCCTCCCACGGTCAGGACCACAGACCAAGGAGCCCCCCAATAGACCACCCCCAAACTTAACGCAGCTCGTCCTCCACTGAAGCAAGACAGAGCTTGTCCTCGAACTGTTAGACACTCAGGGCCTTCTTCTCAGCTAACTCTCCCACCTGAATGGGAGACCTGCCACCCTTGGAGCAGCAGCAAATAGCGGGTGCTAGGAAAGCAGCAACTAAACTGGCAGAGAGTCGCGTGGAAGAAACCAGTCCTGCTGCAAAGTGCTGCGAGTGCCAGACCTGCACACCGTGCACTGTCATCGCCCAGACATGCGGGGCATTCCCGGCAATGTCTTCATTTCCTTGCAGAGGAAGCCTGCTTTAATTACTTCTCCCCAAAAGATATGAAGTCTAGGCACAAAAAGGCGAAGCAATCTGCCTAGGGTCATAACTAAAACAATGCCAGCAACTGGGAACTAAAGGCAAGTATCCCAATTATGGACAAACCCTCCAATGATCCTGCTCTCCTAAGGATAACTTATGAAAAGAAAGGCAAAATTATTTTGTCTTCTGAAGCTGAGAATGTCAGCTCAGCATTTACCTGAGTGTCTATTTCACGGCAGCTGTATCAGGGCCCACTGGTATCTCCTGGAAAGCACTGTTCTTCCAATTAATTCGGTTACAACTTGGGGGTTTCTTTTATTTTTTTTTTTTAAATGTGTTTGGGAGCAAAAATCCACAAAGTTTTAGGTTCTTGTGAAGTAGTCCATGGATCAAAGATCTTTGAAAACCAATTTATAATATGGGTTAATACTCTCTACCTAGGGAAAGTAAGTAAGTTGGAAATACCAGTGCAAACAGAATCCTTATTTACTAGATGAAAAGGCGGCTTTCTTCACACTTGAAGAAAAAAAATTTTTTTGAAAGTTGGGTTCTCTGCAACTGATAACATGCAGACCTTTGAAATCGTGTATATTATGAAGCCCATATCCTAAGATTTCAAAAAAAAAAAAAGGTCAATAAGACACTTGTCTTTTTAATAATTTGACAAAATTCTGTGCACAAAAATTAAAAAACCAGGAGAACAAAAGTCAGGAAAGAAATTCCTAGTTTTACCTCTGCAGCTTACAATATGCCATCTATGCAACTCATTTCTTAAGGAAGTGTTTCTAATTGCTGCCCCTCCCCTGCGATCCCAGGAAGTCCACTGTCCCAGGAGACAGCAACAGGCACATGGGGGGAACGATGCCCCAAACCCAGACTTCACACTAACTGTTCTTCAACTACAGAAACCTACTAGAGATACTGCACTGCACATTAGTTCAGGGAGAAAATATAATTTGTGATGCTTCTGTTGTCGGTTTCCAAAGAGAATCCATATGCTTTATTTAGTAAGGGGGGACTTGTTAAATTCAAGTAGGTCCTGCCTGCATTTGAAGTACGACATACATCTTACTATGGGTGAACTTAAGGCAGAACCATGGAAGTGCTCTTACTGGAATTACCAACACAAGGACTAGTAAAATTATTAACTCCTCTATAACACATGTCAAGTACTTGGCTGAAACTCTGATTCATTCCTGAATAAAATACTAACTTTCTCTCTTACCAGCTTCTGGGTATGCAAATTGCATTCTAAGAAAGACGGTAATTAAGATTTTAAAGTCTCAGATTATATTAGGGGTGAAGAGTGGCGTACAATATCCTGTGGGGTCATGTGTTCCTTCTGTTAAAGTAATATTCCACCAATTAAAGTTAAATGAGAATGAGACCAAAGGGGAAAAAAAAAAAAAGACAAGAAAGAAAGACAGACAGGCAAAACAAGACAGGTGTCACACTTCCTCAAATACGGTCAACCACAAGGATGCTGAAAGCTTTCATTTTTCCCAGTTCCTCATCACCCTTTGCCACATGGCACTTAATTCCCTAAATCTGTTTTTCCTTTTGTTTAACTTCCCCCGATTGAAGCTTTCACGAGGTAAGCAGTAGGTTTACAGCTTTTGCAAATTTAGATATCTTACTGACCAAAAAAAGTAAAGCATAGAGTAACACACACAATGATCCTTTTGTGGTTTTTTTTTTAAGCACGTATCTTGTTTCCTAAATTTCTAAAGCACAAGTATGAAAGTTGTTGTGTATAAATATTTCTAGCTAATCATAATTGTTTTTTATTAATCACAGCACATAGCGGGAGAGGGAGAGAGAAGTTGGGCAGCAGCGACTTGAGCTTTTCATAGTCTCCCCACGGTATTCCTCGAAACTGATTTTTTGTTTGTTTGTTTGCCTTCTTTTGTAACTTAAATTTTTTTTAAGTGCAAAAAGTTCAAGAACCAGCCTGCAAACTTGCACCACTAACATGCTCTCCAGTAGGGGGCGAGACAGACCCAGCAGGGAAAATGTTATGCGTCCTTTCCCACATCACTCTCAAGCCGTGGTTTTCCTGTGCAGTAGTTACAACCTATTGCATTGCTTCTTCCTCCACCACAGAATGGAAAATACGTGTCATCTTAATATTGAGCAATCCCATTTACCTAAAAGCCAGCTGCAACTAAAAAACAAAAGGAAGTCATCAACACTAGCTTTCTCTTTAAATATATGGTCTGCCTGTCTTAACATCAGCTGTCAATCTGAAATGGTTTGTGAAAAAGGCAAATAATTATGTTACACACTTACAAAATAATGTCTAGAATAGTCTATATACTTAAACCAGATACTGACATGGATACACATACACTTTCGTGAATGTATTGAGATGATTAAACTTCTCTGGCTCGTTGATCTCTGAAAAGTTTAAATATGAAAGTTTGCTTATTTTCTTATTTATTATCCAGAGAACATTTATCAAGTATCTATTACGAGCCTGATACTCTACAAATCTATGTGACGCTATCCTGACATTTTAATAGTACTTAACACATGTATAATCCACCTAAGTGAATCCTTTAATGATTTTTCTAGCTTGAATAACTATGCTTCTAGGTATTTCTTTTTTCACACACATGCAAATTAAGAAAAACAACAAACTTCCCTACAGTACTTTAGAATTTACAAGGGCCTTTCACAAAAGATTCACATAATATTCAATGAGGTTGGCAAGAAAGACACATTACTCTTTAATACAGATGAGAAACTGGTGCTCAAGAAGGTGGGATGGAAGTGTCCCAGTAGTAACTTAGCATTTACTGGTTAAGGTGCGAGTCTAACTAGAGATCCTGACAGTTCGCTCTCCTCACTGCCTCTTTGTCAGAACTCCTGTCTTTTCCACTATGAGTGAATTCTACCATCCAAGCTTCTAAGTGAAAAATATATTGGGGTTTATATTAGCAAGAAAAAGCAAGTGTCTGCATATTATACATATTTAACAAATGAGCACTGAATCAACAGAAAGTGAAAATAGATGTAGGAAATACCGCGCAAAGTTCTTTGCAAGATGAAGAAGAGCAAATGCTTGACAAAAATTACATTCTTACATTTCACAAAATGCTTCCAAGTCCTTACTACTGAAATCTAAATGATTTTCCTTTCCATAATTGAGTATATGTCTGTTCTTACTAACAGTTGCAGGTTTTCCTCTCCAAATCAAACTTAGAGCTCCAACTACCTGCAGCTCATCATCAGAATATGGTAAACTAGTTTCAATTTTCTTTTAACAGTTCTAACGCAAAGCCGAGAGAATATTCGCAGCCTAATACCTTGCTGTTAATCTTACTGTCACTCAGATGCTTCACAGGGAATCCCCCTGAAAAGTCCACTCCACGGTTCTAATAATGCTACCTGACAGCAAATCGTTTTGGAGTTGAGGTTATCTTCTTGTCCTTATCAACCAAACCATTAAAATTGTGCTGTAACAAGATGATTTTTGAAGAATTAACAAATTAAGCTCGTTCCAACAAACTGTTAACTTCCCCCCTTCCCTCCCCCCACCACCTTTTTTTTTTTTTTTTTTTTTTTGCCAATTATGTGTTCTGGTAAATTCTAAGCCAACTAAGAATGAATCATGAGGAAATCCTGCATCCCTGCACTCTTACACTAAGTGATGCTGGTGCATGCCAGCTGCGAGATCTTGGTGTTTCCCTCTATCTCATCACAAGAAGATCTGTGATTTCTCTTCCTCTTCTGGAAGGAGAGGCAGCCAAGGACTCCTGAGGACTATGTCTGCACCCCCAGGAACAGACCCAGCCACGTGTCTGCTGGCGAACAAATCTGCACAACCAGTTAGAGCACTTTCTCCTGCCCCTTCCCTGACTAACGTTCATTCCCCGAAGTGCTCCAAGATGCTCAGGTAAGCTGCGGAGTAGCAGCCCCTGGACTTCACCGTTCCTCCCGTTCACCGTTTCCTTCCCCCAAATTAAACAGTCTCACAGAGGAACAGGTGAGACCAAAGCGCTGCCTTAGGATACAGACCAAAAAGGAGCTATGAGGAGAGGGCATGCGCTCCAAAATGGGGACACACATCCTCATTTAAGATAAGGTGACTGAACTCAGGTTCCTAGGAAACAACCTCTCCCTGCGAGCCCAGGAATCGTCACACCTTTGAAACCAGGAGCACGTGAGCGTGGGGGAAGGGAGGGGCGGGGGAGGGGACGGGGAAGGGCGAGCGCCCCTGCCGGGCCTGCCGCCAACCTGGCTCCCTGCCTCCACTCGCGACCCCGCCTGGCCACCACAACTCGGCCAAGACCGCCGGCGACCGCTCCAGGGAAAATTTGTGTCTGCTCCCACACCGGCCCCAGCCAGTCTCCGCGCTCGGCCGGAGTGCGCACGACTCCGGGACTGCTCACGTCAGCGGCGCACCCCGTTCCGGACCCTTCGGCGGCGCCCGTGACTGTACGGAGCGGCGCTGACCCCGCCCCCGTGCCCGGCCATAGCCGGCCAATCGGCGCCCGCTGGAGGCGGGACCGGCGTCGTGGGGCCCCGCCCCCGCGCCTCCGCCTCTTATAAATGCAGCGGCGCGCGGCCGGCCGGGAGGCATTGCAACCCCAACGGGAAGACGATAATGCAAAGTGCAATGTTCCTGGCTGTCCAGCACGACTGCGGATCCATGGACAAGAGCGCAGGCACCAGCCCCAAGGGCGAGGAAAAGCGGGAAAAAATGAAGCGGACCCTGTGAGTACTGCTCTCTTTTCTCCCTCGCCGCCTCTGCCGACCTCCGTGTCCCGGGTGGCTGCAGACGCGGTACATTCGCGCTCGGCTTCGACATTGGAACTGTGTAGCCGGCGCCTCTGCAGGAAAAAACAATGCGAAAAAGGTTAATTTGTTAAGTAGGGTTAAGCTGTGTGGTAGGTAATTCTGTTACTGAGAGGACTCTTAGGTAGAGTTTCGAACTGCAGACAATTCTTGATGCAGAGGCGATGGTAAATGCACTAAAGAATCGCGGGTTGTCTTTTTGTCTCCTTGCGTTTAAAATGACACCAGAGAATCCTGCGCCCGAAGCGTGTCCCCAGCATTAGTCCATTGCCTTGTAAATTCTGATTAGCTTACACACCTGCTGGGATGGAGATAGTGCTGCTGATTCTAAATATATGCTTCTTAAATCTATTTTTTTAATTAAACAGCAGATCTCACCCACTCAGGACTGTGGAACAAATTATTCTGCATCATCTGCTTAAAACGAGTGTTGTAGTTGGGGGAGGGGGGAATTCTCTCTCTCACTAATGCACACCCATTATACACAGCTTCTAGGGTGGTCCAGAGCCTCCTGCTCTAAGGGTAAAGGGGAAATGAGCACCGGCTGGCTCAGGGCAGTTCCACCTCGGTTTCTTCAAGTGTGCATGTCTCAGAATTGTAATTAACGTTGCAGAAAAACTGCTGCCTTTTGTGGGCCAGAAATAGCATCTGCCCAGTCATGCAAACTAAATTCATTAAAATACCCTGTCATTTTAATTTTATGTAGTCCTACCCTTAGTTAGAAAACTAGTAATTATGTTCAGATGAATGGGTGAAACTAATTGTGTTCAGTACCTAGGTGCTGGGTTTAAACGTTAAAGGAGTAAGTTGTTTTGTCTTACTTGGTTTTGTACCTACTGGGGGTGACTTTATTTGGTAAAAATGCCTTCAGCTGCAATGGCAATGTCAAGTGTTGCCACATAGTGAATCTTTTTTTTTTTAAAAGATTAAAAGATTGGAAGACCCGTTTGAGCTACTTCTTGCAAAATTCCTCCTCTCCTGGGAAGCCCAAAACTGGCAAGAAAAGCAAACAGCAAACCTTTATCAAGTAAGTTAAAAATCCTGTACTTGCCAATATGCACAACTAGTTGCCGAGCTGAAGAGGGAAGCTGAGATGCGTGAGCTAATGTGCAGAACCTCTCTTGCAGGCCTTCTCCTGAGGAAGCACAGCTGTGGTCAGAAGCATTTGATGAGCTGCTAGCCAGTAAATGTAAGTTAACCTCTTGAATTTGATCCATTTCCAGTATCACAGGAGTCTAGAAAGCTTGCGTCTGCATAGCAAGAGCAGCTTGCCCCAGGGGAATTGGACTTAAGATCCCTATGACATGAGGCTTATTTTTCTTTAAATTCCCAGTGATTGACCACGGAAATGCATGGCTTATTCACTCCAGGGGGGAATACTAGCCTAAAAAATTGCAGTGGTAATTGCTCTTTGTTAAGATTGAGTCAGCTTTTCCTCTGCATACAGTGTTTTCAAGAGGCTTAGTTCCTGGAGATCTTAGGGCTCCCCTATAAGGATTTCCATCTATAGCAAAGCTAAGTATATTTTTGTAGCAGTGTGCCAACTTAAGGATTTTGCCGACTGGCATCTTAGTCTTTAAAGAACTAAGTTCTGAGGATTACAGGTTTGAGGGAAATCTAGAAAATTGCTACCTAGAAATCAGAAAATACAGTAGAGGAGGAGCTCTAGGAAAAACGTGTGGGATTATTTGGTCACTCAGTTCACATTCTGCATGCTTGTTTTTCTCCCCTCTCCCCCCTAGATGGTCTTGCTGCATTCAGAGCTTTTTTAAAATCTGAGTTCTGTGAAGAAAATATTGAATTCTGGCTGGCGTGTGAAGATTTCAAAAAAACCAAGTCACCCCAAAAGCTGTCCTCGAAAGCACGGAAAATATATACTGACTTCATAGAAAAAGAAGCTCCGAAAGAGGTAAGAAGGGAAAAAAAAGTTCCTCATTTCAGCATATTTGGAACATTCTTAGCACCAAAGTGAAACCAAAGAATTAAAGAGACCTCAAACTAAAAAGAGGCGGGGGTAAATGTTTTTTGCCTAATTCTAGCTTTCAATGAGGTGAATTACACTTCATGAGTGACGTGGCTGCTGAAGCTAATCACATACTTCCTGTTCTGTTGTTTGCAGATATTCAGTAGGTTTTCAGTCTCTATCTCTGAATATGGAATAAACCACTTTTTCTTGTTTTATTTCAGATAAACATAGACTTTCAAACCAAAACTCTGATCGCCCAAAACATACAAGAGGCTACAAGTGGCTGCTTTACAACTGCCCAGAAAAGGGTATACAGCTTGATGGAGAACAACTCTTACCCTCGTTTCTTGGAGTCGGAATTCTACCAGGACTTGTGTAAACAGCCTCAGCCCACCACAGAGCCCCATGCTACATGAGATGAGAAAGGAAGCCCACGGGCAAAGGACATTTCATTTTTTTTTTTCCTAAGGGGAAAGGACGTGACCTGCCGTAAAGACTGACCTTGAATTCAGCCTGGGTGTTCAGCACACATCACTCAGAACTATTGACAGTGAAGCAGGAAGCCGGTAGCTTCCACAAGTGTGATGGAACACAGGGAGAGCAGGCGAAACGTGGCGTGTCTCACACTGGAAATGCAGGAACGTGAGACTGAAAGTTAACAATGTGACGCTATTGGTCCAAAAGCATTTAAAATCAATAGGTCTGGGATCATGTGGCCTTAGCTAGCTGGCTGTACATCTTTCCGTGAATCAGTCCGTGTTACCACATAGTGGTGTAGTTTGGGGGTTTTTTAGTACTAAGTAACGTGTTTACTATGTGCAAAGGTATTGAAGTTCTTATGCCTACAGATCATCAGTACTGTTATGTCATGTAACTCTAAGACTGAAACAGTCTGTGTTGGAATTGTCAAGTGTTGTGTGTAATAGAATGAGTGCTGTTGTGTAGAAAACAACGTCCATTATGAGTGCCAAAACCTGTCCTGATGGCAGCTAGACTTCGAAGTGGTCTTTGAATACGTCTAATAAATTTATTTTGATAAATAATATTATTGAATACTTTGGCCCAGGTGTGATTGGGGGGGTGGTAATCAAATATGGCAGATAGAAGGTAAAATACCTCCTCTCTGGTAGAGAAGTATCAGTTGATGATCCTACTCAGTGAACATTGACAGTCCTCAGAACTGAGACATTACAGCTGCAGGGAAGACATACCCCATGTCTAGGATGCCTTCACATCTCAAAAGAGGGTGGAGCACATCCTTAGAACCACGCTAGGATCAAGCTTCCTAATATAATCTTGTAAAAACCAAGCTTCCTATTAATGAAAATACAAGAACATGGGCTTAAAGTCCATTCATGAGTATCAATTAAAGACCAGCTAAATATGAAAAGTAAAATAATGTCATGGAGACCAAGCACCAAAGTTATTCACAAATAAAGTCACATAAAGCGAAAGTAGGCCTGCCTTTTTTTTCCCCTCTTGGTTCCAGTTCCCCCACGGATTGGCATGAACTCCCGAGATCCCTCCTGAAACTTCACTTTCATGATGGGTCAATACAAAAGCAGAATTTTCCCGATTGTCCTGCCTTCATTTGGCCAGTAAAGAATCTGGTGATGTTGCTTTAACAATGAAAGCAAGAAGCACACTTCTGCTACTTAGACTGAATCTAGAAATGGAATTTTCTAGTTGACTGAGGCCTTGGATCTGTTACATTTACAGCTGGCTACTCAGTAAAGGAATACCCTTCCCCAAACAGCAGGCTGCTGTTTCAACCTTGATTATGGTTTTCATTTTGAAAAGGAGGCCGAACCTTCATCTTGGACTTGGAAAACATGAGCCCATGTAATGATTTCTCACACCTCTGTGACTTTAGGAGTCCTCATCTTCTCTGGTCCCTTGATTTACTCCTTTCTGCCTATCCCATTGGTTCCTGGGGGGTCGTAAGGAGCTTTAGAAAGTGTAAAGAACTAAGAGGGGGAAAAAAGCATTTATTCTGATTTTCCAAAAGAAAAATTGACCTCCCGTAGTTTATATACTGTTTTCATTGTGCTGGCACTAATTTTCTTTCATCTTCACCTGGCTTTCTGGGACCAATAAGCATGCTCCATGAAAGCCTTTAATTTGTCTTCTGCTGTGTCACCAGCAGCCAAAATAATCTGTAACAGGTGGCCCATAAAGAATGATAGAACAAAAATTCTGAAGGGTCCCTGGAAGAGATGTTTCTCTGGAGAATAAATATGTCAGATCTGCACAAGCCTTAATTTGGAAAGATTCTGGCCAACAGAGAGACCCAGGAATCACACCATAGATCCAGTTTGTCACCAAGTCTTGTTTTACTTTAGATCTCTGTCTAGCCTTCTTTCTGTTACCACCCTGATCAAAGATGCCACCATTTGCCCAGACAACTGCATCAGTCTCCACTCACTCATTTCTCCCTCTTCTGGGGTGTTCCCTGCTTTTTCACTCTAGGGATCCTTTCAGCACAGAGACCTGATCTCATCTCCTATTGTTTATAAATCCTTGAGAGGTTTCCCAAACAATCAGAATAAATGCATAATCCCTAATATGGTCTAACACCTGCTTGGCTTGACCCCTTCTTCAGACCCAACTTTGTCTCCACCACGCGGCCCTGGCCCCCAGCTCTCTCTGAGAGCCACACCGGCCTCCTTCTGTTCCCCAGCAGGTGCCGTGCCCACCGGTCCTGTCAGGCCTTTGTACATCACAATTCCTCTGCACAGAATGCAGTCTGAGCTCTTACTCATCCTTCATAGATCAGTGCAATTGTTACTTCCTCAGGGAAGCCTTCCCTGACCTCCTTACCTGGGTCAGATCACCAGCTTCTCTAACTTAGCACGTTTAATAAAATTCTCGTGAATTTATACAAAATATGATAATTCTACCTCTTCTCCTCCTGGATTGTGGGTGTCACAAATTGAAGGCTCCAGCTCTTTTTCTGCTCAGTGCTGAATCCCAACACCCAGCTTCTTGGCCTGGCACACAATGCCAGCTGCACAAATCACTGCCAAATAAATGAATAAAGATGAAAAACTCAGATTTTGGTTGACCAAGTATCTACCAATGCACAAGGAAATAAGCACAAGGTTTTAAAATCCCCATTGGCTCAGATGTCTGGAAATATCTGCAGAGGTTTTTTTCTGGGCAAAAAATAAATACCTCTTACCAAGCACATTCTCTCCAACTTTTGCCCTTTAATAGAAGGAGAAGCCAGATTACAGTGAGTGAAAGCAAGAGTTTTGATTTTTTTCAGGGCTGCTAAAAGTACAGGCTTTATTCAGGTGGTATTTTCCAATGTTCTTTAGGGTGGAACAAGCTGAAATAGATTTAAGATTAGAAACCACATACCTCCACAAATAAATATTACTTAGTGTTCCAGTTCCTCCGAGTGCTTACACTTAGGATCCATGGTCCACTCTGATAATATTTCATTTTTCACATAGTTCAAAGCTGAGGAGCATTTCAAAGTGTAACTTCATACAGTCCCACTGGAGGGGAAAAAAAACAGAATTATGTATTATCTGTCACATGAGCACAGAGAGGCAATATATGGATTTCAATGAGGTAGCTTAAAGTGATCACTCAGAATCATACAGGAAATGGGTCTTTGGGATTGGGTCGGTTAACCACAATTATCTGATCATTTCTGGCAGTGATTGTCACCTTAGAGGTTTGTCAAGTGAGGAGACAATGCTTTTGTCAATGGCAAGGAAATAAGGTTTATCTAATTTTTGGCATCCTCCCTAAGGAGTAGCTTAGAGTTGCTTGGGGCTATAATCACAGCCCCAAAGGACTTCCCCTGTGACCTGAAGGGTGAAAAGAGGCATCACCAGCAGGCATAAGGAGTACATTCCAGCCTAAGGTGAGAGCATTAAATGAAGGCCTGGTATTAACCATTCTGGGTCCACGATGCAGCATGACCAGACCGCCTGGGAGGACAAGGCCTGGGATGGGTTGTGGCCCAGGGTCAAAGCGTGGCCCAGGACCAGGTGATAGAGAGCCTTGAAGACTTAAAGTTGGAATTTTTTTCCTGGGGCAACAGATACCAGTCTCAACCAAAATGTACGAAATAAACCTGGGCGGCAAATGAGGGGTGAATTGGAGTCAAGGAGATAAGAGAATGCAGTTATGGCCCAGATGAGACGTGCCATGTGCCCAACCAGGACCAAATAATTCACCATAACTTAATAGCAAATTATGCATCACCTGCTCTGTACAGAGTGCTGATCTAAACCAGACAGGACTGAAGAGAACGACGTGTAAGATACATTCCTGTCCACCAAGAGACACCAGTTAAGTATCTGAAGAAATGTACAAAGCTTAAAACATGAGGTGGGCTATAATTGATGACTAATTACCAAAACAAAAGTGCAAATGCCTTTTTTTGAAGTATAGTTGATTTACAATGTGGTGTTAGTTTCAGGTGTACAGCAAGGTGATTCAGTTTTATATATGTATATATACATTTCAGTGTATATATACTTTTTCAGATTCTTTTTTGTTATAGGTTATTACAAAGTTTTGAATATAGTTCCCTTTGCTATACAGTAGGTTCTTGTTCTTTATCTATTTTATTTATGTAGTGTGTATATGTTAATCCCAAGCTCCTAATTTATCCCTCCCCACCAACTTCCCTTTGGTAACCATAGTTTTTTCAATATCTGTGATGAGTCTGTTTCTGGTTTGTAAATAAGTTCATTTGTATCTTTTTTTTGTTGTTGTTGTTAGATCCCACTTAGAATTGCAAATACCTTTAGCTGGAATGAATCAAGAACAAAAGGAAGCAGCATTTTGGATGAGATTTAAAGAATGGACAGGTTTAGTAAGGATGAAGGGGAGAGTATTTCGGTGGAGAAAGTTTAAATAAAGGGAAAGGGGGAAAGCAGGGCTGCATTTTGCATTGTGCCATGGTATTTTTGTAGGCAGGTATTTTTGGTGGGGAATGTATATTTGAAATTTATTTCATTGATTCATTTTCGGCAAATATTTATGAAGAGTTTCTCTGAGCAAGGAAGATGTAAAAGAGCAGAAGAAATGGTCACCTGCTGAAAAGGAAAGGGACAGAGGGGCTGAATGTTCCATAATCACAACTACAAGCTATGCTTTATTTTTGTTACACACTTTTCTGTAAGATCATCAACCAGCCTGGTCATGGAGGACGCCATTGTCATTGTCCTCTCAACTGGAGCTTGATGGGTCAGATCCTGTGTCTGCTTGTCATCCATGTTCTAGGCTGCTAGTTAAACACTGATTTTCTCACCTAAAATATATGAACTCTCTGATATCTCCCAAATCAAGATAAACTGCTATACCTAAGGCTAAAACTTCACCATTTGGCCTTTTTCTGTCCATCCGATCTTATTTCTCACTACTGACCAGAAACATTCAATGCTGGATTTTCTCACTGTTACTGAGATGTATTATTTTTCTTCTATTAGTAGGTCAAATTATTCCCCTTAGAATTTCCCTCTCTTCCATTAAATTTTACTCAGTTTTCAAGGCTCAGATCAAGTTTCACCTTTATGAAATATTGCCAAGGGAGTGAGAGTCTTACCTTCCAACTAAATGGTCAATAACTGGATCATTTAGGCTTATTCTTAATTTTTGGAGTAACTGGTCAGACAAGGAAGATATTCAGTGCTCACTGATCACTGATTAACTAATTTGCTCACTGACTGATTGATTCACAAACTCCTCAGTAAAAATGCATGCAGAAATATAAACAATTTCATTTAAATTTACTAAACTCATTTGCAAAACAATATTGTTTCAAGAGTCAACACACTTTTTCATTCCATCTCTATGTTTTTGCCTTGTAAATTTAGGGAAAAAAAGGAAAAAAATGAGTAACTGTGTGGATCTTGGATAAGATCCTAACATTAGGTTTCCTCGAATTCCAAGTTAATCTGACATTTATATAGTTTAAAAAGCTCACTGACCTATATGGAAACTTCCCTTAAGTGGGGCTGGGTGTTTATTTAGCTGTTGTATATCTTAGACATGTACAGACGTCATACGAGAATCAAAATAATGAGAGAGAAGCGGGCCAAAAACGAGAGCAAGAAAAAACAATTTATTGCAGTCTACTTTGGGATAAGAGGGGAACTGATTTTTTTTTTTCTAATGCATTTGCCACTTCCATTCTGGAAGGCCTCCTCCCATTTCTATCCCAAATTACTCTCTCAGTCTTTAGCTTTAGAATGCAATCACAATTTATCTACAATGAGTGCATTTTTTAAACTGCAACATTGAAAGAACTAAGAAAAATATGCAGCTTATGTGAGCCACAGCGTAGTCTGAGAAAGACCAGATAGAAAGCTTTGGTTTGAAAGGCAGGTGGTACTTAGTAGACCTTTGCCCTGTTTACAATACAAAAATAGGGAAGTTTACAGTATTAAATCTCCATTTGGCACAAACCTGTGCCTTCTCATAGAGAGTGATGTCTTACAGAAGTGGCCACTGAGCATGGTGATTTAAATGTCAGGACGAAGTTCTGCCTCTTTCTAATTTCTTCTACTCCTGTGTTCAGATTCCACAACTTCACAAATCCTACAACATTCTACAAAAGTGCTAGGAAGATGGTTAACAGTTTAAGAGAAGCTGATAACAGTTATTTCAAAAATAATGTTGGTCCTCATAACAATGATTTTCAGGAAAAAAGTTGATAATTCAACTACTATTGAAAATGTTAATATTAATGAAGTATCTCTGAACCTTGAGAATTTTTTTACATCCAGAGAATGTAGAAAGAACGCAGAAACAGCACTGAACACAAAATCAGTAAAGTAGTACTGTCCAATAAAAAAGATAACATACAATAATATAATAAAACATAACATGCCACATGTGTAATTTTAAATCTCATAGCCACATTAAAATATGTGAAAAGAAACAAATAAAATTAATTTTAACAATGTATTTCATGTAATGCAGTAGATTCAGAATATTATCACTTCAACATGTGATCCATATAATAAATTATGAGAGATTTTATATATTTTTTTCTTATTAAGAGACTTAAGTCTTCAAAATCTGGTGTATGTTTTATACTAACAGCACATCCAGATCCACATCAGCCACATTTCAAGTACTCAGTGGCTGGTGGCTACCTTACTGAAGCGCACAGCAGTAAAAGCTCAGTCTGAGATGATAGATTATAAATTAGAATAAGTTTACCCTTGGTCTTCTGTTTTCCAGTCCCCAAAATACATTTCATAACTGGCCATTCTCAAAATTCTTTACCACCTTGTTGCTTTTAATTGGGAAAATTACCTTTTATTTTCTGCATAAAGTCAGTCAACTCAAATGCCTGAGATCAAATCCCACCTCCATCTCTTCCTGGTTATGCAACCAAACATGGACATAATACGGAACCTCTCAAACTCACTGTCTCTCATCTATAAAACAGAGTAATAGACCCCTTACAGGTTTTTTTTTTCTCTTTTAATTTTTTCCCAAAATAAGTGGGTTGATACATGTAAAATTCTTATGATAGTACTAGCAAATGATTTGTAACAGTAACATTTAAATGTTAGCTATTAACACTACTTCGTATAATTTTCTAGACCTGGTGGAGATCAGTAAATATTATTGACTGGAAGATCACTAGAAAATCCTGAACTGGAAGGGAACTGACTCCTTAGCAAATTAGGATTGGGATTAGAATTAGGGTTAGGATTAGAGTGTTGCTTTCACACATTCAACAATGCTGAGCCAGGTACACAACTAAGCAGCGAACAAGGCACTTGATGTCTGCAATCGGGGAAACATCTGTTTCAGTGGATTTCCCCTCTATCTTTTTCTTGCTTACACTGATCATTAGAGTGACTTTTGTCTATAAGTAGATGAAAACCCCAATTAAGCTGGTTTGCAAGATTCAGAAATTCAAAGATAGGATTGACCCCAGTCATTGTGCATTCAGAGCTCCTGCCATGATGTGACATGTTTCATAGGTCCTTCTCTATATTTCAGCTTTGTCAACAGACCAGCTTCCACCTTGGTTACGAATGGCTGCCACCAGAGAGGGGAGCAATGGAGAAAAAAAGATTGCTCCTCCAACTACAGTGAAAAAGCTTTCTTAAGTCTACTTGGATCAACTTGCAGCAGTCCAGAGAAGAAATGAAGGTTGGGATTGGCTTCAGGTTGGGTTTTTAAAGGATCATTGGCAAAGGTATGAGATCATCACCATCCAATATTATTCACCATCCAATACTACTGCCTACCTAGGGTTAGGGGGGGTCACTGAAGGAAAGTAGAATTTTGTTAGTAATGAGGATCTGAAACTGTGCCGACAATCAACAATTTCTATCACACGATGCTTAA
Source organism: Camelus bactrianus (assembly GCF_048773025.1). Taxonomy (NCBI): domain Eukaryota; kingdom Metazoa; phylum Chordata; class Mammalia; order Artiodactyla; family Camelidae; genus Camelus; species Camelus bactrianus. Next base: position 6,334,155 of record NC_133561.1, on the reverse strand, counting down.
AAGGAACCTTTATTTCTATAATTGTTCTAAGGTCACTGAAGAGGCAGTCCATGACACAGTATGTACTTGGGGAGAAATCACAAAATGGGTCACTGTAAAATGAAATTTAGGACACACACGGACTATTGTCTCTATCAGTTCAAACAGGGCTGGAAAGTACTAAATGAGCAAATAAATATAAAACGAAGAATAGATTTAGACATTTGATTTGCAGCTCCACCTCTTACAATATTACTTCCTAGTCTTTTGCCTCTTTTCTTGAAATTGGTGTTGTCCCTTTACCAACTCACCCTACACATGGAGTCAGATTATTTTCCATAAACACCAAATTTAGCATACGTTGTCTTTCATTCAGTTTCATTGCTTTCCTGTTTTCAAAGTAGCATAGAAAGAGCACTGGATTGGTCAACAGAATGAGATTTCTGGTCGTAACAGCATTAACTATCTAGTTAATCCATCACCTTTCATGACCTCAGCCATTGCATTTTTAAGGGCGTTCACTGGATATCAAAGATCTCTTCCAGCTCGAAAATTCTGCTTGGCTTTGGATATTCCCTGTAATCTCTCCCTCGCCTAACAACCTTCATTTTTTTCCCCAAACAATCTACATAAAATCACTGCTTTAATCCCTCTGCTGTCCTCCTTACCCCCACAAACAAAGCCACCAATGTTTCACTCATATTGACCAGTCTGAATAGGTCCCCAACTCCATTTATCCTGCCCATATTCCATATACACTTCAAGACCCAACTCACGTTCCCAGTTTATTAATCTCACAAAGCACCGGGGGTACCATGCTGAAAAAGAGAGAGAGGTTTCCTGCCCCTGTGGAACTGACATCCCACTGGGGTCAATAGATAATGAACAGGTAAACAAACAAGATAATTCTAGTCTATGACAAATGTTTACCAAAAAAAGTACGTTAAGGGGTGAGATAGAGAGGAGACTGGGTGGTCTGGGAAGGCACATTTTAGCTGTGTGGGATTCTCAGATGCTCTGTGAATTTGTATTGACCAACACTAACTAAACAAAAGCCTGGTTCTGCTTTGCAATAACAAATCCTTTTTGAATAAAAGAGATATAAAACTTGTTTTAGCTAAGCCATAGCTTTCTATTATTTCCAAAATAATTGTTATCCATAAAAAAAGAGTAACTTTTTTCATCAATATATCACATTCAGTATTTTCAAAAATCTAAAAGAATTAAAACCCCTTGAAGTAGTTCTCAAATCACTAAAGATAACAGGTTTATCCAAATTTTTGATAATATTATTTTGATACTCCAGGCTAATATTTCCAGAGAGCTTCTGTCCTTCTTATTATTTTTTGATGGTTTATTTCCTCTGGTATCACCCTGCTTCTCTTCCTAGTACCCTACCATATTACTGACTTCATCACTCACTTTATTCCCAGGAATAAAACTCTGCCACTACAGACACTTTTTATGAAAGTTAGAAACTTCAGTCATTCACATTACTGAGTTACTAAACCCCAGAGATTCTCCTTACAGCTCTACACCTTACATTTACAACCTGAAAACATCAATAAAACTGGAAAATAAAATAGAACAGTAGAGAAATAATTTACATGAAGACAATCATCAACAGTAGTATCATAAGTAATTCCAAGGTAACACCATTTACATTAAAAAAAATTTTTTTTTTTACATAAAGACAGTGTGCCTTTGGGCTGGTCCTCACCACCTCTCACTTGGATTCAGGACTACAGGACTCTCCTGAAAGTTCTCCCATCTACAGACTAGGCATGTTCAGTTCATTCTAAGAATGAGGTGGAAAGATAACGGAGCAGAAAGAACCATCAGACTCTAGCTGTCATCTTGATTCCACCATTTTAATTGTTGTTCAGTCTTTGGCCTAGCCCTGAACCTCTCTCAGACTGTTTTCTCACTTGCAAATTGTATCAATCCCATAAATGTTTTTAAGAAATGAAGAAGCATTGCATGCACTATGCTGGCATCCTCTTCCCTATTACTTCCCCTTCCCTTCCTAAACATCCAATCAGACCACTTCATTTCTCCCCCTAGGAAAGCCTCTTCACAGCCTCATTATTACTTACATCTTCAGCCCCAAATCTGCCTGCAGGTCTTCTCATTCTTGTTCAGTTACGTTTCCAGCCTTCCTTCAGATTTTCTCCCATTATTCTCTTCACTCTCCACCAGGGCACCCTGGCCTGCCACCAAAGCGGACATCTCAGTGTCCCCAGACCACACGAGCTTGTCCAGGGTTCCATGTCCCAGGCCTTGGCATGTATTGTTTTCCTGTCTGAAATGCCCTTCTTCCCTCCTCCCATTGAGAGGTCTTTCTTCTCTCTTCAAATCCTTGGTAAAAATTTGAACTCTTTAAAATTTCACAGACAAACCCTGGCAGAGTGAATACTTCCTTCATCTGATCTCCCACATTACTCTGTTCACACCTCCATGACAGCATTTTCACTGAGGTATTATCTATCCCAAAACCATCATATCTTCTCTTCTGTACTTGCTTGTAGAGACATTTCTCTGTCAACCATTAGCATTCTCATTGCTTGGGCAAGATGTACGACTGATCCAGGGGAGGAGAGAACTCTATCTCTTGTTCAGTGTTCAGTTTACTTGTTTATTTATTATTTTTAACACTTCACATATGCTCTAGAGCAGAGGTTGTGAACTTGGCCACAGACCTTTTAGGGGTTTGTGCCCTTGGAGAGGGAAGAATTACCTCTTTATTTTCACTAGCCCTCAACTAAATTTAGCGTTTCCTTCCATTGTGAATCTAGGCATGTGACCCTGTCACAAATAGAAACCTCAGATGTTTTTACATGACGTTACAATTGTCGAAGATATTTTGAAGTATTATTTACATTCATTATCACTTCCAAATTTTAATAGCAATTAGACCCCCACTAGATCTTGTTCAAAGCGTTAAGAAAGAAGTACATATATTACTATATTGTGGTTTTCTAAGTAAATATTTTATTTTGAGATATTGTAGATTCACACGCAGTTGTAAGAAATAATACAAAGAGATCCTGTGTGCTCTCTACTCAGCTTCCTCCAATAGTAACATCTTGCAAAACTACAGTAAAATGTCACAACTAGGAGAGTGACATGGACACAGCCAAGAAACAGAACTTACTTCCATCACCCCAACGGTCCCTTGTCTTGTCCTTTTTATAGCCACACATACTTTCCACCCACCCCACCCCATCCTTAAACCCTGGCAACCACAACCCTATCCTCTTCTGTAATTTTGCCATTTCTAAAATGTCACACAAATGGAATCAGCATCATACTGTGGAGGTTCATTCAGTGGTGTGTGTATCACTGGTTTATTTCTTTTACATTGAATAATATTCCATAGTGTGAATGTATCACCATCTATTTAACCACTGCCAACTAAAGTCCATTTGGATTGCCCCCTGTTTGGTCAATAAATAAAACCGCTGTAAGCATTCATGTACAAGTTGTTGTGACAAGTTTTCATTCCTCTGGAATAACTGCCCAAGGGTGCAATTGCTGGGTTGTACATACACGGTTGCATGTTTAGTTTTGTAGGAAAACTGCAAACTGTTTTTCAGAATGGCTGTATCATTTTACATTTTCATGAGCAGTGTACATATGAATAATCTAGTTTTTTCCCATCCTCACAAACATTTTGCATTAAAATAGTTTTTTATTTTAGCTGTCCTGGTAGCTGTGTAGTGATAGCCATGGTGCTTTTCGTGTGCATCTCCCTGAAGGCTGATGGTGTTGAACCTCTTCTCATGAGCTTACTTCTCACCTGAATATCCTCTTTTGTGGAATGTCTACTCATGTCTTTTTTCATGTCATTGTGTTCTTTTTCTATTTTGTTTATTCGTTTTACTGTGAAAGAAGAAATAGAATGTCTAACATCTGATTTTTAATAATATTAAACTCTCTTTGCCTCTCATGTTTTGAATTGGTTATTGATATGCCTGTCGTATTTCCTCTTGCTTTCATGAGATAAGAGCTAGAAGTCTAATAATAATGTGATCTTACCTTTTCCTATCAGAGAAAGTCTTGCTTTCCACTTCATTCCTGAAGGACATTTGTGCTGGATATAGATTTGGGGGTGACAGTTCTTTCTTTCAGCACTTGAAAAATGATATGCCTTCTAACTTCCATGGTTTCTGATAAAGCTGCTGTCAGTCAAATCATTTTCTCCATAACTGGATCATATGGTAGTTCTGTTTTTAGTTTTTTAAGAAACCTCCGTTTTAGTTTTAAAAGTTTGACTTTGATATGTTTGATGTGGGTTTCTATGGGTTCACCCTTTTTGTGGTCCACTCAGCCTCTTGAATATGTAGGTTTAGCTCTCTTGTCAAATTGGAAAGTTTTCAGCCATTGGCTTTCAGCCCCACCTTATCTCTTCTCCTTTCAGGACTCTAATGACACAGATGTTCATTTTTTGGTTACAGTCCCACAGGTACTTGAGGCTCTGTTCATTTTTTTTCTCAGTCTATTTTTTCTCTTTTTTTTCAGATTGAGTGATTCCTATTTTATCTTCAAGGTCACTGGCTTGTTTCCTCTGTCTCAGTCATTCTGCTATTGGGCCCATCCATTGAGTGTTTTTATTTAGTTTATTATATTTTTCAATTCTAATTTTTCCATTTGATTCTTCTTTATGTCTTCTATTTCCTTGCTGAAACTTTTTATTTTTCACGGATTTTAAGTGTGTTCATAATTGTTTATTGAAGTGTGTTTATAATGGCTGCTTTAAAATCTTTGTCAGATCATTTTAATGTCTCTGTCATCTCATTATTGGCATCTACTGATTGCCTTTTTCTATTTAAGTTGAGATGTTCCTGGTTCTTTGCATGACAAATGATTTTGTGTTAAAATCTGGAAAGCTTAAGTTATTTTGTTATGAGATCCTGGATCTTCTTTAAACCTTCTGTGTTAGTTGGTTTCCTGTCTTCCTGCGCCAGTAGGAGAAGGTGGATGCTGCCTTATTATTTTCAGGTGGATTAGAAGTCCAAGTTTCCCACTTGGCCTCTGTTGACACCTGAGAGGAGAAGATGCTCATTCTTACTGCTGGGTAGGGGGTGGGAGCTTCAGCTCCCCACTAGACCTCACTGATACATCCCTGCCTTACAATCTGACAGAGGTGGTCTGTACTCACCATTCAGCCTTGCTGGCATGAGCATGAGGAGGGCCACAGACTTTGTGTGTGTGTGTGATGTCTGGCTGAAGTGGAGTGCTTATTGTTGAAAAGTCTGCGTTGCTAGGCTGCCCCTTTCCCCATCCTTTGGCTAAAGAAAGAAGGCTTTTGTAGACTTTTCTGTTGCACACCTTGACATTTCTGGGTTGCCAGCTTTTTCAACTCCGAATCCGGGATATGTGAAACAAAAAGACTAGGAAGCTCATCGTCATGTTATTCCTTGGGCCCTAAAGTCTCCAGTTGGTCTTCCTACTTTGTTCCACTTTTCAGAGTCTATTTATGTTTGTTTCTTATAAAGTGTGCAGGGATTTTAGTTGTATTTAGTGGAAGGAATAGGAAAAGTATATCAGTTTCATCTTCCAGGAAGTGGGAGTCTCCTCCATTCCTATTTTTTAAGTATTTTGATTACTATATTTCAGTGTAATTGGTTTCCTTTGCAATCCTATGTTTTACTGATGCACTTATGAGCAGTATTCTGAGAATCACCAGCAGCCCCAGAGAGACCTAGAGCACAGAATCATCACTTTAGAGAAAAGTTTTAAAGGACACCCAAAGGAAGCAGCACAAAATTATATTTGAAGATGATGCATTTGGCTCAGCTCCCTTCTCCAGAGCACACACTGCCTCTTCTAACTTCGACGCATCCTCTCCTACCCCACCCAGGGCTATGTGGAGAAGGGAGACTACAACTAGAACCAGGACTATAACGTGGAGAGGAGTAGGGAGCTGTCCTTCACCAGGCAAGGCTGTGGCATGGTTAGCAGGTGGCCCAAGCCTGTGGACTTTCCTCTAAACTCCAGAGAACACCGCCTGTCATCCTGAGAGTAGTCAAGTTAGCCATTCTTCTGATCACTTTGCATGTGGGTTTTCCATTCCCCGGGACAGCCCCTTCTTAATTGTACTATATTGGAGATCCCCTTCTCAGTGACCTAAAATACTCACAGGCATGCCTCCCACCCTGAAAGGGACAGCTGTCCGGGTCACCCTGATGGCAGGTGGAGAAACAGAAGGGGAAGATCACACACTAGGACTTGAGAGGGACTGCTCAACCACTATCACATTATACTGAAGCTATATCTATCCTTGCATTAGGCTGTGAATTCCCCAAAAGAAGATATATATAAAATATTATGCATATTACAGTTTATATATTTACATATGTAATTGTCAGTGCCTAGCACAGGCCGAGGCATATGGCAGAAGCCTAGTAAGTTGGCTTAAATGGACACATAAGCAAATCTATCCTGTAGAGAAATGGCATATATCAGAATTTACCAAAAGACCTCAAGCTTGTATATTTCTATTTTAGTCAGAAGAACATTCCTGGATTATTTCAGACAAATTTCAGTCATTTGTTGGACTTCTGTTTGTAATTTCTTCTTATCCGTCCACTATGACTCACCTGAAGTTGTACAGTAAAATGTATGCATACTTTCTCCATTTCCCAGGCTGGCACAGATATCACGCATGCTGCCACCACATAAATATGCTAACGAGTGGCTCAAGGTTTCCAGCTCCAGTCACAACACTGCCATTCCTCGCCTCCTCTTCACCACCCCCACCCAACCAAGGGTCAAGGTGAACACATCTTGGGGCGACAGCCTGGATAGTATCGTGCTAGAAACAAGACTGATTCAGATAACCTCGAGTGATCTGCCAATGATGGATGGTAATACCTTCAGTTAACTAGAGTCTGGAAACACAAAAAGATAAAAATCTTGAGCAGAGTCTCATAAACCTTTAACCCATGTAGCCCTCCTCGACAACAAACTCTCCTTGAAAGCAAACAATAATATAAAGAAAGGATTTGCACATCTCAGGGTTAACTAGCTACTCAACCAAGTCCAAGAAATGAAACAAACATTGCCCAGGAGTTGAAAGGAAATGAGTCAGGAAGAGTTGGGAAATGGTTGGCGGCATCAGGAATGACACCTTACAAATGAGGGTGGCATTCCTCGCCTCCCCATGAACTGTCATGAAAGACAAACTCAGGTCAGTCTTATGAAGGCCAATAACAAAGGAATCTTGGCAGTGAATCTGACAGCTAATACTGTGAGTGAGGCTACGGACGACAGTAATTAGTGAATAACCCGCCTGGAACTCTTCATCAGTGCGATAGGAACAGCTGAGGAATTAATAGATTCAGGTCTCAGGAAGAACACCTTTTGCATGACCCAGATAGATAAAGGAATTAAAAGAAAATTTTAATTTAAAAATTAAAAATTTTTAAAGGCAGATATATGCTTTTAAATTTATATTCTATGCTTAAACAGAAAAGATTTGTTGTTTGAATTAAAAACCAAATATCGGAAGTAAATAAAAAGTTTTGATGAGATAAAAGACAGATTTTAGATGTAATGCACTACAAGCAGAGTGCATGCAAAACATGGATATTAATTTTGTAATTGATAATGTTTTAAAACTGTCTTGCTTTATTGCTATAAAATTAGCATTATAGAGTTGTAAGTCCCAGGTTGCATAAGACGTGATAAATGCAGCATCAAATAAGTTGCCTAGGTGGGTTAAACTTCCAAATGGATTGATGTCATTTTCAAACAGACTTATTTTCTGTGTGTGTGTGTGTGTATGTGTGTGTGTTCATCCTGGTTCAGACTGGACCTTGCAGGGAGGACGGGTGGCTTCTCAAATCTGTCCTACAATCATTGCCTAGAAAAAAAGATGAAGACTTTGAGCTTTCAACTGGTGCCTGAATGGAACAGAAAATAGGAACAGAGAAGTTATGTCAGCCTAGAAGGGTTAGAACCTCCTTCCTCCTATAAAACTTTTGAGAATTCTGAGTCATATAGTAACTGATCTCTTTACTGTATCAGAAGATTTCTACATGATACAGTTTCTTTTATCTTTTACTAGATTTTTATACTTTCCTATTTTAAGTATTCCTCCTGGTTGTGCTCAATTCCGCAGCGGCTAATCTCATTCATCATTCATTTAAAGCAAAAAATGCTTAATGACACTTTTTAAGAAGCAACCTGCTAGAAGTAAGAGAAACAATACAGAATGGCACCTTTACACTTCCTAAGTGTAGGGTGCGCTATGGTACACAGTTTAGGAATATACTATAAGGAACTATGCTACCAACACTGAACTGTTATAAACAATAAATATTAGTAATTATACTGATGCTGACTAGAAATTCAGTGTTTCTATTTTTAACTTAAAAATTGCTCCTGGCTCCTTCTCTTTCCTCAGGACAGCCAGGGCTCCTGGCATTCTTGCCAGTGGAAGAAAGAAATAGACCTCCTTCTCCCAAGGGCCACAGCTATTAAAGGATGAAAAATTTAGTCCCTTAAAAACCATCACCCAAGAAAGGAGACAGCCTTGTGATAAAAAATAAATAAATAAATAGATAAGCTCTAACTTCAAAACTAGTATATGAATTTACATCCATTTTGACATTTAAATGTTTTAATTAAACATTTAAATTTGGGGGGGAAACTTGCTCATGAACTCAAATGATTCTAATCTTTATAGATCCTAATAGAACCCCAAAGCCTAGCAACTCTTGATTATTTAACCTCTCATCTTCAGTGCCAGTTTGATTATTTACACCACTAATACTTCAGAATTGTATGTCTAACAGTTTACGAAGCACTTCCACACTCACGTGAAACTTACAACGAAATAGTTGTGTGTAGAAATGAGTCTTTTAAACAGAAAGAGGAACTAATCCAATCTCCTTATTTCATCAGAGAGAAAGAATTGGGGAGGTGGAATGACCTGCCAATGTCACTTTGCTCATTTGGGACAGAGCCCAGATGAGATTTCAGATCCAGGTCATTTCCATCCAAACTGGTTGCCTGAAATAGATTAGCCCATATTTTAAAGACTCCAAACTGAGGCCCCATGAGTGCAGGTGCCTTTTTTAAGGTCATATGGCAAATAAGTGCCAAAGTGAAAAGTAAACCCGCTTGCCAGTATTAGATGGGACAGGGGTGGGGCCGGTCCTGGAAGCGTCGCACAGGGGATTGTGTTTCACATTTATGGGTTTCCCTGCTTCAGAGAGACAGACAACCAGGTAACAAGGTTGGACAGTCCTCTCCATACAGCAAAGTCTAATGTGGTGAATGAATACCTTCAAGATGCTAGAAATTGGGCCATGAGTTTAAATGCATCAATATACCCTCAGTCTGTCACCTTAGAAAGGAGATTTTCATTCGTATGTTAGTGAACTACAAGACTGAAGCATCAGACTCTCTTGGCCACTCTTCTGACTCTCTGGCCTCACTTTTGTGGTCTCTTTCTAAATTCCAGGCTTTTCCCCTGAACCTCTTTGCCTGATAAGAGGAATGTATCTGAGCAGTAGTCCTTCTGAAAAAGACCGAGAGTTCAAGATGACATAAATTGACTGTGGTCTCCAAAAATCAAGCACAGCCTTAGGCTGTATTAATAGAGATGGACTATGTAGGATGAGGGAGGTGATAGACTGACTCTGCTGTGGACCTGTCACAGTACAAGCACCACTACAGTTCTGGACTCTAGGCAATGCACAGAACCTGTCCTCTTTGTGGTTCCGGCCACGTACCTCTTCTTTTCGCAGTCTCCCTCTTCCCTAGACCATCTCGTCTCTGTTGGCACATCTGGTCAGTTGGGACGGGTGTGTCCTATACAAAGGCACCTGGTCAAGGGAGGAGGGGAATTTAGCCACAGCTGAAGTCCTAGTCAGCAGGAGCAGAGTTGGCCTTAGGGGAGGGAGGGGTGAAGTGTGGCTTTCTAATTATTTGGCTCAGAGGGCATGTTTAAACATCACAAATGCTGTGTTTGCCAGCAGGCAGCCCTGCATCTCATCCACTCCTATGGCTTCAACTATCATTTGTTTATTGACATCTGCCTTCAGACCAGAACTACAACCAACTGTTGTTGGATAGGAGAATGTTGGTGGGAAGCTTCTGAGAAAGTTCTGCCTTCTCTCTTTCTGCTAGATGTGAATAAGAATGTGGGTAATCTAATTGCAACAAGCAGCTTTCCTTTTACCACAAGGAGAACCATCTTCTGCACGAAGCTGATGGTGGGGCCATGTGACCTTGTTAGTATCACAGAGCTGCTGAGTCAACCAACCCAGAAGACTACTCAATGTCTGAATCTCCTTGGACGCCAGCTAACAAAAGTCTAAATTTGTTCAAACCAGTTTGAATTGGATTTTCTGTAACAAAGTCAAAAACATCCTTACCAAAACATCATGTACTCTGTACTAGGTGTTTGACTGTGGCAAGGGCTTTGCCCTGAACTACCCACGTTTACCAAATGGGCCACCAAATGCTCAGATCCATGATTCAGTCTTACTAAAAAGGTACCCTAACTAGAGACTTAAGACCAGTAGGGGTCTTTTGTCTCATTCATCTTATAGATGATGAATATATTTCAGTGCCTCAGAGGGGTTGTTAGAATCTGACACCCAGTAGCTGTGTGACCCTGAGAAAGTTACTTAGATTCTCTGGGCCTCAACTTCTTCACCTACAAATGGAGATAATCACTGCACCTGTCTCAGAAGGTTATTGTCAGGGTCAAATGAAATGGTACGTGTGTGTGAGTTAGGATGGTTTCAGCTATGAATAGCTATGAATATGAATTTAAAAAAATAACTGACTCTGACAATATGGAAGTTTCTTTTACTCTTACATTCAAATGTCCAAAGATATCCATTCCAGGACAGGCATGGCCCTCTGTGATATCAGAGGCTCAGACAGTGTCTACCTGGTTGCCTCAGCCTCAAGCCTCTCTCATGGTATGTGATTCAGTCCCCATTCCACGCAGGAGGACAGGGGCGGAAGAGAAGGGCACATTCTCACTCTTTTTTAAAAAAGGTTATACTTCATTTATAGTTACTATAAACTACTGGCTATATTCCCTATGTTGTACAATATATCCATGTAGCTTATTTATTTTATACCTAGTAACTTGTACCCCATAATCTCCTATCCTGTGTCTGACATTTCACTAAGCATAACACCCTCCAAGTCCATCCATATTGCTGCAAATGGCAAAATTTCATTATTTTTATGGCTGAGTAGTATTCCATCATGCACATATATATATGTATATGTATATATATATATGCATACCACATCTTCTTAATCCATTCATCTATGGACAAACACTGGGGTTGCTCACATATCTTGGCAATTGTGAATAATGCTGCTATGAACATCGGAGAGCATATGTCTTTTATAATTAATGTTTTCATTTTCTCTGGGTATATACCCAGGAGTGGAATGGCTGGATCATGTGGTAGTTCTATTTCTAGTTTTTTGAGGAACCTCCATACTGTTTTCCACCCTGGCTGCACCAATTTACATTCCCAACAACAGTGTAGGAGGGTTCCCTTTTCTCCACATCCTTGCCGACTTTGTTACTTGTAGTTTGTTTTTTGTTTTTTTTTTTTTTGATGGTGGCCATTCTGACATCCTCCTGCTCTTTGAAGACGTTTCCTGGAGGTGGCACACACCACTTGTACAGGTGTGCTCGGCTAGCCGAAGGGTTTACTATGGGAGAAGGGGAAAGAGCATCCCACCTCTGCCACAGCCCGAGAGGTCTGAGCACCAGCATCAGGGCAGGGCAGCTCTTCTTATTAGAACTCTCTGCTGAAGTCCTGCCATATGAATCAACACAGATGAACCTGGAGGACTTCATGCTAGTGAGATAAGCCGGAGACGGAGGACAAATACTACATGATTCCACTTACATGAGAAACTGAAAACAGTCAAACTCGTGGAAGCAGAAGGCGGAATGGTGCTTGCCAGTGGCTGGGGAGGGGTTCCTGAGGAGTTGCTATATAATCAGTGTAAAATTTCAGTTACACAAGATGAATACATTCCAGAGACCTGCAGTACAGCCTAAACTTAAAAATTTAAGACAGTAGCTCTCATATTAAGGGTCCCATCAACAATTAAAAAAGAAATCCCCACTTCTCTTTATCCCAAGAACAGGTCCTCTCCCAAGCCCCCCACCCCCAGCTTCACTTCCATCAAAATCCTACTGAATCTCTTAGGCCCACTGGGGGTCTATTTAAACTAAGAATTATCGAGCTACCACTCCGTGTAGGCACCAGACATACAGAAATAAAGATACAGTCTCCACGCTCAGGAATCCGAAGTTGCTGTCAAGTCGCAGCACATGAGGTGTGCCCGGCTCACAGAAAGTGCTCAGTGAGTCTTCGGAATTCTTACTATCGTGGCCGAGGGCTTAGATATTGGGATCAGGAGGACCTGAGCTTGAATTCCTGCTCTATCACTCACTGTGTGACCTTGGGCAAGTCACTATGCCTCACTGTGCAGTTTCCCCGGTTCATCATTCTTCAACACCTGTGTTTAATATTACTGGAAAGAACATTACATCTTAAAATTCTTTTCTAAACTTGACATTTCAGCCTCAAGTCTTATTCATCACAACACACTTAAGAAGTTATTGTCAAAAATGAACTTATATATAAAACAGAAACAGACTCACAGACATAGAATACAGACTTGTGGTTGCCAGAGGAGCAGGGAATGGGAAGGGATAGACTGAGAGTTCGAGATTTGCAGATACTGACTGGTATATATAAAATAGATAAACAAGTTCATACTGTATAGCACAGGGAAATATATTCAATATCTTGTAGTAGCTTATGGTGAAAAAGAATATGGAAGTGAATATGTGTGTATTCATGTATGACTGAGGAATTGTGCTGCAAACAGAAATTGACACAACATTGTAAACTGACTATACCTCAATAAAAAAAATTCTGATGTTTTAAAGTTACACTGTAACAAAAAAAATAAGTTGTTGTCTAGAATTGGACTGCTAAATGTCACTTTATGAGAAAGGAGAGTGATTACTTTTCTCTAAATCCCCTCATGGTATCTGAAAAAGAAGTCTTAAGCCAGTTCTTTTAACTAGTAACACTAACAGCATGTCTTCTCAAGTTTCCAAGGTTCCAATGTACCAGACAGATCTGTGGCAAAGGAACAAACAGTCAAAAAGATACATAAGACATCTTCGTCCAAATTTACTCACCTTCCAAGGAAAGATAAGGCAGCTAACACTTGTATAGAGAAGTTGGTAAGCAGATCATTTAGGCTTATTTTAGCCACTGCTTTCTGGTAGTTGAAGTTAAGCGTGAATAAAGATTTGGTCGGATGGATTTGTTTTCAATGTACTGGTTTTATTACTAGAAGTTTAAAGACAGATGGATGTTTCTAGTAAGAACATTCTCTGGGTCTGTTAGAATAAGAAAGGAAGGAAGAGGGAGAGAGGAGGCGTTAAAGGAATGGAAAAGGGAAGGGAATTTTCCACATTTCCAGGAAATGAGAGGTCTGCGCACCTCCCGCTCAGGAAACAGTGCCCAATGGTTGGTGCTGGTAAAAGACACAATTCGCTCTCCTCTGAGGCAGCTAACCGGATAGGAAGACCAGCCCAAGCACAGGATACCTGATTATTTTCTAGAGGGACAGTCTAATTTTAAGTTGTCAAAAATGTTTCTCATCCCTCTTTACAATGACTGGCTCTCTGAGTCAAAGACTATCATTTAACAATTTGGGGAGCAGGTGGCCTGCTTCAGGGGGTCTAACTTTATCCACCACATGCCTCACCAGAAAGTTTTCCAATCTTCAGTCAAGGCCTAAAATCCTAAAACTATGAGTTGAAAGTATTCACCAAAAAATAGAGTTCTGGAGACTAAGGCTTCTGAGGAGTCCGTACATTTGAAGCCTGCAGCGCAGCATTGGGAGACTCCGGATCAGAAGAGCATAGCCGAGGTCCCTCGCTCACCTTTGTCACTCTGTTCCTCCCTTGTCACTGTGGCCCATCCAAGTGCAGCCTCATCGTGACATCTAAGCAAGAACAACACCATCAGATAAACATTTCCCAAGAACAGCCCAGAGGCGACTGCGTTCATAAATCCGGAGTCTATGATTCAGGAGGGTTTTCAGGCTCCAAGATGTTAGCAACAAAAATAAAGACCTGGGGGAAGTATTCTGAATGCCTTACTGTTGGTTATGACTCTTTTGTTTTGAAGTAGCCAAGCTGACTCCAATAACTCAAAGAAAAATAAAGAATGAGCAATAAGTAAAAGGACAGACTCAATGCTGGGTTCAGTCCTGATGTGACCCCGAAGCCCACACTGCGGCGGTCTCTCTGGGTCCTCTCAGCCCTGCCCTCTACCTGCCGTCCCCGCTGTCCTGGGTCCGGCTGCTCTCAGCGTGGAGAGATGTGCTGCCGCTCCAGACTTCACACTCTCCCCACCACCAGAGTCTGCAAGAAACGGGAGCATCTCCATCACTCTCCCAAATGAGAGTGGGGCTATCTGCCCTACACCCTCCTCACCCATCCACTTAAGTCGTGCTGGGTGGGGGAGGAGGGGGAAGAGGGCTCGTTCCAAGTCTCTTCTTAAACCAACCACAGTGAGCAAGACCAAGGGCTTAGCTGATTGGCAATGAGGGCCCTTCCCTGGGCCTGAGGATGAAGTCAGCCCCATCCACTCCACCCACCATGATGACTGAGAATGTTAAAATAAAAACTCCCTCAAAGAAATATCTAGATGCTGGTAGAAAAGGGGGCCATGGGTGGAGAGGAGTCAAGGAAGAATTCTGAGGAGGAGGTGAGCAATTGATGCCCGCTCCAATTATTTAGAATTCCTTTTTTTTTTTAATTGCAGAAACCAATTCTAACTAGCCTAAGCAGAGAACGGAACTTTATTATATGAACCCAAACTACAACAACCACCTCTTAGGTTTAAAAGCATGAAAACTGTTGGACTTCTGGAAGGGTTGGGAACAGAGGATGAAAGTCACTGGCATTTTCTCTCCTCCTTTTACTTCTCCTCCGAGTGTATACGGCTTCTTCTCTGTGTGTGCACTGGTTTCGTTTGTTCTAACATCCACGTGGCAGGTAAGACTTCCAATGGCTCCTGACTGGACATGTGGTCCAGCTCCCGGAGAAAATGCTGCACATCTCAGTTTTGGAATTCCAGGAAAAAGATTCTAACAGTCTGTGTCAGGTGACTCCCCAGTCATGTGCTGGAGTTCCATTATGTGAAAGGGCTCCCAAGGATCCACTTTGGTGACTCCATGGGGGGTAGATTGTGGGGCAGTTCCCAAGAGGGGATGGCTGAGAAGACCCTCCAGGAAGTATGCAACGTGTACCTATGACCGTCTGTTTTGCACAATATTGGCCGCATGACACATTCAGAGTATAAATTTTGCTCTAAAGCTGAAACTGTATATAAAAACAGCAACTACCAACCTGGAACTTGAAAGAAAGAAGCAAAAGAAAGCTTCTATTTCTCCCCATCACTTGGCTAAAATCCTTCTGAGCATCTCTGTGCTCCAGAAGCACTTTGTACGAGTGCCCATCAGCACACCTGACTGCATTATCTCTGCCATCTCCACGTGTGTTCCCTGAGAAGACAGCGAGCATCCTTTTAGAGCTGGAGTTGGTTTTCAAGTCACTGTCTCCAACAACCATTCTGGTACCTATCTCAGAGTCAAAACTCCTTCATCTGTATGCAACAAGTGGATTAATGAGGAATAAGTCTGAGATTTTCTCATTCCTTCATTCACTATTTGAATACATTGTTTGTTTGAAGAACTATTTGAGAGATTATAGAAAAAGTCAAACATTGTATACCTTGTTTTTCCCCTCCTGGCCAGTACATAAATTAAAAGATGTTCAATATGTACTTAAATGAAAAAAAAAAAAAAAACCAATATATGCTCCCTTCATAAGTATTTTCTTATTCTGTCTCAAAGTATTTAGTTGACTATCGTTAATTTAAGGCTGCCTTTATTTATATAATTATTTTTATTTTTTAATGGAGGTACCGGAGATTGAACCCAGGATGTTGTACATGCCAAGCGTGTGCCCTGCCACTGCGCTACACCCACTCCCCAAGGTTACCTTTTGTTATGAAACTATAAAAAGGAGCCAACACCATGTACTGAGAACAGAGTATTGATCAATATTTGTTAATGAATGAATAGTGACCCTAAGCATACCTTACAAAATGCTTCCCAACATTTTTCATATGGTGGTACATCTAGAAAATCACATTTTGAGGGGTCAGGACCACAGGGTATGCTCCGTGAGGCCACTCCAGGTCCCAGGTGATTAGGAATGTATGGCTCTGACAACCCCAGGCAAGAGCTCAAGGGATCAATGTCTTAGTGCATTTGAAATGACGGCAAAGAGGGAGAATCAATGAGGCGTGGTCTGAATTTTTCATTCTAAATGACTCAACTCCTTTTAGGCTGAGTAAGACTTGCAGAGGAATTTCCGTTTGAAAATCATCTTTTAGGTAAGCCATTTTTAGCATTTCTGCCTCCAGCAGTATTTCCTTACATCAGGGATTGTGATTCCAGGCATAACTGCTGGGAAAGTTGATTTGGAGTGGTGCTTCCTAGTTATCTCAACTCCCAAAGCACCAGCTGTTAGGGATTCAGGTTTCTGATGAAATAATACATGCTTTTCTTCTTTCCAGCTTTCTTTCTCCTATTTTCAGGAGTTAGCCCAACCATAAAATCTAGGTGTGTTGGATTAGATTTCCTTGTGGACAGAGAGAATACACAAACCACTTAATGGCACTTCCAAACACCAGAGCCATATATTCTTTTGCCTGTAAAACCTGTCTTCCAGGATGACTCACAGACACCCCAAACTTAGCTCAGCCCCAGTCTCTCCTCTTTTTTTGGGGGGGGGGGAGTAGTTAATTAGGTTTTTATTTATTTATCTTTAATGGAGATGCTGGGGATTGAGCCCGGGACCTTGTGCATGCTAGGCATGCACTCTACCACTGAGCTATACCCTCCCCACCCCAGTCTCTCCTCTTACACGCATTTTCTCTCTACTCTCGAAGATCCCCTGTGCTCCTCCTCCTCTTGCCTCCTCTTGTGTGGCTTTTTTGTGGTTGATAATGCCACCACCTACAGTCACCCAGTCTTGCAGTCACCAGGAGTCTCTCCTGCCACTCCACCACCTCCTTTAGCAAACCCTCCACCAAGTCCTAACATTTGACCATATAAACTGTCTCAAATTTTTTTTCCCTCCACCTTCATCTTTTCTCCCTGGAGTCCTTTTCAACACCCCCTGCCTATGTTCCCACCTCTTTCAATTGATTCCCTCTACTCCAGCCAAAATGACTTTTTAAAATATATAAATACAAACAAGTAATTCCTCTACTCAAATTGACACAACATTGTAAACTGACTATACTTCAATTTAAAAATAAATAAATAAAAAATAAAATTTAAAAAGTAAATACATAGAAAACCTAATTACCTCGCTCCCTTCCAGAAAAAAGCTAGGGTATTAAATATTCCAACTCCCTACCCCTTGGGTGAAAAATAACTCTGGGGTATGTGTTCTATACCAGCCCCCAGAATTTTGAAGTCTAGTCCTACTTACTGTAAAAAAGAAAAAAGATAACAATGTGAACCCTATTTCACTGGTTTATTCAGGGGATAAATGAAATAATACATGAAAAGTACTTTGAATAGTACCTACCACGTGGAAAACTTGGTACATGTCATTTATTATTGTTACAAAAAATTCATGGTTAACACTGACACTTGATATTAAATCCAGTGACAAAAATAGTTGCAAATATTTTTAATGGTTGTTGGAGAGCTTGCTTATTCCTAGTAAAATTATTATTGTAATGAGAAAAAAATACAAAAGCTACTGCACCTATGTACAAGCCACATATACCTGCATATATAAATTGAATGTAAATAATGACTGATTTTCAATAACACAGGTAGAAATGCCAGTTCATGATTAAGCTCCCAGGTGGGAAAACACAACGATGAGTGGGTCCTGGTCAAGACCGTGAGTTTGGGCACCAGGCAGCCATAGAAACAAGTCCTATTTCTCCTTAATCAAGTCACCTAACCTTTAGAAGCTTCATTTTTCTCATCTGTTAAATGTGGGTACTTTCAGCGCTCTGAGGATGGAAAGAGAGAACACGTGTCAGGCCTTCAGTGCCTGACACAGGGTGAGCACTCAATAAATGCCAATTCTAGGCATTATTATTAACAAGCTGAAGAGCCCAAGACTACATTCTATATCTATTAGGCACAAAAGCCGAGGAACTAGAGTTAGTGGTCAAAGGATAAGGTGATACATAACCAAGACAAAAACCGCACTGAGCTCAGCATCTGGCCACCCGGTGGGAAGAGACCAGCAGGAGACCAGGCACAGGAAGAAGCTGGAAAACGCCCAAGCCACGAGAACCCACCTAGGACGAGCCAGCCAGGTCGGGGGGCAGGCCCAGGGGCTCACACCGGGCGAGAGCTGCACGCGGCTTCCCAATCAGCAGGCTTTCAGCGTGAGTCAGACCAGAGCAGGAGGACATGTGATACTAACGATCTTATTTCAGAAGTTAAAGGAAGTCCTGAGAGATTGATGCTCGAGATTTATCCTGACCAGCAAGGACTCTCGAACTGGCGACATAGGAATTACAAAAGAAGAAAGAAAAAGAAAAAAACTTGGAGGAGAAAAAAATATCACCTTAACATTCTTACTAGCAAAAAGGGCCAACACAAGCACAGTCAAATGTGCGCTCCAGATTGCACGAGAGCACATTTCAAAATTCTTGAGCAAGGGTGACTATAACCGAGTATTCGGGACACTACAGAGGAGGGTGAGGCAGAGGAGGACGGGAGGATTGGTGCTCATTCACATCAACGAACATTTGTCAGGAGTCCTCAAGATGTGGAGAGGGCTGGGTGCGTATAAATAACACTGGAGGAAGAGCCCCAAATTTGAAATTAGGCAGACTGGGGTCTTCCTGCCACTTAAAAGACAACATGAGCCTGGCAAATAGCTTGACCTCTCTACCTTGACAGAATCACCTCTAAAATTGGGAATAATTATAACGCACAGTTCCAAGTACTGTGGGAATGTAAAAATATGTGGTTCCAGCTCCTGGTCGTGGGCAAACAGATAGGAGTAAGTCCATCTAGAATAAAGGACGAGCTGGGAGAATGAAATAGCGCAGGTGCAGACGTATTTCCACAAGAATGTTGGGAAGATAGAGATTAATTCTGATTCGGGAAATCAAAGCCTCATCAACGTGATGGCCTGTGAGTCCGGCCTTGGATCAGAGGTAGGAGGGGAGGAAGGGAGAGGGATCCCCGGGGAGACACTCCAGATGGTTTTAGGGAGATGCAGAGGCAGGAGTAGGCTTGTATGAAATAAAAAATGTGTTTTAGTGTAAGAAATAAAATATGTTTAGATGTTCAGGAAAGGAGTCGGTGGCCAGGAGCAGGAAACAGGATGGGAAGTCAGTTCAGGGTCAGATCATAAAAGGTTTTTAAGCGCACGGTAGGAGGCTTGGCACTCTCTGTATCAACAAGACCTTACATCTTTATACGCCTTTATTTCCACGTGCGTCATCTCAGTTGAAAGTCACCCAGACCTTGAAAGTAGGTAGATGTCCTAAATTACCCCTAATTTAATACAGAAAGGGAAACTGAGTCTGAGTGACCAGCCAAGTTACCAGCCAACAAATATCAGGTCAGATTAGAAGCCAAGCCTGTTGGCCCTTTCCCCAACGCCGTGCTTTCTTCACAGGCCCTTGGGAGCCACCAAAGTGCCCCGTTACACAGACACTTGTAACCGGACGCCAGGCTGGAGTGTTTGACTTGATTTGTTTTTTGGGCAGAAGATTTAAATAAACAGAACGGAAATGTCTAGTCCAGTAGCAGTCCATAAGGAGGCAATGTAGAGAAAAGACACTCAGGCTAGAGCTAAGAAGACCAAGAAAAGAACCAATGAGATGAAATCCGATAAAACATATTTGGAAAGCTATGCATTTAAGGTTAAAAATAGATACTTCGTAAGTTCAAGTTGCATCAAAACTGAACTAATAGTTCATAAGAAACAGATTTTGACTGTTAATGAACCATAAGATAAATGTAAGCTTAGTGCTAGGTAGCTGCTGAAAATAAATGTCATGCTTGGCTGTGTTACCAGAAAATTAATATCCAGAATAAAGAAAGATACCACACTAACATGCTACTTACACCACCCAGACGTGTGTCCAGTTCCAGGTGTTAAGCTCTAAAAAGGATGTTCCTGATAAGCTAAAGAGGTGTAAAATAAAACAACCAGCGTGACAGTTAAGGACCTGCAAAAACCAGGGGAGCTTTATGAAAAAACTTGAAATCTAACAGAAAAGGGAATGGGGCGGGAGACAGATTTCCCAGAGCCAGACACAGGGCAGAATGAGGACCCATGTGGGCTAACACAGAGTCTGGCCAAGTGGAGACTATCTTTCCCAAATTAAGAGTCATCTCTAAAATGTTAAGCTTGGTGTTCCAGATGGATGTACAGGCAATCGCTGGGGGTCTGATGGCTGTTAAGCTTGTTGGGGTTCATTGCTATCATGGGAAACAGGTTTGCATAAAACATTTTGAGATCCCTAAAAACTGAGCTGATAATTTTTTACACACACACGTAATGGTGACTATAAACTTTCAGCAAATTCAGAACAAAAGGAGGGTATAAATTACGGCATTTAAGAATAGAGAAACTTTATTATAGCTCGTTCAGTCCCAATATACTATCTTATGTTCTTTTTCAATTCATCAGTGGAGAACCACATGACATTTCTATTCTACAAATATGGTGAATAACGCCATGTGTCTTGACAGTCATTTATGAATCACCATTTTCATTTTTTGTAAATTAATAAAATAATTAACAGAGATGAGGATTTTCAGTTACTCTTCCATTTCCTTTATGGGTTTTGTATATATGGTTGTTACTTTCTAAATAATTTATCAATATTAAATTATTAAATGTCCAGTAATGTATATCAAACATTCATCCTTCAAAACTTCCTGTTTCTCATAATTTATATGTGCTTTAAGGAAGGAACAGCCATGAAGTTGTAATTTTTTTTTCCAGTTTTTTTGGGAATAAAACATTTTTCCTTTTTTTTTTAATGCAGGTACTGGAGGTTCAACCCAGAACCTCATGCATACTAAGCATGTGCTTTACCACTGAGCTATATCCACCCCCTAAAACATTTTTCTTAATCTCTGTTTGGTACTAGATTATCCTTTCAAAAAAATGGTACAATAGAAAAAAATCATAAAAAGCATTAAATTTTAACTTAAATCATCTGACATTTTCCCAAAAAGAACCAATCACAGATCATTTTATTAATATAGTCTTTCTAACTTGTTTTCTACATGCTTGTCTAATTTAATGTTTATGTGATTTATCACATCTTGAACTGTGAACAATTTGACTATATAACAAATGCCTTTGTATTAGTCATGAGTTTATGTACATGATAAAATCAATCCTGTTATTTACTCCATTGTTAATTAGCGCCTTTTTCCAGCTACTAATTTTACATTTAGAAATAAAGTGATATCACTCTGATATCAATCTAGCATCTAGATTAGGCCCTTAGGTACCCACTGAAATATGCCCAAGTTAGATTTAAAGTGTATCTAATGATGTTCTTATTCTCAGTAAATTACGAATTCAGGAAGGATATAAATCACATTTTTAACTACACATTTCCTTCCTCAAAAATCCAAAACACATTTATGAAGCACAGAACACACAAAAATTTCTTTTCCACACATAAGAGAAATTAAAAAAAAAACCAAATTTATAGAAAGCTTTCAATGAGCTTATGAGCTGTTCAATAAAATATTTGTGAAGATATAATTAAAAGTACTACAAGAATTTTACAGCAGCTAAATGAGTAATGATAACTAATATCAAAACTAATTTGACTAAATCATCTCCTATTTTTTCAGATTGCCTGATATCACTCACTCCTCTTTTTTGTCAATGAACTCAAAGAAGACACAATATGTAAACTGTAGATCTATGTTTGACCAGTTAATATGGGGGTATCATTTATAGGAAATACCTCTTGATTTATGACCAAACCAGTTTCCATATGATTTCATTGTATATACTGTTAAACACTTTATACAATAGAGGAAGGAAGGAGTCTGCTGAAACAGGAGAGGAAATTCTTCAGGTGGCTTTGAACAATTGTGGTCAGTTGTTTTGTTTTTTGTTTGTTTTTGTCTTTTTTAATGGGCACATTCTGTTTTAGTCTTATTTATATTTAGGGAGATTTTTCTTTTACTGCATCTCCTCAAAGATTAATTTTACTTATTTTGTTTTGTTGGCCAATGCCACATAGATTGGGGAGGAGGGTGTCAGACTCAGCTATTCTAAAACAGGGCTGACTTCTCTTGTAACACAATGTCCAACTGAAACAAAGCAATTAATACTCATGTATCAAATCTTGACATCTGCAAGATTTTTAAAAAAATTTTACTCCTGCATAGGGGTATCTTTAAAAGTGATAAATACTGTTGCTAGAGAAAGAAATGGATGGATTGCTGAGCATCCATGAAGTGACCATCGTAGTTTAACATGGATGAGAGCTATTCCCACGCCCAGCTTCCCCATTGTATTTATTTATCGTGAGGGCTGCATGTTTGGACTTTTCTTATTACCACTCACTATTAGAGATGATAAATCTTGGCTCATTTTTCTACAGAGCACGCTATAATTCAAATGCCCTAATAACTGTTAAGAAGCAAGGATACAAAACACATTATCTGCTTTTAAAAGTCTTAAGTTCACTTTTTGTAAAAGATGATACGCCTTACCAATAAATATGTACAAATCAGTTTTTAGAATATGTTCTCTCTAGTCAACAGCTTGGTGTAACAGTAAAGTATACACCAGAAATTGGAGAAGGGTCAGAGTAATAAAAATCCTCACCCCGGAGAGTGGATTAGCTGTCCCCTGAAGACTAGCCCAGAAGGAACACACTCCGCAACGTGCTTAGTCATGAGCAAACCACCTGAAAAGGCATCAGTCAGAAGGGATATGGTCTAAAGCACAGACGTTGTAAGAGACCGTGACAGCACATGAACATGAGAGAGGTAACTGGTAGTCGGCGCCAATCCAGTGTAATGATCACAAAAGATCATTAAGAAAATCAGAGCTGAAAAATAAAAGTGAGTCAGTCCTGGCTTAAGAGCCCAGACAGTGCTCTCTGGCTAACCAGAGAAGGAAGACTCTTCAGGATGTCATAACTTGGTAGAAGATGTCTTTAAAATATTCAATTTCCTTTGCTTATTCTCTATTCACCAAATTCCTAAGCAATATTTTTTTCCTGAGTGGAAATTTCCAGGAAGATGATATCTTGGGCAGAATCTGCTCTTATAAGTCAATAAATTTGTGAATTCATTTAGCACAAATCAATTAAGAGCATCTAAGGCCTAAAATCCAGACTAGGAACAAAGGGACACCAGTTTGTGATACTCGAGTCTGACTGTCAATCCCGCTTTCTACTTAACTGCTGCCGGTTCATTTCTAAATCAAGACCATTTATAAACATTTACAAACATGGCAAATAGCGCTCACATAAGCAGAATCTCCAAGCCTGTGATGTGATGCCCATATAAGTGGATACTTTCTATTTTTTACATTGAAGGCCCAGCTACATAGAAAGTTGAAAGAACTTCAAACTGTAAAAAGTTCCATAAGAAAAATACATAAAATTATAAACTCTTAGACCAAAATAAATAAAATATTGAACACTTTCTATATGTGAGGCATATAAAAAATAAACAAGACATAGTTCCTGTCCCCAGAGCAGTCACAGTCAATTTGGAGAGATAAGATCCATGAATAAATAAAAAGTTGATTAACAAAGACAAGCATGACACCAAAGTGCTGGAGAAATCTGTGTAGATTAGGAACTAGGGAACTCTAAGGGAAAAAGAGACATGATTTGAGCAGGTCTGAAAGGAAAGGAGTGGGAAAATAGATAAGGAAAAATATTTACCCACGTAAGAATCAAGGATGCACAAAGCACATTCAGGGAGAACATGTGGACACTTGCACTTCAGCAGAGGGTTTAGCTAAGATTTGGTGGGAGACGAGTTTAGGAAAGTAGACTAGGATCAGATTTTAAAAGCCATCAAATGTAGAGATTTATCAAACGTTAAGACTGCATTTGAGGAGAACTGTATCTTATTTATTCTGGTAATTTTCTGCTAGCTTAGCCCACTGCCTCTTAGAGAGTAGTTACTCAGTGTGTGTGTGTGTGTGTGTGCACGCGCAACTGAGTTGGCTTCTACTGGAAGTGTAAAGCAATTAAAGTCTTTTAATACTGACATGACACGAAAAATAATTTCTTAAAAAGATTTATGTAGCTAAGCCAGATGCTCTAGAGAGAGGAAAGGCTGATGGTGGGGAGACCATTTATAAATTAGGAAAGTTAAACCTTCTCTATATTTGTTTTAGTAGAAGTTAAGCAGCTCTTACAGGTCTATTTTTAAAGACAAGATGATAGTTAAAGTCGGCACTCAAAACACACTCACAGATTAATTAACCCACCACATGACTTGCGGACACAAGTTGGACTAAACAAATGTTATAATTATGATGTTTGTAATTATTATCAGCAGCAGCATCTAAGTTGCTGCCAAACACATCTACCAGATTCAGAGAGTGTTAGCGTGCATGTCTACTGACTGTCCATGGTAAAAATGTCCCTGGGAGAAGACGAGCAAACGTAACTTCAGGTTTTCTATAGAAGGCATCTTCAAAAACTTCAATTATTACAATTGATACATCATAAGATGCTGAAACTATTTTAAAGAGAGTTTTGATGGGCATTTAGGCTTACTCTAAAATGCAAGATATGTGGGAAACTGACAGAAACATGTCAGTTTGGTTCCAGGGATCTGGTTCATAATAAGGAGAAAGTAGGAAAAAGAGAAGAAATATTTGAGGATAAAGTGAGTTTTAATTTTTTTTTTAAATCACTAGCTATACAAATAATTCTGTATGTAGGCCTGGCCTTAGGATAAAATCACTTGGGAGGTTTCATAGTTTACAGTTTTCTGTTCCTAGAAAGGAGACCATGGTCTTTCAACAGGTGTCCTAATCAGCATTATGTCATCAGCACATCTGAACTTCAAATAGGAACCAAATCTCATTTGGCCCCCAACCCAACAGGAGATTAAACAGCCTACCTCTGGGAGGATAAGAAGCCAAAGGTGATAAATGTTTATCACGTCTGAGTCACATGGAGTCCTGCTTCAAAACAAGATTTTCCTCTTCAGGACTATTTTAAATAGTCAATTATGAGGTGATAGGGAGGAGCTAAGAAAGGAGGGCCTGAAGTGATGGGAGCCAGGTAATGAGTCATTCAACAGTGATCCTTATCCACTGCAATGTGCAGAATGATTTAAAGTTGAACAAAAGCCTTTCAGAAATAAAGTTGGATCCACTGCAATCCCTGTCAAAATACCAATGGTATTTTTCACAGAACTAGAACAAATAATTTTAAAATTTGGATGGAAACACAAAAGACTCTGAAATGCCAAAACAATCTTGAGAAAGAAAAACAGATCTGGAGGAATCATGTTCCCTGACTTCAGACTACACTACAAAGCTACAGTCATCAAAATAGTATGGTACTGATGCAGAAACAGACACATAGATCAATGGAACAGGATAGGAAGTCCAGGAATAAACCCATGCACTTATGGTCAGTATTCTGTGACAAAGGAGGGAGAACATACAATAGAGAAAAGACAGTCCTTTCAATAAATGGTGCGAGAGAAATTGGACAGCTACCTGTAAAAGACTGAAATTAGAACATTCTCTAACACCATATACAAAAATAAACTCAAAATGGACAAAGACTGAAGTGTGAGACCAGAAACAATAAAACTCCTAGAGGAAAACATAGGCAGAACACTCTTTGACATAAATCATGGCAATATTTATTTGGCTCCATCTCCTAAAGCAAAGGAAATAAAAGCAAAAATAAACAAATGGGACCTACTTACTTAAACTTAAAAGCTTTTGTACAGCAAAGGAAACCATAAACAAAATGAAAAGACAACCTACTGAATGGGAGAAAATATTTGCAAGAAATATGACCAGTAAGAGGTTAATATCCAACATATATAAACAGCTCACACAACTCAACATACAAAAAAACAAAAACAAAAACAAAAACACAACCCAATTAAAAAATGGGCAGAAAAATTGAATAGATATTTTCCCATAGAAGACATACCGATGGCCAACAGGCATGTGAAAAGATGCTCAACATTGCTAATCATGAGGGAAATGCAAATCAAAACCACAATGAAATATCATCTCACACCTGTCAGAATGGCTGTTATCGAAAAGAAAACACAAATAACAAATGCTGGCAAGGATGTGAAGAAAAGGGAACATGTATACTCTGTTGGTGAAAATGTACACCAGTGCAGCCACTGTGGAAAACAGTATGGAGATTTCTCAAAAAAACAAAAATAGAACTACCATATGATCCAGCAATTCCAGTCCTGATTGGTCAAGGAAGTTCAGAATCAAGAATTTGACATATCAGCTGACAATGAGTCAGTTAACAACCCTGACAGAGGAAGTTTCTGGGGAGAGATGGAGGAGAAATTTTCATCAGAATGGATGAAGAAGAATTGGGAGGGGGGAAGAATCAGAGACAGAGGGGAGACAAGTCCATTAAGAATCAAGAATTCTCTTTTGGCAATATTTTGTTAGGAATATTAGAGAACTGAATGTTGGAACCTCGTGGAGAACTGTGGGCTGTGGACATAAGCTGGGGGTCAGTAGTGTAAAGATGGTATTGAAAGTTCCGGGGACGGATGAGATTACCTAGGAGAATTGAGGTCAGGGAGGAAGAGAAGAGAAAATGATCCAGAAGCCCTAAAGAACTTGACCCTTTAGATAAGGAATGAGAAGCTGGCAGAAAAAAGGGGGGAGGGCATTGTCCCATGTGGTCAGAGAAAGCCAGGACAGGGGTTCATCAAAAGAAAGCGACTTGGGGTGGGGAGGGTATAGCTCAGTGGTAGAGTGCATGCTTAGCATGAATGAGGTCCTGGGTTCAATCCCCAGTACCTCTATTAAAAACAAAAAAAAGACAAAAAGAGAGAGAGAGAGAGAGAGAGGGACCAGTCAGTTATACCAAATGCTGATGAGGACTGAGAAAAACAAGGACAGAAAATCATCGGTTGAGTTTGGCTACATGGAATTTACTAACAAATGTGGTGACAGTTTTTAGGAGGGACAGTAGAATACAAGTTGGCGGGGGTGGAGGGGTTGAAGACACACGAGAGGGGAGGAGATGGAGGAAGGAAGCGTGTGATGATGACGGAGCTGAGAAGTGCAAAGACGTGTGTGCAGTAAGAAATTCTGTTCAAAGATAAGCTGAGAATTAAAGAATATGCAGAGTTTATTCGAGCAGAAAATCGATTGGAACCAGGCAGCCCCAAACCAGAAGTGGTGAGGAGCACCTGAGGGAAAGGAGCTGAGGGAGGGACCTCTCTGGAGAAGAGGAGAAAGCAAAGCAAGGACATGACTTGATGGGCTGTGACTCTAGCTTTTGCCTCAGTTGGAAAATCCTACATGGCTGGCGGTCTATGATGGGGTGTCCTTAGGTTTGGATTTCTTACCCTTCCAGGCTTTGGTTCTGGATTGCCTACGCAGGCTGCTAAGGAATTAAAGCCCTCAAGCTGGTGGCCTCCTTGCTGAATTCCTTTAACAGACGATGTGAAGTCTTGTTAGCAGATACAAATGCCCCGGAAGAAAGGAGCATCAGCTACTGCAGGGAACACTGACCGTGGGGAACGTGGGCTCATGACCCAAGGGAGACAATTGCCCTTCGTGTTAGAGCCCCAGCCACCTCTTCCTTAACAGGTACCCGTGTAGTCTGGGTGGTGGATGTGACAATGGGAAGGACGATCAAGAAATCTGCTGAACCCGGGTCTGGCCACACCGAAGCACCCTGGCCATGGACCCACAGCCTTTAAAAAACGACTTCCAATTGCTGGGGCGGGGGGGTCTCTGGCCAACCTGGAGAATCACTTTTCCCCGGGGTGAAACAGGCCACGACCTGGCCCAGCCTTGGGAGAGACATCCCGCCCGGAGCCCCCTCCTCACTGGATCGTGGTCAGAGACTTCAGCCAAGGACAGAAAGGATAGTTTCCCTTGTCCTGAGGACAGGTCGAGGAGGCCAAATCCTGCCCCACGGCAAGTGGGAGCAGAACCCGTTCCACTTGGTCTCTTTTCTTGGCCCTTCCATGTGATTAATTCAGACTCTAACTATTGAGCATTTCTGGTTTTCAACTTCACATCAGTGACTGCTGCTCCTATCAAACTTG
The DNA here is from genome assembly GCF_048773025.1 of Camelus bactrianus. Lineage (NCBI taxonomy): Eukaryota > Metazoa > Chordata > Mammalia > Artiodactyla > Camelidae > Camelus > Camelus bactrianus. The sequence goes on along the minus strand of NC_133561.1, from coordinate 6,305,787 downwards.
GAAACTGTTTCAGAGAACAATTTTTCCAAAATACCAGTTATTAAGATGCTCTTTTCCCTCCCCGGTCCCCCTCCACCCGCCGTTTCTGCCAAGACAACATCAAAGCCTTTCTCTTCCCCACGTTCCCCTTCCTCCTCTTGGCCACCCATGTTTTCTAATCATTTTCTGACCAAACAGCACTGTCCTGCACATCACAATTCCCAGGAGAGAGCCCTGTGTCCTTTGAAACCACATTTGACAGAGGCCACGTTTTGTTTTCCAGAATAGTTCCTATCCCAGTCACAGAAAAGCCTTGCATTACAGAATTCAAACTGCTTCAGCCTACTGCCATTTGAAAATCCACATCAATATGGTTTCCCTCCCTCCAAACAATTTCAGACCCGACATTTTTGATACTCGATGTTACATCCAACTGCGACTGTCAGCGTTTCTGGCTGCTTCTTGGTTGTTGCCTTTTCTCTCTTGTTTCTCAGTGCCACCCACTCCTCATCACTCTCCTCAGTAATCCTGTCAAAAAATCAATTTGCGCCTTCCTCTGCTATTAAATAAAGTGGCTTACCCAGCAATTCTTCCCTTTTATGGAAGAGAAACGAGGGTGGCAATAAGTAATCCTCTGCTGGTCCCTAGCATCGGCGTGCCTGGGATTTCTACCCCAGGTACTGTGTCATTTTAGGAAATTTACCGAGGCAGCACACATTCCTCAAACCTCATTAAAATGGGAATACTCGTTATCATTCGGGAGTCCCTGCCGGATCATACAGTATTCGTGCACTGAAAGCATTTACTTTTAAGGGAATGTGACTATAATAAATGTTTTTGTAGGCGAACCCTTGCGTTTGCCCAGAACTAGATCAGAGACAAAGAAACCGGGAAATTGGGGTGGTGGGGGGGAAGCCTTCAGACCTTCAGGGAATTCTCTGGATCGCAGATGTGATAGCGGCCTAATAGGGCTGGGGCTGCCGTGTATTTAGTCCACCTGGGGGAAGGGAGGGTAACTGTATTTGGAAATCATACCCCGAAACTTGGAATTAGGGATTGCTCCCTGAAAAAACTTAAAGTGAGAAGTTAACGCTTGGAGATGGAAGTTTTTCCCCAAGGTAGCAGTCGTGCCCCTAAACGATGACGTGTAAGCGGGAGGCTGAAGGCTTTCCTCTGTGGTGTGAATGAGGTGTAGATCTAGCTGGGACTCTCTCAGTGCTGAAGACGGGGGCCGTGATGGTGTTTATGTATCTAACGGGGAGAAGAAAGGGGAAGGTACAGGTGCCAAGACCTGTGCGTCCTGTCACCCTGTGACTTCAGAGGTCCATCCAAGGGACACCAAGAGCAGGACTTCCAGGAGCGTGGTCTCTTCACAGAGCACTGACTCAAACTGGGGGTTGCTTTTAAATTTAGATGTTGGCAACATTTCGTTTATGTTAGTATTTCCTCTCTCTCTCTTGCGCATGACTTTTTCCCTGCGTTATTTCCTTGTAGGTTGCAGCTGTAATGCCCCTATTAAAAAGCCCAGTATGGAGTCATTTGCCCCCATGACAACAAACCAAGACTTAACTGCAGTGTCAACCCCTCCCAGGATTGTGCCCTATGAATAGACCATCTGAAATTTCCTGACCAGCACTGGGGAGGTGATCTTTGTAACAGGATCCCTGCCATTCCCTGCCCCACAAAAGAAGACTGCCTGTCCCCAAACAAGTCCTTCTTTCCCTTTGCCAATAACTTCATCGCCCCACCCTCCCTCTGCCTATAAAATCCTATTTTTTGCCATTCCTTGGAGCCTCCTCCTATTTGCCGGATGGGATGGTGCCCAATGCATGACTCACTGAACAAAGCCCATTAGTTCTTCAAACTTGGTTGAATTTTGTTTTTTTACATCCCTTTCTCCCTAAATACTTCAGCGTGTATTCCTGATCTAGCCACGGTGCAATGATCAAAATCAGGAAATTAACATTGGTTTAATAAGTATCACCTCTTCTGTGGACACTGTTTGGATTTTATCAATTATCCCAGTAATGTCCTTCATAACAACACCAAAAACCGAAGAGCGAGCATTGATTCAGCTGTTGTGTTAGCCTCTTACCTGGAACTCTTCCTCAGCCCTTCATGCCAGTGACATTTGAACAGTATATGTCACTCTTCTGATAGATTGGCCCTCAACTGGTGCTTCCGTGCGATTAGGTCACCGCTGGCAGGCAGGTCACAGAGTGGCGTCTTCTCTTCGTGGTGACTGTGTCAGGAGGCACTCGTGTCCGTTTGCCCTCCCACTGCTGATGGAACTTCAATCAACGTGTTCAGCTCTTTTCCGCCAGGTTTCTCCACTGTAAGCGGACTCTTTCTCCCATCAGAGTTAACAAGAACTTGGTGGGGAGCCGTTACGTGAATATCCGGCTACTCCTCAGACTTTCACACATGAGAGTTAGAAGTTAATGGTGACTCCTGCCTAAGTTAATCACTAATACAAGGTTGCCAAATGGTCGTTCACAAGTGCCATCCATTCTGTCATCATTTATTAGTTGGCTGTTGACTAGAGGGAAGATCTTTCCCTCCTTCCCTGTGATTTTTCTTTGTTTAAATATCAATATAAACTCACGCAATAGGTCGTAACACATATAAATAATGGATTAGAATTTTTTGCAGTCATCTCCTTGGATGCTCAAATCGATGCTCAGATTTAGTCACCAAATGATGATTTTTACAAAATTCGGATTTCTGGCTGACTTCTGGCTTTTATGGAAAAATCAGTGCTCTGGAGAACACGGGGCAATAATTCTGTGGATCAGAGTCATTAAGAAAAATGTAAGCAGGCTTGCCTCCTCCAATTCCCACATTCCCCCTCCTGGTTGACATGACTCCTGTACGTCCCCTAGCCGACCATGGATGTGTCTGACTCTATTATAGAAGGACTTCCCATCAACTTTTTATTTTGATCTTAACCTCTCCAAAAAACCTCTCTAATGATGACTCCCATGTAGGTTAACTACAAGAAGAACAGAAGCTCACCACACAGGTTTTTGGTTTCTCCATTCTCATAACAGTTATTTCTCACAGTAAATTATTAAATTGGCATTTTGGCACCTGCCTAAGCCATGTCTGGGTTTTAGTTGTTGTTACTCAGTCTCTCAGGATCTGTTTAGACCTGGACACCAACAAGAATGAGTCTCTGGCCTTCAAAACAGAGGACAAGTTCCACAGTAGCCAGTCAAGACACTACTGGCCCTCTCTGCCCCAGCCAGACCTCCCCTAGACACATAGGCACCAATTCCATCCCCACATAAGCAGAGGTAGTTTATAAAGAGTAGATACAAAGCAAGAGCAAATACAAAGAGGAATATTCACAGAGGACTGAGACAGGTCAAAATAATGACGTAAATGGAAGTTGATGACTTGTGACCCAAGCAAGCAACTGGCATAAAAAACGATCAGAGAAGACTAGCCTGGAAGACAGATGGGAGCTGTGATGTGATCAGAAGGTTGAGATTGAAAAATGGAGGGAAAAATACCTAAGGAGAAGCTACGATAAACGCCAAGCAAACCAAGCAAGTCACACTGCCCAGGTTTCTTCTTGTGATTTAAGTTGTATCTAAATGGTTTATGGTTCAATGTTGTTGTTTTTTTCTCTCTCTCTTAACAGTTCAGTTTAGAGTAAAGAAGCACTGAACTGAGCTTAGTGAGGGTCTCTAGTGGGAAGTGTTATAACATAAAAGTCGTGGGTAAGTCTGGTGTCATTTAATAGTTAATCCATTTGAATTGTCTTTTTGGAGGGCATAATTAGGTTTTCCTCTATTATTATTTTTTTTACTTTTTTATTTAATGGAGGTACTGGGGATCAAACCCATGGCCTCATGCATGCTAAGCAAGCATTCTACCCCTGAGCTGTACCCTCCCCATGAATGACTTGTCTTTTTGAGAAGTGTAAATGAATACAGCTACAATTGAAATCTATAATTTAATGCATATATTTCAAATAGACATATTTTCCAAAATCATGGAAAACGTTGAAGAATTTTGAACTTCAGAATCAGCCTTCTATTGCTAAAGAGATGAAAGAGAGATTACAAATTTATGGAGCTAAGAATCAGGATGTTAGAACTGATTTCTTAAATTGTTTGATCTTAAGATCATATTGTTAAGGTGGAATGCATAGCTTGCATGAAATATTTCTAACTCATAGGTTTCTGTACATATTTTAGAATGATGGTGGCTCTGAGAGGTCAAGGTTGTCACTCACGGGGTAGAGACAGCAAGAAAGAGAAAACAGAAAAAAAGTTAAAGTAATAGAGTAGAACAGATTTTTTTTTTTTAAGAAATGGCAGGCATATACATTTACGAGTGTCCTAAAAGGAATGGACTAAATTGACTTTAGACGATATTGACCCTTCCAGGGAGTCAGCTGTGGAAGAAAAGCTCAAAAGTGCAGGGAGAAGGCACCTGAGTGAGACTGGGAAGTAGAGTTTCCGTCACCAGTTCCCGCACTGTTTGCACATTGGAGATACCTTCAAAGGGTGGGGGATTATTTTAAAAAAATTGTCAAGGGCTGGATTCCACCTCCCTAGGGATCCTAATCCCTGATCAAGTAAATCTGGGGTATGATCGATCTCCAGGCTTTTTAAAATCTCTGAAAATCACTTAAATTCTTACTCTTATAAGTAAACTCTTACAAATAAGAGTTTAAGAGTATGAGGAAATTTCAGCTGAAATAACTGGTCATCAGGTTTGGTTAATTTATAAAATGAAGTTGCTGGACAAGATCATTAAAGAAATTCAACTATATTAGACAGAAAAAAAAAATCTAAGCACTGAGAGACTGGTTTTAACTTTAGCTTCTTGCCGGAACTCTTCCGTTTTCCTGATCCAGGCCTTAGAAAAACATACCATTAGTTATTATTTTCTAACATAGGAACTTTTTTTATGAAGAGCTTGTCAACAGTGAACTAGAATGCAATCATTTATCAACAACCCAAGCAATGTTTAAATATTTATTAGGCACACAGACATGTTTAATATTGCTTTGAATTCTGAGTAATAAAATAATCAGGATAACTGATTTACACAATCTTTTATCATCATTCCCTGTAGCCTAATACTAAGTGTACATTAAGCCTCTAAACAATGTAACCCAAGACGGACACCTAGTATTCATTTAATATATTTCAAATACTTAAAGGAATGAATGAAGCACAAAATAATCATAAGATTCAAATTTTAAATGAATTTTAGAACAAAATTACAGTAGTCCATTAAACATGTTTCAACTGGCTAGTATAATGTCAAACAGATTACCCTAGAAATGATCATCGGTTTGCCTATTTAAATTACCTAGAGATATGATTAGAGTAAAAATATAGCCAAGTTATTCATTTACTTTTCTACCACTAGATGATTATGTAATTAAATTTTATTTTATCACATACTCCCAGTAATTACAAGTGAAACATCCTTCTAACGGGCTTTAACACAAAGCTTTAACACTCACTATCTGCTGAGTTAGTATAGAGGTGGAGGCACAGGGATCAGTAATCAGCTAGATCACAGAAGATCAAAGGGTCAACTTTACATCACTTTGCTTTTATGAAATGCCTACACTGGTACCTGTTTCCACCAACCAGAAGAATCCAGAAAGAAGTTTTGCTTTTACCAAAAAAAAAAAAAAAAGGTGAAAAGTGGAAATAGCATTCAGCACCCCGAGCAGTGAGAGCAGTCCCACCAGGCTCCTTCTCCGGGAACCACACTCAGCATCTCAGCATCTCAGCATCTCAGCATCTCAGCATCCAGCTGTCATCGCTTTGAACTGTGTCTGTGAGCATCTGTGCTTTATGTCCATTTACTTTGTGCAAGATGTGTCCTGAGGGAATTATTTCTTTGCTTTACATCATTTCGTGTAAGGAAAGGTTTCATAGGGAACGCTCTATTTTCAGGGAGTGGACGGAACCTGTATCACAGTTAGGCTACTTCACAGAGGGTTTAAAGGTCAAATCTCCCCCTCGGTCGAACCCACAACTCCAGCCTGCTGCTACCAAGCCTCTGTATAGCTTTCCCGTGACAATCCTAGAGCAGGCAGTGGACCTGAATTGCCCCCTTCTCCAAATCCCTAGACCCCTCACTTCTCCCTGCGCTTTCAGTCCAAAAGGGTGGAGATCAGGAGAGAAGGTGGATTCCCCTGATGCCACTTAAAAACTTCACCAAGACGCCATCTGGGGTAAGAGACAGAATGGCCAGCTTTAAAACATGCGATCACCCTTCCATTCTTAATCTCTGCCTCTTGTTTGTTCTGCGTCCTATCTTCTCCATGTTTCTCTTCTTCCCTGGTTTGAAAAAAAAAAAAAAAAACCAACAAACAAGAAAAAATGATCATCCTTTCTCCCAAGGTGTTGAAGGGATTAAATAAAATACTATATGGAGCGCACTTTAAACAGTTTAAAACAGTTTTCAGTCAATGGTACTGATGAAAAACAAATTTCTTCTGTATAGCACAGGGAACTATATTCAACATCTTGTAGTAACCTGTAATGAAAAAGAATATGAAAACAAAAATATGTATGTATATGTACGTATATGTACGACTGAAACATTATGTTGTACACCAGAAATCGACACATGGTAACTGACTATATGTCAGTTAAAAAAAAAAACAAATAGTGGTATTGATGAGTTATTTTGACTGCTGAAAACTGTGTTAAGTGGCATAAACATATTGTGGGGAAAAGAGAAGGAAAGATGATACCATCCAAACCCTCGAAGAGAAGCCTGTTCAAAGAGTTCTGATTTCAATTCATCCCCACTCAAACAGGGCAGGGCTGTGTACATTTCCCATTCCCTGTATCCCAGACATGCCAGGCAGATAACTGTTGAATTTGTTAATTTGAAAACCATTGATCTAATGGGGAAAAAAAAGAGCCAAAGGTGAAATTAAGGCCCCAGTCATAGATTCGACTCTGATATTTGAGTCAGTTATTTAAGTTTATCTTATCTTGGTTTATCTGCTAGTTGGAATGAATAGCGTTTGCCTCTGCTCAGCCAAGAGTCATGAGAAAAATGAGAAACAAGCCTACCCGCTGTAGTACAAATGGGAACTGAGACATTCAAATTATAATATATTTTATTTTCTTTCTATAAGGATATTATATAAGCAAAATCGGCATAATGATACCCATCTTTCATAGGGTTACTTTAAGACTTAAAAATAATGCATGTAAAACTCTTGCAGTGAATGACATAAAATAGACCAATGAATGATGGCCATTATTTGTATCATTATTATTACTGAGGGACTGTAAAGAAATTTCTGCCTCCTGTAAAAGGAACATGAGGGGACAGCTGTGCAAACAAAGTACAGGTTCCTTGAAATGAATAGAAAACGTTCACGTCTCAACTTTCAAGAGTCCATTGTGTTCTTGTTTGCAAAATGAGAACACCACGTGCAGTGAAAATGAGTCAGTTCTGTCCAGCCTTCCTCAGGATGTTGTAAAATTTGGCACAATGTTAATTAGCAGGTGTCATTGCTCTTTAAGACTCACCCTGACGTGTCTCATCAGAATTGCATTACAGGATAAATAGGAGGTTTCTTTTTATCACCACACCTTGAAATTCACCAATGGTTTAGAAGTCAGCCTGTTCCTTAGAAATTCCCAAAGCAAATAATATGAGTATCTCTTTACAGGCTTATCATTTAGTTGGTTAGTCATGTTACCACATGTCTGGATGATCTTTTTGAGTGTTCTCTAGCTTTGTGATATATATATTAAATATATTACACTTGTCTAACAGGTTTTCACCATTCTTAGCTGATTCTCGTCCTGACTCTATATGGGAGATTGAAGTAGATGTTACGATCTCTATGTTACAGATTTAAAACTTGAGATGCCATGAATTTAAGTGATTTCTGCAGGCTCAGTGATTAAGATAGAACTACAGTCCAAGTTTCTGGCTCTAACTTCTTTCCACTGCATTTTCCTATTTTTGCATATCTCCAGTCCTCCAGGAAAATAAAACGCCTCTAAACGCCATTCTTTTTTTTTTTTTTTAATGATCACAAATAATACACCTAGACAGATACAATGCTAATTCTCCTAGGGAGCTGACCCAATCTTGCTATTAGTAATACAGAAGATGGAAATAACTTGATCTCTCAGAAGAGGAACGTCCATAATCACTGAAGACAAGAACTCATCTGTCAGAAAACTGACCCCATCAAAGTGTACAGGCGACAGGAAAAGCTTCAGCTCAGAAGTCTGGGTTCCAGGTTAATTCTGGCCCTAAATAGCTACGTGACTCTGGATAAATTCCTTATCTCTCTAGGGTTCCGATTTTATCATCTGTATAACAAGAGAGCTGGACTCCATGTAGCTGCAGAATGTTGAAATTATCACGTTTACAAATCAGTCTTGACTCCACGGAGGCACTTATCACTTTAGCACAAAAACTGATAAGCATGAAGATTAAAGATGAATAAAGTTTACAGCAGGATCCTAGACAATAAAATGCGTGAGTTAGTCTCATGAATCAGCTGTAATAAAATATATGGTTGCACCCATAAGCGTCTCAGAGCAAAGTCAGACTTCACGACAATGGCACCTGCTCCTGGGGCTAACTGAAATGTCCTCGTCACTGCAATTGCTAATATTAAGAGTAACAAATCTACCCCTTTGTGTCCAGCGGGTGCTGGACAGTGAGGAGACGCATTCCCCCTGCAGTCACCCCAGGCCCTGAAGGGATCTCGTTCGTCTGGGCAGCGCCAGCCAACCCAACCACTCCCCTCACAACATCTTCTCCAGGATAGAGGGGGACTGCCTCTCCTCACTTGCCACACACAGTCCTCAAAACGTAACTTTTTCAATGCTGACTTTTCCCTCCTAGAGACCTTCCTGAAATTTAGTCAAACCTGCTTTTACCTGACCCTGTCCCAGAAATTGTGGGTGTTTTTATTATAATTGTCATTTAAAGTAATCAAAAGTTTCTTAGGAAAAAATGTTCGACTTTCTCTAGCTTTATATATGAAGCAAATATATCTGTTTATTTTAAATTTTTTTGTATTTATATATTTTATTGAAGTACAGTCAGTTTACAATGTTGTGTCAGTTTCTGGTGTACAGTACAGTGCTTCAGTCATACATGAACATACATATATTTATTTTCATACTGTTTTTCACCATAAGCTACTATAAGATACTGAATATACTTCCCTTTGCTATACAGTATGAACATGTTGTTTACCTATTTTATACATTTTAGTTAGTCTATATCTGCAAATCTCAAACTCCCAATTTATCCCTTCCCACCCCTTTCCCACCCTGGCAACCATAAGTTTGTTTTCTATGCCTGTGAGTCTATTTCTGTTTTGCAAATAAGATGGTTTGTCTCTTTTATTTATTTATTTTTCAGATTCCACATATGAGTGATATCGTATGGTATTTTTCTTTCTCTTTCTGGCTGACTTCACTTGGAATGACAATGTTCATTTTAAATTTTGGTGAATGTCCCTTTTAACACTTCACACATCTTGAAAGAAATGAATTACCATATTCCTCAGAAGTTCCTTGAGAGAGACCATTAATGAATAATCACAGGTCCTTAATGCTGCCCTGGAGAGAGGTGATTTCAGATGGCTGAAAGATAGCCTTTTCAGTATTTTACTACCATAGACCATTTTGTATAAAAGTTCAAAGAGAGCAGACTAAATTTTTAGAATTCCAAGAAGGATTCCAGAGGCAACTGTGGTGTCTTTCCTTCAAAGTTGTTCAGAGAATAGGGCATTCCATAATACAGCAAGTATATGAGCTAGGTTTTCTGTGACCACCCTAATTTTGAAAGACTCTGTCCAACTCTATAAATTAGTAAACTTCTGCCTGTCAGGCCCTGATTGGAATTTAATATCATGATATGCACTAATCACAGGGACAATATCTTTGCTAAGAAATACTCTAACCTCTTTGCACAGTAACATAAAGAATTAATACTGAATAATATACTGATATTATTAATTCATATTACAATACTGTTATTATTATATAAGTTACAATCCTAATGTATAGTAATTTAATATTATTAAACTTATGATATCTTCAAGTTTCTCAGGCATATTAAAATCAGAAATGGTATTAATTCATGTAATTGTCTCTCTTTTGATGTTGGTTTGCTAGGCTCAAATGGCTTAAAATATGAAGTGGAGGTATCTTAATGTTATGTAAATATACTAGGTGACTTTCTATAATCCCCTGATCTACCATCTCTATGCAGATAACTCTTGACTCTATAATTCTAGTATTCTGTCCTTTTTCTCTGACCTGTCTTCAGAACCCCAGACCTATGTTTTCAGTTGACATATCTAACTGACATTTCAAATTCAACAAAATCATACCACCCCCAGCAATCATCTGAGAAAGACACTTTAGAGTTCACTCCTTTTCTTGGTCATCAAATTAAAAAGAGCATTCAGTGAAAAAACAATATGAAAACAAATATATGTATGTATATGCGTGACTGGGACATTGTGCTGCACACCAGAAATTGACACATTGTAACTGACAGTACTTCAATTTACAAAAATAATTAAAAAAAAAAAAAAGCATTTGAAATTTTCAAACCCAAAGCCTCTCAAACCAAATAGTTATTTCAACCAACAGAGGAGAGTGGTCCAGTATGTGGATTTCAGAGCTGAGTTTTAATCACCACTCTGCCACTGCTGGTGTGACAGTGGGCAAATTATTTGGTCTCTCCAAATATCAGTTTTAACCAGACAATGAGGATAAGAAAACCAGTCCTATAGGGCTGAGTGAGGGTTTACAAAGGTAACACATGCTAAGGAATTCACCTAGGCCCCAGCTCAGAGTAAGATCATCACCTCTCTTTTCTAGACTATGAGACTAGACTACTTGGTTCTTCTCTCTCTGCTTTCTGTCTTCTTTAGTCTTTCCTCCATAATCTTCACTATTCCACAGTGAAGATCTAATTGCAATATTCATGTAATTAAAACTCTCCTGGTTGCCAAGGGAAAACTATACTTTGTATTGGAAGAATGAGGCTGCTATCACTGCAATCCAATGGTCAACCTCGGCACCACTAAAGGTGATGAAATCTGACAGGTATTATATCGTGATGAGATGAAATACGAGGTTCCCAGCATGACATGTGTTATATCACAGCAAAAAAACGTTTCCCTGGAATCTACTCAAGCCTGTAGGTGTAATTTATACTTTATGGGAAATACAGAGAAAAGAAGCTAAACACCACCAACAAATGAGACAGACCTACAAGATGAACCACAGATAACTGAACCCAGAGAGAGAAGGCGCTATTCTAAATTAAAAAATGTCAAGGACCTACAGATAGAATGGTGGTCCTGGATTGGACCCTCGTTTTGACAAACCAGCTGTAAAGACATTTGGTACTATTGGAAATTTTTAACATAGCCTGAATAATAATGTCAAGAAATTATTATTAATTTTTAAAGATTTGATTGTGTCATTTTTAACATAGGAAAGTTTTTTTTGAGATACATACTAAATCATTTGGGGATGAATCATGATGCTGGCAGTTTAAAGCATTTCAGTATTAAAAATAATTAAGACATGGGTGCTCCTGGAGAATGTCATTCTAAGTGAAGTAAGCCAGAAAGAGAAAGAAAAATACCATATGAGATCGCTCATATGTGGAATCTAAAAACAAAAACAAAAACAAACAAACAAACAAACAAAAACAAAGCGTAAATACAGGACAGAAATAGACTCATAGACAGAGAATACAGACTTGTGGTTGCCAGGGGGGCGGAGGGTGGGAAAGGATAGACTGGGATTTCAAAATTGTAGAATAGATAAACAAGATTATACTGTAGAGCACAGGAAAATATACACAAAATGTTATGGTAGCTCACAGAGAAAAAAAGGTGACAATGAGTGTGTATATGTCCATGTATGACTGAAAATTTGTGCTGAACACTGGAATTTGACACAACATTGTAAAATGATTATAAATCAATAAAAAATGTTAAAAAATTATTAAAATCTAAAAAAAAATAAGTATTTAAAACCCACAGTCTTGAGTACATTGTACCATTGTCTATAAAACAGTGCTACTAAAATAGAAATATAATGCAAGCCACATTAAGTAAATTAAAATTTTCTAATAGCTACATTAAAAAAGGTAAAAATAAACAGGTGAGATTAACTTTAATAATGTATTTTATTTAAGTAAACATATCCAAAATATTATCATTTTAACATACAAGCAACATGATAAATTATTGAGACAGATTATAGTGAGATGGTTAACATTCTTTTTTTTTCATACTAAATCTTCAAAAATCCAGTGTGTGTTTCATACATAACAGTGCATCTCAACTTGGAGTAACCACATTTCAAGTGGTCAATATCCCCATGTAGCTGGTGTCTCCAGGATTGGACTGTGCAGACAAAGTTCAGATTTCTCTAGAACAACATCAAAGGCTCTTCCTAATCTGAGTTTAGCCTGTGCTTCCAGCCCCATCTCCTTGGTGCACCCTGTGCTTCAGTCACTCTCTAACATGTCCACCTCGTGCTTTTACACAGACCACAGCCCTCCAAGAGATCCAGCCCTCTGCTCTTGTCAGTCTGAAGAACTTCGACTCATGTGGCAACAGAGATACTCCTTTAATTACATCTTATCATGGCATCCACGATTTTCACCAGTGCTTGTTACTTTCTGACCCTGGCTACATCTTGAGCTTTTTAACAGGAGGGACTATCATAATCATTTTTGTACTCCCAGCACATTAGGAAGGAAGGAAGGAAGGGAAAGAGTGAGGGAGGGAGGGAGGGGAAACATAACCTCATACCACAGGCTTTCCTTTTTACCATTGATCTAAGGTTTTCTGTTTCTTCCAGCTCTTCATAGTTTTAGCCTCATCTTACACAACCACAAAACATAGAACATAAATACTTTTTAAGTTGGAAATACCAAAATTATGACATCAAATTAAAAGCATTGGCTGCAGTACTGTTGATCACTTACTGATACTGAGTTGGGGATCCGAGTAACCATAAAAAGTAAATAATCTTTTAGGGAAAAAAGTAATCTTGTTTTCTGTTTTTATTTTATTTATTGACATAGAATAAAAGAATGACTAGCTGGATGAGGTTTATGAACTTGGGCAATTAAATTAACTTAGACCTCTGGTTGTTATTCTGTAAAACAAGGGGGTTGAATTCATTGATCACTAAAATTTACTTTAGCTTTAAAATTATATGGTTTTAGGGTTTCTCTGTACATATGTGTGAAACATTCATGATTGCATTAAGAAACTCATCACAGTAATACTTTAGGGTAGAGAGAGGGGGTAATGAGTAAAAGCGGTATTGCCAACAGGGCCAAACGGAAAACAGTGGGCTGAGCTTGGCTGCAGAATCCTCACACCAAAGGAAGCCCTTGCAACGTGCTAGGTTATCATTCACCCCCTTTTCTCTCTAAGCCCACTCCCATTTTTTGACAGAGATTTGCCCCTACTATATCATAAAACACTTTCATGGAGCACAGGCAGCACCATTAACCTCCAAGACACAGTTAAGGTCTGACATTGAGTTTCAAAGACAAGACAGCAAAGATTTCTCATGTTATTCTTTCAGGCCTCTAAGAAACCAGATATCCAGTGAGCAATGAATTAAAATATTTATCTTGAAAGGCAGTTAAAGTAACTGCACAATAAGTCTGGTCTCTGAGTTTTTCATTTGTTTGTTTTTTAAGTTTTTTCTTACACTTTCTCTGTTGGGATCAAGCTTCTCGAAACCAGCTGTTAGTTACACAGAATCTCTGCACGGGTAAAGGTGAGAAGGATTCAGTTAAAATCTTACCACTGTTGTGGCAGGTCTGCAGACCGGCACAGTCTGTTCTGATAGTACTGGATAGCTGTAATCTTAAGAATCCCCTGTTTTAAAAAGTCACTTTTTTGTTTTTAATGGGAGAAGGGCAATCAGAGGCTGAAGCAGTGTTTTTCCATGTGTGACGTGAAGTCCACCTGCATAAGAATTACTTGAGGAGCTCAGTAAACAGGCAGATTCCGGAACCCTATTCCAGACCTGAGTCAGAATCCCTGTGTGGGGCCTGGGAATCCTGGTTTGTATCAGCTGCCCCAGATGATTTTAATACTCGCTGGGCTAAAGTATTTTTTCTTTTAAACTTTGTTTTTCCGTCTTTCTTTCTTTCTTTTTTGTTTGGCTTTTAGGGGTTTTTGTTTTGTTTGTGGGGGAGGTAATTAGGTTTATTTATTTGTTTTTTTACTGGCAGTACTTGGGGATTGAATCCAGGGCCTCATTCATGCTAAGCATGTACTCTACCACTGAGCTGTGCCCTCCCTGCCAAGGTCTTCTGGTCATAAGCAGAGATTCCTATAGGAGTTTCTGTAATAGCTGGTGAAAGAATAACTCTACGTGTCTGTGTGTGTGTGTTTAATAAATTGGATGCTCAGTGCCACAAAAATAAACTAAAATAATTGGTCATTTGTCCTTTGATTCAAGTGCTCATGGCGAGTCTTTGGCCTTGACCTGGTCATGTTGCTGCAGTACAGTTCGTAACTATCAGTAGACAGAAAAATAAAAGCCTAGCGAGGTACCAGTTACTGGGTCAGATGCATCTAGTTCCCATGGTTTGTATACCTCAGCCTTCTTTTTCCTCCTTGGGAAGTGTTGTTCCTAATAGGCTCACAACAACCAGTCAGAATCAATGTAAAGAAACCACACTGCAAATTACTTCATTATGTTGAATCCAAAATTCCTGTGATGAACAAGCATGCTGTAAGAGAAATGCCTGTGCTTTATCCAGTTTCTATCAAAAGACCACCCAGTATCTGAATGTGACAATATAAATGTATTCGTATATTTCTAGATATCTGGATATGTTTAATGTTACACAAATAATCCAAATGTCTGGATTTTTGCTTAAAAAGTCCACTTTCCTTAATCATGTTTTTAAGCTGTTTTACTATCAAAAATCATTTCTAGAAAAAAATCTTCTATATTGTGAACACTCTATTTTTGAGCTCAGCTATGCAGATAATATAACTAAATAGTTTGTGTCTAATTCTGCTATTATAAAGAGAACTAATCTATTATTAAACAATTTGAGAAATTATTATCCAAAAGGAAATGAATTGTATTTACATTGATTTTCTCCCCAGAACAATTCTGTCTTGGAAAAGATCTAGAGAAGGGATCTTTTGGATGTGATGTATCCTACTGTTTCTTTGGATAAAAACTTTGCAATAGTGTACATTTCTTTTCATTTAATGATGTTAAGCTTAAGATGATCCACAATACCCTTTGAAATAAAATAAAACAATCACATATTTAAGATTTTGCAAAAAAAAAAAAAAAAAGAGAGAGAGAGAGAACCAGGATGGACATTCTCTCCCTTTATTAAATCATGCAAACATTTTTTTTTCCATAAACAGCTGTTAAGCACTTTCTCAATGATGTATATGACATGAGGGAGGGGAGGAGACAGATAAAATTCCTGTTCTTAAGTGGTTTGCATTCTCAGGAAAGATCAGAGTGCAGATACAGGTAGCTATTATAAACTAAGAAAACATGCAAGGAGAATGTCATTTCTTCCATATGACTCATGGAAAAATATAGACAGAAGAGGGAGAGGAAAGGAGAAGTTAACGACCAACGTACAACCTCAACAGCCGTCAAGGCTATGCCAGGACAACAGGAGCCCCGTTGCCACTCTGGGTCTTCATGACAGCACCCCACATTGGCAGTTCACCAACTTCCAAACTTTCTCTAAGCTCATATACTGTCACAACAATCATTCACTTTGTGTTCTAGTCCTTGGGAGAACTGGCCTTTTTAATCATTCCTTTTAAATAATTTGGTCATACCTTTAGTAAATTAAGACGTTTTACCTTCGTCCAAGTAACTATATTTTAGCAGCACTTTTCCACATCATTAATTTATGTCATTGAAGACTGTCTTAATCTGAGTTCTCTCAGAAACTGATCCTGAAAAAGGATTCAGGTACAAATAGTTATTTTGGAAGTGATTCCAGGAAATAGTGGAGGAGTGGGGAAGGGAAAGTGCAGAAAGTTGAAGCAAATAAAGGGTGAATTATCAGAGAATTTACCATGATGGGTAAATAGAGCAGAATCTCTCTGGGGAACACTGGGCACCAATGGACACACCTCCAAGTAGAGTGAGGGGGATACCCCAGCTACCACCTGAGGGCTGCTCCTGAAGGGGCCTTAAGTCTTTGGCACTCTCATCCACCTGACAAAGGTGACTCAGGTGGCCAGAGGAAGCCTTCAGATAAAGAAATGCAGGGGCCAGCAGTGGGAAGTTGGGCCAGTGAGGTCTTTCCTATGGATATATTTACTATTCATTTCTACTGGTACTTAACCGAGCACCTGCTAGGAGCCAGGCGCTCTGCCCAGGGGCTGAGGATAGGGATAGAAACGAATTTGAACATTTTGAAGAATGGACCCACAACTATATAGACGTGTAGTAAGTTCAATGCCAGAACTACGCCCAATTGAAAAAGATAACCCGGAAGAGGGTGATGAACTGAAGGTCAGCAGAGAAGGTCCCAAACTGGGGATGTCATATTTAGACTTTGAAGCACCAGCGGATGAAGAGGAGGCAGTGAGGGCGTGCCAAGCCGGCGGAAGAACCCACGTAAAGCACTGAGGTGTGAATGTTCACTGTCCTCAGAGTGTGCACAGATCAAGAGCACAAATAACCCATTTCTCCTTCCTCCTCCCATGGGCTGCTCTCATTATTTTCCTCTCTGTGTTGTTACAGACTGTTACATACATCATACTGCAATGGATATCTCTATGCTTCCAAAGTTTGACTTCCCTGAGATGATTGTTTTTGAATGTGAACTTCTGAAATTGGAATTTACCTGAACCAAAGAAAGTCTTCTTTTTCAGGAGCTATGTCTTAATTCTGCAGCGCGGATAATGGAATTTCCAGCAAAATGATCCAGTGTCCTAAAGGAAGTGACTCCTTTGCAAGATGGAGCCAGCAGTCTCCTTCCCTTTCTGTCCCTTCTGTTCAACTCCTGGCCTTCCCTTACCAGCTTCCCCATGTGGCTCTGTGGTGGGGCCATGTGCTTAGTGACAGCACTTCAACTAAAGGTGGCAGACCCAGCGGAACACCAGAGTTAAGACCACAAATCACCTTGTATTATAATAGTACTGTTTTAAATCTCTCCTCTGGCAAAGAAGAATCCGTGTATTAACTGAATTAATCTAGCCATGAGAAAGCAAGTTGTTGCCTTTTATTAAAAAAGAGATTAATAACTTTCAAGACTCAATCATTTATAGTTTCTATTTCTAAAGCATTTTAACCAGTATCTTTATGAAATGCATGACAAGGATTTCTTTCTACTCATCAAATCTTCGAATTCAAAGAAAGTTTGCTTGACAAGAGAAAGAAGAAAGCCTCCTAAACCCTTTATCAATAGTTTTTACATAAATACTAGGAGTTTGGGTCAAAGCACTTCTTTAAATTACATAACAAGTCAGATACAAAATTTTTGTTCATATAGAGAGAGGAATGAGAATTTGAATCTATATTCACTAAAATCTTAGTGTAAACCTCTTGGGCAGTTTTAACTAACTCAAATACAGAAAAAAATACTGTATTTACAGATGTACTTATTTCTTTTAGAATTCAAGACAATACTTGATTTAGTCATATCACAGACATAAAAAAAAATTAAGTAAATAATCTTGATTCGCACAATTCCTGGCTTTTACACTCAGTAGTTCTGTTTATTTTCCTGGTTTCAATTTTTCTTGATTAGTTGCATATTTGCAGTCATTATTGCTTCAGATGAAATTACTTCAGACCACTTCCTAAATGGAATTACGCAATGTCCCTCACTCCTTTGATTTTTTTTTCTTTAAAAAAATCATCATTTCTTTTCAAAGTAAAGTAAGGAAAAATGCAACATAGAAAATCTCTCCTGTAGATTTACCTAGTGTTGCTTCTATCTAGAGATGAAATTCAGATTATCCTTTGGGCCATCTTGTCCTCACTCAGGCAAAGTTATTTTTAAGAAGGAGTTGTGCTGTTAAGTACTAAATATCTCTCTCCTTTATTTTATTTAAATGAACTCCTTGAGACAGAGAATCTCCATACTCACTCTTGGCTACCCAGACCCACCCTGCCAGCAGCCTGTATCCTGTACATATTGAACCCACCAAAATGACACAATTTGGGGTCTTCATAATTGGTGCCATTGTCTGATAACTAATTCTTACTAAGATGTTAAAGGCTATCAATGGCTTGATGCAATCAATCACCATATTAGAAAGAGCACTGCAGAGCAGGAGGGCAATAGGTACAGCTCGGTGGTGGAGTGCCTGCGTCCTGGGTTCAATCCCCAGTACCCCCATTAAAAAAAAAATTTTTAAAGAGCGCTGCATTTGTAATCAGAAGACACTCTCACAATCTTGCTGTACCACTTGCTGAGTTGTCTGCACCTCTATTTAACAGTGTAGTTCAACATTATTGAGCACCTATTATGTGTCACTATTCTAGGGATGGAGGATAGAAAAATCGTTGAGAAAAACCTAGTCAATGTGCCAACGCAGTTTTCCAAGGATGGATGAAACATAAAAATGAAAAAAGATCATTTCAACACAACGATATGGAGAGACATATTCTGCAGGGAGGAAGTGGAAAGCTAACTGTCTTTCAGGACTTTTTTCATTTCTCCAAACACGTTAAGCTTTGGTAAACACCTCTCAGAAAAGGTAAGTTCCTCTCTTACTGGAGCTGGAAAGTCTTTTTACACTCTCTCACTAAATCTTATTTGTCCTATTTGAAGGATTATATGTGAAGTAATTAGAGAGAGAACACACACTCAGCTTCCTTAGGGATGCTACTGCTGATTTAGGAAAGACTGGAAAGCCCCAGGTCAATGAAGTCACCGCTATACTGGGTGTGTATGGAAACTCAGTGCGTGAGATCTAATCTAACTACTGGGAGCAAACGAGGGAACATCTGATCCCTCACTTATTTACAGGTGAGGAAAGGGAGGTTGGGGAGGTCAAGGGGCTTATCCAAGGCCACGCAGCTAGCGAGTGGCTACGTAGACTCCAAGCTACGTCCCCTGACTGTCGCTCATCGTCTCGCTCATTTCTTTGATAGGCACTTAGAGAGCATCCATGGCGCACAGACCGTGCAGAGCGCTGCAGGGAGTTCGGCACTCCTGAGACGGGCCCTCTGCTCCTTCTCCTTCAATTTAATGCTGAATGTCAGCTGCATTTGAGGACCGAGGTGATGAGTTCATTTGGAGAGATTCTGTTTACCTGAGGAGATGCGATGAACAGAATGTAAGAGTCTGAATTAATATGAAGTTTACAAGGTGACATGAGTCCTCAGGGTAATACAATTAAGGAGCCATCTCATGATGACGGCTCATGAATATTTGCGCTCTTATCAGAATAGGACCTCGGCTGAGTGAGGACAAGTGACCTGAAATGTGCCTTTGATCTTCCTCTTAGGGACAGAGAAGAGGGAGGAGCAGCAGCAGGGAAACTGCTTTCCAAATAAAGGACTTTGGAAAAGAAAAGTTGCCCAGTTCGTTCGTTGCTCAAAAAAGGAGTGGGAGCTGTATCTTGGGGGTCCTTTGTTTCCAAGTCTTGGCTCTGCAGACCCAGACTATAATGGAGCAGTGTTAGAATTCCAACTGGAATCCCTTTAGGTTAAAAAAAAAATAAAATATATGAAAAGAAAAAAATGATCTCTGGGAACACTTTATTGCAGTGCTTACTGAACTGTTCCTGGACGTGGCTCAGTGGGTTCAGTGGTCAGATCTAGCTGGTGTGAGAGGCTCCATCGTAACCATCCCTCTCAAGCCTGAGAAACTGCACTCCAACCAGGAATCCAAACTGAGAGCTGTGTTTGTTGCTTCTTGTGTCTTTGGCTCCTAGAATCCCTGCAAAAACCTGCCCTCTGGTTGTTGCCCTTTTTGATATGGGGACCAGTACATTCCAGACTCCCTGCTGCGCCAGTGGTTTCCACAGGCCTCAGATCCAATAAATGTGGGAGGTGCCGTTTCTCATCCCTCTTCCACCTAGGTCTTCTTTAGCTACATGATTGGTCACTTCACTGCTACACAGGACCTAATTCCATTCTGATTAAGTGGTTACAACAGAAAGAACCAACACCCTGGTCAGGGTCTTGGTGGACAGCAGTCAATGTACACATTTAAATGTGTCCCTTTAAATACAGAGGAAGGAGCAGGGAGGTGGGTAGAGCTCAGTGGTAGAGCTGCTGCTTCGTATGCACGAGGTCCCAGGTTCAATCCACAGTACCTCTGTTAAAAAAACAATAAATAAATAAAAATATTATGTTCATTTTTATTAGGTGTTATCTTTATTTATTAATTTATTATTATTGATTTACTAATGATTTGTTATTGATGAGGTTCATTTCATTTATTACAAATAAATTAAAATTGTATTTATTTTATTTTATCTATTTTTATAAATATTTATTTCTTTATTAAATATTAATACATTAAAAATAATAAACCTAATTATCTCCCCCCCTAAAAAAAATAGACGGAGAGGAAGTTAAGGTCTTTTGTGTACCACCTGTGATAGAAGAGAACAGTCTAGAAAAGCAAGGGGCCACGAGGGTGGCCTGTCCTGTGAGAATTCCTTTTCCGGTCGCCGCCAGGCAGAACAGTCACAAACCCGTCTTCTTTTCTGAGGGAACTTGTACTTGAAGTTGGGAAATACGCAAGATCTGGCTTCATGGAAATACTGAGCTAATCCTTTCACAAGGCAAATGGAAAAAGTTTGCTGATACTAGTTCCGTTTTTTAAAAAATGCCGTCTGATGAACGCCTTCGTTTTCCCGACGCACCACAAAAGAGAAAGTGGGCAGCGATGTGCCTTTACGGAGAGGAAAAAGTGTGTGCCTGGCAGCAAGCACGTCGGGCCTCCACGCCGCTCCTCAGGTCACCCCCAGCCCTGGGGATCTTTTCAGGGAGTCCACGCCCAGCCGCGGGCTTTCGGAACCGGGGCGCAGAGCTACGGCCCGGCCCGGAGCCGCCGGTGCGGCCCTGCCAGGCGCACCGAACCTCAGCCAGCAGATACGGGCTGTAAGTCACAGGCCAACAGGCCACAGCAGTGTTTCCCGATTCACCCAAATCCCTGAAGAAAACAAGAATGAAACAAGTGTACATTCTTTTTCTGTTGTTTTAATTCTTGTTTAGAACCGGTGCTTGGGGAAGCTCTTGTGAGTTCAGCCATTGGTCAAGCTTTGGGCTGAAACAGACTGAGCAAGTGTGAGAAAAGGGCACTAGTGGCTGACCGCAAAGCAGACTGGGAAAATCACCAGGACACACGGTTACTTGGCTGCGTCCACAGAGGTGACTGAGCCCCATTTTCTCCTGTATCTGGCCCTTCTCACCACCTGATGACAAGAGTTCTGTAAAACACCGGAGCTACGACAGGAGCCTTCAGGCAAATCCCAGTGCCTTCCTTAATATCCTCAACAGTCCCCAAGCGTGGATGAGACCGGAGCTTTCCCCATCACCTCGTCCTGTCCCTGGTCAACAATCTGTAGTATATACTCAGCCATAAAAAAAGAATAAAATAATGCCATTTGCAGCAACACAAATGGACCTGGAGATCGTCATTCTAAGTGAAATAAACCAGAAAGAGAAAGAAAAATGCCATATGATATTGCTCATAAATGGAATCTTAAAAAAAAAAAAAAGACGCAAATGAATTTATTTACAAAATAGAAACAGACTCACAGACATAGAAAACAAACTTATGGTTACCGGGGGAAGGGGGTGGGAAGGGATAAATTGGGAATTTGAGATTTGCAGATACTAACTACTATAAATAAAATAGATATACAACAGGTTTCTTCTGTATAGCACAGGGGATGATATTCAATATACTGTAGTTAACTTATAATGAAAATGAATATATGTATGTATATGTATGACTGAAACACTATGCTGTACACCAGAAACTGACGCAACATTATAAACTGACTACACTTCAATTTAAAAAAAACTATAGTATAACTGTGCCACACTCTTTATGTTAACTTCATTTCACAAACTTAGCTTGGAATGTGGGATTCCTATAATTCAGTGACGTCAGAGAGGCAGGATTCGCCCTCTGAATTCAGCCACTCTTGGTGAGCTGTGAGCTGTGGACTTGGACGGGGTGCTTGAACTCTCATTGCTCCCACTGTCCCATCCGCTGCGCTGTGTGGTACAATTCCATTCAGTAGGTGTTATGAAATGCCACAGGCTGTGCCAGGCACGGGGCACACAAGGGATAGAATCAAGTGGACCAGCCTGGGCAAGTTGGGGAGAACCCCAGCAGCCAGGAAAGGAGGCTCAGCATTCCCAGGGTGCATGCAGAAGCCTCAAAGACAAGTTGTCTGGGTACCGTGACCCTGCAGGACCCAGGGGAGTTTTGCTGCTGACACCCCTGGTGGGCCTGGGCCACGAGGCCAGGAGGAGTCCTGTGGCATTTCTCAGCCCTCGGGAGAGAGGAGAGACGGGTTGTTCTCCAGCTGCGGATGTCCCCGAGCATCTCGTGGAACCAAACCAGACAGCCCAGACGGAACCTGGCCAGGAGCTCTTGCCAAGTTTGGAAAACCTGAGACCTGGATCCTCCTCCAGAAACCACAACACAGTTCTCTTGTGAGTAGAAGAAAGGAGAAAGGGAACTTAAGAGAAGGGGAACTGAGCAGGGAAACAGAGGGGACCCGTCACGCGATCAGAGGGTCGCTCAGCAGACCCTCCCGGAGCGAGAAAGACGAGTGGGAGAAGGGCATATTCTGGCAGGTAAAGACCCTGGGATTTTCTCTGCCCCGGCCCACTGTGGAACACAGAGCCCTGTCTTCCCATCTGTCCAAACATAGGGTTAGGCCAGATTGTTGCTCAGATTCCTGAAAACCTGTGTGCATGTGTGTGTGTGTGTGTGCACACGTGCACACATAGAGAGCATGCACGTATATTCGTGTATACACACACGTGTGTATGCAGAAGCACATGTACGTAGCTCTGAGGACTTGGTGAGTAGCACACGAACTTCCAGCAATCAGTTCAGTAAGTCTAAGGATTTACCCCCAAATTTACTTCATTTTCCCAAATAAACCTTGACACGCCCCCACACGATGCCTAAGGGAGCACCAGCACATAGTAGGTGCCCATTAAATATTTGTTGAGTCGATGAATAAATGATTGAGACAGAAATGACCCCGATCGTCTGAGCTCCGCATTCCAGCGGGAACTCCGTCACGTGCTGGTGCCAGCGGAGCAGGTCGGCAGAAGTGCCCCAGGCAGGCAGTTAACCCAGATCTGGGAAGGCAGAGCAGGGTCCTGGCAGGAAATGGTGTATTGAGTGTGACCTGAACAATGAGAAGTTGGGCAACCAAGAAGCAAAAAACAAGGTTGGGATGAAATGAATTCAGTAAAAAGAAAAAAAAAAGATTATTTCAGGTCAAAGGAACGATGCAAAGATTGCAGACTGGCAGTACACTAGCTGGATTTCATCAACAGAGGTGTTTCATTTGCCCACAGAGCTGGCTCAGGTTTAAAAGTTAGAATTTACATAAATACCTGTAATGACAGTTCCTCTTCAAAAACTCAAAAGCAGCCCATATAAAGGCTGATAGCTGGAAGAGACGAGAGTACACTTAAGGCATTGAAAAATGTGCTGTGGCTGAAATGTGATGTGTAACCTGGAGAGGGAAGATGTAATAATGTCCAAATCTTGAAGGCCTTCGAATGCCATTTTAAGGAGTTTGAATGTTATTATAAAAGCAACAAAGAGCCACTGAGGTGCTTTCAGCAAGTGAGTGACACACGCTGAAGTGTGCAGAGTGGATGGGAGTTGTTCAAGACCAATGAAGTGACCAATTAAAAGGAAATCACGGGAATCCAGACAAGAGAGGACACTGGCCTAGATGAGGAAGGGGTGGGGAGGAATGGAGAGATTCTAGGGGTATCCATTCTCCCCTTTGTCATTACTAACATCACCCCCCTTCCTGTAGTGTGGCATCATGTCCCGTAAGACACCTGCCCACATTCCTTTGTGGAGCCTTGTCAATTTTTCTAGAACTGTATCAGTCCTGGACCATCTTCTTGCATATCATTTGTTAGTAACCAAAATAAGTCTATTTCTTATCCATATTCATTCAATACAATGCATCTGTCAGGGGACAGAATCAACAGAATTTAGCAGACATAGGATGGACACTTCCTTTGTAGGGTTGTGATGATTCCGTATGTAGAGTATCTGCCACTATCCAAAATAGAGGCAGGCCACAAATACTGGTTTATAATGTCCTGTCCCTGGTGAGGAGTAAGAATACTCAGATCAGAAACCAAAAATGTTGGTCTTCCTTCCACATTTATTTAGTAACCAGCATGTGAAAGGCATCTTACACATTGTGCACATCAAGCATTTGACACTGATCCAATGGCCACTTTAATAAATGCTTGAGTATTACTTAGACATAGGGAAAGCAATGCTTGCAGAAAATGTTTTCAGACACAGGAAAAATCCCAAATGGGTTATTCAGGCTGATGGGGCTACAGAAGATAACTGTACCAGGAGATGTTTTATTCTATTTAATTTAGCTCTTCTAGCAATTTGATCAGTTTTGACTCACCGCCATGGTGAAGGCAGACATGAACTTTATTTCTGAAGATTGTATTCTGATTAGATAATGCTTTGGGTAATATCTGGTCATTGAAGGGGATATCAAAAGCAGAAAGCAAACGTAAGAAGATCACTGAGCAACAGCGAAGTAAACAGTAACCTACACACAGTTCCCTCTCTTTCACTGCAGTTATTGTATGTAGAGAGGGACATAGATGGCTAGGGTAAATTTGTCTTGATCTTCCTACTGTCTGCTGAGAACAAAGTGAAATTAAAGCACAAACAATCAAGCAGTAGGTATAAATATGATCTCAACTCCATTGGGAAAACGATTATATGTCTACGTGCATAGTAAGGAAAGCCACACGGAGAACAAGAAGAAAATACACCAGGAGGGGACCGTGTGCAATCACAGAATGGTACAGTTCCATGTGATTTGCTGTCTTTCTAAATTTTCCATGATGGCATGTATTACTTTTATAATCAAGAAAAAAACATGTTTATTAGAAAGTGTTTTATGCAGCATTCATTTGACTGGACAGAGTTCTTTAACGTAGCAAGTCTTTAGGGTGGCTCCCATCTTTGTTCATGGTTATGCCACCTTCACAGGAGGATGAAGAAAGGGAAAAATCATGAAGTGTGGACTAGGTAATACAGTCAAGGAGACAAGAACAGAACCATGGACAGAAGGGCACAATAGCACTAACTTTGAAAATGTGTACTGATGAACCAACAGGTGCTTTGAGTTTGAACTTGTAAAATTGTTTTGATGTGGACAAGTCCATGGCACCCAATAAAACAGAACTGTGGCATAAACGATGTGATGAACGGGGTCTGCGCTTTGTCTTGCTACACTTGCTGGTATATGAATGCTCTTCGGTAACTGGGGAAATCTAGTCAACTGAAAATACAGGGTACTACGATGCCCGCAAACCAAAACTCCGTCACGTCAATTGGATGAGCAATTCTGTCCTGTGAAATTTGACCCTTTGCTGTTAGCTAATCATATTTACCAGAGAAAAGGACATTAACTGAAAGAATAAATTGACTTCTAAAAAGAAATGTGATCTTCCACGCAGATCTGGTAAGATGTATTTCACTAGGATTTGCGTTTTGGTTTTTTTTTTTTGTCTCTGGGTACAGAGATTTGACAGCTTATTATTTCCAAAGAATAAAACTATTCCTCCAGTGGGAAGAAACTCAATAAATATTAACTGATGAGCAAAACATTTGGTTAAAGAAATAGAGCTAAGTAAAACTTCTTTTCTTGGGTAATAGAATAAGAATAAAAGAAGGGACATTGGGTTAAGAACCCGTAGGGGGAAAACAAATTAAGTTGGTTGGGTTGGTCTTACATTTCTGAGATGTTTGCTTTTGACCTCTCGAAAATAAAATCCCTGGTGGGGAAGTGAGCTAAGAAAGCAAACTGTTACATGTGTGGCAATGGGGTGAGGTCCTTGCAGTGTTGAAAGTAAGAGCGTCTGAAAGTCAGGACAGTGCACAGGGGCTACACAAGCAGAGTTGCAAAACAAAAAGCAGGATGATAAAGTGAAAGGAGAATTAGAGTGAAGCACAACCGTCCAAGAGGCAGTGTAAAAACAGATGCCACCCAACTTCTGCGAGGAGATAAAAGGCCAACATTAATGACAAATGACAAACAGTAATATCTGAAGAGAAATGGGGAAGAGAGAAGTCACATGTCCTCATGAGAACATCTAGATGGTTCCTAGATACGCTTAGTTTAAGCAGGACTGCGTGATCTCGGAGTTCTGCCAATGACTGAGCTGTTGCTCTTACCAACATGGTTTTCATTCCGTGACATTATTTTGTTTCCATCGCAACCGCTATATTGCAGTTCACTTCTGGGACTAACCACCCCACGAGTTAAGGATCTCATCCTCCACAAGCCTGACCCCACTTCAGATGTCAGCCACACTTTTGGGGTCCCCAGGCCACTTGTATGTACTCCTGACTGGCTACAAATTTGAGGGTTTCCATGACCCCCTCAGGTCTGATAGTTGACTAGAATAGCTCACAGAACTCAGGAAAATGCAATGCTTACTGTTATCATTTTATTACATATAGACCAGGACCAGCCAAATGAAGAGACTCATAGGACGAGGTCTAGGGGGCTTCTGAAGGTGTCGTGTCCCCATTGGATTGAGCTGCATCACCATCCTGGCCTAACAATGTGTTCACCAACCTGGAAGCTCCACTAAACTTGGGGTCCAGAGTTTTCAGGATATAAGCATGGTTAGTTAAAGCACTGGCCACGTGACTGAACTCAATCTCCAGGCCCTTAGCCCTCCCTGGAGGCGAGGCTGGCTCAAAGTCCACCTCTCCTATCATGTGGCTGGTCATTCTGGTGACCACCCCATCCTGAAGCCATCTAGGGAGTGACCAGGAGTCACCTCCTCAGCATAAACTCAGGTGTGATCCGGGGGGCTTGTGACTAACAAAAACCCCTCTGTCACCATTTAGGAAATTCCAAGGCTTTTAGAAGCTTCATGCCAGGAACTGAAGACAAAGACCAAACAAATTCTTTTTATACAACAGATATATTAAACCAAGAACTGCAAAATGACATGAAAACAACAGATATTTGCAAGATAAATAGAAAACTCTATCTTCACAGACATAGAAAATCAACTTATGGTTACCAAAGGGAAAAAGGCTAACTTAGGCATTTGGGATTAGCAGAATCAAACTACTGTATATAAAATAGATAAACAACAAGGTCCTACTGTAGAACACAGGGAACTCTATTCAATATCTTGTAATAAACTATAACGGAAAAGAATATGAAAAGTATACCTATATATTTGCTGTACATCCAAGATTAGCACATTGTGAATCAACTATACCTCAATTTTAAAAAAGAAAGAAAGAAAATTCTATGTTTCTGATTTATAGCACACATCTGAAGGATGAGAATGACTAGTCTAGTGTAAATCACACAAGGTTTTTGTGATGTGAACATATACTAGAGTAAGAAACCAGCAATCCTATTCCAAGGACGGTTGGCTTGGGCAACAGACGAAGACAAACATTTTTTTTCAATACACTCACTTTTTATTTCAATGCCCTCCATTTGCCTCAGTGTCAGGCTTGCTTGTAGTTCTCTGTTGACTATTTCTCCCAAAGTATTAATTCCAATAAAATTTATTCAGCACCTTCAATGTACAAAGCATGGTTATAACTAGATCCCTGTCCTCACAAACCTGTCTGAAGCAGGTGACAATTATGTTAAAAATTAAGCAATATGAAAAAGGTAGAAACAGAGGACTTGGGGAGTGTTTGAGGCTTGAGCATTTAGTGAGAGAAATCTTGGAGGTGGCTAGGAGGAGGCAGCACTTTAAAAGGGTCTTGAAGACTGAGTAGGATTTCA
Organism: Camelus bactrianus; assembly: GCF_048773025.1. Lineage (NCBI taxonomy): Eukaryota > Metazoa > Chordata > Mammalia > Artiodactyla > Camelidae > Camelus > Camelus bactrianus. Next base: position 6,277,787 of record NC_133561.1, on the reverse strand, counting down.
TTACAAGATGGAGAAGCAAGAAATTTCCCAGCTGAGTAAAGTGACAAGAGGGCCCAGAAGCTTAAAAACCTGTTTAGTGAAGCCATGTGGCTGCAACTAAAGGCACATGGCTGGGTGTTTTAGGAGATTATACTGGTGGGTGATGCCATACCATATCAGGGCAGGGGCGCACACTCTAAATTCTGTGCTGAGTTGGAGCGTTGCTTTTCAGGCAATGGAGAGCCACCAAAGACTGTTGAAAAAGGATGCTTCACTGTGCCTTAAATTCCTCTTCTGTAAGCCCTTCCAAAGCTTACAGACAAAAATTAAACCATTTAAGAGATTATTGAAATAGTCCAGACAACAAATGACAAGGAACCATGGAACAGAACAATGCTGGAATACCAGAAAAGAGAACCAACAGAATTAAGAAATGGATTGTGGGGCAGAAACAGGAGTTGGGGAAGACAGTTTCCTAACACCTAGCCTGCCTGCCTGGGAATATGCTGTCATTGAAAGAAAAGAGGAACTGTCCAGTCTGCTCAGGCTGCTATAATAAAACACCATAAATTGGGTGGCTTCAACCACAGACATTTAATTCTCACAGATCAGGAGGCTGGGATGTCCAAGATTTAGGTATCAGCCACTCAGTTCCCATGAGAGTCCTTTTTCTGGCTTGCCAGGAGCTGTCTTCTTACTGTGTCCTCACCAGGCAGAGAAAGAGAAGAAGCAAGGTCTCCTGTTTAGTAACAAATAGCACCATTTACCACAATCCTAAAACTGGCATCGCACTCACCCCAAGCATCCTCACTGTGATCCCAACGTGTCCCTGACCTGGCTCTTGCCTCTTTCTTCAACATCACTTGTTATCACTCCATTTCACTCTTGTCACTCAATAATATTGAGAGCCATAGAATTCATGGACACGTCACCATGTTTTAAAGTTCCCTATTCTCACTCATGCTGTTCCCTGGTCTGGAATGCTCTTTTCATATGCAAGTCTTTACTAATGCTACTTGTCTTTCAAGGCTCAGTTCAGGCATCATCTTTGGGGAAAACTCTGTTGGGACATGTCGCACAAGCTGAACTGGGGCGCCGCTGGAGGAACACTGCACCATACAGTGGACGCTGATTCCCTTGTCTGCCTTTTCCATCGGACTGTTAGTCCTCGAGCACAGGGACTGTTTCATTCTGCTTTTCTACCTCCAGCACCTAAATGTATATGGCAGATGACTACTCATAAAAAAAAACCCAAGTGTGCCCAGTTATTCAGAACTGACTTCTCAATACTCAAACATTCACGTTTATTAATGTACAAAACAGCAACCTCCAGTGTTCTGCTCCTCTTCAGCTTGAGCTGCAATTGTTAATTAAAGATCTACTTAAAGGGGCCGTGTCTAGACTGGCCAAAGAAGGCAAGAACAAAAAATTCTAAATGTAAATTTCTCTCAAGAAACATGATCTATTTTTGAAAACATCCCTGTGGACCATTCCTAGGAGAACAGAGTAGAACAGAGCAGAACAGAGCATCTTCTGAATTATCTCCCTAAGTTGAATCTCTGTGAAGACAGGGAAGAGGGTTTATGGGAAATGAAAACACTGGAAAATGAGAAACAGAGAAGAATTATGTGGACAAGGATAAACCAGCAAAGGATGCTGAATACGAAAAGGGAAAATTTGAGTCTGACACACAAACACAGATAAACCATTTTTCCAAAAGAGAATAAATGTGATCCAAGGAGTCAAAAGAAATGATGATTTGGGCAGAGAAATCTAGAAGACATTAAATTAGAAATTTCATTCATTCAGATTGTACTGTATTTTCTTTGAGAATGCAAGTTCCTGACCACATAACTGTTTTTACTGAACACCCACAGCAAGCGAGGCTTTGTTCGGCCGAGTCTAACAAGACACCAGTGTAAATCGGTCAGAAAGCGTGGCCAAAGGATCACTACACCAACCATTAATCAGGCGTTCCGTTCATTCTCTTTTCCAGGGGTTAAAAAGTTGGTAGTATTATGTCTAATAAGTGGAAATCTGCCATAGCTCTGCTAGGTCCAGAAGAATCCATTATAAAACAAAAACATGTCCCAAACAAAACTATTTGGCCACTTAACATTATTTTCTGTAGCATTTTGAAACACAGCTGATCTAAAATTAGATTTTTAAAACAAGTTGTTATCAGTCTGAAAAAGAACACAAACTACTTTATAATCTTGAGCAGAAGTAAAGGGTCCATTAACTGTATAAACTTTACTTTAGCAAAACCTCCTCGTGGTATCCTCAACATCCTGTGAACAAAAAGTACTCAATTTCAATATAAGAGCAGAACAAACAGCTTCAAAAAGGGCTGGTTTATCAACAACCACTTGAAAACCTACATAAATGAAAGACCGATTGGGCCTGATAGAAACACTGATAAAAGGAATCTGGAATAAGGGCTATGAAACTGAGTGCTAAGAATTAAAAGAATGCTTATGACTTCTGATTTGCTTGAGGATATGTAACAAGTCAAGAAGTTCTGATACATTTTCATATTTTTGAGAATTGTTTTTGCATATAATTCAGGCTTTAATTCCTCCATCTAAAACGCAACATTTTTTTGAGCACCTACCGTATATCAGGAATTAGATGAATTAAAACAAAAGACCTGGTTTCAAGGACCTCACACGCTAGTCATGGAAACTGACATGTAACTAGTTACGAAACTGAGGATCCTTTTCAGTGATAAAAGTGTTGGCCAAGAGAGGGACTGTCTCCCTGGGTTTGATGTTCCGGAAGAGGGGACAGCTGAAGGATTGGGCATCCTGTGAACGGGGGACCAATGCTTCATCTCACAAACTAGACTGTAAGCTCATTGAAGGCGGAAACTTTTTGCTTCTTTGTATAGCTCATAGAGTATAGTAAATTTTCAATAATTATATCTTGGCCAAAGACAGTTCTGCTTGATAAGCCTAGGTGATTTGGAATTTGAAAAATTAGAGGCATCTAAGGAAGGAGGAGTCAATGGGACAATAAGAAGAAAACTTTTCCCAAAGCTAAAATATAATAGTCATGAATATCTGCTAACAAGAAGAATATTAGTCACAGGTAGCCCTCAGGCCGATAGATATCATTCTGAAGCCGAGAAAATTCTGCTCCCAGGTTTGCTGATTCACGGGGCTGGGAACTCGGTCACTATGGACTACTACCCGTGCAGGCAAACTCTTGGTCTCTGCGACCCAGGATGTGGAAGAGGGTTTTGCTGTGAATAGCGAGTGGGTCTGACTTGGGAGACGCCAAGATGGTGGAGTAGAGGGACTCAAGCTCGCCCCCTCCCATGAACACACCAAGAATCACATCTACAGACCCCCTGAATCGCACAGAACACCTACTGAAGCCTGTCTCTAGCTTCAAAGCACAGGAGGATTCCGCACAAAAACCAATATACACCAAGTTTATACTTTATAGCACAGGGAACTATATTCAATAGCTTGTAATAACCTATAAAGAGAAAGATTATGAAAAAGAATATGAATACTTACATGTGTGACTGAATCACTATGCCGTCCACCAGAAACTAACACAACATTGTAAATCAACTATACTTCAATTAAAAAAAAATTCTCTTGAAAATCAAAGGAACAGTTTTATGGCATAAACCACACCATGTATTATTTAGGTACAAGAATTATGTAGGTGTGAGAATGTTGTAAATTTTCAACTGATTTAGGAATCGTTATTTTGAAAATTCTTATTGTGGGGGCCTTGACTCACCCTTATCTTGATGAAACTATTTATAAAATTTTATTGTATTTTTATATATATATTTTCTGATTCTTTTCCATTATAGGTTATCACAAGATACTGAATATAGTTCCCTGTGCTATACACTAGGACCTTGTTTTTATCTTCCTTTGTTTAACAGCATCCCCTTCTCCTGGTCAAACCGGTAGAAACTACAGCCCTCCAGCCTTTTTCTGATCTCCCAACCTCTATATAGACCCTGTCCCCAAGAAGTCACTCTAAGAACTCTCTCAAAGCAGTTAGTTTAAGAAAAAAAATATAACAGCATGTTGTTAATTGAAGGCACTTTTAATATAATTACATTGATGATTTTAAAACCTCTTTTTCACTTAAAAAGCTGCACTCTTGTCATGAGGTGCTGCTCCTGCCTTTATTACCTCATGCCCTCCCATCACTTTTGCATGGCTCTGTCCTTCCAGTCATCTGGGTCTCAGTTTAAATGCCAGCTCCTTAGAAAGGCCTTCCGTGACCACCTGGTATAAGACAGCCACCCAGTGAGTCCTGTTACTTACGTCCCTGTTTTAACTTTTCTGTCTGGTCCTTAGCATGCCCCAAGGTTGTTCTCCTTCATTTTCTAGTATGTTTCCCATCTTTCTCCTCTGCTAGAGTACGCTCTGTGAACCTTCAACATTCATATTTTCCCACTTACAGCTTCCAGATTTAATATGCCACACACCCACAAAAAAAAATAGGAGGTTGATTATATTAAATTAAGAGAGCAAGGACATCCTCCCTGTCATTCACCAGCTACATCCCCAGAAAATGGAAAGTCTCTGCCATGTAGTGGGAACGTAACTGACAGACTTTCAACAGGTGATGAATGTTTCATTTCACGCTGTTTCCCCACAGTCGTGCTTGCAGGCCCAAACTGAAGAAGTCAGGTGTGCCACGACCCGGTCCAGCCAGCCTGGCCCTCCTGATCTCTCTGGCGTGCTCTAGCCGTTCCCCGTGTTCTGATGTTTCTTTTACCCGAATGGCACTCTTCCTTCCCCGTCTGGCCACAGCCTCCTAGGAACACAGCAGGTTGTGGAAGTGAACAGCTGCACCACTGGTTCCAAGGGCATTCCCCAGCAGGTGCTGCAAGGGCGGGCTCCCAGACAACTGCGTAGCCATAGACCCCAAGCGACACTGGGCCAAGTGTCTCTTCAGTGACATCTATGTTTATGCCACCAAGGCATAACCAAAGGGGTTTCTCTTTCTCGGAACATCACTTCTGCTTCTTTGCTAATAGTAAGAGGCAAAGAAATTGGGTAAAGTTACTCTATTCCTCTGCCCCTGCTGGCTTTAAAATAAATACCCCCAATGTCTTATTTCAGCCCTGAGTCCCCATAACTTATCTATGGCCTTTTTACTAATCTTCTGATTTCCTCATCTCGCTAATAGCTCACAAAAGAAAAGTTCTTTCATCTGTTTAGAAAACTTCCACAAAATAGCTCCAGCTTCTCTAACGGAGCCACTGTTGACAAAACCCGCCCACACTGCTTGGTGAAATGCTTAGGAAATTTAAAGTAAAATTTGAAGATGTTTCTCCACCTGATGTTAACTTGAAAACAGAAAGTCTGTCTTGGTTCAACAAGCTAGATGGTCAGGTCAGGTGTGGAGAAATCACACAGTCCTGAAAACTGCCAAAGACGTTGCTTCCCCAAGTTTGCTTTGTAATGCATCCGTTTTTCTCAGTCTGAGGATTGAAGACTAGCAAGGGCACATGAAACTTGTGTATTTGTGGTGTTTCACAGCTTCAAATAAATAAAGCTTCATTTGTGACTTAGGATAAGTGACTCAGTATAAGATGAAATAATAAAAAAAAAATACAAAATGGTATATGTATTTTTTATTTAAAAATTGTTAGTGGTAATCTCTAGGTTGTAGAATAATGTATTGTTTTATTTTGTTCTTTATACGTTTTTGTCGTTAAAAAATGTTCTCCAATGAATATGTACTATTCTACAATTTAAAAAAACTATCTTAAAATGCCTTCATATGTTTCCGTAAGGGTTCACATGGTCTGTAAGTCTGAATATCCACATTGTAGAAATGAAAAATTGCCCGGGTTGCAGGGGTAGCAACTTGCCTCAACATTTGAATATTCTTTATGTATTACAGCTGCCAACTTTTCAAGGAATCCACCCACCTGCTCCACCCTGACATGCCATACAAAGGAAATGACGTTATTAAAAAGGTGGAAAGAGAGAAGTGGGGGAGGATATCTGTTTTATTCATGATTCTGACAAATTGTAACTGAGTCAGTAGCAAGTGCCACCGCAGCCCTTTGGAGACAGCGTGTGAGGCATGGACTGTCTTGGGGATCAAAGTGCTCCCAGTAGTTTGGTTTTGGTGATAAAGACTCCAACCACTTGCTCTAACGTTTAAAGGAAAGCAGAAAGAAGAACACACGTCACCAGCTGCTAACTTACTGACAGCAGCCTACTGTGACTCATTATTTTGGCAAACATATTAGAGATACTAATGTTTTATTTAGAAGTTTTGCGCAGTGTAGCAATGTGCAGAGGTCACGTTTCACAGGACTCCACCAGGGGCACATCATGTACATTTTGCAAATGTATGCAAATCAATAATGTATGACTCTCTTAATTTCAGCATCTCATAAAAATAATCAACTTCCTTATTTTTTGTTGTTGTATTGAGTCTTGGAGCTGTAAGAGGAAAAATAATGAGCTGTAGCATGTTTATTAAACTAATTCATCTATTTATATCCACTAATTGCAAAGCATTTCTAATTACGAATGTCAATTCTTTAAAGGAAATTATGAATTCTTTACCACTAAAGTACACGTGGAAGTGGGAAAAATATACAATGATTTCTGGCTTTGAAGAAAGACAGTTTTTCTTTCTTTTTTTTTTTTTTTATTCTCCTTTCTCTCTTTCTCTGAGAAAACTATAGCCCTACAAACACTAAACAATGACAGCAAAGCTTTGATCACTACAAAGTCTAGTACACTGTTCTGACTATAAGTTCCTAGACTGAATTTTTATAAAAGTGTGTGTGTGTTTGTTGAGGGTCTGTTAGGTTGAGGGTCAATTTCCCATGAATCTTACTTTTTTTTCCCCCAATACTGAAGTTGAGAGAGAGAGGTTTTTTTTTTTGCAGACACCAGTAACATTTTTGGTCACAACTGTCTAGGCTAGATTATATAGATTTCTGAAGACACAAATAAAATATAGACAAAGGTAGAAAACAGTTCTGTTGCATAAGCTAAAACAAAATCTAGATCTAGTCTGTCCAAAGGGATAGTCATGTGTGATTATTTACATTTAGAATATGAAAACGAATATATGTATGTATATGTATGACTGAAACATGATGCTATACACCAGAAATTGGCACAACTGTGTAAGCTGACTATATTTAAATAAATAAATAAATGTAAATCAAATGAAAATTTCAGTTCCTCACTCACATTAGCTACATTTTCAGCGCTTACCAGCCATATGTGACTGGTGGCTGTCTTACTGGACGGCCCAGATATAGAACACCTCCATCACCATAGAAATGTTATTGGACAGCCCTGGTCTAGATGTAAATCCACAGAGTAACAGACTGTTATGTTTACACTGATAATTAACATTATGAAAGGAGAGAAATAGTAAAAGGAGACAATTTAAGAATAAGAAGAGTGACTTAACAATCTGTATTTGTTGAAGAAAAGGACAAGAAATGAGGGGGGAGGGTACAGCTCAAGTGGTAGAGTGCATGCTTAGCACGTATAAGGTCCTAGGTTCAATCCCCAGTATCTCCTCTAAAAATAAATAAACTTCATTACCTTCCCCCACCCCACCCCACCCCCGGCCAAAATAAAATAATTAAATACTACAATAATAAACAAACAAAACAAAATACTTCTAAAAAGAACAAGAAATGCTAAAGAGACAGCAGAGCCACTAAGGAACATTATTAAATTGCTATCAAGAGAAAACTAATTCGTAGTTGTGAATATATTATTCATTGTTACATCCATGACACTTACTAGAGTTGAAAACTAGATGAAATCAGTCATATAAACAGAATAGAACATTTTCAAACTTCTCAAGTTACACCAGTGAGTTAAGGAGACAGAGAAGACCACACTGATTGTTAAAAGATGAGCTCCACAGGCTGAATCTGAATCTGAATACTCTCGTCAGTGATGGTATGAAAGAACTTGACTGGCTAAAACAATCCCAATGATGTGATAATGAGACTGAGAAGTGAAGGGAGAAAATCTGCCACCAGGAAGCTATGAAAATGAATGAGATTACATTTGATAAGTGGGCTTCCAGCATGGGGTGCTGCAGGTTAGGGGTCTGTGTGATGTATCGTGAATACTGCAAATATATTTTGAAAAGAGAGTTGCAGAGTGTAAAATTTGTCTTCTTCATTTTTAACTCCTGTAAAGAAATATCTGAGATGAAGGAAACACTGCTTCCACCATGTTAGAGAAAGACATGTAACCACAAAGGCTCTTATGTGCTGGGCACCTCTTTTGTTGGGCACAAGGCTGTGTCCATCACACCAATATGTCATCCTCACATTCTCCCCGACAGGCTCAGAAACTCCTAGACTTGCCAGCACGTCACGTTCCTGGAGGCTGTTCTAAGTCCACTTATGCAAAAGTACAAATGGCTTTATTCAAGCATCACTAGCATCTTATGGTGAGTTACTTTGATTATTACCTAAACTTTCTTAAGTGCTTGTAAATAAACCTAGTGCCAGAAAAGTCACCAAGTGGAACAAGATCACTGCACCTATGAAAGGTCATAAGTTGAAGGCATGTAAATAGAGGAACTTCTCTACTATTAACCTATGTTGCCAATGAGAATGTGGAGGCTCAAAGAGATGCAGTTGCCTCAGGTCAGGCAATATGCTAGTGGAGAAGCTGGGGGGAGCCCTGGGTTTATGTGGCAAAACCCAGTCCCATTCCATGAACCAAGCCATGCAGCCTCCTACCAACCGTATCACAGGCCGGGGTGGGTGAAGACAGCACTGCTGTCTGAGGGGAAGAGCGGGAGGCTTGGTACCTGTTTTGAGCTGGGTTCCCCCAGAGGCAGCCCTTGAGGAAAGGATGTTGAGTGTTAGTGGTTTATTTGGAAAGTGATTATAGTAAGCGCCACCAGTGCAGGGGTGAAGTGGGACGGGGCGGGAAGGAAGTCCATGAGGGGAAGTTAATGAGAAGATTAATTCTGTAAGTGGGAATAAATTCCACTGGGGACCCCTGAGAAATGGTGGAGACCACTCCTCAAAGTTCTTCACCCAAAAGAGCAAGCTGAGATAGTTATTCTCCACATTTTCTCCTTTATTCGCTGAGGGCTACTCCCAGGACCATTAACTCCACAGCCCTTTCTGGACCGCCCCAGCCACAGCACCCCCAGAACAAGCCCCCAGGCAGAGAGCCGCAGGTGCTTGAAGTCAGAAGCCTTTGACGCAGAAGGGCCAGCAGAGATGGGAAGAGTGAGTCCCAGGAGCATCTGGGCAGGGCACGGACAGCAGCTCTACAACCTCAGGCAAAGAGAAGCTCGAGTTACACCTCCGCTGCCACGTGCTTTATGACTTTGGGCAAATGAGGATCCCATCAAAGTTGACACACTGTATCTGGTTGATATATATCTGCTATGTCTCCGTCTAGAATGGTCCTCCATCTCCCTTTTTTTCCATAGAATTGACTGTTGGCTGGAATCAGACCAGTTGCCTTACAGGAGGCCCCACTGAGACAGGCTGGGACCTGGGACCTGGGACCCTTTACTGCTGCGCTTGCACTGGGACAAACATCTCCTCAAGTAACAGAACACAAAGAAACTATCAGGGACTAAAAATAACTGCATGCCTTGCACAGTTGGGGCGAATCATGAACCGTAAGACACCAAAGCCAAAAGCCAGCTGCCACTTCTGAGGTGCTGGGAGCCAAAGCAGGGAACTGTGTGTGAACTCTGCACACAGCACCACGAAGGGGGCAGCAGACCACCTAAACCACCCCTCTAGCCAGACCCATGGACCTGGCCCTACTCCTCTCACCTCATTTAAGGGACCGGCATGTCCTTCTCCCCTAGGGAGTGGGCGAGGAAACCTGTTACTTGTTTTCACTCCCTGTGCTGCAGCACGAATCCCAGTGAAGCCTCACTTGAATTCCTCACCTGGCCTCTTATCAATGTCTATTGATTAAAGAGTCCAAGAACCCAGATCGGTAACACCATTTCATGCTTTTGTCCGACTGTCTCTTCGAGTAGCATTTGGCCACGGTCCTCTGTTCTCCGTATTCTCTGCAAACTAGTTGTTAGACCTAAAGACATGATTAGATTGAAGCAAAACATTTTGGCGAGAATCCCTCATAGGAGGTGACCTGTACCTCCCAAGGCATCCCATCAGGAGACTCACCCCACAGGCTTGTCCCATCATTAGCTAGGCTGAGCTCATCAGTGGGGAAGGTGGTTTACAGTGAGATGGCTCTGATGCTAAGATTATTTGTAATAAGGAATCCACACAGCTCTGTTGCTGGATTCCTATGAGAATTAAATGCTACAGTGAACACCCCTAACACAATGCATAAATACAGCCGGGGCTCCATGAAGGAGACGTATGACGCATCTGGAACCAGTACAGCGGGAGGAGATGAGAAAGAACAACCCTGAAAGCATGCCTGACAGCTTCACTGAAGGATATGATTTCAAACCGAGTCTTCAGAACAGACGAGGGAGAAGGGCCTCCCGGTGTGAGTTACAAAGGAGAACAAACACACAAAGTACCCGGTACAAATCGCAGGGACTGGGGAAAAGATAAAAGTCAAAGCAGGAAAGCTGTGATGGGGAGAGGCTGTGGGAGGATTTAGGGGTCCGTTTAGTACTTTGGGTTTTATTTTGTGGATAATAGGAAGCCATCGAAGGTGACGTTTTGTTTTCAGAATCATTTGACTTGTGTTTCAAGAGTATAATGATACCCGGGATCTTTTGTTCACCCTTCTAGACCCACCCTCCCCTTCCTCTACCTAGTTCTCTGCCCCTCGTCCCCACCGCCGACCCGAGGCCACTCTGGAAGGACCACATCAACACACTTTCCACTTCCCTGGTCTCTGGCTTCTATGTGATTTGGACCAGCGAGGATCCCCAGCAGTAGCAGGTTCAGGGTCCCTCCTGATGGCTTTTCCACCCAGGGAAACGGCTCCTCTGCAGGTGTGCTCTCTACACGCCCCCTCATTCCAGATTACAGGAAAGATCCCTCCCTTTCAGGCTCAGGATAAAAGAACGGCTCCAGGCAGTAGCACAGGGAACTCCAGTGCCACAGTTTGGGCCCTCCCCACACCCTGCCCACCCCCTTGTGCACAGTCCATTTGTTAAGCTCTCCTTGGACCCTCTTATTTGAGTTGCCTTGTTTCCTGCTGCATATATTAATACAGGTACTCCCCGATTTTCAAAAGCTTCCCTTCCCCCACTTTACTTTCATGAAAGGCCTACATTAGTGCCTGCTTTCTAACTGAAAGCAATCCAGAAAGGATTTTCACTTTTACAAAAAAAAAAAAGCAAAAGACAAAATTAGCGTTCAGCTTTTTTTTTTTTTTTTTTTTTGCAGTGAGCGAGAGAGAGTGGCACCACCAAGCTCTTTCCCTGAGAACCACACTCAGCATCTCAGCACCCAGCAGCCACAGCGCTGAGCTGTGTCTGTGAGCATCTGCGCTTTGTCTCCACTTTGTGCATCTGGTACAAAATGTGCCCTACGATAATTGCTGCTTCTTTGCTCTATGCTGTTTTAGTCTATGAACGTTTTCATGGGAACGCTCTCTTTTCAGATAGCAGGAGAAACCTACAGTGCAAAAAAAAATTACTCCAAGAAATAGAGCCTCAAAATAAGACTCTGGGATTGATTTGCTTATCTGTTGGAGGATCTTAGACGATTGGAGCTTGGATATCCCACCAGGAAAGAACTGTCCATAGAATGTGTGATTGAGGAAGGAAATGCTGATGACCAAACGACGCTATGGCCAGTTACAGGTGTGGGGACAGGTTCAGCTACCATTTGTGTCCCTTGATTATCTTTTTTTCCTTTTTTTCCTCTGCTGCTTTATATGAAAACCCCAGTAATCACTAATGTTTTAGTTCCAGACACGGGTATGACTGAATTAACACCACCTGATGGGACTCCGTGTATCCTATGGGAGGGAGACACCAACTTCTTTCACAGACACAAGTGGATAGTAAGGGGCCCAAGGAATGTCTTGTCTTGTCTACCACCCTAGACCCAGCAGGCTTTTTACCATGAATTGTATCGGTTGTCTCCTTCACTTCCTGGGCTGTGGCTGGATTCTGGCACAATCTGAGCCAGTCTGATGAAGGGACAAGAGTGAGGGGAGGGCATTTTCTCCTCTGCTTCATCCTGGAGGTTGGCTCTGGCTGGCTGCCTCCCATGACCAAAGGACATGGGTCCTGTCATGGCAGGTGTTATGGACTGAACTGTGTCCCCCTGCAAATTCATATGTGGAAGCCCTGACTCCCAGTGCAACTGTATTTGGAATAAGGAAGAAATTAAGGTTCAATGCGGGTAGGATTTCCATTCTTAAGGAAGAGACAAGAGAGTTGGCTCTCTCTCTGTCACGTGAGAACACAGCAAGGCTGCCACCTGCAAGCAGGAAGAAAGCCTTTATACCAGAAACCAGATCACCTGGCACCTTGATCTCAGGCTTTCCAGCCTCCAGAACGTGAGAAAATAAGTTTCTCTTGTTTCAGTCACCCGGTCTGCAGTGATTTGTTACGGCAGCCGGAGCCGACCAAGGCAGCGGGCTCTCCCTAGACCCCTCTGGTGTCAGGCTTTTGTAAGAACTCCCTGACCTGCCACTTCAGACTCTGGGTGGTCAACAGCCCCACTGGTCCTTCTCATCTCTCTCACCTGCACACACTTGTATTCCCAGCCCTTCTACTCACCCTCGCTTTACTTATTCTGTTTGAAGCATGCCACCTTTCTCCCGTTGGGTCTTGACCAATGATCGTAACAGCTCTAGAGCCCATGCAAAAGACGAAGTAGAGAAAGTGAGAAATTCGAGGCAGGGGTTTCTGCTTCAAGGTCCTTTCTCTTTTAACAGGTATTTTCTGAGCACCTGTCTTGTGCCAGGTAGTAAAGAAGAGAGACCAAGAACCTGCCCTCAAGAACATCCCAGTGTGGGAGACAAACAATAAGCAAGTAAACAAACACATGAGAGAGTTTCAGGCTGTAACCTGAGCTACTGAGGAAGTGCACCGGGTGCTGAGATGGAGAACAGGTGGGCTGAACCTGCGTTAGATGAGCATCAAGTCCTTGGAGGAGATGACAGAAAGGCTAGTGAGAAGCTAGAATCCATAATATGGATTAGTGATTAAATGCAGAAAATCAAGGAGAAAGAGGAATGGAAGACAATCGCAAGATTTCTACCTGACTCACTAGGGGAAAGCAGAACCACGTCCAGCAGATACAAAATAGATCATATACTCTGGCAGGGGTTGGAAAATGGCAAATTCATCCTACCCCTCTTTTTGTAAACTAAATGTTGAAATGAAGACCCACTCGTTCATTTACCTACTGTCTGTGTCAGAGCTCAGCCTACAAGAGCAGGGTTGTATAATTTCAACAGAGATTTTGTAGCTTGCAAAACTGAAAATGTTTATAGCTCTTTACAGAAAAAGTTTACTGATCCCTTCCCCCGGCTGTTGACATAGCATCATGGTATAGGGAACTGAGGACCCGGCGGAGGGGCAGGGGTGGGTGGTCCATTTCCTCTAGGAATTTTTTTCACAGCTAGAGTGATTATCTGCCCAACTAACCCTTCCTATCCTTGAGTGGGTTGGAGGAAAATTCACATGCAAATTTAATCAGTACATGGCGTCTGGGGTGATCATACTTTCTTGCCCCTTGAATAAACATGTCCAGGAACAGTTGTAGAAATGCCTAAGTCAGAGGTGAAGAAACAAGCAGAAAAGAAAGCTCCACCCCCTGGCCTTGGGCCGAACTTGGAGAGAATTTGTGCATGACCCAGCAACTTTGGGTTCTCTGCTTGCTGCATATTTCTCACACCCCCACCCCTGCTTTCTATGCTGTCCTGTTGACTCTAGCTGCTAATAACACCTAATCCACCAGAAAACATCTACATCAGAGAAAATGATCGGGATCAGAGAATCCTCCCCTGCCTCCCACCTGGCGGCCTCTGAGGAAGGCTGTACCACTGTCTGCAAGTTAAGACTCGCTTAGAGCCTTACCTCCAGAGAAGGAGCCACTGTTATCCTCACAAGGGTCACAGTTGCAGGCAAATCTCTTGATATGCTGTGTCATCTACAAAGTAACTGGTTGCAGAGCTGAATTCACATTAACCCCAAGGCCAGCTGATATGTGAAATAATACACAGTACTTCATTTCAAAATAAGACTGTGTCCACAAGATTATCCCCATCCCTATTTTAGGATTTGAATCTAATAAACAGCACAGGCTGATCCACCATCATTTGCTTTACCCCCTCTTCGTGTTACCACTTGTTTGTATCTGTCTTTCTGTGTTACTATTTTTGGCCATGCCTTTAGCCACAGGATTGAGTCTGAGAACAGGCAAAAATGGACTCAAGAAAGATAGATGAGGGTTTAAATTTATTCTCCCAGGATTAAAAGCAAAACAACCTTCTGCTCAAAGAGCACTCAAAGCTGGTTAGCTGACTGCCAATTTTGAGCAATTCCCCAAAACACGACAGATTTACAGGATCCTAGTCATCATGTTCCCTGTTAATGTAAACTCTCCTTGGGATGATGGTAAATTTGTACATTTTAGAGCCAAGCAGCTGTGAGATTGGTGATCATGTGACAGCTCACTGGATTTGGGTATTAAATGATCTGAGTGTGACTGTGAGCTGTGGTCCTTACTCTCTGTCCCCCCTGGACAAGTCTAGCATGTTGTTTCCTATGTGGAAAAAGAAAGGATTGTCCTGATTCCACGAAGTACTACGAAAATGAATAAAGGAAAATTTCATTTAAGATGGAGTCAGGAAGCCCTGATGGGGTGGGCTCAGGGAGGTCCCACTCATCCCAGCTGACTTGGCTTACAACAGCAGGAAGAAAAAAGATTTTCTCACTCGGCAACAGCCCAGCCAATGAGAAATCACTGCAATATAGCCAATGAGAAGCCATCACCACCCTGAACTCTCTCTTCCAATGAATTTTATTCAAGACTCCACTCCCAACTTCCTCCTTTCCTCTGTAAATAAAGTATGAAAAAATAAGTGAAAACAAAAGGGTAGTTGTGCTAATAAGAAAAAATTGCTCCCAACTCAGTAACAACAACAACAAAAAAACCCTGAAGAATCTAATCAAACAATGGGCAGACAACCTAAAAAGACATTTCTCCAGACATACAGACGGCCAACAGGCACATGAAAAGATGCTCAATATTGCTAATCTTCAAAGAAATGCAAATGAAAACCACAATGAGTAATCATCTCACACCAGTCAGAATGAACATCATTAAAAAGTGCACAAATGATAAATGCTGAAGAGGCTGTAGAGAAAAGGGAACCCTCCTCCTACACTGTTGATGGGAATGTAATTTGGTGCAACCACTATGGAGAACAGTATGGAGATTTCTTAAAAAAACTAAAAATAGATTTACCTTACAATCCAGCAACCCCACTCCTAGGCATATATCCAGAAAAGACGAAAACTCTAATTCAAAATGATACATGCACTCCAATGTTCATAGCAGCACTATGTATAATAGCCAAGGCATGGAAGCAACCTAAATGTCCCTTGACAGATGACTGAATAAAGAAGATGTGGTTGTGTGTGTACGTGTGTGTGTGTGTGTACACAATGGAATACCACTCATCCATAAAAGAATGAAATAAAGCAACATGGACAGACCTAGATGTTATCATACTAAGAGAATTAAGTCAGAGAAAAATAAATATTACATGGTATCACTTGTATGTGGAATCTTAAAAAATGACACAAATGAACTTACTTACAAAGCAAAAACAGACTTACAGGCATAGAAAACAGACTTATGGTTACCAAAGGGGAAAAGGAGGGGGTAAGAAATTAGGAGTTTGGGATTAGCAGATATAAATTACTATATACAAAATACATAAACAACAAGATCCTACTGTATAGCACAGGGAACTATATTCAATAGCTTGTAATAACCTATAATTAAAAATAATATGTATGTATAACTGAATCACTATGCTGCTTAACAGAAACTAACACAACATTGCAAACCAACTATACTTCAATTTAAAGAAAGAAAGGAAAAGAAAGAAAAATTTGCTCCTCTGCTTTGTTCTCTGGACTTGCCCATAGTTCAGCAGAGTTTGCGTGTCCCAAATTTCAATTCCTCTGCTATCACCAAATAACCCCAACATTGCTGGCAAAACCACGTGCCTTTTTGTTTTAAAGGCTTACAGTACCTTTCAGCACTAAACGTTTGTGAATCTCTATCCGCTCTAGTTCAACGCCTTACTTTATAGATGCAAAAACTGACGCACACAAAGGGAAACTCTAAGACAGCTACTTAGTGGTACAGCTGAGTTTGGAATCAGAGTCTTTCATATGTTGTTTTAAATTAACTCTGTGGTGGGGAGGTGGGGCGAGGTGGGCGTGTGTTCTGAAGAGCTCAGAATCAGAAGAATGCAATACCCCCAGCCCTGGGCCTAACTCCATGTGAACTTCTACATCTTTCTGTTTTTAGAATTTCTGTTCTTAACAAAAGGGACCATAAAGATTGTGCAGTGATTCCCTACTCAGTTTGTCAGCAAGAACTTACGAGACTCCCCCACTGGAGCACCAGAGCTGGGGGCATGTCTCAGGCCCTAGGACATCTGAGGGGCTTCAACAATGGTGTGGTTTGTTTTGATTTTCAAACCCAGTGGTATTTCTCAAACTTTCTTAGCAATGAAGGACTTAGAAAAAAAAAAAAAAAAACTAGCGATTAATTGTTGTTTGTTGTTTTTTTCCTAATTAAAAATCATTTCCTAGGAGTCACTAACTGCTTCACATAGGACTTTATTGTGGCATTATTTTAATTTTACTGTAGAAATAAGGATTATACCAATTTCCTTTACCTCAGAAGTCTTGAGATGGAAAATTCTGCTTGTGGAAGTACATATTTTTTGGATAACTTTAAAATAAAATTGTACTTCTAAGTAGCACTGATCTCCATCACAGGAGGCCTTTCGTCAAGAACATAACCACTAGTGAATTTGTTGTTTTGAAATGGAAGTATGCTTTTACAGATTTTATTCAATGACAAAGGAAATCCTGTGACCAAACAATGTGAACCCAGCCTATTTGTTCATGATACTGTGTTTGGCGCTGTCATAATCAAAATCAAAATGTCACTGCCCTGGAAATAAATTCAATTTTCAATAAAAGATTAAGTAAACACATAACAACACATTCAAAACTGGAAGGCTATCTATTTAAAGATGTGTTTTAGAAATATATATATATAGTATAATTTAAAATATTCATTACTAATTTAAAAAAACAGGTTACAAGCTATTTGCACCCTGTGATCCCCATTCGTAAATCTGTGTGTATAAAATCCTAAAAATGAATTACGTAGACATTTCAAGTCAATTCTGAGCCAAATGCTTTGTTGAAAAATTGTTTTAACATGAGGCTGGGGTTTTTTTTTTCTTTATCTGGAAAAATTCATTCCCATCACACCCCTTCCCCATTTCACGACCACCGCCTCTGCAAAAGCCACCAGTTTCCTCATCAGAGCTGATACGAATTTAAAATGGTACCATTCCATTTCACTTAAAAGTTTCATGGTTCAATTACAGCAAGAAAATCTGGGAGACTGAAACAGATTCGCCTCTGGTTTGTTTTTCCACTTAATGAGGAAGTACGCTGTTCTGATACTATAAAAATGATTCAATATGAATCAATTCTCCAAATGCCGTAAATCACAGATATTGCAACTTCAAAGCCAAAGTTACTTCTTTGTATAACCGGAAAAGAGGAAACCTACACACGCCATTTCCCAATCCCTGGCCCCCGGGGCTGTTTTTTACTGAAGGACCATAATTG